>NC_091843.1:13750000-15000000 GCF_037783145.1 Equus przewalskii
ATCATCTGTCACTTGAAATACTCATTTGGGAAGCCTCACACACTAATAAACCCTGAAATGTAGCAACGGGAAGCCCAAATGTGTTCTTCCCCCTAAACTGTCAGCGGTGACAACGGTGAAATTCTGAGATGCCCAGGCACGGGCTGGCATAGCTTGCCTCTGGTTTACTGAAATAGTAAAGATAAAAGATGTAGTTGGAGTGTCAAAAGCTTATGTCCCAAGCCTTTACTGTACCTATCTGGACCTCAAGATATAGGACCCAGAGACACATAAGTTCTGAGAAGCTTCCATGACTTGACTGATGTGGTTAAAGCACAAGTGGTACATCATAAATAGCCAGGTGATTTAGACTCACTATTGACTCTTAATGAACATATTTAATATACCTACAATTCTTTTAGCAAGCCAGAATAGTTTATGTGACTATTAGATTAAAATTATTTCCAAATCTTAACAGTAATATTTCAATTCAACCAAAACATGTAGATCATCCCTGAGGTCTGTAGCAAATGGCTATAACACACACACTGAATATTTGGAATGCAAGGCTCCCCAGGGGGTAAGTCATGGGTGTTTGAAATGGTTCTTGGTCTGGTTTCAAATGTTAGCACTTTTTCTTAATAAGTACAATTATGAAGTTAGAGAAAGCATACTGTTTATCCAATCTAACCCTTCTGCATGGCTAGCAAATTACTCAGAATAGTCTGAGGACTAGTGAAATGTATTAGGTGAATCTTGGATGATCTTGGACATCTATTTTTCTGTCCCCGAGAGCTGTTTCCAACAGTCACTCAGTCATTTAAACATAAGGCACCTGGATGTTAAAAAAAAAAAAAAAAACCTAAATAAAATCAGCTGTCCTTGCTTTGGCCCTTCCTTAACATATCACCTTAATATCTTTCTTTTGTTCTCTCCAGCCACCCTCCATCATCCACGGTTCACGGTGAACCACTCACTCAGTTTGTGATTCAAAATAATAATCCCTTGCCTCCTGGGTATGTAACTTTAACCATACAAGCTTTTTAAGTTCAAGAAGCAGAATCAAAATGCATTTACATTCTATATTACAATAAATGTAAATATCAAAAGATTCTCCTAGAGTTGTATGACTGCTGGCATTTGTAAAAAGCCAGAGAATCCTGGAATTGGAAGAAGCAGAAATATATTTAGTATTTCAATTGACTCTTGGTGGAGAAATAGAGAGGGAAAAGAGGAAATGAAAAGTTCCATTGCAAAGTTTATATTTCCTTTTAAAATATTTATTTTACTAGGACCTAGATTAATAACAATATTTGTTTCAATGCGTAAATGGTTCTCTTCCTTTTAGTTATTCGTTGTTTATTTTTATTTGTTTGTTTATTTATTTATTTATTTATTTTGTGAGGAAGATTAGCCCTGAGCTAACACCTGTTGCCAATCTTCTTTGCCAGAGGAAGACTGTCGCTAAGCTAACATCCATGCCAATCTTCCTCTGTTTTACGTGGGATGCCATCACAGCATGGGCTGACCAGCAGTGCCTGGTCCACATCTTGGATCAGAACCAACGAACCCCAGGCACCAAAGCGGAACTCGAAAACTTAACCGATATGCCACCAGGCCAGTCACTTTATTTTTAATATCATAGTAAACATTCATCTATTGTGAAAACTATAACCTCCATGATAACTTCAGTGAACTACTGGTCTTCTATCCTGTTTCCCTTCCTCCTACAACTCAAGGTAACAATTATCCTGAATGGTCATTCTCTTGGGTCTGCGTGCACAAAGTTCCTTAATATAAAATATGCTGTCAAAAGTACGTTGTTTAATTTTAGTTGTTTTTAACTTTACTAAAAGGCACACACTACATACCATCTTTTTAAAGTTACTTTTATCACTCAATATAATAATGCTAGGGTTTATATATATATTGTTGAAAATAATAACAGTTTATTTTTACTGCTATAAGTATCATATTGTTGTATATACCATGTTTATACTTTTGTAAACAAAAGTTTAATTCATGGATTAAGTCAGTTGCTTATAGTAGACCAAGAGAATTATAATAAAAAGTAGTGTGGTACCTTTTTTAAAGTTTTGGTCCTTTCTAGAAGAACTCTGTAAAATTAATGAAGTTGTAAGTGTGATTTCAATCTTCTTTCGTGCTCTAAGGCAGCCTAGTTTTCTGAGTGGTGGGCTTTCCAGGGCTCATACCCAACGAGGATGTTGACAACTCTCCAATGCCAGCACTTCTGGGAATAGTTCTATTGTATCCCTTTACCTAAGCCTTGACCTATAGAGAGATGGGTGGTGTAGTCCTCATGTATAAACATGCCTGAAATAAGTAAATGTGGGTGTGGGGGGTAGTTTTTCCAATCTTGGAACAACAGTTCTGTTACAGGTAGAATTATGGATTCCATTTTTATGGTGTTTCCCTTGTTGGGTCCCTGGGCTGATGAGAAAAAGAAAATCAGTGGAGCCTGCTCTCCCCCGAATCTCTGAAGTGCAGCCATTATAGTGAAAACAAGATATGGGAGGGAAAGCAAAATGTATCCAGAGGGGAGAATATCTTTGCAGGAACATATTCTTCTACACTTGTCCTGATGTCCTACCTTCACTGAACTTGCAGGGTTATATTGGGACATTGTACTTACTACAGATACTATGAGATTTGGGAACATTTCATGCTTATTTTTTGTCTAGTATCATGTATTAGCTTATTTTCTTTCCTTTAGGAAAAGTAACAATTGGTATTATAGAGTGTTTAGTATAATACTATGCATGATGGTATTTTCTGTGCATTATTTCACATATTACAATAATTTTACAAGATGGATGTTACTAGTAGTAGTCATAGTAGTAGTACTAATTTACAGATGAGGAAACTTTCCCAAGTTCACGTGTGAGCTCTCAAAAGCACATTCTTCAACCAAGGCTATCATATTAATTGTGATTCAAGCACATTTGTGTAATAACTTTCTTATTCTTCTTTACCCTTTGTCACTAATTACTACCTGTTGATTTTGAGCTAGTGATTTTCAACCTCATTACCGTTCTATAAAATGGAGGTAATAAAACCTACGAAGACTTATCTGTATAGAAATGAAAAGTTTCCAATCAAACACTTTTGAAATAGTAATATGTGCAATATAATGCTATTCATGTAAAAGTAAAATACAAAATATTTATTTATATACCTGCACACATATGTACAAGAAAAGCTCCTAATGGAAGTTTTCCCTCAGAAGACAAGAAGGAAGTAGGATTAGGGTGAGATTTAAAGGGAAATTCTACTTTTTACAGTAAACATTTAAAAAAATTTTTTTTTACATAAGCACTTTTTTCTTGTCATTAAAACTATAAAATATAAAAAATGGAAATCCACCACAGGTTATCGAATAAATGTGTATAGACATAAAGATTCCAATCAAATAAGTGTCCCTTTAAGTAAGTTAAAAGGGTGCCTGAATCAAAGGTGACATTTATCAATGGTCCTCCAAGTTTCCCCCACCTCAAATGTCATAAACCTTCAGAGAAGAATTTATCAACGAAAAATATCAGAATTGAAAAATAAGTTGTGAGATTAGTAAATGAGAAATTTTGAGGACCTTCTGAAAAATAGAGAGTAGGATTGGTCACATCTATAGCAAAACTGACCAGGGAAAATCACGACAGAAAATACACAAAGGGCAAGATTCTTGTAAAAGCAAAGTGAATGCAGAGGAGAACCAGGCTCTTTGAGCTTATTCCGGGACAAAGGAAACCATTAATCAGACATCATAGTGACCAGAGAGCTACCATCAGAGCTTTTGAATGGTGCCCCTGTGTCCCAAGCATAAGATTTAGCTACGGTAAAGTGTGCACCAAGTGAGGAGCAGTAAGAATCAGAACTGAGGGAGGAGGGACGAGTCAGTGTTCCCCACAATAACAAACCCAGGAGGGAGGCATAGGGATGCCACATCCAGCTGGAAATACGAAAACATCTCTTCTAGGAGGCCTCACCTGAGCAAGCCTTTGATAAAAGTAAGAGTTCTCAAGTACAGAGATGAATAGACAACCAATGATCCCCAAATATTTGAGGGAAATGAATAAAATGAAATAGAGCTATGGCAAAATATAAACGGAAAGATTAATCCCCAAACTGATGTTAATTGTCATAAGTATAGTTGATATAAGGAGAAGGACTTAAAAAGTTTGTCTTTAAAAAGAGAAAAATAGTACCTCATTGGCAAGCATACATACATCTATCTTCAAGGTGGGCTTATCAAACAGGTAAAGGAGATGCACAATTCCAAGCGCCCAGACCTTTCCTCACCTACATGTGAGAGCTGTATGGAACACGCACTCCTTCTTAGGCTCTTTGAATGGTTCTGCTTCCTTTCCTCAGCAGTTAAACATGGAGGGGCCCAAAGGTTTCACTTCTCAGCCTCATCTCTCTCATCTTTTTATATTCACTTCTTAGGTGATCTCAAACAGGCTCACCTTTTTTTAATATTCTCTGGAAAATCTCAAATATTTAGACATGGTCCAGATAGCTCCGCTGAGCTAAAGATGCTCCTACCCAACTGCTACTTAACCTCTCTCCTCTGATACGTGTCATTGGCAACTCAAATTCAAAATGTCTGAAATTAAACTGATTTTTTCCATGCAAACCTGATCTATCCACAGATGTTCCTATCTCAGTGAGTGGGAGACTCCATCCTTCCACTGCTCAGGCCAAAAACTTTGACATTATCCTTGAGTCCTCTGTTTCTTTCACACCATATACTCAGTTTGTTTTCAAATTCTGACTCTACCTTCAAAACACACCCTGAATTCAACCACTTTTCACTACCTTAAATGTTACACCCTGCTCTAAGCCACCTTTGAATCTCCCCTAACACCATAATTGGCTTCACAGTTATCCTTGTTCAGTTCTCCCCCACATCTAAACCTATTCTCAACCTAGCAGCACAGAGGGATTCTTTTAATAAAATTCCCTGTCAGATCACAGTGCTTCTATGTTCATAGTCCACCAAAAGTTATCCTTCTCACTCACAGTAAAAGCTGATGCTTCTTCCATGGCTCTCAAGCTATTCTGTGGTCTGCTCACCAACCCTATGTGACCAATACTCTCCATACTCAAAGTACTCCAGCCACTTTGACCTCCTTGCCATTTCTGGATTACACCAAGAATATTCTTGCCTTGGGGACTTTGCACTTGCTTTCCCCTCTGTAGAGTGCTCATTTCTCAGAAATTCACAAGGCCCCTCACTTCTTTCAGGACCTGCCTCAAATTTCAACTTATCAGGGAAGCTCTGCCCGATCTTTATAAAATAACAGCGTTCTGGCTTCCCTTCCTAGTACTCTCCATCCACTTTGCCCTACTTTTATTATCTCCACTGAATTTATCGTGTTTTGATACATAATGGGTTTGCTAGCTTGTTTATTGTCTGTTTTCTGCCTGGATTCAAACACAACAGGAACTTTATCTATTTTGCTCATTGCAATATCTTTATTGCCTTGAACAGTGCTTGGCACATATTAGGTGTCTAATAAATATTTCATGCTTGAATAGAGGATTGGCTTGCTGTTATTAACCAGATTTGTCTAAAGTAGGTCTGTGTGATTAAAATCACTAAATTACTTTGTTTTAAGCATATATGGGGCAATCATACAAATAGGTGATGTACTAACTCACGAAGGAAAATTTCAATAAATTCCAAAAAGCAGAGATCATAAAGGCTACATTTTCTGAAAATAATCAAATAAAAGAAATTAACAATAAATGGCCTTGAACAGTGAAAAATAAATGTATCCACCCGAAAACATCCATTTAAATAACTCTTGATTACAACGGAAAAGAAAAATCACTGAAATTTTGGAAATTTTTCAAATAAAATGCACACTATGAGATGTAGCCAAAGCAGCATAAAGAAATGAAACTGGAGCCTCAAAATGCATACACTAGAAAAAAACTTAAAACTTGAAAACTAAACCTCATGACTCAAGTGGCTGAAAAACGAAAAAGAAAACAACAAAGTTGGAGTTAATAAAAATGAAAGTCCAATTTATTGCAATGTCCATTAAAGGAAACAAGAGTTGATCACCAAAACCAGTCTTTCTGAAAGCTAATAACATTATCACAATGTCTGAGCAAGAGAGAGAGAATTAGAAAGGTTAAATAACCTAAGGAATACAAAAGAAATAAAAATATCAGTAGGAAGAATATTCCAGTGTATTTGAATGTGATTATTTTAATAGCTATATTTGTGATGGGTAAAAATAGAGAGAAAGCAAAGGTAGAGAAGGCAAGTAGGAAGTTACTTCCAAGTCTAGGAGGGAAGTGATTTTTGATGCCCATAGAAGAGGAGTATCTCCAAGGAGATGTTTAAGAGTGAACTAGAAGAACGAAGTCAAAGTGGGTGATTGATTGGGTGAAGAGGTTAAAGAGAGCTGTATGTCCCTCCTTGCCACCCTTCACTCCACAACCTTGTACTAATTGTGACTGAGAGGGGTGAAGGCAAGGACTTGTAATTTATTTTCAATTTTTAAAATCTGCTCAACACCCACCCTTAATATGAATATTTCAATTACCCTAATTCATTACGCTTTGCAATGGGCGACCTGATGAGATCTGGCCTTTTTAAAACTTTTAAAGTTGTATATTTCTTTTCCATGTCTGATTTAGATTTTGCCTGAATTTCTCTGTCTGGAATAACCTCCCAATAAAGTTGAAGAAGTCAGTGATGACTCTGTTAGGTACATGGGAAGTTCATTGATTTAATTAATGAAATTACTACTGAAGTTTAAATTTGAAAGAAAGGTTACAAAACACTTGACAGGTTATTAGAATTACTACATTTGCAAGTTCTAATATGAATAGGAATTCTTCATACAAGCATGAGGAGAATGATTTGGAAGTTTGGGCTTAAATTTTTAAGGTGATGAGCGGTGAAAAAAAAAGTATTAGAAATTCCAGCAACGATACTATCTTCCAGGATATTACCTACCACTGGATTTATGCCATAACTGACTTATTTCTAGTCCACTTTCTCATTCTTTCCCATTCTCCAGTCCCTAAAATTTCATGACCCTCAGTGTTCAGACCTTGAACTTCATCTCTTCTCTATCCACACACTCGTTCCCTTAGCATAGTCATTCAGTCTCATGGATTTAAGTATTCCGTGCAATAACATCTTTCACACTTATAATTCTAGCCCAAACCTCTCCACTGAAATTCAGGATCACATACCCAACTGCCCGCTTGATACATCTTCTATGAAATTTAATTGGCATTTCAAATGTATCATATCCAAAACTCAACTTCTTTCCTCCTAAACTTGTTCCTCCCACAGTGTTTCCGATCTCATTAAACGACAACTTCAACTTTCCAGCTATTCAAGCCAATAGCCTTGGAGTCATTCTTGATTCCTATCTTTCTCACACCTCACATTCAATCCTTAGCAAAACTCATTGGTTTTTCGTATCTTCAAAATACATGTCTCCTCAGCCTGTCCACTGTTACTACACTGTTCCAAGCTACCATCATCTTTTATTTAGATTATTTAATAGTCTTTCAACTAATCTGTGTGCTTCCACATTTACCCTACTTTATCTATTCTGTTATACTCTAGTTTCAGGAGAGCAATCACAATTATCCTTGCAAGATGGAAGACATTTCAATCAATTCTCTTACTCAAAATCCTCCAGTATCTTCTCAATTCATTTTGAGGAAAACCGAAATCTTTGTAATCATCCACAAAGTCCTATATTATCTGCCTCCATATTATGTCTCTGACTTCATTTCCTACTAATTGCCCCCCGGTCTTCTTGCTGCTCCTACATTCAGGGCACTTCCAGAGCACAGCACCTTTCCTGAAACTCTTCCTGGATTTCCTGCATGGTTCACTCCCTGTACTCCTTTAGTGCATCACTCAAATGTGATTTCTAAGCATCACTCTCCTTTTCTGTCCTTTGAAATATTGTACCTCCTACACGCTAGCATTCTCTTTCTCTCTTCCTTACATTATTATTGTCCACAACGATTACACCACGTGACATTGTTTTGCTGTATGAACGAATAAATGTAATGAATTGGGCTCATTCATTCTTAGATTCAGAGATAGAAGCAACATGGCTTTATGAGGCTCCTTTCAGCTTGTGATTTGGGCTATTTATATGTAACTGGGTTTATAAATATAAAATAATCAGCACACTCTTTGGGTACTGCCATATCAATCACTTCAAAATTGCCTTCTTCAGGGAGGCCCGGAGGTGCAGTGGTTAAGTGGGCACCTTCCGCTTTGGCGGCTCGGGGTTTGTCGGTTCAGATCCTGGGTTCAGATATGGCGCCGCTTGGCAAGGCATGTTGTGGTAGGCATCCCACATATAAAGTAGAGGAAGATGGGCACAGATGTGAGCTCAGGGCCAGTCTTCCTCAGCAAAAAGAGGAAGATTGGCAGCAGATGTTAGCTCAGGGTTAATCTTCCTCAAAAATAAATTCCCTTCTTCCCCCTTGTCACATAACAGAAACATGTACACAATATTTTTGATCTATAATATTTAGTTTTTCTAATAGCAGTAATGATATTTCACCATAAGAACTACAAAATTCCCAATGTGGAAAAGTTACCCCATGAATCATTTTTAAATGAGTAGTCCAGTTGTGAGTTCCTTGAGGATAGTAATCTTTTCAATGACTTTAATCTCACACTAGCTTAATCAATACTTACAGAAAAAAATATAATATATGAAGGAAAAGTACTAACATGGGGTTCTGGGTATAACAGTTATCTTCCTTCTCTGGATCCATCTTACTCATTTTAGGATCCTGAGCAAAAGAATCCTTTAATCATAGAGAGACAGTGGTCATCCTACACCCTGGTTAAGTATGCTGAGTGGACTTGGTTGGGGGTTAAGGTGAGTGAGTATCTAACGCTGATGTTTGTAAAGCATCTACAACTCATCTGGGAGAACTTGCAGAAACAGCTGCAGCCTGATGTCCTTAACTGAGCAGAAGTAGGACAAGCAGCAAGGATGAAATTTATCCGATATATATTACTCAATTTTAGAGGGGAAAATGACATATAAAAATTGTGTTCATATACTTTGAGTGCATCATGTTAAGCGAAATAAGCCAGACAGAGAAAGACAAACACCATATGATTTCATTCATACATGGAATATAAACAAACACATGGATAAAGAGAATAAATTAGTGGTTACAGGGGGGGAAGGTGGGTGGAGTGTGGGCACAAGGTGTGAAGGGGCATACTCATATGGTGTATGACAAACAATAATGTAGAACTGAAATCTCACTGTGTTATAAGCTATTATGACAGCAATTTTAAAAAAAACTAAAAGAGAACTGTGTTCATCCCAGGAATGTTCAAATGGTTTTTATTTTAAAAATCAGACGGGTCACAATAACAAGTTTGTGTTTGCACGGGACTTACTAAATACTTTCAAATTGAAATCTGAAGTGATGTTCCAACTCTATTTAACCCCTCTAAGATTTGGTTTGCTCATCTCAGAAAGGAGACGGGGAGACTTGACAGCCATATGATTCTAGGAAGAGGAATATGCAGGCCTTAAAGCTCCCTAATGCCAAATTTTTGCAAATTCCTTTTACCCTGCCATGCAGTGTTTATACCCTTCAGAAATTACACACAGATAGACCAAAAATTTGCAAATTCAGCAGCGTTATCTTATTGTATCCTTCCTACTCTCTGCTTAATAAAACTTCACGGGCCTGAAGGTTGTTATGAAGTTACTCCCAAGACTTTGCTCTTCTTCTGGTAATTTAATCTTCTTTGCTCTTCTTCATAATTCAATTTTGTCAACCTTTTCTTCAGGGGAATTTAAAATTTACTACCATAACTACTTAATAGGCTGCTTCTTGTGATAAGGGGATAAGAAATTTACTTTTGGGGACATGTGCTGACTTCCACATGGGTACGATTTAGTCTGCTTACTGCTGACCTCAGGATTCTGTAACTTCGAAATGTTAATGGTTTCTAAAGTGTGAGGAATTCTTAACCTCTCACTGAAGGTTCACCTGCAAAGAGTGTCACAACAGCTGTTTGTGTAATAGATGTTACTCATTTTTTTCTTCTAACAAATGTAACCCTCAATTTTCAAAACAATCAACTTTTCTCATTAGCTATTTTGACTTAAAATGTGCTAAAATAAAAATATTTTGCAGCTAGATATACAACTATGGTTATTTAGCATACAGTTAGAGGTTACAAAAATATTAATAAATTTATAAATGGATAAAGGCATTAGGATGCATGTGACATACCTGTTTTGCTCTGCACATCTATATGTGTCAGGTATTTTATTAATAAAGGAGATGTAGAAATGTATTGGGTATTGTATAAAACTAAATGTATTATGACATAAAGAGTGATATATACAACCTAACAAGTCTTGTGCCAACAGTGAATCCTTAGCACGAAAATGAGAGACAAAGAATTTTAATTGGTCTTTGAAGAAAGAAAAGATATTTGGTAGGCAGAGATGGGTGTTAGAGTGGGAAAGGTATTTTAGAAGCAGGAGTAACATGGACAAATACGACTATCTAAACTAAAGTTTAGACTACCCATATTATAAATGGTAAGTAATGCTAGTTACTGTAATAAACAACTCCAAAATCCAAATGGCTTACCACAATAGTGTGTACTGTCCTGTATCACCTAATGACAGGAATACATTCTGAGAAATGTGTCATTAGACGATTTTGTCGTACAAATATCATAGAGTCTATTTACCCATATCTAGATTCTATAGCCTACACAGAGTGTACTTATACATACCTAGCCTACTACACGCCTAGGGTATGTGATGCTAATGTTATAGGACCACCATCGTTTATGTGGTCTGTCATTGCCCAAAATGTCATTGTGTAGCACAAGGCTATTTCTTTTTCATGTCACAGTGTAAAGAGAGTCACCATGGGATTTCTGCTCCATGCAGTCCTTTAGAGACCTAGGCATATTCCAGGTGGTAACTCCACCTATCACCACCCTAGAGCCTTGGAATCTTCCATTTGATTCTCTACATCCAGCCAGCCTAGCCTATAATTAAAGATATAACATTACTTGGATGATTGTGTGAGAATTTAAAGAGTTTACAGCACTTTCACCCACCTTCCCTTGGCCTGATCTCAGAAGTGTTTCTTCACTTAACAGCAAAGAGTCTAGCTGATGTCGAGTGCCAGTGTGTTGAGGCTAAAAGAAGAAATCGAGATATTGATGAGCATAGCATTCTCTGTCATGGTGCACTCATGTAAAGGACAGGCAGTTAGCAGAAAAGGTCAAAAAAGTGGATCCTAGTTGATCATCGAAGGGATTTAGAATTTATTCTGTGGGTATAAAAAAACACGGCCATTGCCTAAAAGAGTAAATAAACTATCAGATCTACTTTTCTCAAGTATACGTAATTACTCCTCTTTGCTTCACTTTAGGTAACAAAGACTAAAAACCAAAAAAAGAGAAGAGAATCAAGCTATCTATTTTCAGACCATCAACAAATGTATCGAATGTATGTACACTGTTATAAATTTGCATGTCTATGGCATTCACGTCATTAGACCAAAGGTATTGAAATATAAGCTGCATTGATGTGAGAACTCGGCATTTGGAATCTAAGTTGCTTTATTGTCATAGGGTTTGTATGATATTGTTAATGAGTGTGAATTGGTGATGAAATGCATGGCACACAGGACTGCAACTCTGCTTAAAGTGGGTTTAACAATCATGTCATTTAAAATGCTCTATTTAATTTCAAGATTCAGTTAAAAAAGGGAAATCTTCGCTCACTTGTGAGGTGTTACACATCTGTCAACAATTTAATAACAGTTTAGATGCTTCTATTTGACATAAAAGGATCCCTTGATAATCATATGATACAGATTCTGTAACAGGAAGAGATCAATTCAAACTTTTTATGTGATAGAACCCAATTGCAAGACATCCTGAGAGGAGAAAGATAAGGGGAAGGTGTTTTCTGGGAGTCTTTCTCTCCTCTTCAGTGTAAGAGGAAAGATTGTCTGGACTGCAACCAGTTTGTTGAATGGGCCAGACTTCTCAGGGCACAAGCAGAAGACAGCTTTATTTTCTGTCCCATCGCTTCTTCCAAATATGCTCTCTTGTTCCCTTTATTAGGATTCTAGAGAAAAACAGAACCAACAGAACCAATACTATACATATATAGAGAGAACTTTATCTTAAGAAATTGTTTCATGTGACTACAGAGGCTGGCAAGTCCAAATCTGCAGCATGAGCCAGCAGACTGGAGACCCAGAGATAAGCTGAGTTCAGGTCCAAAGAGAACAAGAAGTTCAAGGCCAAAGGGCGTCTGCTGCAGAATTCACTCTTGCTCCAAGGAGGTGAGTCTTTTTGTTCAATTCTGGCTTTCAACTAATTGGATGAGGCCCACCCACGTTAAAGAAGGCATTTGTTTTATTCCAGGTCCACTGATTTAAATGTTAATCTCATCCAAAAACATCTTCACAGAAACATCCAGAATAATGTTTACTACGTACTGAGGCACCATGGCCCAGTCGTGGAGACATGTAAAATTAACTATCACATTTCCTTTTTCTACTTCTTGCAACAATTGATAGTTTACAGTCACGTTCAGTTCTAAGACATTTTAATTTTTAGGTAGTAAAAAATCCAGTCCTATTTCACATTCTCCTTTCCCTAATGTAAGTCTGATTAGTGTCTTGAGGAATCACAGAAGAGAAATGAGACGTTGTCTTTTAATTTTCCTACGTTCCCACTCTTCCATGCTTCTTTAGGAATCAACCTTCTATCCCCTTCCCACATTCACTACATCCCCATGCACCTCTTAGGAAATCCTGCTAAGTTATCTAGGACCTATACTTAGAGCTAGGCTGTGGGAGGTCTTGCTATTTATCTTCCTCAGCTTTTCAATCTTAGCCTGCAATTTGCAGTAACAGTCTAGTTACAATTTTTAAATACTGTTACATATATTACCACACAGTTGTACACACAGCTGCACACTCACTCACATGCACACACACGCTCCAGCCTCTAGAAGGGGGACATGGGATATCTAACTGAAGTCTTGCTTGGAACAGTCAGCGATACGTAAAAGACTTGCAGAAGAAAGCAACTGATTCTTTGGAAGTGAATCCATACTATTGATACTATCCATGCTTGGATAAATCTCAAATTACAGTATTATTTCACACTAGCCAGAAAGTATTAAACACTATGTAACTCATAAAATTTATTTTAATGCAAAGACTGAGTCGTTCCATCATGTCGTATTTCTATCACACACCTCACATAATTCTATAGTGTTATTACATCACCACTTCTCCTATATGAAAGGAATGATGAATTAAAAGTACTAACAATGTTATGAATCATGCTGTGTGAACAGTAATCCTGTTCATTAGTCAAATACTCTAGATTGATTTAGAATATTTTACATATCTTGATGCTTTGTCATGTGTTCCTATTAACTTTTATCACTTCACAGGTAGATTAAAATATATTCAAGTCAGAAGGCTGTGGTGATGGCCAGTCTCAGAAAGACTGCCTCTTAGACTCCCAACTACCCTTTGGTGCAATATTCTTCTTGTTACTTTTATGACCAGTAGTCTCCCTGCATGGGTGAAGATATATTTTCTCTAAGATATTTCTCCTCATGTGGGGATGTGCCTTATTCTTTTGCTGTTAAATTTGTTAATATAACAGTTGCTAGGTTTTGCATGAATTCAAAAATTATAAAGACAGAATTAAAAGATTCATGTCCATTACTTGGATAAAACTTGGCAACTTAATGTCAGATAAAAATTATTAGAGTCACTATGTAAATATTAGAACAAAAAGTTACAAAAGAAAAATAAAATGATCCTTACGCCATTTCTTAGAGCTTTCCCTCAAAGATGAGCACTTCTAAAAGGAATTACATGCATTGTGAATATTCAGAATATTGCTTCAGAAGCTTATCTTCTTGGATTTGACCGTTAGCTCCTTTACTTATTTTCTCTACGTGTTCTAGGGCACTTCACTTATCCTCTCAGTTGCCAGTTTCTTCAACTATAAAATAGTGATAAGAATATACCCACCACATAGACTTGTAGTGAGGACTAAATGAGTTATTATATGAAAAGCACTTAGAACAATGTCTGAAACATACTGAACACTTAAGAAATGTCATTATTTTATTTTCTTCCAGCAAAATATTTTTGTATGTCCTTCTATAAAAATGATTATGAACATTGCAGTGCAATTATCCTTTTAAAAGTTAAGCAAAATTAATACAGGTGTCAACCTACTATACACATTGTTTTGCACTTCATATTCTTTCATTTAATAATATAGTTTGGAAAGCTTTCCATATCAGTGCGTAGAAACCTACTTTAATCTTTTTCACAGATGCAAGCATTCTATTATATGACATTATGGACCATATTATATTTAGACAGCCCCTCACTGATATACATTTAAATTGCTTCCAATTTTTTAATATTATGAACAATGCTTCAGTCAACATACTTGTACAAATAACTTCATGTACTTTGGGAAATATTTCTACAAGGTAAATTCCTAGCTGTGTAATTGCAAGGTCAAAGGATATTCTCATAAATTTTAATAGATTTAAAAAAATAAGCCCCATGGAGTTATCACATGTAATTACATTTCCAAAACACTATATGAAAATATATTGCTCACA
This sequence comes from Equus przewalskii, assembly GCF_037783145.1. Taxonomy (NCBI): domain Eukaryota; kingdom Metazoa; phylum Chordata; class Mammalia; order Perissodactyla; family Equidae; genus Equus; species Equus przewalskii. The sequence goes on from NC_091843.1 coordinate 13,764,676, forward strand.
TGAAAGAAATGTTAAAATTCTACTAAAGGACATAAGAGAAGACAGATAAACAGAAAAACATACCTTATTTTTTGATGGAAAGATTAAATATTACACAGATGTTAACATTTCCTTATAAAAGTTTTTACATTCAATAAATATCCTAATTAAACATCAACCAAAACTTGTGGTAGTATGCAAAATCATATTAGAATGCATTTTAATTTTAAAAATTAAGATTATCCAGAAATATCATTTTAAAAAATGAAAAACAAAAGAGAGAAATACAAGTGGCAGATAGGGAAGGTAACCATGCCAGGAATTAAATGCGTTAAGAAGCTGTGTTACTTAAGATAGCAAGTTGGTACTGGAGGGGAAAAAAAACACACAGAAGGAGATCAATTTCACAGTATAGAAATAAAGATATTGGAACTAATATATAAGTATTTAGTAAACAACGAGCATAGCATTTCAAATCAATGGGAATGCTGAATTTTTTAAAAAAACAATTGCTAGTGCTTCAAACATTAACTATTTGGAATATAATTAATCTGGATGCCTAGTCCATTGACTACATTAAAATAATCTTAGGTTTACCAATTTAAATATGAAAACAAATCATAAAACATTATAAAAGAAAATATGTCCTGATTTATTTGTAAGACTAAAGCAGGGGAGGCTATAAAAGACAAGGGGGACACACTTTACTATGCAAAAATTAGAAAATTGTGTAGAGGAAAAAATAGCAGTAACAACTCTGAAAAACCAGCAGGTGTACATCAAAAAGGGCAGCACTAAACTAACATTTATTCTAGATTAGGGGAGAGCATTGCTTAATCCCAAACTATGCAATTCTAATTCTGAAACTGTAATGGGATAAAAGAAACGTATTTGTGGCTAGTAAAAACAACTTAGATCCACCATGAAAGTTTCAGCTTCCTGGCCACATCCTGTTACAGCAAACTTCTGTAATGGATGTAATTTAGTGAGTGACTGAATTCTTACGCCTCCCCTTCCAGGAACTGGAAAAGATCCAGCATTCTTGCTCAAGCCATTCAAATTTAGGAATTACTAAACCAAACTGCCTAACTTAATCCATTTCAGGTCTGATTATAAGCATTTTCAAAAGTTTCCACCTAACTTGCTTGACAGATATATGACATAAACAAATATCATTTACCTTTTTTATGAAAAAAGATAGTTTCATTACTGCAGAACACTGATTGTTATGGTGACCAGAGTCAGAAAGCATTTGAGAGTGAACAATGGCCCTAAAGGCCACCTGTGGGTCCAAACAAAGTCAAACACCTTGACCCTTTTTCTGAGAGTTCAGTTCCAAGTGTTTTATTTGCTGAAGCAGATGTATAAGTACCAAACTAAGCAGAAGCCATTTCTTCTTTGGATCCTACAAGAAGAAAGTTAACTGAAGTAAACAAAACATGTTTTGCAAAAAGAAAATCAACATGTTTATTCTAAAATGAGAGAGGAGAGATCAGAAATATATGTTCTTTAGATTTAATCTTTAAGCCTTAGCCTTGTTTTTTTTATTATTATTTTATATCCACTTTATGAAGACCCTGTAGGATTCTAAAGCCTGAATCAGCTTTTATGAAACGGAATGTATCAAACTGAGATGCTCTCAGTGGGCAGATCATTTGAAGTTCGTGCTGCCAGAGGAGACACTGGTCTTTTTAGAAACGTTTGCATTTTAGAAAACTCTCTTTTCCCACCTGACCACCAATAAATTGTGAAGTCTTCAAAACTTACATCTGACAGAGGAAAAGAAAAAGCTGTTGTGTATTTTTGAGGTCTTTCTTTTGTATGTGGGGAGGAGAGGGGAGGGAGGGGAATAAGTGTATATGGGAAAAAAAAACCCATAACAATTTGTAAAGAAAGATTCCTGCTCTCAACCTAAATATATAACAAAGCCTAAAGAAGAATGATATTCTTTTGTGGACAAATGAACGAATTTGCCATTCCAGGTTAATTTTGTAAAGCATATTGATTTAAATGGTTTATGCTCCACCCAGTGCCAATAGTTTAAATAATTATTAAAAAGAGAAAGAAACAAAGACAAGAAAAGAAAATAGACAGGCAAGGACTACAAATAAGTCTCTGGTCTGTATTGGGTCTCTTTAGGTGCTCACAAGGCAGTAGGTTGAAGCCATCAATAGCAATCATGCTTCCATTTATTGAATGCTTGTGGACTGCCAGCACTGTCCTAACATGACTTATCTGTGTTGAATCCTCATCCAAATCTGAGGGTGGCATTGCTATTATCCCCATTTTACTGTTCAAAAAACAGAGGCACAGAGAAGTTGAGGAACCAGCCCAAAGTTGCAATTAGTAAGTGGAAGAGTCCGAATTCAAAACCAGCTACCTCCTTCCAAACCCTGAGCACTCCGAAAGACCCTCTCTGTTGTGCCTGCAACATCTACTGTCTTGTTTATCCTTACTACTGGTGCTTGTTCCTTTAAAACTATCTTAATGTCCAAAAATTAGCTAGTAAACTCTTAACCCTCAAAATGAAATTTCTTCTAGAAATTTCTACCAGTTAAATTGTTCAGTATATCTACAGTTGTATAAACAAAAGGGTTCAATTTCCACTTCCAAAATTTACATTTTACCTCTGAGCTACAGTCTGAGAATGTTTAACCTGTCCTTTTCTTTTGAGACTTTTGATATGAGAGAGCGTTTACATACTGTTTAGTATCTACAATATCATCCATTATGGTCCGTGTACTTCATTTAGTACAGCCACGTACCTTTGCACTGAGCTCCTTCTTGGTAGCACGATGAAAACATTATCAAGGTAAGGAAAAAAAAAATCAAAAGAATTCCAGACTCCTGAAAGTACATCCTCCAGTTGGCAGAAACAAGCTTTATTCACTCCTATGTCGACAAGAACGCCTAAAACTATAACGGTTTTCTGTCTAACTTTTAAAAATAATTAGTCCAGGGAGGATACTTAGCTGGGTGGTCGAATGTTGGCTGTGTTTTAGAGCAGAGCATTTTATGATTAAAGTATTATGATTGCTTTAGTGTAGTTGTGTGAAGTGACCTTGCTATTTTACATCTGGAACAATACTAGTCGTTTGTGCTTCTTAGAGAGGAGCTAAATGCTGTGCCCTAGAGTGTAGGATATTGTTTGTTGCTTAAGAACACTTTTATTTGGAATGTATGCTTTCTTTCTCCATTTTCTTCCCTTTTTCTTTTTTTTTCCAACCCCTGCAGGTCTCTTTATCATCCTATTCTCAGCCCCAGTTCAACTCACCAAAAAGACTTCAAAGAGGAACTCTAATCCTCAGAGGTCTCGCTCTATCACTTAACAGCTATGTGATCTTGGGCAAGTTCCTTAACCTTTTGAAACCTCAGTTTTCTTTTCTGTACAGTGCGGATAATTTTGTATTTCCTCAATCCTAAAATATATGTTATTTTCCCCTCACATTTTAACATTATTGAAAGTGTGATTCATCTTAGAACTATTGGACACTTAATGTGAACATATTTTGTTATTTGTCTCATACATGTGTCTATTTTAACATCAATAGATTGACAAGTACCATAAAAAAGAAATAAAACAGTATAAGTAGGTAGAAACAGTGTGGAGAGAGCCATTATTCTTGACAAGGTAATCTGAGACTACCTTCCTAAACAGGTGACATTTCAGGAGAGCCCTGGAAAAAGAAAACAAAGGTGGAAGAGATCTGGGGAAAGATCTCTGTCTAGACTAGGATTTCTCAACCTCAATGCTATTGACATTTGGGGATGGATAATTCCTTGTTATCTGGGGCTATTCCAGGCATTCTAAGATGTATAGCAGCAATCCTGATCTCTACCTACTAGATGCCAGTTGCATCTTCCTAGTTGTGACAACTGAAAATGCCTGCAGATATTGCCAAGGTAAGCAAAATCATCCCCAGTTGAAAAATACACATATAGACAGAAGGAATATTAAATGCAAAGCCCTTGAGGCAATAATGAGTTTGGCGTGTTCAAGAAAGGAGGCCAGGGTGGCTAGCGCAGATGTAGTAAGGGAAAGCAGAGTAGCAGATGTGGGCAGAGCCACATCTGTGCATGCAGTTTTGTCAGCCACAATAAAGAGGTTGGATTTTACTCTAATTTGAGGGAAAGCTATTGTTGGTTCTGAGCAGAGAGAGATTATGATTTTGTTTATTTTTCCCTCCATCTGTTATTTTATCCCTTCCTCCCTCCTTCCTCCTTTCCTTCTCTCTTCTCTATCAATTTATCTCGCCATCATTATTAAACGAATCTATGTCTTACCATCAATCAATCACACACAAAATTAAGGACTGAATACACTAAAATCCCAAAGGGATCAATTTTCATAATAAAAAATATTAGTGAGGACGAGAAAATAACTAGACTTTTAGAGCTATGTGATGATGGTTACTTCAGGAAGATGCTGTTGGAGAGCAGCATGGCTTGGGAAAAGAAGATGCGGATGGGGATAGAGAGGTCGTGGTGAGATTAATCTTGGAGGAAGAGAAAGCTTATGGCAGAGTGTTTTTTTTTAATGAGTGGGAAGATTTAGGGAAAGAATGAGTATTTGTTCTTTGTCACATGCAATATGAGACTCTGACCTGCCTTTTTAAGAAAATAGACAATAAAGATCTATGTCCTTCATGGATTTTTGTATTAAGATTCCCTTCTTTTTTGATCTACAAGGGAGCAGGCAGATCTCAAGGGAGTTTACCTACACTGGGGATGTCTGTCTACCTATCTCATCCATTATTTTATTGATATCAACAGCAGTGCAAAGAGAACCTTGTAGATTTTAGCAAGTGAAATATGATCCTACACTATAGTTGTAATAAAAATGCATTTTACTCTGTACTTTAATTACTGCAATCTAAATTTCTTATGCTTATCATTTAGCTGCTGATTAAATTGTTTTAATTTTTATATTAAGTTTTTCTATTGGAAACTATTGATTCTCAACCTTGACTACACGATGGAATTGCTAGAAAAACTTGAATAAATTATCCGTGCCAGAGTTCTGACCCAAGAGAGTTTAATGTAATTAGTGTGTTCTGTGGCCTAGACATTATGTTTTTTTTAAAAGCTCTCCAGTGTACATTTTAAGGTACAGCCTAGGTTAAGAACCACTGGATTAATCCTTTTTGCACAGGGCCTAGAACGTTATAAGTGCTCAATAAAAGTTTGGCAAATGAATCAAGATAAAGACGCTTTGAATTTTCAGGAGGAATGCCAACAACATGCTCATGTTTTTCCAAATCCTCTTCATTAAGTGAGAAAATCACATGAATACACATTGCAAACCATAAGAAGGATATAAATGTTAGTTTTTCTTCCTTATCTAATACTTTCAATAATGCAGTGAGCACACAAAATGCTTTTAGTTTTAGCAATATTTTAAAATGAATCTACTGTTAGTGAGTAAACCATACCACTAAGCTAGATTGTATCCATACATAGGGGAAATTGGTTTCGCATGGAAAATTTTTGTCATAGGAGCAAGGTAATGTTGATATGCTACAAGTCTGGAAACAGTTTTTGCACCAGGAAACTCCAAAGTAAGGTGTTGGCTGGTATTGACTGTTACGGTAATGGCATTGGATCATTTTAATGATATTACTATTACAATAAGCCTATAATATTTCTTAATAATTGAACTGAAGCTTACAAGAACGTGACTAATAGAATTATTTAAAAGATTTAGAATTGCTGATTATTTGGTCCTGTATACAGATTTCACAGGAGCAGGACTGAATTCACTACAAAGACAGCCAACTAGCATTGGGATTCACGACAGCGGTTGAATGTGAACTAGCCATTTGTTTTCTAGACAATCTGATTTAGGTGTAATTCATAATAGAGCAATGAGTCTTCTCACTTCATATCCTTTTAAAGTCTCTGTTCCTGTTGAAACACAAAATATTTGTAGAATGATGTCCAATATATATTAGCAAATTTGAAAGAAGAGCAAGTAGTTGAATATATATGATATCCTACTTTTATTTAATGAATATAGAGAAAGATATTGACATATAAAATAATAATTGAGAATAGTTACCTGTAGGATGTGAGATTATGGTAAAATCAAAATTACTATTTTTACCTGAACTTATTAGTTTTTTACATGTATGTATTATTTTTACAATCAAGTTAAATGTAGATATAAAAATTTTAAAAATCCAGATACCACATGCTCACAAATAAATTGTTCTTTTTCAGCACAGACGTGCATCAGAAGTTCCAATATCCTTTTTTTTTTAATGTACCATTGTATTCTGACAAAATGTAAAATGTAAGCATATATTTAAAAAAAACCCACAAGTTCATACATTCTTAATTTCACTGTGTTCAAGGAAGTGTTCAGCTACTGCTGCTTCGGTTAAAAGTGGTGAGAAATTTTAAACTTAAAAAAAAATCTGAGGATGGAGGGAAAGAGTCTTGTAGAACTATCTACTTTTAAAAACGGATTTCCAAAACATCAGTGTTAAAGGAACATCTTACTGGAAATTGTGTATATTTGCCTTTTACCACAAGGAAATAACTACATTGTTAACCTGGAATACAGTGTAACACATCATGTTTCTTTTCATTTGGTTTTTAAAAATATATTTTAATGTAACTGCATGTCATCATTTAGCCTTCACTATTTTTCCTTTAATGTGTCATCAGAAAATGAAAGATTACAACCATAAATGCTTTAAGCAAATGTTCCATGCTTTCAAGCTCTCCACTTTGACCATAATTTGGGCAATAAAAAGAGATAAAAAGTGCCCATCTATAATAACATTATTATTAATGTCATAGAATTTCTATGCCAGTTCTTCTGCTAACCACGAATCTAGCTAATAACTTATTCATATTTCCATCACTACCTTCCCTGATCACCTCTGCTAATTTTGATATTTCTTCAGATCTCTGCTTCATATATTCATTCATTCATTTGTTCATCTTTTATTGAGTACTTGTTCATATTAATGTCCTGCATTTTGGTGCTGTATAGCATTTTTTTCTATCACATAAGTGGTATTTATCATGTATGGCATGATTCTCAAAGTAGACCATTTGTAAAAGCATTACCAGTTGATTTTAATGCCAGTGGTCAGAGGAATACACTTTAGGAAACATTTGTATATTTTCTTATAATGTTAATTATAATTTCATGAGAAATTTTCTTGGCACAACCAAATTGTCATTTCCATTATGACAAGAATTATATCTTTGATATCTTAGCTTCTTTTTAGTGTCTTGGCAACATCCTTCGCCCACTGTAGGTGTTCAATAAATATTTGATTCACTGGAAAATTATCCACTTTGTAAACCCATATCAAGAGAACAAAGTTTCTTATTATCCATCAAGAGACTGTGAGTGGGAAAGACCTCCTCTGGAGAAGAGCATTATGAATCTTGTGAAAGAATAGGAAGAACATAAGCCCTGGGGGTCACACCACAATCTAGTTTTAAGATAGTAAAAAAGCACCCATATTTCTGGTGCCTCCATGTGTGAAATTGATACCACCACCTGACCTGATTCAGTTCAAAAGGCTGGGTTTGAGGATTTTCTGAAGTTCCTTCCTATTCCTGGATATCAGACTCCACAGATTCCTTTTGGTAATAGGAACGCATCAGACTCCTTATGTGCAATTGGCAATTGTGCTTAATCTTTATCTTGCCCGTATGTAGTAGTGGAATATTTTCTCCCTAAAATAGGCAGTGTACCAAAAAAGCAGTCTAATAAATCTGTAGGCAAGATGCCATTGAACTAAAGATAAAGAATTCTTTAATGATCTTAATTAAGAGAGCTTATCTTTGATGCTTACTGAACTTTAATGTAAAACTCATAATTGAAAGCTGAGGCTGTGATGAGTGGGGAATGTTCCCATCCTGATTAAGCCTGAAGCCAATATGGCCAGTACGACAGTCTGCTAGATTCCATTTTGAGTTTGTATCTCGGTAGATAACTTGTCTTGGTCCAGGACAGGGCAGAAACAGAATGGGCTTGGAGCTATGCTGTAGGTATTTTTGACACTTTAAAGGAAGTGTTAATTATTTTATTATAAATGATATAAATTAATACTAAGTGCATTGTATGTGCCTGCCCTGGGAACAGTGTGTATGTGTTACTTCTAATCTTCAACAGCAAAGCCTTCTTGGATATAAAATGTGTTTACTTAAAGAAACTGAGGCTCAATGAGATGAAGTATATTGTGCAAATTCCTGTAGCTTTTCTAATGGCTTAGTTGAAATCAAACCCTAGTTCCGACAATTATTTACTTCCAACTATTTGGACCCATGCTCCATTAATGTTTTCTCTGAATTTGGTGAGATAGTATAGTAAAATAAATAATTTCTATACTTTATTGCTTTACAAGTTGAAATGGATTAAACTATTTTATATTATATAATATCAACCCCTTACAGGTTTGCAGCACTTTATGTACAATTAATTTTGCATATTCTATCTTATTTTATTGTGATAACAATATGGCATATAGGGAGTAGAGATTTTATTTGTAAATATGAGAAAAGTAGAAAAATAACATTTGGAGAGGCCACGGCATTGGCTTAAAGTCCTACAGCTAGTAAGTAGCAGAGTAATATTGCCTTAGTTTTATATTGTTGTGTGACAAATTACTATAAATCTAGTAGCTTAAAACAGCACCTATTTATTAGCCCACATTTCTAGAGTTCAGAACTCTGGGCAGAGAGTGACTGGGTTCAGAGTCTCACAGGGCTGAAATCAAGGTGGCAGTGGGGCTGCATTCCTTTCTGCAGGCTCTGGGGAGGGGTATGCTTCAAAGTGCACTTGGCCAAATTCAGTTACTTCTGATTGTAGTATTGAAGTTCAATTCCTTGTAGTTGTCGAACTCAGGTCCCCATTTCCTTGCTGGCTGTCATCCTATGGCCTGTCATAGCTTCTAGAAGCCACCTGTATTTCTTGCCATGTGGCCTTCTCCATCTTCAAGCCAGCAGCTAAGGACTTCTCCCATCAAATCCCCCTTGTGCTTTCAATCTCTCCTTCTTCTATCTCTGATCTCTGGACCCAGATTTAAAGAGTTTATGTGACTAAGTCAGGCCCTCTTGGGTAATTTTCCTTTCTTAAAATCAACTGTGCTATATAATATAACCTAGTCATGGAATAAAATACGTCATATTCACAGTCCCTGGGATTATTCGTAGCAGATGGGAATAGAGGAGGCCATCTTAGAACTCTGCGTATAATAAGTACTAACACCCACGTCTTCTTGGTAAAACTAGCATTATGGCTCTGTCATGTGCTAACCTCATGAGAGGTTTATACTTCTCTAGGCTATTGCCATTAGGCTTGGCCATGCTGCTTTCTTTGGCCAAGGAACTATGACCTGAGTAACATATCAGTTCTTGATAACAGAAGCTTTGAAAGACCTTACATGTTTTTCCAGAGTTCTTTTCCCCCTATCACATGGTCAGTATATCCCAGCTATGAGCCGCTTTTTCAGCATAGTAGAGTTCCTGGATTAAACACGACTCATGGAGTAGAGCCATAGCGGATCTGCAGCATACATCACGGGTAGGAAATCAACCATCCTGGTTGTAGGCTACTAACAAGTTGGAGGTATTTGCCACCTCAGCATAGCCTTGCTTAAAGGTAACTGATATATAATTTGGAACCTAAAAGTGAGATTGCTGTAAATAATAAAGAAATATATAAATAAAATAAAATTTGGCACTGGCTTTGCAGCCAGCTGGCAGGTATCAAGGAAACTTGCTCAGTATTGGAGGCTAGAAAGATGATGACTAATGTTATCTAATGAGAAACCAAAAGAAAACAGTGATATGGATAAATCATGTATATATTTTTGAGTCTCAGTTTTTATATCGATAGCATGGGATACTACCTCTGTTTTAATTCCAGACTTATGATGTTTCTTAAAATGTGCAAAATATAGTTCTACTTTTTCAGCTCTTGAAGTATGTCTCTCTAATTAGAAGCAGGAATAATACTTAATTTTTCTAAACCATAATCATTTCAGGAACAGTAATAATAATGATGATAATTCTATATGATTATTAGGCTCTTATTATATAACAGACACTTCAATAGACAATTGAGTGTGCCTTCTCATATTTGATTTTCACAAGTATCTTGCAGGATAGAGATAAAGGAAGTAAAATGTAAATAGTTTCCTCATGCCCGCAGAACTAGTCTGGAATTTAGCCCTCATGTTTCTACTCCAAAGCCCAACACTTAGTTCAAATTTTTAATTCATATTTTTCTACACTCATATCTCTAATATGATAGATTTACAAATAAAGGAGCATCCTCAAAGGCAGCTTCAAAACTGAAGAGAAAATAATCATAATTTTTCAGAACAAGACTCATGATTTAGAGCCATAAATGTAATTTTGGGAGTGGTAAGCCACAAGATCATAGGCTTTTTGAAGACAGACCCCATTTTTCTTCCCTGGAAAATTATCTTGAACTAACTCTCACATCCTTTCCTCGCCCTGCACATCTCATGCTTAAGTTCTTGCTATGTTTCTCTGCCATAAATGGTCTCCATTCTGTGCACCTCTTTTTGTTAAAATCTGAGGCATCCTTTGAGATTCATTTCTAAAGCTGCCTCCTGCTAAATCTCTAAATAGATTTCACTTTCCTTTGAGCTCCCACAGCACTTGGAACTTCTCCTTTGGCACTTAAGGCACCTTGGGCAAGTGGAACAGAATGAGGACTTGGGAGTCAGACTGCATCCAATCCCTTGTCTCCCCCTTATTAACCGTGTGATTAAGTATCAATCCTTTAAGATTATTTAAGCCTCCAAGACGATCCCTGAGTCCCACAGTCAGACATCAAGTTAGCTCAATACCTTCAACTCATTCACAACCTTAGGTCTAAATTGTCTGTGCTGATATTTTCTCACATATTGCCCCACTTGATTCTGAATCCACAATCCTCCCCCTAGTTTTGGCTCCATCTTATCCCTTATGTATGATCTCACTGGGCACTGCTTCATCTACACCACATTTCCTCCTTGACTCCAAGTGGAATTCACTCACCAACCCCCAGCCCTGCTGTTTCAGAACAACCTAAGTAAACATTTTGCTCAGACTTACCCAGATTTCCCTCCCAGAGGTGGCACTTATTCAACATATACCATCTGGAATGGAAACTTGGTCAAGATAATGACCTCTTTTGAGTCTCAGTTTCTTCAGTAATAAAATGTGTAAAATTCCTTCTAGTGTGATTTTGAGGATTCTGTAAGATAAGGCATGTCAAGCTCTTAGCTCAGTGTGCTTTGCATATTATGAGCACTCATTAAATATGAGCTTCTTTTCCCCTGCTTTTACTCTAGCCTATATTAAAGCCATTTGCTTCACATACTCTCTACCACTAGCCTCTCTCTCATCCTACAAAACGATATTAAGTGCCTCTAAAGTAGTCCCCAGGCTTTACTAATCTCAGATCTGCTACGGCGCTTAAACTGGGTTTTATATTATTGAATTAAATTTACTGGAGCAGATACTATATGCTTAGTTGCATAAGTGAGTGTGAGGAAGCATAAGGCCTGGTCTGTGCTGTCTTAGAAATTACAGTCTGTTAGGGTTGTAGATTGATAAAAATAAAGCCAAAATGACCAATTTAACAAAATAAGATAAGGAATAGTTTTGAAAGTACAGAGAAATGCTGTGGCCATTCAGGGAGGTAATACAATAATAACGATTAAGATTATCATAAAACTTTAATAGATCAATAAGAGTATTGGCCGGAACAAACAGAAGTTTCAGAAACAACACAAACTTATTCAAAAAATAGGGGGTGGCATATTTATTTGCTTAATGTAAGTGAAAAAAGTACTGCTCTGTTTCAGGCACAGCTGGATCCAGGGCCTCAATCTCATCTAAAAGACTTCTCTTGTCTATGTTTGTGCTTGCCCCTGGTTGAATGTATTCTCCAAAAGATGTTTCATCAGGCAGGAAAGATGCTTATAAGTTAAGATAACCTACAAGATAGAAAAAAATCTTTCTGATGATGCCAACATCTTAGAGAAGACTCTAATTTATTCAGCTTGAGTCACATTACATCTCTGAAATAATTAATCTGGTCAAAGGGAGGAGGCATTCTGAGGGCACAGTCCAAGTAGGCCCACTTGAACCACATGACTAGAAATGTCTGTTTGGGAAAGGGTGTTAGGGGAGCTGAGAAGACAAAGCTGGTGACTTACACTATTTAGAATTTGTGTCCTATCTTAAAGAATGAGAAGCAATGACAGCAGAGTGTTGTAGATGAGAAGAACAACTAATAAAAAGGCAGAGAAAAGAAAAAAAACTTGACCTATTTACAAAATACTAAGCTGATTATACTGAATAGCAAATTCAGTATAACTTAGTAAAAAAAAAGCCAAGGATTTGGAGACAGGTAAAACTTGGTTAAGGAATCCCAACTTTACTATTTATTAATTTTTAGTCCTTGAACAAAAATGTTCAGAGCCTTAGTTTCTTGATCTGTGAAATGGGGATAATATCACGTACATCATAGAGGCATTCTGATAATAAATGAGATAATGTATCTAAAGCTTCTGGTGCAGTTTCTGAAATCTCATGTTTAGCAGCATTAATAGAAATTAATCAACAGTGGTAGTATTATAATGCTGACCAAAGTGAGAGGGGTTTGTTTCGGGAAATCATAGGCACTGAAATGTAACCAATAATTACAAAATCACTCCTCACTCCTGATAGAGACAGTCATTATGATTTTTAGTTCTGCTGGCATGGCAGCACCCAGCTGGGACATCATCCTAAGTTAACATTAATGTCATTTTGCCCTCAAGTAGCAAAAGAGAGTTTGGGAAGTCAGACAGCAGAGAATGAGAGGCAGTTTATAATCTACAACTCAGAATTTTGTTTTTCCTCAGAATAACTTTAATTATAATCTCTTCTGGCTTTCATTCGACAGAGAAATTGGAGAGAAAAGAAGGAGTGGGAATATTATTTAGTGAATGCCATTTGCCACTGCATTCGTAGATCACCATATGTTACTCATATATAGGAAAGCTATTTTAAGCTTACTTTTGCACATGTGCCCCCAAATTATTTCCACCTAATATATCTATATAACAACCCTAGAAATTTAGTTTTGAACAAACCTTTTTTGGGGGTATAGCTTTAAACCTTTTACTGCTCTAAGTCTAAATTGTTTATTTTCTTTTCATTTTTTTACAATTTTCTTATCGATGGCTTTTAGAATATTATTTTCAAGAAAACTGGACTGATTCTCTATGAGAACGATCCTTATACCCTATGGTGAACAAATACATACGAATCTGCAAATAATTAACAATTTTAAAAAAATTCTAGTAACATTTAAAAAGAATGTGAAACATTAAATGGCACAGTGACTTAACAGTTGGCTATTTTTCCTATGAAGTGTGGGTAACAAGTAAAGCTTAAGCCTTTATGTGAATTCTCATCTGTTACCAAACCAAAATTAAATTGGAATTTTCCTTCACTTGCAGTCATCCCGAGAACGTATATGCCTCTCAAACGAATCTATCTAGTGTCCTCTCCAAGTATATGGAAAAGAAGAAAAAACTTATACTGTAGTCAGAATGCATTGTTTAATTGGAGACATCTGTCCCATAGATTTATCTATATCCTGAGCCCAAAACAATAGTTATATTATTCAAAATCCTACTTTATCTTCAAAATATGGATTTGTCCTCTTCAGGAATTCTAGAATCATTAAGGCATTTAACAGTCCAGTATTAAATTATGTCACCATAATCGACTCAAATTCTATTTAAGAGGAGAGAGGAGATCAACTAATTTTTCTTAATTAAGGGCAAAATTGTCAAATTTCACCTAATAATACATGCAGGTTTAATTTAAATCTCATAAACAAGAACTCACTAAGTCAGACACCCCAAATGCAAGCCCAGATCATGTTCATTTCAGCAGGTCACAAAATCTCATTTTGGTAGACACGCATCATCTGCGATAGTGCCTTGATTAAAGTGACCCTGAGGGGGCAAATGTGCATTTGGGCTTTGGAAATGAGCTTATCATTACTTCTGAAGAAGTGAAGCAATCAAGACTTTGATCACTTCTTCTCTTTCCCATGGATCTTTAAAGGGAAAATTGTAGTTAGTGGATATTTACATAAAAAGAGGAAGGGAAGGAGATTAAGGCCACCAGAAGGAAGGAAATATATTTTAGCCATCTTGTCACGCATCTAAACAGCAAGCGTAAACATATTAAGCTTACTACTATTAAGACAGTAATATTTCAAAACACACATGTATGTTACCTCATTTAAACTTTATCAAGAAGGTAGACGATAGGTAGCAGTGGGGAGAAACCAAGGCACAAATAAACAAGAGGTACCTGTATCCGACCACACCAGTGTCTCAATTCTTAATTATCACATGAGACACTATTTCCAATGATATGTGCAAGACCTTAGCATCCTGGGTTCCCTGCACTCGCTAACATTGCCCAGTGGCCTAATAGGCACCGGTGGACTAGGAAGCATTCAAGTATCTTTTAGACTGTTGGAAATAGTAAGAGGCACAAGAATATGAATGCCTGGGTTTGCAAATTCTGCTTCACTAAAATGTGCATTTAACAAGAGCAAGGACTATACACTTAAGCAGTGCCTGGTACAGAGTGTGCAGTCGATAAATATTTGCTAAATGCTTCAAGCAAAACTCTTCTTTTACACATTAGACATACAGCCTCACATCCTATAACCTCTGTCGGTACCCTCTGCCCTTCTACCTTTGTTTCTTCATCCAGCAGATTTGAATGTAACTGTTTGACTTTCCAAGATCACATGCAGAATATTACACGTTAAGCCATAAGATAGAAACAAGATTAATTATGAATGAGAGCTGGTGAAGGACAACAACACAAGAAGCTACAAACTAAGTGACATTTTAAACAGACTCCTTGATTACAATGCTTTATGTAGAAGAGGTGGAAAGATATACCACTTCTAAGCCCTTAATACAGCAATGCTTAAACAACCAGCTTTCAAAGCCTAACAATAGGTTTTAGCTCTACCCCTGCAACAGCATAACAATGTCATACATACACAAAAAGCTGAAGACCCCATTGAAATATTTGCATCTTAGATATCTTCTAAAAAGTAATGTGAGCACAAAAGATGCCACTGCTGCTCCAACACATGAGCCTTTGATGTTCCCTCATCTTTACATCATAAGAAGGAGCTCAAAGGGTTAATTAAAATTTAATGATATCGGCAGCACTTTGAAAAAGTTATGAACTTGGGCAAGATCAATCACTTTCTTGGACTGCCTGACTTCAAAGCCGACATTATGCAAAAGGAGAGAGGGGGGAAACTGCTCCCATTCTGAACTGAATTCATAAGCAAGGATTTTCTCATTAGTGGTCTGTACATGGAGGAGATTCCAAGATCAAACTAAAAAGAGGTGAGATGCCAAAAAGTGGTTAATCTGAATGTTAAGCCTTTGATGCAGATCACATTTATGTTTGAATGAACACGTTACCAGAAGCATAGAAACTGAAAGACCCCAAATCAGGAAATTTAGGATTAAGGGAGATAAACAGCTTTTTTCTTTTCCTTATTTCTGCTTTTGGAATCATATTTTGTTTGGCTGGATTTAGCAAAAGAAGAAACAAAGAAAACCAAACTAATTAACTTGTTTACTTGTTCTCAGTGACATTCTATAGAATGACATTTAAAATGACTAATTTAACTTCTGTCAAAATGTAAACTTTTGGCTGTCTCTGAGGTTTTTTTCTCTACTTGTGTCATCCTTTTCTAAATTCCCTAACCATAATTTTACTCTCCCTTTGAAATTCCTTTATTTATAAGTATAAAGGGTGATGTTTTGTCAACGAAAGGAAATTTGTTTTTCAGACACAGTTATGCTTCATTTGGGGTTATAGCTTGAGGTGGATGTGATTATTTTGGCAGAAGTTATAAATGTGGTCGAAAAGCTTGTTTTGAAATAATGATGAATTGTCACTGAAATCCAGGAAAAGTTCCTAACCTACCTCTGAAAAGACCAAATCCAATCGATTGGTGCTATCGGGTAACATCTTGCCTTCAACACATGGGCAGTGAAGGTTTGTGGTTGAAATAAGAAGGGGAAATCAGCAGCATCATATATATTTGGAGGTGAATTTTAGATCAGATTCCCACTCATGGAAGATTGTGAGAAAAAATAAAAATAGTTGTATACATTCTTATCTGCCACAATGTTAGAAAAATTAAATCATGGAAATGCCCAACTTGGGAAAAGTCAAAAGTAGGCTAGATTTCCTCTAATACATCTTTTCCTCCAGATATCTCTTTCAAGATAGGATTGCCATGAGTGAAACTTAAACAGTCTGCTGGATTCTGTTAGAGATGCACAACAGGATTATGAATTAGCTCAAGGGAAGGGTTGGTGTAGATGCTTCTATCTACTCAGGAAATTATCTTATTCTTATGAATGGATTCATTCCTTTTGTAAACTGCAGAATCTCCCCTGGACACTTTCAGACTCAACAATTAGGAGGAGCCTACTGGCTCTCAATTTCTTACCTGATTAAATAAAACATATAAATGAAAGTCAATATTTAGAATTTGGACTCCCTTTTTATTTGAAGTTTTGATCTGAAGCAAGGAGAAAATGTCCTATAGTGACTCAAAGGGTAGAGCCAGGGTGACAGATTCAAATGCATAGAGGGGTCCCGCACATGACAAGCATGAGCCCGAGACCAGGGGGAGGACTGTGGAGAGAATGTGGAGATCTCCTAGCTTGGCTAAAGTCTTCCCATTTTATAAATTTAAAATTGCCATCATCACATAATAAAACATCTGGTGGTGAGATTCAGGCAGCAGTCACCTGTTCAGAACTTCTGATCTACATTTAATTTTTGTGACATTAAATATAGTTAAATATAGTGATCACGGGGAATACAAACCTTGACACTCTTCATATTTTCAGAAACTTAGAAAAACACTTCTTCCTCTCGGATATTGCTTATCCATGCCTATTCTCTGGCTTATTAGAAAGAAGCAGCAAGTTTTCTTTTAAATATCTTTTCTTTATAATCTCAGAAATATTAAAAAATTTCCCCTAGTACTATACTTTTTATATTCCAACTTTTTGTTGCTGTTCTTTTTTCTGCTTTTTTAAATTAAAAAATAACTCACCTCTTTCTTTCCTTATGTCCCTCTTTCTTCACACATTGAAGAAGGTATGAATGAGTACTGTCCTTATATCTGTTTTCATGTTCTTTCATTTATTTCTGAACATTTTTAACTTCTCACATAATACACAGGTAAATGATATAATAGGCAAAATGTAACATGAAAAAATAGCATAGAATAAATGGATCAGAAGTTTGACAGGTTTAGGATGGGAGAAGATGTGGGTAAATAGTTCATAGTTTTATTTTATTTTATTTTATTTTATTTTATTTAAGATTGGTACCTGAGCTAAGAACTGTTGCCAATCTTTTTTTTTCTGCTTTTTCTCCCCAAAACCCCCTAGTACATGGTTGCATATTTTAGTTGTGGGTTGTTCTAGTTGTGGCATGTGGGACGCTGCATCAGCGTGTCCTGATGAGTGGTGCCACATCTGTGCCCAAGGTTCGAACTGATGAAATCCTGGGCCGCTGAAGAGGAGTGCGCAAACTTAACCACTCAGCCACAGGGCCGGTCCCAGTTCATAGTTTTAAATTGGGTGAACAGGAAGGACCACATTGAGAAGGTGATATTTAACTAAAGACTTGAAGTCAGTGAAGAAATGAATGAACATCTTCTCCTTCAATGAATATTCAAGAACAGCATCTCAGGCCAAAATAGCCATACAAAGCTCTAAAGAGGAGAATGGCTGGGATGCATTAGATGAAGAAAGATATACTTGTGTGGTACAGGAAGCAAGGAGAGATTTTGATGCAATCTGTATCAATCCTTTTTCAATGCACCTTTAGCAAAGCTATTTGATATAGTCCTGTTAGCTTCCTCTATTTTCCCCCTGTATTCCCATCAACATAGTGTTTTTCCATCTCCCTATCTTATCCCTGATCTTCCTTTCTTACATTTTCCCCTAATATGAATCTCAAATATAGTGTCAAGGTTAAGTCTTCTTTTTAAATCTTTTTAGTTTACTTCTGTGAAGAAAAGTGTCACAATAGAACAATATCTAAGAGCAAACAAACAGATAAATAAATCCAGCAGGACATTTTCCTAAAGATATAGAAGATAACAGCCTTCTCATCTTACACATACATTTACAAATCGTTGAGGGCCTGATGAATATTTATTATACATGCATTGCCAAGTCATACTTGAACTCTCAGTTTGGGGTTCATTTCACATTCCTTCCTGGTGGTATTGTTTTTGTACTCCAAATTATAAAGTTCTCAAATGAGGTGGCACCAAATTTCATTGAGGGAGAGGGGAGAGGAGAGAATTTTTATTTAATTATTCTTAAAACTTTTGGCTCATTCATACATTATAATTGCTTTCTTGGAATCACCTGCCTCCATCTTGAGCAAGGAGAGAAATAGACTCTGTAACACTTTGAAAAGCAGAGTACTTGAATAATGATTTCACTTCTCACTCAGAATAAATCAGCTGGGTGCTTTTGAAGCCACTTTGTTAATATCACTTCATACCACATATTTCATGAAAAAAAAAAGGCAAGATACTTCGGTACTGACCATTTATGATTCTTTTCCAATTCCACAGTATGGTACTTTGCCAGTTTGCATATAAATCTTTTTCTTATAACCTAATTAAGAAAATTATAGAATTTTAATGGAGAAAATTAAGAAATAACATTAAGAGGAAAAAGAATATTTTGATTCTCTTTTACGTTTTTTTTAAAGATTGGCCCCTGAGCTAACATCTGTAGCCAATCTTCTTTTTTCTTTTCTTCTTCTTCTCCCCACAGCCCCCCAGTACATATTTGTATATTCTAGTTGTGAGTGCCTTTGGGTGTGCTATGTGGGACACCACCTCAGCATGGCCTGATGAGTGGTGCCATGTCCGCACCCAGGATCCAAACCGGTGAAACCCCAGGCCACCACAGGGGAGCGCAGAAACGTAATCACTCGGCCATGGAGCTGACCCTATTTTATGTTTTTGGTGTTACAAACTGCTAAGCTCATTTCACTGGGAGTAATTGAAACAAGTAGTTGAAACATGATATTTTCCATTTTATTTAAATCTATAGTTAAAATTTATTTTTGGAACCTGGGATTTTAGTTTTCAGTCCTGACACACACTGTCAAAGATATCCATGAAGGTGACTAGATTGCGCAATACTGATGATGATCAAGGAAGGAAAAATTTTTAAGTTTGCAACTTCTGGTGGCCATAAGGAGATTCTCATAGGTGATTACCTGAGGGGAAGTCCTATGATTGAAGCATCGAGCTTGGAAAGCCAAACTGAGACGAGGGGCATGTAATCAGAGAAGGGGAGATCAATCAGGGGAGACAGATGACATAAGGTCCAAAAGAATCCTACAACTCAGTAGAAACAAGGCCTTTAAATTTGCCAGCCTCAATGAGCAAGGAAAAGTTTGAGAGCAGTGGATGGAAAAAAGCTAGGGAGACAGAGAAGGAAGAAGAAACAGCTTTAAAGTTCGAGTAGAGAAAGGCAGTGGACTGGCCACACTAAGTCAATTCACCTGGCCACCTATGATATATCAAAGGACAGGTTTATTAAAAGGACATTTATATTAAAACAAATAAGTAGTGTGGCATAAAGGTTAAAATCACATACTCTGAATTCAGATGACCTAGATTCAAGCTGTGTTTCCATTTGATACCAGCTAAATTTCTGGATCCATCCCTGACTTTGAAATCCTCAGTTTCCTTATCTGTAAAATACAATTATGTGTCTAACCCACTGAGTTATTGTCAGAATTAATGAAATAATGCCTGTAAAATATTTATTATGGTACCTGGAACATAGCAAATAATAGAAAATGTCAATTATTCTTTTTTCAAGCTTACAAAGTGTTTTTAAGGAAGTTTATACTATCATTTTCCCCAATTCACTTTTTTTCTATAAACCACTGTATTTCTTATTTAACCTCACATGGTATCATTTAAGTATCAACTACATAAACAGCAAACTTGTTTTTCCATATTCCCTCTAGGCATAATTAACTGTAGGTAAACTCTAAAGAAAATTTAGTTCCTTATTCCATTAAGATTAATGTTCCATCCCCCAATTTTTGGTACCACTTTCACCCCAATAAAACCAAAGCTCCTAAGCTAATGATAAAATTTGGCAAAATCAATTCACACAATGCTACACCCTTATGGGATACTTGCCTAGAGAAGACGCTAACTATCAAAATGAATGTCGGAATTACAATCACCAGAATTTGCCTAGTATGGGATATGGAGAAGTGAGAGTTTCCTTTAATCATCATGTTCTTTTCTACATTACTGAGTTGGAGTTAGTAGATACTAATGGACCTCAGCAATTCCTCTTTTTTTTTTTTTTTTTTTGAGGAAGATTAGCCCTGAGCTAACTACTACCAATCCTCCTCTTTTTGCTGAGGAAGACTGGCCCTGACCTAACATCCGTGTCCACCTTCCTCTACTTTATATGTGGGATGCCTACCACAGCATGGCTTGCCAAGCAATGCCATGTCCGCACCCGGGATCCGAACCAGTGAACCCCGGGCTGCCGAGAAGCGGAATGTGCGCACTTAACCGCTGCACCACCGGGCCAACCCCAGCAATTCCTCTCTTCTCTGCTCTTCTCTCACTAGTTCAGCTACCATCATCCCCCGGAGGGCAACCTACAGCTGGACCCTATCACCTCTCCTGAGTCTATTATGTTCCCCTTCCTAGCATTCTTGACAGCAGTTTTCCAAACACATAGTGACAATGTAGGTGTTCTGATAAAGCCTCTTACTGTTCCCCATAATTATTGCAACAAACATTAAGTTTCTATACATGGTCTACCGGTCTTTACCTATAACCTCAATCTCTTCTTCATCCTCTCTCCATGACCCTGAACATTAGCTTTCTCACAGTTTGGAGAAGATGCCTGGTTTTCCCCTGCCCCTGGGCCTAAGCACAGGTTTTTGTCTTCCACCTTCTTCTCCACTGGGGCTTAGGCTGCTCTTCTCCCACTTTGTGCCATTTTTTCAAGGTAACTCTAATTCATTCTTCTGATCTCAACTCAATACTACGTTAATCTTTCTTCATCACTCCACCTCTTCTCTGTTCCCACCCCCTGCTAATTCAAATGCCTTCTTTATCATTGTCTGAGAATCTTGTATCTTCTCTTTACAGCACTAAAATATCAAATATTCTCTGTCATTTTCCCCTGGACTTTTTTATAAATATCCCATTTAACTTGTACCTTCCATTATATATATTATCCTTGTAATCATTATTTAATATTTATCTCCCTATTAGAATTTAACTTCATTAAAACTGAGACTTTGTGCTGTCTCACCATTAGATTCCCTAGTATCTACTGCACAAATGAGTAACATAAATGTTTTCTGTACCAATAAATAAAGATAAGTTCCAGGAAGTATATTTGATTCTAATCTATTTAATCAGAGGAGGAAGGTGGTGCATCCCTATTTACAGTTGATGAAACCATCTAAGAGAGGTTAAACATGTTCCCAACATCACAGTCTAGTAGGTAATAGCAGAGATTAAAACATATTTAACTTAGAAATCCAAGCCTCTATTCCTAAATTCATACTGCTTCTCACTGCCTCCATTTCTTGAACTTTGATTCCACTGCTTACTTCCTATTACTACCCTGCTAGACCTCCTTTAGTTGATTTCTGTGCTACAATTCCTTGATTTTCGGTACCATTTCATTAATTCTTGATTGAAAGGAAATAGGACTCCTAAGTCCTTGCAGAATTATCGAGTAGTGAGCTCTACATCATGTGTTTCTCTCTCACCCCATTTGCAAAGCTTGCAAGTATTCAGATCGTCGAACTACGAACACGTGATAGAACTTCCACCATGCTTAGACTCCTTCTTGACTGTTCATCTTTAGATGATTAGTGCTACTTGAAAGTTTAGTTTTAACAAATGCATCTTCTTCAATCTGCCCAAGCAAATGCAGCAATGGGATATTTTGTTCACAGAAGTTGAACATGGCAAAGTTGTTTGAAATAACACGAGGGAAAGAGAAAAAGGAGGGAAATGTTTTTTGTTTGGTTGGTTGTTTTATGTTGTTTTTCCTCAACATGTATCCATGAGCCTTTTCATTGGAAGCTAAAATAGCACAGACTATTAAAGCTGTGTGACTTTCATAAACGTGGGACCTGTAGGATGTTGTTCCTGGACCCCACACGCCCTTCATCTTCATCAACAGCAGTATGTGCCACCCATGAGCATGTCAGAGCCTGGGCATCACCTTCTGTTCTACCTTCCGAGGGAAAACACAGCTTCCTATGTACATAATTGAGGCACCAACTGCATATTTTTAGATATCAAAAAGACTTCAAATGCTGATCCTTTGATGTCCTTAAGGGATACTACCAAGAAATGCCAAATATTAAGAACAAGGCATGAATATGTATGCCCAGCTTATGTATAAATGATATACAATCACTTGTTAACCTTTATATTCCTTTTAGAATAAGTGTTAAATGAATAAGCCTGGGAGGAATAAGCTGTCTTTTGCCCTTTCTCTTCCCTAGTGGTTTTATAGTTCAACACCCCCCACATTTAAAAAATATGATTTTACCATTTTGTTCAGAATGAGTTTTTACACTTTAGTATAGTTCACACAATATCCATACACTTTCTAACCACAAGTTTCCATTGCAAGTGTTCAATTGCTGTTGTTAGAACAGAAGTTACAGAAAGGAATAAAATCCTACTCTGCCGTGTTTATCATATTTGACGCTTGAGGTGAGGAGAGCAGACAGAAGACCATCTTCATGAATTCTCAGAGCCTAGAAAATGGCATCCATAGATATCTCTATATAGAGTCAGCATATTTGAGAGCCAAATCAGAAAAGGATGGAATTATTCTGGTTTAAGGGAAGTGGGCAGAGCGCTGCCCATGCAGGGACTTGGTTTCTGGGGACCATTGAAAAAGTTCTTGGCGCTCAGCTCGAAAATTAAAAATCTGTTCCAGCCTCTCCGGGTTAAATTGCAAAAACAGTGTTCCAATGTAGCTCTGCGACTTGCCAAAGGGACTCAGGCCCAGTTAGCAGGCAAGACTGGAACTGTAGAAGGCAGCCTGTTCCTCTCACTGTCTCATCAGGGCTCCAGGGCCCTGGGCTTTTAATCACCAAATAAGTGAGCTGATTTTTTAAAATACTCTGATAGGTTTGAGTTTGTGATACTCACCTTGATTCAAACATTTTGATGCTGCTTCTAAAAAGACGTAAAATGTCAAAAAGTAAAAATACAAATTAAAATACCATTGTGACATTAAATTAATTTAATGACTATTTATTTTTGCTATGTTCTCCATGCTGCGTTAGAAACACAGGACTAAATTATGAGCTGAAATGCCACTATCTCTGCCCTCACAGAACTTACAATCTGGTGAGAGATACTTGTGTTAAGTAAACATCAAAATAAATGTAAAGTTACAGGTGTGATTAAGATGATAAAGGAGTGGCACATGTTAACATAAAGACCTATAACAGGACCTTCCCTTCCTCTGGAGCATTGGGGAGGGTGTAGAGATATTTTGGACTAAACTAAATAGTTTAAGAGAACAAATTTCTTGACATGGTACTAAATAATTGAAAAATGGTTAATTGTCTTAATTGTTTCATTTGAAAATGATTTTGTAGTTTACGTAAGTCCAAATTGAGGCTTTTGCTTCAATTTTATGGCAAAATACACCATAAGCATAATAGCTCAATATTCATAATGGTGTGTGCTTACAAAATAAAGAAGCATCTATTTCCATGATATCGCTAAAGATAACTATACAAATGCTGTATTTCCATGAACATTCTATATTCTAATGTATGATGTATGACCTATCCCAGGCATGCAAATGCTTTCTTTTCATTAGCAGTAAACTCCTTGTATTATGTTGAAGGAAAATATCTTCAATAATAACTAGACAGAAAGAATAAAATTAGTTTCTATTGAATAAAACGACATTGGGATAAAGTTCTTTCTGCAGCAGGTAATGTATGTGTCCAATGTTATCATTTCAGTTACTGATAATTACATTTCACTAACAAATCATGGAAATAAACAACGCATATACTTCTTCCTGACAGAAGCAGAGACGGAGTATGCTAAAAAGACTGAATGTGTATGTTAGGAAGAATGGATATATTGGCAGGAAAGGTAATCCATCATGGGAATGGTTCTATTGCTTGAAATAATAAAGTGGTTATTTCAATAAATAAAGTACAATATGCTTTTATAAAAATCCAAATAAGATAAACTATTTGAGTTAAAATATTTCAGTTTTTGAAGAGGGAAATGACACAATGTTTTTATGTATTAATCATTATGAAGTAAGATAATACTTGCAACTTCCTGTACTTGGCAAACCCACCTGAGACTCTCAGGAATGGGCAGAAGCAAAGCTGTCACAGCAATTGACTCGTAATTGGTACTGATGCATGTTAAAATATCTATAAATCCCACAATTTTTCTTAAAAATCATATTTTAAACTTCAAATTTGTAGAAAATACAAAAATACTTAGTTTCTCAAAAATGTTGTAGCAGACTTTCTCTTCTTCATAACCTCAGTATAGAGAAGGATTAGAACTTCTGTAGTGGGATCAGAATACGGAAGTACCCCTTGACCTGAGAAGGAACTAAAAATTAGTTCCTAGTTACTTTCAAATTTCAGCTTATATAAAGTGTTTCTATAAGAAATAGAACATATGCCTCATTAGAAATCCTTAAAACCTTAGGTGAGGGAGAAGGCAAAAGTTAGAAATACTCTTATTTTAAATAAATTAGAAGTAAGCCTTAAATTAAATGCCTTCATATGTTTCCCTTCTACTGGAAGGTCCTTGGTGCTGACGTTTGTCAGGCTTTGCCTGAATATGTCTTTATATTTGTCTGTTCAGTTCCCACTGAATACATTATTTGTTCTCTAAACCTATCACTTTGCACTGTTGTCTCATATATCAGTTTTCTTTTAAATAAGAAAGAAAATGAAGAATTGCAATTCAGGGATATTAAAATGATGAGCCCCACTGCATTCAGAGTCTGACTGTCCTGCGTGTATGTGTAAAGACATATATAGGGTTCTAGTTGCTCTGTGATGCTGTCACCTCCTGGCAGCAAGTTACCTCTACAGCCCTCTCGATAGTTCCCTAGTGAATTGCCAAAGTTAATGTATCTTCCCGTGTACCTCACATATTACTGGGGAATGACATTTGCATTGCAGAGATCCTCCCTGTGGAATAATATAAAATACTGCATGCATATCGAAATACAAAGTCACAGTGGCCAAGAGACTCACAGTTGGTAATCTGAACTCTAATTTCCATTTTTTATTTTGGCTATAAAAAGTTAAATTAAACAGAGCATCGCATGTTCTATTTAAATGCCTTACTTGTTTAAATGCTAAGCCATCTAGAAGTTTTCTTAATCATCTTTGCTGCCCTTAAAGTATCCTACCATTTCCTCTCTTATTTCTGTGCGTCGCAGGTCAAGGAAGGAGGTTCTCATTCAGAAAGCTTCCTACATTTACCTTGCAAAAGCTGGAGAGGTAGTATGGCATGTGTTTATGAATATGTTTCTTTGCATTAATAAACCTGTGTTCTCATCCTGCTTCCACTTCATAATGGTGTCTGATGGGAATAAATGGTAAACTGCTATAATGAGATTAAAAAATTCAGTGTTTCAAAAGAAACAGTGGTTTATCTATATCTCATCCAGGAGATGATACTCCACAAAGTCATCCAGAGCTCCAGGTATGTGGAATAGCTTTGACATCATCCTCAACACACAGCTTCTGTAGTTGCTTCAGACATGATCCTTTCCAGTCAGCAAGCAAGAGGGTGGGAAGTGAGGACACGGACCTTTAAGTATATGTGTGTGTGCGTGTGTGTGGGTGGGTGTGTTTGTATACTTAAATTATGATTATTTATCATTTTTCAAAGCCACACGCAATTATTGGGTGATTTATGAAAGATATCCTGAGTTGATAGCTTGTGTAAGCAGAGAGTTAGGTCCTAGTGATAAACAGAAAAGGTTTTCCCCTTAACCTGGTTCCTGAATGATAATTTAATGCTATTGATGATGTTGTTGATGTTGCTGGTATTGATAACTCACTAGCCTCTGTGATGGGTGTTTCCAAGTCCTCTGGTTTTCTGGGGTCACCTGTAATATGACCCCTATCTTACACCAGATTTCCAGGCAAAGTCTCTGAAGCAGAGACTTGGGAGCGAGAGGATCATTGAGAACTGTCTGCAGGGTTAACCACCATTGGGGAGTGAAAGAAGATTACATAGAAAGTTAAACTGTGATGCAGCCTCAATAGAGGCTTCAGCAGATTCCACAGGAGATATTTGATCTGGTATGGTCCTTAAAATTTAATTTAAAATGAGGCAAAAGGAATGGACTTTAGTATCTCATTTGCACCGACCAGCCATTGGTTGCAGGATTCTTCCTAGAGGAAGCATGCCTGGGTAAGTCAGCTCCTTTCCGCTGGGGCAAACTTGTGAGAGGGACTCACTGTACTAAGGACTTTATAGTCACTAGTTTCTATTATCCTCACAAAAACATTGTAAGAGATACATTATTCTTGTCTCTGAAATCCTCCTTGTATGCTTCTCGGCTAGGGTTAGCCACACACACAGACACACACAAATTTATGTGAGATTTAGAAGGTAGAAATGGAGCTACAGTCATTTGTACACTCCAGAGTTCTGTGTGGGGCTGGGTGCTTTTGCAGCCCATGTACTTTGTTACTGATCCGCTGGCAAAACTAGTTGCCACGGGGCAGTATGCAGGGTATGCAGCTAGTCCAGCTCCTGCCAATCTCCTTCAGCTTCTCTGAATCCTCAGCCAGGTGTGTATGCACTGATATGCTGACAGGCACCAATTTATCCAGCAAGTCAACCACATAATCAAAGTAGGGGGTGGTACAAGATCAATGTGGGTATCAATTGACCGTGTGCATTCCAGCTTGCTCTCATGGGTTCCAGTTTGTCCTTATTCTCCCCTATTTCACGTCAACTTTCCCCCCGACTGCCTGCCAAGCTGACCTCAGATCCAAAACTGAAGGCAATATTCTTATACAGACTACTCCCACAATTTTAAGGTCTAATTCCTATTAATTTCTTATTCTCTCTCACTCAGGGTGGTCTACTTCTCTAATCAAACCCTAACTTGAAACAATCTGCATTTGGCAACAGAATAAACTGTGGCCTTGGGCAGTTAAGTAACATGTCCATGGCCACTCAATAGATTTATGTTTGGAGCTAGACTTTGAACCCTGGCCAAATGACTCCTAAATGTGTGCTGTTAATCACTCTGAAATGCTATTTGCACATCTTATAGGACTGTCATAAGGACAGAATGAGACTAGACCAGTGTTTGGCACATAGTAGGCACTATACAGGAATTTGCCTTTTTTCTTTTTTTTGGAGGAAGTTTAGCCCTGACCTAACTACTGCCAATCCTCCTGTTTTTGCTGAGGAAGCCTTGCCCTGAGCTAACATCCGTGCTCATTTTCCTCTACTTTATATGTGGGATGCCTACCACAGCATGGCATGCCAAGCAGTGCCATGTCCGCGCCCAGGATCCAAACTGGCGAACCCCGGGCCACCAAGAAGCGGAACGTGCACACTTAACTGCTGCACCACCGGGCTGGCCCAGAATTTGCTATTTTTGTTAGGTATTATTATAATCTGAATCCAAAGATCATACTGTTAACCACTACACCACACTGTCTCCCAGTGAGTAAGTGAACCAAGGGTACAAAATAACTGTCTCACTTTGTTTCTGCTCCAGCATCTCTGAGGAATCAAAACCCAACTTCTAGGATTCTCTGGTTAGAGATAACAGGCAGCCAAATATATGGTCAGAAGTGAATGATATGAATGCCATAGAGATTTAGGAAAGGAATGGAAGGGGACAGAGATTAATCTCAAGAGGGGAATATGGTAATAAAGATATACTTCACTAAAGTTAATCAACACATATCAATTGCTCACGTTAAGTTAGGAATAGGACCTTTCAGAAACCAAGAGAAGCCTAGGTCACAGACACAAATTTATGGCTTTATAAAGAATATCTTCTTTCGGTCATTCTATCAGGATATCTCCGAATGTATTCATAGCTTCATTTAGAGATAATATCAATAATATATGTATTTTTAACACTTTAATTGAGGTGTAACATATACATGTGTGTAAGAAGCACACTAATCTTAAATGTACATAGTTTAATGGATATTTACATATTTAGATCTTCACTCTGATCAAGATAATGGCCACACACGTATACATTTAGCATTTTAGTATATGCAGCTTTTCTTTCTAATCTTTCTCTTTTAATTTTTAAACATGGGAGAATTTTATCAGTAGCAGAAAAGAGTTCTTTTTCTTGGATGTCATTATTTTCTTCATTATCATCATCATCTTCATAGAAGCTACCATTTGACTGCTTACCACATACCAGGCTCTGCTCTAACTATTTATTCTCCTTTCATTCAACGGTAATCACAGTCTTATGCCAAAGGCATCGTTTCCTTTTTAGAGATTAGGAACTTGAGGCTGAAAGAATTTAAGTAATTTGTCTGAAGTTAAGATTATTTTTAAGTGTTGGAGCCAGGACAAATACACACTCCATCTGACCCCCAAATCTCTGCTCATAACCGTTAAGCTACATTGGTTGGGGAGGAGGGGAAGGAAAAGTAAAAAGAGAGAAGTTAGAAATAAAAGGAGTTCGCAATTGAAGCAAGAGGCAGTGTGCTTGACAAAGGAAACCATCAACAAAATGGAAACATAACCCACCAACTGGGAGAAAATATTTGCAAGTCATTTATCAGACAAGGGGTTGATATCCAAAGTATATAAAGAATTCACACAACTCAACAAAAAAAACCCAAACAACCTGATCAAAAAATGGGCAGAGGATATGAATAGACATTTTTCTAAAGAAGATATACAGCTGACCAACAGGCACATGAAAAGATGCTCAACATCACTAATCATTAGGGAAATGCAAATCAAAACTGCAATGACATATCACCTTACCAGTCAGAATGGCTGTAATTACCAAGACCAAAAACAACAAATGTTGGAGAGGATGTGGAGAAAAGGGAACGCTCATACACTGCTGGTGGGAACGCAAACTTGTGCAGCAACTATGGAAAACAGTATGGAGACTCCTGAAAAAACTAAAAATAGAAATACCATATGACCCAGCTATCCCACTACCGGGTATCTACCCAAAAACTTGAAATCAACAATCCAAAGTAACATATGCACCCCTATGTCCATTGCAGCACTATTCTCAATAGCTAAGACATGGAAACAATCCAAGAGCCCATCAACTGATGATTGGATAAAGAAGATGTGGTATATATACAATGCAATACTACTCAGCCATAAAAAAGACAAAACCATCCTATTTGCAACAACATGGATGGACCTGGAGGGTATTATGCTAAACAAAATAAGCCAGGCTGAGAAAGACAAACACTATATGATTTCACTTATATGCAGAATATAAACAAACAAATGGACAAAGAAAATAGTTCAGTGGTTACCAGGGGAAGGGGGTGGAGGATGGGCATAGTGGGTGAAGGAGAGCACTTATGTGGTGACAGAAAAGAAATAATGTACAACTGAAATTTCACAGTGATGTAAATTTTTATGAATCTCAATTAAAAACAAAAGAGGTAGCATGCTTGAAAGAAAAGGAATGAAAGTCTTTACAGTGAAGCATTAGAAGAGAGAAAGTTAGCAGAGTATTCATAATCCTTAGACAATCCTGCATGAAGTAGCTACAATGGATTTAAGAAAAGCCTATTTCATTTTTGGGGCCACGATGCCATCAGGAAGGTGAGAATCTAAATGTAGAAGCCATATGAAATAATTGTTTTCAGAATTAATACTGTTTGCTAGTAAAGCAAATTGAGTTTTCAACTATCTTGTGAAAACCTGGAGAAAGAATATATATCTAAAAGAAGCAGGGATCATATATGGACAACATTTTTCTCAATATCAATTATAGAATATTTAAAATATAATTTATATTTTCTTAGTTAATTACTATACTGTTATTTTCATAAATATCAACATATTGGTAAGGGCTTTCATAATCCCATTTTTCTTTATTTTTTTGATTCCTCAATGATGAACAGTAAACGCTGTAATCATAAGGATTTTTGGACCTATAACTACTCCACGTGGTTGGAAACAAAATACAGTATGTCATTTCTCAAGGTATATTTTTAAGAAGTATAGAGAAGTAAAATGGTCTTTTTAGACCCATGGCATTGTTAAAGCATAGATATTTTAATTTATGTGTTTTATAACTATCTCTGTACAGGTTGTTCTTTCTGTGCGGAACACTCTTTCTTCAGCTAAGTACATGGAAGTGTAATTTCTTCTAGCTCCATCATCAAAGTAAAGGAAAATCCAAGCTCTACAATTCTGTAATTACCATCCTATATAATTTTTACAATTTAAAATTATTGTACATTTAAATTATAATTTATTGATGATTTTCAAATTGCCTGTCTGATATTCTTATGGAAAACTGTTATTAATCCCACTATGTACTGTTCAGCAACACATAGTAATGAAAAATTGGAGCTGGCTCTATAGCACAATAAGGTAAAAGGTACTTGTTTAAAATAGACATGATAAAATTATATAATTGTAAGCATTTTATTCAAATTTTCCTCCAATCTGTTACCAACTGAGATGCAAATGCATACCAGGCCTGATAATTAGAGACCATTAAACTTACATCTGTATTTGGCTGTTGCACAGGGGTAAAGTTTGGTGGCAGGAGCCAGATGTTGGGAGTGGGAAGAGATTATCTCAGCTGTTGGCCGTGGGAGTCTGAAACAAGGGGGCAGCAAGAACGTAACGCACAGAAATGTGCAGAGAAGAAACAGAAATGAGCAATGCTACGAAACTAAACTGAATTTTGGGTCCCAGGATTTAAGAACAGATATTTTATTGGCAAAGCCTATTATTTATGGCAAATTACATTCTTTTGAGTTGTTTTTTTTTTTAGCTCCTCTTGAGAGAGCAGATCTACACGTCTGTGTGTGAATGTCGCTGTTGGGGGTGAGGACTGAGAAATAAAATGAGGGAATGAGGCTTGCTGAGTGATCACAGCTAACATCTTTCACTCCATGATGTCAGATAATCTTCTACTTTAGTTCATATACACATTTATTTCAAAGGTGAAAAAAATCTCTGAATAATTAGTCACTTTTTCTAATGATTACACATGGATGCTCTTCCTAAAACTTACAAGAAAAAGGTGTTACAGATAAGTAGTTCTTGGCACCAATATTAAGAGCATGGAAATCCTGTACTAACCAACATCTGGCAACAGACTGTTAAGTAGCATCCAAAAATTATTTTTTTTTTTTTACTGCAGTGTCAAGAAGCAAGTGAAAGAATAGACAGGGGTATATAAAGGAGAGCAAGAAAAGAATTTAAACTTGTTATTAAATATAATTAATAATATTTAATGCTATAACTATTTAATAATGTGTGTTGTGTGGTAGGCAACTTCTGATTGGTCTGCAATGACCCTGTTTCCTAGTATTCATGTTCTGTCAAAGTCCCTCCCTTGTATATGGGCTGGGCCTATCATCTTGCTTCTAATGAATAAAATATGGAAAAAGTAATGGATAACACTTCCTGGATTTGATTATAAAAAGCTTTGACTTCTGTTTTGCTTGCTCTCTCTGTCCCTTCTCATGTGCTTACTCTGATGAAACAAGCTGTGGTTACCCTTTGGCAAGGAAATGAGGATGGCCTCTGGAAGAACTAGGACCCTCAGTCCAATGACCTTCAAGGAATTGAAATCTACCAACAACCATGTGAAGGAGATTTGAAAGATTCTTCCTCATGTTGAGCCTTCAGATGAGAATGTAACCTCAGCTGACACCTTGATTTCAGCCTTGTGAGAAACCCTGAAGCAGAGGATTCAGCTAAGTCTGACCCCCAGAAATTCTGAGATAATAAATATCTGTTTTTTAAGCCACTAAGTTTCATGTGGCAATAGATCTTTAATGCAGGTTTGATGAGAAATATAATTCTTAAGCATTGCTCCCAGAAACCTTGCCAAATGGTTTCAGTCAAAAGTTTACCAATGTCTGTTTTCTGATTTACATGTTAAAAATTAACAAATCAGAGCTGGGGAGAGGTCTAACTATTCTCTCTGTGCCCCCAGAGAGAACAATCTAAAACAACCATCCAGTCTGTTACATCTTTATGTAAAACCTTTCTTGCCCTCTGTTTTCTTCTCTAACTAGACTCACTCTCTTGGCAATTTCATTTAGTCTTATGGCTTTAAATACAATCCATATGTAATCAACTTCCAAATTTATATTTTCAACTAGACTTTGTTCCAAAACTCAAAATATATATACTACTACCTACTTGACATTCCACTTGAATGACTGATAACACATCTCAATCACAAATAATCCCAATTTGAACTGACTCCACCCACACTGCCAATATGCTAGCATCATAGCTTTCATATTTTAATTATTAGTTACTCTATTCTTATGGTTTCTCACAGACAAAAACTCTATGGCATTCTTCATTCCTCTCTTTCATATGTTATTTCCAATCTGCCAGGAAAACTTCTTGGATGCACCTTCAAAATATATTCAGAATCAATCATTTCTTACCACACATTTCTGCGCCACCAAAATCTTCCACCTTAATTATTGAAATAGACTCCTAATTGGTTTGACTTCTTACACTATCCCTTTCCTCTGTCAGTTCTCAATATGGTTATCAGGGTAATCTTTTTTTAACAGTGCTCAGATCATTTCACTGCTCTATTTAAAACTCCCCATTTCATTCAGAGCAAGTGACAAATGCCTACAGTGGCCTAGAAGACGCTACAAGATCTTGATTCCTGTTACCTCTCCGATATCATTAATACTTTCTTCTGTATTTGCTTTTCTTAACAACCAATAGCCTCCTTGCTCTTCCCCTAATACATCAGTCATGTCAGTTGCTTAGTGAAGTTCCTTCAAGTCTTTACTCAAATGTCACCTTGCCAATGAGGCCTACTCTGACCTCTCCCTGTAAAAATATAACCTCCCTCCTCCTCACCCCTGGTACTGTCTAATACCCTTACTCTGCACTAGTTTTTTTTTTTTTTTTTTAATTCTGAAGCATTTATCACCATTTAACATATGACATATTTTACTTATGTATTTTGTTTATTGCTTATTTTCTGATTTTTGCCTTTGTTATAAGTCACAAATGCAGGGATCTTTATTTTGTTTACTGATGTACATTTTGTTCACTTTCTAAAAAAAGTGCCTGGTACATAAGAAATCCTCAATAAATATTGCTTGAGTGGATGAATACATGAATGAATGAATGAACTCCAAAGTAATGTTTCCTGAGGGCTTCTTGACCTCCAAAGTTTTCCTCCCAGTGGTCTACTCAGGTCACATGAATACACCTGCATTTGTCTAATGATTTTTCTTCCTTGTCTCTGACTTTTATACCTGCTGTTATCTCTGCCTTTCAAATTCTCCCTGTCCATCACTTTCTCCATTTATCTAATCCTTATAGCTCTTCTCATTGGGTTAACCATGAAATGAAACATCGCATAGATGCTGACTCTTCTAGGAAGACTTTCTTGACATCCTTTCACCTGCTCCCCAATCCTGTCCCAACCAAAGCTAGGTTTGATGCCCACAGAAGATATCTCATTTGTCCTTAATGCGGTAGAAAATGGCTAATACTTATTCAGTTCTGACTGTGCCAGGAATTTTTTTTAAATGTTTTTTGTGGATGATTTTATTTAATCATAAAATTTGTGCTAGAAATGTGTAGTGGAAATGTCTGGTGCTTCATTCAGATCACCTCATACCCTTTTTATTGTCTCTGTATGCCCCTTTTCACCACTTTAAATATAGATTTGCCTTCAACAAACTTCATCTGTGACTTTTCTATCACTGTGAACCCTCAGGCTACTGGAACCACTTTGTACCCAACACAGTCAGAAGTTCTCAGGAATTTCTTTCCTCTGGGGAAGACCTTAGCCAATGGCTGAGGCCTAGAGGACTAT
Organism: Equus przewalskii; assembly: GCF_037783145.1. Classification (NCBI taxonomy): domain Eukaryota; kingdom Metazoa; phylum Chordata; class Mammalia; order Perissodactyla; family Equidae; genus Equus; species Equus przewalskii. The sequence goes on from NC_091843.1 coordinate 13,798,851, forward strand.
AAAAGCCCAGCTCTTTTTAACTCAGATTGGGACAACTCTTAGGCTTAATAAGCAATCCAGTGTTCCCTGGGGTTTGAGTTGAAGCAACCATCCGCTGGACTTTGCTTGACATTTCATTCTGGTCACCTTAATCTTCTTGTACCACCATGACTAGCATTCTACTGAGTATGGAATAGATACTCAACAAATATATGTTGAATTAATATTTGTTAATTGTACTAGCAGGCTTTTACTGTAGAACTTAGCTGTGCTCTGGTTGAAAATATTTCAACTAAAAATTAAGTAATAACTAATCAGGAAGCAAAGAAAAGATAACAAAGATGACTCTAATGAAGCAATATTCCTGACCAATCTCAAAAACTTCATAGAATCGCCCTATAAAAGATACCATTCTTAAAAATCCAAGGAATGAAACAGTACATCTTGGGAATAGGTACTCAAAAGAAGAGAATTCAATTTCCCTACCACAAGATTTTCTATATTTCCCCTTCAGAGTTTTCCAATGGATTTAAACGACCTCTTTCAGATGTGAAGTCATATGGAAAAAAATTGCTATCTGAGCCGATCTCTCTTCAGTGTCGTCTATGTGATAATGTGGGAGTCACAAGATATTATCTCATTGAATCCCCATAAATATCCTCATATATAGGTGCTATTAATATCCCCATTTTTCAGACAGAAAAGCAGAAGCATAAAGAGAGTAAATAACCTGGACAAATTCACACAAAAAACTGCAGGTAAAGCTAGAAGTAAAATGGGAGAGTAAGATGGAAATAAATTGCAAGCACCACTGAAAGGCTGCCATTCCTACTCTCTATTGATAGCTGATAATCTGTCTTCCATCACTTTTATGGTATTTCTTTTTTAATATCTCTTTCTATCAGAGTAGCAGAGACTGCCAAGGCATACAGAATAAAATTAAAATCATCATTTTCCCCTAACAGAAAATTGCTTTTGTGTATGTCATTAAAAATGAGCAAAATTATCTGAGACTTAATAAATATATTTGAACATAATAAATATATTTAATTGATTTATTATTTTTATGCCAGAGGAAGGTTCTATGTGCATAGCTTATGTGGTTCATATCAGACATGTGTGCATAATTTTCAACTCTTTTATAAAACTATGTTAAATAATCAAATCAACTATAAGGACAATGTTCATGACAGACATTGCCTCATTTTAAAAGAGTGAAATTATTTTAATTTCATTTAATGTTTCAAAATGCAACTTTTCTACAGCTCACAAAATCAACACAAGGAATATGCTTTATATTGATAGGATTCTTTAATAGGAATATGCAAAATATTTTAATTTCAAACGAAATATATCTGTCTTAAACAGAGCTTAATCACCTATGATCTATGTTTGCAAAAAGTTCTAATAGGGTAAATAATAAATACTTTGGCTAAAAACCTTTCAAAGTAATGCTATTGTCTTAGACAACAATTATATTTCTTGCATCTAGGTGCAATTTATTCCTAAATCCTTTACTTAATGACAATTGCTTTAATATTTGCCTAAGGAAATGTTAAAATATTAATAAACTAGTAACCTATTCCTTGGCAGTGAGTCAGTTGTTTGAACTTTCAGTTCAATCACTTACAAAAAAACCCCCTAAGATTTAATATAAATACGGAAATGGAAATGGAGCGGAAATGGAAGTAGATAAGTTATGAAGGAAGAACTCTCTACACAGATATGTTTCCAGTCAGCAGTGGCAACTCCAACTGTAGCAAAAATAAAAGTTCTGCTTGTGAAAATTTAATAGAAAAAGTTGACAAAGATGAGAAAATCGTGAGTCTAAAGTATTCAACGGGCTTCAAATTGTAGTCTTCTGCAATAATCATGCATTTAAGATAAGTTTCTTTTAATCAAAAAGAACATAAAACACATTTTAAAACATTTCATTACAGAAATAATATATACCATTATCTGAGAAGAACATATGTAAAACATTCCACTCTTTCTCTGTATAACCACTATAGATTTAAGCGTTATTGAAGAGAACATTAACAGTCTGTTAAACATACAGCAGTGTAAAACACAAGTCCCATTCATATCGGCCCTTGTAATTACATAACTGATGGTATGTTTTACATAATTTGTTCAACACGGTAAGTGAAATAATTTAAACAACCTGCTGATTGAAATTTATTGCACTACAATTGTAATTTATAAAACTTCTGGGCAATTTAGATAACTTTCTTCTCTGTGATTAAACAGTAGTCTGTATGTTTGAGCACTTCCTGCAATGCTATTTTTCTGAATAAAAGGCTACAATTATTTGAAAGTAAACAAGAACTGTTTCTGACAGGGAAGCAAACGAAAGATTGATAGAATCAGAGTTGAACACACAGCTCCACACAACTCAAGCCAAAAGAAAACAGATGGACCTCAATTACCTAACTGCTTGAAGAACAATTGCTTTGCTTTGATTCATTTTTAATATTGTTTTATTTCTAGACTTCATTTGGCATTTGCACACGTTGTGTTTTAACACTAAGATGTTAATTTATTAAATTATCTTACTTCTTGATATAAATTATATCCATTATATCCAGTATCCATATCCTTTTTAGAATTTTCATTTTCTACTGCCTGATTCAAGTACACATGGGTGATCTTCCTCAAAGTTTTGCAATAGTTTGATCATTAGTCTTCTTACCATAATATCCTGCAACTTATAAATGACACTCAAAACTGCTAATCAAGTCACCGTAATCATATCATTTCACTGCTTGGAGATTTTTGGTGGTTTTCTGTTGCTTAAACATAACTTATAAAACCTCTAGCATAGCATTCACAGCTCTTAATAATCTGGCCTTATCTTACCTTTCTAATTGTATACTTTCATGCTTCTTACAGATGCAATTTTTTGCCAATATTCTTGTTATAAGATTTATTATCATTAATGCTGCTATAAGTGAATGTTTAAATAAATATTTGAATAAATTGTGATGCATTACAGTATTGAAACTGTCAAAATATTGGACATTCAATCTGGACTGGATTGATATATTTGTCTTCTACTTATGTGCTTTGAGCTTTAGGCAGTACATTTTAGATTCTTAAGCTCAATTTTCTCATCAATAAATTTGGAGAAACAACAACATATTCTTAAATTATATACATTTACCGTATATAATGTATGATAAAAATGTATACTACTGTGTACTAGCATGTGCAAAAATAGAATAGAGTAAACACAAAATAAATGTTAGATTTCATGATGACAAAGATGGTCGGAATGATATGAAGAGAAGATCATGATATAGGTGAAAGACAATAAAACAACAAAATGACAGAATAAGGTTTAGTATAATCTCAGGTTTTGTAAACACACACAAACACATATTAACATATTATTTTGTAAAGTAATACTTGAGCACAGATATAATTCTAGAACTATGCACACAAGTCTATTAGTAGTTAACCTCTTAGTGAAGGTAGAAGTGTACATCTGTGTATATGTATGTGTGATTTCATATATGCTGTGTTTATCTTAATGGGACTTTCTTTTCTTTAATATAGATTTCTATGATTTATATATTTTTACAAAGCATATTACTCTTTAAAAAGTAAATAAACAAGAAAGGGAAATTTAATAAGCACAATAGGTAATTATAAGCAACAATTATAGTAACGATCTTTCCACAGATAACAACTATAAACTGTGGGAAATAAATGAAACCTAACTCAAGTTACTGAAGAGTGAACAAAAGCAGGCAGATACTGGAAGAGAACCGACACAAGACAGAAATAAATCGCTTTATGTGAGCTTCACATTTTTTGCAGCTTGTACCCTGAGGATAGGCTCCAGTTTTTGCCATGTGGGATGTTTAATGTGGGAACAGAAAAGCTGCAGTCTCACAGACTTGAAGAAATGAAGGAGAGAATTCGGGGAAACCACGGTAGCTGGAAAGTGAAAGAGGAAATCCAAGAGGGACAGTGCCACCACTGAGGAGCCCCACGTCAAGTAGATACTCTCTGCCCAAAGCACTGGCTGAGCAATTAACCTCACATGCACAAGGCATATTCCAAAAAGTTTAGTGAAGGCTGAAGAACAGCAGAGAGTATCCAGCTGCTGTCCACCTTAGTGGAGACAGAGTTTGAAGTTTGAGTTCAGCCAAGCTAATTGCCTATTTTTTAAAAATCAAAATTCTTCAGAAGAACACAACAAAACTCAGAATGTCTACAAAACATTATTGACAGTGTACAGCATATAATGCAAAATTACATAATACACAAAGAAACAGAAATATGTGACAAATTATCAAGAGAAGTGATCACCTGCAAAATGACAGAGATGCTGAAAAAAAATAGACAAAATTTTAAGATAGTTTCAAAAATTATGCTAAATGAAAATATGTTTGCAATGAATGACAAGATAGAAAAGCCAACAGAGAATTAGAAATGAAATAAATATAAAGGAGAAAATAAAATTTTATAACTGAAACATGAAATATCTATTTTTTTAAGGCACTAGATCAGATTAATAGCAGATTCATGTTGAAAGGAGAAAGAATTTGTGAATTTGATAACTAATCAATAGAAAGAAATTATCCAATCATTAGAAAAACTGTGACAAGATAGAAAAAATAAACCGAGCCTAATGAACCTGTGGGACAATATTAAAATGTCTAACATTTGGAGTCACAGAAAGAGAGGAGAGAGAAAATGAAGCATAAAATTTATTTGATGAAATAATGGCTGGAAAGTTCCCCGATATGGTTAGAGATAAATTTATAGATTCGAAAAGCTCAGGCAACCTCAAACAGAGTGAATACAAAGATAATGACAGCTAGACCCATCATAGTCAAAGAGAATCATAACATAATCAAAACAAAGAGAAAATCTTGAAATCAATTAGAGAAAAACAGAAAATTATGTAAAGGAGAATGATGAATGAAATTCAGCTGCCATTTTGTTAGAGACTATGGCAGACAGAAGACAATAAAATAACATCTATAAGATACCAAAACAAAAAGAACTGTCATCTAGAATTGTATTGTAACAAATATATTCTTCAAAAATAAAATAAAAACAAGGACATAGTCTGTTAAAATAAATACAATTTTCCCCCAACAGACTTGCACTGCAACAAAAGCTATAGAAAGGTTTTCAGCCTGAAGAGAAATGATATCGGAAGAAATCTTAGAATGTCAGGAAAGAATAAAGAGCATCAGAAATGATAGATACAGTAAATACTTTTTAAAACTATTTTTTCTCTCATGTTTTTTTAAAAATGACTTTAAAATAGTAAATTTAATATTGTATTTGTTGTTTATAATGTCTAAAGACGTGATGTATATAAAATTATAGTGTAAATATTAGAAAAATGAAAGAAATTTTATTATGTGTTTGAAGTTTTCCTACTTTTTAAATACACTGGTACAATAGTAATGTTAAATAGACTAGAAAATATTAAGAAAGATACTGTAATCTTTAAAGCAACTGTTAAAAATGAATGCAAAGATAAATGTACATATCAAAATAAAATTATAAAAAAAATTTAGTTAAACCAAAATAATGTAGATAAACAGGGACAAAAGAAATAAGGAGAGAGGAGAAACAGAAAAATGTAAAATAAATTAAAAATGTAAAAATAAAAAATTGAAAATGTAAACAAATATAAAAGTTAAAACAATAATGTAAAATCATGTCTATACAAAACATGGCGTATGCTAATGGAACAAACACTGCAATTAAAAAGTCTGATTTTAATAAGACATAAAAAATCAAGGTCTAAGTGCATGCTATCTACAAAAGAGAAACTTTGTTTATATAAATATACAGCTATATTGAACCTTACTAGATGGGAAAAAAATTAACATGCAGATGGTAAGCATAAGAAAGTGCAGGGCTGTATGAATATTTCAAATAGTTCAAGCATAATAGTATGACCAGATATATATACAAAGATTTTATAATGACAGATAGTCGATTCTCCAGGAAGACATAGCAATATAAATTTGTATTTGAATAATAATAGACCTTCAAAATACATAATGCAAAAATTGATAAAATTAAAGAAATAAATATATAATTATACAATCATAGTTACAGATATTAACAGCAGTTCTGTACGTTTTAGACAAAAAGACAAGAGAGAGATAGATTTGAGTAATGCTTTCAAGCTACTAGACACAGTGGACATTTGTAGAACACTTCACCCATGAATCGCAAAATATACATTCTTTTCAAGTGCAAAGGAAACATGAATCAAAGCATTTCTGAGGGAGCAATAAAACATATTCACTAAGTTTAACAGGATTAAAATCATACATATATGTTCCATGGCAAGAGTAAAATTAAAATAGAAATAAATAATAATAAGATGTCTTAAAAAATAAACCCCAAATATTTGGAAATTAAAGAACACATTTTAAAATAAGCTATTGATCAAATAATAAATCACATGGAAAATTATAAAATATATCTTACTGAATGATTATAAAAATATATCAAATTATGTGTGTGTGATGCAGCTAAAGCAGTACTTGGAAGGAAATTTATAGCATTAAATGCTAATATTAGAAACTAAAGGATACCATGTCTGGGCAAGGAAAACAAAAGAAAAAATAAATAAATGGGACAACATCAAACTAAAAAGCTTCTGCACAGCAAAAGAAACCAGTAACAAAATGAAAAGACAACCTAACAATTGGGGGATGATATTTTCAATCCATATATTGGATAAGAGGTTAATATACAAAATATACAAAGAACTCATATGTCTCAGCAACAAACAACCCAATTAAAAAATGGGCAAAACATTTGAACAGAGATTTCTTCAAAGAATATATACGGATGACCAACAGGTACATGAAAACATGTTCAACATCATTAACTATCAGGGAAATGCAAATCAAAACTACAATGAGATATTACCTCACCCTGGTCAGAATGGCTATAATTAACAAGACAGGAAACAAGTGTTGGAGAGGATGTAGAGAGAAGGGAACCCTTGTACTCTGCTGGTGGGAGTGTAAACTGATGCAGCCACAATGGAAAACAGTATGGAGTTTCCTCTGAAAATTAAGAATAGATCTATCATATGATCCAGCTATTCCACTGATGGGTATTTACCCAAAGAACTTGAAAACACAAATGCATAAAGATACATGCACCCCTATGTTCATTGCAGCATTATTCACAATAGCCAAGACTTGGAAGCAACCTAGGTGCCCATCAAGGGGTGAAGGTATAAAGAAGATGCGGTATATATACACAATGGAATACTACTCAGCCATAAGAAATGATGAAATCCAGCCATTTGTGACAACACGGATGGACCTTGAGGGAATTATGCTAAGTGAAATAAGTCAGAGGGAGAAAGTCAAATACCATATGATCTCACTCATAAGGAGAAGATAAAAACAATGACAAGCAAATGCATAGCAACAGAGATCGGATTTGTGGTTACCAGAGGGGAAGGGGGAAAGGGCTGATTAGGCACACATGTGTGGCGATGGATTATAATTAGTCTTTGGCTGGTGAACATGATGTAATCTACACAGAATTCGAAATATATTATGATGTACATCTGAAAGTTATATAATGTTATAATCAATGTCACTGCTATAAAAACAAAAATTAAAATAAAAAGAAACCAAGATTGGGTGCTAGGTATTTCAAGCAAGAATTTTAATAAATAATTTATAATATAATAAAAAACTAAACGAAAGTCTAAAATCAATAAACCGAAGTTAATCCTTAATAAAAGTGAAATAGAAAAATAATGTAAGCCCAAAGTTTGTAAAATATCGCAAAAAGAAAGAACAGAAATCAATTAAATTAAATAAAGCAGGCAACTGAGAAAATTTTAAAACTGAATGTAGTTCATCAAAAAGATCAATGAATTTGATAAACACCTAGTAAGAGTGAGGAAGAAAGAAGAGAGAGAACATGAATTACCAATACTGGAAATGAAAGAAAGGCTATCATTAAAGATTATACAGATGTTAAACAGAATAAGCAATTTTATGCCAAGAAGTTTGACCACTTACATAAAATGGACACATTTTTTGAAAAACACAACTTAGAAAACAAGATAAAACAGAGAATGTGTGTCTTATATCTATTACATAAGTCGAACTTTTATCAAAAACTTCCTACAAAGAAAAGTGCAAGCTGAGACGACTTTACTATTAAATTTCATCAAATATTTAATGAAAAAATATTTTTAAAATTACCAGGCTTATACAAACTCTTTCAGAAAATAGAATAGGGAACAAATGTCCTATAAGCAAAACATTGTCAAATCAAATCCAGCAATATATAATAAGTAAAATATTTCATTTCCAATTGGCATTTATCCAAAGAGTGCATGGTTAATTTAAGATTTAAAAATTAATCAGTGAAAATAAGCATATTAAAAGAACTCAGAAAAACTGTAGGATCATTTCAATACAAGGAAACAAAGCATTAGAAGTATTCAACTCAATTCACGATAAAAAAAAAAAAAACAAAGTGCAGGCTAGAAAAATAAATTTCTACAGTCTGAAAAAGAGCATCTTCACTGCTTACATATTTAATGATTAAATATTGAACACTTTTGCTATGATTGGAAACAAGCCAGGATGTCCAGTCTCATACTTTCTATTCAACTTTGTACTGGAGTGTCTAGCTATTGTAACAAAGTAAATAAATAAATAGTATAAAAAAGAAATAAATTTGCTTCTCTGTACACATAAAATGATAGTTCATATAGAAAATCTTAAGGAATCCGTAACACATCTTCCAGAACTAATAAGTGAATTTAGCAAAGTCACAGTATATAAGTTTAACATAAATCAATTATACTTTTATATATGAATAGCATAGCATTATAAAATGAATCAAAAGGTATTCTATTTATATTAGCATCAGAAAATAAAATGCTTAGGAATAAATTTAATAAATATTTGCAAGATTTCTACAGTGAAAACTGAAAACATTGGTGAGACAAATTTAAAAAGATCTAATTAATGGAGAGATATCCTGTGTTTGTGGATTAGAAGACTTAATATTGGTAAGATTTCAATCCTCTCTAAATTATTTTCTAGATTCGAACACTTTCAGTCATAATCCCAGCAAGCTTTTTTGTAGAAGTTGACAAGCTATTTCTAAAATTCATATAGAAATTCAATGTAACCAAAATGTCAAAAGCAATATTAACAATGAAGAACAAAGTGGAAGGACCTGCACTACTTGCCTGCAAAACTTACTACAAAGCTTTAGTGATTGACACAATTAAGGAATGATAAATAGCGCAGTATATAGAGCCTCCACATGTATATTCTCACTTGATTTTTGACAAATAGGACAGAGCAATCCAATCAAGAATGGAAGGTGCTTTCACCAAAAGTACTATAACAACTGGATATTCATGTGGAAAAACCATCCTCAAATCCCGCCACTCACCATTTAGAGAAACTAATTCACCCTGGCTCACAAGCCTAATTATAAAAGGTAAAAACAGGAAAGTATATACTTAATGTTGTTTTCTGTTAGGAAATTGCCTCCCTCTCATTCCATTTGGTCTTAGCGGGCCTGCCGTTCTGTCATTCAGGATGCCCGAGTACCATGTTGCAGGAGTGGCCATGTGAACTGGACTAACTTCTCAGAATGCCCATCCCTCTCCCCAAATAGATTTGTTCACTGTGATGCATGTGGTTCAAAGTTTGGCAAATGTTTTCTCCCCCTCTTTCTCAATTTCCCTTGAGCTCTGGATATTGTAGAGTTGTAAAGATGCTTACCTATTCACCTACCTACCTTCACACACATCTTCAGTTGAAAGCAGAAACAAGGGATGAGGATAGCACTGAACACACTGTTTGGGTCCCTGCACACAACGCTGCCTAAAATCCACTCTATATTTGGCCTTCCCAATAAACATATATTTTTCTTAAACTATTCTGAGATGTATTTCTTTCCCCTTGTATCTCCAAGGGTGCTGATTAATACAAACAAGAAGAGAATACCAGTCAAAAGGAACAACATGATCAAAAGTAAAGCAATATGAAAGAGGATATAATGTGCCGGGTACTGTGTAAATAGGTGTGTGAGGGTACAGAGAGCAAGAATAAATGGTTTAAAAATGAGACTAGACAGGCAGATTGCAGTAAATTTGTGAGCGATTCATTGTATCATGTTGGTTATCATTAATGCCATTACTGGAAGAAGAATATGGCCATACTCATACTGTGGGAGGGTGACAATAAAGGCAGTGTGTAAAATAGATCTGAATACAGAACAGCTTGGAAATAGGGGAGATGAGCACCATTAGGAAAATGCTGCTGTGATTAATAAGAGATGAGCCACTTTAAACGGGAATGACAGTGGAGGTAGAAATGAGGACAGTGATTATTAAAAAAAAAAAGAACTGAGATCAGAGAGACTAAACTTTGTGAAAATATGTAGAACACTGAGTGAGAGAAGGACCAATCATCATCTAGAGATTTCTAATTTGAGTAAGTTAGCAGACGGCAGGACCATTAACCAGAATAGGAAACACAGATGTGTCAGGAAAACACACTAAAGCACAAATATTCATTGCACTTCTCTTCTCCCTCTCTTCTCCCTTCTGTCTCTAACCTCCACAATAATTACTGTCGTCATTGTTGTTGTTGTTATGATTATCATCATCATTTTAGAATTAGAAGCTTATTTGGCTTTTTTATTGAGATTAATTCATATACTATAAAAGTTACTTTTTAAAGTGTGTCAGTGGTTTTAGTACACTTACTATATTGTAGAACCAATCATCACTATCTACTTCCAGAACATTTTCATCATCCCACAAAGAGTCCCATATCCGTTTGAAGTGACTTTTCATTCCTCCCTCCCCCAGCCCCTGAGAACCACTAATATACTTTCTCTCTCTAAGGATATGCTTATTCTGGAAATGTCATATAAATTGAATCATACAATATATGACCACTTGTGTCTGGCTTCTCTTACTTAACATATGCTTCATATAGCATCGATCAGCATTTCATTCTTTTTGTGGCTGAATATTTTCCATTGTATGGATATCCCATATTTTGTTCACCCAGTCATCAGTTGATGGGCATAATCAAAAAGACAGAGAATAACAAGTGTAGGCAAGAATGTGGAGAAGTTGGACTCTCATACGTTGCTAGTGTCAATGTAAAATAGTGCAGCTGCTTTGGAAAACGTCTTGGCAGTTCCTCAAAAAGTTAAACAGAGTTACCATATGATCCATCAAATACGACACTCCTAGGCATATGCTCAAGATAATTGAAAACGCATGTCCGTGCAAACCTTGCGCATGAAGGTTCATAGTAATAATATTCATGTTAGGCAAAAAAGTAGAAATGACCCAAATTGCATTGACTTTTGAGACTTGGTAATGATAAGCTTGAAAAAGCATACAGTTTTTTTTTTAAAAGAGAATTAAAAAAAAAAATCCAACGTGATCTACATATTATAGAGATAGATTATAATGAATACAGGATGAGCAAAAGCGAGAGAAAAAAAATTTTGCATAGCAACTGCTGGAATGAGTGGGCCTTCACAGAGGTAGATAGAAAAGGATGATTTTTGTGATGCTGTTGCTTGCCATGTAATGTAATTTCCCTTAGCACTCTTTAAAGTGACCTGTTGATAAATCTTACATCGCTTTTCAAAACCTTAGTTTTCACCCTAAAATGAAGACAATAGTTACGTCTATTTCAGAGGTTGTGGCAAGATAACATATGTTATGCATTAGTATTATGCATTAATAATATAATAGTAGTTATGCCTTAGAATGCAATAATTAATAGTAGTTATATACACTAGCATTATCTTTTTAATATTATCTTACGTATTGTAGACAAGACAGCAGACAGAAGTCTTATAAAGGACCTCACCAAAGGTGAGGTATCACTGGTCTGTGATAGTCCTGGTATCTTTATACCTATCGCAACCTTTTGCAGTTCAGAAAGTCAAACCAGTTCTTGAATTTCATGGTATTTCTTAACATAGCCCTTTTCAGCAGAGAATAAAAGTGTAATGCTGAGGCAGGGATAGAGGGACAGAGTAAGCCTCCTTGAGGTAAACAAAATTAAATCCTGTGCAAGTTGCCAGGTGACCCGGCACTACTCCATCCCAGGTACTCTAATTATCCCCGAGTTTGAATGCTTATTAAGACTTTCTTGAAGAGAACTTTCTGTTGACATCACTGGGATAACATAAAAACAAAGAATCTTGAACATCTCTCATTTTTTGGCACTACTATTGGATTGGAAACTATAAGAATTCCGGGAAAATGTGTGTACTTTAATGTCATTTACAAACTTGCATTTTAGAGCTTCATGCAGAGATAACAGCTAGAACAAATGAAAAATGATGTTCATGAGCCCCAAAGATGTTTCAAATGCAGTTTGATTTAGTTCCAAAAAATGTCTTCTTTGTAGCCTGAGTTGAAAGAAATCACCTTTCTTCTAAGACCACAGTGAGAAAATAATTATAATGAAAATAGTACAATAGGCAAGTGTAAACAGAAAAAGAAGGAAGATAGAAATAGATGAATTTAGCATGAGGAAACCTAATTATTTATAAGAACTGATATATGTATTTTTTATTACATTTCTAGACCAAACACCCTTCTAAAAGGGTAGATGCCAAACATTTAGAAATTACGTGTTGGAGAAATTTTGAGTACTCCCATGCCAAAAATGTAACTCATTGTGGTCTACAACATCAAACAGCCAACATTTATACTCTATCTCCCCAGAAAAAACCTGGGAGAATCAACAGTTCTTGATTTGTTACCTAGATTTTAAACCCTAGATCTTTTTATGTAACTGGACAATACACAGTTTGACTCCAAATTTCAGGCCAAAATTTTATAATAATATTTTAATAGTTAAAAAACATAAACTTCAAATATTTCAGTAATTTTTACTAGTTTTATATCAGTTAGAAATCAATGCCTATCAAACTTAAGGAGGAAAAATAATAGATACGAAATCTAATTAAATTCAATATGGCTCCTAAGAACTAATGAACAAACCAAGATTATTTCTACCACTACTACTGTTCACCCTGGGCCAGTTTCTTCCTAAGTGAGGACAACAGCTTCCGTGTGGAAACCCTGTATCAGTTTGTGCCTCCCTACTCTAGTCCATTTTTCATACTGTATTCAGAGTATTCTGGCATTGATGCAACACTTAGAACATTAACTCTTAATGGCTTCCCTTTTTTTTAGATTAAAGTCCCAACCTTAATGTGGCCTACACAGACCAAACAGGATCTGGACCTTCCTTTTCTCTAAAACCATATTCCAGATGACCCTTTTATCCTCACTTTCTGAGCTTAAGCCATACTGAATTTCCTTTCAGTTTCTCAACTCATAGTCTCTTCCTGCTTCAAAGTCTTTGTGCATTTTCTTCCTTCTGCCTGGAATCATCTCTACCTCTTTCACCACCACTATCTCTTGTGTTACTAAGAATGAGTTTCTCATTCAGGTTTCAGACTCAAGTACCTCTTAAGGAAGTTCTCTAACCTAAGGACTAGATTTGGTCCTTTTACCATATAATCCGATGGCAGTCCACACTTCTTCATAGAAGCATTTCTTCTATATCTATTTTCTTGTATATCTATTTTTACTCTGACTTTCCATCTCTTATTTTTACAGTTATATAGTACAGCTTGGAGTGACCAAAAGGCATCTTGGAAATGCACCGAAGGGGAAGTTGTATTGAGGATATATTCACTTTGGTTTAGTAGAATTTATTTATATGGTTTGCTGTCACTTCTATAGTAGTAAAGTTATTTGTAATTGTCCCTGTGAAGAAATGACTTCCTGTAATCCCTCTACAGAGTGTTGTGTCATTGTGACTTGAAAGCAAAGGGTTACATGTTGTATGCTGAAACAAACATGTCCTACAGGAATCTGGCACCTGAAGTATGTGGGTGGTAGAAAGGAACAAGGTTGGAAATATAAAAAGCCAGAAGCCAGTCTGGACAAATTTCTTCTAAATCTTGCACCTTAAATGTGAAATGTTTTCTCATATTTGTTAACACCCTAAATATTTACATGTCATTGCCTACAGCAAGTTGTGATGTTAAATTAAGCTTTTTAAAGTTAAATAAGAAAAAACATAAACCACCTCCATTAGAAGAAAAATTAAATTACCTTTTTATTACTCCTACAGAAAAAAATTACAAATCTTTATGTGAAGAAGCACTGATATAGTATTTAATCAAAATATAGAGAGAGAATATTATAAACAGTTACCTAATAAAATATGAAAGTTTCTTTTTCTGTTTACAAGTGGATGTTTGTGACAGTGGTCAGATTTTTAAATATGCAACTTGTAATTTTTTTTCTTATTCTAAATAAATGTTAACTTTTTTAAAACCTGATTTTGTGTTAGTGTTCTTAAAGAGAGTTTACTCAAACTGTACAATCTTAAGCTCTACAAACCTGGTTTTCTCAATGCATCATTCTATTTTCATACTACATTTATAACATAGAACATAATGACTGTCAATGGTTGACATTCAATATAGGGTGATTCTATGGTCATTGATTTTACTTGATTATATGTCCTCAGGTTTGAGAGAGCTGTTTAAGGAAGTAGAAACATATCAATCTTTACAGACAATGGCTGTGTTAAATATTATATTTACTAAGAAATTGGATAAGAATCTTTTCCCATTGAATTTCAATCCATATCAATGGATTCTGACCACAATGAGGTTCTATCAGCCCCCCAAAGAGCTATTTTTTTAAAAAAAGTCAGTGTTCATTCTCTATATTTGAACATAGTTATTTCATTCCAAATGTTTATGAGTAAAAGATCAACTTTTATCCTTTATAAATAATCTTAGAACTATGGTTTAAACACTGTCTTGGAAAAAACTGCAGAGTCCTACAGCAATATTGCTTCCTAAGGCAACAAATTCATGGGGACTGATTCAAAGGCAAGAGTATGGAAACCTTGTATTCCCTCTACATTTTATATAATGCATCTTTCCTCTACATTTTATTAAAATATTATATATTTTTTAAACAATATCAGTTAGAAAAAAATTGTTTTATTGTAAAATTATGTTTGTTGGCATATAAAAAATTTTAAAAGACTATAAGTGAGAGTTTGTGAGAAGACTATATTGGTTATTGTATCAAGCTTAACGAAATTTTCGTTATTTGCTTTGTGAGTCTGTTTGCATTCATTATAACTGCATACAGAGATGTAATCTCTAAAGAAAATTACAAATGAAGGATAACATGCTAATAAATGCCACATCTTTCTAGAAGAGAGTGATCAGGATTCCTATTATTATCATTACTATTATTATTGACCATCCTTAAACTACTAAATGAGAATTAGCTCTGTTTTCCACCAAAGATCCCATTCCACACATGGACATTTTACTTTCCTGAACCATTGAGTGTGGGGATGTTTCAAATTAGCTTTAGTTTTCATAGGGGATATACTCTCAATTTTTTTCATGTGTTCCTCAGTCAGAGAGCATTCGTAGAATGCCAGTTAATAAAATGGCAAGATGAGATATCCGACATTGTTGTATTCACGGTGATCACTCTTCCCTGCTTTTAAAATGATCAGTTAGTAACCAGACAACAGTTTACCATATTAGGAGTCGCTGTGGTTGGATCTCTCTACTATTAGTTCATTCATAAGCTACTTGCAATTGCCATGGCAAAGGAAACAGTCAACAAGGTAAAAATGCAACC
The DNA here is from genome assembly GCF_037783145.1 of Equus przewalskii. Lineage (NCBI taxonomy): Eukaryota > Metazoa > Chordata > Mammalia > Perissodactyla > Equidae > Equus > Equus przewalskii. The sequence goes on from NC_091843.1 coordinate 13,814,551, forward strand.
TACAGAATAGGAGAAAATAGTTGCCAACTATATATCCAATAAGAGGTTAATATCTAAAATATAAAAGAAATTCCTACAACGCAACAGCAAAAAACCAAATACAGTAACCTGATTTAAAGATGGGCTTGAATAGATATTTCTCCAAAGAAGACATATAAATTACATTTTGGTATATTAAATATATTTGAAAAGATGCTTAACATCACTAATCATCAGGATAATTCAAGTAATAACCACAATGAGATAGGACCTCATACCTGTCAGAATGGCTATTATCAAAAAGACAAGAGTCGATAAGTGTTGGTAGGACGTGAAGAAAAGGGAACCCTTGTGCACTATTGATGGGAAAGTAAATTGGTACAGTCACTATGGAAAACTGTATGGAGATTCTTCAGAAAGTTAAAAATAGAACTACCACATGATCCAGCAATCTCACTTCCGGGTATATCTCAAAAAAATTTGAAATCAGGAAGTCAAAGAGATAATTGCTCTCCCCTGTTCATTGCAGCATTATTCACAAAAACCAAGACATGGAAAGATCCATCAATGGATGCATGGATAAAAAAAATGTAGTATATACACATAATGGAAGATTATTAAGCCTTAAAAAAGAAGGGAACCCTTCCATATGTGACAACATGGAACCTGGAGGATATTATGCTAAGTGAACCAAGACATTCACTGATGCAAAAATTCTGCATGATTCCACTTATGTGAGGTATCTAAAATAGACAAACTCATAAAAACACAGAGTAAAATGACGGTTGCCAGGGAATGCGAGGAAGAGGAAATGGAAAGCTGTCGTTCAATGGACATAAAATTTCAGTTATGCAAAACGAAGAAGTCTAAGAGATGTGCTGTACAACATTGCATCTAAAGACATCAATAGTGTAATGTGCACTTAAGAATTTGTTGAGGTTAGCTCTTATGTTTTTACCACAATAAAAGAAAGAAAGAAAGAAAGAAATGTGCAATAGAAAAAACATTGCCATGTCCCCCCATTCTATTCCTGATTCCTGGGAATCCTTATTGTAGAGGGGCTATGTGGACATTCGTGTTGGTATTCTGTCCTATTCTAGTCAATTACCAGTGGATTTGTGGGAAACTGACTAAAGGAGTGTTTCTGAGTCCTGCATCCAAATAGAAAAACAAAAATTTAATGTAGCTCCTTAACTTAGAGGATCTGACTTATTGTTAACATATATACAAATAAGATCAGCTGAATGAGCCAAGTACTACTATTTTTTTAACTTTGAGCATTTCCATCTTTATATTCAGCAAATTGTTGAGTAAACTATATTATACATTCAGCTTTTTATAATTATAGTATTACTCTTATGCACTTCTAAATTCCAAGGCAATTTATTTCTAGAAATGCTCTGTAAATTAATGTGATGCTAACTTGGGATGTGAGTTCAGAAAAGATTCCTCTCTTAGATTTCTAAAATGATGATTGAATTCCTCTGAAATCAAAGCCTATCTTTCAAGCAAACAAAGTGAGTAGACACAAAACCAACCTGGGTAAACTTGAGGGCTAACAGATGGCTCCTGTTCTACGTGAAATAGTATCATTATAGAAATCTGCATTTTTAGTATTACATCCTCCTTGTCAAAATGAGTTGGAGGATCAAACGGAGAGAGAAGAAAATCAAGGTTTACCCCTGGAAATCCATTCAACCAACGTGATCCAAGCCCTGGAAAAATATGGGCAGGAGAAATTTATTTCATTAGTAGTTCTATACATTATTTATTCTCAGATTAGCTAGTGATAACATTAAGAAAGATAGAACAAAATTAGAACAGTGGGAGATAAAGAACAACAATTCTTTGTTTGAGTCCGCCCATGTCCTCAAGGGTGGGGAGACAGAAGAAAGGAAAGAAAGGTCTAGTCACACCGTCTCGGAAGAGAACTATCATAAATCAATTGTACCTGCATTAAAAGTGTTCTTCAGTCTCTGCCTAGCTCAAGATGATGAAGGGAGCAGATCAATTTTAAAAAGCACAAAATATTCCCGTAGCAAAACCAAAGAGCAAAACAAACAGTATATTTTTTGACTTATAGAAGTAGTTCATACATATTCCTGTTCCTTTAAGTCTTCCAAATGAGTAAATAACAGGCAGTTTCATAGTAATTACCGGATTCCAATATTTATAGAAAACTGACCACCATGAATACATAATTATTCTATTATATCCACTCTAATAAATAGAAAGAATGTTTATTCATTTACCATGACATAAAATCTTGTTTTCTTCCTTGCCATGAAGAAGTGAACTGACACTTGGTGAGGAAATATGTGAGTAGAATTTCTACTTTAGAGAAATTATATCTGTACAAGATTAATATACTTAATTTGATGGAAATGTGCAGAAATGTATAATTTACTTCATTAATAGCAAAATCAGATTTGGCTTAAAGTGGAAGGATTTCATAAAGTACCTTGATGGAAACGTACACATTTATTATTCTCACAAATTTCACTTTGAGAATCTGAGTGCTTGTGACAATGTTTACTTATGCCTTTGTAATAGTAATTACATATTTGATTGTGTCATTTACTTTTGATGGAGTGATGGGGGCATTATGATTACTACGTTGAACAGTGGTTGGAAAAATTTAGCAAAATTTATAATACGAATTATTTCTCAGATTATTTTATCAAAATGAATTAGAGAAAAACTAGTGGAAATTGCCATTTTTATACATGACTTCAATATTAAAATTGATGGCTATTTGTTAAAACAAAAAAAAAGAAAACATGATGCATAAAGACCTTTATGGTTTTTTGGAAAGAATATTCCAGCTATTTATGTCACATATAGTAGAATTGGCAAATGGAGATTTTAGATAAGCTGAATGAAACAATTCACAGATTTTCTTTTAGTATGTCAACAACTAACTACTAACACTCATATACCATTCGCTGTGTGCCTGCTACTGTTCTTAGTGCTTTATGTAGGTTCATTCACTTAATCTCATGACACAAGCTTTATGATTACTCTTATTTTACACATGAGGACACTGAGTCACAGGGAGATTCAAAGGCTACTCAAAGCCACACGGCTAACAGAAATTCAGGCCTCAGCAGTCTGGTCTAGAGTCTGAGTGCTTAATCACAATGCTTTAGCACTTCTCATATTTTCCCACAGCACAGTTTCAATTGACCAATGGTGAAGCAGAAGATAGAAATGAAATCATAAGTGGTCCATTAGACAAAGAAACTCTACAGTGGTTCCAAATGGAAAAATAGAGATTTATGACAACCTTCAAACCTTCAAATTTCTAATAAAATCCCTTGACATGGTCTCTCTCTTAAATTCCACTGTAATCTTTGGTGCAAAACAAGCTGCTAAGTACTATTATTAGCTCCATGTTATATATAAGGTAAGTGAGGCTCAAAAATGTTAGTCAACTTGCCCAAGATTATACAGTAAGTAAGTGTTAGAGCTCAGGTTTAAAAGAGGATCACAAAACTCCAGTGAGTACTGTTAATCACTATGATATACGCCATTTGCAAATCATTTCATCTCTCTGATCCATGGTTTCTCCTCAGTATAGGGAAAATGCTAATTTAGATTATCTCAGTATTTCAGGCTGACATTTCCATGACATTTCCACGTGTCTAATGACCAGGTGGAACCGTTAGTTTGTGGTGACCTTGCAAAGGCATGCCTTTGGTTACAAGGGAGAAGTGTATAGATGATCTTACTAAAAAATTTCAATTCTACTAGAATACTCACTCGAAATGCCCACGCTAATGAGGATAGTACATAAAAATTAAGAGCCCAAAGAACTAAGTCATGAAATATTTTTTAATCTCATATCTATTTCTCCAAATAGAAAATACTACTCATTTGAAAATTTAATTTCTTTGAACATATTTAAAATCTAATGGATGTTTTATCTTATTAGAGGTAGGTATGATCTAGAAGACTAGGATGCTACAAGGTTTTGATGTTCATTTTGTGATTTTGGAACTTAAGGATTTTGACCAAGTGAATTAACATTTGTGTTAGATGCTTTGCTTTTTTTCTCTGTCTCTCTCTCTCTCCCACCTTAGATCTCTCACAATCTATTACAGGTTTTTGAAGGAAACAAAGATTGAAAACAACGAAATATTCTTGGAGTGTTATGGTGAGTCAAGAATGAGTACTTGTTTTTCATTTTTCTGAAGTCAATACGAAATATGTTGAATTCCTTAGAGAAAACAACAACTACAAACAAGGGGCTATTACATCTTTAAGCATATAATGTACTTTATAAATGAAAGCACATGCATATTCACCATCCTATGGGAATGAAACAGAATATGTACTCTAGGGAATTTTGTTTCATTTCAGCAGAAAAGTGGAATATTGCTATAAACTCAACTTATTCATTACAGGAAAAAAATGTCTCCAAATAAGACTAGAAACACATACAGTTCTTATAGGTAACATTGAAGGAAGTATTTCAACACATATTCTTTGATAAATGGTGCCAAAATTTTCAATTATTTATCTCACATATAGTAAAATTGGCAAATGGAGATTTTAGAAAAGCTGAATAAAACAACTCACACATTGTCTTAAACGACTTTGTAGTTGCACATTTTATTTAGTCATTCCATATGTTCCTCTACCTAAACATGCATGTAGATAACATCAACCCCCTTTTTTGAAAAATATTTCATTTTGTTTTTCCTTTTCATTTAAATGCCATAAAGCTATAAAGTCATGCATCCCATTCCTGGGGTATGAATCATAATTGCAGATTCAAATGTTACTGAATTTCATAAAATAAGGAAAGTCATGCTCCTTGTTGTTTATTCATACTAAACATGTAAAATATTGCTGGGGAAAGTAAATGAAATCTAACGTTCAAGAATGTTTTCTAGGGGCTGGCCCCATGGCCGAGTGGTTAAGTTCGCGCGCTCCGCTGCAGGCGGCCCGGTGTTTCGTTGGTTCGAGTCCTGGGCGCGGACATGGCACTGCTCATCAAGCCACACTGAGGCAGCATCCCACATGCCACAGCTAGAAGGACCCACAATGAAGAATATGCAACTATGTACCGGGGGGCTTTGGGGAGAAAAAGAAAAAAATAAAATCTTTTTAAAAAAAAAGAATGTTTTCTAATATGTGATTAGCATATTAGTAATAATTGTGACTCACTACTTCTCCTAAACACAGAAAAAGAATTATCCTTGAGAAAGAAAAAAAGAGAAAGACATGAGATGCTTCAAAGTGTTTAGCCCTGTCTTCCTTGGGAGGTGTCTGAAGAATTGAAAGAGACAAAAACTATATCAGCATTAGTGATAGTATCTAAACTTTATTGAGGGCTTATCATATACCAGGGCTTGTGCTAAGACCTTTAATGTATAATATAACAAGATTTAATCCTTGCAATGACCCAATGAGGTATCTACTATTATTTAGAGAAATAATTTTATAAAAAAATAAAAGTAAAACTGAAGTTGATCAGGCAACTTATGTAAGATCGTGTGACTTGTCACCAGAAGAGTTGTGATTCACATTCAAATCTGTGACTCCAAACTCTATGCTGACTTTATTTTAGTTAATAACCGTGTAGGTAAGTTAAATAAGCCTGTTAAGTGCCAGTTAGATGTCTGCTAAGATGTAGCGAGCTATGGTGAGGAGAAAAACGTAGGAGGTTCCAGTTATTGTTCTTTAATCAAATACAGTTATTTAAAGATAATTTAATAATATAAGACAGTATATGATTAAGTTTAAAACTGAGGTATAAAATAATAAGAATTATAGACCTATTTCTTAAACAATGGCATATGGAGCATGGTAGCTTATTTATTGGAGAGGATAGAGTTATAATTATAATTATAATATACGAATTATAGGAAACCATATAAAAGTCTTAAGTTAAAAATGTGTTAGCAGTATACTGGAAGGGGCAGAAAACCTTTATACTCCCTCTCCATTTCAGTGCTGATATTCATCTTAACATAGAATGTATTTAAAAACTAGCAATTTTCTTACTCAGCTAAACAGGCATTATTCTGATACTGAAATATTAGAGTATCTCACCCACCCTCTACTCCCTGTCCCCAAGCAAGGCTATACATCATGAAAGATAACCTATGTGGTCCTCACTCCTATCTGTAATTTAAAGATTTTATTTCTTTTCCTTTTTCTCCCCAAAGCCCTCTGGTACATAGTTGTATATTTTTTTAGTTGTGGCTCCTTCTAGTTGTGGCATGTGGGATGCTGCCTCAGCATGGCTTGAGGAGCGGTGCCATGTCCGCGCCCAGGATCCGAACCGGTGAAACCCGGGGCCACTGAAGCAGAGCACGTGAACTTAACCACTCAGCCATGGGGACAGCCCCCTAACTGTAATTTAAATTTAAGTTGTTTTTCTTAATTTGAGATGTCAAGGTGTTTAACAAATGGATTTCTCCAGTGTTTACGGGCAGATGATGTCAGTAACAAAATGTCTAGAGCAGAAAGCTAGCAAAGGAATAGAGGGACTGTGAATGACAGCTCCCTCTCTTGTAGCACTTGTTCCTAAAAAGAGAACATAATGGTTTTTAAGACAATGATGAAAAAATGTTAAAATAAGAAGTTAAAAGCAAAATTATGTAAGACAGAGAAGAGAGACAAGGAAGTAATCCTAACGTCCATCACTGGAGCAGAGAAAGTAGAATGTGGTGGATATATGTGATAGAATCTTTGCAGAAGACAGATGGATGCAGAGATTGAATAAGTCCCAAACAGGCATCTATCCAAAAACATAATGCTCATTAGAAAACAAATAGAAGGTAGTTCAAAACAGAAAAGCATTCATATAAAACATAGATTGGGGAAGAGAAAGCAGTGAAGCTTTTGTTTATTATAGTTTATACTATGTTCACCACCTACAATGTGACAGGGATGGTTCTAAGTTGATACGTCAGCAAAAAAACAAAGATCTCTGCGCTCATAAATAGCACAATGTAGCTGAGGAGACAGAAATTATTAACAACAGTCAAATAAACAAGCAACAAGTGATAAATGTTATGAAAAGAAGTAAAAACAGGGGAAGCTGAGGCAAGAGTACTAGGAGAAGGCTACCTGCAATTAAATAGAGTTATGACACGAGGCCTTACTGACATGAACAAAGGGACAGGGAGTTGAAGGAGGACGGGTCTTATTTAAAAAGTAAACCCAACAGGCTAAAGACAGGTACATTTCAAATAACTTAGAATGACAATGACGGATGGAAATAAGATTGGGGAGTCAGTCAAAATCAAATAAATGAATAAATGAAAGAAACAAGAGGTGGGCCTTTCATAGAATAGCAATCATTGTATGCTAGAAAATAAGTATGATACCTCCATTCTCTGCACCTGACATCCAAACACTCCTCCTGTCCTACCCATGAGGAAGCCAAAAATACAGTTTTCATCCAAATAGGATTAACAGATTTAGCAAATAAAACTACAGGATACTGAAATTTTAATTTGCGATAAGTAGCAAATACAAATTATTTTTAGTGTAAGTGTTCCATGCCTTATTTACTTGTTGTTTATAAATGACAATAAAATAATAAAATTATAAAAAATAAAATAGGAGTTATTCATTGTTTATCTGCATTTCTCATTTACCTGTGTGTCCTGTATTTCACCACACAAGCCTACACTCCAATGCCTTGCCCACTCCATCCTTTGCTTTTCTTAAATGTCCCCTAATGTTCTCTGCACACTTTCTTCTATGTTATGTTGAGAGAGTATTGGTATTGATAGAAGGAAACTTTGAGAAATTATTTTTGAAGTTTAGAAAGCTTTATAAAACTTAATTCTGAATTAAGCTAGACATTTAATTAGTTATGGAGAAAAAGGAATGCAAATTTTAAAAAATAAACAGTAGACCTGAGGTGAATGACAGTATAGAAGGTTGTAAAACTTCTAGGACACAAGTTTACTTAGATAGTATACTTTCAGGTAGAAGATAGATAAAGTTCCCACAAATTCCCTTCTCAATTGAAGAAAGAAAGAGAGAGAAAGAACGGAGAATAAATGTTGGATTTTGGAAGGTATTTATTGATAATCGTATAGAGAGCACTGTCTAATAGAAATATAATGCAAGCCACATTTGTCATTTTAATTTTCTAATTGTTACATAAACAAAAATGTGAACAAATAGGTAAAAATAGTTTCATTAATATTTTATTTAACTAAATATATCCAAAATATTATCATTTTAACATGTAATCAATATAAACAATATTAATGAGTTGTTTTACTTTTTTGGTACAATATGTTAAAAATCCAATGTGTTTTTTACACCAACTTCATATGTAAGCTTAAACCAAGCCACATTTAAAATGTCTGACAGCCACAAGAGACTAGCGGCTACCACATCAGACAGTACAGTTCTAGAGAAGCACTACTGTAACTGTAATGTAAAATTCATACATAGGAGACTAAATATGGTGAGGAATGGGAACTACGTAGTTACTAAAGAATTGGAGAAGCTAACAGCAAAAGCTCTCAACAAATAGATATCAATGGGATGTATAACTCTGACATTTGAGAAGCAACCTTTTTACCATAAGGAAAAGAAGCAAGAATGAGAGTATGTCTAGAGACAAGTATAGCTGAGAAGGATTTCCATTTCTGATCATAGACTAGCATGAAAAGTCTAAAGTAAATTGCCACTAGAAAACAACTAGATCCCGGCAAGAAGAAAACACACAGAATTTATAACGTGTTGGTCAGGATATAGAAAATAAGAGAAATCTCCAAGTGTGATCCATACCCACCTCCATTACAAGTGAAAACACCAACCACAAAAAGTTTCTTGAGCTGAAACCTGAGCAGAGAGAATAAAATAAAAGAAAGCTGAAATCGCACTGATGCCAAAAGCAAATACAGGCATTGGTGTCTGAAGGGAAATCTTAGGCAATCAGCCACATGGAGTATCCATACCTGAGATTCTCACCTGAGCCAGAGACCTTACTAGGGGCTAAAGTGGTCTTCGGTTGATAGACTCATAGCATCCACTAAATTTTGGTAAAGAAACCCTCTCTCTGGAGGAAAATATCCTGTATTTAGACCCTAAGGATTTCTACAGGTTAAAAATCACAAAAAATACAAACAGAAATCCCCAAAATACACACACACACACACACATAAAAACACATATACACATACAAACCCCATATTGAAGGTGAGGCTAAATAGAAACAAAAAACATCAGATTTATACCACATGGACTTATATATTGAAGACATCAAATAGAGAATATAATTGGGTCTGAAATAAATAAATCAAATGATAAATGATTATCATTAATGATAATACAGAACTTAAAAGGAACAATTAATGTATTTTATAAATTAAAAATTATTAGTAAAACTGAAAGCTAAAGGATTGATTTAATATGTTAATAAACACTCTTGGAGGAAAAATAAGTGAGTTGGAAGATATATCAAAAGTAGTTACCATGGAATTCAGTACAGAGGTTTGAGATGAGAAATATAAAATAGCAATCTAGTTTTCAGTCAAAATGAAAAGATAAATATAATAACTCTACATTTGGATATTTTAAAATATGTAAACATCTTGGGTCAAAAAAAATCACAATGTATATATTAAAATAAATAGTGTTTAACCATAATGAAAATTCTTTATATCAAAATTTTTGGAATACAGTGAAACTGGTACTTAAGGGAAATATAGACTCGAGTTCTTATATTATAAATGAAGGATAAATTTAAAAATTAATTATCTAATTTACATTAGAAAAAAGATCAACAGAAAAATCCCATAATATGTAGAAAGGACATAGAAAATATAACAACAAAGTTAATGAAATATTAAAAAGCATACAATAGAGGATCAATGATATCTAAAATTATTTTTCTGAAAATACTGACTGAGGGAAAAAGGAACAATAAATCAGGTTAGGAATCAAAATGAGGTCAGAATATAACTACTTCAGATACTTAGAATGATAAGAGAATACTTGAACAACTTAATGCCAACAAATTTGAAACCTTAGGTGAAGTGCATAATTTGATAGAAACATAACTTTCCAAAAATAAATGTTGAAAAATTACCAGACGTACAGAATTAGCCTGAAATCATTTTCAAATTTTTTTTTATTTTTAATTTCAGTAACATTGGGTTATAACATTATATACCTTTTGGATGTACATCATAATATATTTTGAATTCTGTGTAGATTACATCATGTTCACCACCCAAAAACTAATTATAGTCCATCCTCTCACATGTGAGCCTCATCACCTCTTTTGCCTTCCTGCCTTTCCCCCATGGTAACCACCAATCCATTCTCTGTTGCTATGTATTTGTTTGTCATTGTTTTTATCTTCTACTTATGAGTGAGATCATACAGTATTTGACTTTCTCCCTCTGACTTATTTCACTCAGCATAATACCCTCAAGTTCCATCCACGTTGTCACAAATGGCTGGATTTCATCATTTCTTATAGCTGAGTAGTATTCCACTGTGTATAAATACCACATCTTCTTTATCCATTCATTCCTTGATGGGCACCTAGGTTGCTTCCAAGCCCTAAAGAATCCACTAAAAAACTTTTAGAGACAATAAAGGAATACAGTCAAGTCGCGGGATACAAAATCAACATACAAAAATCAGTTGCATTTCTATACACTAACAATGAAGTAGCAGAAAGAGAAATTAAGAATGCAATCCCATTTACAATTGCAACAACAAAAATAAAATACCTAGGAATAAACTTAACCCAAGGAGTGAAAGATCTGTACACCAAAACTATAAAACATTGTTGAAAGAAATCGAAGAAGACGCAAAGAAATGGAAAGATATTCTGTGCTCTTGGATTGGAAGAATTAGCATCATTAAAAGGTCCATGCTTCCTAAAGCAATCTATATATTCAACGCAATCCCTGTCAAAGTTCCAACAACATTTTTCACAGAAATAGAACAAAGAATCCTAAAATTTATATGGGACAACAAAAGACCCTGGATAGCCAAGGATTCCTGAGAGAAAAGAACAAAGCTGGAGGTATCACACTCCTTGATTTCAAAATATACTACAAAGCCATAGTAACCAAAACAGTGATACTGGCACAAAAACAAACACACAGATCAGTGGAACAGAATCGAGAGCCCAGAAATAAGCCCACACATTTGTGGACAGCTAATATTCGACAAGGGAGGCAAGAGCATACAATGAAGAAAGGAGAGTCTCTTCAGTGAATGGTGTTGGGAAAACTGGACAGCCACATGCAAAAGAATGAATGTAGACCCTTCCCTTACATCATGCACAAAAATCAACTCAAAATGGATGAAATCATTTTTAAGAAATGAATCAATGATTAAAAATCTTCCCAAGAGGGAAAACCAAGTCCAGATGCTTTTACAGATAAGTTCTACCACTATTCATAGGGATAGACCATCCCAATTTTATCTAAACTCTTTGAGAGAACAAAAGAAAATACCCAGTTCAGTCTATGATCAGTATATTCTGAATTCTAAAACTAGGCAATGACAAGGCAAGAAATAAAAATTACAATCTAATAACATTGATGAACACAAATGTAAAAATTCTCATCAAAATAAGTCAAAGGGCACATTGTATAAACAAATAATATATCACAAACAAGTTAGGTTTATCCCAAGAATGCAACGGTGGTTTTAAATGAGGAATAGTTATCAGTGAAATTTACCATGTTAATTAATTAAGGGAGAAAACAATATAGTCATCTTGATAGGTATTGAATAAACCCTTGAAAAATTCAATGTCTATTTGTTAACAGCTCTTAATTAATATCAGCCCTAATATTTGTTTCCCTACAGTGAACCCAGCACATATAGAGTTAAAACTAAAAGCGCACTTTTGCACTTCCCTGGTTCTTTAGTTCCACTCATATGTAAATACTTGTTTCCCTAACTTCTGACTCCCTGAGCTTTACAACCAAATAGAAGTTACAAATTGTTAAAGCCCAGATGGCCTCAAGCTGCGCTCCCACTAAAGTTGTGGTTAATCACAGGACCTTGAAGTTCTTTTACAGAGAAACTAATGTCCAGAGAATATCAAGAATCCAAAGCTTCCCAGGCCCAACTCCTCGGCTTCCTGACTTCAGAGTCTACCTTCCACCATGGAGATAAATATCCAAGGACACTCATCTGAGAAATCCTTTGTCTCCTCTGCTGGAAGCAGCCCCAGACACAGGCAGATGGGAAAACATTGACCAAAAAGGCCACAGCCCCCCTCCCCTACTTAAAACCCCAAATAAAAACCCCTACTCATTTCTTAATGTGGAGCTAGCAATTTTTGAGGCACTAGCCCTTGTTTTGCTCCCTCTGCCGGGCAAAGTAAAGCTTTCTTTTTTCACTCAAGACTCTGTTCTCATTATTTGGATTGACACTGGGATCAGAGACCAAACTTTTGGTAACATATTTACAATTAAAACTATTAGTAAACTAGGCAGAAAAGGAAATCTCTTCAACTTGATAAAAATATATGTAGTATGATAAAAAAAAATTTCTGGAAGGTAATTCTGATACATGCTGCAACATAGATTAAGCTTGAAGATATTATTATGCTAAGGGAAAGAAGCTAGTCACAAAAAGGTAGAATTTTATGATTCTGCTTAGATAAGATGCCTAGAGTAGTCAAATTCACAGGGACAGAAAGTAGATGGTGGTTGCCAGGGGCTGGGGGCAGAATGAATGGGAAGTTTCTGTTTAATAGGTATAGAGTTTTAGTTTTGCAAGTTGAAAAATGTTCTGGAGATTGGTTGCATGCTAATATGAAGGTAGTAAATCCTACTGAACTGTACCTTTAAGAATGGTTAATATATATTGGTAAAATATACATAACACTAAATCGTATATATGTATTAAATTATATTGTATATTTATTATAGTTAATTAATCTTATATATATAGAATTTGTCTCTGGTTCCTGGTGCAGAACTTCAAGACTCTTAGAACTTCCTGAGTGATATGAATGACTTCGTTATGCTAATGAGCTTAATTATGGTGGGAAAGCTGGTTGCCAGAAAGACCAATCTCATGATTATCCAACTGAAACTTTCCAGTGAGGGGCAGGACATTGGAGACTGAATTCAATTCAATTATGTGACCAATAATTTAACCAACGGTGCCTACACAATGAAACTTAGATAAAAGCCCTAGACAGTGCAGTTCTGGGGAGCTTCTGACTGGTGAACACATCAATGTACCAGGTGGATGGTGCATGCTGATTCCACAGGGATAGATGCTCCTGTGCTTGGGACCCTTCCAGACCTTGCTTTATGTCTCTCTTCATCTGGTTGTTCATTTGTATCCCTTAATAAAATTGGAAGTATAGTGCTTTCCTGAGTTCTATGAGTTATCTAGCAGTTATGGAAACTGTGGAAACTGGGGAAAGCCCTGAATCTGTAGTTGGCCAAGTAGAAGTGCAGGTAGCCTGGGACCCAATCTGTTGCTGGCATCTGAAGTACGAGCCTTCTCGTTGGAGATCTTGTCCTTTAACTTGTGAGATCTGATGATAACTCTGGGTAGTTAGTGTCAGAACTGGATGGAATTGTAGAACACCCAGCTGGTGTCAGAGGACTCGTGTTGGAAAAGAGCATTTGTGAAAAATCTACAGCAAATATCTTCTAAATGGTGAAATTTTGAAAATGCTTCCTTTTAAATCAGGGATAAGATGAAACTCACTAATTCTTTAATCATGTTTTGGATTGAATGGTGAGCATGAAAAAAATACTTGTAAGGATTATAAAGTAAGAAACAATAGACTCATTATCCCTTCGATAAAATAATATAGATAGAAAATATAAAATATAAACCATTATAATTAGAGATTAGCAAAACAGCCTACACAAAACCAACACACAAAAATCAAATGCGCTGCTTTTGACAACAGAAATATCAATATTAATTAAATGTCTAAAAATACTGTCTACAAAATTAAATAGAGTGGACATACCATGTTCATGAATTAGATGACAATATTATAAAGATGTCGATTTTCCACATTTTATAGATTCTGTACAATTCAATTAAAAGAAATCACAAGGATTTTCTTGATAATCTGTTTCTAAAATTTACGTGAAGGGTGTGGTAATCAGAATTAGAAAGATTTCCCTCTACTTTTCCTGCTCTAATTCCTGGGGCTAGGACCATAATGAGATATCATACCTGTGATTATGGTACATGGCAAAAGGCATTTTGCAGATGTGATTAAGGATATTAATCAGTTGACTTTCTGTTAATCAAAAAGGCAGATACAATGGAATAATATGGGCCATTTTAAAAGCAGAAAGTTTTTTTCTAGCTGTTAGCACAAGAGGAAGGCAGAGAATTGAAACAGGAGGTGAACTGACACACTGTTGCTGTCTTGAAACTGGAGTGGTTCACATAGAAAGGACCTGACAGCAGCCACTATGAGCTAAGAACCACCACCAGACCACGACCAGTAAAGAAATGGGAACCTCAGTCGCATAACCACAAGGATGTGAATTCTAGCAACAACTATGAGCTTGGAAGCAGATAGTTCCCCAGAGACTACAAATGAGAACTCAGTCAGGCTGATCCCTTGATTTCAGCTTTAAGCAGATAATCCAGTCACACCATTGTTGTACTACTGACCTGTCAAATTGTGAGCTAATAAATGGATGTGGTTTTAATCCAATAACTTTGTATGCAACAAGAAAAACTTAATTCACAGTGCAATGGTTCAAAACTATGTAAGACAATTTAGAAAAAAGTAAAAAGAATAAAATGGGACTAGACTAGCCCTATCAGAAATCAAAATAATTATAAAACTATAATAATTAAGAGAATGTAATCATGTGGGTAATAGAACTGAAGAGAATCCTTAGAAACTGACTCTTTGATGTTCAGAATTTGCTTTACATTCCAGGTGGTACTGTATATCACTGGGGAAAGGAGGATCTACTCAATAAATACTGTAGGAAGTTTTGTTTATTCATATTGGAAAAAAAAGAAATTGAACCCAAACTTCTTACAGTACAGAGCGATCAGTCCTAAATAAATAAAAATTCTAAATGTTAAAAGTCAAAGCTGTAAAACTTTACAAAGAAAATATAGAAGAGTATGTTTATGACCTCAGAGAAGGAAAGAAGTTCTCAAACAAAACCTACAAAACACCATAAAAAATATATAAAGCAACCATGTTAAAACAGCAACAGCACAACAAAAGTAGCTACAGCAACAAAACCTTACATTCCTCAAAAGGTCCCTTAAAGGAAAAGAAATAGAGGTATAAATGTTGGACTATATTTGCAAAAGTATACCTGAAAAGTTATGGTACTCAAGAAAAAAGAAATTTTAAAATCAGTAAGAAAAACATCCAGCAAGTCAATATTTTTAAAAAGGTAAATGATGAACAGATATTTTAAAGAAGAGAAAAATCAATGTCAAAAAATATATTCCTCAACTGTAATAAAAGACATGCAAATTAAGATGAAAACAATGGTCCTATTGCTTTCATGCTTAAAAAGGTTGCTTACATTTATAAGTGCAGAGATCACAAAAAATAATCTAAATTGTTTCATTATTATAATGTTTCAACTTTACATTAACCAATTTTTTGCTTATTACATTGGTAAAAATTAAGAAATATGACATTATCAAGTATTGGTAAGGTTGTGGGTCAACATGAACTCTTATATACATCCTACAGATGGGAATGAAAATTGATATATCACTTTGAAAAATAATTGAACATTATTTTGAAAATTTAAAAATATTCATACTACAAGGACCAGCAATTCCATTACAAAAATATGTCAATGCACCTTCTTCAGGTGACTCCCTGGACAACTTATTGGACATCACCTCCCTCTTTTCTCTCAAAAACTTAAGTACAAATGCCTTCTCTCTGCCTCTCTTTGTGTTATTCCTTATCTCTTCTTTGCTCTTTTGTTTTCCTTTTCTTCCCCTTCTCTGTGCCCAAATGTACATATACATTAAAAACAACTAAGCCATAAAAGAAGGATTCATTCATTCAAAAAATATTTGCGTAGCCACTACGTGCCATGTATTTAGAGCACAACGGTGGACTAGATAAGCGTGTCTCCTAGCCTTATGCCTCTTGCTTTCCAAAAAGTGACTAGGTGGTTGGTGTGGAGAAAGACAAAAAAGAAGTAAATTGAATAAATCCAGATTGTTCTCAGAGAGAAACATAAATAGGATGACGTGATCTGATAACAAATAATTGTGACAGTAGAATTCTATATTACATACAATGTGTCCTGAGAAGGAGATTGTTAGGTTCCTCCCTTAATATACTGGATTGTGTGTGTGTGTGTGTCTATGTAACTATGTGCATACACACACACACATTTATCTTTTTTTTTTTTTTTGAGGAAGATTAGTCCTGAGCTAACAACTGCCACCAATCCTCCTCTTTTTGCTGAGGAAGACTGGCCCTGAGCTAACATCCATGCCCATCTTCCTCTACTTTTTTTTTATATGTGGGATGCCTGGCACAGCATGACTTGACAAGCCGTGTGTAGGTCCACACCCAGGATCCAAACAGGTGAACCCTGGGCCACCAAAGCGGAACATGTGAACTTAAGGGTTGCACCACCGGGCTGGCCCGACGTTTGTCTCCTATTCAAAGCTCTAAACTTCCATAGATCCCAGCATGTGTTTGATTTATCGTTTTATCATCCTCAGTTTGTAGCCAAGTACCTTACTATGCTACTAACAAGGTATGAATAAATGTCTCCAGCTGAACAAACATGCAGTCATCAGTCGCTAAGTATCCTTCTCCTATATTTCTAAGGTGGTAGTGACTCAAGGTGAGCTTGGCCTGGAACTCCTCTGCCTTCTCCACCATCGTCATCCCTGCATAAAAGCCTCATCACTCCTTGTCTTCCTCTGTATGACTGATTTGGAGAACGTGGACATTTTTCTCAAGGAATCTCTCTGACACTTACATAGACCTTGAGAATCTGAAGGCAGATTATAAATCAAGGTTGGGGACCAGCAACTTCCAGTCACTGTAACTATACAGAGAAAATATTTTACATTGTTCATGCTACTTTATGGAATAAGAGAAACATTTAGAAAGTGCATAGGGTAGAAATAATTGAAATGTTTCTTTGTAATGATGATCTTTGCTTCTATGTAATTCTCTGAATTTCTAATCATTTACAGGAAATATTTTTGTATCTTTGAACCAGTAGTGGATTTTCTATAAGATTGTCAAGCTCTTGTTCCACGGTAGTAAAACTGCTTTTCAGAAAGTTTGTACTAATTTACACACACACCAGTTGTCTGGAGACTGCCTATGTTTCTCCCAAAACACACAGGGAGAATTTTCATCTTTTTAGAGTGTTTATGGTGTTGGAAAGCAAAAAACAAAACAAAACAAAAAAAGGGGCTCTTTTATGTTTTTTTAAAATTTTCATTCCCCTACATTATAACTGAAGTTGAACTATTTTCATATGCTTATTATTCCTTTGTAGTTCTTATACTTTGAAATTTCTTTACCACTGTTGACCATTAAAAAAAAAAAGGCTTCAGTGTTTTTAAAATTCTTTAACTTATGCATTTTGTACAAGTATTTTCCCAGTTTGTTATTTATCATTTAATTTTGCTAATAATGACTTTTTGATGTAAAAACGTTTGTAAATTTTAATTCAAGCATACTGATCTTTCCCTTGGTGATTGTCTCTGTTGCTTGCATACTTAAAAAGTGTGTTTATGCTTAGAAGTCCACAGATCACAAAAAGTAATTATCTAAATTGTCATTTCATTATTATAAGATTTTAGCTTTACATTTACCCTAAATTGACTTTTCATTAATCTATGATTTTAGCTTCTATGTTTCTCTCTCGAATTTATTTTGGCATATGATGTGAAATGAGGATCTAAATTATTACCCCCTCCTTAAAATAGCCAATATTTTCAATTCCATTTATTAAGTAATTCTTCTTTTGCAAATGGCTTGTGACATTTTCTTAATTCTACACATATTGAATTCATATGTACACACCCACACACATATGTTTCTGTATTTTCAATTCATTCCCATTTAACTGTCTGGATATCCCTGTGTGTACTGCTATTTAATGTATTGTGTCTTAATAATATGTTCCAATATTTATAATACGTTTCAATATATTTAAAAATACATTTTAAAGCACATTTAGAGCCATCTAAGTTATATTTCTCTTTTATGTCACGTTGGTATTTTTTAGTGTCTGATTTTGAAGAGAGCTGGCATTTTAGATGATTTTGTCTGTTTTGCAATTTTCTTCTCAACTGAGTCACCTACTTATTTACTTATTAGCACTAAGGATTTTAAGTAAATTTTTTAAAAAATCTTCTTTTGACAATTTAAAAAACAATAATGATTAAGTTATTGTAAAATAACATATAGCCCTAAAAAGAAACCTTTCTTCAGCAAAGAATCACTACATTAAACTTCACTCTTCTCTAACTTATACAGCAATTTAAAGTTTGATTTATGGATCTAAAGCACATCCATAAACAGGTCACTTGAAGCCTATGGTATGTCTAGTGGTACCCTAGCATGTATGCTCAGAATGTGTTTAGAACCACTAATATGTCCACTGTCCAATATTTTTCCAATATAATGATTGTCTATAAGTGTTAAGGGGGGATTGAACAGAACTCAGTGCCCACTAAGTGATATGGGACCACAGTCATGGGAAAAGAATCATTGTTTCATATTTAGATCATTCCTAGGAACAATGGGGATTCAAAGGGGAAAAAGGTGTGGGTGGGGAATGAAACCAAGGAAGGTGAGCTGAGAATGATAAGAAAATGATAGGGGAGCAGACGTTGACTCGTAGAGATGGGCATTTGAAAGGAACTGATGAGATGTCATCCCCAATACCATCTGTGCCTTTACAGCTTCAGACATCCGTGCCCATCCAGGGAAGGCAAAAGAATTAGAAAATTGAGCATAAGCATAGTACCTTGTTATGTAGATGTTTTATTCTAACAAGAAGTGTTTCATTTAAATACAATGCTGTTTGCTTTGTGCAAAACTGAAAATGAAACATTTGTAAAGGTTTCTTTGTACTATTTCTAATCTATAATTTAACAGATTTGTTCCACCAGAACAAACATTTGCTGAATGTCATGGAAATGGTTTTGAAAAGTATAATGTCAGCAAGATCGCCTCTGAACACAACAGTTGAACAAGGCAGCACCTGTATTCTGAAATACACAGACCCACCCACAAAATGGGCAACATTTCAGAGACAGTCAGCGTCACAGCCACAGTTGTATTCTTTCAAACACTTTTCTTTTTTCTGTCCTTAAGACATGCCCTCAAAGTCTTCTTCACATTCTGTGCAAGCAAGGGGCATTAATCACACTGTCTACATGCCCATTTGTCCAGAATGGTTGCCTATGATCCATCCTTTGAATAACTTATACTCCTGACCTTTCTGATCAATAAGATGAATGATAAAGGCAAAGGCTTGTGGTTTACATCTTCGTAGAAGTTGCCATCTCCTCTGAGAAGTTAAAATAAATAATTCCTCTAGTGTTATTCATTGCCTCCTGCAAGCGATATTTGTATGTGTGTGAGAGCAAGATGTACTGCATCTTCTTACCTTTGATGTTTGGTCTTGTTTTGGGGCTGCTCTTTTGACAAGCTTTCAAAAGCCCCCTACTATGAATGTCGAATTAAGTACCCTTATGAATATGCATGAACATAAACCTCATATACTCATTTTGGTGGCTACTCACTGTGCTGGGTTGCCCTGGAAGCCATTCCAAATGGTTTTGATTTTGCGTTTGAGATTCTTAATGGTGGTAATTATCTGTTGCAGCCATGCAGTACCAAATATGATGCGTGTTAGAGATACTTTAAAAAATAATAATAAAAACGACTAAAGATGCTAATTCCCACATTTTGGTTCCTACAGGGCAATTAGCCCCTAGTAATGATGTTTATATTTATATGCAAATGTTTCAGGAAAAATGAATCTTAACAGAGACTTCATATCGATACTATTGGGAGATGAGAGCATTCCATCTGTCTGTAGAAAATGCCTGTCATTAGCTCTACATGTAGCCTATTTCTGTAATAGAAACTATTTAATCTTAAGTAATTCATTCTTCATCTTGTGTTATTTCCCCTTCCTTCTGTTCTTTTATTAAGACTCTTAACAAATGTACAGTATATGCGGCTCTTCAGGGCCTACACATAGGTGCCTTGGCGCATTTTCTTCTGAGTATCATCTGTTCTTTGAATTATTACCTAACATCGTCACCATTCCTCATTTTAGGATAATAATTGAGTCACCAAAGCAGGCTTCTCAGGGGGCACTTGCTTGTTAATATCCTCTGTTGCAAGGATTGCTACAACATGCAAGACAGAAACATAATGAAGAAGCAAAGAGCTGCATCACAGCTGTCGCTTCTGACTAGCTTCTGTCCTATACACGAGGAAACTGAAGGTTAGAGACGTTCATGAACTCCCTGTTCGATCAGAGTAAGGAAAGGGCTCAGACTAGAGTCAACCTCATATTGCAATGCTCTTTCTACTCCAAGACAATCTCTTAATACAGAGGGTCCCTTAATAACCAACGATTTGTTCTGTACTCCCTTTGTTTCCACAAGACACTTTAAACGATCAATGGGAAATTCAGTTACTTAGCTAGTGTCACTTAATATACTGCTGGCTTATCTTACATATATTCTTTTGCAGAAGAATAAAATGCATAGCCATTATTTCATTCAAGAATTGTGATTTGTCACATGTTTTAAAAATCAGCAAAGAATAGTTTCTTTTCAGTTATCAGAAATAGAGAATCTCTAAATCCATGATTACATAAAACAAACCTGGTCACTGAATATAGAATTATAGAGGTCTACCCAGCATGGAGAAAGCACTCAAGATTTCAAATTTTCTTTAGGATAATGAGAAAAAAAAATCAAATAGCAGAGTAGTCAGAATACTGTGTCATATTTACACCAGCTTTACAGCAGAAAATTCTTCTGTGTATATATTTTCTCCCCTTTAACCTAGAACAAACAAGTAAAGAAGCCACCCCAGAATTTCCAAATAAAAACCAAAATGCCACAAATAACAACATATTTCAAAACACAGATGCTCATTGTCACTCACAGTCAAAATCTGGAATGAAGGAGTCTGGGAAAGGGAGAATTCAGCATCCTGCCAGTGGAAAATCTCATTAGAATCTCTGGAGATTTATCTGTCACTCTGACAAGATAATTTGATTTTAAATTCCATCACTGCTAGCCCTAATTTTTAAAATTAAATTGAAAAAAAAGTGACTTCTTTTTCTCCCATATAATGAATAATAGGATAATATAAATCAAAATCAAGGGTGCCATTAATCAGAAATTACAGGAAAAAGCTCTGAAAAATTTTAGGGTTTGAGAAAAGTAAAAAAGTCCCCCTCTCTCACTCCCACCTGCCCATCAGGGAACCAGAGTGAAGCTCCGTTGAAAGAGATTCTTTATGAGGTTCAATTTAGAGCCTCACAAGTTTTCTTATCAATGCAGAATTTTAACACTTTCTTAAAAACCCTGATCTCTTTCGAAAGAGCAGCACTTATTCAGTCCCACGCTGAGCCCATTTAGCGCATCATTATCATAATTCATTCCTGAATGAGAGTTTTTCAGACAGTAGACAAAACACAGTAAAATGTCATAAACACGCCCTTACTTTAGGTGTTATAGTTACTACCTAAAATCACATAAATCTTATACAAATCCAGTCCCTTCTTTTCCCTTTTCTCCATAAAGCGACAAATAGACCATTTAATGCCAATGATGGATGAAAGTAAGCCCCTTTCAGAAGCTGATGTACTTGAAGATCATCACTTGCTTTTTCAGTCGTATTTCTGCATAGCACCTCAGAATTCAGGTATTCTCAGTTCCCTAGCAATAATCAAACAACTCATTAAAAAGAATAAAATTATATCCTGACCAAGAGAATGCCATATCTGGAGAATTGCTTTTTACATTTCCAGGGGACACACTTCATACACTTTCCAAACATTAAAATTTCTAAAGAATCAGGATTTAATGTCAACCTGCTTGTTAGGGAATTGGGTTCGTGAAAGGTGAACGGCAGAATTTTTTAATATGAAGTTGAGAAGTCAAAGGCGCCTCTCTTTTAGCCTCTTCATTTAGCAGAACCAACTCTGATTGGCTCACCTTCCGACAGAGTTCTCTCTTGTAACATTTACTTTCTCTTTAGGGAGTTACGTTTCTCACGCCCGGTACCCGGCACTCTTCAAGTCCCTCTTCCAAGCTTCTCCGTGCCACCTCTCTTCCTCCAGGTAAGCGAATGGAGAGACAAACTATATTCCACTACTTATTAAAACGTCATTGTGGCTTCCTAAGAAGTAGGCCACGAGTGAAATAGCCTTTCACGTAATTGAAACTTCGAATCAAAATGCTTCATACGATTTAATATTTGAACACTTTGGAACATCCTGGTTCTACTATGGGGGACATCAAGATATTGAAAAATTTGGTGTACTCATATTTTTCAAAAAGTGGTCACATTTTCTACTTGGTAACCGAGGCAGATAAACCATTCTCATAAAGCTTTTCAATATTTAATATGTGTATATTCACATGTATTGTGTGTGTGTATGTATGCATATATGCATGTGTGCACACACACGTGTGTATGTGTGTGTGTCTGTTGTACAACTCATAAAGTGGTAATATTCAGAAATGTGAATTAACTTTTCTCTTGCTTATCAAGAAAAATCCAACAATAGTTATTTTAAATGATGGTTTTGTATATCATCCAGATTTTAGAAGCTTAAGGAAGGCACTTACCTTAGAAAGTTATTAAGATTCCTCCCCATCTGCGTGATCATTCAGGACACGTGCCTGATTCCTCATAAGCAGCATAGCTTTAGTAGCAACTTCCCACCTGTTTCAAATTTAAAAATTTGGATTTTTTTTATACAGAATAAAAATAATTTTTTTCAAGTTTTATATTCATTTAATCAATAAACTTTAAAAAATGTAAGTACATCCATAACTTTTATTTTTCTTTTTTCTAGACAATTGTCATATATAATAAAACACTAATGATGGAAAAGTAATACGATAAAAATTGCATAAAGATATATACTCTTAAAATGCCTTCCTCAGAAATGTTCAGATCTTGTTTTCAGGAACAAACTCCTCAAAGATTTCACTTTCACCCTGAACATAGCTGTGACAAGCCAGTCAAGGTCCACCGAATCCAATTAGAGCAGTTTTCTGGGAGTGGAATTGTGATTCTTGACAATATTAGGGCAAAATACTGCAAGCTGTTTTAACTTTAAGGCGGGCAGTGCTAGCTACAGTCTTTAGTCTGTAGCTTAAAAAGGTGTCGTCAAGCCATGACAGGCACAAAATATTTGTCAAGCTCTACTGGAACCAGTCATTGGTTGTTCTGCCCTACAAGGCTCTAGATTCTATACATTCTGTTCATAAAATCAGGAGAATATTTAGAGGTTAGAAAAATTCAGAGCAGTGGACAGAGAAGTCACTATCGTCTGTCATAACTTAAGAGTGAGTGATGCTCTGTGAATCTTATGAAAAGGACTTACAACAGATTTACCGATTCAGAGAGCTGAGAGTTACCACTTTCCCCACACTCCATCAACTCTTCAATAAGCCCTGACAAATCCATCTCGTAAATGTCTCCTTGCTTGCCCCTCCCATCACACATTTCCTTCTATTTCCCCTCATTATCTGACTTTGCACAAGTCCTCCTAAGGAGTAACCCTCACTTAGGGCCTCTCTGCAGTCCACACTGCACTCTATCAGAAGCACCTGCTGAAAACGCAAATATAAATATGCCAACCTTTGATGTATTTCACACCAGTAGTTTTTCAGTCTGGGATCCTTATAGAAAAATTAAAAATCTTCATGATCTAGTTTTTGCCTGTTTTTGCAGAGTCATCTTCGAGTGTCTCTACTGTTTCCCAATTTCTTTAGAACCCTAGTGATACCAAGTTGCATATAGTCTACAATCACATTTTGCATATATGCCTCATTCTGCATTTTAATCCGCCTAGAGAAGTTCCATTTGTTCTTCTAAGTCCTGCTTTGAGATGTTATCTTCTCAGAGGCCTTTCACATTCTACCTCCTGAGAGAGTTAACCACTCTCCCCTCTAAGATGCCTCTCTAGAGCTGTATGTAAGGGTACTTATCTGTTTACATGTCTATCATCTCCACTTGAATATAAGGTTTTTGGTCTAAGCTCCATAGATCATTCCTCTTTGGTTCTGAAGTGCCTAGCACAGAGCCTGATCTATAGAGGAAATGCATACTGGGCTGAATATACTGTCTTTTTACTTCTTTTTTTTCCATATACCACTTGAGATAAAAAAATTCTCAAGTCAATACTGGACATCCCCAATGCTTAAAGATCTTTTGAGCTTAAATTCAAATTTGGGGCAGTAGGTGGCTGATAACGGCCAAGTATTTTGATTCTGTAATTGCACACTGTATGTCTCCAAGTGACTGACTATATTACCTCACCTCCATCATACTATAGTCTCCTCAAAATTCTCAGAATAATCTCAAAATGGAGGTATAGGTACTTTACATTGCCTTGAAAGAAGAGTTATTAGAGTATAGTTCTCAGTTTTACCTGAATTACTGCCATTCAACAAATAATTTATTTGTCAAGTATGCGTATGACCTATTAGCCCATGATTAATTGACTGCCATGGATGATAATTTTAGCAGTCCGTGTGGCATTAAGAAAAGAAAGCAAGAGATTGCTTTACTCCTGAAATTCCAATGACCACCCAACTATACATAGGCAAGTTCAATGTACAAATTTCTTCCTCCCTGGATTTAATCTCCATAGGTACTACTGGATAGACATTTGTTCCCATCAGGTTAATATTTTCACAGCTAATATTTGGTAAATAAAATCAATGAAACATCTGTGCTGGGTTTTGTTTGTCAATGTTAAAAAAGGCTGAATGGAGTGAATTGCATAATTATACCAATCCCTTCGCTTGTCATCACATGCTGGACATGAAGCTCTAATATCAATATAAACTGCACTTGGTCAACCTGCAGGAGGAATGCAAAGGCACTCTCAGGTTTTCTAATGCTCTTTTTCTACCTTTCGAAATTGAGTGGCTTTATATAATCCTCCTGAAAATTCGCACCTCACACCCCTTCAAATCCCAATCCTCACACATGGTAGCATTAGAGGGAGGATTATTAAAGACCCCCATTGGAACTGTGGCCTATTCATTTTCTGTGTAAACCATGGGGTTCCTGTGCAGACAGTGATGTGCCAACACGAACCCAGACAGCTGCTGTACTAAAGCTGCTCTGAGTGCAGGTGGGGAAACAGCTTGTGATATTAACAAGACTAGATCCTTCTTGTGGCTTTCTATAGCCTTTATTTAAAATACAGAAAAATGCTTTCAAAGACTTATTTATAACTGTATCAAGCACAGATTGCACCAACATTATGCTGCAATGAGCACATGTGTTATTCATACTGATATTAAGTATTTTTTCTTTTTTGAAATAGCCAAGAAGAAAAAAAAGTTTCCTGAGCATGATTTCAGATAGGAGCTACTAAACCCATATCAGTGAAGCTAACTTGGGTGAAAATAGCTTTTTTGGAATTTAAAAAATCATGAAAACAAACAAACAAAAAGATTCAGTGTAAATGGAAAAATTGAGACATAAGAAATGAATTCTTTTCAACAAAGGTTTTATGGATATCACAGCTGTCACATGCACTTTTTTCTACTTCATATAAAGATCATAATTAAATTATATTCAAATGTTCCACATCAGTATGGGCTTGTATTTTAATTTTTGTTTTAACTCCTCGATAAGCCGTAGCAGAGTTCTTAATATTGAAAATTTAGTCCTTGTTTTCCCTGAAGTTTTATTAAGCTCCTACTGTGTGTCACAGCTATGTTAAGTGTCATGACCAACATAAAAATATCCAATCTATGCTGTTGGCACTAAGGAATGTATACTTGTTTAGGAAGACACAAATGTTCATTAAGTATCAATGAGAATGACAAGTGGCAATAATAATAAGTGGTTACGGGCCAAACAATGCAGGTTGAGCTACTTAATAGGTGTGCAATCTTCAGAAACTTATTTAAAGTCTGTGGGCTCAGTTTGTTCATCTTTAAAATAAGGATCAAAATATTACCTCTCTGTTAGGGTTTTTCTGATAATTAAAGGAGATATTACAAGCAAAGCACATAAAAATAATCAGCCACAAAATAAGCTCTCAGGAAATAGGAGTTATTATTATTCTATGGTAATTCATAGGAGGTGGGGTTATTTGAGGATGACATTGACAAAGAACTACACAGCAGAAAATTATTTTTTGCATTCAGAGCATTGGAAATATTTGATTTAGTATTGAAAGGGAGAGAGGGCATCTCAGGTCTGGGGAAAATATTAAGCGAAGTTATGAAAATATGAATGAGCAAAAATGTATTTTAGAAAGTGATAGAGTCATAGGAGATATACTTGAAAGGAAGGAATAAATTTGTAGAAAGTCTCAATGCTAGGTTGGTAAATGTATATAGAAGAGAGACGTAAATGAATGGAGTAAAGGACAAAATTCAAATGATTTCCTATCTAGCATTTTTACTCAACCATTTTCACCCTGCAATAAAATTTGAGTAATTTTTACTGAAGTTGTCATTTCATTTAATATTTCAATTATATTCACTCCCAGCTCAAAACTATGAGTTGTCTACTTCTCTGTTCCACTGCATCAACATATTCACGTTGCTTTAATTCTGTTGAATTTCCATAATACCCCCCATTTTTCTACAACTTGACCATTATTCCTTTCTTTTAAGGAAATGAACTTTTAAGTTTGGCCATTCCAAGTATCTCAAATGTCTATTTTAGCCTGAACATACATACGTATATAGATAGAAAGTATATATAGAAAGTGTATGTAATTTCTTAGGTTTAACTTTCAGGGAACTCTAGTTTAATGTTGAGTATTTTTTACTGGTTTTGGAATCTTGGGGAGTCATTTATTCTCTCTGAGTATCAGTTTTCTCAATTTCAGAAAAATTAAAAATAATGCCAGCTTTATCTGCAAGTAGTGGTGAAGATAACAGGTAACAGATCAAACCTATGAAATTAATTTAAGTATGACATAAGTATTGTTATTATTTTAATATTCTTAATGTTATTGCTTTTAAAAAGTCTTTACTTTGGGGAGGATCTTTCAATAAATCTACAGTAGTCAAAAATAATTGTGGAAATATTTTTAAAAAGGACAGCTGGGCCAACCAAAAATCATACCCTTAGAGAAAGTTTACCTTATCATTGAGAAATATTAACTCACTCTATTCTTCCTACAAATAAAGGAAAAACAATTGTTTCAATACTTTTGTCTGTTTTAACACTTGAACCAAATATTTTCAAAGTGAAAAAATTAACTTAAAAATTATAGTGGAATTATATTAATTTAAAATATTGTCAAAATAATAATTTTAAATACTATTGATTGGAAATTTTTAAATTTAAAATATCTAGAGGGAGTTACTAATATTTCATATTTTACTTTGTTACATTTGTTTTATCAAATTATTTCACTAACAAAATTGATTGCAATTGATTAAAATGAAGCTATTTTAGTTTAAATTTTAGACACCATATAGTGTCAGGTCATTTATGCAAAACTGTATTATATTTTATGGTATGAGGCCTGACATATATTATGTAGATTAGGATAAATTTAAATAGAGATAATTCTGCTATTTTCTAAGCATAAGATATTGGGTAGTGGAAAACTTGTCTAGAGAATAAACACAATATCCTTTGAATAACGCAAGAAAAAAAACTTTTAAAAAGTAAGCTTTAGGTCTTCAAATTTTATTGCAAACAATGTAGCAGAAGACGAAACCAGGTTTGCTGTTTGTTATTCTCCACTGCATGGAATAAAGCGCTCAGGGTTTTTTTCCCCATATATTGAAATAATTTCATATAAAATGTTTAATGAAAATATGCTCAACAAAAAATAAAACAAAAGTAGGCTGGAATGCTATCAAATTAAGAAAAGTTGAAAAATATTTGCTAAAGTTTTGGGTATTCATGAATTAACAAACTTCTGGAAAGATACACAAGATAAGGTTGTAGTAGTTGGGTAAGAGTTGATTAGGCAACAAATTTATTTATTTTATATTTTTCTCTAGCAAGTAAACATACAATATGCATTATTATAAATAATATTATTTTACCACGTGGCACTGTGTAAGGAAATAGAGCAACAAAAAGACACTGTACAAGTGTGGAAGACTTTAAAGATTGCTGATACTGAGGCTATTTGGATGGAGTAGGAGAAATGGTCACTTTGACACAGTGTTGATGAAATAAATCTAAATTGTTATAGTCTTTATAATGCACATACATTATGAACCAGCATTCTAAGTCTATGCATTTCACCAAGGAAAATATTCAAATATACAGACATATACAGGGATGTGCAAGAATGTTTTATAGCAGTGCTGCTTAAAATAACCAACAATTTAGAAAACTTTCAAATGCCAATCAGTAGCAAATGTGTTAAAATTTCCCCATACAAAACTTTTAAATGCCAATCAGCAGGAAACGTGTTAAAAATTTCCCCATACAACAGCATGCCATACAGCTAGGAAAATAATTCCTTGTCCAAGACTTGTTAAGAAATAGGAAAGTTGTGGAGAAGCATTATTAATTAATAATTATTAGTTAACAATTATTTAAATATAGGCATATATGTTGTTATAAATATCATAAAATTGTGCAACAAACCAAATGTGTATGATTTATCTCTCAAGGATGAGATTACATAGGATTTTATTTTCTAGATTATACTGTATTGCTGACGCTTTCTCTTTTTTTTCTTAAAGATTGGCACCTGAGCTAACAACTGTTGCCAATCTTCTTTTTTCTTTTCTCTGCTTTTTCTCCCAGAATCCCCCCAGTACATAGTTGTATATTTTAGTTGTGGGTCTTTCCAGTTGTGGCATGTGGGATGCCACCTCAGCATGGCCTAATGAGCGGTGCCATGTCTGCGCCCAGGATCCGAACCAGCAAAACCCTGGGCCGCCGAAGCAGAGCTTGTGAACTTAACCATTCAGCCATGGGCCGGCCCCACCGACACGTTTTCTAATGAGGAAAAAAATAAAGATTAAACAAAGCCTCCTCAAAATAATTTTAATACATTTGTAATTAGTCTAACATCCAAAATTTGCTTCATTCATTCTAGACTATCCATAGAGTACTTGGGAAAAATGATTAATTTCTGTTTACAGAAATCACTTCATTTTTTTTTTCAAAGAACTAAGAGGAAACTATATAACAAATGTTTAATGTTTTGCTTGTGGGTTTAGGCCTAAAAATAATAAAGGAGGAAGAGGAAAAGTAATGAAATCATCGTCAAGGAAGGCATTGTACTCAAACTCTTAGAAAAGGGAGGAGAGAGAGTTAATAAAACACTAACAACAGACCCTCCCCCCCCATCTGCACTTTGCCTTTCCCTTTTCAGCATACAAATAACCTAATATAAAATGTAAGAATTGTATTACATATCAAATTAATTCAGAACATGACAGGAAGGGCAGACAAGTGGCTGTTTTAGAAATGAATAGAGTTCATGAAGTATTTAATAAGTATTGATCTTGGTTTCACCAGGGGTAAGCTACTCTCTGCTACTAAGTTAAGTACTTTTGAAGGCTGCATCAACTGTGAGGTCAGCAGTTCCCTGAATATCCAGTCATGAGCCTCTGGTTCAACACACTTCATGAAATCAAGGCAGGCTCCTCCCAAATCCTCTCCCATTGGATCCCATTTGAGAATTTAAAATATCGTATATTTAAATATAGGGTATAGGGTGGTGGTCATTCATTTACAGTCCTTGAATAATTGTGTTGAAATGAGCCTATAATTTGCTACTGCCATCAACAGGCAAAAAGAAGGAAATTTTCTACAGATGTTTTAAAATCTTCAGAAAGCCACTTAAGGGGCTGGCCCAGTGGCATAGCAGTTGGGTTTGGCACACTCCACTTTGGCAGCCCGGGTTGGCGTGTTGGGATCCCAGGCATGGACCTACACCACTCCTCAAGCTGTGCAGTGGTGGCAACCCACAGACAACATAGGGGAGGGTTGGCACAGCTGTTAGCTCAGGGCCACTCTTCCCCAAGCAAAAGGAGGAAGATTGACAATAGACATTAGCTCAGAGCCAATCTTCCTCACCAAAAAACAAAACAAAACAAAACAAACCCACTTAAGTCACTTTCACAAAACTTGATTCCACACTGTGCTTTTTCTTTCTTTCTCTCTCTCTTTTTTTTTTCACTTTCAGTTTTTATTACAACGTAGAAACTAGCTAGAGTCTCAGAATAGCTATGAGAAAGATCTTAGGCACAACGCTACTTCTTTTGCTGAATTTTTAAACTGTGTGCTTATATGTCAGTCTCTTTGGGCCTCACTTTTCCATCTGAGCTTTGATGCATATCAGACTCAAAGTTAACTGAATAGGAAAAGGGTGACTTAATACCCTCTGCTTCAAAATGTTCCGTAAAAGAATTAGCTAATGTATTACCAACTTTACAGTCTAATTCTTTCCCTTTCTCCTTCATTCTGGGCTTCCAGATTGGCACGTCTAACAGGAAACTTAAAAACCATTTTTAAACTGAAGAGGGTAGAGATGTCCGGAGAAGAATTTCTTTTTCTTTGTGTGTGTGTGTGTGTGTGTGTGTGCCTTATGCTATGGACAATGTAACTATTGCCTGGAAATGGTCTTAGTCTTTAAATGTCCTGTCTTCGTTTCATCAATGTGCTTTCCAGAAGATCAGAATAATTGTACTTACCCCTATGGTTTCACATATTTTGTAGCTATACAGGATATTTTTCTAAAATTTGAGACTTTATTAAGCCAGCTGGATCTCACAGATTTTTTTTTTAAGTAAAACCAGTGCTAATATGGGAGAGTATAAATACATTGATAGGATAAGCAGTTTTAGTACCATTACTTCGACTGATGGAGTTCAAATTCGGGTTAATTTGCCTAATGCCTCAAATGCAGACCGGTCACAGTTGTAATTATCATCTCCGTTTTTTACGTGGTCAAGATGAGGAATAGAAGTAACCTGGCATTTTCAAGGAGCAGACCTAGGAAAGGAGCTCCTATTTCTTAATCTCTATCCAGTGCTTTTTGCGCCTGAAATGAATATCGAACACCAAATTATTTTGCTTGATTTTAAGTTTACTATGGAGCTAATAAAATATATATTCAAAAAGAATCTTAAGTTCTGAAATGTCCTTTACCAATGATATCCTCTGCATTATGCTACCTTGTTGTTTTATTTTGGTTGTGATTTCCTTTGAAAGCAATCCCCCAGGTATGACTTAGCAGTGAAAATGCCATAGCTCTCGGAGGGAAAACATGGATTTCACTTGTAAAGGCTGTTTGTTTGTATATTAACAGTTTGCTTGACTCACATATAAAATTTTTGAACTATAAATTTAAAATGTGCACCTATATTTGCCTTCTAGTTGTCGTTAACAGAATTCTCCTACCTCACTCAGGCATCAGTTGTCCTTTTAATGAGTCTGATGAAAATTCTTGCAAATTTTCAAAATTATATAGTGATGAAAAACATTGCAAAGCTGTCAGTAATTTAATCCAGTGCCATGGCAGGCATTGCATAGCAAGCAAATAAAATATTCTCCTTAAATTTATGTACACAAAGTGTTCCCACTAAAAATCCCAGAAAATATTTTCTAGTAATATAACAAATAGATTTTAAGTATATATTGGATAATAACAAGGTAAGATTATCAAATACTATTTTGATGGAAAGCACTAACTTTGTCATCTAGTAATTAAAGCTGTAAAGCACTAGCACAAATATTGGCATTTCTAACTGCAAAACAGACTCAAAAAATCAGACTTTTATCTCTAATAGAAAATTCAAAATATAGAAATAAACACAAAGGAGAAGAAGGAAGGATCATACACAATTGATCTGGGAGAATTTATTTGCTGTCAAAGGGATTATATCTATACCTCACTCCAAATAAAATTAATATTAGATGGATTTGAAACTTTTCATGGTAATTTTAAGATAATGAAAAATAAATAGGCGCTGAGAAGAGAAAATGAAAAGATGATGTAAGA
The DNA here is from genome assembly GCF_037783145.1 of Equus przewalskii. Classification (NCBI taxonomy): domain Eukaryota; kingdom Metazoa; phylum Chordata; class Mammalia; order Perissodactyla; family Equidae; genus Equus; species Equus przewalskii. The sequence continues at coordinate 13,846,680 of NC_091843.1, forward strand.
ACCTAGGCACAGAGGTGTTTTGTTATAACACCATGAAAGAGCCAAGAAGTCGAAGCAGCTCTTTGCATCTCTATCTTTGAATCGCTTGCAGAGAGAGAGACAGGCATGGGTGTAATGGTGGATTTGAGTTGAAACAAGGAGTCCAGCTATATACGAACTTCTGACAGGCACTTACGATTCATTTGAGGTTGCTTATCATCAGAGAAGTTACATAGCCCTATGTAATGGAAGGAAGTTAAACCACCTAAATCTAAATATATTTACACCAAGTTTTCCCATTTTGGTAAGACACAAGAAAGTTAACAAATATTCCAGAATATAAAGAAAAATGTTTTACCTAAAGCTGTTCTTTAAATAATTATAGTCATCATCTATTCAAGTCTCTCCAAAATCCCCCGTATGGAAGGGCATAATCACAATGATTATATTTTGAACAGCAAAATACAATGCCCAGATGACATATTGGCCTAAAATGATGTCAATAAATAAAAATTCTGATATAGTTAGATGTCGCCTGATAGAGCCGGTTTAAAGAAAAAGAGCCAAATATATTTAATGCAGAGTTGATAATTTTTTATAGGGAAGTGACCTCACAATTGCAAGGCTAGATGCTCTTATCAATCCTTTTAGGGGCCAGATGCATCATGGTATAATACACCAACTGACTATACTTAACTACTTAGCGATCGTGAAAATAAACCTCCAGGACAAAACAAGCGAGCAAAGAAACAAAAAAATGAACAATTTATAACAGTCCATATATTTTGCAAATGGATATTTATGCCTCATAATAAAACTCCTACGGATAACAGCATATGCAGATGTAAAAGGATATCTATCTTAAAAAACTCCGACAGCGGCAAAAATGAGGTGCTTAGGAAAGTACCTAGATGGCAAAAAATGTAGCTTTAGTGATGACACAAAACAGTGATAGCAAAGACATAGGTAAGGTTTTTGAACTATTTCCTGAAATGAGGGATGAAAAAACTCTGTATTTCTCAATTAACATTGATAACGTTATTTTAACGTATATCGTTTCCATGTGCATACTGATTTGATAAATTGATATTTTAAGTAGAGCTTTGACTACTTTAGCTACATTCCCAAGAGTTTACGTACTCACGTTGACTAACAGCCAAGATCAAACACTGAAAATCCAGTGTAAGTAAATTTGAGTATTTCTCTGATATTGGGGGGCATTATACATTCCTAAAATTTGAAGTGAGAAAAGGTAATTCGAAGAAAATAAAGACTAACAGAATTGTGTGTATAAAATTAAATTAGTATAACAAGTAACAAGAACTAATTGAAAAGAGAAATGAGGCTCGAGGTTTTGGTGGTATTTCAGTTCTTTATTTGGTTGCAGATTACACAGATGTCTTCACTTTGTGAAAATACATAAAGCTAAACCATAACACAAAGTTACGGTTTGTGCATGTCTCTGCATGTACGTTTTACTAAATATCGGGGACAAAAAGGATGTTATTTCTGAAAATAATAATAATGGTAATATTGCTATAAAATATATAATAATAGTGATATTAATAAAATATTTAAAAAGAAAAAGCAGATTCAATGGAAAATTCAGAGAATATAACAGAAAATCAGGAATATCTATATTATATTCATATAACTTAATAACTATGATATTAAGACTTCCTTGAATAAATAAGCAAAAGAAAAAATCCCAGAAGAAAACATATATTTGGGACACCACAATATTGGATATTTTTTCACCTTTGAAAGTGAAAAATATTGCAAATTAAACAGCATTAAATGCCATTTATAATTTCCAAATAAGAAAAAAAAGTTAACAATCATACACAATATGGGTTAAATTGGTTTGAAAGCAATAGGCAATACACTTACATGATGCTTCTGGAAATATGAATTGCTTGCGTATCTCTGGAGAATTATTGAACAAAACACAGCTTTTGACCATTATTCCAAGCCCTCAGAATCTGTCTTGTGAAAATATTTCAAAATATAAATGGCAATATTTACTAACATATCTATTCCAGCACTCCAGAGTTTGTCAAAAGGAGAATATGAATACAAAAAATAGAAAAATATTTTAAGATACACCAACTCAATGAAATCATACAAACGTATTAATATTATAAACCCTATGAAACATTATATAAAGTTATATGTATATATTTATAAATCCAAAGATTATAAATAAAACTTATTTATCTTGCTAAAGTATGGCAGATTGGAAAATTTAATTCCTTATTTGATTTCCAACAGTGTTCGTATAATGTTAATTTTCTAACTACAACTTTAAAGAAATGTTTTATATAAATTCATACACAAAAAAGAGAACTACATACTGCAGTGAGATGTGTTTTGGATGTGGGTATTATTTTTTTTCACAAATACAATATTTTATTCTATAGATCTTTTCAGCAGCTTCTATTATCACTTAACAATATGTCTGGAAAGTATCTCCATTTCCTACAGACATATGCATGTATGTGTATATAGCTTTTGTTTTGTTCCATAATGTAGATTTACTACTATTCATTTATCCAGTAAAATGGTTACGGTCACTAGGATTCTTTTTAAATTTCTATTGCAAAACAAAGCTATAATGAAAGTCTTTGTTTATGGCTCCTTATGAACAAATGCCTTCCAGGTTAGATACAAGAATTAGATTTTTGGATTACCAACAGTTTTAATATTGAGTTAATTCATATTGCCCTTCGAAAGACAGCACTCTTGAGAAAAAGGAAAATATACATCCAGCAGGCTTATTGATATGCAACTTCATCAAACTGTATATACATGTGTATTTTTGTCAATCTGATGGGTGAATAAAAATCACATTGTTTTAATTTGTGTTTCTCTGATTACTTATGATTACATATAGGCGTATTTTGTATGTATTTTTCTCAACTGGATCTATTCAATAGGTTTGGAAGTTATTTTTTTTTATTGTGTAAAGTATACATAACATGAAATTTACCATTTTAACTATTTGTAAGTGTGCAGTTCGGTGGTGTTAAGTACATTCACATTGTTGACAATCATCACCACCATTCATCTCCAGAACTTTCTCATCTTCCTCAAAAGAAAACTTGTATCCGTTAAATAAGAATTCTCCATTCCCCATCACCCTCCACCCCCAGTCCCTGACAAGCACCATTCTGCTTTCTGTCTCTATGAATTTGACTATTCTAGGTACCTGAGGAGGGAAAACCTACACTATCCTGTGTTTCTCCTTTACTTTCACACTACTACCATACTCACAACACTTCTAACACCAGACATGGGGTTTTTTCCCCACCAAGCAATTCTCTACAACAGTAGCTGGGTATCCTACAATTTAACTCAATTCTGATACTGTCTACCTGGAGATAACATCAGATTACACAGGTTAAGGGTTCAGTCCCACAAGACTTCTTCCACCCACTTCAGATTCCAATCACAAGTCCAGGTTGTCACCTGTGCTTCTTTCTGGTCTATGGGCTATAAATGTGAGGTTCTCATGACCCTCTCTTCAGGTTTAATTAATTTGTTAGAGTGGCTCACAGAACTCAGGGAAAAACATTTACCAGTTTATTAAAGGCTACGATAAGGGAAACAGATGAACATCCAGATGGAAGAGATGCAAGGGCAAGGTATGTGGGAAGTGGTGTGGAGCTTCCATGCCCTCACTGGGTGTGTCAGTCTGCCAGCAGTGTCATGTGTTAGCCCCCCTAAAGCTCTCTGAACCCCATACTTTGGAGATTTTTGTGGAGGCTTCATCACGTAGGCATAATAGATCACTAAGTCCATTTCCAGCCCCTCTGGAGAATGGGGAGTGGGGCTGAAAATTCCAAGCTTCTAATCATGGCTTGGTCTTTCTGGTGACCAGCCCCCATCTTGGAGCCAACTAGGAGCCCACTCAGAGTCACCTCATTAGACCAAAAGACACTCCTGTCACCCAGGAAATTCAAATGGATTTGGGAGCTCCGGAACTGGGCACAGAGACCAATATGTATATTTTCTATTATTTCATGGTAGCTCGTCTAAGTGAAATCATACAATATGTGTCCTTTGTGTTTGTCTTATTTCATTTAACATAATGTCTTCAAGGTTCATCCATGTTGTAACATGTGTCAGAATTTTCTTCCTTTTTGCAGGCTGAATAATATTCCATCATATGTATATATCACATTTTGCTTATCCATTCATCTGTTAATGGACACATGGGTTGTTTCCATCTTTTAACTATTTGGAATAATGCTGCTATGAACATGGTGTACAAATATCTGTTTACGTCCCTGCTTTCAATTCTTTGGGGTATATACCCAGAAGTAGAATTTCTGGATCATGTAGTATTTCTATGTTTAATTTTTATGTTAATTTTTTGAGGAACTTCCATATCATTTTCCATAGTGGCTACACCGACAATTCCAATTTCTCCACATCCTGGCCAACACTTATTATTTTCTGTTTTATTTGGGGTTTTTTGTTGTTTCTTATAATAGTCATCTAAATAGGTATGAAGTGGTATCATTGTGGTTTTGATTTGCATTTCCCTAATGATTAGTAATGTTGAGTATCTTCATGTTCTTATTGACCATTAGTATATCTTCTTTGGAGAAATGTCTATTTGCTCATTTTTTAAAGTGGGTTGTTTGTTTTTGTTGTTGAGTTATAAAGAGTTCTTTATATATTTTGGATATTAATCCATTATCAGATATATGATATGCAAATATTTTCTCCCATTCTATAGGTTGCCTTTTCATTTTCTTGATAGCATCCTTTAATGCACAAAAGGTTTTAATTTGTTTTTTTAAAGATTTTATTTTTTCCTTTTTCTCCCCAAAGCCCCCCGGTACATAGTTGTGTATTCTTCATTGTGGGTTCTTCTAGTTGTGGCATGTGGGACGCTGCCTCAGCGTGGTCTGATGAGTAGTGCCATGTCCGCGCCCAGGATTCGAACTAACGAAACACTGGGCCGCCTGCAGCGGAGCGCGCGAACTTAACCACTCGGCCACGGGGCCAGCCCCAAAAGGTTTTAATTTTTAAGTCCAATTTATCTAAATTTTTCTTTTGTTGCCTGTGGTTCTGGTTTCATAGCCAAGAAATTATTTCTCAATCCAATGTTATGAAGAGTTCTCCTATATTTTCTTCTAAGAGTTTATAGTTTTGATTCTTATATTTAGATCTTTAGTCCCTTTTGACTGAGTTTTTGCAAGTGGTATAAGGTAAGGGTCCAACTTCACTCTTTTGCCTATTAATATCGAGTTTTCCCAATACCATTTGTTGAAAAAACTGTCCTTTCCACAATGAATGGTCTTGGCACCCTTGTTGAAAATCATTTGACCTCACACATGAGGGCTTATTACTGTTTTTTTTTCTGTTTTATTCCATAGGTCTATATGTCTGTCTTTATGCCAGTTTCGATTACTGTTTTGATTACTACAGCTTTGTAATAACTTTTGAAATCAGGAAATGTGAGACCTCCAACTTTATTATTCTTGGAACTATATTCTATTTATGTGTATTATTAGATTACAAACTTCTTAGAGTCTTCAACCTTCTGGTTTCTAACACAGTGACTTGAACAGAGCAGATTCTTTATAAGTGGTTGTCAAGTAACTGGCTAACTTACTAATTTTCCTCCAAAATCTAATTTCAAAAGATTGGACTGGTGGTTACCTTTGGGGAAGGGGGGAGGGGGGAGGGCAAAAGGAGTGATTAGGCTCACATGTGAGGGGATGGACTATAATTAGTGTTCGGGTGGTGAACACGATGTAATGTACACAGAATTTGAAATATGATGTAGATCCGGAAAAAATGAAAATTAAAAAAAAATTTAATTCTTGTTTCATTTCACCTTAGTTTCACATCTCTATTTTCCTTGCTACATTCTTTAGTAAAAATGTCTTAATTTTATCTTTTATATTTTGTAATCGTTTTCTATTAATCTAAAAGGATTGATTGAGTTATGTTATTTTATGATGCAAAAATACTAAAAAGACAAGTCATTTACATTATGAATCAAGGCTAATTTATTACACTTATATAGAATATATCATCATCTGAAGGGTAAAATTATATAGAATATTTATAATGATATTAGGAAAAAATGAAGGCTAAAATAAATTAGGACATTAAGTTACAAAGTTAAAATCCTTGGCAAGGAGGAGTTAAAAATATACAAGCGAGGAAGAAGAGGATCTTTTTAGCTGAGTTTTAAAGAGAGTTAATCAAAGAGAGAGTACTGGAGGCCTGTTCTAGATGGCAGATGGCTGACGGCAGGAACTGCAGAGCGGTCCTGATGCAGTCCTGGCTGTGACGTTGGTTGAGGGAGTTGGGACTGGAGGAGAAGCCTCAGAAAAGTAGCAGTTCCAGAGTCTGAAGTAATTTCAAAAGTGTGTCTGTGAAAGTTATATAAAATTCTATCATGCTCTCAATGAAAAGCAAAACCCTCATGATATATCCTCACATGGAGAACAGTTATCAAAAAACATACGGGCATTTTATATGCTGTGTCAGAAATGATAAAACATGAATGGCTGACCTCACTGTATGCTTCATATGTTTGCCGTGCAGGGCTAATGACTTCCTAAGTATTTCCTTGTTAGCTAGGCAACGGTGGAGGTAGACAGGCACCAGGTCTGCCTGACTCCAAAGACAGTGCTCTTGGCCTCTCTTCTTCATTTCCGTTAGCTGTTTGTTGACTGTGCAACAAAGAAAACAGCTAGGATTCTTTTCCTTTATCATTAGTCTAGCTTTTTTTTTCTATTTTTAAAGTTAATAGAAACAGATTGCTCCTATTCGTCTCAAGAGTCTACATGGGAAACATACAGAAATAAGAATAAAAGACAAAATAAACATTTTGCCATAAATACATGTTTTAAGACAACGTAGCTGAAAAAAATCCTAGTACAACATTTTTTTTTTGGTCTTCAAGAACTCATATTTTGAAAAGGGAATTTCTAGAGCAAGATTTCATTATTACATCGAACCAAAGAGCTAGGCTTTCTTTTCTATTCACAACCTGTTTTCAAATGTTATTTTTCTCTAAATATGACTATATATACTTTATTATTAGGAAATAAATTCAAAAGTAATACTCATTGTGAGGTTTTCTAATGTTTCTCTTATTGAGTCCCCCCTTTCCCAATCAGACTACGGTTTGTCTTGCTAGGTGCATCTAACAATCATTAAGAGCTGTCAATGTGTAGGGTACTCTACTCATCATTGTGGGAGGACGAAATCTAAGAAGAATTCCCGACCCTATGATTTAGTTGAGAGCATGAGACATAAATAAAAGAAGGTTAAATTGCTAAATATGTGGTGCAAATGATAAATGCTTTGAATCTTGAGTGGAGAAGAATCACTATGGATTTCTTCTCTCTGATGCCAAAAGTTTGGGGAGGCTTCTGTGTGTGTGTGTGAGCATTTTGGCGATGAACTATATATTTTGCTAAGGAGTTCAGCAGCTCTGTGCCTTCAATACTTACATGGAACTGACAGCGACTACTGGGAATTCTAAACAACGTATATCTCAGAACGTGGATCTCTTTTATCACTAAGGTATGTCATTTTTATTTTTAGTTTTTCTTCCTTAAATTAGGATTTGGAAAATATTCTTAACCTTACTTTCTTAGGATAGAGCAGATTTTGTCTACTTGCATATGACGTGAAGATAAGAAATAGATACATTACAAGATACAATTTAAAACAAGATAGTCTTGACTAGAAAATGAAAATATGTTTCTGTTCAATACTCATATTGATTTAAACTAAGCTTATTTTAAAGTGGATTGTCCCACCTAGGTGTTGTGTAATTATTAGTCATCCTTTACTGAATTAAGTTCCCTTACAGAATTTCTCTAGGGTCTGTTCAGGCAATACTCCTTTTTCTGCTTCATGACAGTCAAGATTGACATAGTGGAGGACACTGCTTGATTAAAATAGTCAGTGTATATAAAATCTGAATGTCAGCATGAGTACTTTTGTGGATATTTTAAAACTATGTAATCCTCTCCCAAAGTTGAAGGTATAAAAATTTACTTACTTAAGGCATTCAGGTTTAGCACATACAGTTTTTTAAACAGAAGTTTACAGCTCACACCCTTTTAGAATGGAAACATGTTATAATTTGTGTTAAAATTTTTTTCTAATGACAAAGCAGATTGAGCAGGTCAAAACAAAATCCTAGAGTCTATGTGATTTATTAGGCTATATCTTTAGAGCAATCTCATCAGACCTACTCCCACACCACTAAGTAGGGTCAGCTTGGACCAGAAATCAGGGCATTAATCTTGGTATCAAGACCCAACAAGGAACTGACACTAACTAGACAAGTGTCCTTGAGCAAATAACACTTTTTATGGATCTCAGTTTTGTCACTTGTAAAATAAGTGTACTAGATTATGTAATACATAAGACTCCTGTGAACTCTCCCATTCAATGGTCCCTCTGGGCAATTATGATAAGGAAAATAATGCACTTGTGAAGTATGAGATGGAAGATGAACAGGGTAGGAATTTTTTTTTAATTGTTTTAAATACAGTGTTCTATTATCCAAATTTGTTAAGCATAAAGCTATTTTCTAAAACTATAAATAAATAATTAAACAAATAAATAAAATATTTTCCACAAAGAAGAAAGAAAACTCAGATTTAAACCAGTTGGGACTATTTTTTAGTGTTAGATGATTTAGATTTTTTAAAAAGTTATTGAATACTAATGATAGATGTGATGTTCTAGATTAAAAAACCTGAAGCTATATAAAGCAAATTAAAAGGGAAGCATTTTGGGTCATGGCCCAGTGGTTAAGTTCACGCACTCCGCTGCAGGCAGCCCAGTGTTTCGTTGGTTCGAATCCTGGGCGCGGACATGGCACTGCTCATCAGACCACGCTGAGACAGCGTCCCACATGTCACAACTAGAAGGACCCACAACGAAGAATATACAACTATGTACCGGGAGGCTTTGGGGAGAAAAAGGAAAAAAATAAAATCTTTAAAAAAAAAAAGGGAAGCATTTTGGTGTCATTTACAGGCTGACACAAAATTTCCATTCATTCTTTGGAGATGTTGGTTCCTGGTTCCCTGTTATTCTCTCTTGTTTTAGCTCTTGAATGATTTTAATAGTCACATAGATAATCCTTCCAAAACTGGTTCTCAGTTCTTTGACCTCCTCTCTTTAAATGAGTGTTCTTTACCCTACAGTACACTGTGGTATTACCCTATATATATATACATTTTTTTTTTGGTCAGAAAGATTTGCCCAGAGCTAATATCTGTTGCCAGTCTTCCTCCCACCCCCACTTACCACGACACCCACTTGAGGAAAATTAGTCCTGAGCTAACATCTGTGCCAATCTTCCTTTATTTTGTATGTGGGTATCTCCCTCAGCATGGCTGACGAGTGGTGTAGGTACACACCTGGGATCCAAACCCACGAACCCAGGCCATCAAACCGCACTGAACTTAACCACTACCCCATGGCGCAGTCCCCACCCAATAGTGTTTTAAACAATTATTACGCTTTCTTCATTTCCTCCATTTCAGGCATTCTACTCTCATCGCCTCCAATCTTTCAAGGTCTTCCCATTAATTCCCCGGCTTCAACAATTGTTATTCCTTCCTAGAACCTGTAAGCTATTATCCTAGCACATGTTCCATTTCTTTCACCCTTTCATGTCCTAACTTCCATCCTTAGCCAGTTTGAATCCCACGGCCCATCACCTCTTGTATCTAACCTCAAATCCAATACCTCCTTCTCTGTCACGTACAACTGCCTGGAAATGTCAAAATCCTAGTTGAATTTAATCCTCTTTTTAGTCTATTCTTATCACTGGACAGATGAGTGAAGCTGGAGCAAACACAACCATGCTGACTATATGTCCCTAGTGAGCACCAAATAATGTAATTTGGGATAGATCAAATTTTATCTCATCAACTCAAGGACATAGCACCAATATGTTTCTCTTTTTCTTCTGTACTATTTAATTTGCCCTATTTACTACATCATTCTGATTAACATACAATATGCTATAATATTTGTGATTAAAAAATATTCACTATAGGGGCAAGCTTGGTAGCACAGTGGTTAAGTTCGTGTGTTCCACCTTGGTGGCTTGGGGTTCACAGGTTCAGATCCCAAGGGCGGACCTAGCACCACTCATCAAGCCAAGCTGTGGCAGCATCTCACATAAAATAGAAGAAGATGGGCACAGATGTTAGCTCAGGGCCAATCTTCCTCACACACACACAAATATTCACTATATCCCTAATCTTCCTTTCAGCTCCTCATTCTATCAAAAACAATCTTATGAAAGTCACATTGTTCACACTGCTAAATTAAATAGAATCTCTCAGTTCTTTTACTCAACAGATAAGAAGTATTTTATAAAGATTAATACTCATTCCTTGAAATATTTCTTCAACTTGGCTTTGGGACCCCCATTCCTTTGGTACTCCTTCAAACAAAGGGTCATCTCTTTTTACTCTCTTTTGTTAGTTTCTCCTCATTTCCCCAGGGCTCAGTTGTTCCTCTGCATTCATTCCCTATGGGATCTCATCCAATCTTACAACTTTGAATATCACTCATATATTGTCAGTGCCCACATTCATATCTCCAGCCTATCATTCTCCTCAGACTTGATTATCCAATTGCCTGCTCCCCATCTCCCTTTGGAAGTCTCATCCTAAACCTGTATCTTCCATGGAATCAGTTGACGACAAGTCCATCTTTCAGTTGCTCAGATCAGAAACATTGTCTTCATCCTCAACTTTTTTCTCCCTTCCTACAGCTCACATCCATTAGCAATTTCTGTTGGCTCTATCTTCAAAATATACCCCACATCTGATAATTTCCAACTATTTCCAGTGCTGTCTTGCTAATTTGAGTCACCATCATTTCTGCCCTGGATTATTGCAATAGCCTCTTAACTTGCCTCCATGCTTCCCTCCATACCCACTTGCAATGTATACAAAACAGAGCAGCCAAAATTATCCTTAGAAAGTATGTAATAAATTTTATTACATAGAAACATACATATGTATTACATACATAAATTAAGAATAAACACAAGTTAAAAAAAAAGGTAAACTGGAAAAAAATACGTGCATCAATAGAACAAACTAAAGCCTATCCTTCCTAATATATTGAAGTATAGTGAAGTTAACAAGCAAAAGAATTAAAACGTAATTTTAAAAATGAGCAAAGGACATTTTAACTAGGTTAATTCTTCCAATCCAAGAGCACAGAATATCTTTCCATTTTTTTGTGTCTTCTTCAATTTCTTTCAACAATGTTTTATAGTTTCCGGTGTACAGATCTTTCACCTCTTTGGTTAAGTTTATTCCTAGGTATTTTATCCTTTTTGTTGCAATTGTAAATGGGATTGTATTCTTAATTTCTCTTTCTGCTACTTCACTGTTAGTGTATAGGATACTTCCTAAAGCAATCTATGGATTCAATGCAATACTTATCAAAGTTCCAACAACATTTTTCACAGAAATAGAACAAAGAATCCTAAAATTTATATAGGACAACAAAAGACCCCAAATAGCCAAAGGATTCTTGAGAAAAAAGAGCAAAGCTGGAGGTATCACACTCCCTGATTTCAAAATATACAACAAAGCCGATCGTAACCAAAACAGCATGGCACTGGCACAAAAACAGACACACAGATCAATGGAACAGAATCGAGACCCCAGAAATAAGCCCACACATTTGTGGACAGCTAATATTCGACAAGGGAGCCAAGAGCATACAACGAAGGAAGGAGAGTGTCTTCAATAAATGGTGTTGGGAAAACTGGACAGCCACATGCAAAAGAATGAAAGTAGACCATTCCCTTACACCATGCACAAAAATCAACTCAAAATGGATTAAAGATTTGAATGTAAGACCCAAAACTATGAAACTTCTAGAAGAAAACATAGGAAATATGCTCTTTGACATTCGTCTTAGCAGCATATTTTCAAGTATCATGTCTGACTGGGCAAGGGAAACAAAAGAAAAAAATGAACAAATGGCACTACATCAAACTAAAAAGCTTCCACACAGGAAAGGAAACCATCAACAAAAAGAAAAGACAACCTAAGAATTGGGAGAAGATATTTGCAAACCATATATCAGATAGGGAGTTAATATCCAAAATATACAAAGAACTCATACATCTCAACAACAAAAAAAACAACAACCCAATTAAAAAATGGGCAAAAGATCTGAACAGAGATTTCTCCAAAGAAGATATACACATGGCCAACAGGCATATGAAAAGATGCTCAACATCATTAGCTATCAGGGAAATGCAAATCAAAACTACAATGAGGTATCACCTCACTCCAGTCAGAATGGCTATAGTTAAGACAGGAAACAACAAGCGTTGGAGAGGATGCGGAGAGAAGGGTACCCTTGTACTCTGCTGGTGGGAGTGCAAACTGGTGAAGCCACTATGGAAAACAGTATGGAGTATCCTCAGAAAATTAAGAACAGATCTACCATATGATCCAGCTATTCCACTGCTGGGTATTTATCCAAAGAACTTGAAAACACAAATACATAAAGATACATGCACCCCTGTGTTCATTGCAGCATTATACACAATAGCCAAGACTTGGAAGCAACCTAGGTGCCCATCAAGGGATGGATGGATAAAGAAGATGTGGTACATATACATAATGGAATACTACTCCATAATACAACCATAAGAAATGATGAAATCCAGTCATTTGTGACAACATAGGTGGACCTTGAGGGTGTTATGCTAAGTGAAATAAGTCAGAGAGAGAAAGTCAAATACCATGTGATCTCACTCACAAGTAGAAGATAAAAACAACGACAAACAAACACATAGCAACAGAGATTGGATTGGTGGTTACCATAGGGGAAGGGGGGAGGAGGGTGGGTAAAAGGGGTGATGAGGCTCACGTGTGGTGATGGACTATAATTAGTTTTTGGGTGGTGAACATGATGTGAGCTACACAGAATTCGGAATATACTATGATATACATGTGAAAGCTATGTAATGTTATAATCCAATGTTACTGCAATAAAAAAATTAAAAATCGTTTTAAAAAATGAGCAAAGGAGAAAAACGGACATTTAACAGAAAACAATGAAATGCAAATATCCTATAGGTGTATGAAAAGATGCTTGATGTACTTCTCAAAAAGACAAATTCAAATTACATTCTGTGTGGTGGCTACTCAGAGTACAGAGTTGCAAGTCCTATGAGGGGATTTAGCAATATTTATCAAAAGTTTACACGTACAACCTCACAGAGCAACCTCAGCTCTAAGAATGTATTCATTTGTGGGAATTAATATATAATTTCACATATATCTAATTAAATAGGTTTTTCCTTGAAACATTAAGTATAATAGCAAAAACTAGAAACAACTTAAGGGGCCAGAAATAAGGCAATGAGAATTAAATTGTGCTACATCCACGCAATGGAATAGTATACAGCTGTATAAAAATAAAGAATGATGGTGATCTCTATTTACTGATATAGAACTCTCCAGAATACATGGTTAAATGAAAATAAGTAAGAAACAAAGTAGTATATGAAGTAGGTAAACATTAGTGTAAAAAGTGAGGCAATGGGGAGACAAATTATTTGTAAGTCTTTGTATTTGTCTAAAGATAAATTTACATAGGAGCTAATAAAAGCAGTTGACTGAAAAGTCAGGTAAACCAAGTGAATGGAGACAGGGATGGGAGCAAGAACTTTTAGTGTAAGACTGTTATTTATCACCTTTATTTGTAAGCCATCTAAATGTACTACCAATTCAAAAACATTTTAAATATTGTAACTTAATTCACTTCTCTACTTGAACCTCTCCATTAATTTGCTACCTTACTCAGAGAAAGAAAAAAAAAAGTCTGGATATTGTCTATGAGATGTTATACATTCTCACCTTCACTACCTCTCTCATCCTGTCTACGGCCACTGTCCTCTTGTGTTAATTTGCTCAAAAAACATTGATCTTCCCCACTTCTTCCCAAACACAGCAAACACACTCCCACATGCAGACCTTTGCTCTTACTGTTCCTTCTCCTTTGAAGACTCTTACTCCAGATATCCTTGGGGCTCTTCTTTCCCTTCCTTATGGTATCTGTTCAAGTGTCATCCTATCATTAATGCCTATCTTGACTATCCCATATAAAGTACTCTTTATAAAGCACTCTCTCACCTTGGCACCCCTATTCCTTTGATATTGCTTTATGATGATGATGATGATTATTGTATACAGCAGATAGCACCATTTGATATATTATAATTTCACTTATTTTTTTTTCCCATCTTCTCTCCTTTTATACCTCCAGGATGTAAGCTTTAAGGAGACTTTGTTTTATCCCCTGGTAACTTCACAGTACTTAGCACACAGTAGGTGCTCAAAAAATATTTATTAAATGAATGAATTGCAGATATTTAATCAAGCATAATCCTCCAATTTTCTCTACTGAAACAGTTCATTACATCACCACAGAACCATATAAACTAGACCCATGTATGTAGAAGTCATGGATGTCAAGATCTTTAGAAGTGCTCAACGAAGAGTAAAAACAGTGTGAACAGAGGATGATTTTCCCTTTCCTCCTCACCCCTTGAACCTAAGAAGTACCTTTGTTCCTTGCCTGGGAGTACCATACAACCACATAATTTTAGGAGAGAATTGAGTAAACAACATGAGTCAAGAATCTAGATTAGATCCCATATCTATGTTTCACCTCTCAAAGAACAGCATGGCTAGCTCTCAAACATTGCACAACTATTCCTGAAAATATAGCCAGAATCTACTCAGCCAAACTGAATTGTTTTTTTCTCTGAAAACTCACTGTATTTTGGCATCACAGCTGAATAATTCTATCAAGATTACCCACTGTAAGCATTAACAATAAATATTGTTACATAAGCCTTAAGACTGTGTACAGTGTTAAGAAAATTGTGCTTAAAATACATGTGCTTTGTATATATAATTTAATCATACATTTAAAAAAATCTAATCGGTATTCTACACCTCTTGAGTGAGTTATACTACATGCTGAATAAGAGAGGCAGGTTTTCTCCCTTCCCCTCGAGGCCCCCACTGTTAGATGATGGCTTGTTATTGTGATTTTGCCTTAGTTTGAGTAGGAGACAGCTATCCTTTTCCTTCATTTGCCATTCCAAATGAAATTGTGTGAATGTTCCTTAAACCACCTCTTATCTTCAGCTCTATCTGCATGGCATTGCCTAAAACTTGCCTCAGCTCCCTTTCTCTTATTTCAAATTCCTGCCTGCTTTAAGTGCAGACTCCAACTGTCTTTAGAAGTTGCAGGTTCTATGTAAACCCCAGAACTTCTTCACGTGGGGTTACCTATAGTTTTCTACCCTGCATTTTTTCCTGAACCCAGAGTCCTTTTTTTTTTTCATTCCTTTCTATTTTCTTCTTCTCTCTTCCAGTTTTTGCTCTTCATTCAAGTTGACTTGAATTTTATTAGAACTCAGGTTTTTCCTTTCTAGTCTCCCTCCCCGGCCCTACCCCCTCAATTAGTCCCCATAGCCTCTTTGCCTGCCATTGACCATGCTTTCAAATATAACTCAAAATGGCAGAGGGTAAAGCGGTATAACTAGATTTGGGCCACATAACCTAAGTTACTTGATCCAGGGGAAGACTAATTTGCACTGCCTTTGGTTCTTAGAACAAGATTTTTTTTTAACTTTGGGCCTTTTCAATTCTTCTTTTTGCCTAAAATATTCTTCTCTCAGTTCTTCTTTTGCTCACTCTTATGCGCCAGGTCTCAACACAATTGCCGTCTCCTCAGAGAAGCTTTTACTAGCCACTCTATCTCAAGTTATTCTATTTTATCAGCAGTGTATTGATTTTCTGTGTAACACTTTGTAGCCTCCCCTGATGCAGGAAGGGTTAATAATCACTGGAAATGGCTTGCCAACAAGCTGTGACCCAGAGGTGAGAAGGCCAGTTAGCCAATGACAGGTAAGACCTCCAGGAGGAGGCAACCTAAGCCAGGCACCGGTCGCCCAGGAGCACAGAGGGAGACATGATATTGGGAGCCGGAGGGGCCATTGCCTAGGAGGCCTTGGATGCTCTGAGATAAAATATACGAGCACAGCAATAACATGATAATATCAAAACAGAGGCCAAGGGAGGGCTCCTTGAGAAAACACTAAGAATTCTTGGCATTTGCTAATTACTTCATCCAGAACACCTGTTTATGTTTAACAGATGTAAGCTATGTATATATTGAAATGCTGGTTATAGTAAACTCAGAGTGGCCATAAGCCCTCTCTGCATCTATCCTGATGTGTACATTGGATTGCGACACCGACACACTTACCAAAATATATAAGCATATTGCTTATCTATTTGACTTCTTTATCATTTTCTATGTTCCCCACTAGAATGTCATTTCCTAGAGAAATGGAATCTTGCTTGTCCTTTTCACCCTCTCCTCATTGCATTCAAGTCAAATTCAGATGCACAGTAAGCACTCAACAAACATTTATTGAATGAATTAATTGATTTCTTCCTTTTCCTCTCACATCGCCTCAATCTAGTTATTTGAAAGATTTCTTTTCTTTTTTTTTTTTTTTTAGCATTTGGGGATACATTTCCATTCTATTTTTTAAAATTATTTTTTATAGTGGTAAAACACACTAACATAAAATTCATCATCTTAAGCATTTTTAAGTGTATAGTTCAGTGATATTAAATGCATGCATGTTGTTGTTCAATCAACACCACCATCCATCTCCGTAACTCTTTCCATCTAATAAAACTGAAACTCTGTACTCATTAAACAATAACTCCCCATTGCCTGCAATCCCAGGTCCTGGAAAGCAGTACTCTGCTTGCTGTCTCTATGATTTTGATGACTCTAAGTACCTCATATGAGTAGAATCATACAGTATTTGTCTTTTTGTGAAAGCCTTCTCTCAGCATAAAGTCCTCAAATTCATATATGTTGCAACACGTCAGAATTTCCTTTCTTTTTAAGGCTGAATAATATTCCACGATAGGTATATATCACATTTTGCTTATCCATTCATCCATCAATGGAACTTGGGTTTGTTAAAAACAAGACAACTGGCCCAAAATGGAGTCACTTCTGTTAAGCCTCACATCACTAAATGCAGACTTAATTACAGTTTCAGCTCTCCCAGAAATAGAATATTAAACCAGTCAATCAGGAGTCACCTGATCAGAACTAATTAGGTAATCTGCCTGATAGACCCCTGCCATCCCCTAAAGAATAGTAACTTTGTGATAACCAACCTACCTTTTTTGCCTAGTGTAACTTCCTTGTTCCCACTCCCTTCTGCCTATAAAAGTCCTTCATTTTGCACAGCTCTTTGGAGCTCCTTTCTATCTGCTAGATTGGATGCTACCTTCTTCGAATTGATTTTTGCTCAGATAAACTCAAGATTTTTAATATGCCTCAGTTTATCTTTTAACAGTTCTGATGTCAGAAGAGGGAACCAAAAAAGATCACTGACAACTCCCAGGAGCAACGAGCAAGCAGGCATAGGTACCCATTGAGCCCCCTGAGCTTGCTGCTTTCCCGCTGCCTCTGGAGATCACAGCTAAGTCCCTCTCGGATCCCGGATCCTAGCTCTGCAGCTTTTGCATTATGAGCTTTCAGACTTCATTTAAGCATTTCTTTTTCTGGACTTGGTCTGGAAACTGGCAGGAGTCAGACTGGGTCTGACTTAGAAACCAGACCATCTGGGTCAGACTAGGTCTGACTTAGAAATTGGACTGGATCGAGGGTCAGACTGGATCCAGTGTGAGGACTTGGGTGAATAAAACTTTGTTTTAAGGCCGAACAAGCAGGTTAACATTACTAAAGATAATCTTGAATTACAGTGACCACGGCGGAGAACATTTACCATCTTAGATAAGCTTATCCACTTATGAGGTGCCCTAAAGAAAAAGGGGTCTTGGACAGACACTCACAATAAAAGGTAGAGGAGAAATTATTTTTCCTTCTCTATAGTTTCTGGTGACCAGGATGAGACCTGCTGGGCCACCCCACTCTCTCCAGAGCCTAGATGGGATAATGGGCAGATGGAGGCAAAGAGTGAGAATTCTTGCCAAAGTCAGCTCTCCCAGGTCTCTATCTATAGTGCCTGGTCGAGAGAGGAAGGTAAAATTTCACGTTGTCCTCTAGTTTCCAGATTCAGATTGGCAGGGAAAAAACATTTGTACGAATTAGATCTTTGAATCGTCACACATGAATTAGCTTTGAGGTACCCATTGGTTGTTGATCCTTTCTCTCCCAGGGACAGCTACTGCCATCTCGTTTGTCTCATTTTGTGAGACAAAGAGAACTTGGCTTGGCAACTGCCTGGTTGGGGTTGCCAAAAATATGGCTAGACAGAAATGTGGGCTGCACCCTATTTGCAGCTAGAATGGCTGGACAGAAATATGGGTTGCACTCCATTTGCGGCTAGGGTCCTACTGATCTGTTGCCAGCTCTCTAGGGAATTGCCTAAGTCCCTTTGCTTATCTTTAGGAGTGGCTCTGAATCTTGGGATAGTAGTATCTTGTGCACCATTTCTCAGGATGCCTCTTTCATCCAAGGGATTATTCAATACTGCCAAGATTATTACTGTTTATCCTAGCTGAAACCAGAGAAGATATCTGAAGGATTTTTTTGCTGGATCATATAGTAATTCTATTTTTAATTTTGTGAAGATCTGCCATATTGTTTTCCAAAGCAGCTGTACCATTTTATATCCCCACCAACAGTGCAAAGTGTTCCAATTTCTCCACATCCTTGCCAACATTTGCTCTGTTGTTTTTTTTTAACTAACCATCTTAAGGGGCATGAAGTGGTATCATATTGTAGTTTTGATTTGCATTTTCATAATTATTAGTGATTAGTTGAGCATCTTTTCATGTGCTTATCGGCCTTGAGTATATCTTTTTTGAAGAAATGTCTATTCAAGTCCTTTGCCCATTTTTCAATCAGGTTGTTTGTTTTTGTTGCTGAGTTTTAGGAGTTCTCTATATCTTCTGGATATTAATCCCTTATCAGATACATGGTTTGCAAATATTTTCTCCCATTCTGTGGGTTCCCTTTTTACTCTGTTGATGGTTTCTTTTGACGCATACAATTTTTCTAATTTTCAAGAAATCTAATTTGTCAATTTTTTCTTTTGTTGCCTGTGTATTCAAAAGAATTTGCATGTCGATTTTTCTCTAAAGCTTAGAACATAATTAAATTATTTAAATAGTAGACATACGATTATTTCTCTTTATTTACAATTAATTTATCTTTTTCTCCACCAGATTTTTAAAATCTATTATGCAGTAAAGACAAATATTTGTCGTTATTCTGAAAATATTTACTATAACATAAATGGAGAATATTTCACTTATACCTGTAGTATGCATGCTATTTTGTACCAGATAAATACCAAGATTTATAATTCATATGTATTTTTTATTTTTTTAAATTTTTAAAATTTATTTTAAATGTATATTCTTTTTTTTTTTTTTTTAAGACTGGCACCTGGGCTAACAACTGTTGCCAATCTTTTTTTTATTTTCTGCTTTATCTCCCCAACCCCCCCGCCCCATACACAGTTGTATATCTTAGTTGCACGTCCTTCTAGTTGTGGGATGTGGGACCCCGCCTCAACGTGGCCTGACGAGCGGTGCCATGTCCGCGCCCAAGATCCAAACCCTGGGCCGCCGCAGCATAGCGGGCGAACTTAACCACTCAGCCGCGGAGCCGGCCCTATCATATGTATTTTTTAACATGTCCATACTTCAATGATTTTGATCAAATATGATTAAAGTGACAACAGAGCTCAATTTAAAACATTTAAATATAGCTACCACTTAAATCCATTAAAAACATATTTAACGTTTGTGACCTCAGTACTATTATATGTCGACTTTGCAGTGTTTTGTCATCTTACAATTCTAGAGCTTAAATACTAGTAGGGAAACTTAGCAATACATCAGTCAGATATGGAGATCTGTAGCCTCTGTTCTTACTTTAAGGCTGTTTCCACAGTATATTCTATAAATACCTGCTAAGAGCTAACAATAATAGAACAAGAGATGCTTTAAGGATATTATGTAACCCATTAAATCATTTTATGAGTTGGATGGCGTTTTGATTATATATCCCATAACTGATCCATAAAGTAATTCTATAGTTTTCATTATTGACCCTATTAAGGATGTATTGGCATTTTTTATTATAATCTTCAGTTTTCAGAGGCTTATAATTTTGAATGGGTTTGGGATCCAATTTATACATATATAAACTAAGTAAATATTTCCTTTTTTTAGTTTTCTTTCATTGTTAAATACTATTTTTAAATTAACTACTTAAAAATTGTTTTATAGGGGCCAGCCTCGTGGCCTAATGGTTAAGTTTTCACACTTTGCTTAGGCAGTCCAGAGTTCACAAGTTTGGATCCCAGGCACAGACCTACATGCCTCTTGTCAAGCCATGCAGCAGCAGGCATCCCACATATAAAGTAGAGGAATATGGGCACAGATGTTAGCTCAGGGCCAGTCTTCCTCAACAACAACAATAACAAAAAATTGTTTTATAGAAAGATACAAAGTATATTTCTATGCATGTTGCCTTTAATATATAACTAATGTACATTATTTAATGTTACAAATAGAATATACTTACAGATTCTTTGGCATTCACAATAGAACAAACATCTACCACATATGTCAATGGAATTGTTAAAAGCACAGGCTTGAATTTTAGCTTCGCATTTATTAACTATGTGATGTTGGGCATTTCACTTAACATCTCTATACCTTTGTTTCCTTATGTGTTCAATGTTCTCACTACACAAAGTGGTCCCAAGGATTAAATGAGGTGATACATGTAAGCCACTAGGCCCAGGCCCTGTTATATACTCAAAAATTTCAGCTATTGTTTTTATTAGTAGTATTGCTATGGTTTTAATTACTATTATTCTAGTCATTATTCTTTATAAGCAAATCTTTTTTTAATAAAAAGCAAATCACTCTTTTTCTTTCTTCAGAATTTAGTCTACATGTGAAAAGCTAATCATTTGAAGGTTTTGTTTCCTGTATAACTGCTCCCCTTGTTTAAGTACAACAGGCCTAACGTGTCTTGTGGAGTTCCTTATTTCTAAAGTCAGTTTAATCCCAATGTTTATTGATTTCCTACTATTTTTAATACTCAGAAGTAGATGGTGTGAGGGGATACAAACATGAACAAGCCACAATTACTTGGTTGAAGAAGCATCAAATCTAGTGGAAGAGCTAAATGTTCTTAAACAACTACATTAGAAAACATAAGGTGATTAATATTATCACAGAGCAACAAAGAGCCTCAGGCATATAGAGAAAAGAGCTTAACTGCTGAGTCCTCAGGGCACACAGGGTGGACAAATAAATGTCAGAGTAGCCCTTTCTGTTTGAAAATGATTGAGTCTTGCTCTAAGTAGAATTATGTCCCCCAAATATATGTCAAAATCTTAACTCTCACTACCTCGGAATGTAACCTTATTTGGAAATAGGGCCTTTACAGAGGTAATAAGTTTATGAGGTTATTAGAGTGGGCCCTAATCCAATATGACTAGTATCCTCATGAAAGGAGAAATTTGGACACAGAGACAACACACACAGAAGGAAGACAACGTGAAGACACAGGGAGAAGATGCTCCTATGACTGGAGTGATGCAGATGCTCCTATGACTGGAGTGATGCAGATGCTCCTATTACTGGAGTGATGCAGATGCTCCTATGACTGGAGTGATGCAGATGCTCCTATGACTGGAGTGATGCAGATGCTCCTATGACTGGAGTGATGCATCTACGAGCCAAGTTTGCCGGCCAAGGATGGTCAGCAAACAACAGAAGCTAGAAGAGGTGAGGAAAGATTCTCCCCTTGAGCCATCAGAGAGAGCATGACCTTGCTGACACCTTGATGTTGGACTTCTAGCCTCCAGAACTGTGAGACAACAAACTTCTGTTGTTTTTTGTTTTTTTCCTAAAGATTGGCACCTGAGCTAACATCTGTTGCTAATCTTCTTCTTCTTTTTTTCCCCTGCTTTTTCTCCCCAAATCCCCCCAGTACATAGTTGCATATTTTAGTTGTGGGTGCTTCTAGTTGTGGTATGTGGGATGCCACCTCAGCATGGCCTGATGAGTGGTGCCATGTCCGCGCCCAGGATTTGAACCGGTGAAACCCCGGGCTGCTGAAGCAGAGCGGGTGAACTTAACCACTTGGCCACAGCCCCTTCTGTTGTTTTAACCCACTCAGTTTTAACACTTTTTTATGGCAGCCCTTGGACACTGATACAAGTCCTAAAGTCTACCAGATACTGGAGGAATAGAAAAATACCAAACACCAGGCAGGGACTTAGAAACTAATGATCATATTCTAATTATATTTAATTCTAATGTTAAAGCCTTTTAAAGAATTTAACTTGTGGAAGTAAAAAACTGTACAAACACCCTTAACTTAAGATCATTCTTATGTATGCCATTTAAAGAGTCTACCAGCTACACTAATATTTCTACTAAAAATCAAAATATATACTATTTACCTACTTCTTTTTGCTTTCATAAAATCTCCTCGTATTTGCAGTACTGTACAGATGGTAGGCTCTGCAAATTACTTTTTTGTCAATTAACCCATAAAAACAACGAAAATTATTCTTTCTTTCAAATGGGCAAATGCTTGCCCCAACTAACTCGTGTGTTGTTAAAATCAAATAAGAAAATGAGTCTTAAAGCGTTTAGAAACATTTAGTAAAGCACTAGGAAAATATATAAAGTATGATTACTGAGCTATTTAATATATGGAATTTTTAAAAAACACTTTAAAAATAATTTGCCTATAATAAAATATATATTTACTTTAAATGTTGACCACGTTTTTAAAAAGGTACATTACTTGAAAGGGAAATCATTATTAACTAAGATTTACTTGCATGATTTATCTTTAAGCTTACCTGTTTTTCACTAAAGAAACCTGCTATTACTTGGAGGAGGGATTTGTTCTGACATGAAAAAAAATAAACGATGATAAAAATGTGAAAGACTAAGACTCAGAGAAAACACGATGCAACTGTAATTCCAAAATCACTGCTGTTTACAGAGAAATCTTTTCTTTGACTTACCTGTGTTTTGAATTAATCAAATCTCAAAAAACTCAGTGAAATCAAAACAGAAATATTTAGAAAAGCAAAATTAGGCAATACTGATTTTCTTTGTTTCTCTGATACACAAAAGTTGGATGACTATGCTCCACTTTCTGGATTATTTATTTCAATCTGATTCAATGAGTACAATGTACAAATTCTTCCCCAAGTCAGACATTTGAGAGGATCACCACTAAAACTTGACATTCTCTAACATTAACTGGGCTAGTTGGAAAGACTTGGAAAAATTTCTTTTATAAAAACCCAGTCACTTTTAAAGATTTTATTTTTCCTTTTTCTCCCCAAAGCCCCCCAGTACATAGTTGTATATTCTTCGTTGTGGGTCCTTCTAGTTGTGGCATGTGTGATGCTGCCTCAGCATGGTTTGATGAGCAATGCCATGTCCGTGCCCAGGACTTGAACCAACGAAACACTGGGCCGCCTGCAGTGGAGCGCGTGACCTTAACCACTTGGCCATGGGGCCAGCCCCAAACCCAGTCACTTTTAATCCATGGTGGAGACCTCAAATCCTGGTCTCTTGGGACTTTAGAACCTACTGGTTCCACCTGTTTTAGGTAGCTGATGACTATCTATCAATTCCCTGTCATCCTCTTTCTAATTTAGTACTTCCAAAAAGTTGTGTATGTAATTTGCATGCTGTTTTAACCATTGCATAATGATTTTTATTTACAAGAATTTTTTTTGAGACCTGGGTTTACCATAGGAAGATAGATAGAGATATAGTGATACAGATATATGGATATATATCAATATGACCTTTCCAAAGACATACCCCACAAGTCCTAAGAAGTAATATTTACTTACATGATGATTCAATGTCCTGCATGGGTAGGTCTCAAAGCACACATTGGAGTTTGTTTTAAAAATATATATATATTTAACTAATAGCAAACAAAACAACCCAAGAAGTAAAAGTAATTTAGAATCACCAAGCTTATTTTAGGTGCCGATGGAGGAAATTAATTGCCAAGTTGGCAGCCTACGCAGTTACCGAACAAAGAAATCTCGGTGCTTTGTATACATGTCCAAGTGCATCTGAGATTATTAAGGTGTGTAGCTAAGTAAATAGTATTTCTCACATTCTCAGTGCACTAAACTTACTGTTTTCTAGATTAAATGAATAGTTTACCAGTAACAAACAGTCATCAAATAAAACTATTCGCTAGCCAACACTGTATGTGCTTGATAAATGGTACCTATTAGCACTTGTAACAGTCCCAGGAGGTATCATTTTTATTATTATCTCCATCGGTTTACTTTCATTTATACAAATGATAGGACGTTAGCTATCAACACAAACAAACAATAGGATTGTAGCTATCCACACAAACAAACAACAACAAACCTTATTCTGAAAAGGGGGAAAACAGGAATGCATGGTAGGAAGTCTTACCCAAGGTGACAGATTGGATTCAGTTTAGTGTCCATCTAACAATGGCTACTTTGATGCTGTTTATCCCGATAATTTGACATTGTAGAAACTTAATAAAAAGTGTCCAAACATGACTGAATGTAACTTGGGACAATGCAAGACATTAGACTTAAGTGAGAAAGAACTGGGGAGAGGGTAGCAGAACAGGTCAAAAAATGAAATTTGCCTTGTGAATCATATAAACGGATAACAGATAGAGCAAATGGGCTTTTCACTTTTGTAAAATTTAAAGATATAGCTATCTTTTAGGAGAGCATACACGAAGTACTTCCACTTTGTGACCTCTCAAAGTCCCTTTTATCTCATATAGTCTCTGATTCTATAATGACTACCGCTACAAATAATATTAGTAGACAGATAAGAAATAGACAGGGGAAAAGAAGGGAAATCACCTCAAACAGCGATAACAGAAGGTGGAATTAAGTCATTGTTATACATGGCAGTTCTGCCTTTCAAGACATCACTTTTGTAAAGCTCCTAAGAGAGAAGGGGATTTTAAAAAAATGTTTCATATTAATTAAATTTCATATTGCATCAACCCATCATCCAGTGTATTATGATCATATTATGGGAAACAATTTGTCATTCAAGAACTTGCTAACAATCTCAATAGCAATGGTCTCTTAGAAACAGATCTCAGGAAGGTGAATAACAACAGGCATGTGTTGCTTGGGAACAGAAGATTTTTCATTTTCCCCACTAGTCTGAATAGCCGGTTGATTTATTTAGGAACAAAAGCACAACATTCAATATCTTATGAAAGACACCTACATAAAACCCTTTAAAAACTAATGATTTTTAGGTGTAATTTGAAAGACGTGTTCAAGTACTAAACCAGAGTATAAAATCAGCCACTTTATCAATTCATACTAGTGGTTAGCTGTGAAAATTTAATAGAATACTAGGAGGCAGGAAGAAGGCGAAAATGTCTTTGGAAAGAAAATGTCTTTGGGGAAGAAAAACTACGTGTAAATCCTCAAGGGCAGAAATTGGAGAGTATGGTATGAAGGGGTCTGGAAATGTGTTCCAATGTATATGAACAAGTGATTTGTAAGCCACATACACCCAAACGAAAAACAGTTACTATTTTACTCATAAATGATATTCTAATACAGAGAATTCACTTGAATCACTTTGGACCTCACAAAGGTAGGAATACCGACCTGCTTGTGTCTGAGGATAAAACACAGTGAACACACGTATCTGGGAAACCCACAATGATTGTGTCTATGGATAAACAGTTTTCAGGTCTGACTCAGCATTGTGTCGCAGTGGTTAAGAACAGGATTTCTGGAGTTACACTAACTGTTTAAAATTCCTGACCCCAGAGCTACCTTATTTTGGCATTGTAGAAATGTATTTATTACACCACTAATGTACTTGTTACTGTTTATGCAATGTGGAAAAAAATATAATTACAACCTTTATGGAGGTTCCAGCAGGCTCTAGGCACTTTTGCTTTGTGGGTCCCTTTCTCCGTATGTATATATACAGATATTTAATACAATAAAATTGTATTTCATGACCATGTTTGTATATAGAATTTATATTAACATGTTAAGACATTTCCATCAACCTAAAATTCATTTTTTTCTGATTTTAAAAGAAATTAGAACACTTTTTGTGGACCCTAAGCACTGCGCCCACTGAGCCTAATGCAGAAGTCAGCCCTGCCTGTCCCCACCTAATACATTTATGACCTTTGACAACTTAACCAACTCTCTATGTCTCAGCTTATTCATCTGTAAAATGGGCAGATAGCCATAGTACCTATTTCATTGGGTTGTTGTGATAATTGAATTACATAATTCATCTTGGAAGATGGAGAGTGCACAGCTGGGGCGGGGATGAGGAGCGATGGGGTAGAGAAGTGTGAGAAGGAAGCTGGTTAGACAAGGTTGGGAAATGGGAGCAGAGTGGTCTCAGGGAGACTGAAATTTCTAAGCACAGTAAGTCTCGTCTCATGACTCAATAACTATGTTTTGGCGATTTATATGCTGCTATTTTTCAAATATAGCTTCTATTGAGTTAAATAACATCAATTCATTTAAACAAGTTATTGACTCCATGCTTTTTGTCACAGAACATTTTATCAAACAGTGAAAAAAGCACAGTTATCATAGGATATTTAAAGAAGAAATTTATAGTATAAGCAGGCAATCATTGGTGTAAAGGAGATTAGCCAGAGGATTAAGGTCAAAGTTCATAAGTAAAAACTTAGAACTAAAAGAGGCCACAATTTTTTAGTGAAAGACACAAATTTTGCAGCTGATGTAGCTGATTCTCAGAGAAGTTTTCATAATGCCATAAATTAGGGTTATAACCCAAGTCCCATGATTCTTCCCTTTGGGGCCCATCTCGCTCCACACCAAAGCAGGGGTATCTGAGACAATGATTTACAAAATGACAGTCATTACAGATTGGGGGCTTTTGAAAGAAGGAAAGAAGAGTTTTCATTTATTCAAAAATATTTATTGCACCACTAATGTTCTTGTTAATGTTTGTGCAGTGTTAAAAAATAAAGTCATATTACAACCTTTAAGGAGCTTCTATTTAGTCAGCAGAATGCACATTCAATAAGTGATTACAGCAATATTTGTATCACTGTATCTGTGACAAGTTCTGTGAAAGAGAAGCACAGTGTTCTGGGAACATGGAAAATAGGAGCACATAATGTGGTTGAAGAGTTCAGGAAATGCATCCTTGAGAAAAAAAGATGAGATGAGATCTGAAGGTTGAGTTCAGTCAGAGAAGGTAGGAGAGGGTATTTCAGGCAGAGGTTACAAAGGTGCATGAAGGTGGGAAGGCACTCAAGTCATTTCACAGGCAGAAGGAAAATCAGTTTCTCTGGAACCTTGTGAGTGGGGAGTAGAGTGGGCTGTAGCAGAGTAGAGCAAAATAAGGCTGGAGGGCTAGGCGGGGACCAGATCGCTGAGGCATTTACAGCATATGAGAAGGATTGTATGGTTTATTCTAAATGCAATGGGCAGCCAAACAGTACTGACATACTTGAGAACAGAACAGGTGAAAAACAACTATAGTTTGTGGTAGGATGGGAACAGTAGTGGAGATGGAGAGAGAAAAGGAATTAAAATCATATTTAAAGGGGTTGGCCTGGTGGTGTAGTGGTTAAGTTTGCGCACTTTGCTTTGATGGTCCAGGGTTCACAGGTTCGGATCCCAGGCGTGGACATAGCACCACTTGTCCAGCCACGCTGTGGTGGCATCCCACATAAAATAGAGGAAGATTGGCACAGACATTAGCTAAGTGACAATCTTCCTCACACACACACACAAATCTTTAATGGTAAAACCACAAGAGTTGGTTTCTGATTGGAGGAGATGAGGAATATGAAGCAGTTACTAAGGATGACCTGGTTGTCTGATACAAGTCACTCGTGGATCAGGCCACCTTTTTAAAGAGGGTTTACACCATGGGAGGAATGGGGATTAAGTGTGTTTTCTTCTAGGTAGCTTTTTTCCCTCCAGTTCATCCTATGAAGTTAGTTTTATAGGATTAGGAGATCCAAGCACGTCTAAGGTGGAGCCTAGAAAAACAGGGACACAATCAGCTAGTTTAATAATAACTTATAACAACATTAGCTTGTGTTTACTGGTGTCTGCTATTTGCCAGACTCTTTTTAAGATATTTATATGAATATTGCATTTATATTTACTCATGCAAATCCTCAATCAATATGAAGTAGATGCTACTTTTATTCTTATTTTACAGAGGAGGACTAAAGGACAGAGAGGTCTAATAACTTAGACAACATGGAAATGACTAAGGCAAATTTAAGTTCAGGCTCTTAACTATCAAATCGTGCTGCCTCTCTTGACAGACTCCTCTAGTTTAATCCTAAGCAAAAGGTGTAAAGGAGGCCTGAAAAATCCACTTAGGACACAAATCCAATATTCTAAGAGGCTGGGTAAGAATTTGGGGCTGAAATCTTGGATAACATTAAATAGTGCTACTGCCCCGTTGTCCTCTTGGGAACCAAGAAGCACCATAGTAGCTCCCTGAGTAGGGTTGGAAATCGAGCAATTTGTGTTACTGGCTCAAGTTCTCATAATAAATATAACCAAGGTGAGAGTTTGGAAGTTTTCTTCAATCCTTTTGCAACTGCCTTTCTTTTAAGAGCCTTCAGTTTTAAGACACAGAAATTCTTAGATACGAGCACCTGAATGAGCTTGCCTTTTCCAAGAAGAATGATGATATGTTATTATTATTGTTGTTGTTTGGCAAAATCCTGTAAAACCGTTAATCCTGCTACAGCATGAAAAGCAGAGACTTACGATCTCTGTCCTGTTGTTGGAGATACATGAAACATGAGCTTTCTTAGAAGAACAGTGATGTGTTAAGGTACTGAATTGTTCAGTATTATTACCACATGAATTCCATGTAATCAGTTCTTAGCATAGCACCTTTCCATAACACATAACACATTTCATGGTTCATTGACAAAAATGATCCTTCAACTCAGGTAAATATCAGTATATGTCATATATGTGTTATCTGATTCTGAGTCAAGCTTTGAGCACCTGAGGTAGTTAAAATTTTAGTAGAGGAGCTAATTCATAAGTCAGATAAAAAAAAAGGCCGAGTAACATGTCCGCCTATAATAGTTTACACCATTGTTAAGTTCTGTGAAAAAGTCAAAATGAACAGAATGCAGATGGAAGAATGCATCTGTGTACAATGTGGAATCCTGTCTTGTTAACTGCTTTTAATGCACTACCTCATCAACAATTATCAGGCACAAAGCACAATGTAAACCAATTCTACTTTCAATTTATATTATTTAGCTTAACTTGGAGATTATGGATACATTTATCTGACATGGAACAGCGTATTTTAGCGAATGTTGATAAAATCCTAGTGAGACCTTACTTTTCATAGAAATCTGTCTCTGAAGGACATAACCTTTTCTGTCATGATTGCAACTCTCAATGCAAAATGAGAAAATTAAATCACTTGGGAATGCTAGAAAAGACAGAAAACTTTAAACTAAATGCCACTCATAACACTAGAAAGCAGAGTAAATGATGTGTTGGCTTTGATACAAGAAAACATCTATGACATTATCTATCATTAAGTCAAAAAATCTGTCAGGTATGATCTCCTTAGGATGATGGTTTTTTAACTAAGTCTAGGCTTGAGCTATTTAAATAATAATTGTCACATATATCAATTTAAACAAACTTATCAGCCCACCTATAAAACTTAAACCAATGAGAGCTTCAGAGTTCTAGAGCCCTTAGTTGTTTTTAGGGTGACTAAATAAGCCCAAATAAACCTTTCTTACCACTCTAACCATCTGTGCTACCTCAGCTCACCCTGGCCAAATTGTCTCCAGTCTACACAGATAGCTCAGGGTTTCCATGATTATCAGCTATTAGCAGCAGCCACTCCAAAGGTAAAAGGTAGCGTAAGGATGGATGCTATAGGGAGGAAAATAATTTGGAGAAAAATTGGTGTTTGTTCTCAAGTAAATATATCGTTTTTCCACACACATAAAATAAAAACAAAATCTTGCTTCAAATTTAACTACATCTCAAATCACATATCAGAAATTTTGCAATAAGTTGTCCCTTAGATATTTTCCTCTAGGCAGATAAGACCCAATTATTGGTTTCTCACTTACAAAATACCAAAAGTTAGGGGCTGGCCCCGTGGCCGAGTGGTTACGTTCGTGCGCTCCGCTGCAGGCGGCCCAGTGTTTCGTTAGTTCGAATCCTGGACACGGACATGGCACTGCTCATCAGACCACGCTGAGGCAGCGTCCCACATACCACAACTAGAAGGATCCACAACGAAGAATATACAACTATGTACTGGGGGGCTTTGGGGAGAAAAAGGAAAAAATAAAATCTTTAAAAAAAAAAAATACCAAAAGTTACTTTCATGTGTATTTATATTTTTTCTTCTCATGGTTCTTGTTCTTAAAATAACATGTAAAAGAGCCATGATTTAGGTGTATCAGAAAAGCTGATAGTTCAGCCAAATTAGCCTATATTCAGAACAAGAGGGAATATGGAAAATTTTAGACTTCTGCTTTAAAAAGTTTGCTGGGAACATGGTGTGATAGCAAGCTAACTTTGTAAGATTTGAACCATTCTTACAAAACTGTATGTGTGTGCTTTCCCCAAATACCAGATTGCCATTCATGTTTGAGACTACAGGAAATCCCTGTTTTGTCTTTTGTAGTTTTTTTTAAGTAATTCGTAACTCATGATATGCCTACTTAAAATGAATTTGCTGGCATAGAGTAAAAAAGTGTAAAGGAACTTTATCTCAAATATGATATTTAATTTTTACTTAGCAAAATTTAATTATAGTTATAGTGTACACATTCATAAAATTAACAATACACAGATTAGTTGTTTTCAGGGCATAATTTTTCGGGTAAAAATTTGTGATGCCAAGAAAATGACATCTCTCACTCTCCAATTAACTTTTGTATGATCATTAAAAGGGTCTTTATCCAAAAATACTTCAGGGCTTTGTAAGTTACTGAGAGGCCAAGGGCCTCTCAACTCTGATATTTAAATCATAAATTGTATGCTTTTGAAGCGCCAAACATTTCACTGTTCTTGTCAAGTTTTCCTTAGGATATAACTTTTTAGTTTGGCAACTGCTCTGACTGGAAGATGCTCTTATGTTAACCAATGGCCGGGCAAGTTAGAACAGGTCTCCGATACCGCTTGAAATCCTGTGCATTTTTGCAAGATTTATGACATAACTTTGCAACTTCACTGCTGAATATTTGCATAACATTGCAAGTTTTCAAAACTAAAAATCAGCAAGAAATCTAGAAGTGTTCAGGCAATAAACGGTATTGTTCTCTGAGAAGATACGATTAAATGGAGACAAATTTTATAAGTGGTCATTTATTTACTTGGTTCATAATATGATGGATTTTGAGCCTGTAATTCATGGGTCAGCAAACTTATTCTTCAAAGGTCCCAAAAGTAAATATTTTAGTTCTCTGTCCCAATTACTTAGCTCAGCCATTGCAGCATGAAAGTAGGCACAGATAATACATACAAAAATGAGTGCGGCTGTGCTTAAATAAAACTTTATTTACAAAAACGGATGCCAGGCTGGGTTTGGCCCAAGGACCCTAGTTTGATGACTCCTTCTCTAATTTAATAAACACTTAGATAATGAGGATCCTTCTATGAGAAAAATATTCCTCCCAGAAAATGAATAATAGAAAAAAGACTTCATCTGTAATTTCCCAAAAACCTAAGTACTTTTGAAATTAAGTATTATTTATATGTCTTTATTAACCCTAAAGATCAATATTAAACAACTACTTGATTCTGTTATTTCTCTCCATCATCGTATTACTTTAAAGTGTATGGAAGAATTTACTTTAACAAATATCTGAAAATTTATAGATTTCTCGAAATTTGTAAGTTTTTGACCCTCTCATTGTCATTATTACAGATTATTAACCCAAGTGAACACAATGCTAATATGATAACTATAGGGACAAAAAAAAATTACTGATGATGAAAATAGGAAGAAAATGACTTCAGAGTTAAAAGTAAAAAACAAATTAAGTTTATTTGAATCAAATGTGTATAATTATTTGCCCTTTGTGAAATGCCTTGATTAAGACATCTTAACTGGGAAAGTTTTCATGGTAGCAATTCATTATTTCTAAGTAAAACAATGATCTATATCTTGACCAGTGATGAAATTGTGACTAGTCATCTTTAGCCCCTCCAACCCCTTTCGGTAATATGATGGATCCAGTCAATAATAAAAAAGTAGATCACTAAGGTGGTAGGCTACCCTTGATTTGCGTATAAAAAGTGTTGTATATGCTTCTATAGCTTATATTTAATTTTTATTAACATGATTATTTTATTATATTGCAGAGGAAATTCTCAGACATGCACTTGAGTTTTAAAGGAAAATTGAGGCCTTGTTTATTTTAAACCATGTGATTCTGATCTTCAAAATTTCCACTTTTCTTCAGTGCTTTAAAATCTTTTTTGTTTCTTTCCTACACATGAGTTTGTACATAATATTCTTTCCTACACATGAATTTGTACATAAAATTTATAAATGTCTCATTGTAATTCATGCATGAAAATTTTTTTGCAAAATCTAAGTGACGTCATATTTCTAAAGAGTTGTCTCTGCTTGCCCTAAAAACATTTTCGTGAAGGTATTCTGTTTAATAGTAAAGAAGAGAACATTTGAACTGGATGGATAAATAGATAAGGAAAAATTTTAATGAATCTACTTTTTTTTTTTTTGAGGAAGGTTAGCCCTGTGCTAACATCTGCCAATCCTCCTCTTTTTGCTGAGGAAGGCTGGCCCTGAGCGCACATCCGTGCCCACCTTCCTCTACTTTATATGCGGGACGCCTGCCACAGCATGGCTTGCCAAGCTGTGCCACGTCCGCACCCGGGATCCAAACCGGCAAACCTGGGGCCACTGAAGCAGAACATGTCCACTTAATGGCTGCACCACTGGGCCGGCCCAGAATCTACTTTTTAAAATGATTACTGAAGATAACCAGCTTTCTCTACAAAAATATTTCATCTTGATATTGACAGAAAAAAGATCTGTTAGGCCAGATGGATCATAGCTCTAAACGAATATGGTATTTCCAATTTTCTACAATGAACCTTAGGACGATCTTTGTGGGATAGAGAATAACATTCTCTACTCTATTATCGCAACATTTAGGATTTTCATTGAAGCCCAATTAAGTCGGAGGAGGTCAGAGTATGGAACAATAGAAAAATAAACCATTTAAGAATTAGATACTTTTCTTGGCTCAAGGCACGTAATCTTTTGGATAATAGAAGTCTCAGCATTTGGAGGTATCCCACCACATGGCTTGCCCATCGAACAACCCATTGACTGGTGCTGGTTAAAGCACAGTTAAACAGTTTCTTGATTTACCAATTTAGAATGCGATTCTTCTCATTAAATAACTCACTTTTTCTCCCTTTCATTTCTAACTTACAGGAACCAAAGATTATGATGCATAACAATGGCAAATAGAAATTATCATCAATTTTTATCATCATACAATTTATTGAGTAGAAAATTGATTTCTTACATTTTATGCTTTATACAAACTATAATTCCAAAGCAACAGAAATAGTAATAAAAAAGAATAGATAAAACTTATGTAGCACTTATGATGTGCCAGGCTGTGCTTTAAGATATAGAAAGTTAGAAAGATAGATACAGGTATAGATATACATAGTGATATCTCTACTTGTCTATTTATCAATCTACATATACATGTATATACACATGTATACATACGTATACATGTATATGTATAAATAAACTATTTTAATCCTCAAAACAACTCTAAGGCCAATTCTATTATTATATGCATTCTATAGATGTGGGAATTGAGTCACTGATTGTTGACTTGCCCCAAGTCTCAAAGGCACTAATGAGCAGATCCAAGATTAGAACTGAGGCAGTCCAGCGTCAGAACCCATGCTCCTACTACTCTTTTCACAGTGCTATTGATTAAGCACTCCTTTCACCTTCCAAACTCAGATTCCATTAAATATATTATTTTCAAAGGCAATACTCAAAATTTGCCTAAACTAGATTATACAGCTTTAAAAACTTCATACAATAGTCTTTCCGTATATATTAGAATTTATGACGAGGCAAAGCCTGTTCTGGGAGGTGACCATTGTTTACATATCTATCTTCAACACATGACTAGGGTTCTTTCTAATTCATCCCATCCCCTAGCAGAGCTCCTCACTTTTCAAAAATTACAATGACTGGGGTAAATCAGCAAATTAGTCATCAGAATCAAATGCTAATCTATTATTTCCTTGCACTTGGCTTCATCAAAAAGAGATAAATCACGAGTTTATATAAAGGGGTATATATAAAGTCTTTTCCAAACAACTAAATGGCAATAATATGTTGGAGAGTCACTATACGTTTCTGATCCATCACCTCTGACTCCTTTCAGTTAAACCAGTAAATTTATATAACCAAAACAACTCTTCCCTCTATGTTTTCTGATTTATAGGGTTTCAATATATTTAGAAAATATCTGGTTGAATTTAGTGAAACAGCCAATTATGAACCAGGTGTTTCAATTGTATCAAGAGCCTAAGATGTGGACTGAATTAATTATGGCAAGTTTTTATCTCAGCTTCAAACCGTCCGACTAAAAATGCAATGAAGAATATTGCATATTTCCTCAACTTATATTTAGATTATGTTTTAATATCTCATTACATTTTTAAAGGATAGACTCAAGATCTCTAAGGCATGTGGAACTCCTTAGTAATTACAAATACAAGATGGTATTAATAATAAACTTTTATTTCCATTCATTTTTCTCATTAATTCATTCTTTTAAATTTTGTATATTGCAATGGGATTTTTTCCCTCCCCCTGTTACAGATGTTTGGAGTCTGTAATCCCCCGAGGTATCAGGAGCCTGCATATCCCCATCTGCAGTGATAAACATATCTAGTGATTAGAATTTCATACAAAGCAAAATACTAATACATCATTAAGCCTACAAAATATTTAGTCCTCCATATGTTGTTTGTGCTTCAGATTTCTCAAACATTTTGCTAAAAAATGCAATTCAGAATAAATAATAGATGTAAGTAAAGTAAAAAAAAGCAGAGTAGTTGGATATTTTAACTTCTTTGTTTTATATTTTACTTGCTTAAGGTATACTATTCAACTCTCAGTATTCCTGATTCCCTTGACATGAAATCTGAATATTCAGAGTATATGAGGTTTGCAGAAGATATTGGTTTTAATAAGACATTTGGCATTAAATTGAGCTTAATTTAAGATGGGTGGGAAAAATTCATTAGAAGTTTCCTGATTGGGCATTAATTGTCAGTCAGCTTACACAGAGTAAACTCTGTATTTTCTACAGTCTGTGCAATGAAGTTAAGATTCTGTTTTGTGATAGAGCTTAAATGCAACTTCATGTCTTGCTACAAGAAATATATCAATTGTTAAGCAAAACCTAGGTACATTTTATTGCACATAATGAGCAAGTGAAGCCTAAAGGTGAAATGAACCCCAAATGAGAAGTTTCAATAGAAAGGGAGCAGAAAACTAAAAAGAAAAAATTTTCCTTGGTAGCCTGGTATTTGTTTTACACCTTGGCCACTGTGCCAAACAAGCAATAGGGGCAAAACTACATCCATTGTGTGAAATAGGACTGCAGAATCAACTCTCAAATTTGGATTGTCTGCTAATTATCAGCAGGTAATGTGTTAATTTTTCAGCTTCAACATTACAGCCATTTATTTTTCCACTAGCTTTCTTGGCTACTGCCTTACATAAATTCTACTCACCCTTTTACTTTCCTGAGTTCATTTCAACTAGGATTACTTCAATATGGGACTAAAATAGTAAATACTAGAGGGACTAAACAAGTCAGTCTCCTCTCGTGAAAAGATATAAATGATACAATATTTCACCCAACCAATGAACACAAAATCAAAGGACTAGATCCAACAGAGCTTGAGACCTGTATATTTTAGCTTGAAATGTAAACATAAATATGGCCCTGGAGATTAGACAATTTAGTACTTTTCTCATTTAATGAGGACTGGGGGCCTCGTGAGTGTTCTATGAGTACAAACATCTTAGAAGCGTATTTTTCATAAAACCAAGTTAACCAAAAATGGGAAAGACCTTTCAGGTCAGTCAGATCATCCCCTGGAGACCACAGAGGGCAGGTGCCTAGAATAAATACTCCAGTGTTTGGCCCCTCGAGTGTTAGAGTTCCCTAGTGTTATAGGCCAGCTTCTGACCTTTTATTTACAGTGTTATTTATTATTCATATTTTATTAAATATTTAAAATGCCACCTATTGTATTTGATGACTATTATGAGAAGAAAAGGTCTCTGTTCTTCAGATCACCTAGTTAATATCCTGAACTTGGCATTAATTATCTGGCACTTCCTTTCAAAAATTCCTGAAGCTTCAGGCTCATATTTCACAGTCAGCAGTTGCAAACTCCTTTGGCAGAAACCAAACACGGCCATGAAGATGACCAGACTCGGTAATTAGTTCTTTCTTGACCATTCATAAAGGAATCAATCATTTCTTTCACTTTTTCAGGAGTACACCTGATATTAACAAGTATATATAGGTGACAAGCAGTACATTTGTTAACAAAAAAAAGAGAAAGACTTTCCAAATTCAGTTTTGGTTCATTCGTAGGGGTGGTTTTGGGACACTGCATGGCTGTCACTTATATAGAGTTTATTAAACCAAGAGAGGCTCATGCTTATCTGTATCTCTCTGTCTATCTCTCTCTTTCCCATGGGGGGGAAATCTGAAGGTAAAGGGAAGAAGAATGTTATTCTGATTATTCAACTTATCTTCTGAGCCTAGTATCTGGTTCTTCCTGTACAGCTCTATATCATCACATTGATAGAAATGAGAAAATCTCCAAACTTTATCTTTGAGTAAGTTAATCCTAGGGCTGTGCATAAGAATTCTATAAAGACAGACATATATCAGTTGAGTGAACAATGAATCAGCAACAAGACGCAAAACCAAAATCAAACCAATAAAAAACAAAGCGCTTTTCTGTGATGCCAGGCATCAATTCAGCTTAACTGCAGGAAAACAGAGGTGCCTGAAAGATTTTAGTGGTGGGGATGAGCTTCTCCTGGCCATGCAGAAGCAGTTCAGAAGCAAGCCTGATAACTGTGGTGGGATAAGGGAGCTTGGCATAGGTGTAAACCTGCACAGCAGTCTG
Organism: Equus przewalskii; assembly: GCF_037783145.1. Classification (NCBI taxonomy): domain Eukaryota; kingdom Metazoa; phylum Chordata; class Mammalia; order Perissodactyla; family Equidae; genus Equus; species Equus przewalskii. Next base: position 13,884,022 of record NC_091843.1, read on the forward strand.
AATTTATTTCCTGAAATGCACCCTTCTCTTAACGAGTTCTGTAAAAATTTATTAAAAATGATAGTCTATCTCCCGTTATGTTGTATGTGGTGAGGGAGAGGCCTGGGTAGGAGAGCAGCTTTGTTATTAGAGCAGAAGCTGTGACAGTGACAGAACAAACATAAGAGGTCATCAAGAGCAGGGTGGCAGTGAAGAGCTATGAGGATAGGCCAGAGTGAAGAAGCAGATTAATAGCTAGCTAGCATATGTGACCTTAGGGAAACTTTAATAGGGAATAATTTCTCCCCTCCCCCTAAAAAAGCGCATGCAAACTCATGCCATCATGATTTGGATTATGCTGCATCTTTTCTTGTTGCTCATTGCTAATTCTCATTCCTCAAATCCTTTCTACATGCCTCCTCAAATTTATGCCCCCCTTGTTTTCTTCCTTACTTCACATCCCTCAACAAATTTCAAAGGATCCTGACATTAAGTTTGATTTCTGACTCAAAAGAGAATAGATGTTAATAAAAAAAGTCGAACTTCCTGAGATTAAATCTTAGATCTACCATTGATTATACGTGTGACCTTGAAAAAAGGAACTCATTTGAAACTCTGATTCCTCACGTATAATATGGAAATAAAAATTAGTACATACATAGATGTTTTTGATGAGGTTATTTGGGAAAAGCACTTGGCAGAGAGCCTGGAATACAGTTTATCGATATTAACTCCAATTATTATTAATTATAATTAGTCAGGTGATACTAAATATATATCTGCAACTATGGTATTTATACTGAGCTCCATCCTTTATTTCCAGCTCTTTGCTGATTATGTCTTCCTATCACTGCATATTCAACATTTGTTACACTAAACTCATACTGTTTCTTCCTTTTCAAACTAAGCTATTTCTTCATGCTGATATCCCATTTTCCCTGTGTACCAATCTAATAGGTTATGAAATTCTCTGGCTACTACTGATATATCTGGAGCATTCCTTCCCTCCATTTCATTCTCAGTGACCCTGTTAGTGGAAATGCTCAACCTCTGCCTCAAGTACTGCAATTGCCACCTACCTTTTCTTTTCTAATAATTCCCTTCTAGAATCACTTGGAACTTTGCATCTGTAGACAAATAAATATTCCTAAATCACAGACCTTAATCTATAGGCCCTCCATGTTTACAGTGATCCCGTAATTTGAGCCCTTCACAAATTTTGGCCCAACCTTCATTTGTACCGTTTACTGCTTTCATACAAAAATTTAAGTTCCAATAAAATATATTTCATTTCTCTTCCTTGAACATTCCACACACTTCTCTACCTACCAGTCAACATTTATTCTCTATTTATGAAATATATTCATCAGTGTGTTTCTGTGTAAAATAAAAGCAGCCCTTCAAGGGCCATCTCTAAGGAAATATCATGTATAAAGCTTGTCTTGATTACATTGCCTTGACCAAGCCTTTCTATCATTTGATTTATATATTTCTCCTGCCATTTCATTAAAACATTGGAAATAACATGTTTACGTATCTCATTGCATCTTCTCTCTGTCTCCTCTGGGCTTAAGGATCCTTGGGTAAGGTTTATAGGCATAATTAAGCCCTATCTTTACGTTGGTGCCATGAACACTGTGCCTGATTGGCATGCAGATGTATAATTAAATTAACTATACCTAGTTTAAAAAGTGAAATAAAAATAATTTCTCCTATCATCCTGTTAAAATTATTACTAAGCGAGAAGAAAATATTTATTAAAAGTTTCATTATGGCTATAAGCTCCAGGTAGTAATCTAGCCAAAAGCTTATTCATTTTTATTTCTTAAACAAAGGATTATTTAGGCCAAAAGGAAATTCAGTTATGTTTTTAACAAAACTGACTATCTTAAAAATGTACACACACACATATGCTCACATTGTGTTTATAGAGATTGAATATTAATACCTAATATAGAGGTTCTGATTCTGTAATGGTCAAAATACCTCCACTAGATCTCCCCTCCCCACATATAACAACTGTAAAACCTTAGGAAAACATAAAAATAACAGTGAACTGAAGATCTTGCAGAATGAAAAGCAAAGCAATATCTGGAGAATAGTCGGCACTTTGAAGAGAGGATCCTCATGGAGTGAATTATCCCTTTTTACAGCTTTAAGCCTGAGGGCAGATCACATCCAAACCTATGTAGGGTGGCAGAAACTCCAGTAGAAAACACACAGACTTTCTGGCTTAAACAACCAGAGGAAAGAGTTTGTGGCAACCATAGAAATTGAAAGGGAATCCTAGGATGGAGTGCCAGAGAGAAAAGAATCAAATTTTGTGTACAGACTCTGCAAAAATGTCTAACTGACCTCTGAACAAGCAAGCCTAGAACTGTCCTGAGCTGACCCAAAGTAACCTACCTAAGAACAGTTTAGCTGAACGGAGATTTGAGCTGTTCTCCTAGAGACAGAATTTTCAGTTTATGTCCAACCGAGTTAATTGCCTGCCCAAACTACATCAACAAACAAAAATCAACATTTTCCAGAGAAATATAACTGAATCTACAACTTCCACAAAATGCAATCAATATATCTGAGGTACAATCCAAAGTTCCATGACATATGAAGTACCAGGAAAACGTTCACAATTCTCCAGCAAAAGACAGTATGTGAGACAAATGTTGAGATGACCCACTTTTGGAATTGTAACTATACTTGTAAATGTAAAGGATAATATATCTGTCGTGAATGAATGTTAGACTATTTCAGCAGAGAAATAAAAAAATGATAAAAAAGAACTAAATGGAAATTCTAAAAAATTTAAAAACTATTGAATGTGCATCACAGCCTAGTAGAGGTAATGAAGGAAAAGTTGATGAATGTTTACATAGATTGATAAGAATCATACCATTTGAAGAACAGAGAGAAAATATATTGGAAAACAATCAGTACAACCTCAGAGACTTGTGGGAAAATATTAGAATGTCTAAATTATGTGTAATTGTGATCTTGGAAAAGTAGGAGAGAAGAGAGTAGAAAAAAAATTTATTTTGTGATAGCTATAAATTTACAGATTTGAGAAACCCATTGAACTCCAAGCAGAAATGGAAAAAAAATCCCTAAGTGCATGACAGTCAAACTGCTGAAAACCAAAAATAAACAAAATTTTGAATGCAGCCAAAGCAAAACAACACGTTAATTACAAGAGAACAATTATTTGAATTTTTGCTAACTTCTTGTCAGAAATTGTGGATATCAGACAGTGAAGCAAGTCTAAAGTGCTAAAAGAAAAAGTAAATCTGTCAACCTAGAAGTCTATATTTAGTAAAAATATGTTTCAAGAATAATAGATAAAGACATTTTCAGATTCGAAAAAACTATGAGAATCATTGCTAGCAGATGTGACATACAAGAAAGGATAAGGAAGTTTTTAAACTGAATGAGGTTGAAGATCGGTGGGCACATACATCTTCAGGAAGGAATAAAGAGGATCAGAAATGGTAAGCATCTGGATAAATATAAAAGACTGTTTTTTCCTATTAATTATTTTAAAGAAAAATATAAAATTGTCTTGTGAACTTTTCAACATATATTATACATATAACAACTATCACATAAATGAGGAGGGGAGTTAAATAGACCTATAAAGTTGTAATTTTTCCTTATTTTATATGAAATGATACAATATTAATTCTACAGAGACTATGAAATGTCAAAAAGTATACTGCAATCCTAAGAGCAACCACTTGAGACATAATGCAAAAGTGTAGAGCAAAAAAATTTATAAATTAAAATGGAATTCTGAAAACATACTTAAATAATTAACAGAAAGAAGAAAAGGAGGAAAAATTAAAAATCAGAAGGAACAAACTAAAAACACATAGTAAAATGGTAAACCTAAGTCCAACCATGACAAAAATTACATAAAACATTAATAGATTAAACACTCCAAGTAAAAGTCAGAGACTGTCAAAATGGATACAAAAGCAGACTCAATAACACAATGTCTATTTAATACAAATATAATTTAAATAAAGAGACACAGATAGGCTAAAAGCAAATAAATGGGAAAAGACATACCACACAAACAGTAAGCAAGAAGAATAAGTGGTTAAGTTAATATCAGAAAAATCTAGACTCCAAGATGAAGAGTGTTGCCAGAGAAAACAAGGTATTTCAAAGTGATAGTCAGGGATTTGAACAGAACTCTCAGCACTGAAAAGAACTACTAGACAAAAAAAAAAATCAGTAAAAATAGAGATGATTTCAACAATACTATCATTGACCTAAGTTTTTTTTAACTTACAGAACACTACACCAACTGCAGAAAATACGTTACTTTTAAATTGTACATAGCAGGTTCTCTAAATAGGCAATCTGCTGTCTCATATAAGAAGCCTAAGTAAGTTTTAAAAATGGAAATCATACAGAGTATGTTGCTGCTACAAAAGAATTAGATTTTTAAAAATAATGTATTTAAAAATGTCCCAACTATTTGGGCCAGCTCTGGTGGTCTAATGATTAAGATTCAGCAACATCACCACTTTGGCGTGGGTCCATTTCTTGGTCAGGGAACCCTACCACCTGCCTGTCAGCTGCATGTTGCTATAATGTTAAAAGCTATGCCAACAGTATTTCAAATACTAGCAAGGTCTCCCATGATGGAAAGAGTTCAATGGGGTCTCCAGACTAAGACAGACCGGGAAGAAGGACCCGGCCACCCACTTCTGAAAAAACTGGCCTTGAAACCCCTATGAATAGCAGCAGGAGCACTGTCTGATACAGCATCAGAAGATAAGAGGATGGTGCAAATAGACTGGAGTGCTCTGCTGTACACAGTGCTGCTAAGAATTAGAATCGACTTGACAGTACTAACAACAATTATTTGGAAATTAAACACACTTCTGAATAATCCAAGGAACAAAGGAAAAAAAGTAACATAAAATAGAAAATATTTTGAACAAAATTACAATGAAAATATATCAAAATTTGGGGGTGCTGGTAAAGCAGTGCTGAGAGGGAAATTTATAGCACTTAAGGTTTATTTTAGAAAATAAGAAAGATCTAAAATCAATGACCTATGGTTTTACCTTAAGAAATAAGAAAAAAAAAGGCAATACAAACAAAAGGAAGCCAAAGGAAGGAAATAATAAAGGTAAAAGCTAAAGAGAGAAAATTTTTAAAGTCATAAGTAGTTTTTGGAAAAGAATAACAACATAAACTTTCAACTAGACTAATCAAGGAAAAAAGAGAGCGAACACAATTTTCAATAACAGGAATGAAAGAAATGTTACCATTACTGATCCTACAGCCAGTAAAGGGATAAGAGATAATTATGAACAATTTCATTACTGCAAATTTAACAACCTAGAAAATGGAAAAATTTCTTGAAAAAAGTGACAAAAATAACACAAATTTAAATGGAAAATACCGTATATCATGTTCTCTAAATAAAAAAATTGAATTCATTACATATATACTTTTAAAATTCCACAAAGAAAATCCCAGGCCCAAACGGTTTTGCTTTTGAATTCTGCCCAGATTTTAAGGTAAAAATAAAATCAGTTTTACACAAAATTTTTCTGAAAATTGAGGAAGAACACTTCCCAACCTGTCTTATGAGGACATATAAATCTAATATCAAAATCTTTCAAAGATATTACTAAATAGGAACACTAAAGACCTATATCTTTCATGAATATAAATGAAGAAATTGTTTCAAATTATTAGAAAGTAAAATCTAGTATTACGTACTAGGATAATACAGCAAGGCATAGAGTTTATCAGGAAGGCAAAGTTGGTTTTAACTTTTAAAATTAATATGTAATTTGCCAAATTAAAAGAATGAAGCATTAAAAATACATGATCAATAGGCACATAAAATATATTGACAAAATTCAATGCTCATTTATGATTAACAAGCACAACAAAAAAAACCACTTCTCAGTCAACTAGTAATAGAAGAAAATTTCCTTAATCTGATAAAGAGCATCCATAATAAAACTACTGGTAACATGCCTGCAATCAAGAACAAAGCAGGGGTTGGGCCGGTGGCACAGTGGTTAAGTTCACACATTCTGCTTCTTGGCAGCCGGTTCGAATCCTGGGTGTGGACATGGCACCTCTTGGCATGCCATGTTGTGGTAGGCTTCCCATATATAAAGTAGAGGAAGATGGGCACAGATGTTAGCTCAGGGTCAGGCTTCCTCAGCTAAAAAGAGGAGGACTGGCAGTAGTTAGCTCAGGGCTAATCTTCTTCTTCTTCAAAAAAGAACAAAGCAAGAATGTACACACTCAGCAATCTGACCACGTTGTCCTGGAGATCTTAGAGATTAAAATAATGCATTAAAAGACATAAACTTGTAAAAATTGCAAAGAATGAAACAAACTATCTCTCCTTGCTAATGAAATAAATGTTTACAGAGAAAATCCTAAGGAATTGACAAAACAATTATTAAAGTATTAATATCTTAGGATTCAAGGTTAATCCATTAAAAATCAATTATTTTCTAATATACCAAAAAGGATAAGATTTGAAAATGAAATTTTAAAGATTTATCTTACAGTAGTTTCCAAAAAATGTGAAACATTTAGGTTAGATATAAATTAACATACTTCTTTTCTGAAAATTACAAAGCATTGCTGAGAGAAGAAAAAAGAAGCATCTAAATAAATGGAAAAATGCATACTTCTTTTCTGAAAATTACAAAGCATTGCTGAGAGAAAAAAAAAGAAGTATCTAAATGAATGGAAAAATGCACCGCATTCATGGATTATAAGACTCCAAATTGTTGAGATGTAATTCTCCCCAAATTGATCCATATTCAAGACAATAATCTTAATCATGATCCCAAATGCCTATTTTGTAAAACTTGGCATGCTACTTCTTAAATTTATATGACATTGCAAAGGACGAGAATATCGAAAACAATTTTGAAATAGAAGAATAATGTGGGAAGACATAATATCTGACATTAAAACTAACTATAAATTTATAGAAATCAAAAGGGTATGGAACTGGAATAAATATTGCTGAATAGATCAATGAAAAATTGAAAGCCCAAAAACTATTGCACACACATGGTCATTTGTTTTTTTGTTTTTTTGTTTTTTTACAAAGGTGCTAGCTAATTCATTTTAGTGAGGAAAAGAAAGTATTTCCAATAAATGGTTTTGGAATAAGTGAATATTTACATGATAAAGAAACATCTCTATCTCATACTTAAATAAAAAATAATTCAAGATTCACCATTGATCTACTTATAAAAGCTAAAACTAGAGAGATTTCACGTGAAATCATAGGAAAATATCTTTATAACTTGGGAGTAGGCAAAAGATTTTTTACAGGTCATAGAAAGCCAGAGAAAAAAAAAATAGAGTAAATTAGACTCTACAAAAGTGATAAAACCATGCTCCTCAAAAGACATTAATAAAGTTAACAAGCTACAAACTTGGAGAAATTATATGCAAGGCAGAGAGGGAGAAAGGGCGAGAGAGAGACTGGTATCCATGATGTATAAAGAACTCTTACAACGCAATAATAAAGGAAACCCCTCTCCCCCCAAAAATAAGCAAAATATTTTAACAGACTCTTCACAAAAGAAGATATGTGAATGGTCAATAAACACCATGAAAAAAGCTCAATATTGTTGGCCATTAGGGAAATGAAAATAAAGTCAAAAAGAGATACAACTTCATACGTACCAGAATGGCTAAAACGGAAAAGACTCACACAACAAGCATGACAAAAATGTGCAACAACTACAACTCTCATGTTTTGTTAACAGGAATTTAAAATGATATCCCTAGTTTTTTATCCAAGGAAAATAAAAATGTGTGTTCACATATAAACTGTGCAATAATGATGATAATAGGTTTATCCATGATAGCCAAATATTGTGAATATTCTAGGTATATATGTATCAACCAGTAAGTGGATAAAACTCCTATTATATATTCATACAGTGGAATACTATTCAGCAATAAAAAATACAGAAGTTTGGATAGACCAAATAGTTTGGATGGATATCTATAGCTGTACGTATATTTAGACATAGATATTCACATATATATTATATATATATTTAAAATGCCAAACGACAGCAGCATTGCAGATAAAAATATATAATGGATGCTTTAATTTATATGAAATTCAAGAACAAGAAAAATTGCTCTGTGTTGAAAAATTAAACCAGAACAATATTTATCTCTGAAGGGTGTGGACGGGGATTGACAGAGAGGGAACAAAGGAAACTTCTTAGGCTGATGCTAAGATTCTATCATTTGACAGGACTTTGGGTTACACAGTTTATCCATACTTACCAAAACTCAGTGAATCTATACTTAAGATTCACCAATACTTGTTTATTTCATTGTATGTAAACTTGAATTCAAAGGATAAACATTGTACCCAAATCTTGGACTCCAGTTAATGATCTGCCAGCGATCAACTGAGGGGACAATATACCGATGTCTGAAATTTAGTTTGAAATTCACCAAAAAATACGACGAATTAATAGATGGATAGAGAGATGGTTACATAGATAGGCATGTGTTTTTTTAAAAAAAAAAAAGCAAGAGTAGAGTTAAATGTTAATAGTAAAATTTGGAGGTGGGTATACAGATTCACTGTAAATTTTTTGAACTCTGGTGTGTGTTTGAAATATTTTATAGCAAAATATTGGGGAAAAAGGAAGAAATCAGTGGTAATAGATATATATTATAATTTTATAATTATTTATATATAATCTATTAAAATTATGTATATATGTATATTTCCAGATAGGATAAAGTGGCTTGCATCAGCCAAACCTTCCAATTTAGAAAAATCTTTAAGCTTGATCAAATAAAAACATACAAACAAAACAAAACGAAACAAAACAGCTGACTGACGCTGTTGAGAACACCCAAGGCAGCCAGGACTTGAGGAGCTAAGTTTCCAGAATCAAAGAAAAAGCACTGAGTTGAGCCTAATTTTGTCTGTTTTCCTATCGAGCTATTTTCTGAGACTTAAATGGTTCAGGATGAGGGAACAAGCTGAAAGCAGCAGTTGAGAGCTGTCTGCGCTCTCATGGGGACGCAAGGATAAAGATTCCACTTCAATGTTACCAAGGAGACCATGTCTTGAGGGGTCAAGATCCCAGAGAAATACAGGATCATAGAACTTTGCATTATTTTTTCCCTCAAGCTATTTACGAATTTCTAAGTCAGTGGGAAAGAAATTAAAAATCTAGGGAGAGAGGCCAGCTGGTGACACAGCAGGTAAGTGTGCATGTTCCACTTTGGTGGCCTGGGGTTCGCCGGTTCGGATTCTGGATGCGCACCTACACACTGCTTGTCAAGCCACGCTGGGTAGGTGTCCCACATATAAAGTAGAAGAAGATGGGCATGGATCTTAGCTCAGGGCCAGTCTTCCTCAGCAAAAAGAGGAGGATTGGTGGCGGATGTTAGTTCAGGGCTAATCTTCCTTAAAAAAAAAAAAAAAAATCCAATGGGAAAACTGCATCTACAAGGGAGAGATAAGTAGCAGCGCTTTTGGTAGTGTCCCTTTCCTGTGATCACAAAAAATGGAGTTCAAGAACAGCCATAAAAGAGAAAATCTACTAAACACCCTCTTCTTAGGCTTTCAGTTGAGAACCCTGAGGGCTATACTTGAGAAATATGTGCAAACTGGAAAGAGTTTAGCCCTCAATAGACAGAAACACAGACTTAAACCATCTCAAACTCTGATGGCCTTCACTCTAACTGCCTGTCAGAAGAAAACTAAGTCCTCTCTGGAGGAAAACGTCATAATCAAAACCTCTAGATTTTTTGTTATACACATGGCCAGAAACGAATTTAAAATTACCAGATGTATCTTCCATTCAACATTGTACTGGAGTTATCAGTTGAATAAGACAAGAAGGAGAAATCAGGAAGTAAGGACTTGAAAGAAATAACACTGTCATTATTCTCAGATGAAATGATTACATGCATAGAAAATCTAAAGGAATCTTACAATTATTAGTAAGTGAATTTAGCAGGTTTGCAAGGGAGAATGTCAATATGTGAAAAATCAAATGTATTTCCATATACTAGCAACACACAATTAGAAACTGAAAATTTTAAAGAACATTTATGGCAGAGCACAGAGGAAATTTAGGGCTGTTAAAATATTCTGTATGATACCATAATGATGGATGCGTGTCATTATACATTTGTCCAGACCCACAGAATGAACAACACCAAAAGTGAACTATAACATAAACTATAGACAGTCCATAGTGACTATGGTGTGTCAGTGTAAGTTCATCAACTGTAACAAACGTACCACTCTGGTAGGGGATGTTGGCCATGTGGGAGACTATGCATGTACAGGGGCAGAGGGTATATGGGAAATCTGGATCTTCTCCTCAATTTTGCTATGAACCTAAAATTGCTCTCAAAGTATAATTTTTTTTTGAAAAAAACACTTACAATAAGATCACAAAACATCAAACATCTAAGAAAAAAATCTGCAAGAGATGTGAAAGACCTCTATATAGCTTTCTACAAAATACTACTAAAAAACTTAAAGAGTATAATAAACTGAGCATTAGCTAAGAATTTTGAAGGAGATGACCAAATTGTACAACTTATGCTATCAGACATCAAGACTTGTCTTAATAAAACCACAGTAATTAATAGTGTTGTTTCTGCAAAAGAATATAAAAAGTAGTAAATTCTAGAAATAGACACATACAAATATAGGCACTAGATTTATTAAAAAGATGCCACTGCAGTAAGGTAGGAAAAGGATGGTTTTTTCAAGAAATGGTGCTGGATCAATTGGAATTCAACACAAAAGTGAATTTTGTTTGTTTTAAAATACACAAAAATGAATTATAGATAGGTTTTAGACCTACATATGAATCTCAAACAATAACATTTCCAGAAAGTAATGAAGGAGGCTATCTTCATAATTGTGGCATGAGCAGATATTTCTTTGATACAAAAATCACTGATCATAAAGGAAAGATTGGTAAATTGTATTTCATTAACATTAGAAACTTCTATTCATCATTCCTTGTGAAAAAAAGCTATTAGATGGGTGAAAAGACAGACTAGAAAATAATTGTAATATATGTATCCAGCAATGGTTACATCTGGATTCTTTTCTACGAAGCTAGAAGAAAGAAACAGATAAACTAATTTAAAAAGAAAGGGACCAAAGTCATCAACAAAATATAACCCACCAACAAACAAAAAAGACTCTCAGTTAATTGTCAAAGAGAGAGAAATTAAAACTTTAATAGGAAGAGACTTGCTGGAATAGCTAAAATGTAAGTTTGACAATATCAAGTGTCAGTAGAAATATGGTTCATCTGGAACTCATGCCCTGCTGTAAAAGTTAATCAGTAAAAACCAGTTATTGTATATCCCATGTCCACACAATTCCACTCTTAGGTACATACCAAACAGAAATGTACACATTTGAGCACCATAAGACATGTATACAGATATCCATAGCAGTGAAATTCACAATTCTTTAAAAAAAAAAAGGAAAAAACACAAATGTCACTTAACAGTAGAATGGGTAAATAAACTGTGGCATATTGAGCCAATGGAATACCATAAATGAATGGAATGACTAAACTTGTTTTACACTATAACTTGGATGAATCTCAAAGACATGTTATTAAGTAAAGGAAGCCAAACAAAAAAGAGTACTTACTACATAATCATTTGCTTATGTTCAAAAATATGTGAAAAAACGAATGGTGAAAGAAGTCAGAATTAGTGGTTATTAACAGTGTGGGGATCATAAGGACTGACAGCGGACGGAATAGGCTGATTTCTGGGCTTACGGGAATATTCCATTTTTTTCTTCGGGATTGTAGTTATGCAGGTGTATTCACTTTTTTAAAAGGTCATTGAGCTGAATAAATATGGTTTTTGCAACTTCTCAATATGTATATCATACTTTAATTTAAAAATTTTCTTCAAAAACAATGGTATAACTATATAGGTAAACCTAGAGGCTCTAGAATAAGATGACCCTTGTCTTATACATTGAAAGACAGAATAGTTTGAGTGTCCAGTGATCTACAATATGAACTTTGCTTTTAGTCTGTGTAGATTAAATAAAGTCGTTATAATGCTTTTAGAATAATCCTGTAATTCTTCATATTTTTCTTGCCTATATATGTTTATACACCATTTAGGGATCTAGATTCTCCCTCTTGAGAACTTGGCCATTGAAAAGTAAAATTCAGTCTAAGCATTTGTAAATCTGATAAATCGGAAAAGTTCTAGAGGTGCTATCATAATGAGTGTTACAAAGAGTATATGATTCTAGAATGGACATTAAAAGCTTTCCTGTTCACTCCGCACTGGGGAGAATCGATCCCTTTTAAGAGGGACCACAAGAAATACTTGTTCACTGCATCATGTTGATGTGCTCTAGTTAATTAGATCTGGCACTGTTGAGTAAATTTTAAATTGAGACAAAGTGATGATACGCATATATATGTGCAAGTATATATGTGTATATATATGTATTATGTATGTATTTGTATGTGTACATGCATGTATATGTGTACTTTATATATATTTATGTATGTATATGTCTGAATATACTATGCCATATTAAAGTTTTAGGAAAACTAGGTTTTGAGATTATACAATTAAATACTCTAAAATATGGCATATCGTATGATCTCACTCATAAGTAGAAGATAAAAATGACAAAAAAAACCCACATAGCATTGGACTTTGGACTGGTGGTTACCATTGGGGAAGGGGGGAGGGGGGAGGGCAAAAGGGGTGATTAGGGTCACATGTGAGGGGATGCACTATAATTAGTGTTCGGGTGGTGAACATGATGTAATGTACACAGAATTTGAAATATGATGTACATCTGAAAAAAATAAAAATTAAAAAAAGAAAAAACAAGTTATGTTAAATTACCTTAGATGAAGGTTGAGAGTGTTTAATATCTTTGGGTAAAACACACTTTCCATTCTCAAAAATTGCAGAGGTGAACTCTTCTTAAGAGTTCAAAAGTGAAATTCTTTCAATCAAAGTCTCCTCACCCATGTTTAGAAGGTCAAACAATGATCTTAATTTTAAAATATATTGAGTTGTTATAAAAAAATAAAATAAAATAAAATATGGCACACCAATAGCCAAACAATGTGACCTGGCTCAAAATGTGCCCCCTTTATTTCATTTTCTGTCCTCAAATAACTTGCAAATTATGATCCTGGGACACAAATTATTATTAATTTATCTGTTTTTATTTTTTGATTATTTCCAAAACCAGGGTAGTTGGGCCAACAGTGATGCAGTTACCTATGGTTAGGAATGACTGGTGATAGCCAAGGCTCCTGGTGTATATTATTACTACGTTTGTGATATGATTTGTAATGAGAAAAAATAAATAGCAAAAGCATATGATTATTTCTGTAATTTAACTTACATTTTCTAAAACCAGTAATAACTAGTGTAATTTAGATCTCATAAAAGAAACAGAGATGCTCTACTGAATCTAAAAATCAAAGCCCATGAAAACCTTTTATATACAATGTAAACAGACATGTTTAATATAAGCATCTGCCAGTCTAATCTGATAATTTTGCTCATGTTGTATTTTTTGCCCATTTGGCATGTTTTTATGCAGCAATTTATATACAACACTGTATCAGCATATATGGGGGTATACAACCAGCTGTGTCCTATTATATAATTTACAGGAAAAAAAAAAGTTAGACAAAGGAAATTGCTTCCTAATGAAATATGGGGGGGAAATTCTGAGACTAGAAACCTGTTAACCAGTTTTCCAGCTGAGCCCACAGGGGCACACCCTATTCCTAGACCTTTGACTACAATGTTGCCTCCTTTTGAACAGATTGGCATGTCTACTTCAATGCAAAACTTACACGTTTGCTTCAGGAAGGAGCCTACCACTTTTGAAATCAATTCTCTGAAAAGATAGGAAAGAGCAGCATGCACTTTATTTCCCAAAAGGGGGTTGTTTCTGGAAAATGTGGGGGCTTCTTCCCAATCAGAAAATTGTAATTAGTAGTAAACAGAGTAAACAGTGGTGGTGAGTAACAATGTACAATCAGAAACATGCATGAGATGAGCAGCTGCCAGTAGTTAGCATAGCTTCTGTTCCCTGTTTTCCTAAGCACTGTTTATATTTTAAGGGGAGAAAAAATCAAGGGAATAAAATTGTACAAAATGAATATGGGTCATAATCCTCCTATCAGTGCTGTTCCTCCCATCTTCCACCTCCAATTAATTTTTCCATATGTTTATTTGGTGAGCTTTCTTAAGTAAGAACCCTTTGACCAGCTGTCAGTTAGCCAGGTACATTTGCTAGTAAACATATGCTGCACACCTCTCAGGTTTCGGTGTAACAGCTAGATCTTCAGTTAGGGTGAAGGAAGCCATCTTAGGGAAAGGAAGCAATATTGTAACATATTATATATGACCCTGACTCACTTAGTCCCTGTGAATACATTCTGGGCTGCGCGCAGCCTAGATGATTCAGCACCCTTGGCTTTTGCAAAACACATGCTCTGCTAGTTCCTTGACTCTTCCTTATGTATATCTCCCAGCTGTGATAAGATGATAACTTTGTTCACTGAGTTCCCCGGGAACATGATGACTTTCAGAAAGAAAAATTCTGCCTTGGTGTCCATCACGAATAACAGACCAGAGATAATGTGGCTTCTTGAAGTTCATCGCACCTGATGATGGACATCCCTAAACCCCGCCTTACCTGCCCATTTCCCCTATTTCTGCCTCAAGATTCTGTATGATTTGAAGATGGCTCTTTAAGACACTAGTCCACCATCTTCCGATTATGCTAGCTAATGACACAAACCGTTCTTTCTCAACCGCCAGCTCATTTGCACTAGATTGGCACCAGATTGCAGCGAGGAGAATGAGCCCCTTTTTGCTCAGTTACATCAGTAGTCCATTGTCTTTGAATGTTTCAGACATCGTGGCAAGATTTTCTCTTCTAAGAAATGGCCATAAAGGATTCGTTGTTATTATGGCATTTAACTCTTGTTTTGTCTAATTCTCCTTATTCTTGCAAGAATAAGCAAGTCTTACCAGTCAACTTTGTCACATTTGGTGGCCGATGTCAGTACACCTAGAGCATGGGGTTTGATCCCTCTGTAACTGTTGTCTGTATCCAGATATCCTGAGGTGAATGCATGTGTTTTGAAAAAGCCCCAGGGTGGTTCGTGGCTATAGATCCCATGGTATATTAATATCCTGGCATTCTAAAGTTTGCCTCTTTTGAGTGTGCCTTTTGCTTAATGTAGGTTTTTCTTAATGTGAGCTTGTCTTTGAGTCTGCAAGACTCTCAAAGCAGAGGGTCAGATCCTGGAGTATAATAACTTTATTGTCATCCCGCCTCTGAGCTGTTGTCCAGCTTTGCTTAACCTTGCCTCATTTGAAACCACCACCATGTCATCTTCTACTGTCAACAGATTAACTTTCAATTAACTGCCATTTCTATTAAAACCATCAAGTGTCCATGACATTTATCCTTAGGTCATGGAATAGTGTATGCGCTAATCAGATCTATGCAATAGGCATTTTTAGTGCCCCTTTCCAACTCTCTAGTTCCTTCATAGTATTCCCTGCCTTCTCAGGATCTTACCCAGAATACTACTACTGTGAATTATAATTATTAATCTTTTTATAACAAAAATAGGAATAAAATAGTAGTTAACATTTTGCACTGCACACTCTGTTCCAGGAACTGTATGTGCTAAACATTTTGCAGTATTTTATTTAATTTCCACAAAACCTTCTAAAGTAGGTACTATTATTTTTCCCCATTTTCCAGGTGAAAAAACTGAGGCACAGACAGGTGAAGCAACTTTCAGGAAATATTATAGTGAGGCATGTCTAGCTCAGGCTTGCTTGTAATCGTCTTCATCACAGCACAGTGAGTTGTGCTGAATCAAAAGCTGATATTACCAAACACACACGCTCATGCTCATCAGTTAATGTACCACCATTCACAAAGAGGCTTGGAGACTATGTTTCGGTTTAGAAGAAGCATCTTAAAGGGAAAGGATGTTTGGTACTGCTGAAAGGTCAGGGAAGGAATGAGTTTAGATTGATAGAATTACTAGCAACCTTTCATACCAGATTACGTTAAGCTGCTCTCTAATTTACTCACAGCATATGAGATCAGCCATATGTGGTGATTTCAGAGAAGGGAATTAAAATGCTGTTTCATCATCCCCCATTGGAAAATAACAGTTCTTCTGGTAACTATTATCACGGAGCATGTACTATGTACTGGGTACCATCTTAAGCATTTTAACTTCATTTAAAAAACTGATGTCTGGAGACAATGGTGAGGGCTCACTAATAAAAGTGGATATAATACAATCTTTTGAGAATTAAGCTAGTAAAATCCACACAATGGATGTGACAGATATTTCTTACAAATGCATAAATGGAACATTCAGGAATATTCATAACTCAGACATAAGTGAAATGAGGAAAAAATTTTAAGGATGCAGGACAGGGATGTTAGCAAAATTGCATAGGCAGAAATTGAATGATGTATGTTGCACCCTATTCTGAGAAAGAAAGGTTATGACCAGGCAGAAGAAAGACTATGATGGTCCAGCCACAGAGCTTAAACAAACAAACAAACAAACAAAGAAACAACAATAGCCACAGTGACACATGCAAACATTGGCAGGCCCTATGCAGGTACCATTTGAGGGAGACGGTGGCCAGTGACAGGCCCTCTTGTATTGCTATCCACTTGACAGAGATCTCTGCTACAGGGATCAGTCTGGCAAGTTATCAGAGTCTAAAGGCGTTACATTTGAAACACATAAATAGCATCTCTTTTTCTGATTCTATATTTAATAGGCAAACTTATGACTATAAATTTTTTCACATGTGGTTTTCTTTCAAGAGAGAATGTGCTGGTAAGATTGATGCTAACATCTGGTGTGTTTGATAGCTGCTTCCCCTTTTGTAAATTAATACACCAGCATGTTGACATAGCTATGGTTGTGGCTCTAAAGGCACATAGATTTAGACCAAAAATGTGAGTCAACTCGTGGGTAACCAGCAAGTTTCCAAGCCAGGGGGAAAGCCAGTCACATCATTTACTAGGTCAATGTCATTAAGTGAGGCATTGGCTTGCCATCCCCTGGGTAAGCCTCCTCTGCATATCTGGTTTCCACTAACCATTGCATTTTAATTGTAACGCTTTCTAATTATCCCTGTACAAGACTTATTAGCTTCTTTTTTACAGATGAGGAAACTGAGGCTCAGAAAGGTAAAATAATTTCCTCTGGGTTACTCAACTAATAAGTACGGAGCCAAACACTGAACTCAGAAGTGTTGGGCTGAAAATTCCACGTTCTTTGCACTGCTAGCCAGGGTGCATTCCCTGAAAGAAATATAAAGCCACACACTGATGTGGAGAAGACAGTATGCCTTCAAAAGGATTCACTGTGAAACCCCCAGAAAAAGCCAACAGCAACCAAATCAGAGAACTTAACTAATAAGTAGGTTTTCAGAAGCTTTCACTTTTTTCTCATTTTTTGTCAGTTTTCAGGAGAATAAAAAAATCTCCAAGCTGTGCCCATGACAGACACCCGTGGGGGAAACAATGTCACTCACTGCTCACACAGGCAGGTTTAGTATATTGGAAGGCTGGTGCCTAAATAAGGAAATGCAAGCTGATGGCCCCTTCTCATATCTGATGCCTCCAGTTATTCTAGGAGTAGGCAGAAAGCAACAAATTGGCAGAAGACTCATAAGGAAAAATACATTTGTAAGAGGAGATTATTCATTATGCTAAATTGCATTTGTCTTCCATGAAGAGAGAGGGAGGGAGTATTAATACCAGAACTCAAATGACTCTCCCATCACGTAAAGACTATTTTTCAGATTTTTGAGCCAAATTGCACTGTCAGAGAATCACTCCAAATTTCATAACCATTATTATGACTCAGGAGCAGTGTGAACTACTTAGAGTTTGCCTTAGGCACAGTTGTGAAGTAAGTGAAATTTGTCTTCTGGGTCCTTAGTGTTCCTTCTTTATAGTCCCCATCCCTTCTGGCACTGCCTGCTGTTGGCCCTGTTTTATTTTTTCTTTTAATGGAGGAGTTGTCAGTCATTTACACTTTAGTATGAATGCATTTTAATTAGCATAATTAGTGTATCTCCTCATTTAGGGTGGGTTCATTTCAAGAATTACCTCTACCTGTGAAATAAAAGGCTGTGTTAAAATTTTTAATACATGAGGGAGAAGATGGAAGAGCTCTTCAGGAAATCATTAAAATAACTTTTGTGTAGTTTCTCATGACACTATAAAGGCAATCACCTACAGATACAATGATATATAGGTGCTGAATATTATAACTACAATGTCTCTTAAAGAAACCCCATGAGTAAAAACTAGGAATTGAAAGGAAGATAAAGGCAGATGTGATGAATCATTTTCTTACAATAACAGAATTTTAGATTGGATAGAATGTTAAACCTACCGTTTGCCCCTTCTATTTTTCACATTTGCCCCTTCCTCTTTTGCTAGAAGCATGGGGCCCTTTCTGCCCACATTCCACACAGTTTCTGCCTCATAAAAGACTGTCCAGTGCTTCACATTTATTTCTCATTTTCAGTGATACATTCCCCACAAACCAAGGTTTCTGTTTCTCAGTGACATGTTTTCATCAAATGACTGTGCTGGATAATAATCTGATAAATTCATATTTACCAGAATGTGCATGACTCAAAACTGCCTAAAATTTTAGTCATCCATGCTCTTGAATGTATTCCCTTTTAAGATTAATTTTGTTAACCAAAGAGAATGTAGCCCAATTTAATTATAAAGTTTTAAGCCATAGGTGTACAGTAGATATTAATTAACAGGTATACAGGCAAATGACCTTCTCAACTGCATTTCAACAACAAAAATAGCAAGACCAATAGCAATGGCAGCAAGAGCAGAGGCGAAGCAACACAAACAGCCTCTAATAGAGGGGAGGCAGTTTACTACTCTGGATATGTAGAAGGTTGAACCCACCTTGATGGGACTGTAGTGAGAATGGTATTAATTACACTGTCTGGTGTCACTCAGAGTTTTACACAGGAGGAGCAGTCTTTTGTGAATCTCTTTGAAGCATGCATTCATTGGAAGTGTTAGAGGATGTGGAGGTGCTTATCTATAAGAAATAGCACCAGAATGATTGGATTTGCTGGCATCCCCACCTTTCCATTACAATGGTCGCTTCAAAATTATTCCAATCACATGTTAAGTCCCATTAGTGCTAAAGCCTTCCTAGAACAATCCCCAGGATTCTACCTCTCTTCTAGTAGATATATTGTCTCTCTCTTCCAAAACCCAGCAATATCTAGAGTTTTTGATCTCTACCACTGAAAGGAAGTTTGGATTAAAATCTTTAAGTAGTTACAGAAAATAAAGCGAATCCTTTTCCTATACAGGCATAACAAAAAGTGGCTGTGTGCATGCAGATACAATTCTCTTTCTTAGTCTAGCAGTTCAGATCCCATGACCATTTCTCTTTGATCTTCCTCATGGTCTTGCTATCACTTTGAAGCAGCAAGGCACGCACTCTGGGTACCAGCTTATTAAATACAGGTTATTGTTAAAAGAAAATTCCAACTGAGACTGAGCTGATTCATGTATGGTCTCCCTTGTTTACTAAGAATACTTTTGACTGGAAAATATTGAAAGGAAGCTTGCTTTTCAATTTTTTTAAAGAAGTTTTAACTCCCTTTTATTTAGAAAAAAAATCTTTGAAGTAAAATTTCACCGATCACATCCCAAATTTGCTTAATTCCAAAGCCTTTGGACTTGAAGACATTTCGGTACACAACCGACTCAGTTAAATACATATCCTACTGTCCCATTAACTAATATTGCCATTTTCCACTTAAAAACATAGGTTGCATAATCAAGATGTTATTGGAAAGAGTAGAGAGATTTGGAAGCGCTGTTATTGCTTACCAGCATCAGTCAAGTTTTGTAGCTTATGTTTTTTCATAAGAGTGAAATATGGAAAAATTATGTATAATTATTATAAAATGATCATTTTTCAAATTTCCAAATAATATATAACAATTATAAAATTATCAAACTTAAAAATCATGTTACATATAAATAGACAGAGACATATGTGTATATACACACACACTTGTGGAAGTTTGGATTGCAGATTCTTGAATCCAGCAGATCCGGGTTTTACGTGCTTTATACACTATCTGGCCTTGAGATGATTTTGCCATTTCCTCATCTATAATATAGGATTGCTTAAACCCATCTTGAAAAACTATCGTGAGCGTTAGAAACCATGAACAATGACTACTGGAGTACCTGACATTGAATAGGTTCTAATAAATAGGGGCTGTTTCTGCTTCTGCTGCATCTGCTGTTTGGGAAGTCATTAACCAGCCTGCAGGAAATAAATCTCCACAGCCACTCACGCAAGTTGTTTCTGGGAGAAGTAGCACCATAGGAAACCATACCTGCAATTCAGAACATCTGCCCCTGAGACTTTGGATTTGGGGTCCATATTTTACAGCCTATTTGTTTTTTTTGTCCTTGGCACCTTAAGAACTATGGCTTGTGTCTCTAATGGAAGTCTCGTGAGCCTCTAGCTGTACCTATTTTAGCTCCTCTAAAGGAGGCTGCCCTTCACCTTCCTTTTGGACTCCCCAAAAGTTCATTTCCCTTATGTCACACAGTCCTATTTAAAGTCAAACTATCTCAAACACATTTTAGATATCTTGTGGTAATCCATCTAGATGCTCTGTTGAGGCAGTTAGCAACCACAGGTAAATAATTCTATTAACATAACTAATTATAATCTTCTTACCAGATGCCTTTGGGGAAAAAAAAAATTTTAATTTCTCAACTACAGAAAATACACTACAGAGAAGACACAGAGTTATATAATTGGTATCGTCTCGTATCCAACAAATACACAGCTTAGTCATCTTTATCATTATACTAAGATTGCAAATTGTCTGATCTCATTCTCTGACTCCACCCTATTCATTGATGAAAAGGCCATGAGTTATACCAACCAATTTATATCCCTAATCAATTATTTATTAAATCCTTGCTATATGCATACTATTATGGTAAGTGTTGTGGCTGCATCTGTAGGTCTTATCCTGTTAAGATGGTTTTAGTAAAAGCTTGCAGATCTTAGATTACATGTCAGGCCTGGACTCTTGCCCCTCATATGCCATTCATTAAGTGTGAAGCCTTGAACAACTTCTTGAGCTTATTTGCTTCCCTTTTCTCATCTATGTAACAAAGAGGCTGAACCAGATGATGTCTCAGGTCACTTACAGTTCTCAGATTCTACGATCCTCCACCTCTTCCCTGAGATGCTAGGTGAGATTTTCCAGGTGGTTCATGAAACACATTCCTTGCTCCAACCATAAGGAACTACATTCATATTTATCTCACTTCTGGGATTTCATGAGTGCTAAAACTTTCCTTGGAGCGTACCGCCCGCCCTTTACCAGAATAACTCCTAGTCATCCCTTAGGTTCTGGTTCAAATGCCATTCGTTTGCTCAGAGGTCTTCTGTAATGCCCCTGACCGTGCTGAGTTAAATGCTCCTCCTTGGTGCTCATATCATCTTAAAAGCTGTCCATTTCTTATAACATTTATTGCACAGTGCTGACTTGTCCATTTGTCTGACTGAATTCTTCACTAGATGGTTGGCTTTGCGCCTTACTCGCACATTGGATTTTCGACTTTAGCATGGGCTCAGGCTATAGTAGGTGTTCAAAGATTATTTCTTGAAGAATTGCGAGTTGAATTCTCTGCTTTAAATCCTTCAGTGGTTTCCATATGGACACTGTATTACTCCTCCCAGATCCCTCCTCAGGATGAAGGAACTCATCTCACCACTGTAGGCAATAGAAAAGCTATCAGGAGTATGCCTCTCTAGGAATTGCCCTGGGCAGAAGGCTACCCTCATCCCGGGGACAGCCAACATGCAACGATTGCTTGATGTAGAGGTATAAAGGCCCAGCCCCTTTGCCCAAATGCAAGACAACCAGTAGAGCCATCCCAGTCCCAGAGCTCCCTGTGGGAAAGGCTGAGGGAGGTATGTGAGGTGACTGCATTGCACTTCCATTCCTGCCGGTGCCCAGTCCCATTTTCTCTACCCCAATAAGTGTTGTTCTCTAAAGCACTGGGCAATAAACTTCTCACCTGGAAAACTCCATCTCAAAGTCTATTGTCCAAAGAACTCAACCTTTGACATCGTAGGTCTTGGAATAAACTCCAAAATCCTTAAAAGGTCTGCACAACCTTGACTGATCTGGCTCTTTCCTCCCTCGCTAATCTATTCTTTTCGCTATGCCACTTTTCTCAATGATGTGGTCTGTCCTTCCTTACATTCTTGAAACTTGCTTTTTTTCCTCCCATCTGGGTCTTTTACTTCTAGTCCCTCCTTCTTGGCATGTCTCATGGATGGCCTATTCATATCCCTGAGGTCTCAGCTCTGGCGCACTTCTCACAATTCTAGTTATTTCCATGACAGCATTTTCATAAATAGGGATTATCATGCTTCCTAACGTATTGACCCCGTTGACATCTAAGCATCTGAAGTTAGACAGAACTAACAAAAATAACAACAATAACACACTTATTATTAACCAGGCACAGTTTGAAAGGGTTTACACATTTAATCCTTATAACAACACTATAAAATAGGTCCTATTATTTCCTCGATTTTACAGATGAGAAAAATAAGGAACAGAGATCCCACAACTAGGAGAAAGTGAAGCTGAGATCCAAACTTCAGGCAATATAACTGCCAAGGCTGTGCTGTTAACCCCTGCTGTAGGCACTACATGACACTTTCTGAATGATGTGGAGCAAATGAATGAATGAAGTGGATAGGATAGAGACTACTTTTTAAGTACTTTTTCTACAGAGGGTGTTAGAGGCAAAGATAAGAGCGTTAAACGTAATTTAAAACGCATGTCTCTTTGGAAAGAGAAACAAACATTTATGAATTCAGTCTCACCTTTCATGTTGAATAAGTAGTTCCACTGCTGCTACAGAAAGGAGCATATTATACACTGGTGCCAAATCCAATATGTTGCCTCTTATGCATTCTGGTGCTTGTGTTCCTAATTTCTCCTTACTAAGCAAGCAGTTCAAATATCAGTAAGCCATTCAACAGAAGATATATTTGGAAATATTGCAATTGATTATATTAAGAGAAAAATTAAGCTGAGTCTTAAATTTGAAGGTGCATGTTCTCCTTTTAGATCGCTATAGATGACATTATAGTACATCTAGCTTCATAAATTGTATGATGATTAAATTGCATAATGCAATGCACAAGAAATACCATCTCTAATAAAATTTTCCACTTTCCAAATTTACTTAGTCAGAGACTTTGTCTACAAGACGCCAAATTTCTGGAAGCAAACTGAAAAATGTGATCAGTTACCAAATGTTTTATCTATATTACATTGAACATTTTGTTATTTATAAATTAGAAGGCTGAGAAATTTTGACTTAGTATCTAGAATATTTGGCAAAGACAAATAAGTCAATGGAATCTGGTTCCTTTTCTTTAGAATAATAATGCATACCACATTCTTCCTCTTCTAGCTTTTTGCTTAGGTATGTTCAAAATCACAACATATTTTATTAGATCTAAACTGTCTGCATTAATATTATACTTAATCGAAAAGCATAATTAGAAGTGTTGTTTAATAGGTTAATTGCTGATGAAATACATGAAATGTGATAATCGTCTTTGGCATAATGATTTTGGAAGCCATTTGGCAAGATAAAGTATTGCAAAGGAGATTAGTTCTCCAGATGAACGTCTATTACTGGTCTTGTACTTTTATTCTCTAAATTTTGAGTGTCAGTTACAAAATAATCTCCTCATGAACATCAACAAATACTTATATATTTCCATGTTTGAAACAGTGTTATATTTCATAAAAATAATCTTTTCCTTAGAGTCAATACATGTAGAACAACTATATTCTTGCTGAGAATAAGGAAAGTCAGTTACAGTAATTTTCCTAAACAACAATGGTAATACAACCGATTCGGTCGCAATATCATATGTAGTATCAGTCACTGATTTTTGCATATTTTTCCCCTTTGAGCCATTACCATATACAAAGAACACTGGAGGTACTTTAAATTCATTTCAAGAAAATATTCTCTGGGGTAATCGCTAGTTAAATTTCGAGTGTCTCGATGAGACACTCAATGTAAGTTAAATAAACTATCTCTATGAAACTTCCAAATAAAATATGAAACTTTTTTAAAAATATACTTCAAGATTTCAGGAACGATGTTTTATCTGCTAATCAATGTCATTGCTCAGTTCTCTATTGTCAGGAAAATAGTCAATCTAAGGCAGATCTTGTGGACAGTTAGACGTTATATTCGCAAAAAATGAATAATTTAACGTATAACCACCAGCCCTATCATGACATTAATTTAAGATTTCCTTCCCCTCTAATTAAGATAACCATTAGATAAGTATGAACAAGATTTAAATAAAAAAACAAAAACTTTGACAATTTAAGAGTTTGGGAAATATTTGACTAACTTTAAATCTTATCATTTAACTCAGCATTAGCCAGAATATCTTAAAGAAAAAATTCTCACAACTGTTGAAAATGTACTCTCACAAAGCATGTGGTAACTCGTAAAGGAACAATTGAACTCTTCTCCCTTCTGAATGCTACTTACTACTTCCATGAGTAGAAATTATACAATTAAGAATGTCAAATTTTGTGACAACCTATAGCTTGATTTAAAACAAAAATGTGATAACCAGATACTGGTAATTATTAAATGTCTTTTACTTGAAGGCTTCAAAGTCATTGGCAACATTGCTAATTCATCATCATAGTTTGCTATGACAGTCATCCCTCAGTATCCGTGAGGCATTGGATCCAGGATCCCCCCACAGATACCAAAATCTGCAGATGCTCAAGTTCCTTAGTCAGCCCTCCTTATCCACGGGTTCTGTATCTGGGAATAGAGAGGACTTACTGTTTCCATTTATGCAAAACTGTACACAGGTATCTATACCAATTTGAGAA
Source organism: Equus przewalskii (assembly GCF_037783145.1). NCBI lineage: Eukaryota > Metazoa > Chordata > Mammalia > Perissodactyla > Equidae > Equus > Equus przewalskii. The sequence goes on from NC_091843.1 coordinate 13,909,084, forward strand.
TTAAAATGTGTATAATACGTCTGGGACCAAATGTATATGCTGTCTTTAATCATTGATTTTCTATCTTACAAGTGGAATTCTGATTCATTAGGAAGAAATTTCTCTGGGACTTCCAAATATTATATTAAAAAATTCACTCCAAAAATCAATAATACATTTATATTTCAATTTAAATCTTTTGAATTGAGACAATATGTGCAAATAACATGCAGGAGATGGAATTCAATTAGATACTATCACTAATAATATTGAATAAGTTAATTGAGAAATCATGGCTAAAGAGCTACATAGTGAAAACTTCAAATTTAAAATTTTGAATTCCTTATCTTCCAAACCACCATAAGTCTGAGAGTGTTTCCTTATTTTTCTTCTATAAGAAAAGAATAATATAGTACTTTCACTGACAAATCACCATTTTCATCATTCTATATTGTGTATTTATCTGAGTTGGCTAATAATTTTTTTAAGAAAAATTGGATGTTTTAGTTTAAATTTTAAACAGATTTCCAGATATAAGTGAAAAAAGAAATGATAGCTCAATGCTATAGCCAGAGATAGTCAACCCCAAGTAGTGGTCATTAACCTTAGAACACATTTCAGAGTGATAACACTAATTATACGTCTAAGAAACTTCACACACAGGTTTCTTGTCATTTATACCGTTGAGGGAGAGAACAACCTTATTAGACACTTATTAGTCATCTCAAAGGAAATCCTTTTGTAATAACAGGGTCTTTAAATCAAATTTTAAACAGAAAGCATTTTAAATGTTCTCTTTTAACACAACAGAATCCAGTAGACTTCCCTCCCTGTCTTAATTAATTCTATGACTGTTTCAAAAATTAAAGATATCACTCGTATTCTCCTTCTTAGCGTTGTCTCGTGTAGGAAATAGTCTCTTTTGTAGTAGACATCTTTGGAGTGTTCTCCCAGACAAGGCCTTCTTCCGCTGTCAGATTTGCAGCCCCACATATAAGGTAAGCCCCTGGAACCACATTTTTACTACGTGACTGTGCTCCCTGGTAATACCATACTGGACTAGGAATGGATCCCTGGCCCAAGCTGGACTATTCATATTTGCTCTTTCAGAGTTGGACTTGAACTTGGAGAAGCAGGTTAAGCTCTATTGCCCCCATGAATGAAAGGCACGTTATCTGCAACTGTGAGGTGGACTTCTGCCACAAAATTGCAATGCAGAAAGCAGAAAAAGGATCAAGTGAAGAGGCAAGATTATGCATTTTAAAGGAGTCTGAGAGTCATGATGCTGGAAGCTGAATGCTTTCTACATCTCTTATCTCTGTCCCTCCTAAGGTGGGAGTGTCTTTCTTCCCCTCCAATTCTCTAAACTAGCTTTTATATTTCTTAATAAATCCCTCATGTTTGTGTAAACAAATGTTAGTAGATTTCTGTGACTTGAATCCCAAAGGGCATTGATTAAGACACCTATTCTTTTTTATTATAGGAACTTTTCCAAAATTTTCTGTATATAAAAACAACCGAATGTATGTTATATTATGATGAAAATATATGAAATTTTCTTTGAAATGTTAGCAACAAATTCAAGAATTCTTATCCTCCCTTAATATTTTTCTTCCAAACACACATAAAAATCATAAAATCCTTTTCAACTTGGCAGTTTCTTGAAACGTCTTTTTCTTTATAGTTAGTCACCATGCCGTTGATTGGGCTTCTAACAGAGCTCCAAAGTTAACGAGCATATTACTTGTATAGCGTGTCTGTTTTTATCCAGTGCAATGCCCATGTCTCTAAACCTATCTTAAATCCACAAGCCCCTGGAAAGTAGCATGATGTGTCACCAACAAGCAAGCCACTAAGTAGAAGCTATTAAGCAATTTCAGTGCTCCTGGACCTAGTAATATTGAACTGTGAGTCCTGGAGTGCCTCCTAGTTAGCATTTCACCAATAATAACTCTCAAACAAACTAACAAGAGGATGTGTATCAGGCCTGTGGAAATTGTCTCTCACTTTCAGTTGCAATAAGAGGAGCTCTATTAGTTTTTCTTAACAAAGCAACAAATTACCAAAGACATTTTTTTCAAATATATTTAAAACCAATTTACTGTAAAAGGGGAAATTTTCTATAATAGAGGAAAAAGAGAGAGAAGGGGGAGAAAAGGAAAGAGAGAGAAAAACATTTGACAATAATTTTCTTTACTTGCTTCAACATATTTTAACGTGGTTTTACATATTTAACTTCCTTACTTATTGTAATTGGAGTGTAGGGACATATTTATAATTAGAAAAATATTTTACAGCCTTTTTTGGATAAAAGCCTAATTAAGATAATATTGTTCTCACTCTAATCATGAGAGGAGTTCGTGTCACAAATTATGTTCCAATTAGTCAGTTAATTGTAGTTAGTTAGTTAACAGTGAGCAGTTACAGAGTACCTAGCTAGTTAGTCAATTAGCTAACTATGCACAGTTATGGAGTAACTAGTGTGTAAGGAACACCAGGCACATAGAGGTGATATTAAAAAATAAATACAAACTTCCTTCAAGGAGTTTTAGGGCAACTGAACAAACCCAGGTGGGACATGATTAAACGTAAGCAGCTTTCTAACATCTTTAAAAAAAATAACAAATCCTGTCCTATGTGACAACATGGATGAACCTTGAAGACACTATGCTGAGAGAAATAAGCCAGTCACAGAAGGGCAAATACCGCATGACGCCACTTTCGTGAGGTATCTAAGATAGTCGAACACATGGAAGCAGGGAGTGGAATGGTGGTTGCCAGGGGCTGCCAGGAGGGGGGAAAAGAGAGTTCTTCAATGAGTATAAAGTTTCAGTTATTCAAGATGATTAAGTTATAAAGATTTGCTGTACAACATTTGCCTATAGATAACAATTGCATTGTGCACTTAAAAATTTGTTAAGTGAGTATATCTCATGTTAAGTGTTCTTGCCACAATAATAAAAAAAGAAAGCAAGCATCTTAAATCAACAAAACAATCAACTGAAACCCCATAGCAAACCTATCTGCTTGGGGAAAAGGGGCCTACGCCTATGAACTCGTTAAACACAGCAGAGCTACCCATTACTGCTTTGTTGAGACAAGAGGGACTTGACTCGTGTGTGTTCCTATCATCTCTGCTCAGGTGTCAGCACGTGGTGGCGGGGTCTGAGCACTGCCCAGTGCAGTAATGCAGCCAGCACCACCTGGGGAGCCCGCGCTGTGAGACGTGCCTTCTCCCTTCAGTTGGTCTCTGGCAGCTATTCAAATGCAAGTTAAATATGTTAGGACCGGCTTTGCAAAACATCTCTAAGCAAGAACTCCCACTGAATAGTAAAATGGAAATTCTGCTCTTAGAAAACCTCCAGAATTAGGTTTTATTTCTGACACCTCAGATAACAATAAAAAAAATTTGTCTTCGTGCATTCAAAGTGCTTCACATATATTATTTACACTTCCTACATCTGTGACGAGTTGGGAAAAAAAGAGAAGAAAGAAACACATGTGAAGAATCTAAAGCATTGAAATACTCAGTGATTCTCCAAAACTGTATTGATAATAACAATAATAATTTCTACTACAGCTACCACCCCTGCCAGTAATACTGCTATCTCCCACGAAACTCACTGATGCCAAGAACCATGCAAAACACCTCACATACAGTCTTTATCTTAATTTTGACAGCACTCCTGGAGGGGCTCTGTCACCCCATTTTCTTGGTGAGGAAAATAAGTCTCCTAGAGTTAAGTAATGTGCCCAAGCACACATAGCTACAAAGAGGTGGAACAGGATTGTCTAACGCCAAAGCCCACATTCCTAAATCTACACTGCCGTCCTTCAGTATCTCTCAGGAGGCTTTTCAGTGCATAGTCATCCTCTGTTATTATACTTCTATATATTTATGCATCATATTCAAAGTTATTTTACATATTTTGGTCTCACATAGTATGCATAAAATCGGTCTGCAATTCTCTCTCTATTTCAAATGTCAAACACATATCCCACACAGCTGTTCTTTGAAGCACTGACCGTGGCATGATCTATAGAGATATAAATAAAGATACATCCATTTGTTTGTTTATTGTCTGTCTCCCTCACTAGAATATGAGGTCCATTAGAACAAAGACTTTCTGTCTCAGTTGTTACTCTAGATCCAGAGTCTAGAATAGTGTAGACATTTAATATGTACATGTTTAATGAATGAAAAGAACACATAAATTTGATTCTAGATCCCAGAATATCAAGTGCTGTCTCTACCATTATAAAGTTATAATTATTTTTTAGATGCAATCACCGTCAACTCATTAACAGTATTTTTACTTGAGCTATTTAACCAGATTCTATATGCACCAACATCTAACACAGGAAGCACGCAGTGGTTGGAAACTGCTATATTGATTTTCAGTGAAGGCCAAATAAACTAAGAGAACAAACATTCAAGAAACAATACCATAAATCAGGCTCTGAAGTTTCCAAAAATGAAGTTCAAATGCAGCCTCTGTCACATAATATGTACCTACAGGTGAGTTATTTCTCTTTTTTGTACAAAAATAAGGAATAATTAGATGTAATATGTAGGAATTATTATGAGGATGACATGAGATAAAACATTAGTCTATCACTTTTAAAACATGATTTTCCTGACTTCCTCTAAAATGTTGCACAGCAGCAAAGCATTCCATTTCAAACAATTGCAAATCTCTCCACCAAATCATCCGTGGCAACGAAACAGAGAAGAAGAAGAAAAAAGACGCCGCAAGACCTCACAGAGCTGGAGGTCAACTGAGAAAACATCAGACAGAACATGGCATCCTGGGTGACACCTAAACAGAATGGCAAAGCCGAGAGACCAAAGAGGAGGCATGAAAAGCAGCACAGAAAAGACAGTGGACAACGTAGCTTTAGAACTCAGAACTGCATGGGGCGCAAACTTCAGAAGCAGCTTAGTGTGATGGTGAGATAGTGAATAGCACTAAATTCAGATCTTTTTGGGAAAAGCTAGAGCTTTTCATTTCAAAGAGAGGGACAGAAGGGGTAGGTTGGCTTATGTTTCAGGAAAGCTTCAGAGACCTTCACAATCTTTGGGAATTCCCTAAGGTATAAAAGTTCAATCAAAGAAAATTGGCTTAAAGTACTCAGCACTAAGTGAACATCTCAAGATTAGTTAGCGAAGTCGACTTCCCTCCCTTCTTAGCTCTCTGGACTGGGTAGTGAAGGAATCAGAAACAAAACTAAATAGTTATTAAGGAGACAGGAAAGCTTATGGGCGAGTATGATGTGAAACATGCATGAGGAGATGATAGACAGTTTGAAAGAATTCTCCCTCCTTTTATTGAAAGACAAAGTTATGAGGTAGTTAGCACAAGGCAACGTGGTAGATGGGAATAAAAATGAGGAACGTTATGATCTTTTGTGCTTTCTTTCCAGGATTCTTAAGTTTTTATGTGATGCTAGGTTCATGCAATTTATGAAGAAAAACCTAAGTGAAAGGTTTGTAATTATCCAGGGGATTTGGATATATACAAAAGCCAGATCAGATAATGCCCCTCCACATCATCAGCCATTTCTTTTTATTTATGTTTCTTGAAAGCAAGAGTTTTATCTGACAATTTGATAATATTCTTAACATATTTAAAACAGATATAAGAAAGAAAAGAAGTTCATCTTTCTTGCAATAAGAATGTTTGGTCTTTGAATTCAAAATCTTCAGGCAGAGAAGAAATATTATATGTAGACTATTCTTAGCAATTAGTAAATGAAACAGTATATTTCACAATAGTGTTTTTCATAAACTCTAAGGTGTGCATTTTTAAAAAGTATAAAAGGAAACACATATAGAAAGTACAATGTTCCAATTACTGTTTCTAAGGTTTTGCATATATTAAAATATTTAATTCTCAAGCAATCCTGTAAGAGAAGAACCATTATACCCATTTTACAGATGAAGAAACTGAGGCTCAGAAGAGGTTGTATAAACTTCCCAAAATGACTCAGTTGGGAAACAGCAGAGACGAGGCTCGAACACAGAGAGCCTGGCTGCAGAGACTGTGCGCGTAACTGGAGAGCACACCGCCACTCGTGTCTTACTCAGTTTAGTTCAGCATAGGAGGCGAACCTGTCTGCTACTGATCAGAAAACAAAATCTTAAAATGTGAATAAACATACTGTCCTCATATACAACAGAATATTTACTCGTTCTCTCCTCTCAGATGAATTTTTTCCATTGTCAGAATTTTTACCAAAGAGTAGCAATATTCATAACCTTTCATTGTCACTTGTTTTAACCCAGTTATTCTTTTGATACAAAAGGAGGATTCTACCCCTGAATAAATGGATACAGGAGTCCAAGGAGATTGGGAATGGGAACTTAGATCAAATGGTATCACTGTTGGAAATGGGGTTTGATTGCACTGAGAAAACGTTGGTGAGACACAGAACTGAGCATTTATAACCAAACGGAGGCAGAAGAGGAGAGCGGGAGAGAGCCCCAGCTCTGAGGAAGACCTGGGTTGAAATCTCAGGTGATCTTGGATAAGTCACTAATCTCTCTTACGCTTCTAGTTTCTTCATTTATAATGTGAGAATAATCATAGACTTTCCCTTATGGGTTAGTTGTGGAAATTAAGAGAGACAACTCAATAAATTGTGGCTGTTACTAAATTACACACATTAAGAATGGAATAAGAGATATTAAAGAATTATACTTGATTTTTTAGAAAAGAAATTTAATAAAAGAGTACTATAGTACCGTATAAGAAGGTGAAGACCACTACAGAAGTTGATATAACCCCGAAATCAGAGAAATACAGATATTAATTGTATTCCTTTTAAGGGCAAAACTAATTCCTTTTGTTAATTTGTTTACCAAACATATTTGAATTCATTCTGAAAGAGTAGCATAAGAATACATAGAATATTCTAGATCTTTCTGTATCCATAAGTCTATCCAGAATTTTTTTGTGAAGAAATATATGAGTAGTTATTTGGAAAGCAATAACTGCCTAGATATAATTAATCAGTTTAAACTTTTATTCCACAACTATATAGTGACAACCATAACTTCATTTTTGTATACAAAATTAGCAGTAGAGATGTTTATGATTTTATGAAGTTTCTTGGTTTTAACTTTTAAATGACATTTCTCAAAATTTACAGTAAAGTACGCAAAATATTTAAGATCCCTTGTCTTACTGAGCAGCTTAACAAAAGCATAATTTAGAGATACTCAACTTCATACCTAGAGTTTCGAGTTGGTGCATATACTGTTCAAAAAGGTGTAGTATGGGTCCTCTGATGGTTATATGTCAGTAGGTGACACATGCAAAAAGTTTTAGTAGCTTTCTATTTACTTATATTTCAAAATAACGATTTCCTTTTAAAGCAGGAATATCAAGTTTTATTTAGAAATAATTTTAAAATGCTAATTTTTAAAATGAATTATTTAAAAAAGTGCATTAAAATTATTATGCAAACAATATTAAAACCTGCAAATAACAGAAATTAGGGAAACATTGGAAAATCCAAAGCACTTAAATGTAAAATAAATATAAATCACTTTTCCAGGTTTTCTTAAAAACAATATTTTGTGTTATGTAATTTTCTATTATATCTCAAGAGTAATAAAAACACAATCATCAGTAATTTAAAAAGATTTCAGTTGGCTATTCTGTATTATGTAAGTAAAAATGACATGATGACCTGATGTGTTTTTATGTGCATGTGTGTGTGTTCTTCAGTTAATATTTAAAGAGAGGTAGACCCTAACTGCAATCCAACTAGCATCCATTATTAATGTAATAACCAGGTATGACTTTCCATTTTCCCTTTTCAGCTATAAACAACCCAGTAACAGTTAATTAAGAAGGAAAGTGAAACTACTAGAGGATTTTATCTTTTGAATTAAAAACACTTGACGTCTCTGACTCCAGCACTATCCCCTCCCCACATGTATTTCCAAACCAATAGGAAACGCACACACACAGACGAGACTAAACACACTCTTGTCCCAACAATTCCACAGTTTTAATTAAAGGCTACATTTTGTTAAGCAAATTAGGAGTAACAGTAAAGTGGAGGGAGCATGTGAAATGAATAATTAACATTGTATAGACTTCAGCATCATAATTAAGATTAAATGCCACATATATTCAAACTAGATTAGCACAGCCATTGAGAGCAGCGATATGCTCAGTAGGAGAGTATGCTTTTGCTAAATAATGTTTTATGAAGAGTATTCTAAAAACATTAAGCATAAGGTTGTCATATATAAAATGATTAAAGTTTTATACAAAAGAAGCTGTAACTCCGGTAAATGAAGTAATTTCATTTTCCTGCTGTTTTCACCTTTAGAAACAAACTGTAAATGGAAAGGAACTCCATGTGATATCTTATTAAATAAAGTATGAATCGCCCTGTTTGAAATTAATGAACGCTTACTACATAAATTTGGGGTAACGGATAGTTCCAAGCAATTACTCTCACTTATTTCTTTGATATTTCTTGGAAAGATTCATTTTACTTAACCTCATATTTATTGCATCCCGCAATCTTGCTAGCAAGTTTTTGTTTTAGGGTGCATTACTCAAAATAAACATTCATTTAAATTATCTTTAACTGAATTCTTTCTTGCATTTTGCCATAATTTGTGAAAACTTTTAGAGTTGGCAATAGATATCCATATGTTCTCATAGCGCGTGCATTTCATTCATGCTGACAGCTAGTAACTTTTATGCCAAGATTAAACTTGATTCTGAGCCCTTTTATTCACTCTCCTTCCTTGCTTCTTTTCCCCAAAATTTTGACAAATTAGAATTTTAAAATGAAACCAAAGCACAATGTGATTTTACACTAGTTAATTTTATTGGTTACAGTTCTTTCCTAATGTCTCCAGTGTTTTGTTATTGAGCTGGAATTATTTAAAAAGAAAAAGTAAAAGATTTATCTTAAATCTAATCCCATTATAATTATTTATATATAAATATTTATTATTATCAAATTAAAAGAACAGTGAAATGAATAAAAACATTTAGAAGTTATGTTTAAAATACATAGATAATTTTATACACCTAAATTTATTTTGACATCAGAAAATCTATACCTTGAATGAGCAAAATCATTTCCTCAAAGTGGTCAACTACTGAATAAATAATCCAATGAAAATACTGATAGAGTATGTAGTACACATTTACATATATAAAATGGTAAGCATCTCATTATTTTAAGCTCTCATTATTTTGGTCTGTAAAAATAATCCCCTCATAAAATTAAGATAAAAATAAAAGTTACACTATTGGGATATATCCCTTCAGGGGAGAAAAAAATGTCCTTTTTGGGGGAGGTACATTTTTTTCTTCCTATAGCTACTTTAACGTATTGCACTATAAAATATTTTAAATAGTTTTTGGAGGGAAATAATTCAGGGACTGTCATTTTTTTTTAGGTCAGTCATTTGTGCAGTGGGGTAGGGGGAAAGGAGAGGAAGAAATCAAAGAAAATTTCCCATAAGAAAATTTTATGGTCAAATAGGCTGGTATTTAAAATAAAGAAGCAGCTGAGGTTTTACTCACCTTTTTCCAATGCTTTTCTATCAAAACCATACTATGAATTTGATTCAGAGGAGAATGAACTCTATAAACTGAGGGAGGGACTTTTAAAAAAATTATTTATCCTTCTTTCCATGTTGATAAATTATTCCCTGCAAATAGCATTCAATATTCTAAAAATAAAGCAAACCAAAAAGAGAAAAAAGGTTTTGAAGACCAAGTCAAAAGTTGGCAATCAATCTAACTACATTCCAAATGAGCCAAGGGGGAAATCCCAAAACATTATATATTAAGTATCTATTAAATATACACTAGGCAAAAATTTAGAAAAACTCAAATCATGGATTTACTAAGCAAGTCACGAGTTTTACTTCTTTACCAACTAATGCCAAGACAATCTTGAAAATAACGGAAAGAACAGGTAACAAGCAAAAAAATTTGAGCTGATCAGGTCTGAAGATGAAAAAAAATGTAGTTAATATCCTTGCCAATTAAATGAATTCTTTTTAAAAATTACGTTACTCACCAGTTTTGGTGTAAAAAACGTTATTGCTTTGTGGGTTCAAGCTTTAAGATGAAAGTTAGATACTATTACTGTAACTATAAATTACATTTATAGCAATATAATTGCAGGTGCTACAAGTAGGTAGCATTAATAGTCTCATCAATTACAGTGCCATAAACATTGTTTACAGAAGCATAAATATTGATATTAATGTAATCAAAAATCAATAGTGATTAGTCAAAGTGTCACACAAAATATAACTAATTTGTTAAATGAAATATTTAACTTTAGCCTATGTAGAATATATATTGCCATGCAAGGGAATTCTGTGTGTCAAGTCTAATGAAATTTAAATAGTGATGCAAAATGAAAAGATAAATAGTTGTACTCACTGAACATCCTGGACATCACAAAAGTTCTCATTTTATAAAATATTCTCCTTAAAAGATGATATTTTGGGGCCTGGCCCCATGGCTGAGTAGTTAAAGTTCTGCATGCTCCACTTTGGTGGCCCAGGTTCATAGGTGTGGATCTCGGGCACAGACCTACTCCACTCACTAGCCATGCTGTGGCAGTGTCCCTCAAACAAAAAAGTAGAGGAAGATTGGCACAGATGTTAGCTCAGGGCTAATCTTCCTCAAGCACAAAAAATATATACATATTTTGTATTAAAAAGAATTGGTGTAAATAGATCTACACAACAGTGATTTTTCAAATCATGTGAATGAATCTCAAGGAACAATTAAACTCAAGCACAGCATCCCATTTCACTCCCAGAAAAAGTAATTGGAGAAAAGTACTAATGATATTGTTGGGGTTCCTATAGCAAGATTTTACTTAATTCTCCTGCTGTAGTAGGCAGAATTCTAAGATGGACTCCAAAATTCCTGCCCCTGGGAGTGCATGCCCTGTATAATCCCCTCACCTTGAGTATGGGTGGGCCCTACCTATTCAGGTGAACCTTTTTTTCAAGGCCATCTAGAGGTCAGAAAGGAGAGCAGTCGGTTTCTAAACTGCAGTGAATGCTCTCCTGTTGGTCACAAAGGAGCAAAGTGCCATGTTTTGGAGGGGCTCACATGACAAAGAAAGGCAGGCTGCCTCTAGGAGTTGAGAACAACCAGCAAGTAAATGGAGTCCTCACTGATACAACTGGAAGGAAATAAATTCTGCCAACAACCAATGAGACTTCAAGGGGACTTTGAGTCTCAGATGAAAATACAAGTCCAATCAGAGCCATGATTGCAGCCTGATGAAACCCTGAGTAAGACCCAGTTAGCCTACACCCAGACTTCTGACCTACAGAACTGTGAGGTAATGCATGGATATTCTTTGAGATCCCTAACTGGTAATTTGGTATAGAGCAATACAATAGAAAAACGAATATACCTACTTTAACTCTTCCGTCCAAAAATCTATTTATTTCTTCTGCTTATCTGTTCTAGTATCAAAGCACTTGAAAACTTAAGAGTAAGAAACCACCATGTTTTCCCTGATTCACAAAACCAGTCCAGCTCATGAACACCTATGACTCCGTGCCTCAAGTTTGAAACGTAGGTACACATGCTGATCATACCCTCCGAAGGGTATCTGTAAGCACCTGTGTAAGGCACAAATACACAAACAGAAACTTCATAGGTACATAGACACATAGCCATCCAGCTTTGAAAGGATCAAGTTGTAAGGATAATAGTGTAAAACCCAGGAAAACTTTAAATTCAAGTCCAAACTGCAGCAACGAGCCAGATGTGTGTCACTACTTTAGTGGGTAACAGAATCACTTAATTGCTTTAAAATTCAAACTGCCTATCTCCAACTCTCCATTTTACAAGAAAACAGTCCTAAGACAGTTGAAGTATACTCCTCAATTTCACCCAAATAGTAACAAGGGCTAGAAGTTTCACAATTTCAAGGAAAGAAGAGGAACTTAAACATTGTCTATCATATGTCATGTACAGACTAGATGCTTTTATTATTTGATGTCATTTCGTCATCTGCCACATTTATAGAGTGGATTAGACAGAGGCACTAACAACAGTCTGAAAGGCAGGCAGCATCAATGTGTGAACCAAGCAGATGTAACATAAGAGGGAGTGGTATGGATAGCGGAGAACTGGGGAGTGCGTGTCTACTCAAATGGTACCCAAAAAATAAAATTTAGAAAAAAAACCTTCCCATCACCAACTGAAACACAAATTGCTCTCCTGGGTTTGCAAGGAAAAAAACAAAAAGAGTGAAATGGTTAGGAAAGCAGGCTTTATAATCTGTGTTCTGGGACCCTTGTTAGTAAGATACCTAACCCCTCTAAGCCTTATTTTGAAGTGGGATAAAAGACTGTCTATTGTTGACAAAGTTATTATAAGGATTAAATCAGATAATGCAGGTAGAACACTGAGAACAATGACAGATGCATAATAGGACCTTAGTATAACTGGTAGCAAGTAAGAGGCATACTGGTGATGGAGTAATAGTATCAAAATTAAAGAGTCTACTTTCTCAACTCTAATCATTTCTTCTCATATTATTGGGGGTTGTACACTACATATAATCTTCTAGTTAATTCCATATAAATAAATATATGTAGGTATGTATATGTATATATCTCAACTACTGAATTGTTGTTATTTGTACTCCTGGTACCCACCCTCACCTACTAAGTTATGGATGGAATTATTGATATCTCAATATCATTTGAAACTATTGTGATTATAATCACCTTGATCTCACATAAGGTAGATGGCAAGTCTCCCTCTCTACCACCCCCAACACACACAAACAGAGGCAGGTACACAGTTCAGCAATTTGTGAAGGAAGCAATACTTATGAATTATCTTTTACTCCCTCCTCTTGGGAAAAGAAGTATCAAATTAGTCTAAATCAGAGGTATCCAATTGGCAGCCCATGGATAGAAAATGAATATTTTTTAAAATTAACTAGTTACCAAGATTTACAAATTGGGAAAGTCACATTAAAAGCCTGATTTCTGGCTTTCTTTTCTTTATAAAAAATAGGTTAGTATTTTAAAAGTGGCATTACATCGCATGGAGCAAAATTCAAAAGATAAAAGCAGTGTCCAGTGAACAGCAAACCTGCTTTACATCCATATTCCTCAACCAATCAGATCCCCCCTCTTTTTTTTTTCGTCTCTTCTCACCTACCTTCAAAGTTTATTTATTTTTTATTGAGGTAACATTGGTTTATAACATTATACAAATTTCAGATATACGTCATTATATTTCAGTTTCTGTGTAGACTATATCATGTCCACCATCCAAACAGTAATTAGCATCCCCTCTTTGAAGGCAACTTTTGTTACCACTTTATTGTGTTTCTTTATGACCATGATCTTCTCTAGATTCGTTTGATTGGGGCCAGCAGGGAGGTGAGAAATTCTGGAACCACTTGGATGCCACTTTTCTCATGACAACATTCAGCGGCTGCCTAACTACCCCCCCAACCCCGCTACTGTCCCTCCAAATGATCTGCTAACAATTCTGGAAATGATTTTAGGAAAGAGATATTTAAAAGTGAGTGTTTGAGACAATGTTTGCTTGCATGCTGATGCCATTGTTTCTTACCTCAGTGTCCTGGAGGACATTGACAAGTTAGAACTGACTACACTGAAAATGTTCCACTGTCTTTATAGACAATAAATTAAATAATGTCACATTCACCCAGGTATTAGGTTACGTTGTTTTCCCAGAAAAAAAAATCAGTGAGACTAGGAAATGTTCATAGAAATTTCGCATTTTTAAGTAAAATGCTTTTTTTTTTTCTTGACAGAAGACTTAGTTATATTTGTGGTAGTATCTAAGCACTAACATATCTAGAGATTTAGGAGTCATCCCACCTTCACTTTGTTCCGAAGAGTTGTGTCTGCAAGTAAATTGCTATGGCTGAAACATTTCGTTCTTTCAAGCCATTTGAGTCAGTTACCTTATAATAAAGAATTTTGTCCAATCACATTAAACTGCATTGAATCACTAATTATCTGAAAATTGGATTAGAGGTTAGAGAAGAGTTTTCTACTGATACAACAGAATGATTTTCAAATGCTGTGGCACACTTGCTGCTGTTGCAAACCATGTATTGCCATCTACTTTAGGGGATTGCTACGAAAATTCTTTTTGTTTGGGATAGACAATTTACTGTCATCTCTATAGCTCATTGCTGCAATTTAGGCACCTTCCTTTTACACATGTTGGACTGAGTCCTAATTACTACTAAAATGATTTTTCATCCATATTTTTAATGACTAAATAATTGATATGTTAGCGGATACTCAACACACATGATGTTAAAGTGTTAAATATAAAAAGACATTCTAATCACTCATGAACAAGATTTTTAAAAAAACATATTTTCCAATATAATAAGTGTCAAAAGTGCAGGGAAGTTAAACACCAGTTAATAACAATCAGGTAATTTATGCTAGTTTCATAGTTAGGGTTAAGTACTCTAGTAAAAGCACTTGTTCACCTTGGAGATTATGTTTCATTTCCAACATAATCCTCAAATTAAAAAGATATACATGTTGCCATCAGCCCTGTTTCTTATGCACAGTAGCTCCTATTGTCCTAAAGTGTCCCCTTGGGTCATCTTGCCATGGAAGCAGTTAGTTTTTTTTTCACATTTGTAACCTGAAACTGCATAGCTGGAAATTAGTAAACAGCTCTGCATACTTAGTATGTTTAATTACAGCTTCAAAAATTGTAAGGCAGTGGGGTCAAGATTATTCCTGAGCAGACCATCAAGTTGACAAAACTGAGGGCTTCGTTACTTTGAGGTTGTCCATAAGCTTACGAATGCAACTCATATAGATATAAATATAGAAATAGACACAGATATAGACCTCTTACACCCAGCCAAGCTTTGGAAAATAAGAAAATAGTAGGCTTTTTCACTTAGATTCCTAGTTTGGGGCCATGTTAATGCTTCCCTTTAGAAATCTACAGGGAGGTTTAACCTTCGGATTAACTTGAATACCCAATGGTATCCAGGCTGTCAGGAAAGGTTGTAGAAGGACTCTGTTAATAAAGCATTCAGGAAGGTTATTTGCATAAGCTGTCTTCCTTGAACTAAGTATTAAAAATGGTATTGCTGCCCAAAGCCGAAGCAGTAAGCAATTAAAGTCTGAACCCTAAATTTCCTCTGCTATTACTCTGTAAATAAGGAAAAATAGCCATCGCAATTCTTGCTTCAGGTGTCCCATAAGAAATCCCTGGATCCAAACAATTGGCATTGTACACCCAGAATACAAATGGGGATTTGTGATGAGGACCTCCACAGGGTAAGGTCTGTCTATTAGTTTGCTCTGGCTGCCTTAACAAAGTACCCCAGACGAGGTAGCTTAAACACCAGAAATTTATTTTCTCACAATTCTTGGGCTAGAAGTCTAAAATCAAAGTATCAGCAGGGTTGGTTTCTTTTGAGGCCTTTCTCCTTGGTCTGCAGATGGCCATTTTCTCCATGTGTCTTCATATAGTCTTGTGTGTTTGTGTGTATGTATCTTTGTCCTAATCTCTTTTTAAATAGACGCCAGTCACATTGGATTAGGGCCCACCATCCTGACCTTGTTTTAATTTACTTACTTCTTTTAAAGACCCTTTAAGACCCTATCTCTAACATAGTCACATTCCGAGGTGCTGGGGCTTAAGGATATCAACACATGAATTTTGAAAGGACTCATTTCAGCCTATAACAGTCTGTTATGGAGGATTATGATAATAGGAGATTGCAGCTCAAAGAGTTTTATGCTGATGATTGTGCCTACACTTCACACATTAGTTTTACCCTTACTTTGGCTCATTATCAAATAACATATAAAGCTTTTTTCTATTTAACAAGAATCAGCTGATAACTTGGCCTTTCTTCCCAGTACCCTAAACATTGAATCTTACTAAACAGCCTGGTAAGATATTTTTAATAGCCTTCCCAACATGAAAATTTCTTGTAGACCAAGATATCCAAACAACAATAATGCCATAATATTTTCTATCTTCTGGCTATAACACCAGATGTAACCTTAGGACTGTGAAACTCTAGAAATACTCATGGTATGATATTCCAACTTCAGATATCATAATTGAAGGAGGACAAAGCTGCCACAATACACATTTTATTCAGCAGTGAATCTCTTGGAAGTTTTCAGTGAGGATGTTTAGTACTACTCAGAACAAAATCAGCTGTAAAGGCTGTCTAAAGAAAGGCATTTGGCTCTGAGAAGATTGAGTTAATTGGCAACTTCTGGAAAAAAACTTGCTTTCTACATGCCAGAGACCTAAAGGGTAACTAGTGGATAAGAGACTTACAAGTCTAAAGCTCCAGAAACTTTCTTAAGAATATTAATTATAACACACAAATATTGAATAAAAAAGATATGCATGCTATTGTCACTACTCTTCCTCAATGCCCAAGCTTGTTATAGCTGAATACCTTGTTTTGTATGACTATAGTTAATGATCAACTTGCTATTTGTGTTACAAAAGATAAACGAAGTTAAATCATATTTAGATGATTTAATAGATAATTATATATTTTTAAATTATTAATGTAAACATAATACCAGGAAAATGTAAATAATTAATGATGTACTTATAAATAATTTCTATTCGTGAAATAGATTAAGAAAATGATTTGTCCTTACCAGTTGGCTCATAAATATTTAACAATAACTACTACTGATATCTTTTAGATTCACCTAAAAACCTAACATTTAACCCTCGGTTCCTAATATGGAATGCATTTTTAAACAGAATATAAAGGCAATAAAGTATACTTATGTATAATCTTTATTTACTTCAGATCATTTAGAAACATTTTTAAGTGGCTGGAGCATAAACAGCATTTTCATTGTGTTTAATAGTCACAAATATAGGGCAATTTTTCTTTTAAATTTTAAATCTCAAAGATGTTAAAATATATGTGTTCATTGAAACATAAGTTAATTTTATAGTTCCAATCCACAGCATGCTCAATTTATAAATTCCCCAACTTTTCGTATTATGTTAAAAAAAATAAATTATGTTTCGGGAACTTATTTGTGTAGTTGCTTTCCCAGCAATATGCTTCCAACAGACTCCAAAGCATGTCCAGCAATGAGGAGAGCACTTTGGGTGGGTTACTTACAGTTCACCCACCCTTGTAGTAAACAAGCAGGGATTTGTGGGGGTTAAGGAGCAGTTGCTTGAAACAAAAGAGCAGCTATCATGTAGATAGCTTATCCAGAGCAGTGAGTGCTGGAGGGGCCATATATCCTTACTAATGACAAAGGCCAGCTGTCATCCTTGATCTAGGACGTCTTTAATTCCACAGTGGAGCATGAATACTTCTCATTTGCTGTAAACAGTTTCTGAAACTTTACCATTAAAGATCCTTTATGTTCTTTTACTGAGTCTGTTCTTGTCTTTCTACCAGTTAACATTCACTTTATGATAATCACAGAGTATACACATGGATCTATATAACATATATATACAAATATATCTATGTTACATATGTAAACCCATATTACATATGTAAATCTATATATTATATGTGATTGTATATAAATATATGATATATTTAAATGTATATTATATATAAATGTATAAATCTTAAAATACATAAAATCTACAGTCATGTGTCACATGATGATATTTTAGTCAACGACAGACCACATACACAAAAGTGGTCCCATAAGATTAGCACCATACAGCTTAGGTGTGTAGTAAGCTATACCATCAAGGTTTATGTAAGTACACTCTATGATGTTCGTACAAGATGAAATAATCTAATGACGCATTTCTCAGAACGTATCCCAGTCATTAAGTGCCGCATGACTGTATATTATATATTACATATAAAGCATATAAATAATATATCTAAATATTAAGATATACATAGAATAAACTCCTTCATATTTTTTCTTTTCAATTATCCCTTCAATAACTACCTACTCCATGACACATTATTTCATTATATATTTGAAAAGTGCAGTCTTACAGACTCAATGGTGATTCTCTTTAAGATATCATTGATTTTTCTGCTCTAATCCATGATTTGCTTATCTCCATTTTAATTCATGATTTTCTCATCTCTGTTCAGATCCATTATAAGTTGATTTAATAATTTACTCTCATAGTTTTTTTCAGCTGACAATCTTTAATCCAAGGTTTTTTTTGGCGGGGCTGGATATGGGGTAATCAGTACGCTGTCCTATGAATAACTAAAATAAGATCAGTCTACTGTTGCTGGGAGATTTGTTTCTTGTTCTTTTACCATGTTACACAGACAGCTGGAAGCCTTTGCCATTGTTGTTATTCATGCCTTTGTTTTTATAATATCTTTTATGATCTTATTTTTATTACATAATTAAATAGGAATCTATCTATACCTTTGGAAATAGATGTAAACTGGAAATTCATTGAAGGCAGAACTTTTCTTGTATACCTATTGTATGCCCTCTTTGTAGCAAAGTAAGCATTCAATAAGGGCTTATTAATAAAAATAAGAGGTGTTGATTCTGATATGAGGCAAAATAGAATTAGACACAGTAAACCATAGTTCACAATGAAGATATACTTGTGAAACTCAGTAGCCATTATGAAGCAAAAACTACAGAAGCTGCAAGGAGATTTAGTAGAAATATGCTAATAATAGAAAGATAAGAGACTTTAATATACCACTATCAGCACAAAATAGATCAAGGTAGACAAAAAATAAGGAGATAACAACAACAAAAATAAGCAGAGTTGGAAAATCTGAACAACACCTGAATCGGAACATTAGGACAGATCATGTGAATGTATTTGGAATTTACATCTTTATAATAGAGAATACATCTTCTTCTCAAGAACAATGGAACTTTCACAGTAATTGGTCATGTACTAGGGACACACTGAATATATTCCTAAGTCCCACAAGGTAGACATAATATAGACAACTCCCTGATCACAATGCAAGAAAACTAGAAAATATTAACAAAACCGAAAAAGCAAAAATAACCCTTCCTTTAAAAATTAACACAAGGGGCCAGCCCAGTGGCATGGTGATTGGGTTTGCATGTCCTGCTTCAGTAACCCAAGGTTCGGAAGTTTGGATCCCAGGGACGAACCTAGCACCACTCATCAAGACATGCTGTGGTGGCATCCCATATAAATAGAGGAAGATTGGCACAGAGTTAGCTCAGCAACAATCTTCCTCAAGCAAAAAGAGGAAGATTGGCAAGAGATGTTATCTCAGGGCTAATCTTCCTCACAAAAAATAAAAATATAAAAATAAAAATTAACACAATAAAACCTCTACTAAAAGACTAGAGCACAAAAGGAAATACAAACTGAAATTATAGAATTTCTAAAAAGTAAAACACTACATATTAGAATCTCTGTGGTTCATTTAAAGCAGTGATGAGAGGAAAATTCATAGTACTAAACAGTTTTATCAGGATAAATTAAGGATTGGAAATAAATGAATTAAATACACAGCTTTAAATAAAAATTAAAGAACAGCAAAGTAAGTCAATAGAGAGCACAGGAAGGGAAATGAACATAAGAGCCAAGATTAATAAGAAAAAGAATAGAAGAGCAGTAACCTAATAATAAACCATAATAAATAATAATTTAAATAATAAATCCAACTCCTCTTATTACAAAATATAATTAACAAAACAGACAAATTACTAGCAAACTTGATTCAAGAGAAATAGAGAAAACCATATATATAAATTAAGAACTGAAAAGAGGAAAACAATCATTGATAACAGTTTTAAAATCATAAGAGACAACGAAGGAAAAAAATATTTTCAGACAACTAAGAAAAAATAGAAAGGAAGGAAAAAAGTGAAAACTTAGATGAAGTGCATAATTTTCTAGATAAAACAGATCATAAGAAATGATCCCATTAGGAATAAAAAGATTAAACAGACCAATTTCCACAGAAGAAAGAGAGAGTGTTATTAAGGATGCACTTTGCAAACAAAGCACCAGGTCCAGATGCTTTCTCAGAAGATTTCTACCAATCTTCCAAGCACTAGGGAGTTTAAACGCTTTGTTCCAGAAGCTTAAAATAAAGAAAAAGTTTCTGATTCTTTTTATGAAGCTAATAACATCAATAGCTAAATCTTATAAACACAGTACCAAAAAAGAAAGCTATAAATCTTACTTAAAAATATCAATAGTAAATGAAAGGGTGAACAGACTGCAATACTACATTAAGAAAATAACATACCATGACTAAGTGGAATTTACTCTAGAAGTACAAGGTTAGTCCAACATCATGAAATCCATTAATGTTACACAGTTCTTAAAAAACGTGACCACAGGCTCAAAATGGAATCGCTTATGCTAAGTCCCATGTCACCAAGCCGAGACTTCATTACAGTTTCCGTTATCCCAGAAATGGAATCTTAAACCAGTCAATCAGGAATTGGCTGATCAGCACTAGTTAGGTAACATGCCTGATAGACCCCTGCCATTTCCCAAAGGAAAGTAACTTTTCATTAACCAACTTAATTTTTTTGCCCACTACAACTTCCTTGTTCCGGCTCCCTTCCTTGGAGCTCCTTTCTATCTGCTAGATTGGATGCTGCCTGATTTGTATCAACTTTTGCTGAAATAAACTCTTAAAAACATGCCTCAGTTTGTCGTTTAGTGCAGTATATATTAATAGATACTAATCTATTAAGATATTTTTAAAATCATATAATTATCTCCATAGATACTGTAAAAGCCATAGACAACACTCATTCCTGATTAAAAAACACTAAAGAAAACACAAATTGACAGATATGTTAACACATTATAATGTTAATTTTTTTTCTTAAAAGCCAGATTTCACTTAATTCAGAAACACTAAGACATTTCCACTAAGATCAGGGTACTGGAAAAAATGCCCACTCTCTTCATATTTGAGAAATCATATAGAGGCATAGAATTGATAAGAAAGAAAACTCTTGGGGCTGGCCAGCAGCGGAGTGGTTAAGTTCGTGTGCTCTGCTTCGGTGGCCCAGGTTTTGCAGGTTCAGATCCCAGGCACAGACCTACACACCACTTATCAGACCATGCTGTGGCAGCATCCTAAATCCAAAATAGAGGAAGACTGGCACAAATGTTAGCTCAGGGACAATCTTCCTCACCAAAAAAAAGAAAACTTCCTTCTGTTTGTGGATATATGATCATATACCTGGAAAATCCTAAATAATCAATGATAAAACTAACTCAATGAAAAATTCATTACAGTAGCAGAATACAAAATTAGAATGCAAAAATCCATAATCTTCACTTACACAAATAATAACCACTTAGATGGTACAGAAAACTCTGTTTTCACCAAAATCAAAGAAGAGTATACTAAGGAATAAGGAACAAATTTAACAAGAAATGTGCAAAACCTTTGGAAGGAAAACTTCAATACGCTTCTGAAAGACAAAGTAATAGATTTGAAAAATTACTCACAATCTCAATAAAAATGCCAACAAGCATTTCTATAGAATTAGATAAGTTGATATTAAAGTTCATATAGAAACACAAGCACACAGAAATAATCAGGAAAAGACTGAAAAAGAAAAATACATTGGGGGATTAAGTCTACCCAGTTATTCAAACATACTATAAAGTCTCTAAAATTAAAATAATGTGCTCCTGCTGCATGAACATGTAACCACAGGCCTGCTAGCATCAGTTAAACTGGCCCTACCTTATTAACAGAGTAAGTAAGAGTTGCTTGTCAGAGTTGCCCCTTGTCCAATTTAGGCTGGTTGAGACCACCAACCCATCAACTGGCTCTGTGCAAATGCCTGATAAGTGACTCTTTTGACATCAAAGGGCTGAAAACTCCACCCTCAGATCATACTAACATCACCATCTTGTCAATGTGGGTCCAGTGCAGAGTCATGAAGCTTAACTATGGTTGAGCAGACCATCAACTACCTCACTTCTCCTTACCTCCAATCATCTATCTCCACACTTCAGACTGCCCTGTCCGTCCCATAAATTTTGGCCTAAGCCCTAGATCTGGGAAACAGATCTGAGAGCATATGCCTTCTGTCTCCTTGCAGATCCATCTAGCAATAAAGCTGTTTTCTTTTCCCAAAAGCTGATGCTGTAATAATTGGTCTTTTTATGTACATCAGGTAGGAAAATCCCATCTTTGTGTGGCAATAGACAAATAGACCAGTGAAATTGAGTAGAAAATCCAGAAATAAACCCAACTACATATAGAATTTCATGTGTAATAAGGGTGGCATCTCAAGGCAAAGTTAAACTTCTTAATTAGTATTGCTGGGACAACTGGATAGCCACTTAGAAAAATAAAATAAAAATTAGACTCACACTGCACAACATATATAGGAATCAACTCTAAATGAATCAGGGATCTAAACATATAAAAATAAAATAAGTTAAAAGTAAAACAAAAATTCCTAGAAGAAGAAGCTACGGGTGAATTCATCATGAACCTCAGTGTAGGAAAAGGTTTTCTAATTATGACCCCAAAATTCAGAGACAATAAAATACGAGACTGAAAAATTTAACTGCATAAAAATTATTTTTGCATTGCAAAAAATACCATGAGAAAATTCAAAAGACAGTTGAAAATACAAGAGAAAATATTAGTCACATATATCCCATACAAAAGGTTAATGTCCCTACAATTCTTAAAGTTTGAGAGGAAGGGTATCAAAACCCCAACAGAAAAATGAGGGAAAAGATATGAACAGATAATTGACAAAAAGGTTACAAAATGTCCTTAGACTTATGAAAAAATGTTCAAACCCACTGATAACTAGAGAAATGCAAATTAAAACAACACTGAGATACTATTTCTCAGCTATCAGTGACAATTTTTTTTTTAATGTGGAAACACATTCTGTGGGGATGACTGTGGAGAATCAGGCATTCTCATACTCTTGGTGATACTCTTCGTAGCAAAGCATCACAATACCTAGTAAAATTACATGTGTACTTACTTTTGGATCCAGCAATCCCATTTCCAGGAATTTACCCTGGTGACACATCCTCAATAATATGAAACTATATATGCACAAGCTTATTCATTGCAGCGTTATTTGTAATTGCAAAACATGAAAACTTCCCAAATGGCCATACATGGGAAAGCGGTTAATGAGAGATGGTGCATCTACAAACTAGAGTATGACACAGAAAAAAAAAGAAAAACATGAGGAAGACCTTAATGAACTGATATGAAATGATTTACAGGATATATTTATAGCTAAAGAAAGAAAAGAAAAATATCTCTAGATTAGCACTGTTTATGTTTGATGGAAAGGGATAAAAGACATATATGTATCTGCTAATTTGTGCAAAAAAAAGAAACTTAAAAAGTTTGAACTAAAAACTGGTGATAAAATTAAACCAGAAAGTACAGAGGGTGGGTCGGAAGGGGGCAGAAAGGAGGGAATGGGAATTAGTTAGGAGGGATGAAAGGGGATTAACACTTCTTTGAAAATGTCTTTTTATGTAAGTCTGATGTTTAGAACCATGATGATATTTTACATACTCAAATAACACATAAAGATTAAAATCAACCAGAATGTGAGGGAGGCCTAAATTTGAATACAAAGAGTAACATGAGCCTAACTGTACTGCAAACTTAAAACAAAACCACATCTGGGGACTTAGTGGTGGCGGTGGGACTAACCTAAGTAACTGTGACAACAGTATGTTGACTCTATGTACTAAGTCCAAAGACAAGAAGAACTATACACAAATACTGTATTCTAGTTAGAAAATTTGTTTTCCACAGGGGTAAGGGTTCATAATTATCAAATTCCTTCAGCAATTCTGAAATTATGAGAATTGAGCAAATAAATACATGGTTCCAATGCAGGAACTCACTGTTGGAGAAAGGAGTTAATTAATAAAAAACAGAGATGACACAACATCGATTCTGTGATAGTCTTGTCAAAAAGGTACATTATTCTATATTAATCAAGAAGAAACATTAGACTATCCCAAATTGAGGGACAGTCTGTAAAATAAATGGCTAATACTTGTCAGCATTGTAAAGCTAAAGAAACACAAAGAAAGACTGAGGAACTTATCCTAGATTGGAGGAGAGTAGGGAAATATGGGAGCTAAATGCAATGTAGGATTCTAGATTTGATGTAAGTCCAGAAAAAATTTATTAAGGTTTGGAGATCAGTAAACATAATGCTGTCGATGTTAATTTCCTGGTTTTGATAATTTAATTGTAGAGTGATTATGCAAAATATTAAAATTGGGGGAATTTGTGTAAAAAGTATACAGGACATGGGGCTGGCCCCGTGGCTGAGTGGTTGAGTTCTGGCACTCCACCTCAGGCAGTCTGGGATTTCACTGGTTCGGATCCTGGGCATGGACATGGCACCGTTCATCAGGCCATGCTGAGGCAATGTCCCACATAGCACAACCAGAAGGACCTATAACTATTCAATATACAACTATGTACTGGGGGGCTTTGGGGAGACGAATTAAAAAACAACAACAACAACAACAATAAAAGAAGATTGGCAACAGATATTAGCTCTGGTGCCAATCTTTAAAATAACAAAAAAGTACACAGGACATAGGACTAGTTTTGCAGCTTTTTTCTAGAACTAAGTTAAATAAAATACTTTAAAAAGCAATGATTGTTAATAAAATTGAAATTAACCTGCATTGGCAGAAAAATAAACGATCAAGCATAAAAAGAAGGTAAATCAAACATTTATGCCATTACTGGGTTTGGGGATTGGGATTCATCAAGTTTACCTGTGTCCCCTTAGATCTGCTTCTCTGACTACAATCTGAAGTCACT
This sequence comes from Equus przewalskii, assembly GCF_037783145.1. NCBI lineage: Eukaryota > Metazoa > Chordata > Mammalia > Perissodactyla > Equidae > Equus > Equus przewalskii. The sequence continues at coordinate 13,933,876 of NC_091843.1, forward strand.
TCTGAGACGAAGGGACCTGGATCAAATTTTAAAAAGAAAAAGAAAAATCCTTCAGAAAGGTGTTCCTGTTCCTAAGGACATGTCCTTTAGGATGACTTGTTAAAGTTGAAAACACATCTCCAGGTTATGCTATGATATTGTACTTGGTAGAAGAAAGCTCAGTTGCTTCTACAGGTAAACAATAAAACCATCAATGTCAAGAAAATAGAAATCAAATTATGGAGCCATTTAAAGGCATAGAAATACATAATTGCTGTTACTAAAAATACAAACATTTGCTTTATCAAATATATTGACCTAGATGCTACTATTTAACTCAAATCCTAGATAACCATACCTCTGTACATTTCTAAATATATGCAATTTCAGGTCTTAAAATGATGAATTTTTTCTCAGAAGTCTTCAATTTGTGTGTCTGCATATATATGTACATATACATATTTTTCTGAAAAGTCTCTTCCATCAGAGTTCAGCCTAGGTTTTAATCCTCTATATTTACACTTAATCAATTTATGTGAACCTAGTCAAGTCCTTTGATCCCTTCAGTTTCTTCATGTACTGCACTTACAACACCTATGCGACAATACCAACTCAAAACTAAAAATCCTGTGATTCTAGTTTAAATCTTCCCATTCTATGCCACAGAGCTGTGGTTGTGAGCATCAGTTGAGACAATGGACTTGAAAGCACTTGGTAAAGAGGAAATTATTTCATTGTTTGTTGACATATGAATTGAGTAGGCTACTTGACAATTTGGTAAGCTTCCTTTAACAAATAAAAATAATTTTTTTTACATTTTTCTTTCCTGGGACCATTATCATAAAAGGAAACAGCGGAATAAGACCTTTGATTTATTAATATTCATACGATGGAAATTAATGATCAAGCAACTATAGTTCAATTATATTTCATCGATATAACAGAAAATAACTGTATTTCAACTAGCTAAAATATCCAATGCGACATAAAGAAATCCTGAGTTCTGTTTGCTTACATAAACTTGGTTTTCCACTTACATTCGTAATAGTACAACATTACCATTACAGGCATTTCAGGGATCCATGATGACCTCCAGACTATTTCTTTTCTATTAGTCAGAAAGAGGCTGAGCTATTCTAACACAATTTAATCACGTTTCTTCCACAGCTCTAGGGATGATTTTCATGTCAACAGGTCTAGAGCCTGTTCACCAGATACAGAGGTGGAAATAAAATACTGACTCTTGAATGGCAAGACACTGGCTGTGCAAAGATCATGGTAAGAGAGAATGAGCTTTCATTCTTTGCTTAACCAGTTCTATTGCCCTCCCTTATCCTCCCATCTGTCTACTTGGTGCATCACTGCCACTCAGTACAACTCATGGGTTTCAAAGAGGATTATTTTGTTGTTGACAAGGGAATAGGAAGCATGTACTCTCTTGCAGAAACACAGCACTCGGAATGTAGTACTACTCCTTACTGATACTACACTATATTTTTTTAATAATTTGCTCTGAAGACAACATGGTTATTTCTACATGATGCCCATTCAACTCTGTGTTTACAAAGATCACAAAGTTATACAGTCATTAAAGATAGCATGACAATAGACTATGTGCTAAGCATAGGGTATACCATGGTCAACAAAAAGGAAATAGTTCCCACCGTAAATGAACTTATGATCTTATGCACGAAGGCAGAAAATAAATAAGTACATAAATATTTAAGTACCACTCGAGAAGGGGAAACACTTTTCAAGTGATGACTATCTTGTTTCAATAGAAAAGATGGCATGGCTAGAAAGAGTTTAACTGAGAAGGTAATATTTAAGAGGCTCTAACCATGAGATATTTCAGAGCATTCTTCTAGGCCGATGTAAGAGCATTTGAAAATGTTCTAAGGAATGTTCTAGAAATTGATAAAAGGCCAGACTTGACGAACAACAGTGTTCATGGGAAAGAGTAGTTGTTTTGTTTTTTTGGTGAGGAATTGGCTCTGAGCTAACATCTGTGCCAATCTTCCTCCACTTTGTATGTGGGACACCACCACAGCATGGCTTGACAAGCAGTGCATAGGTCCACACTACCCAGGATCTGAGCCCGGGATCTGAACCTGTGAACCCGGGGCCACCGAAGCAGAATGTGTGAACTTAACCACTATGTAACTGGGCTGGCCCCCAAGAGTAGTTTTATACATGGTTGGGACAATAGATGATATCAGATAATGTAGATTCTCATAAGCTGTGGTGCAGAGCTTTCTTTTATTTTTTCCTCTAAATGCAGCAAGAGATGAGAGCAAGTGGTGGGTTTTAAGCAGTGGACCATCATGATCTAATTTATGATTAAAAGTCTGGCTGCTGTTTAGAGTATGGATTAAATGAGACAAATAATGAAATTTGAAGCAGTAGTCAGTCTAGGTGAGAAACATATCATGTTGGACTGGATTAGGTTGAAATAGTTAAGATGTAGAAAAGTGTAGTTATTCAAGATATACTTTGGCATTATAAGTAACAGTTCTTGCTGATGGTTTGGATTGTGGGAATTCCAGAGAAGGAAATATCAAGTATGATTCCAGGATTCTGGCTTAAGCAATGGGTCTGTAGTGGTGCCATTTCCTAAAATATCTCCAAGAGCCATTAAAGAGAAAAGGGATTTGTTCTTTGAGCTTTATTAATTACTTTTTTTCCCTGTAAAATCTCATGGAAATGGCCTACAAACACACACAAAAATGCTCATCATCGTTAGTCATTAGAGAAATGCAAATCAAAACAAGGTGGCACTTCACACTCACCAGGATGGCTATTAAAAAAAATAAGGAAGAAAGAAGACAAAGAAAAAGAACAAGCGTTGGCAAGGATGTGGAGAAATTAGAAGCCTTATGCTTTGCTGGTGGGAAAGTAAAATGGTTCAGCCGCTGTGGAAAACTGTTTGGCAGTTCCTCAAAGAGTTAAACAGAATTACCAAATAACCTGGTAATGCTACTCCTGTATATATATTCGAGGAATTGAAAACAGATACTCAAACAAATACAGGTACACACATGTTCATAGCAGCACTCTTCACAGTAGCCAAAAGGTGAAAATAGTCCAAATGTCCATCAGTGGGTGAATGGATAATTTGCAACATATACATGCATTAGAGTGTTATTCAGCCACAAAAGACTGAAGTCCTGCCACGTTACAATGTGGATAAATCTCAAAAACATTATGATAAGTGAAAGAAGTCAAACACAAAAGGTCACATATGATATAATTTCATTAATATCCAGAATATCCAGAATGGGTAAATTCATAGAGATAGAATGCAGATTGGTAGTTATGAGGGGCAGGAAGTCAGGGGCAATGGGGAGCAGGAGCTTCATGGGTTTCCTTCTAAGCTGTTGAAATGTTTTGGAACTGGATATAAGCAGTGGTTGCACAACATTTGAATGTACTAAATGCCAAGAAATTATTCACTTTAAAATAGTTCATATTTTGTCATGTGAATTTCACCCCCAAAAAAACTAACTCATAGAAATGTGATTTTTATACTTTGAGATAAAGCTAACTTCCAAAGGAATACACATAAAAAGAGATACTCTTAGATAATAAGAACAAGATTTCTTCATAAGATGAGTAGTCAAAATGCGTTAAATGACCTACAAGACATCAGTACATCATCTACCCAACCATTTATTCACTGAACAAACATTTATTAAGATTTTACCAGATGTCGGCCCCCACTAACTCTGAATACACATTGATGTATTATCTGTCTTTAAGAAATAGATTGCATAGTAGGTGAAAACAAAGATGTTAATGTAAGAATACCTATTTTCCAACCTGTCAACGGGGTTACTGACAGCTACCCTGCTAACATATGCAGATCGAATGAGAAAACATGTAAACATAGTCAGCATAGAATCCACCAGCTAATGTCCTGGTATATGCTCCATAAAGGCTGTTTCCCATGGCCTTTCCCTCTTGTTAATTCCCCACTCATATCAAACAATGGGAAAAACCTAGTTTTAAATTTATAAATGCATGGCATAGTATCAGTGGTAGTCATTTCTCTGATATCTGACCTTTTTCTCCATTCTTTCTCTGGTTCAAGTTATTTTCACCCTTCTAAAATACGAAAGATATCTTAAAGGCTATTCATTCAGGTCTATTTTACAAATTAAAGAAAAGAAAGCTTGCAGTACATGTAAATAGCAATTCTTTACATAGCTAGTAAATCCCGATTTCAGCAAGACCCCTGGCCAGCTGCTCAAGGTCCAGGAGCTGGTCATGGTATCCTAGTGTCTACACAAGTTTCTAGGAGTAAAACAGGGTAAAGTCTGATTGCCAAAGGGTCAAACCTAATAAATCATAAGTCTGGAATTCTAATTATCATTATGTGCTATTAGTTATCTAATTCCTTCATAAAGTATTTTTAAAAGCCTCTTGAAGTTTCCAAGGAAATTTTTCTTAATAAAAGGAAATTACAACTCTATATTCAATGTGCAAAACTTATGGTTTGAAATCTCATATTGTGTTGTCCAAAAAATATATTATATTTTTTAAGTTATAAAACATTTTTTAAAAAAACTCCAAAATCTCATTTTATAAAAATTTAGAAATGCAGAAATGTATAGAGAAAGGCAAAATTAAATAGTATATAACTAAGAAGTGGCTGTTAATTCCATTTTGGTATATTTGCTTCCTGTTTTTTCATATTGAAGTTAACCTTTCGAGTTGCAGCCCCAGGGTGAAATGGATAGTTTGATACAGTCTGTATTCCAAGTCTCATTTGGAACTTTTAACAAAAACCAAAAGAGATTGTAACCAATCTTTAGCACATCTGGCCTCTAGGCACCCAGACTTTAATTCTATACTTGCAATGGCAATTTTACTAAAAATAGATGACTGAGCCCTCCCTTGACTTCTCCTTCCCTTCCAGATGCACCAGCCCTCTTGCTGGCATCCCAGGGCTATTAATTAAAATGAACAAATATAGTTGAACACACATCTCTAAATGATCTCCATGGTCTTTTGCTCCAGGGATGACAGATTCAGATATTGGAAGCACTTTCTACTAATGAAGATAGGAGTAGAATGAGAAAGGTATTCCAGTATTCAACATTCAACAGGCAATTCTAGAATGTCAACTAGGAATGCTGGGGCTATACTGGGTTGTGGGACTGGGAAGATTAGAATCCTGCCCGATACATTACTCAGCTAGGTTGAGGAGAAAAATACAAACCATTGACAGCTACATTGATAGCTACAATGATAGTCTAGATGTGGTATGGGACTCCAGATGGAAGTACTGAAGATTAAACAGATGTTGGAAGGTGAAGAGATGGGAGGGGAGAATGATGTGAGTATCCCAAACAGAAACAGAACCTGGACAGCCAGGGGGCCTAGACAGAGTGTGCACAGCCACGGTCTAGGAAATCTGAGGAGTCCATGAGTTACGGAGCATAGGGTACAGGTTAAAAGTAACAGAACTTGAGACGAGTCTGAGGGGATACAAGAGAGACCATTTAAGGCCTTGAGAGTGAGCTAAGTAGTTTGAACTTGAACCCAAGAGCTTCATCTTTTTACAAGTCATGCGGTAAGTACTAGGGTTTGTGGAGGAGCATGAGAGAGGAAAGGGGAATGGAAGGAGTCACAAATTGCGGGTGGCCCAATAAGGGCCATCCTCTGCCCTTTCTCCCCTTCCCCCGGTTTGGGCTCAACTCAGCTGTTTACATTTGATAAACATTTCCTGAGCACCAATTTTGTGAGGAGGATGGTACTTTAGAGGAACAAGAAGTAAAAAACCCACATCTTCCATGCCTTCCTTGGGGCTTAGAATTTATTAATGGAGATAGAAAGTCTATAAACAATTACAAAACAGTGTGTGTTAGTGCCTGGGGGAGGGATAGAGGGGGCAATATGAGACTAGGGAAGAGATAATTCACCTTGGCTTGGGTAGGATGAGGGGCAGTCAGGAGAAGCTTTGAGTGGGATGTTGAGTTAACTTGGGTTAAAAGTAATGGAGGCAACAATATTATAGACAGAGGAATGGGTGCAGAATTGGCAAGGGGTGAGGGCAGAGGAGGGTGAAAGAGAGGTTTAGTGAGATTGAAGGTTAAGTGAGCTATTTTCATAGAGCCTGCAACAATCGACAGAGTAGCACACACCTTCCAAGAGGCCTCCCAAAGGCCCAGCCCTGGTCATAGTGCAGTCTGGGGCTGGCGGAGGACCACAGGGACTCCGCAGTGGCCAAGGAAGCCAGAGTAAAAGGCTAAGGTTAGACACATCCTCCCCACACCCAGCCAGCTGACCCGACGGCTGGCTCTTCTCCTCTGCCCCGTGGCTTCTTGTAAATCCTTTCTCTCCTCTGACCCCCCTTTGCTCTTCTCCTTGTTCTCCCCACCACGCAGCTCTTATTTCTCTGCCCCTCTACTTCTCTCTCCCTTCAGTAACGCACACCAGCTAGGAACCATTTAACTTATTTTAAAAAAATTTATATTCCTGAGTTCCTTTTATGGGGAAAAAACATAAAAAGATGAGTTTAGCTACACATTTTCCAAAAAAAAGAAAGGAGGCGGCAGCATTTTTCTTGAATATGGCTCTGCACTGATCTTTTTAAAATGTTGATTGAGGTTGAAAGAAGAGAAAAAACAAAAAACGGAAAAGAAAAAGCGTTTCCTTACCTCTCAGGTGGCTATGCTCTGTGGTTTGTCCCCTGACTTTAACAACAAGCAGCCAACGTGCGCTTAAGCACAGTGACAAGTTACAAATCGCCTCTTTACCGCTCTTACAACTGATGCCTATTTTAGTATATTTCATAATCCCAATGTCACTTAAAATACATGTCCTCTTAACATATGGGTCAGTATTACTGTTTTAATGTATGAAGTTTAATGTACTAGAATAGTATTTTCATAACTGAATCCTGCATGAAGCTGCCTATTTTCTAAAGATGTGCTAAAGCACATTTAATATAGGAAGCAGAGGCATCTGGTAAAAAGAGCATAGCTTTAGGCCTTGGACAGATTTGCAGACAAATCCCATCTCTCCCACTGACTGCTAGTTTTGCCACTTTGAGCAGGTTTCTTGACCTCTGCAAGCTTCTGATTTTCTGAAATGAGGGTAATTCCTTTCTTGAGGTTTCCTTGAGAGCCCCTGACCCAGTCTGCTTGGCAGCCTTCTTTCCTCTCTCTCCTCCAAGACGAACTACTGAGTGCCAATCAGTGCTGACTAGAGAGCAAGCTTGCTGTGAAGTTTTAATGAGATATATGAAGTACTGCTCCCAGAGCTTGGCACATAAGCAGCACCCAAAAAGGGTCAGTTATTTTATTCTTATTGCCCATATGGTTTATCAAATACTTTACTAAGCAAACACCTTTATAGCATCTGAAAAACGGGCAATGCTTCCTTGTTATGGTGTAGTATGTTCCGTAAGCTTGATACTGTTTTCCTTTATTGCTAATTAACTATAGATTCTTAGAAGTTAAAAATAGATTGGCATAAACCAGTTAGTTTTCACTTGTAGAAGGCACCACATTAGCAATTTAAAAAATAAATTCTGGGTTGATTTCTAAACTATGGAGGTAAAAATCCTTGTTAAACTACAGAAGGGTGGAGCTGATAAATTTTTAAATCATTGCTTTTTAATGTAACAGCTCACTCTTTAAAATTTTAATGTGTATTGCAAAGACAATATAAAAAATGGCATACATCAGTCTGAAATGATAAAAATGTCATTATGACCTTCATGGATTTTTGTCTAGCCTAAGTAATCCCAGTAAACCCTACAGATTGAAGAATGCATCTTCAATCATTTCACTGCTTTTGCCCTTGATTGTTTTTTTTTTTTAACATTTCTCACTAATACATCTTTTCTTTCTTTCTTAAAAGAGTGACATTAAAATGGGAAGGCTTTAAATGAAAGTTAGTGACTTGTCAAGGGGACTGGCTTAGAGCCTGATACTATAGATTTTACTTATTTTAATTATATCGAATATGTCTAGTGTGTGCTTTGCTGTTCTAAAGGAGTCAGCATCTCTATTTTGAAAGATTTACAGTTTTGTTTTAAGAAACCCCTTGTGGTAATTTTTGTCATGCAGATTTCTGTTTGAAAGAACACTTGCAAGATACTAAAATTAAAGTAGTTCTATTTCTGGCCAATATATCTGAGATTAATGTGGGAAGAAAGAAAGAGCCATGCAATGAGAATACAAGGGAAGAAGAAGTCTGAGGGCCTGCCTACGTCAGTTTCTGTCTGTGTGCCTTGGATAAATCCGATCTCTGATTTTCTTGTCCTTCGAGGGGAACACTACTACATCTGACCCCGCAATAGGAATGAGGTTTACTTAGTATCGTATTAAAAAAGCGAGGGAACTGTGAACAGCTGTAGACTGCCTTCAACTTAGACACTGGTACTAATGCGAAAGTCTGCAAGACCATAGCAACAAGACATTATTTATTTTCTGGAAAGGGCTCTATTAAGGAGACTGAGTCATTCAGATTCTAAATATTAAGTTAGGCAATTAGAGATGTGAAGAGAATGAGAAAGGGGAAGTGTTGGAGGCGGGTAACGTGGCAAATGAGTGCACTAAAGGTTGAAAGCTGAGGAGGCGGTAAGAGGGTACCTACAAACCAAATCTCACCTGCATCACACTTTTGCCAGAGGCCAATCCCCTAGTTTGGGAAAGAGAAGAAATCGGTACTCTCCCTCTCTTTACTGCCCAGGCATGGTTGTCTTCCCCAAAGCAATCCAAATGATCTACCTTTCCAACCCAGCACAAGTCATCATCTGTTGAGGCAGATGATCTGACTATTTTCCCCTTAATTCACACTCAGTTATGTTGGCAGATATCCCATCAATATTATCTCTTCCAAAAGAGGAGTCTAGATATCCAAAACAGAACGGAAGAGAGAAATTCAGGCAGCTGTGGTGAAAGAGTTTCTAATTTTGAGGAGGGGGCCACTATGCGTAGGGCAAGCCAGAATTGCCGGAGGGCTGCCTTCTGTTCTTTCTGAAATGTATGTAGCTGACACTCACATGCTGCTCCAAACACATTAGTTCTCCCAGATCTGTTATTTTCCCCAATTTGGCTTTGACCTGGGGATGGGTGGTAGTAGGAAGGAGGAGGTTTAACTAACCTCCAGGGCAAGTGTGACCTGCCCTTAGTAGTCACAGGAGGCCTTGTTTTCCAGAGCTGCCTTGCTTTTACAGACACTTGACAAACTACTCAGCATAAAAAGATCATTTGTAAAAAACTCTTACTACTATCACTACTACTAATACTAAAAATAGTGGGATCACAGGTGAGGCAGAAACCTTTACAGGAGAAAAAAGCCTTTCAATTGCCAGCAGTTTATAGTGAAGATAATAGGAAGTCATTAACGAGTTCTAGTAATTTATTGGTGTAGATTGTATATTCTATGTGTTTATGAAACGTAACACTAGATAGGCCATATTCCCTCACCTTCAAGATCATGATCACAAGAAACAGAGATGAATGTGTTTAACAGCCTGTGTCCTACAGAAGTCATGCTCTTAATTTAGGGAGATCACCCAATTAACCCTTAATTTACACAAATACTATATATCATTTTGGGGAATAGCCAGGACTGTGATGGATCCTAATAGCAAATATTCCAGAGTGATCAATTGTTTGGGCTAAATCTCTGCAGATGTACAGCAGTCCTCTTTATCCGTGGTTTTGGTTTTCAGGGTTTCACTTACCCTTGGTCAATCCCAACACTGAAGCAGATGATCCTCCTTCTGACCTATCGTCAGAAGGTCAATAGTAGCCTAACGCTACATCACAATGCCTACGTCATTCATCTCACTTCATCTCATCACGTAGGCATTTTATCATCTAATTCATCACAAGAAGGAGGGTGATTAAAGTAAAATAAGATATTTTGAGGGAGAGACTACATTTACATAACTTTTTTAATGTTGTTATAATTGTTCTATTATTAGTTATTGTTGTTAATCTCTAACTGTGCCTAATTTATAAATTAAACTTTATCATAGGTATGTCTGTGTAGGCAAAAATACAGTATATATAGGGCTCAGTACTATCCACGCTTTCAGGTATCCACTGTGGGTCTTGGAACGTATCCCCTCCAGATAAGGGGGGATTACTGTAGCTTTTATTTGAGGCAAGAACAGGAAGTTGGGTGAAGGAAGATCAAGAAGATGCTACTCCTGATCTGATGAGGAACAGCTCTCATGGCGTGGTGGCAAGCTAGGGGTCGGGTGAGAGACAGTTAGCTAGAACTTCCTTGCGGCAGGGCCTGGGCAGAGACTCCAAAACACACACGTCTAATATCCAACTATTGTCTTTCTGTGTAAGTCTCTTCTATATCCTCAAATCTTAAATAAAGTTTGCAAATCAATAGAAATTAGGGTCAGCTTGATCTTAGCTAGGCCTGTGGGAAAAAGAGCAGGAGCTGTGAACACATTTGAGGACAAAGTGGAGTGCAGAGATTTGCAGCAGCTAGAGATGTTCAAGAAGCTTCCAGGAACTGCCCAAGTAGGATATGGGTGCCATCACAGGCCCTCTGAATACTCAAGATGAGGTCAAATTTCTAGAAGTCATGTGGCATGGTAATTCCTATGATTCTATTGGGAGAGGAAAATTAACAGTGACCCTAGAAGCCTGGAAAACTTGATATTCCTTAAGTTAAAAATAACAATTTACAAATTTCCACCATTACCATAAACCAGATATTATGCTATACAGGCCTTATTTAATTTTCACAATAATTCAATGAAATGGTTATAATCATTATCATTTAATCATTATAATCATTTTGAAGATGAGAGAACAAAAGTTCTAAGAGATTCAGTATTTTGCCCAAGGTCACACAATGATTAAGAAGCAAATCTAATTCATACCCAGATCTGCCTAAAGACTTAACCATTAGGATGTATTAACTTTAGCGGTACAAACAATCTATAAAACTTTGCACTTTTCTTATGAGAGAAAATGAAACACTAAGCCTTCTCAAGACAGCTCCAAAACTTAGCCATGAGTAGTTCAATCCTCAATTCTTTTAATTCACAACTTCTATCCTAAATTATAAGACAAAGGTCATGTATCAAATTTCCCCAGTAGATGGGGGTCTGTGCACGCAAAGCGTGACCAGGGCCCAGGACACAGGGTTGAGTTGCTCAGTTTCCCTCTCAGGTGTCATTAGTTACCCGCCATTAAATGTTGCTATTTCCCACAATAAAAGGAACTCATGATATCTCCGGTATGAAGGACGTCAATCAGCAGCCAACGCTATTTCCACAATTCCCGTGTAGACTGACTGACTGATGTGTACATTTATGTAACTGTAGTTAATGCCTTTATTTCATTGATCATGAACAGTTTCAAGCAGTCATTCTTTACTAGGAATAACTTGAACAAGACATATTTCTAAGGCAAAAATGTTTCCTAAAAATACTTTTCTTCTATTACCTCACTTATTATTAGACAGCACTACAAATGTGTTGTTTAAATGTTACAAAGATATTGAGAGGTTAGTGAGCTTGTCCCAAGCCACATGGTGGTAAATATTAAAGTCTCTTTATTTGATGAGCAAAGGATAGGTTTAAAGCCTATGATAAATTAACAAAGCCTTTGGTGGGGGTGAGATAAGAGGGAGAAGAAATGGGTGAGAGAAAAGGAGGGAGGGAGGGAGAAAGGGAGGGTGCGAGAGAAAATATGGGAGAATTTTAAAATAATGGGTTGTTTCCCTTTTCTGCTATGCTTTTAATAAAAGTAGATTCAAAATTCTTGCTTTTCTAGATGCTTATAATGACCTTTGTATTTCTTTTATAACTTTTTATGTTTATCAATTTTATTTTTTGCCAATTAACCATTTCTAAAGTTTGAAATCTTGCTTTGATTTCCTTTTTGCCATACCCAGAGTGCCTAGATGAAATGTAAAAAATATTACTTATTAGAGAAAAAAGCTAATTTAAAAAGTCAATGATAAGAATTATAATTACTTTTCACTAAAGATGTAATTATACATAGATAACTTCCAATTACAGAAATAGTGGAGAGATGGCAAGAAAAAAAAATAACTCAATGCACCCAACAATTATTTTCCCAATGACTGTAGATTCTCAGGTCCTTTGAGACTGTGTGAACCAGAACTTTCTTGGATTCACAGCTAATTCTGTAAGCATTTTTATATGCACCATCTAAAATGAAAGTGCAATAGAGAGTCACAAATGCTAGGTTCAAAATTCTCATTGTATCAGCCACTTCCCTCCAGTGGGTATCTTTAGACTTTAGGCTGTACCTCTCCTGGTCACAGGAAATATTTGTTAGTCCCTGATCACCATATCCTTAGCTGCAAAGATGAACATGGACTAAACTTTAATGGGTCACTGTTGGAGAATTAAATATTTAATTGTGATGATTTATAAAAGACACTAATGTTCTAGTAATTTATTGCTATAGATTGCATATTCTACCTATTTATGAAATGCAGTACTAGATAGGCTATATTCTCTCCCCTTCAAAATCATGCTCTCAAGGAATAGAGATAAATGTGTTCATAAAGCTACATACATATATCTGTATATAAAGTGGCCTATGTCTTACAGAACTCATTTTTTGTGTGTATGTAATTTTATTTGAGCAGACTAAAATTTACACAGTGGACAATATGCACTTGATGGGTGATTTCAAATTACATGACCAAAACATATTTTCATCATTTTGTTATATAAAGTACACTCAAGTTATTGGCAGATGTTTAATTTCCAAATCAATAAGCTTCTTTCTCAGGCTTTTAAGTCTGATGACTGTCTATTAAGCCTGAGAAATTCATACTTTCAACAAATGGGGCACTGACCTAGCAAGTTTATATAGGGGTGTGTTTTCCTCTCTTTTTTTCCAGTCAAATGACTTTTTTTTTTTAAATTACAGGTACTGTTTAACTTAACAACCTGGATCTGACTATGTAGGTCAAGTATTGACCCCAACCTACTGCAGGTGAGAAAGCAATTCAGTCATAGGATCAAGGTAGATTGATGGCTACTATCACCAGGTCAAACAATATTAATCCACCATCAAATTAAAGGAGCACCGAAAATGATGACTGTTATTTTTTGAAAAAATCAATCACAGTCCAAATGATGGCATCTATCTTGAAATACATTTCTTCTACTCCCCCAAAAGTTGATATATTTTAAAAGGTCTTAGCAGTGAAGGTGAGAGAGAATCACAGCCTGAGGGACCCTCAGAGATACTCTTCAAATATTTCAAAGGGTATAAAACAAGGAAGAAAATGCATTCTTGAAGTTCTGGCCTTTGAAATTGTTATATTTGTAGAAAATCATTATCCTTTCATAGTCAATTTGGGATGTAAGCATTTAACTCGACTTGAATAATTTTCTGATCACATTCAGCCACTAGCATCAGCTCTTATGGTAAGCCATCTTTAAAATTAGGGCATTCCTGAGGATGATGAATTAATAAAAATTAACGTGTTTGTGTGAGGTATTTTAGGAATTGCTTTTTTAAACGTTGACTATGAAAATTTTCAAACATATTTATAGAGACTAGTTAGAAGAATCCCTATGTACACGTCACCCAACTTCAACCACCATCAATTTTCTGCTCTTCTGCTTCATATATCCCTCCATTCACCACTCCCTCCCCCACCTCCAATACACAGACACAGACACACACACACACACACACACACACACACACCTTTTCTTTGCTTCTTGCTGAAGTACATAATGCAAGTCTCAAGCATCTTATTATTTTACCTGAAAATACTCTTGGGTGTATCTCTAAAAGACAAAAATTAAACCAAAATATATATATATATATTTTTTTGAGGAAGATTAGCCCTGAGCTAACTACTGCCAGTCCTCCTCTTTTTGCTGAGGAAGACTGGCCCTGAGCTAACATCCGTGCCCATCTTCCTCTACTTTATATGTGGGGCACCTACCACAGCATGGCGTGCCAAGCAGTGCCATGTCCCACCCGGGATCTGAACCAGCGAACCCCGGGCCAGTGAGCTTAACCACTGCACCAGCCCCAAACCAAAATATATTTTCATACCCAACGAAATGAACAGAAATCCAAAACTATCATCTAATATCCAAAAAGTTTTGAATTCTCTCCAAATGTTTTTCCAGATAGTTTGTCTGAATGGATTTTGTTAGTTTCCAATGGAATGATACTATTGTTGTTGCGGAATGACATTATATATAATTCAAAATCAGCTTCAGTGTGAATAATATTCTCTAAACATATAAACGTTAATTTCCTAATTAACTTTATCCTCATAAATTCCTGATAAGTGGAAACTAACAACAACAGAAAAATCAAACTTCGTGTATGATAAACCAACATAATAGTGATCCCTCAAGTTCAAGTCAATAATAAAAATCACAAAAAATCATCATAAGGCACAAAAAGTTATTATGTAAAGAAACATTCCTTTAGACTTGAATATATAAAACAGTTTGAGGTTAACAAAAACTAAATTAAAGATGAAGAATTGAAATTGAACGGAAGCTTTTGTGTTTCCCAGCTATTTTGGACAAGTTCGAACCTACATTTCTTCACAGTCTTCTTATACGAAGAACGGCGCTAAGTGCTGCTGCATACAAATTTGTGAGGATCAAGTGAAAATATGCTAGAAATCAGCCAGCACACAATGTAAGCAGCGATAAAATGTTGACTCAATATGTTCTGTCTAAATTTGGCCTCAGCTGTAGTCAAAATTCTTTGATTCTCCCGCTCCAGGGGGCTTCAAATCCTTTCATTCTATCAACTTTTCAGAGTCTCTAATCCACTATTTCTCCTCACTTCCCATCTTCCCAGTTAAGAAGCCATAGTCAAGCATCATCTCTCCTTTGCACATAGCGGTCTGTTTCTTGCCCTTCTCCAACTTTGATACAAAGTTTGACAAAATCACATTCTGACAAAATTCAACATTTCGCCTCCTCCATGTCTGCACCCATGAAGCTGAAAGTGCCTTAAAAAAAAAGCTCATGTTGTTCCTAGTTGGTTTCACTTTAAGTTCATATCTAGGAATTTCAAAGTGAGTCCTTCATGCCACCAGGCAAATATCAGATAACTTAGCTCATTCACTCTCTTTCTCTCAGTTATGATTATTTTCCACCTTCCTTCCTTAAACTGCTATCATCTTCTCCTCTATCCTCACTTTCCACTGGTGACTGTGCCCAATATTTCACAACCAACTTAGAGCAATGCAAAGAAGACTTCCACCGACTGCCACCACCACATCCACCTGCACTTGCAATCTGTACCCTCTTACTCTACATTCTTTTATTGTGTCTCTTAGCTCCAATCTCTTAACATTGGAGAACTCCAGGACTCAGTCTTTGGAACTCTATCTACATTTACGTTCTTGGTGATCTCATCCATTTTCTCCATTTTAAAAATCATCAATATGCTATCCCCTAGATTTACAGCTCCAGCTCAGACCTCTTTTCAAATTTCACCATTGTCTGCCCGTAGACTCTAATCTGTCAATACCAAAGCTGAACTTCTGGTCTTACTCCAAAACCTGTTCTACTAATAGCCATTTCTATCTCAACAGATGGAAAGGTCATCCTTTCAGATATTCAAGCCATACTTCTCTTATCTTTCTCTCTCACACACTACATACAGTTCACCAAAAGATTTCATTACTCCTAACTTCAAAATATATGCAGAATTCAACAACTTCTTCCCAGATCTGTTTGAGGTCTACTTTGCTCTGAATCACCATATTCTCTTGCCTGGACACTCTATAGCCTCTTTTTTCCCCCACCATTTCTCCCTTCACCCACCTACCAGCAATCTCTTACTTTTAAAATTTAAATCATTTCACTGTTCAGTCCACTCTTGTCAGAAAGTCCCAAATTCTCTCAGATTGGAAGTCAAATCATCTTCAGGGGTATCTAGGATCTCGCCCAATCACATTTACACACACATGTGCTGTGATCCTGCCTCGTCGTGCTTTTTGAGCCACACTGGCCTCCTTGCTTTTCCTTTGACATGCCAAGCACACTAGGGCCTTTGCTCTAGCTGTTTCTCTCCCAGGGATGCTCTTCTCCCAGATTATTTGCTTGGCTAAGTGCCTCACCCCTCCTGGGTTTTTTTGTTTGTTTGTTTTGTTTTGTTTTGTTTTTGTGGCCATGAAAAAGCTCTGCACCTAAGCAGCAAGCAATCCTGTCCTCGTTTATTACCCTCTTCAGGTTGGCAAATACCCTCTGCTTGTCTCGGATGAACAAAGAGTTATCCAGGCAAAGTTGCCACTTATATTGGTTTCCTCTCCAGTTTGTCATTGTGGATATGGAGTTTTGATGGCAAGCATAATAATAGCCTCTGTTTATTGGGTGCCTACTGCCCATGGGCCAGGCACTTTGCATAATTATCCCTGATCTTCATAGAATCTCGATATGCTAGCTTTACTTTTCTTTTCTTTTCTTTTCTTTTTTTTTTTTTTTTTGATAAAGAGAGCTATAGGAAGAGAGAGACATATAAAGAGAAAATCAGAAGTTAATATTACATGATATGAATAGGGATTATCCCTTAGCTAAGAGGTTATACGTGATATTTTTCTTTCACTTTTTTCTGTATTTCCCAGTTACTATATATTCCAAAATTGTTTTTATAGTTAGAAAAAATTGAATTGAATTTTTTAAAGTCTTAGAATTAACTGTTTAAACCAGGTTAAGAAGTCTAATCATGGGCAAAACAACATATTCTATGTTCTAGAAGTTTCAACTGTATTGATTAAACACAGAGCTTTGGCATACCTGCTACCACCAGACCTCTATAGTTCTCTTACGTTTTCTTCAAAGCTTCTGTGCATTTACCCAAATATCCAGCTATTTATGCTCTGTGTGACAGCAGGAGGTAATAAGTACCAGGATTTGCTCAGGAAGGGAAGGTGGCAAGGGGAGGTCTGGAGAGTCAGAACCCAGCCATAGTTGGTCACTGACTTGTTGGGCAAGTCACTGAACCCTGTCATGCCCCCTTTGTGTCATTTCAGGGAGTTAGACTAGGTGACTTCCAATTCGCTTTCAGCTCTAAAGTCCATAAAATAATTTCCTCTTTCTTAGCCCTGTCCCTGCTATCCTTGGAGGTCACCACTGAATAAATTGATTTGGAACATGGTAAACTTCAGTTGTTCCCGAGTGAAACAATGACTGTCCAGTAGCTTTACAGGACAAGAGAGCCCCATCACAAACACCTTGGCCATTAACCAGTCTTTCTCTCACCTCATCCCCTGGCTTCTGAGCCTAAACAATATGATCTGCTTAGAGTTCCGCTCTCCCCACAAGGTATGATTTTTTTAAATTATAATTTATTCAATTTATTTAAACTAGAAACAACCTCACAACAAGTTCACCCATTTCTTCCACCCCAACACACTGCCTCTGGTAACCACCAATCTGTTCTCTGTACCTAGGAGCTTGTTTAGTTTTTGTTTTTAGATTCCACATATAATAGAGATCATAAGTTATTTGTCTTTTTTTTTATGGCTGAATAATCCTCCATCATATGCCACAATTTCTTTATCCATTCATCTGTCAATGGACACTTAGGTTGTTTCCATATCTTGGTTATTGTAAATAATGCTGCAATGAGCATGAGGGTGCACATATCTTTTTGAGTTAGTGATTTCATTTCCTTCAAGTATATATTCAGAAGTAGAATTGTTGGATCATATAGTAGTTCTGTGTTTAATTTTGGGGGTAACCTCCATGCGGTTTTCCTTAGTGGCTGAACCAATTTACATTCCCACCAACAGTACACTAGTGTCCCCTTTTCTCCACATCCTCGCCAACAAGCCTTCTGTTCATTGCTCAAATCTCACTTTCTCAAAGAGGCCTACCCTCACCTATTTTATATTCTAATTTGCCCTCCAACCTCTCCTGCTCCTTTGGCACTCTCAAATACTCTTTCTGTGCTCTATATTTTATTTTTTCCGTAGCACAGTCATAGTGTATTATCATATTCCCATTTCCACAATACATTCAAAAGAAGAGACATCTTCACCTGTTTTTCAATCTATTACATTCCCAGTAGAACAGAACCTGGCACAAAGTAAGAGATAATGAATATATTTGAATACATTTTCAAATGTTAGTCTACTTGCCTTTTCATTAGTGATCTATTGAGTAATTGAATTTTCTAAACTAATATTTACTGAAGTAAACATATAGCATATTAAGACTTGACAATACCAATATTGGTTTTAATGGTTGATATTGCCCTTTAATGGTTGGCAGAAATTCTCAGTTTCTACACGATAGGAAAAAAAAGACAACTTTAGATTTGTAAGTAAATAGTCCATTACTTTAGGTATTAAAAGAAGATATCAATTAAAAGAACTACCATGTTTGCTATCTTAAGAGGTTTCCCTGTTTTATTTTGAGATATTAAGTAGTTTAAGAAAAACAAACAAAATTACATCTTATAGCTCTTATAGACACAGTAAGAAATCAGCACAGAAGGCTCAAGCTGATAAATTAATGCACTCTTGGGCGGGACTTTTGACAGTTAATAATCTTTAATTAATTTAGTCATTGTTTGCCCTTCAAGATAAAAATGGATATCTATTCATTCTTAGGCCATTATTCTATTTAACACAATGAACTTAAGTTGAAACTCTTTTGAGTGGCAAACTTTATTATAATTATATCCATTTTAAATTAATAACATCTCACACAAGGAGACTTGGAGATATGTGGAAGCCCCAAGCAATGAAAAATTATGGCCTCATCACTCCTCCAATCTTATATTTAATTCAAAATAGAAACCTATTAAGTTTAGATTAAGTATGAGGAATTCAAAATATTTATTTTCCCCATGTTAACTACTTTGATGTTTTTAAATTATTTTTTAAAAAAATACTTTCACATATCACAAGATTCTAGTGCTGAATTGAAGTTCCCTCAAAAACCTGTAATGGAACCCCCTGGATTTCAATCTTGTTCGTCTGCTGTTATACAATCAGCCTACCTCTCAGATGACAACAGTTTTATACACATTTCTCAACAGGTTATTGACTTTCACTGGAGAACCACACAAGGCTCTTCTATTCCAATTTCTTTTGGGCACATCCAGTCTCTCCCCCTACCTAGACTGAGGTCAGATAAGACTTGTTCACACCAGCATGTTCAATGGATTAGCTCATCAAATACTTCTGCTCTGCACACCAATCCCCCTTCTTTGGGAAACACAATGCTTTACACGGGAAAATCAATGCTCTCCAAAACCAAAGTTGCCAAACATGCTACTCACCTTGAGTAAATTTACTTTCAGCAATGAGTCTCTTTTCTCATTTGTGACCAGCACCTTCCTTCTGAAGCTGGGGAAAACACCTTTCTTACAAGTGCTTTCAAGACACTGTATTTGTAACACCTGGAGATTCTAATCAATTAGAGACACACTGAAAGCACTGCACATCAGGTATATTTTATAACTTTATGAGCTGTGCCATGCTGTGATAAAACGTGTATTTTTTTGAGCTGAGGGGAGCAAAACTGAGGGCTAATGGGGAGAAAAAAGACAGAAAGGAGACAAAAGCATTGTTTTCTATGGTTCCACTCTCCTGATGGTAAGTAATAGAGAAAGGAACCTCAAAAGCTGCAATTTTTCCCCCACCCCATGGAATGGAAACTAGTGGAACATTCAGCTTCATTTCAACCTGATGTTCCAGAGGATTTTAGGAAAAGGTATAATGCACATTCTTGTTTAAAGAATTTTTAAAGGCATGAAATATAATCTCTGAATTAACTTCAAAGAAACTGAATCCTGATACAGATAAGAGGTGCTTAGCTTCAGCAGTCAAGTGGCCCTTTGAAGACCTTCAATTGTATTTCATGTGCTGTACCCACCTCTTTCCTACTTGGGGAAATAGAAAAGGGGACAAAGACATGACGAATTTTTTTTTACCTGCATTATGTATAAGAACTAAGAGGAGGGCTAAGATATTCATGAGGATAATAAACTATTGTTTGTGGTTGGCAAATTTACTCAAATATAAAAGGACTCAATGCCAGAAAAGAGTGACTATGGGTGTATATTATCAAACATTTTACTATTTTACCTCCATTACTCTTATCCCAGCCTATCTTTTACCCTCCCTTTAAATAACAATCTGGAATCACTATTAAGCATTTTAAAAATTGCTTTGTTGACTTTATCTTATTAGAGAATGAATATACCTTTCAACTCCTTGTGATATTTAAACTAAAAGATTTATCTCTTTCTTTTCACATATTTTCAGATCCTATGACTAAAATTATAAAAGCTTATGCAAACAAGATGGGAAAGGAGTGGTCTTGTAGTTTGCAGGCCGCACACAAACCATTGATTAAGCTACTTTATGTGATAAAGTTATGTCGAAATATTACCTTCAATGCAGCTGGAATTTAAGTATTTTCCTCACCTCCAAAATAATTGAATCAAACGAGAAAAGAATGCATGTGTATTTATCCTTTAATTAAAAACATAATCAGAAACACAACTGCAGACTATCACCTATGAATTAAAATGCTAATTCTTTCAAAAGAAGAATTTATTTGATGTCCCCCTTTGAAATATAAGAAATATACAACAAAGAAAGTAGGAGAAAGATACCATAGGAAGTCAAACACACATTTGCAAAGCTAATTGAGAAAATTCACCACCATTTGACATTTTGCTAAAAGAAAAGCAGTCTTGCAGCTGGATAAAAGAACAATGCAAACAAAGACAGAAAAATACAGTCTAAATTGATCTGTTGAACCCCAAAGCGCTAAGATAGCCTTATATAAAGTGTGAAATTGAAGTGTGAGCAACAGACAAAATTTTTGTTGTAACATTTCCCAAGATCAGAGGGAGCTGTAGGTGATGGTCCCCTCTTCTTTTGTTTTCCTTTGTAAGAAACTAACCTAGTTGAAGGACCACAAGTCTTAAATCCCCAAACCCTCATCAGAGTTAACAAATGAAACACACAAATGAGGATTAGGATTTCTCATCAGGGACATAGTAAAGGAGATTTAGGAACGGGGAGTAATGGGAGAGTCCAAGAGCGAGTATGGAAGTAATTACCTTTCCAGCCCGTAATAATGCAGTATGCTAATTTGTTAGACGGCTTATTTCTGAATCTAAAACTTTTGCCAAAATTTCACTTTTGAAGGGAAAATCAAATTCGTATTTTGGGTTTCCCAATAATAATTGAGCCCCTACGTCATCTCTCCACAGCTTGCTTTCCGCTCAACCCATTACTGAAATGAAAATGCTATGATTAACATTCAGGTTCATATTGGCATGGAGTACATATAGCGTTAGGAATGCCAGATCCACACGGAAAATAAAGAACTTCTTATAAGCTCTGCATGGGATGCCAAACAGCTGCCAAGTTAGTGGGCCAATCGCACTTCCCCTTTGCAAACATCCCCTTGGACCTCATCAAATTCCAACAAAATATTGAATCCATAACTGATAGGAACCTGGCTTCAGGTGATACTTGTTAACCTCCTAAGGTACTTATAAGGCCTTTTCAATTTAACCTGTATGTCCTGCAGCTCCTTTCCTGTACCACTGGAAAAATAATGGCTCTTTCCTTTAAAAATGTGGCCTTGGGCATGGGCAGACGGCTGGTGTGCTTATAAAGTTACCTGTCTGCTTTGATATTGGCTTCTTCTTTAATTGCAGTGGTGTTGTGGGTAGAAAGGCCACAGCAGGATTTTTCCCTTTCACTGGCCTGATGAGTACTTTGGGGTCTGTCTTAATAAAGTCCTGTAGGAATATTTTCACCACTGTTCAGAGGAAATGGGGATATCTTGTTAAATTAGTTTCGCTGTGCAGTGAGGATTTGTGGGGAGGAGGCAGAACTAGAGATGTTTGCTCAGGAAGAATTGTTTCTGGATTGCACTTCTCCTTACATTCAGCCCAGGTGGCCTGTGCGCTTTCCCTCTTCATCAGTTCTTTCTGGGGAGGTTTTCCCACAGCGTCCTGGCAGGAGGAAAGCAATGAAGGCATTGTCTCCTGTGGCTCTGGCTTCCTGTGTCTGAGTGCAGCATCTCCCTTTCTGAACATGCCCGTGTCAGAGTACATTAAATTCAGAGAGGTAGATGGACTTAGTTTGAAACAGTAGGGAGAGTGCACACAGAAAACAATATCAAACGAGCACAAGGGGACTCTTAAAAGAAGTAAATTAACTCAACTACCAGCTGTGTGGATAGGAGTCATGTTCACAGAGCTGTCACAATTCTGCCACCAAGGTTTGATTAATATTAAAATAACAATTATACATATGTAAGATTCTGGAACAAGGGATCTCTTCCATTCCTGAAATCTTCTGTTTTCTTTCCTAACACCTACTCTTAGAGTACATTGGTTAGATCCAGAATAAGGAGTTCTGTAGGGACCCTCATTCTTTGTTGAATTGCAGGATTCTTATGCAGCAAATCCCAGTAGCCAGGAAGCAGTGATTTCACGATTTATTAGCATTCAAACAAACTCTGTATAGATTCTCTCATTCCCAGTTTCATCCTTAATATTCTATACCAACCCCAATCTTATACGTGTCTGGGTTTCAGCCTGAATATAAATCCATATGTGAGGCTTCTAGACCCTACAGGCTCACTCTAAAGGTACTTTTTATTTTTACTTGGTCAGCTCTGCATTTCACCCAGCAAAACTGATAAATTATTAAATAAGTATAGCATTAAAAGGGAAATGATGGAAAATCAAGAGTATGTAAAAGAGGGAAAAAAATTTTCCTTACATGCTATAAAATGAAAACATTCACCAAAGTCATTTTGATTCAGGAGAAAGGTATCTTGAGCACCAACTATGTACCAAACCATGCTGAGTACTAAGTTGTGTTCCTAAATTATAAGCTAAATGTTCATTAGCTATTTCCATTCAGATGAGAACTCTGAACATTGAAAAATTAATTGACTTTTCCAAGGTCACTCAGTTAATAGAACAGCAGAGTCAAGACTGAAACCAAATCTCCTTATTCCCCATCCAATTTCCTTTCAACTCCACCACACTCCTTACATCTCAGTGTCTAATTTCAAAGTCCATGTTTTAGAAAGTTCAAGGATCCAATGCTGAGGCTTTGATTGTGGCAGAATGTTTCAGCTGTATTATCAGATTCTCTGGGGGAATTACAAATCTCCCCGAGTGCTTAACCAATTACCTTTTTCCCCTCATTTCCAACAGGCGTAGTCTATGGAGAAAATATTTGCACTAAATTACTTGGATCATTTTTATGGAATCACAACTTCTCTCCCAGTCATTTCAGATGATGGATAGTTATTTTATTCCTTCTAACAAAATATCTCACTCAGGTATTTTACTTTTCCTCCTGACCTTTACCCCTTTTATTGCTTCAGTTTTCTTTGTGTTTCTTTTTAGTCCTCAAATTTAAACAGAAGATTCCATACAAAATATTTCAAAAGGAATCATTCATTTATTTATTTATTTTTATTTTTTTGGAGGACGATTAGTCCTGAGTTAACATCTGCTGCCAATCCTGCTCTTTTTTGCTGAGGAAGATTGGCCCTGAGCTAACATTAGTGCCCATCTTCCTCTACGTTATACGTGGGATGCTTGCCACAGCATGGCTTGACAAGTGGTGTGTATGTCTGCACCCAGGATCCCAACAGGAAAACCCCAGGCCACCAAAGCGGAACGTGTGAACTTAACCACTGCACCACTGGGCTGGCCCCCAAAAGGAATCATTTAAAAAGAGCCATTTCCTGTGCCTCTTTAGACCTCATCTAGAGTTGTATTTATTCTCCCATAAAGAGAGAAACTGTATACCTGGTGATGGTTTATAGAGGTTCGTTTTCTAAAATGAGAGTTTATTTTCTGAAGATTTCCACTGATCTGTAGACTCCATTTCAAAAGTGTTGGTTTTAGAAATAGATAGATAGATAGACAGATAGATATCATTAGAAAATTATTTAGATAGATGATAGATAAAAATCTGTGATATCTAATGTAAAATCTGTTGCCATTAATTCTTTAATTTTAAAATAGCCATTTATAGACATTTGACATGTTCATTTTCATATGTATGTTGACAATTGCATTTCCAGGTGCAATTGTCAACACACACACATATATACACTCCCACAATTTATCTTGCCTTCCAAAATAACCTAATTATCTGAAATTCATTGTTCTCTAAGAAACAACCACTCAGAATTGTTTTATTATCATTATGCAATTCTTTCTACATTCATGTCTCTAGTAATTCCCAAACAGAAATATATTCTAAGAAAATCCTCATGGATGTATGATAGAGTTTTCTGGAAGAATATCTATCACAACATTGTACTAGCAAACTACTGAAAAATAAATGTCCAACAACAGAAAATCAAATATATTTGTTATAGTATCTTTTATGTAATGGAATATTATGCAGCTATTTAAAATTATGTGATAAAAGACCGAAAAGATGCTCTTGATTTATTTTTGAATGGAATAAAACAGGATTACAAAACAACATGAACATGATGATGGCATTTTTGTAGAAGAATATATGGATAAAGAAAAGACTTAAAGAATATGCATTAATATGGTGTATTGTTTTTAGGATTCTATCTGATACTGTTTTGGTCAGTCTTGAAATCCGGCAAATAGAGCTGGTCTGAGGAAGAGAAGATTGCAAGATATATGAAACTTGAGTTTTAAGTGTTTATTCTTCAATATGCTCTCCTCCATCTTGTCCTCTTTAATTCCACATGTTAAACCTCCACAATGGTCTTTTCTTTAGCTTAATGGCATTGATTTTGCCAAAATAACAACTACGACTGGTTAAATAAAGTTATGTTTTGTCAGCTATTTATATCTTAATGAAAGTGAGTCCGCCAGATTTCCAAAACAAGGACCAAGAAACGGGAAGTCAGAGAGGGACATCAGTTTCCCCCTCAGTAATAAGGAGATTAGACTAAATCATCTCAAAAGCCTTTCTTGCACAGGCATTCTGTGACAATGATGGGAGGAAATGCACATCAAAGGGAGAAAAACATATAAGAAAAAAACAATAGCAGCCCCAAACAATCTCTTGCCTAGACCCCAATTTTATTGTAATGGTTTCCAAATGTGTCTGGCCTTCCAAATCATCTGGAGCACTTGCTAAAATTAGACCGGGCTTCCTTTCTAATCTCATATATCTGACCTTGGATTTAAGTGTTTGTATTTTGAAAACCCTAACTGGCTTTGATACAGCAGGACTGGGAACCAGTATTTCAGCACCATTGGTCAAGGAACAATGTTCTAAGCATATTTCTAGCTTAGAATTAGACAGATAAATGGAACAAGGAAGCATTTGATCAGCTTATTGTTTTTACATTAATGTTTCTTACCTCTTCTACGTAAGAAAAGCAGATAGTGTGTTCAACCTAGTGGTATTACCTTGACTAGCAGTAGAGAATACTTTGCCACCATGTTTTGAAAGTATTTATATTCATAGCCATTTCTCAATAAACATTTTCCACTAAGGGTCACAGGGTTAAAAGGCTCTTTGTTAATTTGATAAGGCACTGAATTACTTAGTATTATATCTGTTGAAAATCTCAGTTTTTAATGTGACCAATACACATGGAAGAAACCAATGATTTCATCAACTTAATAGGGCTATTTCTCCTGTGTTCAGTTTATTATGTGGAGCTACAAGGGTGCCAACGGAGATGGCTTTGAACATTTCAAACAGATTCAATTTTAGTTTCTGATTCAAAATTCAGTAGAAGCTCTGGAAGGACTACAGTATGTAATGGAAAATATATATCGAAATTGTATAAGGGAAAAATAATCAGAAATAGAGTGATAATAGGGGAATCCAGTCTGGGAATTAAAATCGAGGGCATTAAAAAGGCAAATGCCTTCAGATCTAGCCTCTATTTCTATTTGGGGACAATGCCATTAAAGTAAAATTTCTGAGTTTATTTCTGCCATACACATACACACCTCAAACTTGAAATGACTTTTCTGAATGGTAGCTTGGGAGTAGGCACTGGTCATGCAAGTCTCAGCCCATTCTCAGTTGTCTTTTTAGATATCCCTGATGCAGAGAACACACATTCTGGTTTGCTCTCTCACTTATAAGGAATCTTGGCAGGACAGGCTCTGGTTTAGGGGGCGGGGGTTGAGGTCGTCCGCTGAAGGGGTGGGTGGATATATCTAATTTAGGGAACAATTATTAAGCCCACATGATGTCACATGTTACCCACATCTTCCAGTTTATGTCCTCCAGTCTCATCAGTAATAAGGTTGATATGTTCTTCCTTTCTCTGAATCGTATGTCTACTACTTCTAAGTTGGATCTAAAGAGGAAAAGGAGGATGCTGTTTATGGATGCTGTTTATAAAATCCCACCTAGGGAAAGCATGAAGGGCCTTCAGGGATTTTAGGGTCATCTCCAAATTATATAGAAGACCTCTAGCCCAGGAGCGAGAACTGGTTTTTCTAATTTCAATTTCCTGTATCTCCCTTCTTACTTGATACATGACTGCTTTATGACTCAGCTATAGGTCCTTGTGTGAAAACAAAACCAACTCCAGGGAATCTCTTTATAGAAGGTGACTTTAAAGTTGCAGAGGTAGTGTAAATCAATGATATAAAGGGTTTGATGGCTATCATTTTTCCATGTTTTCTGGTAATACACTGTCACCTCCACCCCTCACCTAGGGATGGGTGTGTGGCCCCAGCAAAGGTACAATGATTTGTTCAGAGATGGATGTGCAGGCCTGCCCCACCGGAGCCATTTCCATAGATTTCTGTTGTTAAAGCTAGTGGAAAAGAGATTTCCTTTTGCAACTCAATTCTAAATTTAATCTAATTTTTTTTTTTTTTAAATATTGGCACCCGGGCTAACAACTGTTGCCAATCTTTTTTTTTTTCTGCTTTATCTCCCCAAACCTCCCCCGCTGTACACAGTTGTATATCTTAGTTGCATGTCCTTCTAGTTGTGGGATGTGGGACGCCACCTCAACGTGGCCTAATGAGCGGTGCCATGTCCACGCCCAGGATCCGAACCCTGGGCCGCCGCAGCAGAGCGTGCGAACTTAACCACTCAGCCACGGAGCCGGCCCCCAATCTCAATTTTAATTTTAATTTCAAGCAGAAAATGTGAATCTGGAGGCTTTTAGCGGTCATGTTCTCTGTCTCTTGGAAAAAGATTTGCTGAACTACAAGATAAAAAAAAAAAACAGAGGCAAAAGGCCTATGTCACCCTTCACCTTTTGGCAAAACAGTTACACAGTCTAGTAAACACTTTGATTTCCTTAAGCCAATTTGAGTTGAGCTTCTGTGCTGGCAACCAAAAAACTCTTAAGTAAAGCAGAAGGCATATAGACTTAAAATAGCTTTCTACAACAGAAGTCATGCATGTTTATTGTCTTGAAAATTAAGACAATGCAGGAACAGAAAATAATTACTCTAAACTGAGGTCAAAATGTCAATGCATATTTTCTTTCAGTATATTTCCTATGCTTTTTACAAAACACAAATGGGTGCATGCATGCACCCAAATAAAAATCCAATATACTGTTACTATACAAACTGTTTTTAACCCTTTTTTGTTCACTAAACAATTTATCATGAAAAATTACTTAATGCATTATAATTTTTATGCAGCAGAATTTACTTTACAGCAAACACTGACTCAACCTTTCCTTCTTTCCTTCCTTCCTTCCATCCTTTTTTCCTTCTTTCCAATATATTTTTGAACCTTACAAGGTTCCAGGATTTTTCCTGTGCACTGGGGTTTAAGCAGTGAACAAGAGAGGTAGAGTTACTCTCTACATGAAAATTTCTTTTTAGTGGGTGAGACTAATATTAAACAAGCAAACAAAATAAATCCAGAGAGTATGAATAGTACTAGGAAAACAAAAATGATTATGTGATGAAAGTAACAGAGGGCAAAAGTAACAGGGAAGAGACAGTATTAGGCAGGATGGTTAGGTAAGGATCCTTTGAGGAGGTGAGAATTGAGCTTGAAATTGATGGGAAGTAAGAGCCAGTCATTTAACCTTGGGATGGGAGTGTTCCAGGCAGAAGGAACAGCTAGTGCCTTGGTCCCGCAGTGGGGATGAGTTTGGTGTTGTCTGAGGAATAGAAGAAAGTGGCAGTGCAAGAATAATGAGAGGAGGGAGCAACAGAAGATTAGGTCAGAAAAATAGTCTGGGCCCAGGACACACAGAACTTTGGAGGCCATGTAAAGGAATTTAGATTTCATTCTAAGTGAATAGAAAGCACCATGATGTTTTAACTAGAGGAGTGATGCATTCTGTTTAGGAGTTTTAATTCATTGGAGACACCTGTGACTTGCTTTACGCTGGTGGCAGTTGAGCTGGAGAAAAGTGGATAGATTTGTGTACATTTTTGAGGTAGAACCCACACGACATGCATTGATAGATGAATGTCCTGAGCCTCCGTCTTTCATCTGTAAATTGAATCAGTGGCATTAGATTATTCTTGAACTGCCCTCCGTGGTCACTGTCATGTTTCCACAAATAGCACACAGATTTTAATAGCGCTCTGATCCATAGAAAATTCTGAGGAAATAACTTGTTTACTTTTTTCTATTGACTATTGTTTAGTTTCTGGAAAATTACATGGGCGGAAGGGGAAATGAATGGTGAAGTTAAACTCCTTTGCAGAGAGGCTGTCCTGTTGGAGGGCGGAGAGTTGGCTTAGTGGGCTGGCTCAGCAGCTGTTTCAAACGTTTCGAATCCCTGGACGCAGAGGCTCAGATCTCAGCAGGACGCACTCGACCATTCATCCTTCCAAGGTAGATAAATCGAGTGCTGCACAATTTAGAATGTGTGCGTCTTTCAGATAATGCCTTAAAAAGCAAATTCTGTGTGAACATTAAAGACGACAGAGCACTGTAGAGGAGTAGGGGCCACCCCTGTGTCCTTGGCCTAAATTTCCTTCTTCTGTAATGTGGTAGGGTGAACGATTTCAGTGACCAATATTTTACTGCTGCTAAATTCATGCAGTTTGCCTGGGTCTTTGGAATCCTTCAGAATGAAATAAGCTTTACTAACAAAAAACTGTTTTGACTTACTATGAGTCCCTCCAAAGTTGACTCTAGCTTCTCTTTGCTTTTTAATGATGTCCCCATCACAGAGACTCCAGCCCTCTCAGACTGGAACACACACATTTTGTAGGTGAACGGTAGCTTGATCTTTCCCTATAGGAGGTCTGTAGTCATGCTCT
Organism: Equus przewalskii; assembly: GCF_037783145.1. Classification (NCBI taxonomy): domain Eukaryota; kingdom Metazoa; phylum Chordata; class Mammalia; order Perissodactyla; family Equidae; genus Equus; species Equus przewalskii. The sequence continues at coordinate 13,963,035 of NC_091843.1, forward strand.
GATATCAGGGGAAGTTCTGCCACTGAGGGCTCCCTGTGCTGAAGATAACCCAGCTGAAGGTACTGAAAGATGTGGAAAAGGACACCATGAGTGAATGAAGGGCAGGAAACCAACACACAGTCACTAAGACTGCTGTATTTTTTATTTTTTATTTTCAGACTCCCAGACTCTGTAATGAACTTGGTAGGTCTCAGTTGGAGATTCAATGCTGAAATCTCGGTCACTTATTTGGCCATAATAGCTAATGAATGTTTTTTTAAGACCTTGTATTACAAAACCTTTCAACAGTATATTATATATTCTTACTATTAAAATTATAGAATTTTTCATTCACTCAGTGGCGATATAAGAGTTTTATAGATATATTTACTTATCTCTCAACTCTCCACCTTCCCCCTACATGCTACTCCTCGTTAGCTAGTGAGCTGTTCCTCTAAGAAACTAGTCAAGTGGATTACCAGACAGCAAAACCAAAGCAGTCAGGAGTCAAATTTTTTACTTTTGAGTTCCAAAAGACTAAGTTCAAGTGTGAGGTAAAAAGACTTGAAGAAATATTGATCCTGATAGAACGAGTTCTTTCTGTCCTCTAGAGTACAGGTAAAATTGACAGACCTGACGAAGGGAGAAGGAGTTGAGACAGTGTGATAATAAGGAAGAAGTAAAACTAGGCATTCATGGAACAGAATTTGAAAGAAGTGGGGCCAACATCTAAAGTATCTGAGCAACCCCTTGAGTGACGAATGGAGACCCACACAGGAACTGAATCAGCTTTTCAGGCCAACACACAGAATTTGAATGTTGACTTTCATTTACTCATAGTTGGGTCAATTACTTAAACAGCCATTGCCTCAGTTTCCTGCTGATAAAATATGAGGAATGAGACCATAGGATTTGGGAGTATTTGAAAATGAAGTTTCTAGCACATAAGAAGTGATTAATGTAAGTTAACTATCATTACCTATTACATAAACATTTTTCAAAGGACAGCAATTGAATGGGAGAATTGACAAATGAATTAATTTTTAGTGAATATGATAATTGACTATTGGTGCTTATGGATATACAAATGGATTACGCTCAGAAACTGGAGGAATAACAAAAGTACAAGATTCTCCGAGAACAGAACTCAAAGAGTGAACAAGCTTTCGCAGGCCTAAATTCCGCACGTGTTATTAGGCATCTGCCAATTTCCAGGTATTGTGCTAAGAAATTTCTTTTTTTTTAAGACGGTACTTTTTTAATGCTTTTTTTTTTTAATTTTTGATGAGGAAGATTGGCTCTGAGCTAACATCTCTTGCAAATCTTTCTCTTTTTTTTCTCCCCAAAACCCCAGCACGTACTTGTATGTTCTCGTTGTATGTCCTTCTGTTTCTTCTATGTGGGACACCACCACAGCATCGCCTGATGGGTAGTGTGTAGGTCTGCCCCCAGGATCTGAACTGGCAAACCCTAGGCCGCTAAAGTAGAGCATGCACTATGCCACTGGGCTGGCCCCTGTGCTAAGAAATTTCATGCATGTAATTTCACCTTGACTTCACAACAAATTATCAGTCAGTAATATAACTACAATTTTATAGATGAAAAAACGAACACTCAGAAAGTGAAGTGATATTCCCAGGTTCCACATTTGTAAAGATTAGAATCTGCGTCCCCTGAATCACAGCCAAAGAAGTTTTGATATGTATATTCCTCTTTAAAAAAAGAGAGAGAAATGACAAACAACAGAATAAAAGAATATATATAGATGCAAAAGATGGAGTGAATCATCCTAAAAAAGAAAATACAGTGCATAGCCACCAACAAAAAGAGGCTGAGTTGCAAAAGAGACAGTCCATGCAAAATTAAAAAGGAAAGAAAAAAGTGGGAAAAAATGCTGTCCAGGTGACAGGTTAATATATATGAACAGGATTGAAAGGATTTAGGCAAATGCATGAGATTTTGCCATCATGAGAACAGTATAATATTCAGAAAAATAATCTTCAAATGGAAAGGATAATGATTTTTATGGATAGGCTCACATTTGCTTAGAAAGGTCTGTTATAATCAGGGGTTTACTGGTATTAAAGAATAGATCCACTCGAGTTGCTTCAGGAAAAATATGCTTATAATAATGGACATGTGTTAACATTGATCAGGACCCTGGAGAGCAGACTTTTTCTGTCATGACGTGTGCTTCCCTCTATGTATCCCCTATCTGCCAATTGATTAGTGGCTCATTGATCACCCTACCTCTTATGCCATTGCTGATCTTAACATGCAGATTTGGTTTCCCTGACCAGCTCCAACCCAAATTCAAGACATTCTTACTGATTATGCTCCATTTCCACCTGTCAACTGCGCCAGAAAGAGAGTATCTGTTGGATCTAACCTTTGCAAGTGATCATCCTTTTTTCTAAAAAATGTGTTGGGGAAGTCACACAGTGTAGAACAGAATCATTTAAACAGCGGCAGTTGTGTTTCAGGAAGCCCTTAGAAGCCAGCGTATGTGGGGCAGGTTATTATATCCCTTAAATCTTGTGTCAGATAGACAAGGGAGATAACACCTAGGGGAGTGCACCGTGTCATATATATGGACACTGTATTAAATATAATGCAATGATTTTAACAATGTGTATTATTAAAAACACAGTCACAGATTAAAGGTTTATTGCTGAAGTTAGACGAACATTAACTGTTAGCATTTAGCCCCTACACACCATAAAATCTCAATTAAACAAAAACCAAATACTTCTCCTTTTTAAAAGCAGTTTCAAAGGTACACATAGAAAGATATAAATTATACTAGAATGAACTGCATGGTCATTTATAGTCACTAATTTATGATGGGGAGGGAGAGCTGAAAAACGTGATGTGAGGAGAGTCAGACTTATCTCTCAAAAATGATACCAGGACATCTATGAGAGTTACATAACATTTTCTTCTTTCCTTTTTACTTTTTTTTTGGTACTAAGTTCAGATAAAAGAAATAAAATACTTTTCCCACCAATAATTTGACTCTACTGTATTGCACTATTTGTTTTTCCTTCTGGGGCAGTCTGTGCAACTGAAAGCATTCACAATTGAAGTGGAGCTGGTAGGAGATCTTGCCCTCGCTAACATGTTTTATAAAGCCCATTTGTCCGCATGACCATTTCCCATAGCTTATCACAGCTCACCTACATTCTTATTCCATTTCTTGGTAGATTCTTTAAGTCATAGTTTCTGACCTATTTTTCCCTGCTCTCTTGCTAGTGCCTGTATGCCATAACTTTTTAGTTTTGAATAAGAAACTAACTATTCACCAGTTGCAAACTCAAGGCCATTTCATGAACTGTTTTGGACTCATAAGATGCCCATCCTCAATCAAAGAGTATTAAATTCAAATAAAAGAAACAGTTGAGACTTCCATCAATTTGGCTCATCCAAGTTATGTTTTATTTGATATACAACTGTAAGTAAGCAAGCTAAAATTTAAACCAATTTCAGGTGAAAATTACTTAATTTTAATCTTGTAAGAAGTGAGGAATCTTCCTACTTAAGAACTTCTTTAGTCGGCAACTGCAGTTCGTTTGCTAGGAGACTTTGAAATATACCAGAAAACAGGCTGGCTGGCAGGTTGGTTTGTGCTGCAAGATATTCTGACAACCTGTCAAAGTTCCACTTTTCTCACATTCTACCAACTTCTCTTTTCTAAAGAAAGCATGAAATGTCAAAATGACAGGTGCCGAAGCGCAGCAGCATCCAGCTTCTGGGCCTATTACCTTAGGAAGGAAAGAGTTGAAAAGTTGTGCAAGTGACATATGCCGAAGAGTGATATAATTTGCCAGGTAAAGGAGTGGCTTGATGGTGCTTGTGTTAACCCTTTGGAGCTGACTAATTTGTGCTACATAATCTGGGAAGAATTTCTAGGGGTAGGTAGGGAACAAAAAAAATATAGCTTTTAAGCAATAACTTTGATAAGTGATTAGGCACCATTTTCTTTATTGTGAGTGATTTTCTCCAGTTAATTCATTGAATGGAATCAACATTGCATAGTTAAAAGGAGCTGGTGTTGTAATTTTGTTATATTCTAAATGGATGGATGCATGGAGCAATATTGCCAGAAGAAAGATTTAAACATGGGAAACTATTGCAATTATATCTTCATGAAATCTGTTTGTTAATGGGTGTGTGTGTGTGCATGTGTGTTTGTATGTGTATACATACCTATGGAGAGAGTTAAGTACGAATTGTTTAATTTCTATTAATTAGGGAAAAGTCAGTCTAAATTAATGGGCAAGACTGAGTTATGAAATACAGTTTAAAAATTCTATTTTAGGGGTCGGCCCCGTGGCTGAGTGGTTAAGTTCGCGTGCTCCGCTTCGGCAGCCTGGAGTTTTGCTGGTTTGGATCCTGGGCACAGACATGGCACCGCTCATCAGGCCATGCTGAGGCGGTGTCCCACATAGCACAACCAGAAGCACATACAACTAGAATATACAACTATGTAATGGGGGGCCTTGGGCAGAAGAAGAAGAAGAAGGAAAAAGAACGAATTGCAACAGATGTTAGCTCAGGTGCCAATCTTTAAAACAAAAAAACAAACCATGGGGTCCTCTGTGATGCTTCATTTAAAATGAAAAATTCTATTTATTACTTTGAAGTTCAGAGCCTATCTTATGAATAGATATGACTAACTTGCAACTCTCAGCTGTTTCTTTATAAAGTGCAAAGCAGTCCTGTAAAAGAGTACTTTTCCTAAGTGATAAAGTTATTAATTATTTGTCTTAATTGTTACCATTTTGTGTGGTAAAAAGTTGTGTTTAAGGACAATAGAAATAGATAAGTAATAGTTTTGTGATCATACTGTTTGGCCAGGAGAGGAATGGCCAAGAAATCTAATAAAAACTGAAAAATAGTTGAGAGAACGAAAAATATTTTAATTCCCAGACGAAAGGTGGAAATGCTTTACAAAGTTAAGGATGAGACTAGAATAGGATTCTTTAGGACAGAGAAGGAGAGAGAGAGAAAGAAAGAGAGTTATTCTAGGTTCTGCAAGAAAATAATATTTAATGGTAGGAGTCTGAAGATATAATCCTATCTGTACTCTGAGAAGTAATATCATGTAGCAGTTGGGAGATCGGACTCTGCAGTTGTACTGCTCAATAAATCTGTGAGCTTGTGCCTACTACTCAATTCAAGTGGTCCACAATTTATCTACCTGTAAAACAGAAGTATTTGAAGTATCTGCCTCATAACACTGTTGTGAGGAATTAAATGTGATTATGTGTGTGAAGTAGCAGTTATTCCATGATTGTATCTTTGGAAAACCAGTTTTAAAGGACTCTCCTTCCTATGTTTTCAGAAATTGAAGAGAGGTATTGCATTACATTAGAATGATAAATCAGACAAGGAGAATTCTTAGTTGAGAAGAGTTAGGACTCTGTCACTATAAGAGGAGGAGGCTTTAACCAATCTGTTTGTTGCATACCTTGAGGATCTTAAAGACTACATGCAATATGTAACTAACTCCTACTTAAAACCCATATGGAAATACTTTGCCAGCAAGTGTCTATCTTATCTTCTACCAATAAAAGTCATACAAATTAGATTGGAGGTGAAAGGCAGGCAGATGTAATGTTATTGCTACTACAGAAATAATAAGTAGGTGGGTAGATTCAAATGTTGTAAAAATTTGCAGGAACCTCTTAGAAAATCACCTGATTATAGGATGCAAGCTATAGTGATCATCCTTTTGGCTTCTGCAATTTCCTGATTCTCTGAATAAAAATGAAAAAGAAATTTAGTAGCAAATATGAGATATTGGCTGTTTTCCTGACCTCCAGTCTTGCCAATGATTCTACAAGCACCTAATTTCCTGTATCATAACCCATCCATCGCTCTAGGTATTCCTAGAGGGGTTTATGGTTTTGTTCTGATCAATCTTGAATACAATATTTGTTACTAGAAGTAATTCCAGGAAAGAAATCTTTAAAGATGATGATGTAGGATAGTTAATCACTAATGGTTAAGGTTGAAGGAAGTGCCCATAATATTGCAGAGCAGAAAATTTGATAGGGATGTTCCAAAGCTTATAGTGTCAAACAGCCATTTAAACTACTGTCTGTAGAAACCTTAAATGAAGCAGATAAAGTAGCTTCTGCAGTACAGTATTATGTAGGTTGTGAGGCATTCAAAGAGTGTAAAGTAGCATGGCTCATTCTGATTGCACTAGAGAGCATTTAGGAAGAAAATGTCAAGATCAGCACTTTCAATTTTCAGCTCAAGATATGGCCAGGAAACTATAGAACTTTTATTAGTGCCCTGAAAAAAGTCTTCCCTTTTATACTCTTGAATCTGAAGATTGGAGAACCAATTGAATTCATAGACCCACGGGGTCTCGTATGAAAGTTAAGCCACTTTTTTGGAAAAGGGTGGGACTTTGAGGATTGGAATGGGGATATTTGGGTAGATCCGAATGAACATGAGACTTTCTAAATCTCATTGAACTTCCCTTACTGGCAGACACAGCTCTCCTACATCCCGTTTCTGAAGAGAAAATACACTTTGATGGAATAGTTATAATGACCTAATTTAAGGTAGTACTTTTTCAAGGGGATGCCAATTCTTTCAATACGCAATGCTAATACCCAACTTTGCTTCCGGACCCTTGATTAAAATTAGATTCCAGAATAATTTAAGGAAACGATTACAAAGACCTACACAGAAAGAGCTAGTGTATGCATAAAATGGATCTCAATAGTATGAAACATACGAGATTATATACCTATAGCAATATAGATATAAATAAATAGATGCCAAGAGTGCTGGGTTAGGGAAGAAAGGACATAACATTGGATTTGTCTGAATTCACTGATAACTGAACATATACCAGAGATTCTGAATTTGAGGTGTTTACATGAACAGCTGGCATGGTTCTCACAGTTTCCCTGGTTGGTAGGTTGAAACATGGACTCAGTGTTTACCTACATTTTAAGGTAGAGAAAAGAATCCAAACGTTTAGGAGAATAGGAATTTTGGATTAATCTGTGCATTCGTTTCACCCACCCTTCACTATATTCCCTGGAAGGGCCCCAAGAAATCTCTTTTACCAAAGCATTGATAATTAAATTAAACATGTTAAGAATGCAGTTATAAGAATCTCTGTTCATCTATTATCATCTTCTACTGTTTGAGATAACAATCACACTCTCATTTGCTAGCTGTCTCCCCTGGGTCAAATTATTTAAACTCTGTGAGACTCAGTTTCCTTAAGTGTAAAGTGAGAATAATAATAACCAACTTAGTTCAGTCATTGATAGACCTAGCACAAAATAATTGTTAATGTTTTATTGAGTGTTCTATATAAAAGACACTCTGTCCAAACTTTACATGCATTTTATTATTTAATTCTCTCAATGATCAAATGAGATATGCACTTTGTCTAGCCAACTTTTACAGGTAAATTAGCTGATGCTTAGCTAGGTCATGGTAAACCTGAGATTTGAACTAAGGTAGTCTGACTTTAAGACTAACATTTTTAACCACTACGTTATACTACATATAGTAGATTATCCATAAATGTAAGTTATTATCATCATCATCATCAATATCATCACTGTCATCAGCATCACTATTATTATATGATTATTTATCTTTACTTTTGGTCATACTTCTACTGTAGTAAAGCACTTCAGATCATTGATAGATAGAAAGGTTTTAAATAACAGTTGATTATTAGAGTACCACCGGAGCCCCAAATTATAACTTCTGTGGACCTCAGTTTCCTGATCTAAAAAGGAAGATGTACAATTGCATGCATCCTAGGATCTTTTTTAGTTCTATTAAGCAAGCTTTAGTGAGATCACTCTTGGAGGGCTTTCAGCTCTTGATGCATAGGCATATGCTCACAGCTTCAGTTATAAGGATCATTGGTTGTGGCAATATCAAAGCCCCTCACTAAATATTAGTTATATTAATATTAAGTTAATGCAAATAATTTCATCTTAGGGCCCCTGGAGTCTTATCAGAAGCCCAGGATATGTTATTTTTGCTTTTATTTGATTAAAAATAAGTTCTTCCTAGAGGGTACTCTTCTACATAGTCAAAGCTGAATTGTCACAGGTTATTTTTTGTTTCTATTAAGATTTCATACATTCATTGAAATTATATGTATACATACATTTAAAAGAATATTGGTGACTGAAAAAAATCAGAAGTGTGATATTTCCTTAATTATTATGCAATGATTTCCATGATGACCTGATAAGAGAAGTTTCTTAGATCTATTGGGAAATTGTAGCACCTTCTGAAAACTCAATGAGGAGACTTTGTTTGAAAGTTCTTACTTGCTTCATTCAAATGTAAAACTCAGTAAAATTACAAAATGCAGGTTTAAGGAACATTATCTCTTTTATCATTTAGACTTCTGAGACCTTAAATTAGGTCTAGAATTTTAACTAATGCATTATAAAACTCAACTCTTTCAGCACTAATTATCATCACCCTAAGATGCATAAAAGACCATTTTTATTAATTATTGTAAAACACAGATAATAAAAAGAAAAGAGTCTGTCCTAGTTCCAAAATTTACAAAAACACAAAAAGATTACAAGCTCATAGGCAGATTCTGCATCATGCCAAATCAATCAGCTGAGAAAAGAATAATTCAGCCAGAAAGTTCATTGTTTGATGGACACAATGCCAATTAACTAATTTGACACAATGCAATTAACAAGTTTGAGGTTTCTTTTTTTTTAATAAATTGACTGCCTTGGCTTCTTGTTTCAGTGTCATGTAGATATAGCAGCAGATAATAGTAACGATATTGAACTGGGAGGTTAAGTGATTTAATTTTGAAGACATTACTGTTGCAGAGGCCACATTTAATAAATCAATGTGTTTAAGATGCTTGGAGATCTATGGATTAAAGATTACTTTGCTGGTGGAGTGCCTAGTAATCATTATATATTGCAAACCCACACACAACACTGAGAGCTTGTCTGTCTTAGTTGTCAATAACACTATGCATCTCCAGGTAGCCCCAAACCTGCCCTCCACCCAACACTAGCTAGCTTTGTTCAACAGATATCATCCACTTCTCCACAGTAATAGATCAGACCCCACACCTCCCTGCCTCAGCTTTAATTAAGGGTGCTTGACAGGTTTAGTTTAGAACATCAATACCATAGTAATAGTAAGCAGCGCACAAGTCATTCATTATTTGAGCCTAAGACAATATTGCGTTTTGGATTTTTTTTTTCTCAAGCAAGCTGAGTCACTTATGTGGATGAATAAAAAAAAATTCAAATGTTTCTGTGCAGAGAAATGCAATGTCAAAGCAGACCTCCTGGCCCTATAGGCAATTGTTCAGCACTGCTCATTAATTATAACTTGCAGGCTATTACATAGTGCTAACCTCAGTGCATGACATGAAACTCGTGTAGGAATAGCAGGAGGGTGTCTTGTTTAGGACAGGAGTGATTTTACATTAAAAAATAATAATAATAAAAATGTTATTCTTCCCTAAAGACAAATCTCCAGCTATTTTAATCCATCACGCCAATCAATAAATTTTGATAGTCAGTCATTTTTCATAATGAATTCTAGTGGAGAAAGATGTGAACATTTAATTTGAATGAAATATCAAGAATAATTATAATAATCACTAGACATCAATTTTTGGAATATAAGATATGGATGGGAGCTTAGAAAATATCTAGTTCAATTTTTGATGAAAAATACTTAAGTCTAGGGACTTGTCCAAGGCCACAACCTCATTAGGAGCAAAGTTGAATGTAGAGTCTATTTCTCCCCTCAATGTTCTTTCCAGTGTCACTTTCCAGTATGCTCTGGAAATACTTTAAAATGTAGAGAATGTCATACCCAGAAAGAATTTTGATTTTTGGCCCAGATTACAGCTGTGCTGTATCACATTTTGGTATAAATCCTAAGTAATTCTATTCAAAGCATTCTTCTTCCACATCCTGACCCGCCTCAAGCAACATCCTCCCATTCTTGGATTAAGTTCACCTCAGTTAATCATGGCTTCCCCACCCCTATGATCTGATGGAAGCTCCATAAGGCCAGGGCTTCCATATTTTATGTTGCCCCATTGTTAATCTGGTGGTTAGCCGGTAGAGAGAAAGTGCTCAATAAAAATTGGTTGATTGAATTAAAATGTCCCAATATTCTGACTTCCATATTAGCACTTTCCTGTAAATGCTGTTGTCCTTTGACATATCCATGATATTCTTGGACGCATCCATGAAATTATATGAAGACAATTTTTTACCCACCCATTCCCACCCTCACCTGTGCAGGATGTTAGATAACAGGTTTTCTTTTCCCCTGAAACAATATAGTGTTCTTGTTCCTCAGCAAGCTGGAAAGAACACCAGGGAGAGCACTACCAACTTTGATGGAAAGAAGCCATTTAATCCTACGATTTTTTTTTTATGCAATCCTTAAGGTCTTTTTGAGAATACATCTGGAAGACATTTCTGTCCCAGCATGACTTTCAATTTTCCTTCACAAAATGAGATGATAACATTATCAGATGGGTATATAGTATTTTTATACAACTCATAGCAGCTCTTCTAACTTAGTGGATCAGATCTGATATATATCCTCCTCTCCCCACTTTTATTTGATTCACTTACAAGGAAGCACCCTTTCTAACCCCACTCCTCTACTAGTAATTATTCTGTCCAAATATCACAAGGCAAAGTCTCCTCCTGAGAACAAATTTGGGAAAAAAATGTATCTAGTTTTGCCATCTACCTTACATAATAATCCAAAAGCCTTATGTCTGTGAAGCACTGTACACAATTTTCCCATGTGCTATCACCTTTGGCTATCACCAAGGGCTATCACCTTTGAGTTCATAAAAACACTGTGCGGCAGGCAGAACAGCTACGATTGTTCCCATTTGGCAGGTGTTGTGGATCCTTGGATGGAGTAGGTGACTAGACCAAGATCACACAACTAGGGTAAGCAGAGCGGGAAACCACACCACAGATTTCTAACTAAATCTGTTCTCTTTCCTCTGCCTGGTTTGCATTTCCTCAAAGACATGCAGATCTATATGCCAGAGAATACAAGAGATCACTGGATCAACGTGATCTATTTCTATGAATTGTATACCTTTTCCAAGTTTTTAAAAGGAAACATAATTTTGTGTAAAAATAGATACAAATATGTTAGAGAGGAATGAAAAACTTACAAATATAAATATATAAAGTACCATAGTTCAACATTTCTCTCTTAATGTTATAGACATGGGCACTTGGTTACAAGTTCATTTTCCATCACAAGGCACGCTTCAGTGTGAACATGTAAGCAACCGAGGGTATTGGACGTCCTCAGAAGGACAGAGGGAAGTCCTAAGCAGCCTCTCTCCATCTTCCTATCTCTATTCTCCATCTATTCATTCAGAGGTATGCAGACTTGGAAAACAAGAGCTGCTGATAATGACAGGAGACATGGGTGCTGGCTTTGATCACAAAATAAATTACATGGGAACTAAATCATATGGATGCTAATATATAACCCTTCAAGAAAAAAGTCCAAATGATTTGAAAATAATGGGTTAAACAGTGGTAAACAGTTTTCTCTATTGTAAAACTTTTCAGAGACTTTAATATGCTACATGTATAATGGATCCCCTGTAAAGTATACTATGCAGTATTTCATTTTATTTTGTTAAATAGAAAACTAGTCTGACCCTTGTTATATTGGTAAGGAAGGCTTATTCAAGACTTTTGCAATGGGGGCATTGCAATAGGGGAGAGAGATTGAGCTCAATTCCTATTTACAGGAAAGACAGCCTGGGATTTATAGCCAATGAGCAGAGTGAGGGGATCAGTGGATGGAAAAGTACTAAAAGGAGACATCAAGGGTAAGGGATTCTCGCTAAACTGACACAACAGAATTCTTGCTGGAGACAGGCCAAGATGATCAGATATCAAGGGTGGGAAATTCCCTCTAAACTGATTTAGCAGGATTCTTGTTACAATTGGGCTAGGCAGGCCAAAGATAAGACTCAGGGTTGAGAGGGAGGCAAGGTCGAGGCCTAGTTGAGAAGAGGGCTCATAGAAGCCTGGCTAAAGGTTATTCCAGGAGAGAGTCTGTCAATTTACTTGATGGAGAGCCCTTTTGGTGAGTCACTTCACTGGATTACTTGCCATAGAACACATTTTGGAAGTCTCTGCCCTACTCCTTTCTTTGGATTACAATCCATTTATGATACTACCAGACACCCCTCACAAATTATTCTGCATTACTTCTACATGTCAACCACAGAATAGGTGATCCTATCTTGTAGATACAAAGTTATGCTTGGGTCAAAATATTGGAATTATATAGGTGGAGAAAACAAAGAATGGATTTAGCCCTCCCTGTGTTCAATCTGAGTTTCCTTCTAAAACAGTTCTGTATTTTCACTCATTCAGTGAGTAAATTTGGGTGAGCCACTTAACCTCTTGGTCTTCAATTCCTCATTGGTGTAATAAAAAAGGTTTAACTGAATGATCACTGATGCCCTTTCTGTCACTAAAAAACTGCTGTTAGGTTTTCTGTGCGTCTGTGTATCCAATTAATGTTTTACAAAGAACAGATTAAAATGATCAGTTTTCACTGCCGTAGGCTAGGGAGAGTAGATTTTAGACAGGAGAGGAAGGCAATTGTCAATTTCTAATATCTTCGGACAAAAGATGGATTCATTCTGGTTTTAGGAAATCTTTCCCAAAAGAAAACTGGATGCTCTGACAATAGAAGAATTTTGTTTCAGGTTGTAAAACTGAAACACGAGCATGAAATATAAATTCCAAATGAACTGTAAATAGGGAATATTCACATTTCTCAGTGAGAAGCAACCTCTTTGTGTCAGATCTGCAATCCGGTGCTGTTAATTCGCCACAATAGAAAAGGATATTGACATGCAATTATATAAGTTGTAGACACTTAACTAAACAAATTAAATTTGGTGGGCAAGCTTATTTGGAGGACAACTGTTAGTGAGAGAATTCCTTCCAAGAATGCCACCCTTTTGCCTTTAAACTTATAAAATCAACATCTCACTTTAGAGTTGAAAACCTTTGGGGCAGGCCCAGTGGCCAAGGGGTTAAGTTTGCGCCCTCCGCTTTGGTGGCCCAGGGTTTTACTGGTTCAGATCCGGGGCGCGGACATGGCACTGCTCATCAGGCCATGTTGACAGGGCATCCCACATGCCACAACTAGAAGGACCCACAACTGAAAATATACAACTATGTGCTGGGAGGATTTAGGGAGAAAAAGCAGAAAAAAAAAAGATAACAGTTGTTAGCTCAGGTGCCAATCTTTAAAAAAAAAAAAAAGATCTCCTACTTTGTCCTGTTTATTTAATTAAATAAAAGTGGGAAAAAATTACTCAAATATTTTACAACTGTGTATAGATGTAGATATGGACAGAGATAGACAGGTTTTAACTCAGAAGCAAGACTTGAAGCATAGACCTTTAAATTCATTCTTTCCCCTGTTTTTAGAAAAATGTTACAACTTGATTACGATTTTATAGCAAAATCCAGAGTTACAGTTGGAAGAGACCCTCAAAGTCATCTGCTCTCACCCCTTCATTTTACAGACACGAACACAGAGTCTCAGAAGGATGAAGCCTGCAGCTGGTGACTGGCAGAGCTGGGCCCAGAACCCAGGTTCTTGTCTCTGGGTGCAGAGCTTTTTTTTACTGCCACAAACCAAACAGGAATTAGGCAGGCAATTCAGAAGGCCTAACACAGGGCTGGCTTGTGGAATCAACGTGCATTTGTCCCATGGAATTTGTTATCTCCAATTGTCTTCCTGTTATGGGATTTGTTGTTCTGTTTTCTGACTCTGCACTTGATTTGCAATTCTGGGCCATAGCAATATGCTTCCCCAGAGTCCTGAGCAGTGGTCAGTGAATTTAATCTGTCTCACACTGTGATGTGAGCTAAATTGTTACAGCTCCACCTAGTGGACAAATTCACACAGAGGGGAATGGCAACGGAGATGCCGCCCGCTGAGGAGGAATCTGCAGACAAGAGGTCGGGATGCATCACAGAGAGGTTAAAGCTGCAAAAAGTTGTACTGACAGCTGGCAGTAAACTAAAGACTGTTATGGAGAAATCAAAGTATAATTATTAGAGAGGGAAAGAAAACCCATCAGCTTTCTCATTACTTCAAGGACCTCTAGAGATTTTTATAGCTTGTGGAGGATGCTGTTAGGTATGAAGAGAGGCAAGTCAGAGGATGGAATTAATAGAACTCACAAGTGAAAACTAATTCTCGGAATCTTCCTAAAAGTGCACACAGACAAATGTACTCAGCCTTTGGAGTCTGACTGGCCCCCCCGAGATCCCTAAGGCCTTAACAGAAAGGCAAGTCCTGGGCCATAGTTAGAAAAACAACCCCACCTGCCCTCCCAAGATTGTGACAGAAGTGCTATGCTCAGTGCTTCTGAGGAGCCCTCACTGGTTTATATGCCTATCTGCGCTTTGCTGTCTTTGAGGCATGACCAGATGCCAAAGGATTGAGTGAATATGCTGCGATCTTCTGAAAGCAGAGGCAACACTGTTTCTGAGAAATGAGATCTGCAGAATGGAAGTGCCATGTGTGCACGTGTGTGGGAGGAACAGACAAAAAATTAACAATCTTTCAAGATACTTGTCAACATCAATCCCTTCTCCTTCTCCCTTCTACCCCTTTCTTACATCTTGAGTTTTCATTACCAAGGAGGCAAGCAGCTTCTACTGCATTAATTTCCTCTCTCTGCGAACATCCCTGGGACATTTCACTCCACATTAAGTACGACTGCTTTCTGAAAGAACTGACAAAACAACTGCTGCTGATTTTCTTTTCTTCAAATCAAGTTTCTTTCTTTCTTTTTATCAACATCTATATAGTGTACTCGTAAAGCTTTTGCACCGGTAGCAATTTTAGGAATGTCCTTGACATTAACAATTTCTATATTTGAGACATAGCCTCTTCTGAAGAAAGTGTATAATGCTCTAAGGCTGAGTTGTCATAAACATTGCAAAATCACAGGTAAATGACACCTGGCATGTAACATACACCCAATAAATACTTCTTGAATTGACTTGGAAAGGCAGCTTGTCATCTAATAGGTTTGATCTGACCTGGTTCCTGAGGCAGCTGGAGGAGCAACTGAAATGAGTATCCTAGAGCGCCAGGACCTGTAGCTTCATTCCAAAGATTTTGGGGTTTGTGATCAAGAGCTGAGGTCAAACTAGTTCTGCCTCTTACTTGCTGTGTGATCATAAATAAGTTACCTAAACTCTCTGTGACTCAATTTACCCAACTGAAAATAGGAAAGAGTAGGATTTGCATTATATTCAGAAATTTCTGGTGATGATAAGGTCAGTTATGTACAGTCCTTAGCATGGTGTTAGGCATAGTTTAGCAAGAACTTGATAAATCCTGGCAATTTGTGGGTGCCATATAAAGAAATTGAATTTTTTGGTCAAGAATGGCTTCTATCAAGGTTTCACTTGGAAAGGACAGAAAAATAATGAGAACAGAAGTAACTGACCAAGGATTATGGATTATTCAACTAATTATAAAGTTCTCTGAAGAACTTCCTTTTTTAAGCAAATCTTTGTATGAGCCACCAGTTTGAGAAAACGATTAGGCAAAAATGAACACAACTCCGCATTACAGGCTAAGAAAAGCTGAAGAGGCACGGCCTGTACTTTGTCCTTAGGAAGTTGACAGCGTTAGTAAGGAAAGGAGGACAAACACAGAGCAAACTAGCAAAATGCCCACATCACAGAGAAAAGTAAGAAATCTATTAATAGTTGCCATCGGGCAGAAAGAAATATGTTAATGAGTCCTGGACACTAAGCAGAGGATATTGATGATAGAGAAATCTGAAATGAATGGAGTGGGATGGGAATGAGCTGCCAAGGAAATCTCACAGGATGCGAGTTTTGAAGCCAGAAGAGTTACAAAGATTGATAGAGAAATGACTAAAGCATATTTGGGGATGTTTGGAAATATACAGGCGTGTTTATTATGGAAGTAGGTTGATTAACAGATTGATAGACAAGTTCACTTGACTTGTAATTCTATTCTCACATAGTTTCTGCTTTTGTACACCAAACATAGTGGGCAGTAAAATGATAAAATTTAAAGTTCTAAGTTAGTCAGCATGGGAGGCAGAATAATGGCCCACCAAAGATGGCCATATCCCAATTTTCAGTCTGTGACTGTGTTACATTACATGGCAAAGGGGGATTAAGGTTGCAGATGGAATTAAAGTTGCTAATTAGCTGATTTTAAAATTAGGAGATTATCCTGAATTATGTGTTACATCCAATGTATTCATAAGGGAAGAGAGAGACAGAAAAATTAGTGTCCACGTGATGAGATTGGACAAATCGTCTGTTGCTGGCTTTGAAGATAGAAGAGAGCCCTGAGCCAAGGGACGCAGGCAGCTTCTAGAAGCTGGAAAGAGCAAGAAACAGATTTTCCCCTAGAGTCTCCAGAAAGGAATGAAGCCCTGCCAGCACCTTGATTTTCACCCAGTGATACCTGTGTCAGATTTCTGACTTACAGAAGTGTAAAAAATAAATTTACATTGTTTCAAACTACTGGGTTTGTTGTAATTTGTTAGGGCAGCAATAAGAAACTAACACATTCAACCTTTCTACTTATAGGAAGGTGAATGAAGAAAGCCCACACTATTGATGTGTATTGTAGCAAAACAACTAGAGGGAATTTAAAAATAAAGGAGGAGGAATTAGAGCAAAGATGACCCATTTTAATTGCTAAGGGCTCAAGTAGGTTCTACCTGCCTAAAAGCATCCTAGGAAGTCCCCAAGAATAGGCTTTCTAGAGGATACCTATCAGACCCGCTCATTGTGTGCTCATAATGGTCCAAGACTTACAGAATCAGGACAAACAATTTTGACAAAGTGCAAACAGAGAGGCTGGCCCTGGAAGGAGCACGAAGGAAGACTTACAGTAGCAGCAGGAGAAGGATGTGGTAATGAAGTCCAAAGAATATGCAAGTTGTTGGGGAGAAGGAGAGGCAAATGGAGCAATGCTTGGAGAAAGGGCCCATGGGTACAATTCTATCTTTACAGAGGAAGATGCTCTACCCCTATATATGAAGACATTGCAAGAAAAAAAAAAGGAAATTTGGCTGGATTAAGTCTTAGTAATGGAAACAAATTGACCTGTTAGAGTCAGTTAAAACCCCTACTCTGAAAATGTTCTTCTTAGGTTTATATACCAGGTTATTTACTCATAAATCCACTGATCTATCCTCTTGGCTCTTGGGTAGGTTGTTCTGTAAAGTGGAAATAACGAGGATCTAGGTCAGAATTGTTTTGAAAATTGTACCATGTCAGAGACAATGAGTATAGTATCTAGAACAGGTTTTGTTGCTGTTAGCGCCGTCAAGTCAATTCCGGCTTCTAGTCACCCTATGTACAGCAGAGCGGAACGCTGCCCGGTCTTTTTGCACCATCCTCTCACTTTTTGGCACTATATCAGACAATGCTCTGATGCTATTGATAGGGTTTTCAAGGCCAATTTTTTCAGACATGGTGGCCAGGTTCTTCTTCCTAGTCTATCTAGTCTGGAAGGTCCACTGAAACCTGTCCACCATGAGTGACCCTGGTATTTGAAATACTGATGTCATGGGTTTCAGCATCACAGCAACAGGCAGCTGCCACAGTATGACAACGACAGAAGGGTGGTGTAGTTCCCTGACTGGGAAACTAACCTGGGCCATGGCAGGGAGAGCCCAAATGTTAACCACTAGACACCAGGGCTGGTTCTAGAATATAATAAGCTATTATTATTGTTGTTGTTATTAGATCTAGCTAACAAATTATTACAAATACACTAGAAAGGAGTAATTTATGTTTGAAATTCTATTTGTATTTTTATAGCTTTTTATACCTCTGTAGGTACCACAGACTAGAACAATGTTTCTCAAATTCTAGCTTGTATTTGAAACACCAGAAGCTTGTTAAAACACAGATTGCTAAACCTCACCCCCAGAATGGGGCAGGGCTAAGACTTTGAGTTTATAACAAGTATCCAGATGATGATGATGCTACTGGTCTAGGTGTGACATTCTGAGAAAGCCTGGCCTAGACCATATGACTTGAATTTTCATTATGAATTACTTCATGGTATGGTATTCTCAAAGAAGCCCTTTTAATTTAAAATCCTGTAGTAGCTAATTTTACGTCTCATTGGAAAACTAGATATAGGGAGGGAGATAAGAGTCCATAAGACTATTTCCATGGAATTAGAGAGGAAGCGATGTGTTTTACTTCCAGGCTAAATAATTTAAGAGCTGGTATGTGATACTCAAGCTTACACCTTCTCTGGTCAGTGCCAAGGAAGCAATCCTGGGGACATTGTGTTCCAGGTGGTGTTTCTACCAGATGAAGGAACATTGTCAGCCTGGGTTATTGAGCAGCGCCCCTCCACTGACTCAAATAAACATTTAATATGAGTGAGAAATAAGTTTTCACCTACTGTTCACCAAGGAAGTGATATTAATATAATCTTTCCCTTCCCAACCTCAGTGCCTTCTACCTAGCAGGAGTTCACATATGCTTTTTGTTTTCATAGTTAGAATATTATATTTTAAAATGTGCCACAGTGAACGGATGTATCTATATTAGTTTAGATAAATGTACATACACACAACACATGTGTTTATTTTGACACATCACCTTTGCCTTTCTCTTTGTCTATTATCATTCACTTTTCTTGTTTCTTCCCTTGGGAACTTTTCAGCCTGGGTTGCACAGAGGAGAACAGACAAACTTTGAGGGGAAGACGGAGGCAAGGGACTGGATGACCTTGGAGAGACCTTGAGTAAGTATTTGCCGGGATTCACTAGCAACTGGAGCCTGTGAGACTGAATCCTTGCAATAACTTCCTTTTCTGTTATAATCAGCATGAGGATTTCCTAATCTTGACCCCCCTGAAATGATCCCTATCAGAGTTCTCCAGATGTTGCACACACTTATCCAAAATTTAAGTCACACAAATGTTCAATGTGTTTTCCAGAGTTGATCTGAAGCAAAAGATGAAAGAAAGCCAAGCAGAGTAAATGCAATTATTACAGTGTTTTTAAAAAATATTCATGAAAATAATCATTTGAAATTTGTTGTATTAGTATGTGTAAGCATGGTAACACTACTGCAAGGAGATAACAATTGGAATCCATCTTTCTTAGTAGCAAAGGAACAAGTATTGTGTATGCAATACACACACACACACAGAGTTCCGTGACCTTTTAGTCTCGTGATATGCTTTAATAAATAGAAAGCTAAAAATTCTAGCATAAAATATTCACAATCCTTAGAATAGCTTCTTTCTTTCTCCCTATCCAATGGTCTACATTTTAGACTTTTCTTTAAAAAAAAAAAAAAAACACTTCCTTAAAGTTATTTCCCCCAAAGAGCCTCTCTTTCAGCAGCTGGATAAAAGTGCAGAGTCACAACTAATCAAAAATCCCTTTGTGTGGTGTTTTTATTCATGTATTGTGTGATTTCACTTTCCCTTTTCCTTAATGCCATGTCTACTTTCTACTCTAGATTGTAATTTGCTTGAGGGCAGAGGCTGCACTTTCCCTTTGTTGAGCGCAAGGATTCTGAAGGATCCTGCTGTATTGTGAGCACTCAATAGAATTTTCTTGATGATAGTGATGTTTCTGAAAATGTCTAAGAAAAAAGCAGACAACTCTGGCCTGTTGTGGCCTTCACTTGCTTAATCTAAAGTACCTTTCCTTCCTCCCATAAACAATAATGCACCCAGACAGCACATATGAAGGAAAGTGAGTCAGAAGAGCAATTCATTTTTCCAGTGCCCTTATGTGACTCTTTCAATGCCTTAGGAATCTGCTGGAGGATTTATTTTAAGCATAGCAGCCATGCACTTTCTAGATTCCATAAGCACAAGATCTGATTCCACTCTCTCCTCCTCAATCCTCACATTCTTAATGCTTAAACTGTGCCCTTGTGACTTTTCTGTTAGTTAAGAGATGTACAACATAGGGGCAAAAATCAATCTTAATTAAGGCGAACTCTGGAATTATGATCGAAGGAAGGTACATTAGCCCAGTGCTTCCAGACCCCCCCAACACTGTTGTTATTGATGTTTGGACAGATGGGGAAAGTGAAACAGGAGTCAATACTTCGATCTACTGTGTTCTCTAAGGATCTGAATTTTTAACACATCCATAATGAGTGCTGGTGGTGTTTAATAAATACACAGCAGCCCCTAAGAGTGGCTCTGCGTGTCAAAGACACCAACAAGTCCCTGAAGCTTCTGGTTGGTAGGCAAAAGTAGGCTCAGCCTGGTAGAACTGAGAGGTAAGTGTGTTTTTTCCCAATAACTTTAATGTCTGGGGAGCCTTTTCGCCAAGGTGATCAGTACCACTCATATAACCTTAGGCTTTTCTCTAAAGTAAAATTACGTACTTTAAGATGTTACAAATTCAATCACTTCTCCTATCTAGATGTGATAGACAGGTGTTGCCCTATCCAACACACCCTCCTATCCTTGTGCAGGACTACCATCAGCCCCATAATGTTACCTCAGAAGTAACTCTATTTCAAGTCTCTCAATTCCTGACCGTTGACCTAAGAGGGCCAAACATATTCTCTCGCTGGCAAAACTCCTGTTAGGATTCAAGAAGCCTAATTGTTTTTGTAACACGATTGAATGAAAAAGGCATTTAATCAGTGGAAAGTGGATCCTGTTGGGGTATCTCTCCACTTCCCTCTTTTACTTGAGATGCAGAGAAGCCAGTCTGAAGAGAGAAAGAATGAAATAGATGTGTCCAGAGTAACAAAGACAAGAGATCAAAGAATTCCCAGTAATGAGAGACTGAATCAGCCATGATACTTGCAACAGTTCAGTTGAGGTCTGGCTCCATTTTCTAATCCTCGGTTTCATGAAATACTCCCATATCCACTTCATAAATGTTTATTTATGCTTAAGTTAGTTTGAGCATTTGATTTTTGGAACTCAAATATTCCTCAGTCTATTGCTTCCTTTGTCAAAAATCTGCTGATGTTTTTTAATTTTCAGCAATATTCTAGGCACTATGCTGCTATCTGGGATATGCAGATAGAAAAACACACTTTCTACCTCAAGCAGATCATTGTATAGCTGGTAAGACAGATGGGAAAGCAATACATTATAACACAATGTTGTAAGTAAAATGAAAGGATCAATACAAAACCCAGAGATCACTTAGGAAATGGATAGACTGACAATTTAGGGAAGAGATTTGGAGAGGCAGGTAGCATCTGAGACAGGCTTTTTATGGTCAACAGAAGTTGTCTAGGTGGATAAGAAGGATACGAGTATTCTTTGTAGGAGGAACAGAAAAGTATAAAAACAAAGAGGAAGGTAATACATATTTAAAAAAAAAGAAACAAAGACATTTTCTGGCTCTTGAACATAAAATGTCAGCCAAAATAAAAAAGCTAAAGAAAGAGGGAAGGGTCAGATCCTGTCCCATGCTAAAAAGCTTGGACTTATGTTATATTTTTGTTATACTTTAATAGATAATTGATGAACTTATGGGCAAAACTATACTCAATGCTAATGAAAATGCCCCAAATGAGAATATGTCAAGTAATAATCTCCAGCCAGTGATGGAGGCTAATGAATAAGAATGGCCTCAGAAGTCTGCAAATACCCAGCTGCTTCTCAGGACCTTATGCAGATTGTCAGAACTCCTAGGGCTTGCACAATCCGGCTGTGCATCTAGTACACATGGATTTGGCAAGGATATGTTTTCTACTCTTGGCTTATGGTCAGCCTAAGAATGCCCATTTATCTTTGCTTTTCACTAAACCTCAATAGGTCTCTGGAAAAGGGAGGAATTCCGCAGGTAGGGAGTAATCTGCTTTGGCTTGGAGAGATTGAATCCATCTGTCCACGACGAACACTTTCCCAGTTTTCTCATAAAGCATTGATCATTCCAAGAAAAATGAGAAATCTTTCAAGAGGGAATTATTTTAGAAAAAGTCATGAATCATAGAACATGTAGAGATAGTAATAATTTGTATTATTATTTCAAATTATAATAATGACTAACTTGCTATTAAGCCCTTACTAGGTGTCAGGTACTGTGCTAAATGCTTAACATAGATTTTCTGATTTAATCTCGTCAATAATCCTCTGAGATTGACCCTAATTTACAGATGAAAAATATAAGAATTAGAGATGTAACATGCTCCAATGCTGTCTAGAAGAAGTAAGAGATTAGTGGAAATTCCTCCACAAGCCCACTCTGCTCTAATGCTCTAAATTGTTTCCTGGTAGCCAAATGAATTTTCAGTCCTTTTTAAGTACCTAACTTATTCCGCCTGTGAGTTACCTGATCAGACATGGGACTCTACCATGACAGTGTTTCCTTTTGTATACCGCAGAGTCATTTTTTGAGTAATAAAAGACCTAGGGAAACAAAATACTAACTTTTGCAGTGTTCATTACTTAGAAATTTCTTTTAAAGATACTAGGGTATCTTTAGAGTACATTCTTTCCCTCAAAGAATGCCAGATTTCTGATCCTTGTGGGATTGAAGAAGGAAATAAAAATGTCTCTATCTACCTGATACATCTATTCTTGAGTGGGAAAAGGCAAAACATTGTTCCCTTTAGAAAAGCAGTGTGTATATTTATTTTTCTATTGAACTGTCATCCCACCCACCAACCCACCATCCATCCATCCATCCATCTATTCAATGCATATTTTCTAAACTAATATGCAAGTCACTTCATTTTAACTTTGAAAATGTAGGTATGAAATATAAAGTCTGTGACCTTAAGGGGTTTATAAACTATTAGAATAGGTAAATTCACAATTGTAACAGTGAGCTAAATGACAATTAGAAAAATATGTTTTGCTAAATATGGTAGCTGTTACGTGTAGAAATCAATTAAATATCCAAAATAGCTTAGAATTGGAGAAATAAGTGTCCTTTGAGTGTGAAATCACAATAGCAATGTCTGTAAGATCAGAATGGAAATAGTCTCTTTACAGGAGGGGAATGATGGCTTGCTCTCTGCCTGGAACAAGAATAAAATTAATTAATTACCATAACAATCTTCTGGTTCTGGTTCTGGGTAAGTTGGAATGAGTATACTCCATCCTGTTTCTCTGAGGACAGGTCTAAAACTTGGACGAAATGCATGGAGCAGATATTCGAGGTCTCTGAAAAGTAATACATAGCAGGCAAATTTGTAGTAGGAGGCCAGAATTCAAACTACCATGGAACTAATGGTGAAGTTAGCTTTATTTTCCCTCCAGAATCCCCTTGCTTGAGTTCACTTCACCAGAATCAGGTACTGGGAAACAGAAAGAGGAAGCTTCAAGAAAAGCACTTTATTTCTAGTTAAAGGAGTGAGAAAATGAACATCTAATTCTCATAGGAAATGTGAACATTGCCCTATTTTTTCATTTTTTTTCTCTGTTCTTCTTTGCCCAAGGATCCAAGCAATAGCACCGTGGCCCTAGCACCCAGCAGTAACAGGAGCTTGCAGGAGTCAAACATCTGAAGGTAAGGAATCTTCCTTCCAGTTGGTAGAGCTATGGCTCCAAGAGACCGGGATCGATTGTTGTTAAATTTTTTCTCTCTGTGGCCTCCCATTGTTTGGCCATAGATGTGGGCACAGTTGCAGAAGTGTATGGCAGAGTGGGATAACTAGCCCCAGATTTCTAAACAGAAAACAGAAGAGAGGAGACCCAGGGAAGTGGAAAGTAATGGAGAGATTATAGAGAGGGAGAAGCTTGGAAAAGCAACACCATGAAGTTATTTATGAAATCTTGAGTTTACACCCAAGAAGTACATGCAAGGGTTTGTGTCATTCAGCAAAGGAAAGGTTTTGAGAACCAAACTAATAGACTTATCAAGCTTCTTGCCTACAACTGACCACAGGGTGATGCACACACAGGACAGACCTGAACGTCACTGCAAAGACTTGAAAAATGAACTAATATTGGAACCACAGCCCACAGAAAGCAGCATGGAACTTGTGACCTGAACCTAACTTACTACTTGACATAAAAATATAAACATTCTCCATAGGATTTAAACATGACCCAGAGTCTTATGACACAATATTCATAATGTTCAGGGTATGTTTCTACTTTATTCAGTACATAAAGAACCAGAACAAGCTAAACTTACATAGAAAAGAAAAAAATCAACAGAGGCCAAAGCTGAGACAACACAGATGTCACAAAGACTCAAACAAGCTATTATAAGAATGACCAGAAAATAATTGGGACCACCACTGAATCCAATAGAAAAATAAAACTTCTCAGTAAAGAAATAAAAAACCAAATGCATATTTTAGAACTGAAAAATCCAATAACCAAAATGGGGTGGATAGGTTTGATGGCAAAATAGTGTTGACAGAGGAAAGAGTCAGTGAACTTGAAGATAGATTGATAGAAATTATGCAATGTGAAGAATGAAAAGAAAATATACTGGAAAAAATGAAGAGGATCTCAGTAATTTATAGGAAATAATAAAAGGTCCAATATTTGTGTAATTGGAATCTAAGAAGGAGAGGAGTGCAGCACTGAACACATATTTAGCTAATAATAATAATAATAATCCTAAAGATTCCTGAAACTCACCAGATGTCAAAACAAATAAACCCACAAAAATTCAAACCCAGATACATCACCATAGAACTTTTAAAAAGTAAAGACAAAAAAATTGAAAAGAAAACTTGTGGATGTCCTAATAGGAAACAAGAATTTAAATAACTGCAGATTACTCATCAGAAACTGTAAAGGCAAGAAGAAAGTGGCACAATATTTTTAAAGTGATGGAAGAAAAAGTCTTTCAAACCAAAATGTTATACCCAATGACAATATCCTTAAGGAATGTAATGAAATAAAGACATTCTTAAATAAAGGAAAACTAAGAGAATTCCTAACCAGCAGACTTGCTCTAAAAGCAGTGCTCAGGAATTTTATCTGACAGAAGGGAAATAATACTAGGGGAAAAGTTTGAACAACTTGAATGAAGGAGAGCAACAGAGAAAATAGGTATCTGAATAAATATAATAGACTAATCTTTTCCTCTTGAAGTCTTTAAACTATGTTTAACAATTAAAAGCAAATATTGTAACATTGTTTTATTGCCAGTGTATGCAGATGTGCTATATAAAGCAACTATAAGATGAGGGTGGGTCTATATGGTAGTAAGATTTCTACATTCTACTTGAAGTACTAAAATACTCATCTTAAGTAGACTGCAAAAAAGTTAAGTATGAGTACTATAATCCCTAGAGAACAGCAACAAAAAATCTATACACACATTTTAATTTAAAACACAATATACAGATTAAAATGGGACAATATAATTTTGAAAAACTCAAGGTAAGAAAGGGAAAACAGAAGAACATAAACCAGAGGAAATAAACAGAAAGCAAATAATTGGATGGTAGAACTAAATCAAAACATATTAATAATCATAAATGCAAATGCTCCAAACACACCAATTAAAGACAGATACTGTCAGAATAGATTAAAAAATTATACAAACCATATACATGCACTGTATAGGAACCTCAGTTCACATCTAATGATATAAGTAGGATAAAGTAAAAGGATGGCAAAGATATACCATATACAAATATACTGACTGAGAAAAAACAGAGATGACTATATTAATATCAGGCATAGTTGACTTCAGAACAAAGTAAATTATCAGAGACAATGATAGACATTACATAATGAGAAAAGGGTCAATTAATCAAAAAGCCATAACAATATTAAATGTGAATCCACCTTCAAAGAGTGTTAAAATACATGAAGCAAAAACTGACACAACTGCAAGAAGAAATTGACAAACTCACAATTATAGTTGGAGACTGCAACATCTCTCTTTTAGGAAAAGATGTATTGGGTAGGCATATAACCAGCAATGTATAGAGCTGAGCAAGACCATCACCAGGAAGGATCTAACTGACATTTAAAGAATACCACATTAGGGGCTGGCTCAGTGGCATAGTGCTCACTGAAGGGGCCACTCCCCTTCAGTGGCCTGGGTTTGCAGGTTTGGATCCTAGGAATGGAGGTACAGACTGCTCATCAAGCCATGCTGTGGTGGCATTCCACATACAAAATGGAGGAACATTGGCACAGATGTTAGCTCAGGGCTAATCTCCCTCAAGCAAAAAAAGAGGTTGATTGGCAACAGATGTTAGCTCAGGGGAAATCTTCCTCACCAAAAAAAAAAAAGAAGAAGAATATTCCACTACACAAGAGCAAAGTACACATTCTTTTCAAGTGCTTATGGAAAATTCAACAAGATAGATCATCTCTTGGGATCAAAAAGTAAAACATAAAAAATCTTTAAAAGATTGAAATCATACAAAGTATGCTTTCAGCCCATTGAGGAATCAAACTAGGAATCAATAACAAAAAGATAACCAGACAATTTCCAAACATTTGGAAATTAGCACATTCTAAATAATCCATGGGTCAAAGAGGAAGACATAAAGAAAATTAGAAAGTATTTTGAACTGAATGAAAGTGAAAATTCAACAAATCAAAACTTGTAAGATGTAACTAAAGTAGTGTTAGGAGAGAAATTTATCACAGTAACTGCTTATAATAGAAAAGATGAAAGTTCTCAGATCAATTGTCTAGATTTCTGCCTTAAAAACGATGAGTGAAGTAAACTGAAAGCAAGCAGAAGGATGGTAATAATAAAGATAAGAGTACAAATCAATGAAATTGAAAAGAGAAAAGCAACAGAGAAAGTTTATTAAACAAATCTCATTCTTTGATTCTGAAAAGTTCAATAAAATGATAAACCTCTGACAAAACTGACCGAGAAAAGGAAGGAAGATACAAATTACTAGGATAAAGAATGAAGAATAACGTAGTACTACAGATGCCAAGAAACTAAAAGGATAATGAGTAATGCAAACAACTACATGTGCCAAAATTCAACAACTAAGATTAAATAAACCAATTCCTTGAAAACCGGAAAGTACCAACACTCACTCAAGATGAAATAGAAAACAGGAATAGTCTTTTGTCTATTAAGAAATTGAATCCATACATTAAAACTTTCTGAAAAAGCAATCTCCAGGCCTAGATGGCTTCACTGGGGAAGCCATCTTTATATCAAATGTTTAAGAATGAGTAGCACCAATTCTATACAATCTTTTACAGATAATAGAAGAAGGAAGAATTAATTCTGGGATTATATGATGGGATGTTGACCCTTAGGGCTGCATCAAAACCAAGGACTTGTTTAGTAGCACAAACACATATTCACAATAGTCAAAAATTATGAAAACTCAATGAAAGAAGGATTTCAATTATGACTGAAGTTTGGCTAGTCCTACTCTTACCAAAGTTAGCAGAAAAAAGTATACCTCTCCAAATTATAGCTGCAAACAATGTTCACTTTTCTATTTTCTAGAATGTTAGAGTGGCTGGTACTTTGTTTGCCTATTTAATGGTCTTATTCTATCTTTGTTCTTGCTAAAGAAAGGCCATGTTTTCTAAGGGTCTTGGACCTAATTTGTCTTCTTCATGAAGAAGGAATCCTCTTTTCAGGTGAATAGTTTGGACATGCGTATGACACAAGAATTGCCTTGAGAGGATGTCAGCTGAAAGACTTAAAGAAAGGCGTGTTTTCCCTCTTAAAAATAAAGTGTAAGACAAGAACAGTCTTCTATCACTTTGTTTAGATATCACATCTACATACGGTGCCTTGAAAAGTGTCAACAATTATTAGATTATGCACAGTGACAGTCTAAGAGCACAAATCCACAAGATGAAAATGACAAATGGAAATCTTGGAGAAAATTTGATACAGGTGTTGATCTGTATAATTAACCAATTCCGGAAACTTTCTGACTATGAACTTTTTGGTTTGTGAAATATAAATGCCATATGGTTTAGTAAATACTTGTTGGATTTTTTATATTAGTTGGAGAAGAAAATGTCCCAGATGATGTGGGCATACTTTTCATAATAATTTACCAATAGTTTTTGATATTTTGGGTAAAGAAACAGAAAGGTCTAACATTCTAACATTTTTGTTTGGTTTCAAATATCTGTAAATCTTACAAGACATGGATGGGGAAATGGAAAGTAATAAATGAAAAAAAAAGAAAAGCATACTATATAATCTTGTGTTACACCAAAGATAATGGTAGTGTTTTTAAATGACATTACATTATGGGATAATAAAAAAAGACTTTAATATGGCAATTGGGGGACCTAAATTCTTGTCCTCACTTTGTCATCAACTAACTGTGTCATCATTGGTAAATGGCATAATTTTTCTGCCTCAGTTAATGTTCTTCTAAATTGAGGGGCTTGCACTATATATTCTCTAAGTCCTTTTCTCTATATGAGCATATGATTTTGACTCTATTTTAATTAGCAACACTAAATGATGAATAAAATATGTTAATATTGTGGCTTTTATATGCTTTCTTTAAAGGATTTGGAGAAAAAATGAGACTAGTATAGCCTAAATGAAAATAGGAAAAACTAAAAAATCCATATTTCATTTCAATGGTCAATTTCTTTATGGTTTCAAATAATGAGGATGTACAAGATATATATGAAAATATGGAAGTTTGATTATTGCACCTCCCATAAACTTGAAAGGCAAAATTCCACATTTGATATAATACTAATTTTTTTAAAAATATTTGAAAAATATTCTCAAGTGATCAAGACTGGCAGCTCCTTTAATTAGTATATGTTTTCACTTGTAAAATCAGTTTATTAAATATAAAGTTTTCAGTAGAAATCATTAGAAACCATGACATGTGACTATAGACATTAATTATTAATTGACAATGAATTGAGATGTAAATAAGGCATCTGCCTAAACTTCAAGATTCTTAAAATTGCAGAATTTATTTCAATGGTCGACATTCATTTCACAATAATTTATTGAGGACCAGCTATATGCCAGACACTCTAATAAGTACTTCGGAAGACATGAGCAACCAAAGAGATGAGTCTCTGTGGAGCTAAGATTTTGTGTTGGATGATGATAAATGCTATAAAAAAATTAAAATGTAGGGCTGGCCCCGTGGCCGAGTGGTTAAGTTCGTGTGCTCTGCTGTAGGCGGCCCAGTGATTCATTGGTTCGAATCCTGGGCGCGGACATGGCACTACTCATCAAACCATGCTGAAGCAGCGTCCCACATGCCACAGGTAGAAGGACCCACAACGAAGAATATACAACTATGTACCGGGGGGCTTTAGGGAGAAAAAGGAAATAATAAAATCTTCAAAAAAAAATTAAAATGTAAACCAACGTGAGTGGGTTTACAGAGTCACAGGGTTGGGGGCAAAATTACAATATTAATAGGAAGGTCACGGTATACTTCATTGAGAAGGTGGTATTCGAGCACACACTGGAGAGCAGTGAGAAAGTTGTTTATGTGGATTGCTGGGTAAAGAGTGTTCTAAGCAGGGAGAACTACTAGTGCAAAATCTCAGTCCAGGAGAATGTCTTGCTTCTTTGTAGAACAGCAGTGATACCAGTGCACGTGAAATGGAATAATCGAATAGTAGACTAGTAGGAGACAATGTCAGAGATGTGATGACTGGCAGATCGTATAAGAATTTATAGGCTGTTATAATGAATTTAGCTAATACTGTGAGGGAAATGGAGAGCTATTGGAGAGTTTTGAGCAAAGGTATGATAACATAGACTTTAAATTTAAACAGAATTTCTCTGGCTACTATAAGTAGCGAAGGGAAGAAATACTTAAGAGATTATATCAGTGGTCCAGATGTGAAATGATGATAGCTTCCCCCAGGGTGGTAATAGTGACGTAGTGGGAAATGCTCAAATTGGAAATATCTTGTAATTAGAAAAATTAGATTTTCTTAGTTAATTGGTTGTGAGGTTTAAGGGAAAGAGAAGCATCAAAAAAGATGCTGCAGTATTGGGCCTTAGCAATAAAAGTAATGCAATTGCCATCAATTGGGATAGAGAAGTCCTAAGGGGTGTGTGTGTGTACAGATTTAGAAGAAGTTATATTAGGAGTTCAGTTTAGAACACGTTGAGTTTGAGATGCCTGTTAGAAATATAAGTGCAAATGTTGAGTAAAAAACTGTATCTGTGACTGAAATTTCAGAGAGCAGTCTGGGTGGTGAATATAAAGTAAGGGATTCTAGGAGAAGAGGAATAGTCTGCAAAGAAACTGAAGAGCAATGACAAAGTTATAGGGAAAATCAAGAGTTTAGTGTCTTAAAAATCAAATAAAGAAAATATATCCAGAAGGAGGACCTTATCGTCCCTGTCAAATACTACTGATAAATCAAATAAAATGAAGATTGAGAAATGACCAATGGAGTTTTGCGAAACAATAGCAGCAGGTTCTGAAACTCCCTTTCACTTTCCCAAAACAATCAAAATACCAACAGAGAGAACAAAGAAAACCACACAGGATAAATATCTTCAGCATTACTAGGAGACAGAGAGCAGCAAGCTTGAAATTCCTATAAGTAGAAGAAAAAAACCAAATTCCTACAAACCCCACCTGTGGCCACCATCACAAGACTGTGGGTGGAATGAGTAGAAGAAGGAGACAGAAAAGACTCTAGGAAAAATATCAGAAAGGAGCTCAGGTCTTAGGAAGCATAGTTAAAATCACTCTCAGAAATAGGAAGCAAAACAATAAATGTAAAGAAGCTGAACATCAAAGATATTGTTGAGCTAGGAACCATAACCATGAAATAAACAAAAATAGAAGAAAGCAGACCATATCCACACAAAATTATGGTAAAGTGCTAGACATGTAAACAAAAGATCTGCTGATAAGACTTCCTCTTAAAATAACCATCATGTGAAGACAATTGAAACACAGGATCTCAAATTGAATTAAATATCCTCAAATGAGCATTTTAGGAGTATAAAAACACCTTGATTCAGAAATACAAAAAAAAACTAAAAGAAAAAAATGGAAAAAAATAAAGTAGAAGACTTGAAATTAGTGTTTCTTAAACTGATGACATAAGTGGAAGAAAAAGACAAAATCTCATCAGAAATAAGGTGCATGAGGAAGACTATAATTAAACAAAAACTTAAGACATTGAAGAAAATCACAGAACTCAAGAGAATGAAAATAAGATCAAAAAAGAAGTAAAAAGAGGTGAAGAAAATTTGGTTGAAATGGAAGACAGGTAAAGGAGGTTAGACAATCATACTATTGGTATTCCTGAGAAAGAAGATAAAAACATGGAAATGAACTAATATTTAAAAGTATATTCAAGAAGAATTTCGAGAAATTAGAGAACTTAATCTACACATTGAAAGACCTCTCTGAGAACAAGGGAAAATGACCTAGAATGATCAATTCTGAGACATGTCCTTGTAAAAATACTAGACTTTGAAGATAAAGAAAAATCCTCAGGGACTCAAGGCTAAAATATATGCAATCACTTACTTTTGAGAATAAGATTGGCATCGTAGTTTTCAAAGCACAACAAAGAAAGGCAAGAGTGGAGGTTTTTCAAAAATGGTGTTGAAATAACTGAACAGTCATTTAGTAAGAGATTTAGTTGGATCTATTGTCACACCATACACAAACATAAGTTTTAAATATATGAACAATCAAAATGTAAAATGGAATCTACACAAGGATTAGAAAAATATGGATAAAATTCCTCTAGAGCTTGAGTATAAGGTGAGACTTCTAGCCATAACTAAAAATTCATATGCAATAAATTAAAATATCAATAAACTTTACTATATAAATTAAAAGAAGCATGGTAAAAATAAAACCATAAACACTATCCTAAGACAAAGGAAAATATTTGTAACATATATCACAGATGAAGGGTTAGTATCCATAATTTGTAAAGAGCTTTTAAAATTTGAGGCTAAGACCAAGAACCCTATGTGAGAATGAGCACATTATTCACAAAGAGAGACGTAAAAGTGGCCGTTAAACATATGAAAAAATACTCAATATCACTCGAATAAGATAAATGCAAACTAAAATGACACTGAGATACCATTTCTCTCACACCAGATTGGCAAAATTTCAAAACCCAACAATAACCACTGTTGGGAGGGCTGTGGGGAAATGGCCCTCTCATACACTGATGATGAGAAGATAAATGACATAACTGTTACAGTCAAGAATTTAGCAATATCTAAAAAAACAGGTTATCTATATTTACTCTTCAATCCATCTATCCTACTTCCAGGAATTTATCCTGAAGATTCATCTCCAAAAATATAAATGTGTGTAAACACGAGTTATTCATTACAGTATTAATTTTGATCACAAAATATTGGAAGTACTTATGTTTTCAAGCATAGAAAATTGGTTTAATAAACTATGGTGGATGCAATGGAGTACTTTGCAGCTATAACCACAAATAAAAAAGATTTCTATGAATGATATGGAGTAATTTCCAGGAGGTAATTTAAGTGGAAAAAGGTGCAGAAAGCAATAGTATGGTACCTTGTGTGTAAGAAAAAAAGCAAAAGAAGATACATGAATATTTACTTCTCATTAGAAAATGCAGCACGGGAAGAATAAACCAAAAAGATATCGTGGTTGGTTACCTACAAAGGATAAAGACTGTGATGAAAGAGATAGGACAGGAATAATATTTCCATAACTAAAACTATTGTGTATTTTTTTTGAAGTTATGTTAATATTCTCACCTTAAATATTAAATTTTATTGTTTACCTCCCTTACGAATGGGAAAGGGGAAATATTCTAAAACTGAAAGCAAATTAAAGTAAAAGAGTCTAATTTTATTGCAAATAAATGTCATAATCACACAGAAAAGAATGAAGGAAGGCATAATCCAAATAACTCATGAACACAGTATTTGTCTGTACACCCTCTATGTTGAGCCTGCCAGGTGGAAGCCTAAACTTTTTTTCAGTAGCTTTATTTATTGTAGCGCTATCACATAAAAATTCTAAAACTATTTTAGAATCCTAAATTACACCTACTATTTTAGATGTATCATAGGATTGAGCAAATGAGTAACTGTGTTGAAGCTGTTGGGCACCAGGATTCTCACTATAGGAAGAATGGAAAAACAAATATGGAATGGGGTAAGGAAGAAAAAACCCTGTCAGAATGTATTGGAATTAAAGGCAATGCTGTGAATTCATAATTTCTAAAATATGTATATATGCGTAAATTAATGTTTATATTCACATGTATGTATGTGTACATAAGTAAGTATAAACATTTATATTTGTATGCATATGTATGTATATATATATATACATGCATATATTTCCTAGCTCAGATTGCTGAAAGGGCTAAGGAGCAAAGACACCTCAGTAGCAATGAGCACATCTTGTGCCCAAATCTTGATCTACTACCATTCCCCACTAAAGGGAACCAGAGCTCCTAGGAGAAATGGCTGATTCCAAAGGCACTGCAGGGCAGGTACAAAATGAGCCTGGAATATCTTGTTATGCCAGAAAGTAAGGAAGCGCTCAAGAAAATGATGAGGGCATGTCACAAGAACACAGGAGCCGGACTGATGGGGTTCCCACTGGCCAAATCTAGACAGTGTTAGTACCAAAACAATGAAGTGCAGTAATGAACTACAAACCAATAAAACCTAAGAAATCTTGAGTCCATAATCAGAAATAGATAAATGAATAAATGAGAGAGTAGAAAGAGATCTTGTATACAGTAAAATGCTGAAGGACAACTGGTAAATGTGGAAGGAAGGCTGGACTTGGAAGAACATCATTTTGCAGCAATCAGAGCAAAGCTTGAATCAGACAAGATTATCATGGATGCTAAGTCTAGGGTGAAATTTTGAAAGAGAATAGGAAATTTTCATTAAAGTTTCTCCTCACTTTCATTAAAGTTTCTCCTCTTTATTAGTTGTAGGGAGAAAAAAATAATGACAGTAATCATAAAATGGAGAAATCAGATAACACCTTGAATGTGTGAGCAAAATTAAAATTACCAATGAGGGACAGATGGACATTGTGTGCATCCCGATGGGAAAATCTAAGATGAACACAGTTCTATTAACAAAAATAGCATGTGGGGGGGTACACTTTATTTTTAATAAACATCAGTGTCATAGAAGACCAAACCTGCAGAAATGTTTCAGACTAAGTAGGCTAAAGAGATATGACAAGGACATGGAATAAGTAACTTTAGACGAGGTCCTGTACTTGGGCAGCACAGGAGGGGGAAAAGAGGAATAGAGACATTATTTGAACAACTGAAAAATTTGTAATATGGATGGTAGATTAGATAAAATTATAGCATCTATATAAATGTATTAAGATAATAATTGTGCTGTGGTAATATAAGAAAACACTCCTATTCTTAGGAAATATTCAAGGAAGTATCTAGGATTAAAGGGCCATCCATGATATATGTTGCCAAATGGTCAATGTTTTTTAGCTTTTTTATTTGGAAATAATTTCAAAGTTACAAAAGTTCCAACAATAAAATAGTGCAAAGTACATCATATACCTTTTACTTATATTCACTTTTTGCTAACTTTTTATCCCATTTGTTTTCTCCCTCACTCTCTTACTCTAAATCTCTCTTTCTTTCTCCATTCACCCACCCATACACATTCATACACACACACCACTAATTTTTGCTCTGAAACCTTAGAGGGTGAGTTACAAATGTCATTGTTATTTTATTGTTATTGTCAACCTCTTTATGGTCATTTTTGAAGGGGTGGTAAGATGAAATCAGATTGAAGTATGTTTTTAAGAAATGAAAGCTGAGGAAGTAGAATCTTAAGTATAAGTCTATCTTTCATGAAGCTCTGCTGCAAAGTTGAGCATAGAAAAGGAATTTAGCTGGTGGGAGGAA
Source organism: Equus przewalskii (assembly GCF_037783145.1). Lineage (NCBI taxonomy): Eukaryota > Metazoa > Chordata > Mammalia > Perissodactyla > Equidae > Equus > Equus przewalskii. Next base: position 13,997,859 of record NC_091843.1, read on the forward strand.
GCAGGGTTCAAAGAAATTTTCATCAAAAATGAGAATAAAAGCAGCATATTATAGGCAGATAGAAATGATTATTTGGAGAATTAAAAGTAATAATGTATGAAAGTAAAAGAAAGCTAGTGGAGTGATGTCCTTCAATAGACATGAAAGGATGGACTCTGTTGTGCATGTGGAGAATGGGGATTAGATATGACACCTATGTTTCATTGATAGTAAAAGGAGGGAGGAAAGATTAGACAGGTGTGAATGCTGCTGAGTGAGTAAATGTGTTATGGAAGCCTGTGAAAATTCTGTACCTGCCATGTGTTAGCCACTTCAGTCGGTGCCAAAGAAGTAAAGATGAACATGAAATAATTCCTTCCCTTGAAGAATTTATACTCTAGGAGAGGAGACCAAGAAGAAAAAAAGGCTATTTCAATACACAGAGGCTGCCATATGTGTCAGGGAATGTTTCACAGAGGAAGAATTATCTCTGAGATCTTGAGACTATGCAGGCATCAGCCAGGTTATAACATGGTGCCATCAAAGCTCTTGGCAGAGACCTAGAAAGGAGAGCATACATGGCGGGGTGTCGCATGTAACTCAACATGGTGAGAACATGGCCTTTGAGGTAGTTTGAACATGGCATGAGATAAGTAAAGGTCAGGTAATAAATGTCATTTTCTGACAGGCTAAGGAGTTTGACTATTATCTTCAAGACAGTGGTTGGCCATTTAAAGAGCGGTAAGTAGACTACACGATTCATTTGCTTTAGTGCTGACTTTTACTAGGCAATGTACAAAGCTCCTTATAGATGACATCATTGATCCTTAAAACAGCCTGTGAACTAGATGCTGTTACTATCCACATTTTACAGAAAAGTTACCAAATGAACAAATAATTTACTGAAAGCCTATGATATACTACACATTACGTTAGGTGCTAGGGATAGAGTAGTGAAGAAGACAGAGTGAGTTCCTGCTTTTCAGTTAAAAAAAAAAGTATGAATAAAAAGCGAGCACATTTCTGGAGCTGGCTACTTGTTATGAACAAGATAAAGCAGAGATATTTCTAGAGAACAAGTGAGAGTGAAAGTGGAAGCTTTTTGAGTTGGTATCATCAAAATAGGTATCTACAAGTTGATATTTATGTTGCAATCTGACTGATTCAAACATTCATTCAACAAATAGTTGAGAGCCTACTGTGTGCTAGGTGACCTTGTAGACAGTAGAGAGAAAGCAGCAAACAAAACTTAAAAATCCCTGTTCTACCAAAATTTATGTACTTTTGGGGGAAATAGGGCAAAAAGAAAAATCAAGTCTATACAAAGGGAAAATATTCTAAACAGGGAAGAAACTAAGGCTCAAAGAGGTTAACAAAAGACCAAAAGTACGACAGCTACGAGGTCAAATCTTTGAAGTATTGATGGGGTTAAAGAATAGATTTAGAGCGAGTCATTAATAAGGAAGCTAAGAGAATGTGAAAATAGGAGGCTTGGTCAGAAAAAAGAATGTCTGAATATCAGATCTCAGTGGTAAAGCAAATAGGATCTAGGAATTCATTATGGATATGAAATTGGATGGAGGTGAACATGATAAGAGATGAACATGGAAAAGAAGGGAGAAATCACAGTGTTTGTCTGCTTAAAAGCATGCAGTACAAAAAGGGTGATAGCTTGGTTGGAATAGAGAGTAAGACCAATTGCAAAAGCCTTCAACAAATGAAGAGAAATGACCATGACAGTGATGAAGAGAGAAAAGATGACGGCAATAATTCTCAAGGGAGCTGGGAATGTTACAGAAGGGTAGATGAACAGATGAATAATGTCTTCGAAGTCATATTAAACAGCAATGTCCTTAATGATAGTCAGGTTACAGATCAGTCATTGATATGGTGACCACTTAATTTATCATACAAATAGAAATGCTTTTTTGAGCGGAAGGGAGAATTATTAATGGTACGCTGAGATACCAGTCATAAACTGGGACTATCCTGGGCAACTCAGGACGTTTGTTGACCCTGACCACAGAGTAGAAGGAACATCCAGTCAAGATGTTGAGAAATTGAAGACTTGTTTACTTATGAACGTTTTAAAATTAGTAAATAGGATACATGTAAATTTCACTATTCACATAAAACATATTTGTCAATACCTGTATCAATATAAAAAAATTGTCCAAGTTGGCATATTGCAAAGAAGTCATAGATGTAGTAGAGATATACACAATACAGATTCAAAATTCTAGGAAAAAACTCACAACTGCCAATATAACATGAGCAAAATAGCATGTTTGGAACTTTGGATGTATTGGATGGCTTAAGATAAAAATATGAAACCAAGGACATGTGAACATTTGAGACATCGCATAAGCAGGTAATACAACAGGATACAGGCACGTGAATTACATATGAGTTTTTAATTTTTTTGATTGGAAAGAGAGTAACTGGTCTAGTCATAACCATCAATATTAACAGGATAGTAACTACTTTCAATTAAAAAGAAAATTTATTTTTAATAATAGCAATAATAAGGAAAATGTTCATAATTTTATTTTTTGTTTAATTCTGTTCAATTCCATCTTTAAAACAAAAGAAAGAAATTTGAGGCAAGGCTGTAGAATCTCTCCAAACTTCTTGGCATTGCTGATGTATCCGACAACCAGGATTAATGAGAAAACGTTTGCAGCCACCAGAAACTACATGCTAGTCCATGATATGTTAAGCTTCACATCCCATTTGAGGCTATTTAAATGGTAACAGAGTGAAGCTGAGTCGATATGCTGTTAAAAATTCTTCATTAGCTCTTCACTCTTTAGGAATGGCTTCTTTCATTGGCTATTTCTGAGCTTATTTCTTCAGTGCATTAGATTTTCTATCACACTACTTAGGCTGGGAGCTGATTGGGAGCAAAAGAAAAAAAGAAATAGAATCCCCAATTGTGAAAGGAGAAAAGGATTGTAATCTATCTTCCTCAGTGACAATTTCTGGAGGAAGGTCAAAAACATTTCATTTGTTCTCGCCCTTTTTCTTTAAAACATTAACATTTCCCCTCATAGATTTACTATCCACCTAGCTTTGTTCTCCTTTTCTTTTGTAATTTAGCACTTAACCTCTAATATATATATATATATATATATATATAGGTTATTATGATTATTGCTTATTGTCTATTTTCTCTTTCCCCACTAGAATTTGTTTCTTGAGGGCAAGGGTCATTGTCCGTTTTGTTTATCGATGTCCCCAAGTGTCTAGGGCAGTTCCTCATATATAGCAGGCAGTAAATAGATATGTGTTAAATGAATAAATCTTTCTTAAATCAAATAATTGCATTTATGACCCAAGCAAAGAGATCCATATCATCAACAAATTGAGAGATCAGTGAATGTCAGAACGAGCTGGAATCAGATGAATTAAAGGTTTTATAGGGATATAACATATCTTTTCCTTAAATGGATTTATGAAACTCCAGGTGTCCCTTGAGGTTATAGGTTTCCTCACATATGGAGTGGGCAAATGGAAAAAGATAAAATCCTATCCTGATGGCTAGGACCATGAAAATTTGGTTTATGAAAAGAATAATTTGAAATCATGCTATGAGCCAATGATGAAAAGCAAAATTCTAACAACAAAATTCCAATGTAACAAAATAATATGGATTATGCTTAATAATTCTTTGGAATTGGATGCACACCAACAAACATTTGTTGCGTATCTAATATAAATTCAGAACTGAGCTAATATTGGGCAAACAATGTGTGCATTATTTGTTTCCATCCTCAAAGGACTTACATTTCAGGGCAGGCACCATGACCTCATAAACAATGAATACTGGGTAGAGAAGAAAGAGGGGAATGATCAGGGTTTTTGAATTTACTGGACACAGTAAATAAGGACACTGTTAGTTTAAGAAGAATAATATAGGTGAGAACGTCAAGTCTGAGGGAAAATAAAACCTGATCAGTTTTGAGTGGGGGAAGTTTGAAATGCATCTAGGCAGAGGAATCTAGCAGATGAAAATACAACTTGAAACTTAGACATACTAGAATAGTTGGCAGTTCAGCCCAGAGATGTCAATACGATTGCTCTAGGAGAAAACATAAAGCAAAAAGATATAAGGCCTAGAGGAGATGTTTATGGAAGAGAAGATCTAATCATAATGGTAGGATGATAATCAGGTTTAAGGGGAAGAAAGGAGTGATTAACAGTATCGGACTTTGAGATGAAATAAAATAAAGATTAAAAATAGCATGTTAGCTTTGGTTGGTCATTTCCTGATGCCTTTTCATCGAGGAACTGTGAAAGGAAAATTGACATTTCTAATGATAAATCTGATATTTGGGTTCACTGGCCACACAGGTCCACAAAATGGACTTACCTAGTTCTCTTTACTGATGAATACTTCAGTTTAATTATACTCTACGCTCTGGCACAGTCTAAAAGTTTAGGGAAGCGGGTGTTTTGAAGAGTTAATCCATTTGCCCAAGCACCTGAGTGATAAACTCACTGGGGAAAACAAGACACCATATGTCTATTTGGGAAATTTATAATGCAGGTAATTGCTCATTTCACATTGTCACATATGAGTTATTTCTCAATAGCAAGTCTAATGCTAGGCCTCCTATAATACAGTATTATCTAAAGAATAAAGACAAGGTAGAATGATAAGTATGAAAAAAATCAATTTTCAAGTTCTACTCCAAAGTTAACACAACAGAATGAAGAGCAATGAACAATTTTTGACACAAGAAATCAAGGAGAAGATTATAAGTAATAAAGTACACATTTTAATTGCAAGCAAAACCACTCATTTTATTTTAGGAACAAAGGTAAAATTTTTTAATCATATTCCTACACCCTCCCTCTTTTTTTTCCCCCTGCAATTTCACAGTTTGGTTTTTTTGAATGTCATGATATTTAAAGTTAATTTTCTAAATTTCCATGAACACAAATGAAATAAAGCAGATTATCCTGATAATTTTTTTTCTTTGTCACCTTTTCAAATTTGAATTCATGTATATTAGGTAAAAGACGTTATAGACAAAGATTGTTCGTGGGGCTCATGGGTCCTTTTTTCTGGTTTTGAATTCCTGGCAAACAGATTGCAGCAGCTCTGACAGTAAAAATAGCAGATGGGATTAATTAACTGGGTGACAACTCTTCAGACCTACCTAAATTAATATTTTTCTCCAAACAATGTATTCTGATTATCATAAAACTAACTGACGTTTATAGAAATAGATTTTGGTCCCAGTGATTTTCAAAATGTATCGGGAGCTATTTTTCCCCCTTATAAGAGCTGGCTTAGTCTGTTATTTGCATGTTAATCTTTCTAATCATTTTCTGGAAGGAAGCAATCATAGACAAGGAAGTACATCTTGTTTGTAAGGCTAGAGTTTGTCTTGACCTCAGACACTCCTTCCTCTGCAGGAGTAAAAGGTGCAGGAGATAATTTATTCACAGAAATTCTTCTCAAACCCAAACCTCCAAGGAGCAATTAATTATCTTTTGTATGAAAACCGCAAATCAACCCATCAATACAACATTTTCACCAGGGCTGTTTAAACTACATAGGGTCTTTGGGTAAAAGGTCATTTTGTTAAAAAAGGAAGTGTCATATCTCATCAAATCTAATATACCACAGACTGACATAAAGATCATAATTTCATAGATCTCAAAATATATAATATCCTCTTTCTCTCTGTGTATACACACACACATATATGTATTTATATAAGTATATGTGTATGTGTGTATATACAAAAGGTTCTAAAAAGAAAATCCCATATTTAATTAAATATATATCTATACATATATTTCATAGAATGTATATGTAAATATATGGATACATATATGTATATATTTATATTCGATGAAATATATATTATATTCATACATGTACATATATATTCTCTGAAAATAGGATTTTCTTTTTAGAACTATTTGCAGGAACATAAGTTCGAATAATGCCTTACATAAGATTGCAGAGACTAGTATAACACTTTTATTAGTAAGGAATGTAACTTTTAATTTGGGGCCATTTGATATCTAATAATGAGAAAACTCTGTGGAAGGATCCCACTTTTCTGGGCTTCCTTTGGAATTGTTTTGCACACTCTACCATTTGGCATGATGAGCTCTATTTACATTAAAAGGCCTTAATGTGAAAAGCGTCATGAATCTATTATTTAAATTATTGTGTAAATTATTGTGTAAATACTGTTGAGGGCTGTCCTCTTCCTCATTCTACTGTAGTGTCCTAGCTATGGAGTCTAGTAGGAAAAATTTCCTTTAAAGCCTAAAGAAAGCTTTCTTTAGCCTGTAGGAAATGACATTTAAGTGATTTATTAGGTTTCCCTTTAAGCTTTGATGGCCAAGGAGCAGAGTACCATATTTGTTGCTAATTTTTATAACATTTAGAAACTTTGGCTTATCTGCATTCTAGGTTTTCCTTTGATATTGAGCTCCTATTCTAGTTTATAGTGTTATTTGATGATTTTTTTCTGAAATTATGTATATATATATACACACATACATAGACACATATATACCTCTATCAATTGCAATTTATGAATCCTTTGATCTACAGGTAATCCTATGTAGAAGAGGTCTGGTACAACAAGCAAAGGGCAAAGTCAGAATTCTGGGTCCCAAAACAGCCCATTTTAAGAGGAGTTTCCTTACCATTTACAAATTTTAAGTTAAAAAATGTGCTTTTCTTTTCTCTTTCTGCTTTCCTCTTTCCTTCCTTCCTTCTCTCTCTCTTTTTTTTTTTGCAGATGGCCCGAAAGTAACAATATTCTTTCCTCATGTGCTATACCCTCCGCTCAAATTTAGATTTAAATGCAAATTTACAGATACAGCTAGTTTTGTTATGAACAAATAAATGCAGAATTCACAGTTATGAAACTAACCAGAGAAAAAGGAGGGCAAGGAGAGTGGAAAGCAGGGAGCTCCTTTCCTTCTTTAATCTGCAAAAAAATGCCTAGAAGAGCTTTCCTAAAATGTTTTATACAAGAGCGACAGTCAGTTTATTAAAGATTGTGTTTCAGAATAAGATATTTTGACCTATGTTCTTCACTTCAGAGATCTCTATTAACTCATTCAAGCCCCACGGGTACTATTTAGCAAATGCTTGCTTTAGTCATCTAGCTAAGTAATGCACAGGAACTTTAGAGAGAGCATAGGAAAGAATGTTACAGAATACCTACTCTAATTTTATCCAAATCCTTATTTTTCTTCTGCTTAATATTTTATCAAGTTTTCTTTGCTTTAAAATATTACTACTTCCTCTTGGTTCTACTATTTTTGAGGAGGTCTATTAATAAGGAGTGAGATAGTGAAAGTGGATAAGAAAGAATATTTTAAGAGAAACATCGAGGACAGGTTCTTTCTGGCTTAATTTTCTCAGCTTCTTGGAGCATCAGTTTTTATTTTGACTAGGTAGTTTCTGCCATCCTCCATTTCAAACCATTACCTATTCTAATCCATGTTAAAATTTATAAGGAGTCTTTGAATAATTACATTAAATATAATACTCCATAGTTTAATCAAAGGTATAAAATCAGTTTATTTTTTTTAAACTTAAAATACTACAATAATATCTGACTTTTTACCAATGAAAATAGCTCAATTGCATGCCAAGTCTCCCAGGCCCATTAGCATTCTTACAAGTCCCAACTTATTAAATAAGATTTCAGCTTATCTTGAAACATTCAGAATATCAAAACATATTACTTAAAATAACAATTAAGTTTCCACGATAACAAAACATCTTGAAACAAAACTCACTTTTTATGTTGTTAGATAAAGGTGTTTGGAAGCGTTAATTTCTCGTGTATCCAGTTTTTAAATGACAAACAAGAAGCTTATAGATTTTTCCAGCAGTTTCTTCTAATCTTATGATTTTTCCAAAGGCCTGCCCCACCCCCACCCCAGACTGGATACCTATGCAACGTATTTAAAGTGTATTCATCTAATGTGGGAATAAGCACATAAGTCGGTGATGGAAGTAGGTTTGTACAGTCTCTGATCCACTCTTTGGGTACATCTTTTTCTTAGATGCCTAGAAGAACTAAATAAAAAGTATCATGAGCACACAATATTCTAAATGTTCATCTTTGTAGTATATCATGGCCATGCCACAATGACTATAGTACAATCATTTAACACTGACAGTAACAGCAACAGGTTTTGATCTTCACTAACTCAGAAGTTGATGTCCTTGATGTATACATTCGGTCTCTATCCATTGACTGACATATGAAGAGTCAGTTAGGCCATCGTGTCCCTTTACTCCGAAGTACTTCAGTATGTATTTTCTAAGAACTAAGACATTCACCTACATAACCACAGAATGATTATCAAAATAAGGAAATTTAACATAAATATAGTAGTATTATCTAATCCACAATCCATATTTAAATTTGATCAATTGTTCCAATAATGTCTTTTTTAGCTATGTTTTTCCACACTCCAAGAACCAATCCAAGATCATGTATTGCACTTAAATATCATGGTCTTTAGTCTCTTTTCATTTAGAAAAGTACCTCAGCTTTTCTTTGTATACATTGATCTTGATCTTTTTAAAGAATATTGGCCAGTTATTTTATAAACTAGCTCTCAATTTGAGCTTGTCTGCTGTTTCTCACGGTTAGATTCAGATTACACATTTGGGCAGAAATATCACAGATGTGATATCATGTCCTTTTGAGTGTGCCATATTAGGAAGCCCATAATATCTGTTCCAGTACTAATGATGTTAACTTGGATCTCTTGGTTAAGGTGTGTCCACAGGTTTCCGCTCTCTGAAGTTATCTTCCCCTTTTATAATTAATGAGAGACGTTAGCAAATATTGATAATTTTCCAGCTCCATAATGCTTTCTAGATGGATTATTTGATGTTCTGCTTCAGGAAAAAAAATTAGATGTCTTTCTTTTATTTATTTATATCAGTTTGGCCTCATGGATATTTATTTTATTCAATTAGTTTTAATCCATCACTACTTGATGGCCCAGATTGTCTCAGCTTTCATACATCACTTTTTGATGTTCAGAAAGTGCAAAGAAAGCACTTTCAAAATGGCTCCGGTAGACACCTAATTTTTATCGTCCCAGCCCTGTCTTCTCCTACCAATTTCTCAAGAAATGCTCTTTTCCCACATCTATCTACTTAGCTACACATGGTAAGTGATGCTTTTGCAATGGGACACTGAGAAACTGGACATAGTTTATTGTTCCATGAATGAGCTTGTGACCCGAATTAACCAAATTGAAGTCACCTCCACAGATGTCACCGGCTGATTTGTCAAATGTGTGTGCAGCTAACCCTAGTTGAGCCAATGGAATCCCTGCTCAGGATTTGGAATTAAAGTTAAATGAGTCTAATTTCAATCTGACTGGTCTCTTGAATGAAGGATAAATTAATTTTTAGTTATGGGGGACATAACCCTTGAACACAGATAATTTGCTGTTGCAATGCCCTGTCACAATGGGTACTCCACAAATATTCTCTTTCCCCTTTATTTATTTATTTATTTTTTAAAGATTGGCACCTGAGCTAACAACTGTTGCCAATCTTTTTTTTTTTCTTTCTGCTTTTTCTCCCCAAATCCCCCCAGTACATAGTTGTATATTTTAGTTGTGGGTCCTTCCTGTTGTTGCAGATGGGACGCCGCCTAAACGTGGCCTGACGAGTGGTGCCATGTCCTTGCCCAGGATCCGAACCAGCGAAACCCTGGGCCGCCGTCGCACGAACTTAACCACTAGGCCACGGGGCATTGGTGTGTTCATTTGCAACCATTTAAAATGCTTAAAAATTGGAATTTTTAACATAAAAATTGGAAACATAACATGTAAACTTTTTGGGGGGGAGGGAATATTAGCCCTAGGCTAACATATGCAGCCAATCCTCCTCTTCTTGCTGAGGAAGACTGGCCCTGAGCTAACATCCGTGCCCATCTTCCTCTACTTTATATGTGGGATGCCTGCCACAGCATGGCATGCCAAGCAGTGCCATGTCTGCACCCGGGATCCAAACCAGCGAACCCGGGGCTGTGAGAAGCGGAATGTGCGAGTTTAAGCTCTGCGCCACCCGCCGGCCCCGCAGCACTAACCATTTTAGACTTCAGAGAAGGGATCAGTTACACTTTTGCACAACTGTTCTGATGAAGATATGGTGGCAAATCGTGCTTGGTTCTTCTCTGAAATAATAGGATTAGCAGTCTATCTTAGAGCAGCTAATTGTATAGTTTTTTCCACTTTAAGTAATATATTTATTTTTTAAAACATTAGTAAACAAAAAAAGCAGAATTAAAGAAAAATAAAAATTACTCATGGTCTCATCATCCAAATATTTCGCTGGCATCTTTTTATAAGGATTTCCTCAAGATCATTTTTATTATGTATAAGAGACATTTTCTGCCATAGCGTATGAAAGCTATTTTGTATATTAATATTTTAAATACATTTCTCTAAGTACATCCCCATTATATGAATAATCTTTATAAAAGTCTTCAATAACGGCTGTGTTCTAATCTCTCAAATGTATATAATCATATGTTATTAATCCATCCAATATGGTTGGATATTGTAGATGTTTCAATTTCAAAATAGTAATAATAATAATATTAAAAAATGTCTATTATTTTTGAATGCTTATTATTTGCCACACACTGTTCCTAGGGTCTTTGTATGCATTGCTTGATATAAAAATTAATATTTTATAAGACAAAATATATGGGGATTGGATTCTAAATTTTATTATGCTATATTGGAAATACCCCCAAAACAATTATAAAATTAAATATTGGGAGATTTAGTCCTGTTAGTGAACAAAAGGTAAACCATCCTACATGAAAGAAATCTGCTGCCAAGTGAAAATTTATTGCTTTGATATTTAACATTAGCATGAATTTTTAGGAGGGAAAAAAGAGATGATTGTCCAGTTTACTATCTTGAAAAAATAAATAAAAGTTCTTAATGATTATATTTTTAAGCAGGTAGAAGATGTGGCCTGATGCCCTTCTGCCACCTTGGCAGGTTTTGTATGTAACTAATAGAATTGGCCTCAAAGTTGATTTCCCTCTAACTTCTCACCGTTTTTTCTGAACTTTAAGGAGAAGTAGGAAAACAATAGAGACGCCTCAGGCAAAGAAGCTCCTCTGCAGTTAGTGGTAGCTGTTGATTAGAAGTGGGTGAGATGGGGTCACAAAAGGCCTTAACTAGCAGACCAGGAGTCTTCAAAGAAGCAGAAAACAATGGAATACTACTCAGCCAGAAAAATGATGAAATCTTGACATTTATGGCAACATGGATGGACCTTGAGGATCTTATGCTAAGTGAAACAAGTCAGACGGAGAAAGCCAAATATCCTACTATTTCACTTATATGTGGAAGATAAGAACAACAACAAATAAACACATAGATACAGAGATTAGATCGGTGGTTACCAGAGGGGAAGGGGGGACACAGGAGAGCAAAAGGAGTAAAAGGGCATGTGAGTACGATGATGGATGGTAATTAGTCTTTCGGTGGTGAACATGATGGAGTCTACAAAGAAATCGAAATATAATGAAGTATGCCTGAAGTTTATGTAATGTTATAAATCAGTGTCATCTCAATAAAAAATAAATAAATAAAAAAGATGCGGAAAAGACACGAGAGCCTACATTTTCCAGTGGCTAACAAGGACATGGCTTTTCTCTTTGGAAAGAACTGCATCTTATATTTTTTTGGACCCCTGGTGCACCTTAGCAGAGCACTGAGTCTATGGATCTCTGTAAATCGTGATCATGGACTAATATCAGCATCATTGAATAGATGGAACTCCTCCAATTAATCCTTTGCTTTGTGGCTGATCTTAGCCATTTTTGGATAAAAACCATTAATTTTTAATGAATGGTTAAACTGAATCCATGAATTCCAGTGTTATCAAAAGATCCCCTTTATACAACTAGAAAAGGAGAGAAAATGGTATATTTACAAACAAGAAACTATTTCAATCTTTTTCCTCTTTCTTTCTACTGTAACTTAGAGGTCTTAGGAACAGAATAATCTTCCTTCTTAACTAGGAGAAACTATATTTGGAGTGGGTTAGAGTTTTATGTGTTTTTTTTTTCCTTTTTACTCTTTCTCTAAAACCAGAAATTGCCTTTACATGGTGATTTCTACCTGCCCAAATAGTACTAAAACCACTACTAAGAAAATACTTACATATCTAAAATTGCTACCTTGGGTTCAATCAATTATGGAAGAAAAGCTATCATTCCCCTACCTTAAAAATGACATTTTGAACTGCCTCACACAGAGCATGCCCCAGGGGGTTCTTGGAGACTCAGAAGTAAACATTACCCACTTTCATTTGTCAAAATTTTATAAGTATGAGGCAGATTTTCCTTAAATCTCTTCACCAAAAATTGCAAAAATAAGCTGCTATGACATGGAACTCATGAAATAATGCTCAGTCACACTCTTTCTTCTTGGTCAGAAATACACCTATTTTTTTTTTCCCCCTGAAGAAGATTAGTCCTGAGCTAACATCTGTGCCCATCTTGCTCTACTTTATGTGTGGGACACTACCACAGCATGGCTTGCCACGGTGTACCATGTCCGCACCCGGGATCCGAATCAGTGAACTCCAGGCCACAGAAGTGGAATGTGCACACTTAACCACTGTGCCACCAGGCCAGCCCCAATACATCTATTTTTGATGTAAGACCTACCCTTAGGAATCCCTGAGCATTCTTGTCAAAGGGTAAAAATTAAAAAAGAAGGACTGCACGTGATTTACTAACGTAAATGAATTCAGGTTAAATAGTGATAAGGGGGGAAGAGTTACAGGGAAGACTAAGAAATTGGATATAAACAACTCTAGTTACAACTCTTTTTACATCAGGACTTGAAAAGAAGGAATTATATAAGGAATACATTAATAAAATATTAGTCAGTAAGGTTTTTAAAAAATGAATTCATGTCTTAATTCTATAATTAAAAAATTAAAATTAAGAATGTTACAGTTGGAGTGGAACTTAGATATGATATGTTCCATTATGTTCCAAACTGCTTTCTAAGGAAAACTAGTTCTGTAGTGTGGTACTAGGTTATTGCCAACATATAAAAAAAGGGAATTTCTCATTTCAAATAGATTTGGGAATCAGTAAATTCTACCTATTCTAGGAAAGTCAGAATATATTCACTATATTCAAGTCTTCTGAGGAGTCCTGAAGAAAACAAACATTTAACCTTATCTAGGTATTTGCCAAGCCTATTTGATTAGGGAATGCGTTTTTCTTGGAACACAGATAACAACTTGTGGAAGTAATTCTGTGGTCCATGGTTTGGTAAACACTGAACTAGAATGATACCCATACTAAAAGATGAGGAGGTTGATACCTAGGATAGCCCCTCAACCACAATTATAACGATATTTAAACAAGTCAATAATCTGGAAAAATAGCATAGGTTAAACTTCAATGTCCCACCAATTAGATAAGATATTATATTAAAGAAATATGAATTTCACCAGATGCATTGGCTGAGAAATATTCTTTCACTAATATCTCTACTATTCTCAATGTTAGTTGCATATAAATAAATCTTATATTAGAGATAAATTATATCTCCCATATTAGAAAAGATTAAATTATTCAATTTATTTGGTAAAAGTAAAATGTATTAAGTCATTGAATTCTGAGAAGATATTATGGCAGATAAGAACATGAAAAAGAGACTAGACTGTGTCCACATTCTTTTAAACATAGGAATGAATGATACAAGTGTAGAGTTCCAGATGAACCAAATAGAGCAGGAAGCTCAAATAAAAATTGCAAATATGACAGCTTGATGGGATTCAGGACATGCTACCCCCAAATATGACACTTTGACATATTGAATATTTTAAGCTGAAGGAATTTGAAAAATGGCAAGTGCAGGAAAGACTTTCTGTCTTCCCCACTTCTTCTCTCCTGAAACAAATCATAAGATCCTCATGTGAAAGAAGCCCACCCAATGCCCAGAGGAAAAGAGCATCCTTATATCTGAAGACAGAAGGACACTGAGAGGGATCTCAGTGAACAGGACTTAATAAGCTTCTCTGAGTTTGCTACCATTAGCTCATACTCTTTTTGTCCCATCACGTTTTTCCATGACTCTCCACTCTTTTTCACAGCTGGTATAAAAACGTTGAGGTTTCACTGTTTCTTCGGGCCTTCATTTTCTCATTAAGGCTCTTGCGTCACATAAAACTTATATTAAATAAATTTGCATGCTTTTCTCTTATTAATCTTTCATTAGTCCAATTTAAAGGACCCAAGCCAGAGAACCAAGGATTGTAGAGAAAGATTTTTCCTCCCCTACGCACTTCGTTACCTCAATTACTATACTCACTCTTCATGTTAATAACAGAAGAATTAAAAATGCTACATTAAATGAAATGAAGAAGGAATATGATAATATATCTCAGCTAACTGGTTCAAGTCTATGGGAAGCTCTGACATGAAGTTTGAAAGAGGTTCACATAAAGGAAAAGAGATATCTTGGTCTATAAAGGAATTTCAGATTCTATGAGTTGCCAACCTCTTGAGCATTACAGACCTGTGTCTGGTAATGCAGTTGACATCAGTGTAAATATTTTAACAATTCCATGTTGTTTCATCTCCTATCTAGGAGGAAATCCCAGAACTGACCACTGCTGTGACTTTGGTAAATTGGCTCAAGTCATCAGTGATTACGGGAGCTTCATTCCTTAATTATTTTCCCTGGCCCTTGCTGCCACCAAGAAAGTGTGTTTCTGATCAGATAGGTTAGGATCAGCTATCAAAATTGTTTTGTCTATCTACTACTAACTACATTTTGGTTACACAATTATAAAATCTTTGAGACTGACATAACTCAGAATAAAAGTCTGTCCACTTCTAGTCATAAGAAAATCAACTAGCTTCTATAAGACTTTCAAAAATGGATATTCCTGGACTATCTTTGATAATACAGAACACTACAATATTAAATAAATAATAATAGTTAACATCTGTGTGTGATTTGCTAGTCACTTTATATGAATCATTCTTTTAAATTCTCACACAGTTTTATGAGATGGGTACTATTAATATACTCGTATTACAAAAGAAAACACTGAAATACAGAGAAAGGTATAATTTGCCCAATTTTCCCAGTTACAAACAGTAGTCAGTTTTCAAACATAAACAGTTTGACTCGAGCCTATTCAAATAAACCTTATCCTACATACATTAGCTTTTTGTGACTGCTGTAACAAATTATCACAAACTTGGTGACTTAAAACAAGAAACATTTATTCTCTCACAGTTCTGGAGGCCAGAAGTCCAAAGTTAGTTTCACTGGGCTGAAATCAAGGCATCAGCAGGGCCAGGCTGCCTCTGGAGGCTCCTGGGGAGAATCCATTCCTGGCCTCTTCGGGTTTCTGGTGCCTGCTGTCATTCCTTGGCCTGTGGCTGCACTTCTCAAATCTTTGCCTCCATAATCACATTATCTTCTCCAAATCTGTCTATGAAACCTCCCTCCTATAGGAATACTTGTGATTACATTTAGGGCCTACCAGATAATCCAGGATAATCCGTCCATCTCAAAATCATTAACTTAATTATATCTGCAGATCACAATCATCTTACCTTTTTCGATATAAGGTAACATTCACAGGTTCCAGGGATTAGGACCTAATATCTTTATGGGGCGTTATTCGGCCTACCACCCAATACATTCTCTCTCATATTCCTTATGTATATCCAACTTGAGGCTCTAATGATATTAATGAGCATCACTTTTCTTGAGTGAGTTAGAAAGTAAGCATAAAGATTGGTGAAGTTATTCTTATCCTGTGCTTTGGTAGAGAAACTAGATTGGGTAAAAAACATAACAAAGAGGTTTTTAATGAATTCCCCAAGAAAAATAGAAAAGATGGGCCTGAATTTCCTTCCTAACAAGCAAAGTCAAGGGTTTCATACCCAACTGAGTAAGACTACAAAGCTTGGGATTTCGGTACATCCAAAGCTTGGGATTTCGGTACATCCAAAAACAAGATCCTATTTGGGATTACTTTAAATATCTAGCCAGGCAATCCCATATGACATTACTCCAGAATAAGGGAGAGACAAACAAGGTAAAACAAACAATTTTGGAAAAGAGGATAGGTTTAAAAGTCTGAATATAATCTTTGAGACACTGGAGAGCAGCTTCTGGAGTCTTTTTTAGAAGAAAGGTAGGGCTTAAAGGCAGGATAAAGAAAGTGAAAAGGAACAGGAGAACATACGTGGAAAGAAACAGTCTGAGTAGTCAATCCAGTGTTTCTTTCTTTTGTTGATATCACCAATATCTGCTTAATTTCTTGAAAAAGAAACCTAGGAGTCATACTTGACATCTCCCTCTCCGTATCCAATCCCTCCCCCTGGACTATTGATTTTAACCTTAAATAGCTCCCAAATCCATTTATCATTTACACTGCCTTTTCTATGCTGAGAATATCTCTCACTGGGATAATTTTAATAGTCTACTAACAGACATTCAAATAAGGTATAGTCTATCCTTTACTGATACATTACAAGTTCAATTTATGTAATACAGCTTAATAAACTGGAGTGGTTATATTTTCCAAACAGTTTAAAAAGAATTCTTTAGGAAGACCTAACATACAGAAAGAGAAGACTTTGCAATTCAGATCTAAACTATTATCCTAAAATTAAAATTAAGTAGAACTTAGATGTGAACATCGTGAGAGATGGTACCAAAAATATGTGAAAACACATTTCTATGATATTAAACTAATGTTTTCTCTTATAAAAATTTCCATTAAAAATAAGAAAGAGTGAGCTTCTATCCTTTTTAGAAATTTATTATGTGATTTACTAAATTATATTAAGCTCCTGCAAGAAATGACACATATGGGATGACTTTTTATTTGAATTTTTGTTTCTTATACCAGGGTTCATCAAGCTGTTTCATATTTATTTCTCTGATTAATGATATGTCAAAATTCTAATTCTAGTACCAATTTATGGTGTGTTGGCAACTGGAGAATGAAACAGCAATGCAGACAACAGGCAAAATTGATTTTTATCCATCTTCTTTGAATTCCAGTAAATGTTTCCCAAATGTGCTTTTCTCTTTCAACCAAACTAAATATTATAGTCTTATTTCTCTCAACTATTAATTATGTTACTTCTGAGAATAGAGAATTTCTTAAGGCACAACACTATAGTTGGATAATATGATTTAATGTGTCAGTCATTCTGAATTAGAGGTTGCATATTTAAGAGTTCCTACTATTAAGATTCCCATTCACAAAGACACATCATATCTTTAAAAGGTTATTTAGTGCAAATGGGTTTCATAGGAGTTTTTAAAATGAACATGAATGCTCTGAATTAATAAGAAGTGAAATACAACTGGATGATTATATTACACATGGATTCAATCAGAAAGGGAGAAAAGAAATCAGCTACTGAAAAACAAACAAAACAGAAAGAACATGAGACAGAAAAAGAGAGGAACAAAGGAAGTGCATGGAAAGCACACAGCTCATATATTCAGGAGATGGAGTACTTATTCCACCTGTTTAACAAGCAAGATAATATCAAGAGAGTTCTAAAGATATAAGCACTTATTCCAGAGGCCACCGTAGCACCATCAAAATGGAGATTAGGACATTGAAATTGCTTGTGTTTTCAATGTTCTTATGGATTCAGGGCATGAACTATTGAGTCAGACAAGAAAAATAAGTATTGGCATTCATGGCAAAATGCTAACAAAGCCGACTTCTTATTCTTTTTTTATATGAAATGGTATTAAAAAATAAACCTAAAACTTGTTTGTAAAGATTAATGAGCATATTCTTTCAGACACAACCACCTCTGCCAAAGTACAAATAGTACAACCGTGCTTAAAAACACACTATTCATACTTATGAATCTTGCCACTTTACAAGTAATGACAAAATTGTTATTTCAACAGTATTTATCAAACAAGACTCCTTGGAGACCTGCTGATAATGGGATTTTGAATGTTGACTACAGAGAGTTCTGCCTAGTCCATTTCAAATCACTGTTGCAACAAGTCATCTTATTCTACCAGGAGTTTAGCTTATACGATAGTTAATTGGTGACATAGAGGTTCACCTTTCTTCCATTAGTCAAGGAGAAACTAGGGTCCTGTATGCACAATCAGTATATATCTAGGGATTAGGGCAATGAATGAAATGGAATGTGACTCGAACTGAGAGTCTTAACTTAAAAGTTTAAGAGATAGCTGATTAGTTTTTGAACCAAGATGTGCTTTAGGTCTAGATGCAAAGAAGAAAATATGTCTGTGTAGCTCAAAAGCACTGCACATATCCCATGTAGAACTATTTCATAATGTTGTGAGGATTTCTCATTTGGGGTCACTCAGGTTCCATCTCTCCTTTTATCTCCTCCATTTTCTCTTTTGGGTAATTACCTCTTCATCACTGTGTGTAGGGTTGGTGGGGGCGTTACATCTATCAGTAGCTTCCCAGCTTGGATGATAAAATAACTGCAGTTGTTATAATTCAAGAGATCCTTTTATCCTTTCCTGCCTGAGGAGATCGAGGGGGCCAGTTTGTGACTTAAACACTATGAATCTCCAAGGTGTTAGTGAAGCAACGAGGAGGCAGTTCCTTCAGCATAGCAAATCATCCAACGTTGTTTCAGTTACAACATCATCACTGGGCATCTTTCTTCTTGGCTTCTGCTAATTTCCAAGTTTGGTCTTCCGGCTTCCTGCTTATTAGATTTTGTTCACTTTAAAAAATAAACAATTAATTGCTCTATAGCACAATCATTGACTTTATAATAAAAAGACGCTTAAAACTTTCTAACCTGATCTCTTCTCATGGGTGATTTCCTTGTCTCTGCATGAACAATGGTGGTGATCTCGGCGTGAGGATATGAAGTATCTTTGAAAAAAAAGTTATAAACTCTGTGTTTGGAAGGAGCAACAAAAATCCAGCTAGAGTTTGAGAAAAGAGAAGTATATAATAAGGAAAGTCACAGGAGCAAAGAAAGAAAGCAGTGATATCCATCTAACACCAACAAGCCCTGCCAGCTCTGCTTCTTTTCTTTTGGAGTTGCCCTGATATCCTAGCCAGCCTAACTCTACATATCTGTCACCAGGAGTCTTGAAATCTATACCTTTTGGTAAGTGGACACATATTTCAAATCTAGATGAGTTGGCCCAAAGCCTGTTTAATGAGAATATTGAGTCTGCTCCCACTATGATTTTGGAAACCACTTGGTGTTGATGATGTTGAAGACCACAACCTGGAGAGTAGCAGTGGGAGAGTCAAAGATATCAGTGCCCAGAAGCTTGGGAGAATGACAGGTATTTTCAAAAAAAATGGCTCAGAATCTTTCTTTCCCTTATATCCACTATATCCAACTGAGAACATTTCTCTCTCTCTCCCTTTCTTTTTCTTTCTCTCTCTCTCTTTCTGCAAAAAAATCTATTCTGTATTCTTGCCTAATTTAAAACACTGGACAGAAAATGCAACATCTATTTTAAAAGGCACATAGAGATTCAGGATATATTGGAAGGAGAAAAGCTCTACGATGCTAAGCAAGGGGGTGCATCTGTGATTGGAGGAGTCAGACAGATGCACCTGATGCCTAACCAACTTCTGAAGATCCTTGGAAAAAGCAGTGCACTTTCCCTTTCATTGGAAATGAATCATAACCATTCTCTGCTTATGGTGTTGGAACACAGTTTCCTATTTTTATTACAAAGAAGCATTATCTGGCAAGAAAAGTGAAACAATCCCCATGCACATAAAGAAAATAAGCGGAAAAGAAAAATGCACTAATTGGTCCTTCTTAACAAGTCCTTCCACACCTCCATTTTAACTTTATTTCGTCATCACCTCTTTTAAATGAGTATTTTTCTTCTCTGCTTTCTGAGTTATTGCTTAAATTAATGGTGTTTTTTTTAAGTTGATGAAAACAAATGAAAACGAGGGCACCAACAGAAAATCATATTTTCCTTTGGATAGTGGCATTCAGGTATTTTAGATCATGATTCCCAGAATTAAACAAAGGGAGGAATAAAAAAATGTGTTTTTCTAAGGATTTGGAAAGGATACTACAGAAATGGTGGTCCTATATCGTTATACCAGCCCCATTTATTAACAGAGTATATGAGTGCCTACCAGTGCACTTCAAGATGCATAGCTCCATTTCCTAAAATTACTTTTTGAACCATCTGGGTCAGCTCCATCATTGTCTTTAATGCCCTCTTCAAATCCTGTACATACCTGGTTCTCGATCTTGGCTTACATTTTCTTGATTTTGGCTTCCTCATTTTTCTCACTTGAATTCACACTCTGGCCCATTCTTAGTCTGAATGCTTTGAGAAGCAGCCCACACTATGGAAGCCCTGGCACCCAGGACCCTACCCCATGCCAGCCTGCAGGATTGGTTCACACCGCATCCCTACCCAACCTTCTCCACCCACTCATCTAGCCAAACGAGTATGATTGAACAATCAGTGATTTAATATTTTAAAATTTGTTCCATATTCTGAATACCAGAAAGGTGAACAAACTCAGTGGGGACAATTATAGAAAATTCAAAGTAGATTCTTGTTGGCATAATGTTTGCTTTAATATTTTAGATTTCCATATATTTGAAATTGTGATAAGCATGATAGTCTGTATCTAGATGAATAAAATGAAAGTAGAAATCATTCATCTAATAGATTGTAATTATTTGCATAGTCCTGGTAGAATGTATTCATTTAATTAACCATTTGATCAGCGTAGTTAATTCTAAGTAATTCTTACTATGAGAATAGTATTACTTTGCCATAATGATTATAGAGTTCCTTGTGGTGCTTTTTTGTGTATGGTAGTAATAATGTTGCAAAGAGTTGATTATTAACTACTTTATAATAAAATAGTAGAGTTCTTTAGCATGGTCTATTTACAGATTTGGCCTTACCTTTATTTCTAGACTCATTCCTTCTATGCTCTGATACAAAATCTTTATGTGATTAAATAAAATATTTAGAGTTCCCCAAAGCATTCTGCCTTTTCACTTGCCATTTAATCAGCAAGAGAAGCCCCTGTTCTCCTTTCACGATCCTGATGAACTATTATTAAATCATCTCTCAAGACATATTTGCCATCATTGTCTTTGCAAGCCTCTCTTGACCAAGCCACTAACTAGCCCCTCTGGCATGGTTATCTGACTCTTTCTGTCCTTAAAGTATGCCCCGTATATACTTCTATCAGTCACTGAATATGTGGCACAAAAATATAGGTACAGCTTTTGTCTCTATTACCCCCATCCGGCTCCAGTTAAATTTAAACTTCTGGATCTTGTTTATATCTCTCATTTATTGTCAAACCCAACACAATACTTGACATACAGGAAGAACTTAATAAACATTGTTAAATTGATTTTTGAGGCTTTTAAAGTTATTTTCAAGTGACATTTAATGTTTGTTAAAGGTGGTTTACTTTTCAGTACATAAAACCTCATGTGGTTATGATAGTTTCAACAAATTTAAAAAATAATTCCTATGAAGATTGAAAGAATCCTGTGGTGGTTTTTAGAATATGTCTATAAATTATTTGATGCTATTCATGTTAAGAAGTGGAGCTGAGGGCCTGACCCCATGGCCGAGTGGTTAAATTTGTGTGCTTCTCTTCGGTGGACCAGGGTTTCATGAGTTGGGATCCCGGGCGTGGACATGGCATCGTTCATCAAGCCATGCTGAGGTGGCGTCCCACATAGCACAGCCAGAAGGACCTACAACTGGAATACACAACTATGTACTGGGGGACTTTGGGGACAAGAATAAGAAAAAAAAAGTAGTGGACTTTAATTCTTCTCCTGAGTGTAAGCCCAACTTAATTAATGACTTGCTTCTGATGAATAACATATGGTGGAAATGGCAATGTGTAACTCCCCAGATTAAGTCATATATGCGTGGTAGCTTTCTTCTTGGCTCTCTGTCTTGGATTACTTGCTCTGAGGGAAGCTATCTGCCATGTCATGAGGACACTCAGCAGTCTGTGGAGAGACCCATGTGGCAAAGAGCTGAGGCCTCATGCCAAAAGCCATGTGAATGAGTCATCTTGGAAGTGAACGTTGCAGCCCCAGTCAAACCTTCAGCTAACAGTGGACCCTGCTGACATCCTGAATGCAAATTCATGAGAGACCTTGAGCTAGAATTACCTAAATAAGTTGCTTCTGATTTTTCATCCCCAGAAAATGTGAAGTAATAAACATTTGCTGTTTTAGCCCACTAAATTTTGGGGGGAAATTTGTATTGTAGCAATAGTTCAATAGCACAGATCCTTTAAATAATCCTTAAATAATATAGTACATACTTTTTAAGGTCCTTTTAGTAATAGCTAAATATTATAGTATAGAGAGATATAGAAGGGGAGTTATAAGACCATACATTCATATAAAGGAAGAAAAGTTTAAGACCAAAGGGTTTTGATTATTTTAAAGGATGACTATCCCAATAGTAGTGTTAAACAGTAGTGTAGACTACTTGAAGGATATTGCTTCATCTCCCAATGTTTCTTAAAATGAAAATAGATTGACTTTTGCCTGTGTATGACCTTCCAGGAAAACTTCTTAAGATCTTATTGCTATATAACATCAAAATTAAATATTTCCATAATCTGACATCTCAATAGCAGTTCTCTTATGCCTATTATGTTGTAAACGATTATTGGATATTTAATTTCACATCGTTAAAACTCAGTGAAGGAAATGGAAAATGTGGGGATTTTTTTTAGCCTATTTGATAAAAATAAGTATGGTGAAATGAATGGAATTGTTGAATACATATGTGAATTTGAAATGTGGTCCTCAATATTGGCTGTGCATTAGAATCACTTGGAGAAATTTAAACAATAGTGATACATGGATCCCACTCTTAGAGGATCTGACTAACTAAGTTGAGGAGAGGCTTGGTCACTTGGATCTTAAAAATTTCCCAAGACGAAATTGTAGCTATGTTTGAAAACCAGTGATTTAGAATAGCCTCATAAACACCTCATTACAATTCTGAAATGGCTCACCAAATTATACACGAGTGGTTCACGAATTTTAGGGTGCATAAGTATCACCTGTGGAACTTGTGAAACATACAGTAGTACGAGCCATTCCTCAAGAGATCCCAATTCATTAGATCTGGAATTGGGCCCAGAATACCACAATTAAGAAGTACCCTAAAGGATTTCTGATAAATGGGACATAAAATCTGAAACACTGATCTACACAAAAAAGACCAGTAAGCTGATCAGTAAGAACACTTAAAACTCAAGAATAAGCAAACAAACATTCCAACTTAAAAATGGGCAAAGTGTCTGTACAGACACTGAACCAAAAAAGATAGACTTAAAGGCAAGTAACATTGCTCAAGATGATGTCATTAGACACATGTAACTTAAAATAACAATGAATACCACTGTAAACTTATTAGAAATTGCCAAAATACAAAAAAAAAAAAAAAAAAGCCTGGTAATAATAAGTGCTGATAAGGATGCAGAACAACATGAACTTTCATTCGTTACGGGAGGGAGTGAAAAATGGTAGAGCCACTTTGGAAAATAGTTTTGCTGTTTCTTGTAAAGCTAAACATAGACTAAACACACAACCCAGAAATTGCCATCCTACGTATTTACCAAAATGATTTGAAAAATTATGTCTACACAAAAACCCTCACAAGGATGTTGACAATAGCCTTACTCGTATCACAAAAACTGGAAACAACCAAGATGTCTTTTCATAGGTGAACGGACAAACTGTGATGTGTCCATACTTTTCAGTAATCAGAAGGAACAAGCTATTAATCCACACAAAACATGAATGAATCTGAAATACATATTGCTAAGTAAATGAAGCCAGTTTGAAAGAGCTTGATACTGTATGACTCGATGTATATGGCATTCTGGAAAAGGCACAACTATAGAGACAAAACACATCATTGGGTGACAGGGGTTTGGAGTAGTATTAAATAGGTGATGTACAAGGAATAACTGAGAACTATGAAACTATTGTGCATAGCACTGTAATTGAGGATACGTGGCACTAACCATTTGTCATAATTCATAGAAAACTATAGAAAACCAAGTTTAATGTAGGCAAAAAATAAAGAACAAAATCAACTAGGAGAGAGAGATGTCACAAGATGGAATGCAGACGATGACAAAGATTCTAACTATATTACAAATGTATGACATAATCTTACTGAAGGGAGTGAGGAAAAAGTGATGCTAACCTAAGAAACGTTGGAAATGAATGAGTACAGTCAAACTAAAGACAAAAGGAGCTATATATAAGCACCATACTCTAGTTGGTACAGTTATTTTTCATGGGAGTAAGGTGTCTGAAACTATGGTGGGTCCCTAACCAGGAAATGAAACCAGTACATTGTGGTGAGAGTGCCAAGTCTTAACCACTAGATGACTAGGGCTGGCTGTAAATCTAAGACTCTTCTAAAACAAAAGTTTCTTTACAAAAGATGAGCCCAATTTCCCTTGCCCATGGCATATACCAAAGTGCTGTCCCAGTAAATTACAGTAAAGGAAGCAGCCTTAATTAAGCTCTCTCCCTAGACTTGAGGGCTTAGCTTGGCCTAACTTTTTATTGAAAAGCAATGAGTGCGTTTGCTCACTATGGCAGCAGTTTTTCAAGTTCACACAGCTCTAACAGAAATCTATTAAAGATAAAAAGAGGCTTAGACAGCCTATATTACTACTTCTTGCTTTTGTTTATACATGGTGAAGAGTATTCAGAATGGACCTCATCTCAAGCTTGCACTAATCCTTAAATAATTACAATTCATCTACTCGATGCTGGAAACACCTCATGGAATGTGACTTTGTTCTGCTGGCTTGTCTAATCCAATTCAATTACTTTAGTTCCCTCTCCCAGAGGCTTCACACTCAGAAACTGAGCTCTGTGTGGAAAGAAGAACTTGGGAGGGGTGATTCAGTTTCAATAGAAACGAGCCAAACATTAAAAAAATTTATTTTACTCCTTTCCCAAATAACTATCAGTCCATCAATAAACATGAGAAACAACTTGTAACTCACAAAGCTTCCGGCACCCCTGTTGTGATAAGGGCAGATTGGTCTGGCTGAAGAAATGCTGGAGATGGGAATAGTACACTGGCTTGGACCAATTTGAATGGATGGAAATCACGAAAGTCCCTGAAGCTGGAGAAAATGAAGCTCTGAAGCTGGCAGAAGCTTGTCATCTGCATGCAGAAAGCGACAGAGATATTACAGATTTCCCGTACAAAGAGAACTCCTTCAGTTACCTGTACAGAGTCCCCTTGTCAATTAGAACCCTCAGAGAAAGGCTGTGACGAATAAGGGATGCCTCCTTCTCTCCTTGCCAAGAACATCCACCTGCCCAGAATTAAAACTTTGATTTAAAAAGAGAATAAAATATCCGAGTTCAGTCATTGCTCAACAGAAATTCTATAAAAGAAATTGCAATCCAAAAGAGCAGAGAGACACAGCACACGCTCATGGAAGGAAGGGTTTGAGACTGTGTGATCTCCTCAAGATGAAAAAGTCCAAGGTCCTAATTAATCACCAACTTTTTGCCAGCAATAAATGATATAATGAAATAAAAAGGTATTGTCATTCTACTCTTAGGCCCGATTCCTGACCCATTGTTATATTTCTTTCAGTGAATCATGTCTTTGATCTCAAAACCATCTTCGTCACTTTCCTAAACAGCCTAAAATTTCACAATTGAAGAATGAATAATGAAACATGGGATGCATGAGAGATGAATTTAGAGACAATAATTTTTAAATAGAAATTTATATCTTTTCCCAGGTTCCTGCCTGGGGTGAAAATGAAGAAAAAAATTACTCCTCAAAATTAAAAATGCGTTTTGCTGTTGATGTTATCTACCAGGTAATTGGCAAACTTTCATGAATGCTTTTAAAAGCAGCTAAACACTCCAAAACAAATGCTGCTACATGAAAAACACCATGAACGTTTTCAATTCAGTAAGCTTAATTCTCTTCTCTGACACTGAAGAATGACAGTAAACAGATTATCAGGATTTGGGCAGGTAGCAAACCACAGATTAAAGAGCTCTGTTCTCAGAAGCAGAAAGACGAGTACACCAGTGACCCTGTTGCTTTTTTATTGCTATTTGAGGTTAAACATTTCTTTCGTTGCCTCGACTACCTGTAAAATGGTGACAACGGTAATACCTATTATACTGTTGTGAGGATTAAATAGATGACGTATGTGAAGTGCTTACCTGCAAAGCCTATCGTGTAGAAAGTACCCAATCATTGGTATTTTCTGGAAGCAAACTATGCTTATCCTGTTGTTGAATGTCTCAGATAAGTAAGATATTAAGCATTACACAAACTCTAACTAAATTGAAAATCTAATCGGTAATGGAGAGGAAAGGAGAATGGAATTCATTAATTTATTATTTCATGTGTCCTGTAAATGTTTACTGAGGTCCTCTCACATGCCAGGCACTGGTTTTGATGCTGAGGATAATGCAGCAGTGAAAAAAAGGTAGAGAAGACACTGCGCCCAAGAAACTTACATTCCTGAGTAACATACTCTGCTGTTAAACCAAATGACCTCAAACTTCAAAAGATTTCTGTAAACAGACTATCTAGGCCATTGCTGTTCTTTTGATTTTCCCAGCAATTAACCGGATAATGTTTAGAGATATCAATAACCAATTTTTACCATACATTTTAACCAAGTTTGACTTATTGTCACAACAGAAGGGGTGGGGAGAAGTTTGGTTGAGAGTTTTCAGAGAGGGCAAGTTATTTTAATCAGATGTTTTATACAGTTATCTTATATTTTATATTTTTTATCACTCCAAGTGATTCTCGATAAAACTGCAGTCCTTCCACAGTGCAAGCATTTAAAGAGATGAAAACAGTAGCAAGACAGAATACTGGAGAGATGCCTTCACGGAATCCGCAGGTGGAATTTTATTCATAGAGATGTTGCAAATGGCAGAAGCTCCCCAAAAATCACATTTGAACTCTGACATGGAAGTCACTAAAGGGCTAAAGCCTCCCTGCAAGGAGTTGAGCCTGAACTACAAAGGCACTAAGGCATTACAAGACAAATTAGACAAGGAGGAAAAAGCCCTGCCTTTCAGTTTGTGAATAACTTCTCTTAGGACGGATAAAATGTCCTCTTAATGCTGGGAGCACTGATAGTGATATTTAAGCACCAGTTCTTCAATGGTAGGGACTAAAGTAAAAAATGCACCAACTTAAAGAATATACCAATTTAAATTTCAGCTCTCTGTGACTTTATGTGCCACAGTTAACAGAATAAAATTTTATTTTTTTCTTCTATTGAAATTGCTCTTTCTTATTGCCAAGAAAATAGAGATCACATGGTTAATTAGTAAACTTGTTATAAAGCTTTAAACTACTTGTGCTGTGAGTTTCAACTCCCGGCTAATGTTTGCTAACCTTGGAAAGTTACACATCATGATTTAAGTCACGATAACCATTTCCTCCTCATTTGGAGATGAGAGTTAAGAGATAAAAAAATTGTTTCATATTATATTCATGTGTATATGGAAAGATCTGCCCAGGGAAAAGACAACTAGTTTTTTAACAGTGAATGTTAAAAATAAATGAAAAAGGGGCTGTCCTGGTGGTGTAGTGGTTAAGTTTGCATGCTCCACTTCTATGGCCCAGGGTTCACAGGGTCAGATCCCAGGTGCAGACATACACACTGCTCATCACCCCTGGCTGTGGTAGCATCCCACATACAAAATAGAGGAAGACTGGCATAGATGTTAGCTCAGGGAGAATCTTCCTCACCAAAAACAAGCAAACAAAAAATCACCTTGATAAATGTTAATCATTTAAGATGAATACAATTCCTAGATAAAAACTAGAAATAGAACAACCATATTAAAGTTGATAGAGGACATCTACCATAAAGCTACAGCAAAAACCTTACACAGTAATGAAAATTTAGAATTATCCTTCTTAAAATATAATAAGATGAAGATAACTCTTTTTGTATTCAACACAAGTCTAGAATAAAATACGAAAAGTAAAATAAGCATAAGAATTAAAACAAAGACACAAAATTTTCATTATTAACAGATAATTCATGATTACTTCTATAGATAACCAGAGGAAATTACACATAAAATATCACTAATAATGAGTTTTCATTGAAGATTCTGGATACGTAATCAATATATTGAAAAGTCAATACAATTCTTTACTCAGCATCAACAATAAGTAATGTACTTAGAGAAGAAATGTAACAAAAATGTGCAACTAGGTAAATAGAAATATATTCCATTTTCTCATTTAGTATGACTAAAAATTATACAGGTGTCCATTTTTTACACATCAATGTATGAAATTGTTGAATATGTATGAATAGCTTGAAATTTCACTAAGCTATTTCACTAAAACTTAACTCAGAACTTTACAGAGCATATCAAATTTTCCTGAAAATGATATACCATAGAAAGATTCCAAGTAAACACAGACAATTTTGAAGAAGAATAAAGTGTGTGGTTCATATGACTAGATATAAAAGCTTACTACAGGTGTAACTCTTTTATCATGTTTCACTTTTTTGTGCTTTGCAGATATTGCCTTTTTTACAAGATCTTCCCAAGCAAAAAGATTATGACTCATTGAAGGTTCGGAAGATGGTTAGCATTTTTTAGCAATAAAGCATTTTTTAATTAAGGTATGTACATTGTTTTTTTAGACATAATGTTAGTGTACAGTTATTAGATTAGAGTACAGTGTAAGCATAACTTTTGCATGCACTAAAAACCAAAAATCTTGTGTGACTCACATTATTGCGATATTCCCTTTGTAACAGTGGTCTGGAACAGAACCTGCAACATCTCCAAGGTATGCCTGCATATGGTCATGTATCACTTAACGATGGGGATGTGTTCTGAGAAATGTGTCATTAGGTGATTTCATCACTGTTCAAACGTGACAAAGTGTACTTACACACAGCTAGATGGTATAGCCTGTTACTCACCTAAGCTCTATGGGACAAATCTTATGGGTCCACTGTCGTATATGCAGTCCGTCATTGACCGAAACATTTTTATGTGTCACGTGGCTATATAGAGCTTCCATTATAATTCTAACGTTATGGTAAAAAAACATATATACTCATGTGGACCATGTTATAATTTTCTCAAGTATTTTCAGGCAAAGTATTAAATACATATATATGTTAGCAGCGATGTTTTCAACAGGAAGGAAGGCAGGGGAAATGGATACATAGAAATTATTTTTTAATCATTCAACCCTAATCTGGATGTCCCCTCCTCTTTGAAGCAGTCCTCTACTTCTCTCAGTAGATTTCAGAACTACCTACTCTTTGCTACCATTTAATCCTGCTATTGTAGTTTATATACTGTATTTTAAATATGTTCTCACTTATCTTTCTTAACAGACTGAGTTTATTCAAGGCAAGATCTACAGCATATTAATATTTATATCATCAAATTCACCAAAAGAATCTTCTTCATCAAAGTGTCTGATGCAATGTATTTTTATGGAAACAAATACAGCTGTGGACATGGAGGTCACTCTTCAAGGGAATTAAGCATGACTTTCTTCTCTGTATTTCTAAGAATGAGAAAACCAACAAAAACTTTTCTAGACCCAGAAATAGTTTTTTAGATACATTGGAATATATATCACAAATATGCATGTTTGCATACATATATTATATACACGTACACACATATGTATTTACCTAATACACTAAGCAAACATTTATGCACATATATGTGTATTTGTACACATTTATGTGGATACCTAGGTGATCTCATTTGACCCAATCTAATAGAAATATTGCTTAAAATGGAATTTTGCTCTAGATTATTCCAAGCCTCATTCTTCCTTTCTGTCAGTCAAGGAGCTTCCCCTCACACTCCTACAATTCCCTCATCTCTGCTCCTCAGCTCTTATTCTCTGTCCTCCTGTCTGTCTTTTAAGTTAACACTCTTAAAATCCTTCTTTGAAATGTTTACTAAAGCTAGCATCAGACCATGTTTCTTCCCTGGTGTTAAATCAACACTTCCCACTATATCTAGTTTTTGACTGCTGAGTTTAACACTGGGAGGAGGTGAGGATTTCTGTGTCTGCCAATTGGCACTGCTTGGGAGGAAATCTGGCATCAGAACAATTGCACATTTAAAGTCGATGTCACCAAGCCTCTTTTCACTGGGCATTTTCTCCGTTCTTTTCATGGACTTTGTTCCTCTAAAACTTCATATGACTCTCACAAAGGATCATAAAATGAGTGATAGTCTTTCTAGAAATTATATTTCACACAAAATGGAATGTGTTATCTGGGCATGATAAAACAGAAAATTGGGAGTGAATGTCAAGAGGAAAAGGCTTCTGCTTCTGTATGGTTTAAAGAACAAAACTGTATCTAGAGGAGAAAAAAGCTTTTTAAAAAATAAATGGAAATACTTGGTAAATTGACAATTGAAGATCAAGAAAATGAGATAACGTACTTTGAAAAAGTAATCATTCCAAGCTTTGTCTTTCTGGCTAGGAGATAGTAGGCTAACATTTCCACTGTAAGAACCAGAAAGAAAACTGGATGATTTGTAATCATATTTTTAAATAGATCATATTGCTGAGGAAAAGCGAAGACTTTCTGGACTAAAGATCAGAGAGAAGAAATAGCCCTTGCTAGGAAAGCTGACAATTCTGATTATAAACTAAAGATTAGGCTTCAGCTGGACAGAGCAAGTAAACTAAGAAAAAAAAATAGCTAAGTATGACGGTCTGGTGGGCTGGCATGACAGCTTGGAATCTAGAAAAGCACCCAAAGCATGGTCAGTTTGCCCTAATTGAAACTTACTGTGTTCTGAGACAACATGGAAGTTAGGGTGTTCATCCAGAAACTTCTAAAATGCAGAAAGAAATCTCTACCTTTATCATGGTACTTAAGAGACAAAGTCCTACTAGAAAAAGGATGTCTGCCTGAGGCTACATCTCCCTCAGGACCTCTGCCCAAATATAAACCACAATGGGCAAGAGGCTAAGGAGCTTCATTCAAATCTCTAAAGAGGAGAACTGAATTACTTCCCATCTTTCAGAGCTGAAGAAACAAACAATGTAAGTCTCTCGATCATGTTTGTGAATCTAAAAACAAAACAAACAAGAACAAAACAGAAACAGACTCATAGATACAGAAAACAAACTGTTGGTTGCCAGAGGGAGTTAGGGGAATGGCAAAATAGGCGAAGGAAATTAAGAGATACAAACTTCTAGTTCAAAATGATAAGTCATAGGGATGTAATGTACAACAAAGGGAATATAGCCAATAATACTGTAATAACTTTGTATGGAGACAGATGGTAACTAGACTTATTCTGGTGATCATTTCATAATGCATATAAATATTAAATCACTCTGATGTACACTTGAAACTAATAGGATATTGTATGTCAAGTATACTTCAACAATAGAAAAAGAGTCTGTGAGGGACATATTGGAGGAATTAGAGACATATCACACATGAAGTAAAGTTTACTAAACTTGCTACTCAGACCCTACTCACCTGATTGTATTGTGTTTAGATCTTCACACTATCTCCCTAACAGAAGAAAAGATAAACCCTCTCCAAAGGGGTAAGAAGTCACCTGCAGTTTCTAGGTTCTTTGACACAATTTTCAGATTGTGATAAAAATTACAAGGCACACAAAGAGGGGCAAAATACTACCAAATTTTTTATTATTTTTTATTTTGCTGAGGAAGATTAGCCCTGAGCAAACATCTGTTGCCAATCTTTCTCTTTTTGATTGAGGAAGATTAGCCCTGAGCTAACACCTATGCCAATCTGCCTCTACTTTATGTATGGGTTGCAACCACAGCATGGCTGAGTAGTGTAGGTCCATGCCGGGTATCTGAACCTGCAAACCTGGGACACCAAAGCAGAGTGCTCCAAACTTTTAACCACTACACCACGGGGCTGTCTCCCCAGTTTTGTTTTGTTCTTTTTTTTAAAGATTTTATTTTTTTCCTTTCTCTCCCCAAAGGACCCTGGTACATAGTTGCATATTCTTCGTTGTGGGTCCTTCTAGTTGTGGCATGTGGGACGCTGCCTCAGCGTGGTTTGATGAGCAGTGCCATGTCCGCGCCCAGGATTCAAACCAATGAAACACTGGGCTGCCTGCAGCAGAGCACGCGAACTTAACCACTCGGCCACGGGGCCAGCCCCATGTCTCCCCAGTTTTTATTTTAATATAAAAGAAAACAATAAGGAAGACTCACAGATAATCCAGATACTAGAATTTTTAAGCAAGGACTTTAAAATATCTATTATAAATATATTAAACAACACAAAGAAAAGAACAACAAAAGATAAAAGTAATGAGAATTTCAAAAGGAAATTGAAATCTATAAAAAAGAATGAAAATGACATTCTAGAAATATAAACAGAATTAGTTATACATCAGAAAGTATGATTAGTGACCTCAAGGAAAAAAACTATCCCAACAGAAGTCTAGAGAGAAAAAATAAGATTGGAAATAAGAGAATAGACTGTAAAAACAATGAACATAGTAAATAATCTACCTCACACCTGATTAAAGCCACAGAAAGTGAGGCGTGAAAGAGACTGTGATCGAAGAATAACTTGAAGAGATAATGGCTTAGAAATTATTAAACTAATAAAATAAAGTACCCCACAGATTCAAGAAGTTTATCAAACCTCAAACAAGAAACAGAAAAACATATTAAGACACATCTTAGTCAAACTGCTGAAAACCAAAGGCAAAGTGAAATATTATCAGCTAGAGAAAAAGTGACACATTTTGTTCAAAGGAGCAACAATAAGCCTGGTGGTGAGCTTTTTGACTGTGACTGTAGCTGCTAGAGACAATAAATGGCATCTATAAGGTGAAGAAAGAAGGAAAAAAGAAAAATAATGTCTACTAGAATTCTATATCCTGTTAAATTATCCTTCAAAAATTAAAGCAATAGAAAGACGCGTTAAGATTTTAAAAATTTGAGAGAATTTGTCACCAAAACCCAACAAACTACTAGAAAATAATAAAGGCAGTTCTCCAGACTGAAGCAAAACGATGCCATACAAGAGCATGAAACTTCCAGAAAAAACAAGGAGTACTGGTAAGGGTAAAGTTGTAGAAACATTCATAGATGATTACTCTTTAAAATAATAATGGTGGCCACTGTGGGGCCCTAATAAACACAGCAATAAAATAATGTGATGGCACAAACAAAGCAAGGTGAATAAAAGCAGTTAAACTATTGTAAGTTTCTTGCATTGTATGAAAATATTTTAATGTATTAAAAATTTACAATATATCCTACTAAGTCAAGAATGCATCTGACAATTTCTAGGGTAATCAATAACAGAATAATACAAAACATATTACTACAAGCTAATAGAACATATAAAATGTAATAATGAAAAACATTTGAACAACATAAAAAGGAGGCAAGGAAAGGAGATATAAAGGAACAGAGAACAGACAGAATATATAGAAAACAAGCCCAATTACATCAATAATTACATTAAACATAAATGCACTTAATTAAATCGAAAAGCAGAGATTGTCAGACAGGACTGCAAACAAGAAATAATTATATCTTGCTTATAAGAAACATAAGATACTTGAAATATAATGACACAGGTTGAAAATATTAAATTGAAAAAGATTATATCCTTGCAAACATTAACCAAAAGAAAGCTAATACAGCAATATTAACATAGACAAAGTAGACTAACGCTAATACAGCAATATTAACATAGACAAAGTAGACTTTAAGGTAAGTATTAGATTAAGAGTCATAAGGAGAGATATTTTAATATAATGGACAACTGGAAAAGAAGACATAATAATCCTACATTTTCGTGCACCTGATAACTTTAAAACAAATAAATCAAAAAACAAAAGAGCTAATAATAAGACAGACAAATCCATAATTCAATAGGAAAATGATAAATCATCTCTTTAAATAATAAAAAAGTAGACAAAAATCAGTGATTATAAAAAAATTTGAATATCACATTTAAACAAAGTAACCTAATTGACGTACGTACTGAATAAACATAAAATACATATACATTTCAGGTGTATTTGGGACATTTATCAAAATAGAGCTTATACTTGGCCATAAAATAGTCTCAATACATTTCAAATAATTGAAATCATACAACATATGTTCTCTGACCAGAAAGAAATTACTCTAGAATTGAACAATAAAATGATAACTGAGAATTTACAAATGTTTAGAAAATAACATTTTTAAATAACTAAAAATCACAATGAAAATAAGAAAATATTTTTAATTGACAATAAAAGCACAGTGTATCAAAGCTATAGGATGCAGCTAAAAGAGTACTCAGAGAAAAATGTATAATTCTAAACACACATATTAGTAATAATAAAGAATGATCAATCAATAATCTAAGCTTTCATCTCAAGAAGCTAGTAAGAAAGGCAAACGAAACCCAAAGAAAGCAAGAGTGTAAGAGAGAAAGCAAGCAAGCAAGAAACATAGTGTGAAAGAAAATATTGGTTTGTAAACTGGTTCCAACACACGGAGGGCAAGGAGAGATCAAAGAAGAGGCAGACCATTCCAGATTTGTAGGTGGAAGGTTTAATAAGTAAGGGAACTTACACATCAGGCTTGTCTCAGGAAGCCACAAGGCAAGTCTCCGCACCCACCCACTATATCTTAAAAGTTTATATAGAAGCCTTAATGGGGTTCAGGAATCAGTCAAGTGCACAGTCCAGATAGTCTCAACCACACCTTACTCTCTCAAGGCTACATTCTTGAAATAGTTCCTAGTGTGGAAATGGTGGGTGGAATGTACATTCCAAGATCGGGGAAGAGGTGAAGAGCCTCTGATTGCCTGGATCCAGCTTGTGGGTCAACCAGTGGTCATGTTCCCTCAATGACCTCCTCCAACAGTTTATCCCTTGTGACTGGCTCTTACGATTTTATAAGCCCACTTTTTTGCAATGCGCCCTGAATGATCAGCAAGGGGCTTCATTAGCACCAAGGTGGTTCATTTGGCAGCTATCTGGCTACACTGGAGGCAACAATTTAGGCACATGCAGGAGAAAACACAGATTAAGATAATGATTCTCAAAATAAGTACCACCTTTTTTTTTTTTACCAAGAGCCCCATAATCAAAACCATTGATTTACTAGGTCCTCTAGGCTGGGGGTCAGATCACTCTGGGTGTTTACTTATGTCCTTATGTAATAATAGAGATAAAACATTAGCAGACTCATCAGTTGTCAACACATATCATTCTGTTTGGATAACAGCACAGATGCCTCTTTGTGAGGCAGTAATGATGTCCACGGCCATTTTATTTGGGAGGACAGCTTTTCTCATTAGAGACATTTCAGTGTTCAGTAAAGACAGGCTTTACTGGCTTTCATTTAAGCCCTGTTGGGTGGATATAGTAAGAGCTTCTATCTGCGCTATAATGTCCTCCAGGCCAATGGAATGAATAAAGACAGCAGCCAAATGATTGTACCATAGGAAAACAGCACACGCCCATTTGGCCTTAAGAAGAGGGCAGTTGGCAGCTTTAGGAACTTGACCTGGTTATACATGCCATACATGTTGATTGGAGGAGGCAGTACTGTCAGGCATGAGGAGATGGTCTGGGGGCAGGATATGTAAACCAGGACTCCCACTTTTTCTTCTCTTTCAATGATGTGTGCTCCATTTTAGGTATAATGCATATCAGTAGGACCAGCTCTCAGCAAGACAACAAGATCCCAGCAGAGATTGAGTAGTTCTTCACCCAGGGGTGCAAAGTAATTCACCCATCCCAGTGAGACATCCCACTGGAAATTCCAATGGATAACAATGCCTTTCCCAGGCATGATGGGGCTTGGTGTTTCAGCAGCATAGTATGTTGATCAACAGTGAGAGTTGGGGCAATGACTGTCTCCCACCTTTTCAGTGTTGGGTGTCTCCGTAGGGGTCCCCAGTCTGACATGAGACAATAGGCCTTACTGGCTGATCATTCAAATAGGTTAAAGCCTGGGAGAGTACTTTACTCCACCTGGCCAAGGTGGTTTTACCTGTTAGAAATTTAATCAGTGGCTTTAATATTTTACTTTTTTCTTTCTATCAACCTTGCTGCTTGTAGCTTATAGGGGAGATGGAACCTCCCTTTAATGTCATGTTCTTTTGTCTAGACTTTCATATCATGACCATGGAAATGTGACTCCCAATCACTGTCTATTCAATGAGGGTATCGTACATGGTACTCAGCTCCTCTAATCCTATAGTGGTGGCAGCCTGGTTTACACAGCAACGAGGGAAAGCTTGGTTTAGGCCAGACATAGTGTCCACACAAACCAAGGCATATTTAGAACCCTCAGTTGAAGTGAGGGGGCCAATTATTAATTTGCCAATCTGTCAGTGGTTGCGAATTCCAGTGAATGCTCCCAAGACTCCTTTGGCAGTTGCTTTGTGCATTGCTTTGAATACATAGGACATGCTGTTAAATGTATTAACCAAGTCACTCTATTTCAAGGGCAATCTGTCATCCTTGGCAATATGCCATTCTACCTGGGCACTACAGTGGCTGCCCTTCCTATGCATTCAATCTGCTGTATCTACTGAAGGGTTGGTTGTCAAGGCACATACCCAGCCTAGGTCATCAGTTTCTTGATGGCCAGGGGGTGTTAACATCTTATGAGCTGGGACATGGACATGGACATTTGAGGAATGTCTCAGACTCTTTCAGGCAAACCCAAATATCTTTCCATATATCCTGACCCCATGAGGGATTATTTGTGATCATCCACCCCTTGGCTTACCATTGTCCAACCCATGGAGTTAATTCCTTTTAGAATTGCCCAACCGTCAGTGCAAAGGGTTAACAGCCAGGGCTTATGAGTGATGACCAGCCAAACCACTCTGACTTCAGCCCACTGGCTGCTGCGATTTGTTTCTGTTACAAGGAGAACCAATTCTTACTGAACTCATGCAAACAACTATATTGCCATGAAAATAAGAATACTCACTAAGAGTTTCTGAATGCTGGAGGTATCAAGTAAGGAGGAAAAGATAAATGTTTCATAAATGTTCACAAAGATACACTTTACCAAATTGTTGTAAGTCATAAGTAGCTGAAGAGAAAAAAAAGTGTTTCCTTAAATATGTAAAAACAAAATATTAAAGAACTAGCAATGCTTCAAATAAAGAGTCATAAAAATTATAATCATTTTCATCAGTACATTCAATTTCATGTAATTAATTCTTGATTTAATTTTTTGTTAGTAGTTTTATGAATTTATCAGTTTTTGCATTCAAGTTCTGCAAATTCTTATTTAGTTCAGTGGTATGATCTTGTCAGACCTGCACTCCTCAAGGTCTTTTCCATGAATATCCTTGAAGATTAAGCACTTTTGCAGAAACACTTGCAAAAGCATCTGAGTAAAACAATAACTATCTGTAAATGACAGAAGACTTAAAAATGGTCATGGTTAAAGATCTGATGAGAGTTCATTATAATGCAATTGACGTGGGAATTTGGTATTTCTGTGATATACATTTTAAAATAATAACTAGAATTATGACTGATAATATACCAGGCCATATCAGATTTTTAGGAAGTTCATATAATTTTTGTAATATTTATATTAATAACATATATTTATACAAATATAACCTAAAGAAAGTTTAGCATCATTTCTTATTTGACAATGTTTCCCATATAATTTAACATATCAAACAAGCCTAATTAGTCTAATATCTCTTTTTCACCAGGAGAGAGAAAAATCTTTTGAGATGTTTCAGAGGCCCTCTGGAAAATACCAAAGTTAGTTCAAGGTCAAAAAGGCTTCATTTAGAATTTGATTTGGGGGAAGTTTGTTAAAAATATCACAAAGTTTTTTGGGGGGTTTTTGTTTGTTTTGTTTTTTGACAGTTTTATTGAGACATAATTGAGATACATCACTGTATGAGTTTTAGGTGTACAGCATAAAGGTTTGTCTTACATATATTGTGAAATGATTACCACAATAAGTTTAGTTAACATTCATCATCTCATGTAGATACAATAAGAATAAATGAAAAAAAAAGAATAAATGGAAAAAACTTTGAAAAGTTTTAAACCATTTGATTAAATAGAATCATAGGTCAATGTAAAACAATACTTAGTTATCTATTTAACCAAAATGACAATTAAAGACCAACGGCAAATACAGAATGTTATATAGTTAAAAAAAATAAAAACTTTGTTCTTTTAACAGAGAAACTTCAATTTTCTTAAGGAATCAAAGGCTTGATAAACACCACATAAAGCAAAGGAAATTGTTCTGATAAAACACAGAACTTGTGTTTTCCAGGCAGATTACTTAAAAGGTTAAAAAAAAAAACCCCTCTTATAATCTTATCAAGAAAAGACCAATAGTCCAAGAAAACTGTCTTTTTATCAAATGAAAGAAAATTGTTTTAATTTTGCATAAGTGTTTATATAAAGTTTATTGCATAAAGTTTATTTTTCTTTAAGCCAATTAATTAGAGGTTTTTTTTAATTAATTTTGGCAATGCCATCCAGAGGTATAAAAATATCATATATACTTAGCATATATCCGTAGACATATATAAACATATAAGAAGACACAAACAGAGACCATAGCTTTCATTCCAAAAGTTTTAGCCATGAATCAGTACAACAATATAAAACTCACTAGTTTATAAATAACAGTTGAATTCAAATTGTGTTGTTGGCAGATGTTGTTGGCAGGTTAAGTTTGCCCTCTCACATGGCTAAAAGTTTTTACTAATTTGTGGAGAAAACTTTTAAGATTTGTTTTTGCCCTTGATGAGTAATCTTATCAAGGCTGTGGGCTAGATTTGGGGCTAGGAACTTCTATAGCAGTCTGTATTCCAAAAAGTCTCTTCTTTTCTTTTTTCAGTCTCAGGTAATCATGGGCAGTGTTTTAGTTATCTCCTGGGTATTTACATTTCAAAGACATGATAAGATTCACATCTTATCATGAGGACAAAGAAAGAATGCAAGTTTACTCCTAGGCGTTTTGGGGAATATTTCTGTATTATCAGAAATCTAGGGTAATTATTATTTAAAAATTTCCTTTGTATTAGGCACTGCATGGAGTGCTTTGTCTGTTTCATTGTCAGTCACCACAACATCCTCTTCATTCTCTTCACTTTCCCAGGCATTTCACCTCTTAGTGTCTCAATTAGGCTTTGCCACAAGTGCTTTGACCTTAATCTATGGCAGCTTGTTTTTGCAAAATGGCATGCTAAGTTTTCTAACTTATTGTCTTGCTCTCCCACCTTGTCTGTTAGCTCTGAAACTAGCACAGTAGTGGACAATCAGATGTCCTTCTCTAACTTCAGCTGTTCTTCCAACTTTTTAACATGAGGTTCAGCCTCTATTTGGGCATCAGTGGCAAACCAAATTTCCCACAGTAGAGGCCAGCCCACTCTAACAGCCCTTCATTTCCCTTCTTTGCTCTTCTTTGCTAAACTGCACTGTATGCATCCTCAAATAAGTTCATTAGACCAGCCAGCATTTTTGGGGTGTCCTCGTACTCATGTAACAGTCCCCAAACATCTAACATACAGGCCACCCCTCCCCACACATAGGTGGATGGCCAACTTTGGATTTCCCCTGTGGATGCCTCTTTCCTAAGACCCATTTCTTCAGTCTCCTGGCTGGCTTGCCAATTGTTG
The DNA here is from genome assembly GCF_037783145.1 of Equus przewalskii. NCBI lineage: Eukaryota > Metazoa > Chordata > Mammalia > Perissodactyla > Equidae > Equus > Equus przewalskii. The sequence goes on from NC_091843.1 coordinate 14,037,577, forward strand.
GTTCATAAACTGGCCCCAATACACAAAGGGCAAGAGGAGACCAAAGAAAGAGGCAGACCACTCCAGATTGGTAGATGACAGGTTTAATAAGCAAGGGAGCTTACACACGAGGCTTACCTTGGTGGTCATAAGATGAGTAGATCTCCACACCCTCCCACCATAATCTTAAAAGTTTATATTATAGCCTTAACACATTTCAATGATGTACACAGTCCAGATGGTCTCAAAAACACCTTATTCTCTCAAGGCTAGGTCCTTGAAGTAATTTGTAGTGTGGGAATGGTAGGTGGAATGTGCATTCCACTGAGGAAACTCTGATTTCCTGGGTCCAGTTTGTGGGTCTACTGGCAGTTATTTCCTCTCAATTGCCTCTTCCAACAGAAAGAAAGAGAGAAAAGAAATCAATGACTGCAAAGAGAAAATCAACTGGTTGGCTCTTTGAAACGATTCATACAATATTAATGACTAGTATAATTTATCAAGACAAAGAGAGAGAGAAATTTCCAACATTAGGAATAAAAAATGATAAAATACCTATAGAAATTATAGACAGGAAAAGATAATAAAAAGATATGAACACCAAGATTACAAAGGAAATTTACAAGTTCTTTGAAAACTTTTTCAAAACCGATGCAAGAAGTAATAGAAAATCTGAAGAGTTTTATATTCGTTAAATAAATTGAATTTGTAATAAAACTTTCCCACAAAAGAGTTCTTCCAAACATTTAAGAAGAATTAATATCAATATTAAGCAAATGCTTTCATAGTCTAGAGAAAGAAGAAAGACTTCTTTAGTTGTTTTATGAGCCTGGATAAAACCCAATACCAAAATCTGAGAAGAATATTAAATGAAAGTAAATTGCAAGCTAATATTTCTAATGAATATTAAAGTAAAAACTCAAAACAAAATATTTTTTTAACAAAATCCATGGATTAAAAGAGAAGAATAATCTTTGGCAATGAAGAGAGTTTCCTCTTGGGCATGCAAGTTTGGTTTTACATTGAGAAATCAATTGATTTAATTCTCCTTACAGGAATAGAGAAAATCATATGATCATCTCAACATAAAGAGGAAATCATTTGATAAAATTCAAAATTCATTCATGAAAAAACACTTCACACACAATAATAGAAAAGAACATCCTTGGGGCTGGCTCTGTGGCCGAGTGGTTAAGTTCGAGTGCTCCGCTGCGGCAGCCCAGGGTTTGGATCCTGGACACGGATATGGCACTGCTCGTCAGGCCACGTTGAGGCGGCATCCCACATCCCACAACTAGAAGGACCTGCAACTAAGATATACAACTGTGTACAGGGAGGGCAAGGGGAGATAAAGCAGAAAAAAAAAAAAAGATTGGCAACAGTTGTTAGCCCAGGTGCCAATCCTTAAAAAAACAAAACAAAACAAAAAAAAACCCTCATTTCATCAAAAGTATCTAAAAATATACGGCAAATATTATTCTTAATGGTCTTATATTAAACATTTACCCCACGAATTTGGGAAATAGGATGTGCACACTCTCCATTCTATTACCATTGTCCTGCATGTCTAAACAGAAAAGTAAAGAAAAACAGGAACTAAAATGCACAAATATTTGAAAAGAACAAATTAAACTCCCATTTTTCACAGATTACATGTTTTGTATGTTGAAAATCCACAATATTTAATACCTCAATTATTAGATTCGGTAAGTGAGTAAGGTTGACGCATGCAGGTTCTATGTACAAAAAAATACAGAATTTCTAATATAAGGAATAGATATTTAGAAAACATCTTCAAAAAATGATACTTAGGTGAATAGTATCACTGTCAATATCTTGGTCATGATATTGTACTACAGTTTTGAAAACTGTTACTATTGGGGGAACCTGGGCAAAAAGCACATGAGATCTCTATTATTTATTACAATCACATGTAAATTTATGTCTCTCAAAATAAAAAATAGTGATAATAAACAAAAAGATACTTGGAGTATCAATTAAACCAATGTGTAGGAATAACTAACAACAGATATGCAAAATTTTATAAAGATGACCATTAAACACTATTGAGAGACTCTAAATAAGAAAATAGTATGGTAAAATGAATACTTAAAAGGTGTGTTTTTCTTTGCAAGTTGATCTACAGGCTCAATTCAAACACTGCGTATTTATATATTTAAATATATATATTTCCTGCCCCCCAGTAGAACACATTAAGGTAATTTTAAAATTTATGGGGAAATTCAAAGGAACAAGTATAAGCAAGATGCTCTTCAAAGAAAAGAAGCCCACTGTTGGAAGATTTATATTTCCAGAGACCAAGTCTTATTATAAAGCTACAGTCATAAAAAGGCATTGTGGTAATGGTACAGGACAGAAAAATTGTCCATTGGAATAGAATACAGAGGCTAGAAACAAACTACACAAATGCAGGTTATTGATTTCTGAAAAGGAAGGATAACATATCAGTGGGGAAAAGAGTCTTTCCAATTAATTGAGCTGGATCAATTGAATATTCATGTGAGAAAATATGTGACACCACGTTATACAAAATTCTGTTGTAGTTCTAAAATGCAAAGTTGAAATTATTAAGTTCCTAGAAGATATTTTAGAGAAAACATGAAATAAGCTCATTGGGTATTAAAGGAGGAACACAGAATAATATATTTGTAAGGTATAACTGACAAAACTCATGTATTTAAAATACATTTTTTAAAACTTCTACAAAACAAGAAAAAGACAATCGACAGAATACTCCACAAAAGCACTGAACAGAAAATTCACCAAAGAGTAGATAGAAATACCCAGCAAACAAATAAAATGGTGCGTTTTTTTTACTTCATTAATCAATAAGGAATACAAATTAAAACCAAAACAGAACCCACTACATATAAATTAGAAAAACTAAAATTAATCAAACAGCGAAGAACAAGAGTTGGTGAGGGTACATAATAAGTGACATTCACATACAACTGTTGATGGAATGTTAAAGTGGAACGATTATCGTGAAAAAGAGTTTAGCATAATCTATGAAAGCTGGAGATAAGTAAACCATTGTGCAAGTATGCCCAGTCCTTGGCATCCCCACCAAAAACTTGTGTACACAGGTATCAATAGACATGCACCAATATGCTCATAGCAGTGATATTTACTAACAAAAGAGAAAAATTGGAAACAACCCAAATGTCCATCAATACTAAAATATATAAATAATTGTGATACATTTTTAAAATGAAATATTGTATAGGAATGGAAACAAGCTATATCTACATACTATAATATGACCTTATAACGTAATATTGAGCAATTGAAATCAGTTACAAAAGAATATATATAGTATCATTTCTATAAATGTAAAGAAAAAGCAGGCAATATTAACTATAGTGCTTGGAGATGCATGCTAAAATAGTTAACCATAATTTAAAAAAAAAAAAACTAGGAAGGATCATCAAAAGAGTCAGGAGCATGGTGGCTACGCAGGGAAAGGAGAGGTATATTATTAGGGAGAGAGGTAGACTACAGGGGTCTGAAAACATCTTATATCTTAGTGTCTATGATGATCACAGTATTCTCCTTGTAATATTTCATTGAAATTTACATTTATGTTTTGTACGTTTCTCTCCACTGGTGCTATACTTGATGATGAAAAACTTAAATAATAAGATATTTCTGTAAAATTCAATGCCTTGTCATCTATATTTGATATTTAAGGAAGGCAAATACTTTTTGTGTAAATAAAAATAATTTGACAAAAGAAAAATACTAAAACGCAAGTGAGAACAATTGATTCTTGGAAGGAATCTCAACTTATGTGTATAAATATGAAATAATTTCATTTCCTCCAATAATTACTTCCTAATTTCCTCTATTAAAGTCCATTTTCTTGCTGGGAAGTGGTTTCTTATTGTCATTTTGTCCTGATTCTATAATTCTTCATTCAAATACAGTTATTGGAATGATCTTATTCTAATACTGAAGGATAACTCTTTGTAGCATTGCTATGTATCTCTTCATGAAATCCATTCACTGTTTCTCTAGGCACATGGATAGAATAGATATTTCAGCCTCCCTTGCAGTTAGGTGTGAATAAATGTGATATTTCTGGCCAATGGAACTGATGTGTCCCACTTACAGGATAAGCCCTTAAAAAATCACCCATACAGAATCCTTAACACCGGCTGCTATCAGTTCTCATGGAGATCTTGATTGCCGTATGATATAGATGGCACAGCCTCTGTCAACCTCGTTTCCTGAATGGTAGTTGCAATAGTTCACTCTCTCCACCCACAACCTGACGCCCATAGGGGTTATGAAAGCAGGAAGAAAGTCAGTTGAGTTGAGACACTATTTCAGTGTTTATCTGTTATAGAAAGTAGTGTTATTTTCATTAAATCTTCAATCTTACACTTGACACAAAGCTCTTTTCTCCATCCTTAGCACTCTGGAGCAGGAGCTCACTGACCTGGGTGGAGGGGAGGGGAAGGCATGAGCTGGTGGATTTCAGAAACCTCTGTCCTATATCACTTCTACATATTTTTAGCCACCATTCCCATACAACAGAAACATTTTCCTTGGTGCAAAATAGAATCCTATTACATAAGCAAAAGTTTGAAAAGGATTCCATGAAATAAATTCCGAGAGGGATGTAATTATGGCTTCTAAATTTTAGCATCTAAATTCCCATAAATGTTTTCTGCAGAAAAATAAAATCTTCAGGTTCACAAGGTAATTAGTGAGTGAATATTTTAAACTATGAATCCTGCTTTGAGTGAAATATGATTACCCTTATTTTTCACTTGAAAGATGGCTTTAAAACTGTTTTGAACAGAGGCTTGTAGTGATACCCACTTTAGGATCATTGCCTTGCTGTAGTTGTTGTTTATTAGACAATCATGGAAATCACTGACATGCAACACTGTGGTCTGCCAAAGTGAGTTCCTTTCAATCTGTTCCTGTCTGCCAGCAGAAGACAGGGAGGATGCACTAGGGACAAAAAGAGGCAGGTTGGAATAATAAACAAGATTGTGATGTATTTTGTGATAAATAGAGAGAGCATATGAAATCTGAAGGAGCAGGCAATTTATTCCCTTATACCAAATTAAACCCACCAGAAATGCTGAGGCCTTTTTAAATTTTTTATTATAAAAACATGTCACAGAAGATTAAAAAATAGAAACAAAATGAAAGATGAGCTCCTTTATCCAGATTTTAAGATAGGCAAATGAATATTACCTTTTTTCTTTTAAAGTTTATGCACATGCACAGCTACAGCAGACACACATGCACACAGGTGCAAGCAGACACACATACGACACTATAATGGGCAATCTGCGGATCAGGAAACTTTTCAACAATCTGTAGTATGATTCTACCATTTGGAAAGGTTATAAATTATGAAAGTCATAGAAAGGTCTACTCCTTTTTTTTAAATATCTAATTTATCAACATGTACTGCTGTATTTTCCTTCTTAAACTTTCTGAGTTTATTCCTTTTCCTCCATTCCCATCACCCTCAATTCCTGAGCCCCTTCATGCCTAGATTCCTTCAACAGGCCTCTGATTTCAGACTCTCTCTGCTTCCATCTATTCTAGTCCTACTAGCAAACATACCTTTCCAAAATAATCACTTTCATTATGGCATGTCCCTCTTCCCAGCCCCATAATGTATGGCTCCTTTAAGGGAATCACTTGAAAAAATGTTCAAAAATGCATTTCTTTTTTACGTCATGTTCAAATCTATCATGATGTTTTTACATGCTTGATGAGAAATGCCTTTAAGATAAGACTGCACGACAAAGGAACTTCTATGTGCAGAGCAGAGCCGGTAAGATATATGGAATACGGAGTTAGTCAGCAAAGAGAATAAACCCAAAGAACACACAAGCAGGATATGGCAGATATCCTGGATCTGTATCACCTATTAGAGTACTGAAGTTCCTGCAGGGGCAAGAATTTTGAAACAAATGTCTCCAGAAGTATCTTAAATGATACACATTCAAAATTAAACTCAATATATTGCTCCCTCAACAGTATTCCTCCTTCCATATTCTTTACCTTAACGAATGGTACAACCAGACTCTGTGTTGACTAAGATGGAAACAAGAGACTTAACCACATCCTATTCACTCTATTCATTTCAAATCTCAGGCATCTGCCTCTTCTGCCCATCCCTAAGCCATTGAAGTCACCTTCCAACTTAACTGCCGTGGTGATCTCTAATTTGCTTTTCTGCTCTCTAGTCTCCCATTTTTCCAATGATTCACCACACGTCTTCCAAATCCATATTCCTGAAATTTAAAGCTACGTAAAACCTTCAATGGACTGTCCATGGCCTGTAGTATAACTCCAAATTATTTAATAATCAAATTATTATGCAGATAATAATCATATTATGATGATGAATCAATCTACCCCTTAATTTGAACTCTAAACTGAACTGGTTGTTCCGATGATTTATCTCCTTTGCTTATGCTGCTTTCTCTTCCTAGAATGTCATTCTCCTCCTGTTGAACTAGTTTATATCTACTCATTGTTTGGTTCACAACATTTGTTCATCATCCATGTAGAACAGAAGCATGTCTCTTGGGCAGGCTGTACATAGTATAATATAACTTAGGCTGTACATAGTACGTATTATAACACCATAACACTCCACTTCACTTTATTTGTGTATATTTCATTCTTCGTCTACTAGTTTTTAACAGTATTATAACCATTAATTATATTATTTAGATATATAATAGATTATTTTCAAATCTTCACTCAGTGAATGAACAAATGGATGGATAGATGAATGGATGCATGGATCGACAGAGAAATGGATGGATGGATGGACAGATTGACATGTGGATGTATAGTTCTTTGCTAATCTAAAATTCCATTATTTCATGAGCTCTTACTGGAGTTCAGCTTTAAGATGTGATAATATTAGATCATAGGATTGAGTAAAAGGACTCAGTGTGTGAAGCTCCTCAGAAGAGAAAGACAAAAATCACAGGATCTTTCCTTGCTAGTAGTAGAATTCATCATGATAAGAAGAGGTTATAAAGGCATATATTAGTTGTCTTCTCTCTTGGACCTTGAAAATGGAGTTATCATGTGAACTAAGATGAGAACAGACACGGAGAATGGCTTACTCCTTCAGTGTGACTGACATCAAGAAAAAGACATTCAATCTTTTATTTAAAAAAACAAACCTCACTTGAAAGACTTTTGTTCCAAAATCTCATCAGCTTCACATAGAAATGTTTTATGAGAGAATTCAGGACAAAATATTGACTCAGTTCTTCCTTTAAAGAGCTTAAAAGCTAGTAGGAGAAATAGATTTAAATAATTAGATAAAATATGTTTAACTTTCCCTGAAGTGAAAGATGGAGAGGAGAATTTCAGAGTGTTAAGAGAACAGGAGGAGAAGAGGCAATTGTACATATGAACAGGAAGTTCAGAGAGGTGTGATTTGAGCTGGGAAATGGAGAATGAGAAGGAAGCTAAATAGGTTGAAATGAAGGTGTTGTAGGGGGTACATGGGAAAGAAAATGGCTCATGCTCCATTAACCCGAGAGAGTCCATGGTACCAATTCCATGATCATTGGCCCTGATTTGCAATAAAGTTCATTGAATTCAAAAGGACTCCTTGGCTGTCATTGAATTTTTCTTATAGCAAATGATAATGGTCTTAATTTAAGTGAAATTTAGATGGTTTCTTGTAATTTGGGGATTTTATTAAAATTTATTTTTATATAATGAGATTTTGACCCATATTAAATCATTGTCACCTCTGCTACCGAGTCGATGTTAATTAATGGAAAGGCTGGGATTTTCAAATCAAATAATATTCAGAGTTAAATGGACTATCCTACTTTGTTTGATAAACAGCAGTCTCGCCAAGATGGACTATTGAGAGATTATTTTTCTAGAACAATTATGAAATTGGCCTGGCATAAGTACATTAATTTAAGTAGATAGAATATGTTTGGTTTATTGAAATGAATCTTTTCAGTAGCAGAAAAAACACTCTTGAGAATGTTGTTAAGACAATATAACAAGTTAGATTAATATAGATTTGACCAGCAAATGATTCTTCGCTTACTGGCCTTTGGATTTCAATAATATATAGCCAGAGGCTGTTTTTCAAGTACTGTCACTTGGGCTTTTTATAATGAAAGGCAGAAAGGAAGCTTTAATGAGCTCTACCCAAGTTCATAACATTCAGACTCCAAACTCAGAAAACAAAACCAGCCACCTGTAAATGTTTGACCTATTGTTCAGAAGGGAATTCTTTGAAGAGAGGTAGAGATTTGCAGAATATAGAAGTGAAGGTGGGAAAATGCCAAAAGATAAAACTTTTCTACTTGTGAATTTAACACAGCCAGCCTGATTCTACCCTTTTAGGTAAAGTTATTCAGGAGTATATTCCCAAAGTGATCTGGAAAAATAGTTTGCATTGAAAATTGTGCTCAATGTGTTTGTCTGTTACTCTCAAAGTCATAGCAAATGTATTAGATGTTTTTTTATGATAACCCAAAATTTTTGAAATCTTTTAGAATATCTTTAGAATGAGTAAATCAGGCTATATCTTATAGGATTTCAATTCCATGTCTACCATTTGCTCAGGGGGTATTGATAAATATTAGCAAAAGGGGAAAAAAAGACCTTATGATAATATAAAATAAAATGTTCCATTTATGAAGTGTTTATTATGAGCACTTGGCTATATATTTTATCAGGACCATTCTACAAGGGAGGTATTTCTATTCTGCAGATAAGAAAGTTGAATCTCTGAGAGGTAAGCAACTTGCACAAGTCATGTGGCTAGTAAATAAATAGGAAGCTGGCATTCAAACTCAGAATTTTCTGATTCTAAAGAATAAGCAATTCTCTGCCCTGATCCTAATTGATTTTCCCCAAATGTGAATCCAAACCTTACTGATTTAAATTCACACCTGCCTGAATTATGTCATTTAGAAAAGGGTTTTACTATCATTGTTTTCATGTGTACACATGCATGTATGTGATTCCCCTGTAGACCTAGAGAGCGTCAGAAGAGCTGGCAACATCTCACAATATTCTCGAATCTTTAGGATTTCTATGTAAGTCATAAAAGAAAACTGGGGCATGAGGGGATGATTATGCTATTAGTTTTGCTGAGGCTCATTTTTAAGGTACTATTTAACACTTCTCAAGTGTTTGAATAGACAATACTGACACATGACTCCAAACTGATACAGTATAAAAGTGTATATAATGATAGTCTCCCTGCAAACCCTGTCACCAGTCAACCAGTTTCCTGCCTCAGGCATCTAATGTTATCAGTTACTTGAATACTCTGGTAGTTTTTTACCTTTTACACTTACATAAACTCATACACACACACACACACACACACACACATACTTAAAACATAAGCATATATGTATGTCATATATATACACATGCATATTGCCTTCTTATTACCAAATGGTAATTGATCATTCCTTTGGGCATCTTAGCATCTTAGGTTTTGTTGTTGTTGTTTTCTTTTTTTGAGGAAGATTAGCCTTGAGCTAACTACTGCCAATGCTCCTCTTTTTGCTGAGGAAGACTGGCCCTGAGCTAACATCCGTGCCCATCTTCCTCTACTTTATATGTGGGACACCTACCACAACATGGCACTTGCCAAGCAGTGTCACGTCCGCACCCAGGATCCGAACCGGAGAACCCGGGCCACTGAGAAGCAGAACGTGCGCACTTAACCGCTGAGCCACCGGGCCAGTTCCTTGTTGTTGTTTTTTAGCACTATATTTGGTAGATTGTCCCATGTCAACACATAAAGAGCTTCCTTGTCCTTTTTTATGGTTATACATTATTCTGTTATATGGACGTACCATGATTTATGTAACCAGTTTTTTATAGTGGATCTTTAAGTTGTTTCTGATTTTTGCCAGAAAAAAAAAGCTTTCATAAGTATATTTTCATTCATAAGTGATTTCTCATTAATTCAAGGGGAATTGACAGGTCTAAGTATATGTCTTTATAATTCTGATACATAATGCTCATCGATTGAAGATCTAGAGATTGATACTCCCACCAACAATCTATAAACGCCTGTTTTCTATACCTACAATGATACTGAATGTTATGAAATATTTTCATCCTTGTCAATCTGATAGATGAAAAATATCTATCTTAGTTTCATTTTGTTTTAATTTGTAATTGCCTCATAATAAGATTGACAATGTCTTCAGACATTAAAAGACCACGTGTATTTCTTTATCTCTGAAGTGTATATTGGCTCTTGTTTTCTTCTCTATTGGGCTGTTGAAATTTTTAGAATACGTTGAAGACAATTCTTTTTCCCAGTTCATCTTTTGTTTTTTGTTTATCGTGCTTCTTTGCCATGCATGCTGGCCTGCCCTCACCTGTGCCTGGTCTCTCCAAATCCAGAATTCCTCTGATTGAGCATTTTAACATCTTCCAAGGTGGGAGGAGAGAAGACAGTGGTCTGACTATGCAATTCTCAACTGGCTGTACCCAATTTCTGTCTTATCTGTACCCCGTCTTCTGGAAGTAAACATTCCTGAGGCTTTCTGTGTTTTGAACTAATAAATCTGCTTGCTTCTGAGCTCCTCATTCTAGCTTTCTGCCAAGTGATGAACTACTCATACGCTGCTCTCGTTTTCAAAATTTTATTTTTGTCATCTATCCTTTTCGTTGTTTCCATGTGTATTTGTGCCCTTTTGATCTCTTTTTTAAATTAAAATAATGGGATATTGGGAAAGCATGTGTTCTATATGCTTTGCTTCCAAGGTGAGGTATTTAGATCTTTTTAATAGAAATATACAGACAAAAAAGGACAAAAATCTTAAGTATCTAGCTCCATGAATGATTAAAAATTAAGTACTTCTGTCTGCCTTTCAGGGAATCTTTACCTCTATAACCACAATATCATATACATCTTAGAACATATTTATAGACAACAGTATGATGGGAATTAGGATAGTATTATTTGAATATTCTCTGAAGTCTAATGACATGGGTCAAATCTTGACTCCAACGTTTATTAGTTTTGTAACCTGAGGACGGTTTCTTAACCTTTCCAAGCATAAATCTGATTTTATTACTCTCTTGCTCAAAATCTTTAATGTAAGAATGCTAGATTTGCCAAACAAAAATGTGGGACTCAGTTAAATTTGAATTTCAGATAATGAATGGGGCATACTTATCCTATAAAAGTATTCATTGATCATCTGAAATTCAAATTTAACTGATATCCTGCATTTTATCTGGCAACTCTACTTTAATGATTTTTTCCTCAGTGCACCATAAATAAAAAACAAACTTTCTATTGTGTCCCCTGTGCTTTAAAAAACCACAATTCTGCTGGCCTCTGTCTAGTTTTATCACTGTATATCATGCCATTCTCTTCAACTCTTACTATGTTGCAGCCACAGTGATTTTCTCTAAATTCTTTCAACATACCTTGTTTTTTCTCATCTCAGAGACTTTGCTCATTATTTCCCTGACTTTCTGCAAGGCTGGCTCCTTCTCATCCTTCAGCTCTCACCTTAGATGGCATCTCTTCTGAGAGGCCATCCTTACTATCTATCTAAATAGATTCCCTACCCCACACGTCTCCAACACCACAAGTTGTAATTATCCATTGCTTTGGATCCTCATGTTTTCTGCCTCTCTCATAATTCTGCTAGCTACTTCAGGTCAGGGACCTTTTCTGGTTCACTCAGCAAAACTTACTAATCACTTAGCAGTGCTTCTGGCACATAAAATATGCTAAATAAATGCTGTAAATTTTTTTAAAAGAAATATGTTCAAATTTCTCATCCATGAATAAAAACAAATAATAGTATCTACCTCAAAAGGACTATTGTGGATATTAGGTAAAATAATGCTCACAGAGTATATAGCTGTATATTTGACACAGTATAAGTGATCAATATCTCATAGTTATTTTTTTACACCTATCTGATAATATTCTTGTGAAATTATCATTTTCTTATGCAATATAGTCCTGTGATAATATTCTTGTGGAAAACCAATAAATAAACAAAGGAAGGCATCTTTGAAGAGCCCTTCAGATGCTCACTAATACTAATACCACCCCCTACACATATTTTCATAATACATCCTCTTCATCCATATGGGCAGCTCCAGACTTTGTGATTAATACATTCTGTAAATACATTAACCATTTTATTCTTATTTTAGTACACCATCTACCTTTGGCTTTAAAACTAGATAGCCCGTCCTTGCCCATTAGTCTTCCTTTCTCCTCTCTTCCTTTCATCTCTCTCTCTCTCATTCTTCTTCCCTACTTCTTTTGTCCTTCAAACCTAGTATTAATTAAGGTCATAAAGTAAATACCAAAAGTTCCTCAGTTTTTAAATTTATTTTGAAACTCCTATTTTCTCTCTCTTCTCCCCAAATTTGTTTCTCCCAAACTGTGCCTTGACAACTATCCTCCCAAATCACTATCAGCTTCAGAAGAGACTGACATCTTTCAGAAGTAAGCAAATACAAAATGAACAGAGTATTAAAAAGATGGAGACGGTCTGGCCATCTCGAGTTTTTTTTTTTTTTTTTTTTTTGCCATTGGCACAATTAGTAGAGCATCGTTGGGACATTTTAAATTCCTGAAAATTTATATTGCAATTTGTGATTATTAAGTACATAGAACTCAAGAACTCAAATCTCTTCAACAAGAGTTTCATTCAATCCATCTCCTTTCATGATTATTCACTGAGCAGTTAATGCATGTAAAGTACTAAGCTAAGCCCCAAGATGGAGCACAAGCTTCTTATTTAGTGAGGGATATCAATAAAAACTCATGAGATAAACTTCTTAAGGACATTGGAAACGTAAACAGAAAGTGTTACGAATGTTTGGAATAAGACAGTTACACAGGAGAATCAATAAGGTTTGGTGGAGATGGTGGTTTTTAAGGTAGCATATGAAGGATGGTTAATATACGTACATCAGAAACAAAGAGAATAAGAATGTTCTCACCTGTTAGATGTAGAACATGTTTTGTTGTTTAGGCATTTCAAAATAACGTTTTATTTATTGGTGATAGGCCAGTCTTATATAGAACTGTTCAAACAATCTTGAATTGGTTAGCTCTAAGTCATACTACAGTAAAAATGGTTTCAAAATCTTAGTAGCTTACAATTATAGAGATGTATTTCTCACTTTCATAACATGTGCTTTGAGAGTGGTGTAACTTTGTCCACATCTTTTTTATCTTGGGACCAAGACTTAAAGTAGATTCCTTACTAAGGGAATGGTTATGTGTAGAGGGAAAAGGAGCCAAAGAATCACTCTTTTTATTTATTTATTTATTTATTTATTTTGAGGAAGACTAGCCCTGAGGTAACATCTTCTGCCAATCCTCCTCTTTTTGCTGAGGAAGGCTGGCCCTGAGCTAACATCCATGCCCATCTTCCTCTACTTTACATATGGGATGCCTACCACAACATGGCTTGTCAAGCGGTGTCATGTCCACACCCGGGATTTGAACCGGTGAACCCTGGGCCAGCAAAGCAGAATGTGAGCACCTAACTGCTATGCCACCAGGCAGACCCAAAGAATCACTCTTAAAATGGCTTCTCAGAGGTGGTAACTGTCACCTCCACTCACAGGTCCAGAGCAGGTCACATGGCAAAGCTACAAAAAAGGGCAATGTATGCTTGTTAGAAACTCCCCTATGTATGACCCATGTATTACAGGAAATATGAACATGTTAAATAGACATTCAAGTTTGCTAAACTCTTAGGTTATACTAATGTTGATTGTAATATACTATCCATCTTTATTGCCTTTGCCTAGATGCTTTGATCAACTTAATTAACATTCATGTTAAATACCTTGATTTTGGAAATATTTTTTGACAGGACATTTTAAGAAACTCATTTTCTAAACTTGTGGAAGCCCAATAGCACATCTCCAACTTTCCTCGGTGACAGGAAGCAACAATGGTGAGCAAGTATGCGAGAAGAAATGGCTATAAGATTGGCCAGGTGAATAAGTACTCGGGGAGAAAGGGATTTCAAAGCTTAGTACTAGTGGCCAACATAATGTAATGTCATGAATAGGAAGAGAAACAGGGCCTCTATTAGGCTGATAGCCACATTCAGTTGATAATTTTCAGATCATCTATTAAAGTCATTCTCTCAAATGTCAGTCAATTGATTTGCAGTTGATTATGAGAAAATTAGCTAATTAATAGAAATTTCAGTTTCAAATTCCATATATAACTTGCAATATCAATATTTTACCCTTCATATAGGTTATCTTTACATTTAACTTGCTTTTATGATGCATAAAGCAAGCAACTCTCAACCTGGAGGATGGTGCTCTGGGGGACTTTTGAGTCATAGCTGATGAGCTTCTGAGAATGTCAGTGAGATGCCTACTGTCCAGAGAAAATTCTAAATATTCAAGGAAAGGGGGAACTTATCATATTCACACTGCATACAGGTCAAAACCCAAAATAAACGTGTCTTTAACACAGCTTGATGTTGAGCCCATGGTCCGTGAGTCAGTTTACAAGTTACAGAAAACAGCCAATGCAGAAGGGAAACCCAGATCAGTGAAAATAGAAAGATCTGCAAGTGACAGAATGCAACAGGGCTAGATAAAGTGAAATTAAGAAAAAATTCATAAATCACATGAATCACACATTCCGTTCCATGGTGTGGCTTTCTATGCTATCCATCAACAAATTAATAAGTGCAACAAAACTATCATTTAATGGTCACCTATAAATGTTAGACTTTTATACACACTGTCTCATTTACTCCTCACCACATCCCTGCAAGATGAACATTAATTGTACCACTTCACAAATAAGGAAATTAAGCCTGAGAAATCGATTAAAAGAGGAAAGTTTATACAGCAAATAATTGAGGGAGCCTGGTTTAAGAACCCAGATAGAGGTGATTTCAGACATCTTTCCACAACCACGTAATGTTGTCTCTTATAGGGAACAAGATGGACAGATTTAAATTTTAAAATATATCTAAGTTAAAGTCTGAAACTAGAAGGACTTTACAGATCAACGCCCACAACCTTAGCACTTGATTACACTTAGTTACGTAATTTTTAAATTCCTGCAATAGAAAAATATTACAACTAATTTATTAAAATTCCATTTTAAAGTAAAGCTCCAAAATAAGGGCAAGGTTTTTTGGTTTGGTTTGGTTTGGTTTTAAGCGTCAATTTTGAAAGGGCCAAAGCATATCATGAAGGACACAGGGTAAAATTTTCGTGACAAATGTGTTTAACTTCTAGATGGAAATTTATACAACCATTTTTACATACTCAATGAATCACAAGAAAGGCAAGGTCTAGCTGGATAATTTTTAAAAATAAAAATAATTATTGTATTATTGCAATTGTTAATATTTTTCATACTGTATTAAAAATCGGTTTTTATATGAGAATTGTGTTACCCTGTGTCTTTTGCAAAACATTAACAATAGGGACTTCAAGAGATTATCATATGAAAAAGGCACTAGAAATCGGGTGTGGCAGAGGTGGTTTTTTCTCTATTCATGTGACACTAATCAACTTGAACGTGAAAATGCCACCTTCAACTATATATCCCAATTCCTAAGACGGACTTTGCCTTTATGCTGTTGTTTCGTTGCAATTCTTTATAATGGGCAATTATAGTATTACTGAGACATGATGTTTAGATTGTGTGCCTCTTTTTTAAATCAAAGGGAAAGAAAACAATTGAGTTTGTTTTAAAAGCCCACTGGCTTTTATACCCTGGTTCTCTAATTGTATAAGAAAAAAACACGCTGCCAGAAAGTGTTCTAGATCATTTTCACATATAATAATAATTATATGAACACAATTCTTCTTTTATGAATCAACAGTAGTTCAAACAGAAAACAGCGAGGTTAATAAAGTGCCCCATTTGATGCAATGAGTCCTGTAAAGTATAGTTTGTCTGCTGTCAGTTCTATTTTCTGGCCTCATCAAAAGCTATCAGCAACAACGTCATACGCACACTTTTAAAGTGAGACCTTGCCTAAGGATGTTAGCATTCTGCTCAGCATTTATCATGCGGAAGGGAATAGACGAGAAGAGGCCAGATGATCTATATTGCAAGGACACAGTTAAGAACTGGATGGTTTAAAACATCTAAAGTTTCAGAATGTCCTTGAACTTCAATCTCTGCATTTTAAAATATAATTTTGAAGTACCACTCATAAAAATGTAGAAAGAGAACATATTCAGACAAGTAAGTTAAAATTATTTCAGTTTATTTTCTTTCTAAATCATAAAGTGCATAAATTATATATGATGGACTAAAAAGAGAAAATATGGGTTTGAATCCTCTCTTCTAGTTACTACTATCTGTGACTCTGGGCATTTGTATTATATGGACAAAACAAGGTCTTCAGAGTGGTATATGACGCATGAATCACCGCCCATGGTGTGGAGTAGCTGGCCAATGGATGCTACTGCTTCTTATCCCTTACATCTGCATTTTCTATTTCTCTGTTCCTAAAATGCCTCTTATCTTGGACTCCTGCTTCATCCCTTGTTCTACATCTGCACCATGCAACCCAAGCCTCTTTAAATTTATCCACTCTTCTCCATTCCCACTGCCCCTAGTCCTTTCCATGGAACTGCTGCACCAACCGTTTCATCTAATCTTCTACTGCTTTCTTGCACCTGCTTTTCTCAGTCTGTTCTATACTCCAAAGAATTTCCATAATCTCATCCCAACCAACTATTCTGATTGTGCCCTTCGAAATTCTGTCATATGCCTTACGCTCAGAAAAAAATTTACTATGTCCCACAAAACTCTTGTTCTATATCCTTTGTGTCAAAAGCTCTGCTGCAACACTTCTGTAAATGTTGCTCAACTCAAAGGCGAATGGCAACTCCTCCATAAAGAATTTCTAAGTCTCCTTAGTTTCGAGTAATCTAATCCTCCTCTTAATTTTCAAATTTCAAGATAACACTATTTTCCTATTGTAAAACATACTGTAGTTAATTTGGAAAATACATAAAGCATATAATAAACTAAAATCATTTATAATTCCACAACTAAAGGACACTATTAATATATACACTTTTATGCCTTTAGCAGAGCAGGCTGCACAGTATATGCTGTCTTTTATACATGTGTCAATCCGATTTTTTGCTAGGGAAAAATATTAGAAAAATTCTAAAACTTCTGTTACTATTGACCAACGGACCTCAAAATATTATATAAATTTATACTCCATCACTAATGTATGATGCTGCCTATATCCTCACACAGAGTCATTACTGGAAAATGTATTAAAATGTTTCTGTATTTAAATCTTTCAGAATTAAAATCTTTCTCCGATTAATAATTGAAAATGTTGCCCCAAAATTGTTTCAAATTTCATTTCTTTGGTTATTAGTGAAGCTAAAAAATTTACCATATGTGTTTGTCATTTGTTTCTCTTCACTTACAAATTGTCTTTTTATAACTTTTTGTCCATTTTTTCTTAGACTATGATCTTTTTCTCAAATCTTCTCACAATCTTATCTAACTTATACAATACAAAAATGACAATTTTGATCTTCTTCATATCATGTTTACCAATTTTTACTTTTCTTTTCTTATTACATTAGCTGGGATTTCCACTACAGTAAAACTAATGGTGATACCAGAAATACTGTTTTAGGGAAATTCTTGGTCAAACATCAAAACAGATATCCATTTCCTTAGCTGCAATTTACATAATAAGTTTCTCTGATAAGTCAGTGAGTAAAAGGCTCACAACTCCAAAAGACAGCCATCGGTCACTGAGTTTGTCAATGAAAACCTTAATTTTTGACTAAAGCTGGCATTGATAATCAGATATGACCTACATTATATTTCCACTCTTGATTAATGAGGGTTATTTCTTTAAATTGTTTCAGTTCTTAAAGCAGAATTGGAGATTGCCCCACCATCATCTCCCCACCACACACACACACACATACACAGACGCGTGCTCACTGGGTTTTAGGAGGGCAAACTTCGACTTATCCATGGTCAAGGCTTCATGATCATAAATAATTAATTCACTACATCTCCCAACGTGATCAGACCCTCAACTCTCTCTTAAAATGAAAATCATTCATAATGAGGATATCCAACTATGAATTCCACAAAGATGTAATATCATAATTTTGGTAACATAAATAACTATACTTTTTAATCTGGTCCTCTTTTTATTGCACTTAGCACTTCCCTCATTGGAAAGTGTGTGTGTTTATGTGTGCGTGTGTGAATATCTATATATGACTTATTCCCCCTACTAGACTAGAAGCTTCTCAAGTGTAAAATTCATGTCTGATTTACCCCCTGTTGCCTACTCCAATACCTTCTACACTGGGGAGACATTTAATGAATGCTTGGTGCCTGAATAAAATTTATTGTTGTGTTTTCTGACGTATTTACTTACTCAAAGCTTTGTTTCTAAATAGTTATAAATTAATCTGTGTGTTTTTCCTGTCATTTGTATTAGAATAAGTATATTTATAAAATGTTCTTAATTGGCTTGTTATATATCTTGAGGGAAAGTTGTGTCTTTCTGTTAATTCCCCAACATATTAATATGAAGAATGTTATTGAATATTGGGACAAGGAACATTAATTCCTGCTCCCTAAGATTCATTGTTAGTCATCTTAGACATTCAGCAATATTTAAATATACTTTTTTTGAGCACTAAAATGGTCACATTTCTCTCTTTTCTAATTTTTCTGCAAAATTGTTATAATTGTTTTATAAATTATAAGTAATTTTAAATTTTTAATAAACTGTATAATCTATACACAATTGCATGAATAAAATAATTTTAAATACACTATGCTTACAACAATTGTAATAAGCTGCATAAGACAAGTTCTCAAAAGATAAATCCACATTAAACTGAAGCATCATGAAAAATGCAAGGGAAAATTCAATGGAAAGAAACATAATTACTCTGGATTAAAAAAAAATTGCATGGGGATGGAAGAAAATAAAAATCTATCAAGTCCCTAGATTATATTATCTTTATTGTGACAAACTAAGAAGATTATTATGATTAATGCTATTACTCTTAAAATAAAATAAAGGTTAAAATTGAGCTTGGGGCCCTCATTTTATTTTGTTGGTTAATAGTTAACATTTGACTCATAAGTAAATCTCTCATCTGGATACACATAAGACATACCAGATCTTGTAAAAATACAGAGCTTCAATCCAGGCTCTAGATCCCTAGATTCTAATTCAAATAGTGCAGATATAGAGCGCCATGGACTATCTGATAGGAATTACAGGAAAATTAAAGAACTATTTTTATATTTCTATTGCAAAATGGCTTACTACATTTTCTTAGTCGTCCCTGGGTTCCAGAAAATCGGTTCAAAGTTATGAATTATAGACAGTAGCAAACACCGCTGTAGCTTTATAGATGTCACTGGAAATTGCCATCATTTAACTAACTTTGATCATTCATATAAGTTCATTTTTTTGTTTTTTTAGAAAGATTAACCCTGAGCTAACATCTGCTGCCAGTCCTCCTCTTTTTGCTGAGGAAGACTGGCCCTGAGCTAACATCTCTGCCCATCTTCCTCCACTTTATATGTGGGACGCCTGCCACAGCATGGCTTGCCAAACGGTGCCATGTCTGTACCCAGAATCCAAACCAGCAAACCCCGGGCTCCCCAAGCGGAATGTGCGAACTGAACTTAACTGCTGCACTACCGGGCCGGCCCCATGTAAATTCTCTTAATATTTAAATTAATGTACAGAGATGTTTTATTCAGAAACGTTATAAATGTTCTCTTTGCTTAGACATCTATCCTTGAAGGTCACTAATTAGTTGACAAGGGCTTTCGTAACAAGGACCACAGACTGGGTGGTTTAAACAACGGAAAATTAGTTTCTCACAATTCTGGAGTTCTAGAAGTCCAAGGATCAAGGTGATGGCAGGACTGGTTTCTTCCAAGGCTTCTCTCCTTGGCTTGTAGATGGCTATCCTCTTCCAGTGTCTTTACATGGTCTTCCCTGTGTACATATTGGTGTCCTAATTTCCTCTTTTTATAAGGACACCAGTCATATTGGAATAGGGTTCAACCTAATGACCTCATTTTAATTTAATAACTTCTGCAAAGACCCTGCCTCTAAATACAGTCACACTCTGAGGTAAGACATCAATGTATGACTTTTGGTGGGACATAGTTTATCCCACAACAGTCACATTCTTAAATTTTCTCCAATGTCCTCAATATCACCCTCCACATCCATTCACATCTCCAAAAATTGATATTTTGTAAGAGGCTCTCAATGTATATTATTCCCCAACCTTGTTAATACAAGCTGCCATGCATTAGATTTTCTTTAATATCCTGGAAGGAAATGGTTAACTTTTCTCATTGTTGTTTTCTCTATGGGGATTTGTAATAATTATATCCATTTCACAGGATTGTTGTGAATATTTTACAGTGTAAGATAATATGGCATTGCTCCTGACGCGTGAGTAGCACTCACAACTCAGTAAATGATCATTATTCCTCACCATCTCCTTCTCTCTCATCTTTTTCTCCCTCTCTCTTACACACAGACTCTCATATAGATACACATGTAAGACACACAAACAATTCTAAAAATCTACGTTTAATAAGTGGTTAGATATCTGCTCAAACTGAATATGTTGAACTTTTCTCATTTTCCTCCAGTGAAGCTACCATATGCTCCATAAGAAAAATATATAATTCTGTAAGCTTCCATTGGATATTTTCAGTCTTTTCTAGGAAAGCTGTCAATGTCCATATTGACAGAATAGTCTTTAATATGAATTTATCTTTTTCCTACCTAATTTTAATAAATAATGATGTCTACCATTTCTTGAATACAGCTATGTTCTTGTCTATGTTCTAGGTACTTGATACACATAATTGGATTTGAAATGATAATAACCATGTAATGCAGATGTTATGTCCAGATTTTACAGAGTGAAAAATATATACGGAGTGATTACATAAAAAGTCACACAGCTAGAAAGTGGCAGCATTGGAATTTTAGTTTAGATATCTCTGTGTCAAAACTCCCTGCTTTTGTCATTACTTTTTTCTTTGTCTAAAACCAAACAAGAATTACCATGACAATGACAAATGATTGTACTTGGTTGGATAGTGTCCCCCTGAGAAATTAATGTCAACCTCAAACATGTGTATTTGACATGCAGTCTTTGCAGATGTAATCAAGTCAGGATGAGGTTATACTAGATTAGGGTGGGCCTTAAATCCAGTAGGATTGGAGTCTTTATGAGAAGAAATTCTGCCTGAAGATTGCAGCAACAACTTCTGCCAGAGTTTCCAGCCTGCTGACCTGACCTGTCGATTTTGGACTTGCCAGCTCCCATAATCACATGAGCCAATTCCTTAAAACAAATCTCTTTAAATATGCTGTTGGTTTTATTTCTCTGGTGAGCCCCAACTGATACAGTGACCACATGAGTTCATTACCTATTCTCTTGGCAACTGTGACATCTCTCCATATCACCTTAAAGACCTAGAAAGTCTTTTGTAATGGAGACTAAAATGGTTGGATAAAATGTCTTCTCAGTTAACACAGAAGAGATCGTCTGCGTCTTAGACAATTTTTACAAGTAAAACTCCAGATGCATGTGAGTTGTTACACTATCCAAAATACTTTTCTATTCTAACATACATATTCTAACACGTTTCTCATGCAAATCAGTAATTTGCTTTCTGTTCATTCTTAATTTGATCCTACACATTTTAAAGCAATAGAATGTTGTGACTGCATAGTTTAAACCAAGTGATTTAGTCACACCCATCCACTCTGGATGAGACCTCCATGTGCTGTACACATGTATACCTGTGTTCCTTCTTCAACATAAACATGTAATTAAGGTATTGGATTACCATACTTTTAATATTATTGTCTAAATTAAACAGCCTTACCCAGAATGAATGAAAGGGAGAAAAGAAGGGAAAAAGAAAACAAAATGACATGAAACGCTCTCTCAATCAGTTTGGAAGTCTTACATTTGTATGAACATGTTATTTAAGCACATCTTTTTAAACACTTGAAAGCATCCTGTTTGTTTGCCAGCTTTATTGACATAATTGACATATATCATTGTATTCGTTTACAATGTACAACATAATGATTTGGTATATGTATATATTGCAAAACGATTACTACAATCGATTTAGTTAACAACCATCAGTTCACATACTTATAACTTTTTCTTCTTGTGATGAGAACTTTTAAGATCTACTCTCTAAGCAACCATCAAATATATAATACAGTATTGTTAACTAAAGGCAGCGTGATGTACACTTTATCCCCAGGACTTATTTATCTTATCACTGGAAGTTTGTACCTTTTGATCACTTTACTCAGTCTGTAAACCCCCCCATCCCCTGCTCTGGAAACCACGAATCTGTTCTCTGTTTCTATGAGTGTGGATTTTTTAGATTCCATATATGAGTGAGATCATACAGTATTTGTCTCTCTTTGTCTGGCTTATTTCACTTAGCATAGTGTCCTCAAGGTCCGCCTATGTTGTCACAAATGGCAAGATTTCCTTCTTTTTTATGGCTAATTAGTTGATTAATATTCTATTATATATATTACATATATATATATATATATATATATATATACACCCAATTTTCTTTATCCATGGATCAATGGATGCTTAGGTTGTTTCCATGTCTTGGCTTTTGCAAACAATGCTGAAATAAACATAGGGATGCAGATAGTTTTTCAAGATAGTGATTTCATTTCCTTTGGATATATAGCCGGAAGTGCTGGATCATATGGTAGTTCTATTTTTTACTTTTTTGAATAACTTCCATACTGATTTCCATTGTGGCTGCACCAATTTACATTCTCATCAACAGTGTGCAAGGGTTCTCTTTTGTCCACATTCTCACCAATACCTATTATCTCATCTTTTTGATAATAGCCCTTCTAACAAGTGTGAGGTGATATCTCATTGTGGTTCTAATTTGCATTTCCCTGATATTTATTACCTTTTCATGTATTTGTTGGCCATTTGTATGTCTTGTATGGAAAAATGCCTACTCAGTTCCTTGCCCATTTTTTAATCGAATTGTTGTTGTGTTTGCTATTCAGTTATATGAGTGCTTTATGTATTTTGGATATTAACTCCATATCAAATACTATACAATTTGCAAATATTTTCTCCCTTTCCCTAGGTTGCCTTTTCCTTTTTTCAATGGTTTCCTTCACTGTGCAGAAAGTTTTTAGTTTGACATAGTCTCACTTGTTTATTTTTGTTTTTGTTGCCTGTGCTTTTGTTATCAAATTCAAAAAATCATTGCCAAGACTGATGACAAGAAGCTTAAAGCCTATGTTTTCTTCTAGAAGTTTTATGGGTTCAGGTCTTATGCTCAAGTCTTTAATACATTGTGAGTTTATTTTTGTAAATAGTGTAAGATAGAGATCCCGTTTCATTCTTTTGCATGTGGCTGTCCAGTTTTCTCAATATCATTTTTTGGAGAGACGATTCCTTCCTCATTGTGTATTTTTGACTCTTTTTCTCATAAATTAATTGACCATATATGTGTGTTTATTTTGGGGCTCTCTATTCTATTCCATTGATTTATGTGTCTGTCTTCGTGTCACTATCACTCTATTTTGATTACTAAGGCTTAGTAACATAGTATGAAATCAGAAAGTGTGACGTCTCCAGTTTTGTTCTTCTTTCTAAAGATTGCGTTGACTATTTGGGGTTTTTCTGTAGTTCCAAATAAATTTTAGGGTTGATTTTTCTATTTCTGTGAAAAATACCATTGGGATTTTGAGAGGAACTGCATTGAATCTTTAGATTGCATTGGGTAGTATGGAGATTTTTAACAATATTAGTTCTTCCCGTCCATGAGCATGGAATGTCTTCCAATTTATTTGTGTCTTCTTCAATTTCTTTCATTAAAGCTTATAGTTTTCAGTGCATAGATCTTTCACCTCCTTAACTGAATTTATTCCTAGGTATTTTATTATTTTTAATGCAATTATAAATGGAATTGTTTTCTTAATTTCTTTTTCAGATATTTTATTTTCAGTGTATGGAAATACAAGTGATTTTTGTATATTGATTTTGTATCCTGCAACTTTACTGAATCTGTTTATTGGATTTAATCGTCTTTTGGTAGAGCCTTTAGAGTTTTCTATATATAATATCATATCATCTGCAAATAGAGACAGTTTTACTTCTTCCTTTCCAATTGGGATGCCTTTTATTTTTTTACGTGTCTAATTGCTCTGGGTAGGACTTCTAATACTATGTTGAATGAGAGTGGGCATCCTTGTCATGTTCCTGATCTTAGAGGAAAAGCTTTCAGCTTTTCACTGTGGAGCATGATGCTAGCTGTGGTCTTGTCTCATATATCCTTTATTATGTTGAGGTATGTTCTCTCTACACCCAATTTATTGAAAGTTTTATCATGAATGGATGCTGAATTTTATCAAATGTTTTTTCTGCATCTATTGAGATGATCATATGATTTTTATCCTTCATTTTCTTAAGGTGGTGTATGACAGTAATTGATTTGCAGATGTTGAACCAGCCTTGCATCCATGGAAGAAATCCAACTTGATCACAGTATATAATCTTCTTAATATACTGTTGTATTCACTTTGCTAATATTTTGTTGAGGATTTTTTTCATCTATATTCATCAGGGATATTGGCCTGTAATTTCTTTTCTCGTAGGGTCCTTTTCTGGTTTTGTTATCAGGATAATGCTGGCTTTGTAAAATGACATTGGAAGTGTTGTCTCTTCTTCTACTTTTTGGAAGCATTTGAGAAGGATTGGCATTAATTCTTCTTTGAATATTTGGTAGAATTCACAGTGAAGCCAACTGGTCGTGGGCTTTTGTTAATTGGGAGATTTTTGATTACTGATTAACTCTCCTTACTAGTAATTGGTCTGTTCAGATTTTCTTTTTCTTCATGATACAGTGGGATTACACTTTATGTTTCTAGGAATTTATCCATTTTCTCCAGGTTGTCCAATTTGTTGGTGTAGTATTGTTCATAGTAGTCTCTTACGTTGCTTTGTATCTATGTGGTATCAGTTGTAATGTCTCCTCTTTCATTTATAATTGATTCATTTGAGTCCTCTCTTTTTTTTTCTTGGAGAGTCTAACTAAAAGTATGTCTATTTTGCTTACTTTTTATTTTATTATTTCCTTTTCTGTTTTGCCATTTTATTATTTTTTTAATTTTTATTTTTTTAGAATGTACATCATATTTCGAATTCTATATACATTACCTCATGTTCACCACCCGAACACTAATTATAGTGCATCCCCTCACATGTGACCCTAATCACCCCTTTTGCCCTCCCTTCCCCCTTCCCCAATAGTAACCACTAGTCCAATCTCCAATGCTATGTGTTTTTGGGGGTTTTTTGGTCGTTTTTATCTTCTACTTATGAGTGAGATCATATGGTATTTGACTTTCTCCCTCCGACTTATTTCACTCAGCATAATACCCTCAAGGTCCATCCATGTTGTCACAAATGGCCGGATTTCGTCATTTCTTATGGCTGAGTAGTAGTCCATCATGTATAAATACCACATCTTCTTTATCCATTTGTCCCTTGATGGGCACCTAGGTTCCTTCCAAGTCTTGGCTATTGTGTATAATGCCGCAATGAACATAGGGGTGCAAGTATCTTTATGCCTTTGTGTTTTCAAATTCTTTGGATAAATATGCAGCAGTGGGATAGCTGGATCATATGGTAGATCTACCCTTACTTTTCTGAGGTTACTCCATACTGCTTTCCATAGTGGCTGCACCAGTTTGCACTGCCACCAGCAGTGAACAAGGGTTCCCTTCTCTCCACACCCTCTCCGACATTTGTTGTTTCCTGTCTTGTTAATTATAGCCATTCTGACTGGAGTGAGGTGATACCTCATTGTAGTTTTGATTTGCATTTCCCTGATAGCTAATGATGTTGAGCATCTTTTCATATGCCTATTGGCCATCTGTATATCTTCTCTGGAGAAATCTCTGTTCAGATCTTTTGCCCATTTTCTAATGGGATTCTTGGTTTGTTTGTTGTTGAGCTGTATGAGTTCTTTGAATATTTTGGATGTTAACCCCTTATCTGATATGTGGTTTGCAAATATCCTGTCCCAATTGTTAGATTGTCTTTTCGTTTTGTGGATGGTTTCCTTTGCTGTGGAGAAGCTTTTTAGTTTGATGTAGTCCAATTTGTCCATTTTTTCTTTTGTTTCCCTTGCCCAGTCAGACATGGGACTTGAAAATATGCTGCTCAGACCAATGTCATAAAGCGTACTGCCTATGTTTTCTTCTAGAAGTCTCATGGTTTCGGGTCTTATTCAAGTCTTTAATCTATTTTGAGTTGATTTTTGTGCATGGTGTAAGGGAATGGTCTACTTTCATTCTTTTTCATGTGGCTGTCCAGTTTTCCCAACACCCTTTATTGAAGAGACTCTCCTTTCTCCATCGTATGCTCTTGGCTCCCTTGTCAAATATTAGCTATCCACAAACGTGTGGGTTTACTTCTGGGCTCTCAGTTTTGTTCCATTGATCTGTGTGTCTGTTTTTGTGCCAGTACCATGCTGTTTTGGTTACTATGGCTTTGTAGTATAATTTGAAATCGGGGAGTGTGATACTTCCAGCTTTGTTCTTTTTTTTCAGAAATGCTTTGGCTATTCGGGGTCTTTTGTTGTTCCATATAAATTTTAGGATTCTTTGTTCTATTTCTGTAAAAAATGTTGTTGGAACTTTGATAGGGATTGCGTTGACTATATAGATTGCTTTAGGAAGTATGGACATTTTAACAATGTTAATTCTTCCAATCCAAGAGCACGGAATATCTTTCCATTTCTTTGTGTCTTCTTCGATTTCTTTCAACAATGTTTTATAGTTTTTGGCATACAGATCTTTCACCTCTTTTGTTAAGTTTATTCCTAGGTATTTTATTCTTTTTTGTTGCAATTGTACATGGGATTGTATTCTTAATTTCTCTTTCTGCTACTTCGTTTGTGTATAGAAGCGCAACCGATTTTTGTACATTGATTTTGTATCCTGCAACTTGACTGTATTCCTTTATTATTTCTAAAAGTTTTTTAGTGCACTCTTTAGGGTTTTCTAGGTATAAAATCATGTCGTCTGATTTTACTTCTTCTTTTCCAATGTGGATCACTTTTATTTCTTTTTCTTGCCTGATTGCTCTGGCTAGGACTTCCAATACTATGTTAAATAAGAGTGGTGACAGTGGGCATCCTTGTCTGGTTCCTGTTCTTAGAGGGATAGCTTTCAGTTTTTCTCCATTGAGAATGATATTTGCTGTGGGTTTGTCATATATGGCCTTTATTATGTTGAGGTATTTTCCTTCTATACCCATTTTATTAAGAGTTTTTATCATAAATGGATGCTGTATGTCGTCAAATGCTTTCTCTGCATCTATTGAGATGATCATGTGATTTTTATTCTGCATTTTGTTAATGTGGTGTATCACGTTGATAGATTCGCGGATGTTGAACCATCCCTGCATCCCCCGAATGAACCCCACTTGATCATGATGTATGATCTTTTTAATATACTGTTGTATTTGATTTCCTGGTATTTTATTGAGGATTTTTGCATCGATGTTCATCAGCGATATTGGCCTGTAATTTTCTTTTTTTGTGTTGTCCTTGTCTGGTTTTGGTACCAGGATAGTGTTTGCTTTGTAGCAGGAGTTAGGAAGCCTTCCCTCCTCTTCAATTTTTTGGAAGAGTTTGAGAAGGATAGGTATTAAGTCTTCTTTGAATGTTTGGTAGAATTCACCAGGGAAGCCATCTGGTCCTGGACCATTATTTTTTGGGAGGTTTTGATTGCTGTTTCGATCTCCTTACTGGTGATCAGTCTATTCAAATTTTCTACATCTTCTTGGTCCAGTTTTGGAAGGTTGTATGTTTCTAAGAATTTATCCATTTCTTCTAGATTATCCAATTTGTTGGCATATAGCTTTTCATAGTATTCTCTTATTATCTTTTGTATTTCCGAGGTGTCCATTGTAATCTCTCCTCTTTCATTTCTGATTTTATTTATTTGAGCCTTCTCTCTTTTTTTCTTGGTGAGTCTAGCTAAGGGTTTGTCAATTTTGTTTATCTTTTCGAAGAACAAGTTCTTGGTTTCATTAATTTTTTCTATTGTTTTTTGTCTCTATTTTGTTTATTTCTGCTCTGATTTGTATTATTTCCTTCCTTCTGCTGAAGGAAGCTTTGTTTGTTGTTCTTTTTCCAGTACCTTGAGGTGCACTTTTAGATTGTCTATTTGAGATTTTTCTTCTTTGTTGAGGTAGGCCTGAATTGCTATAAACTTCCCTCAAAGAACCGCTTTTGCTGTATCCCACAGATTTTGGCATGTAGTGTTTTCATTTTCATTTGTCTCCAGGAATTTTTTTATTTCTTCTTTGATTTCTTCATTGACCCAATCATTGTTCAGTAGCATTTTGTTCAATCTCCACATTCTTGTGGCTTTTCTGGTTTTCTTTCTGTAGTTGATTTCCAGTTTCATACCCTTGTGGTCAGAAAAGATGCATGGTATTATCTCAATCTTCTTAAATTTACTGAGACTTGTTTTGTGGCCTAATATGTGATCAATCCTGGAGAATGTTCCATGGGCATTTGAAAAGAATGTGTATTCTGTGGTTTTTGGATGGAATGTTCTGTATATATCTACTAAGTCCGTCTGGTCTAATGTGTCCTTTAAGGCGAGTGTTTCCTTATTGATCTTCTGTTTGGATGATCTATCCATTGCTGTAAGTGGAGTGTTAAAGTCCCCTACTATTATTGTGTTACTGTCTATTTCTCCTCTTATGTCTGTTAATAATTGCTTTATATATTTTGGTGCTCCTATGTTGGGTGCGTAGATAATTCCAAGTGTTATATTTTCTTCTTGGATTGTTCCCTTTATCATTATGTAGTACCCGTCTTTGTCTCTTATTACAGTTTTTGATTTAAAGCCTATTTTGTCTGATATAAGTATTGCCACCCCTGCTTTCTTTTCTTTGCCATTTGCATGGAATATCTTTTTCCATCCTTTCACTTTCAGTTTGTGAGTGTCTGTACGTCTGAAGTGTGTCTCTTGTATGCAGCATATACATGGATCTTGTTTTTTATCCAGTTGGCCACCCTATGGCATTTGATTGGAGCATTTAGTCCATTGACATTTAAAGCAGCTATTGATAAATATGTGTTTATTGCCATTTTGTCACTTTTTCTTCTTTTGGGGTGTTTTAGTAGTTCTTCTCAGTCCCTTTCTTTTGCTCTTGCTCTCTTCACTTGTGCGTTGATGGCTGTCTTTAGTAATATGTTTGATTTCTTTGGTCTTACTTTTTTTCCTGCTTGTTATAGGTTTCTGGTTTGTGGTTACCATGAGGATCCTATTTAATATACTATGCATATAACAGTATATATTGAGTAGATAGACTCTTTAGCTTGACTTCTTTCTAAAAGCTCTACTTTTTAACTCCCCTCCTCCCACATTATATGTTTTTCACATCATATATAGTCTTTTGTTTAGTGTGTGTCTATCCATTACCCTCTTATCACTGAAATAGGTAATTTTAGTACATTTGTCTTTTAACCTTCATATTATCTTCACAGGTAGTTGATCTGCTGCCTTTACTATACTTTTAACTTACAAGTGATTTTATTGCCTGTTTTTTCTTGTTGTTGTTGTTGTTTTGGGTTTTTTTGATAATTTTTTTCTTTTATCTCTATTTGTGGTCATTGCTTTCACACTTAAATAAGTCCCTTCAGCATTTCTTGTAGCACTGGTTTCTTGGTGATAAACTCCTTTAATTTTTGCTTTTCTGGGAAGCTCTTTATCTCTCCTTCCATTCTGAATGACAGCCTTGATGGATAGAGTATTCTTGGTTGTAGGTTTTTTCCTTTTAGCACTTTAAATATGTCATGCCATTCTCTTCTCGCCTGTAGGATCTTGACTGAGAAGTCCACTGACAGCCTGATGGGCTTCCCTTTATATGTCACTTGTGGCCTTTCTCTTGCTGCTTTTAGGATTCTCTCTTTGTCTTTAATTTTAGACATTTTGATTATAATATGTCTTGGTGTGGGCCTCTTTGGGCTTCTCTTGTTTGGAGCTCTCTGTGCTTCCTGAACTTGGATGTCTGTTTCCTTCCTTAGGTTAGGAAAATTTTCCTCTATTATTTCGACAAATAAATTTTCTGCCCCTTTATCTCTCTCTTCTCCTTCTGGGACCCCTATAATCTGAATGTTAACACGCTTGATATTGTCCCAGAGTTCCCTTACACTGTTCTCATTCTGTCTAATTCTTTTTTCTCTTTTCTGTTCTGCTTGGGTGATTTCCTCTAATCTTTCATCTAGCTCACTGATCCATTCTTCTGCTCCCTCTACTCTGCTATTGAGTCCCTCTAGTGAATTTCTCATTTCGAGTATTGTATTCTTCGTTTCTGATTGTTTTTTTTAATATCTTCCAGTTCTTTGCTGATGTGCTCACTGTGTTCATCCATTCTTCTCTGCATATCTGTGAGCATCCTCATTATATTTTGTTTGAATTCTTTGTCGAGCAGGTTGCTAGTTTCTCTTTCACTTAGTTCTTTTTCTGGGGTTTTGTACTGTTCCCTTGCTGGGAAAGTATTCCTTTGCCTCCTCATTATGCCTCTTTCTCTGTGCTATTTTCTTTGTACTAGGTGAGTCGGTTATGTCTCCTGATCTTGGAGAAGTGGCTTTATGTATGAGATGCCTTGTGAGGCCCAGCAGTGTGCTTCCCTCTCATCGCCAGACCATAAGAACCAGGAGTGACCCCTCTGTGGGCTACTTGTGTTCTTCTGCTGTGGCAGGGTTGCTCCCACTGCAGGTACCCAGGGAGTCTGATCTTTCCTTCCCTGGCCAGCTGTTTGTAAATCCGGTTTGGAGGGGCCTCAGCACTGTTGGCTACAAAGTCTATCAGCACACTCTTATTGCAACTGTCTTCTTAATTGGGTTGCTACCCAATGTAGCTGGTTGCTAGGCTCAGGGGCATACAGTTGTGATAGGCCTGAGGCCAACAAGGCTGTTGTCAGTTCTCTTAGGAGTGCAGCTGAGTGGGGCTAGCCCTTGACATGGAGGCCCTAAGTTGTTTCAGGCTTTGGAAGGTGGGGCTGATCCTTTTTATGGCTATTTGTGAAGCACAAGTCATCTGCCGCTGATAAGCCTCACCCCCCACTGGACCACATACACTGTCAACACAGTCCCTGTCCAGTGCACAATTCTCAACCCCCTGGAGCATACCCCAACGCCACACTGCAGAGGTCCCCACCTCTGTCCCAATGCCCCCCACAGTCCACTTGGTCCTCACGCAAGCCCTGCCCCACAGAGGCAGACACCCTTGCCTGCCTGTAGAGGATCAAGGCACTCAGTCAATGCAGGCTGAAAAGTAGCCTGTGGGCTTGCTGTTAGGTGGGGCCAGTCCCTAAGGCAGGTTGCCTGCCCTGGCTGAACTGGATTAAGTCTGTGCTCTGGTGGGCTAACAGCCCAAGGGATGCACTTCAATGGCCCCCACTGGTGTGGTATCAGCACACCTGGACCAGCTCAGAACAATGGCCCCTACCAATGTCTCAGTCACCAGAGAGGACCCTCCTCTCACCAAGATGCCCCCAGAGCCCACCAGGTGAGTCTTGTTTCACCAAAGGACAGTCAGCCTTCTCTCTGGTGATTTTAGGTTACTGCAATGAGTGAGTTTGTGCGTGGACCCTTTAAGATGCAGATCTTTTTGGCTTTCGGCCAGCCGATAGCTTTTCTGGGAGTGTCCTCACTGCAGTTAATAGCCAGCCAAGCCAGACAGTAAGACCCCCATCTTAGTTGGGCTGAGTCCGAAGGATGGTTATAGCATATTGCCCCTGCTCCAGACCTCACTCCTCCGGGGAGGGCTCGTACCTTAGGGTGGCTCCCGCCTGGCCAGCTGAGAAGCTCTGCTGCTCCCAAAGGTGGCTTTTTTCCTCTCCTGCTGGAGTTACTGCCTCTTCTGCTTTTGTCAGGACTGTCCCTTGTCGTGGGGGTTCTTTTTATCCAGTTTTCAGTTTTCAATCCAGGGTGATTCTTCCCAAAATTGTTGTAACCTGGTTGTGTTCATGGGAGGAGGCGAGTTCAACGTCTGCTCACAGCGCCATCTTGACGAGATCTTGCTTATCTTTTTAAGAAATCAGATTTTAGTTTTCTATCTTTTCTATTGTCTTTTTAGTCTCTATTTCTTTTCTATTGTCTTCTTAGTCTCTATTTCATTTATTTCCACTCTGATCTTTGCTATTTCCTTTCTTTTCTTACTTTGTCCTTAGTTTGTTCTTTTTCTAATTCCTTGAAGTGCATAGTTAAGTTTATTTGAAATCTTTCTTGTTTCTTAATGTAGGCATTACTAGAGATTTATACTTTTATATGTTTTCCTGTTACTATTATGGGCCCTATCATATTAGCTTAAAGAAGTTCCTTTAACATTTCTTGTAAGGCCTAGTGGTAATGAACACTTTCAGCTTTTGCTTGTCTGAGAAGCTCTATTTCTCCTTCAATTCTGAAGGACAACTTTACCGAATAGAATATTCTTGGTTGGCAGTATTCCCTTTTAGCACTTTGACTATATTGTGCCACTCCCTTCTGGTCTGCAAAATTTCTGCTTAAAAACCTGCTGCTATTCTTACGGGGTTCCCTTGCATATAACAAGTTGTTTTTCTCTTGCTGATTTTAAGTTTCTTTTTTTGTCTTTAAATTTTGACAATTTAAATATAATGTGTCTTGGTGTGAGTCTCTTTGAATTCATCTTATTTGGAACTCTCTGGACTTCCTGGATCTGAATGTCTGTTTCCTTTTCCAGGTTATGGAAGTTTTCAGACATAACCTCTTCTAATAAGCTTTCTGCCCCTTTCTTTCTCTTCTTCTTTTTCTAGGATCCTTATAATGCAAATATTGGTCTGTTTCATGGTATCTTATAAGTCCCTTAATCTATCTTCGCGCTTTTCATTCTTTTTTCTTTTTACTTCTCCCATTGGATGAATTCCACACCCTGTCTTTGAATTTGTTGATCTTTTTCTTCCACTTGATCTAGTCTTCTGTTGATCCTCTCTATTGAATTTCTCAGTTCAGTTATTGTATTCTTCAGTTCTGTGATTTCTGTTTGGTACTTTTTTATATTCTCTGTCTCTGTTGAAATTCTCCCTTTGTTCATGCATTATTCTCCTGACCTCACTGAGAATCTTTAAGACCATTATTTTGAGCTGTTTATCAGGAAAATCACTTATCTCCATTTCATTAAGGTCTGTTTGTGGAGTTTCATCTTGTTCTTTTGTTTGGAACCTATTCTTTGTTTCTTCATTTTCCTTGACTCTCTGTGTTGATTGGTTTCTGTGCATTAGATAAAACAGCCATGTTTCCCAGTCTTTAAAGAGTGGTCTCATGGAGGAGATGAAACTTATCATTCAGCCTAGCCCTAGTTCTTGGCTGTCTCTCAAACCTTTGTGATTTTCTGAGCTACCTTTCCTGTTCTTAGGGGCTCCCTGTAGTTGAGGGTGTGCCATAAACTGTCAGTGTCCTAAAGGGGAGCACCTAGGTTCAGGCTACTTGGAAGCCAGATTCTGTGGCAGCAGCTTTTCAAGTATGCAGATAGGCCTTTTGCAGTGACATACTGAGAGACTGGCAATTCTGTCTGTTCCCTCTGTGCTGAGTTCTGGGGGGATAACCAGTTAAGAACTATTTCTTTGTTTGCTACAGTCCAGTGAGACTCATGAATGCTAGCCCCACTGGCCATCAGGGCCAGGTGATCAAGGGATGTGTCCCCTGGGCGACAGCCACAAAACCCAGGTTTCCAGATGTGTACACAACTTCCTTCCAGGGAGATAAAGGCAACCTGGAGCAGACCAGAGGGAGAATGTGGGGACTGCGTCCATTAGCCTTCCCAGGCTCCAGAGAGGATTAGAGTTGACCCCTAGATGTGTGTTAAATTAGAAGCCTGACTCTCCTGATGCAGCTTTTAAGATATGGAAATCAGTTGCTTTCTGGGAAAGCCTGGGAGACAGGTGCTTCTTTCTACTGCCTCTGTGTTGTGCCCTGGGGGCATAGCTGGTGAAGAATTGTTTCTCTCTTTGCTATGGTCTTGGTGGGCTTGGGAATGCAAGCCCCATTGAGCATAAGAGCCCAGTGATCAAAGAATGTGTCCTCCGGGCAGCAGTTGCAAAAGCTGGGGTGTCAGATGTTTGCACAAGCTTCTTTCAGGGAGATACCAGCAAATTGGAGTGGGGCAAAGGGAGAGTGCAATGATGGTGCCCACCAGCCTTCTCAGTCTCTGGTGAGGATTGCAGTTAGCCCCTAGATTTGTGTTAAATTTGGAGCCTGATTCTCAGGCTGGAGGTTTTTTGTTTTTTTTTTTTTAAAGATTGGCACCTGGGCTAACAACTGTTGCCAATCTTTTTTTTTTTTTTTTTTTCTGCTTTATCTCCCCAACCCACCCCTGTACATAGTTGTATATCTTAGTTGCGGGTCCTTCTAGTTGTGGGATGTGGGACGCCGCCTCAACGTGGTCTGACGAGCAGTGTCATGTGCATGCCCAGGATCCAAACCCTGGGCCGCCGCAGTGGAGCGTGCGTGCAAACTTAACCACTCGGCCACAGACCCGGCCCCAGGCTGCGGGTTTTCAGATATGCAATAGGCCTCTTTCTGGGAAAGATTGAGGAATGGGCATTTCAGTGTGCTGCCTCTATACTGAGCCCTGGGAAGACAGTCATGGCAAGCCTATTAAGAACTGTTTCTTTGTTTGCTATATTCTTATGAGTCTCATAGACACAGAGCCAGGTGTTTTGAGGGCTCATCTCTCAGGTGAAAGTCTTAAAAGTTGGGATGCTAGATGTTGGGTCCAAACTCTTTGCACCTCAGGGAGAAGGTGGGAGTTGTGAGTTCACTCCTGATTGCATGTCACTGTGCCAAGGGTGGGGTTTCTGGCGAGATTGTGTCTTCCTCTTTCCTGTCTGTTTCGATATGGGTTTATTCTTGTTTGCCCAATGTATAGGAGTCACTCAGCTAGTTTCTAGGCTTCTTTCAGAGGGAACTGTTCCATGTTTAGCTGTAGATTCTGCGTGCCCATGGGAAGAGATGAGTTCAAGTCTCCTATGTCACCATCTTGAAATTAAACCTAAAACACATGATAGCATCCTGGAAGCCCATAATACACTTTTTTAACTGAGCATAAGTCTCCATCTCTGCATTTTGTAACAATGTGTTCATTTGGGCAGGAAAGGGGCAATAAAGTGGATCCCCTTAAAAGCTCTTGAAAGCTACAATAGCTGAGGACATCAGGTTAGAAAATTTTCTTCCACAAATGCATTTTGTGTACTTTCATTGGGCACTGAGAAACAGTGAGCAAATGTTCTCATCTCTCTGGGGGCCCACTAAGTACCTGGGTGATGGGGCAAAGAGTGCGTAACCTGTTGTAACACTTCCTGGTTCATCAGGTTACAAACTTTAATAGCTTACTATTTCCTGATTTTCACAATATTCTAGGCATTTATACATTATCTCGTCTTATTTTCACAAAATCTCTGTTAAAAGGGACCTATGATAATCATTTTACAAAAAAGAAACAGAGATACAGAAACAATAAGTAGCTTGCCCAAGGTTACACAGGTCTAAGTTATCATTCAAATTAATTCTGTCCCACACTTTAAGTATGATATGAATAGTCTATAATTCTGCCTCTCATTCTTAATAGACAAAATATTATAAAGGTAAGTAGGAGAACAACTTAGTTTGGGTTTCCGTAAGAACTGGGGTTTCCATAAACCCTGAGGAAGGATTCCAGTTCAAGTGATTTATATGGAAGGTAAAGAAACTACAGTTAGTTAAATGAGGAGGCAAAACAAGGATGAGAAGACAACTGAGAAATGTGTTATTAAGTCAGATATCACAGTCAGCGAAGAATGCTCTGTGTTGTTGGACATAATCTGGAAGCCAATGTAAAACTCAGACCCAGGAGCTCTCCTACCCAAGGGGTGAGGCTCTAGGGTATTTAAACCCCAATTCCCCACATGTCATTAGGTAAGGGCTACTCCTGGGAGGTTGTCAATTCCCTGCAATTTTTGGCTTACTATGCAGGTAGCAAAGTAGCCTCCAGCAACAGGAGAAAGTCCTTCGGCAAAGAAATTCAGGTGCTGACAAAGAGAAGTCTACCCAGTATGATCTTGAGTGCTAAGGGGTGGGGATACGGAGAAACACCCGCCGTGCTTGCTACAATATCACAACTCAGAGCCGATGGCTTTATGGGAACAGAGGTAACCTATTTGTGGCAGAAGTCAGTTGGAACTGAATGGGTGGACCAAGAAAGGAAAATAAAGGAAGATTAGAATTGTAGGACTACCTTAGGACTATTTAGAAATTCCACTAGAGGAATGGCTTGTCTTTGTGAATAGCAATACTTTCATTATATTCTGAGAACAGAGCTGGCTCTGTCTGGTGGAAAATATTAACTCAGCCATTTTTCTTTATTTTTGAGTTATTTATGTTGATTTGACTTATAACCTTTATAAGCTATATGTTTTCTAATTCCTTCCACTTTTCATGCCATTCAATTATTCAATTATACAGTGGTTTCATCAGCATAAAAAGTCAATCCAGGAAAAAAACGTCTTCAATCATACAATGGCAAGTAATCTCGTGCCGGGTCACTATGGCAAGCAAGTTGAAGAATATCTGTCTTCTTTGAGAATTTTTGATGGCTTTTTTCTATACGAGCCAAAGTGTTTTTCAACTCAGAAACATTTTAACAGGAAAAAGTAGTGCACTCATCACCACAAAGTTCTTTTTTTATAGGAGCCAGGACATCAAAGGATAAATTATTCACCCCGAAAGAAAATAGCATACCCTACACAATATTTGAAGTGTTCATCACAGAAGGAAGCAATGCTACCCTGCGTCTTTCAAGCATAGTAATCTTTGCCAAACCAAGAACAGAATGACCCTCAGAGAAGACATAGTCTCTATGCTAATAAGTCCTACACCTTTCAAGTGGGGAAAAAAAAAAACTGATTGCATCAAACTGTGCCAAGAGAAACAAATGAAAAAAAGAAAAGAAAAAGAAAAATCTATTTGAATTTCCCTTTGAAGCCAGAAGTAACAAGGGATTCCTGCCTTTCAACAATTTAAGTTTGTCATGCATGTGGCAGCTCAGAGCATGCACAAGGACAGCAACCGAAGGCTGCAGAGCCTCTATTTTCCATTTAAACTGTTATAATATCTTGGGAGGCTGAGGGAGAGAGCAGAGAAAGAGAACAGAGAATGCGTCTATGACCTTCTACAAGAAAATAAAAAGGCCATTTAGAGCAATTATAAATTCACAGCTAATTAAAGGTTAACTATGAGTTGCCAATTAATATGAGAGATAATTACTCTTCTTTGGCAATCTATTTATATGTGCCATTTGGTAAGGAAGAATGAGTGTTTTTCATGTTACTGGTGAATGTGGTCACTAGCTCATGCTGCAGCTATAGCTTTCAAGAGAGTTATCCTAGGAGTCCGAGGTTGGGATGAAATCCTCCACTTTTGTTAGGAAAAAGATGAATTCATACAATTTCCAACACAATACATTTGTGATAATTGTTATTATTGTTTAAGATACTTTAATCCACAGGGTTATGAAAAGTATTAGGGAGTACAAAGAAAATTCTATGTTAGAAAACAAGAGACTTTGTCCAGTGCATCTTCTTTGCTAAAATTATACAGCATACCATAAAACATGGTGTGGGCATTAAGTACGAGTACACAAGTAGACAATGCAAGATATATAATGAGAGAGATATATAGAGGATTTGTGTCAGCAGTGGGTGTATGCATATTAGCATTTAGAAGAAAGTGACAAATTATGCAAGGATTGCATCGTGTAGAGAGCCTGCCTAGTGATATCATCACCACATGGCACAGAAGGAAAGGATCTGAGGATAAGAACTCAGAAATACATAGTCTCATTGCATAGCAAACTTCAAGCACCATGTAGATATTGTCCAGAGATGATTTGGTTGATGTTGCCATGAACTGTCGGCTCTGAAAACCGAAGTTTAGTTTAGGCCAAAAGGCTAATTTTCCTAACTGACTATATTGGTAACTTGATTGATTTTCATTTACTTGTTTCTTATGCTCTTATGAAGCTCTGTATAAGCACTCAAAAAGGTATTTTGTGGGGCCAGCCCTATGGCCTAGTGGTTGATTTTGGCATGCTCCACTTTGGCAGCCTGTGTTCAGTTCCTGGGTGTGGACCCACACCACTTGTCAGTGGCCATGCTGTGGTGGTGACCCACATACAAAATAGAAGAAGACTGGTACAGATGTTAGTTCAGGGCCACTCTTCCTCAAGCAAAAAGAGGAGAATTGGCAATGGATGTTATCTCAGGGCAAATCTTCCTTAGTGGAAAAAAAAGGTATTTTACAACTATTGTTACTATATTTTCACAGAATTTTTGTAAACCTAGATATGTATTTGTCCAGATATATCATAATAGCATAATTACTCTCTTTCATTAGATGTTCAGTTTAGTTTAATAACCATTTAATGAGTAACTTCTATGCTCCAAACATTGTTTTAAATATTGCAATAGAGAGGAAATATCTAGGTGCTGTTTTCAGTGTGTGACTTTGACTATGTTATTCCATCCTTCTTAGGCCCCCTTCCCTCTTTGTTTAGCCACTCGTGCAGAAAAGGGTGATAATATCGAGCTTTAAGGTGGCTATGAAGAATATAAATGTAAAATACTTGAAATTATTTAACAAAAAACAAGAAGAATTAAACACCTGTGTCCTTCCCACATCATTTTTAACATGTGCTAGATTCTCTGGAGAAATAAGGAGGGAAAAGACCCTATCTATACTTCCAGGACCTGAGAATTAGAACATGATCACCAATTCTGATCCTTTTTAGACGTACTCTCAGAGAAAGACTCAGAGTACTGGCAAGGGATATTTCTCTCTTAGCTTGAGAGGAGGGGGCAATGTTATATGTTTAAGCCACCTACATCATAAATGTGATGATATTTGTTATTTGTAAGATATATTACTTAAACAGGTTTGAGGAAGAGACAGCTTTTCTTAAACTTTTGGAGACCATGGAATGCTTGATAGGCAATACAAAGGAATGAAGGAGAGAAGAAGCAACTCTTTTCATATTCTTATCATGATTCCTAACAACTCCCGAGCATCCAGCATGTGTCAGGAACTGGAGCAACAGGTTTACATGGATTAAGTCATTGACTCTTCACAATAATCCTATTAGGTTAGGTGGCTTGCCCAATAACCACATAGGCAGCACTTTAGAGAAGCCCCTGAAAGAAATGGGCTCCAAAGTCTGCAGTTATTGTGTGTGTACTTAATCACTCCACTACACTATGAAGAAATCTCCAAGAACATCCATAAAGAAAATGAAATCAGGTACAATGGCAACCAAAGTATACCCAAAGTATTTTCCTAGAAGGTGATACTTCATTTTGTCAGTCTATTAGTGACCTGATGTTCCAAGGTATATAGCAAACCACAGCCTTTCTTCTGAAGCCTTAAACTCAACAACAATGTGTGTAAATTTCAAAGGGCAGTTATAACCATGAGTATCAAAATTACAATCTTTATGATCCGATTCTCACCTTAGATAGATGCTGCTATTTAAATATATGCCTGATTCATAATTGTTGGTCTAGAGAATATTGAGTGTAACATAACAGTTTTAGGGCAATCAAATTTTTTTTCTATTTTCAGAAAATAATAGTCCAATCACCACAAAATTAATCCTTCCATTGACATACACTACTTTTGGTTATTTTAAAATTAACTGAGTCTCTTTCTCCATAATGGAAAACTAGAATCTTACAATGATGTTTTTAAGATTTTTACCATGAAATACTGAGCTGAAATGATATCCAAACAGCTATGTCAATTTAATGTCTGAAATTAGTAATAAAAATTGAGAATATAAAATGTGAGAGATATTTGTCATTTAAAGTTATAATTGTTTTAATTTGCCAAAGTCTTGATTTTATGTATTGCAACAGTAAAAATGAAAAATAAATATCATCAGAAATGTATATTTTAAAAAATACAACATATTAAAATCACAAGTCAATGAAAACTTGAATTTGGTCTTTGGTTTATAGCTCATCATCTTCATTTATATGGGCAAAATTGCATTTATTATTGAAAGTTGCCTAATAGCTTTAAGTGAAATTGATTGCATTTAGTAAAAACAAAACCAAAACCAAAAAAAAAGGTCTTCCTTTTCCGAAAAAAGGATGCTTTCATCAAACTCTAATTTGACGTTCTAGAGTTTTAGTCCTGAAGATACACTATGTAGGTCCAAATTTTGAAGGTTATTAGCTGTATGATTTTGTAAAATGTACCTAAACTAGTTTTCATAAAAATAAGGTTAATAACTGTACCTGCCTTGTAGGATTCTTCTGAGGAATAAGAGAGCTTATATTCATGAAAATGTCAGTGTGCCTAGCAAAGCAAGCATTTGATACGCATTATTATTATTTTCATGTTTTTTTGACACTGTAGCCAAAACACTCTTTATAATGGCCAAATACGTAAGCTGTAGCATTGCAGGAATGATATAGTGTCCTTAACCACAATGTCTTTGGTTCCAAGTAATTGGAACCTGGGAAACGAAATATTTGCCATTTACTTTGACGTAACCTGAATGGTTACAACCTAAGTCTTGAATTCCTTCACAGTTTTCCAAAAATCTACTCTGGAGCAAACTGAAAAGAATTGCTTAGTCATTTATTTTCTATCCCTGACACATTTTTCTCTCTGTTTTATATCACCAAAGGTCTTAACATAAAATAGGAGAAAGTTTTCAAAAAAGTAGGTAGATATTTTGGAAATCTTTTTCACTTGAACTTCAGCTCAGAAGTATATTTAGAAGAAATATAAATCCTGTCTAACCTGATTCAGTCAGTTGCTTACATTTTAGGTTGCAAGATTTCAAACTACACTCTGTATTTATTGAGCTCAGCGAGGCAAATGTCTATTAAAACATCAGCAAGCAACTTAGAAACTATTAAAAACCCTCCAAAGGGACGTCACTGTTAAAGTCAGTCAATAAATTAACCACTAGGTTAGGCAGGATGGAGACTCATCTGTCTTTTTGAACACCGTTAATGAAGCCTACATTTTTGTGTGTTAGTTCCTATGAAACTGCCTTTGACATATGTTTCTTAGCTACTTTGCCTCGTGTCCAGGCATTAAGTGTCTCGTAGTTCATTAGAACATTGATGATGTGTAATTATCCCACAAAGGTTGTCACCAAACGGAAATTTAGAGAACAATTATAATAGTCAGAAATTATCATTAGAGACACATTATCTGGGCATGCTACATGGCTGCTCTATACAGAGTGAAGAGGCTTCAATGATAAATCTATGGACTGACCATTTGAAGTATTATTTTTCTATATATTCCAAGTAGGAATATTTCAACATAACACACAGAAACGAAAAAAATCTTAGAAAATTGTTAAAAATTTTTCATAATGTAAACTTCAAAGCCCTTTTTACCAATGATATATGATTTTCTCCCCTCTTTGATGGCAACTATGAGTTGTTCTAATATCATGTGCCACATCGCAAGGCAAGACAAGCGCTGAAATGGAGACTTGTTTTCAATCAATTGAATAATTATTGTACTTTGCATCTATATTTTCTTGTTGGCTTTAATTATGGAAACATTAAATTGTGTAGAAAACTACTAGGTCTACATAGATCACCTAGTGTTGCGGTGTTATTTAAAGGTAAAAAAGGGGCTGGCTGAGTGGCTGAGTGGTTAAGTTCTCGCACTCCGCTGCGGCGGCCCAGAGTTTGGATCCTGGGCATGGACATGGCACCGCTTGTCAGGCCACATTGAGGCGGCATCCCACATCCCACAACTGGAAGGATCTGCAGCTAAGATATACAACTATGTACGGGGAGTTTGGGAAGATAAAGCAAAAGAAAAAAAAAAAAGAGAGAAGATTGGCAACAGTTGTTAGCTCAGGTACCAATCTTAAAAAAACAAATAAAAAAAGAAAGGTAAAAAAAGTTCTAGATTTTTCTAAATTATTAGACATTATGATTTCTAATGAATGTAAGGATATCATGATAGCAACAAATGATATTGCAAAAATGAATTATAACCTAAGATATAGCCAAATGATTAAGTGACAATGCCATGACCACTTATGTGTCACATTTAAGCATCTCTAATTACAGAGAGTTTTTGGATAAAGCCTCTTCTTTCAATGGTGGCAGTATAACGTTCATAAAACTAGAACACAATAAATAAATAAAAGAGAGAAATTATATCAAAGAGATCAGGAACTTTTTAAAAACCCTACAATATTTCCAAATGTTACCCAAACATCATTTTTCAGCTTATAAAACTTTTCCACAGTTTAAAAAATAACATTTTGCAAAATTGTTCATATGTTTTCTGTGGGACAAGGCTTGAGGTTTTGTTGGGAATACAGAATATCTTCCATTATTCTATGTTCCTATTCCATGGAGATTGCAATCATTTTTAGAGGGAAGACTTTAAAATCCATGTTCTGACAGATTTTTATGAAAAAAAAGAAGTCATCAGTTACCATGAAGATGCAAAAGTCAAGGAATCACATGACTCAATGTACCAAAAAGAAGGGAAAATGATAGGTTTTTGGGTGTTGTTGTTTTTTTCCTGAGGAAAATCAGTCCTGAGCTAACATCTGTTGCCAATCTTCCTTTATTTTGTATATGGGTCACTGCCACAACATGGCTGCTGACAAGTGCTGCAGGTCCATGCCTGGGAACCAAACCAGGGTCACTGAAGCAGAGTGCACCAAACTTAACTATTAGACCACGGGGCCAGGCCTTGATGGTCATTTTAATGAAGATGGTGTCAGGATGGAATTAGACTTGGATTCATTCTTTAAACTGATTAATCAAAAGGACAAAATTTAAGTAAGAATATACAGAAGAAGAACACACCATAGATATTATGGATAAATATGGCTATTTTGAGAGAGATATTAAGATTGATAGTCACACAGGTATAGAATTTGGCACAGCAATAATACATAATGCAAAATTGTTTTCCAAGGATATTTAAGTAATTTTTTAAGCTAACTAAATATTATGAACACCTGAAAATCATAATAAGTCCCATAACATTAGAATA
Organism: Equus przewalskii; assembly: GCF_037783145.1. Classification (NCBI taxonomy): domain Eukaryota; kingdom Metazoa; phylum Chordata; class Mammalia; order Perissodactyla; family Equidae; genus Equus; species Equus przewalskii. Next base: position 14,080,757 of record NC_091843.1, read on the forward strand.
ATATGAATAATATTCCTGATAACCATGTAGTAAAACTGAAATGAGTTACAAATTTTTATAAAGAACATTCTACTTGGGAATTTTTAAACACTCTGTTAAATAACTCTCTAATCTATAAAAGTATAGAACAAAATTACATAGTTATTAAAAATAATGATAATGAAAACACTTTATATCAGAATCTGTGGGATATAAGTGAAGCAGAGATCATACGAAAACACATGGTCTAAAAAATATACATTTTTAAAATTTTTTTAAAGCATAAAAAATGATCTATCTCAAAAAGTTGTGAAAGGAAGACCAAAATAAACATAAAGAAAGCAGAGGAACAGAAACAATAAATATAAAAGCAGAAATCAAGAAATAATAAACATAAGTAAACAGAATAAATAGTAAAGAAGCATGTCCTGTTATTTTAAAAAAGCCGAAATTAAACAGTGCAAAGTTAACATAGTCAAGAAAAAAGTGATAGACAAAACTACTCATGAAAGATACATCAGATAAAAGAAATGACAAAAGAGAAATAGCATTAGACTCAAAGAAATTAAAATAAAATATTATTCTATTATAAAAAGTTCATTTTAACACCTAGATGAAATGGATGCTTTTATAGGAAAATATGACTTACCAAATCAAACCTCAGCACACATAAAAAGATTATTATAAATGTCTCTAGGAAAATTGAGAAAGTTATGAAATCAGAAAAAAAGCCTCAGTGCCAAATGGAATCACAGTAGAAATCTACCCAAACTCTCCAAATCACATAATCCCATAGAAAAATAGGACAAGTTCCAAGTTATTTTGTGAAGTAAGTATAATGATATGTAACCTGAGGGTCTGTACAAAAAAGCAAGCTTTAAACTCTTCCTGATAATTAAAGAAAAGAGAATACCACTCAATTCATTCTATAAGATCAACACTATCCTGATATCAACCCCCCCAAAAAAATTAGAGAAAAGAAAACTACAAATCAATTTCTCTCATTAACATAGATGCAAATGTTCTGAGAAAAATGAATGTAAGAATATATAAAAAGGTAATCCTGCAGAGCCAAGTGAGGTTTATTGCAGAAATGAAGGGATGGTTTATTATTTGAATATTGACAATGAAATTCACCAAATTAAAAGAAATGGCTGTCTCAATAGATGTGGCTAAATACTGTGACAAAACTTAACATCCATCCATTATAAAAACCATTAGGAAAGTAGAAATAGAATAGAATATCTTCAAATTAGTAAAGGTACCCCAAAAACTTACATCTAACATGATATTTAATGGTGAAAGATTAAATGTTTTATCCTTAATATGAGGAATAAGACAAAGAAGTGTGTTCTCAACACTTCTATTCAACATTTTACTGGAGGTTCTAGCCGCTGCAATAAAGCAATAAAAATAGATGAAACACAATCATACTGGAAAGGATGAAGCAAAATTCTTGTTCTGCACAATTAGCATGATTGTGCATGGAGAAACTCCAAAGGAAAGTACAAAATTGTTACAAAATGTAATAAGTTAATTTATTAAAGTTGCGGGATAGAAGATCAATATAAAAAACATTTCTCTATAGAGCAATCAAAATTTGAAATTGTCAAAATGCCATTATTATAGCATCAAAAATGTGAAATATTTAGGGATAAATCTGACAAAAGATATGTAAGATTTGTACACCGAAAACCCCAAGACACATAGCAGAGAGAACCTAACGTGGATCTGAGTAAATACAGTGTGTTCACGGGTTAGAATATTTAATATTTTTAAGATGTCAATTCTCCTCAAATGGATCTTCTGATTAAATAAATTGCAATAAATATCTCAGCAGCATTTTGTTTTAGAAATTAAAATCTGATTTAAAAATTCATATATAATAACGTAGAAACTAGAATACCCAAAACAACTTTGAAATAGAAGAAAAAAAGTTGAAGGACAATCACAACCTAATTTCAAACTTATTTTAAAGCTAGAGTGATCAAGGCTGTATGGCACTGGTGTTGAGACAGACAAACAGATCAATGGGACAGAACACAAGAGTCCAGAAATTGACTATCTATCTATCTATCTTCAATATGTGTGTCTATCTATATCTACATCTATACCCATATCTATCTATTTATCTATCTTTATTCTTATCAAGAGAGAAAGTTTAGTCTATTCAATAAATAGTGCTGGGACAATTGGATATCCATCTGCAAATATTTGAACTTCAATCCATACTTCACGCCGCGTACAAAATTAACTCAAAATTGAACATGGTAAAGTTGATCATGTAAAACTTAAAACTGTAAAACTTCTACAATATAATGTTATGTTATAATATAAATATAAATATATAGGAGAAAAACTTTGTGACTTGGGTTTAGGCAAATAAAGCCCAAATATAACACCCATGCACAATCCATAAAACAACAAATTGATTAATTGGATTTTATTAAACTTAGAAATAAAAAAACTTTTGTTCTTTGAAAGACACTGTTAAGAGCCAAAGACTAGGAGAAAATATTTGCTTCATATATCTGATAAAGGACTTATATCCAGTATAAAAAATATATAAAAAATTATAAACATATAAAAAATTTTCAAAACTCAGTAAGAAAACAAATGACATAAAATATGGGCAAAACAATTGAGTGGATACTTCATCAAAGAAAGTGAAAAAAATTATATAATCTATTAGTCTTTATATAATTTCTTTTTAATGTAAACTAATCTATAGTGACAGAAAGTAGGTCAGTGTTCATCTCGGATTATGGATAGGTTAGTGTTAGGGGCTGAGAACAAAGAAGAATAGGAGTAATGTACTACAAAAGAGAAAGAGGAAACTTTTTTTTTTTTTTTAAGACTAATGCTTTTTTTTTTTTAAAGATTTTATTTTTTCCTTTTTCTCCCCAAAGCCCCCCAGTACATAGTTGTATATTCTTCGTTGTGGATCCTTCTAGTTGTGGCATGTGGGACGCTGCCTCAGCGTGGTCTGATGAGCAGTGCCATGTCCGCGCCCAGGATTAGAACTAACAAAACACTGGGCCGCCTGCAGCGGAGCGCGCGAACTTAACCACTCGGCCACGGGGCCAGCCCCAGAAAGAGGAAACTTTTGAAGGTGACAAAATATATTCATTTTCTTAATTTTATGGATGGTTTTATAAGTGTATACCTATGTCAAAACATATCAAATTGCATAATTTCAATATGTGTAGTTTATATAAATATCAATATCATCATTAAAGCTGCTAAAAAATAAATTTGTAGTGAGTATGTCCTAAGGTTCAAAACAGAATTAAATTAGAAATAAAAAAATAAGATATTTAGAAAAAACCCAAATATTTGGAAATTAAGCAGCAAATTTCTCAATATAAAGTTATGGAGTAAATCTCAAGGGGAATTGGAAAACATTTGAAGTAAAGAAAAATGAAAATACAGCATATCAAAACTGTGGTGATTCATTTAAAGTGGTACTGGAGGAAAATATAGCATTAAATTCTTTTATTAGAAATGAAAGATCTAGAATCGATCTCTTAAGATTCTGTCTTAAGAAGCTAGAAAGAGAACAGCCTAGCAAATGCACAGTAAGGAGAAAGAGAACACTAGAAAACAATGAAATATACAACAGGCAAAAAATATAAAAATTAATAAAGCCAAAAGCTGTTTCTTTACAAGATTTACAAAGTTGCTAAATCTCCAGAATGATCAAGAAAAAGATAGAACACAGATTACCAATATCAAGAATGAAAGGAGTGTTCTTACCACAACTCCTTTAGATACTAAGGAAGTAATAAGAAATTTTACCCCAATAAATCTGACAATTAATATTAGTTACAAATTCCTGAAAAAGCATAACTAACAAAATCACCACAAAACGAAAATCCAGGTCCATCTGGTTTAACTGGTAAATTCTTTCAAGAATTTAAAGAAGAAATGACACCAGTTCTTACATTTGTCAACTCATATCATTCATGGGCCAAAATTATGCAGATACCAAATCTTGACCAAAAAAGGCATTAAAAAGAAGTTATCTAATATGCCTCATGAATGTAGACACAAGAGTCCTTATAGATAACGTCATACAGTTTTCTTCTAAGATTAGAAATAAAGTAAGAATCCCTACCCTCATTATTTTGATTCATCATTGTTGCAGGTGATTACTAATGAATTAAAACAAGATAAAGAAATAAAAGCATCAATTTGGAAAGGAAGAGGTAAAGATGTCATTATTTGTCTATGACTTCAATGTTTACATAGAGAATCCTAGGCAATCTACAAAATAACTAGGAAAATTAGCTAGCACCTTAATTCAGCAAGATGCAGGATGTAAGTTTAATACACAAGATTGAATGCATTTTTATGTACAAGTAGCAAGAATTTGGAAAGTTAAATTTTAAAAAAGTGCTATTTACAAAAGCAAATATTTTATTTATTAAAATAAATAAAAGAATTAGGAAGAAATTTCACAAAAGGCATGCATCACCTTTAAATGGAAACTAAGAAACATTCCTGAGAGATGTTAAAGATCTAAATAAACACATCTAACTCTTCATGGATAAGAGAACTCAATATTGTTAAGATGTCGTATATTCACAAAATCATCTATAGAATCAATGCAAGTCTAACCAAAATCCCCTCAGGTTTTATTTATTTATTTATTTATTAGAAATCAACAATCTTAGTCTAAAATTTATATGCAAATTCAAAGAACCTAGACTATCTAATCATAGAAAGAACAAAGTTGGAGGATGACTTACACTACCTGATTTTGAGACTTCTTATAAAGCTACAGTAATTAAGAAAATGTGATACTGGCATAAATTTTAAATACGTTAATGGTACAAAGTGAAGAGCTCAAAAATAGAACCTCTTCATCCCTTGATTTTTAGACAATGTTGCCAAAGCAATCCAATGGAGGAAAAAAAGTCTTTTCAACAAATTGTCTTAGAACAACTGTATCTGTAAGAAAATGAGCCTCAACCCCCACCTCACTCCATACACAAAAATTAATTAGAGATGGATTTATAGACCTAAAAGAAAGAGCTAAAACTATAAAGCTATTGGAAGAATACACTGGAGAATGTCTGCATGACTTGAAAGTAATAAAGTTTTTCAGACAGTACACAGAAAGCAAAACTTTAAATTAGATCCTATCAAAATTAAATTTTTTTCTCACCAAACGATTCTATTAGGAAAATAAATAGGCATATAAATATAAACTAATGCTATTGACTATATATAAACAGAGATAAACATAGGGATGGAGATAGTTTTCCTTCCCTGTTAACTGAAGAGCCCAGAATAAATGACATTTCAGTATCAATGGGCACACCTAATGCCCAGATCTTGCTTTCTGCCTTCTACACATCATTAAAAAGAACCAGAGCTTCTTAGAGAAATATCTTATTCCAGTTTTGAGTTAGGAAAAGTGAGCCTTGAAAACTGATTGTAACATATAGCAATAAATAAAAAATCTTTTAGTTCATGGTGATAAAGAGGGGAAAAAAATAACAGAGAAAATAACCATAAATTCATTTGCCACCATTGGAGGCAACTGTTACACCAAGACTTTACTAGGAAAATTGGTAATTAAAGGGTAAGAATGAGGCATCTACTTACTTTCTTTTAAAGAGGTGTGGTAGTTCATTCCCCTTTGAATTACAGAACTTGGAGTCAGAAATCACTTTTTGCAGTAAATTTTTATTTTTGAGGAAGATTAGCCCTGAGTTAACATCTGCCACCAATCCTCCTCTTTTTGCTAAGGAAGGCTGGCTCTGTACTAACATCCATGCCCATCTTCCTCTCCTTTATATGTGGGACGCCTGCCACAGCATGGCTTGCCAAGTGCTGCGTAGGTCCGCACCTGGGATCTGAACTGGTTAACCCCATGCTGCCGAAGCAGAATGTGCACACTTACCCACTGTGCCACCATGCTGGTCCCCCTAGTAAAATTTTTGCTTCAAGCAAGGGTGGTTAATAAATGTTAAAAGCATTAGTTGTTGCCAAATATTAGCCAAAAAGCCCATTTCAAAGGGGGAAAAGTACCTGGACAGTTCTGATGGGTGCCCTCTGAACCAAGTAATTAACTTTATTGCCATACTCTGTGAGAAAATCTGACATCATGTGCAGCTCAATGAGATGCAAATATGAAGTAGAAATATCAATCCACAAGGATATTTGCCTGAAATTGTTAACCTGAATCTATACAAAATAACTCTTAGCAACATTTTGGAACTTTGAACGTGGACTGGATTTTAGATAATATTGGTGGTTTTTAAGGGAGATTACTCTTTTTAGTATGAAAACGCTATTGCATTTATACAGAAAAATAAATTTTTCAGAGATCTGTGCTAGAATATTTAGGAGTGAAACTCTATTATGATTGTGACTTAATTTCAATGGTTCAGCACAAAAACCAAAAAACCCCACAAATCATAGCTAGATAAATAAATAAAAGAAATAGGGCGGCAGCTCTTCCTGCCCATGGGTCCTGTCCCCATGCTACTTCATGCTATTCTCTGAATAAAGGAGCACTACTGCCAGAAAAAAAGAAAGAAAGAAATAGGGCAAAATAACTGGTATATGGATGTTTATTAATACTATTCTTTAAAATTTTCTATGTAATTAAAATTTTTCACAATAAAACTTTGAAGAAAATTTAGATTGATATAACATAGTACTTAAAAGCCTTCTTTTTTGTCCCAATATGAATATCAATCCCTTTGTAAATATGAATTGCTTTTCCCCTTAGCCCCTTGGTTTCAAGCAAGGATTAAACAAACAATTTCCCATAGAGTAATGATATGCCTCAAAATTACAGGACGTGGGTGAATGGTATAATCTAGAACTGGCTTTTCCTATTATCAAGAATTCCCAGTACCACAAAGAGAAGAAAATCTCAAGAACTGAGCAGGAAAAAGGCAACATGGAAGAGGGGAAAGAGTGTGACCCTTGGGGACAGAATTCGATTAAAGTCTTTGTTTTGCCAATATCTAGCAAACAAAGTCTCTAAGACCTTATAGTCCTCATCCACAAAGTTTCTATGACAAGGTATAACTCATAGATCAGTTGTAAGAATTAAATGAAGAATTAAAACATGTAAAGGGCATATTGTGGGACCAGCACAGTACATAACAGCATAACCAATTATCTCAGTAAAAAAGACTTTAAGAAGCATTGCTAAAATGCAAGACAGTTAATATGAGACAGACTGTGCCATTAGCAATAGAAATGGTTTATATTTACAGCTCAGAGTCTCTGTGATGAATGGATGGTGAGTGTGGGAAAAAGATGATCACAGCCATTTCCCTGATGAAGAGCAATGAAACTCCAGCAATCATGGTGTGCTAATGTAAGCTATTAGGGAAACAGCAGGGGGCAAGAATTTGTTCACTGTAAGGGAATGTAATATTTATCAGTGTTTATTAGACTGTGAGGGTTATATGGTTTTGCTCTTGCTGAAAATGGTTGTTGTACTAAAAATTAAAATAAAGTGCAAAAAGCAAATATGTTTTGTAGCTAGATTGCCAGATAAATCTGTGTCTGAGAATTCACAGGAGGCCCCTTACTAAACTGAATAGAGTAGGTGATTTTGTTGGGGATTCTATGTGAATGTGGACTAAGTCATGTCCAAGAGATCTTAGGTAAAGAAAACCTAAAGAAAATACTGTATGACAGGTCATTTTTCCTCCCTGTCCATATGTTGCCCACCTAGAAAATGCACAGGTTGGATTAGGCTTATTTCAAAAAGCCTTGGGACTCTAGCATACCTGAGGTCTATGAGGTTACTCTTGTTATCCAATACTAACTTCATTATGATTAATATCATATCTGAACATATGTATCTTACCATTTTTCCCTTTTCTCACTCTGCTAAAGCCACACTCCCCTCTGGCTGTTCCTCCAAAATTTTAGGACTGCTCTCACCTCAGGACTCTGCACTTGCTGTTTATTCTATCTGGAAGTCTCCTTATCCAGGTAGCTATACGGTTCACTCCCTTATTTTTCAACTCTGCTACATGTTACCTTCTCAGTAAGGGCTTTCTTACCAGTTGTAAAATGAGCTTGGTGGATACATCTTTCTCTCTCTCTCTTTTTAATTTCTGAAACATTTTGTTTAAGATGGAAAGCAATTGTTCCAAAAACTTATAGCAAATGCAACTTTCACTTCCCAATAGGTTGTGGAAAATCAATACTCCTGCTGAAACAACTAGATAAAATTTTAAAAATCATATTTTTAAAAACATCAGAGATCCATGGAATCAAAGATAACTAGATGAATTAAAATCCTTAAGAGAGGAAACAATATTCTTCATAGGGATATTTGCTGATTATGGACATAGACTGAAGATTGGATGAATCACAGGCAGAGGGCCTTTGTTAGGGGAAAGGAAACCAAAAAAACTTCTAGTGGGTACATGATAACGAAATTAAAAAATTAAAAATGTCAATGATCTTAAATGATGGCCAGATCACTCCAAGTGGCATTTGCTGAGTTAGGGCTGTGCAAGAGTCTGAGGAACCAGGGTACACATTAAAAGCATCTAAAAGGCAGAATAAAATCTCCTGCTTCCTCATAGTGCTAATAAAACAGACTTGCTAGAGAAAAGGTATCTATCTCAAGTATACAGCCTGTCTTTCCCTCAAGATATTTTTCTTCTTCCTTTTAGCCTCCAAATGTGTGAGAAAATGTCTGCCAGGGGAATTAAGAGAACCAAATGCATGATGGGTGACATCAGCATCATGGCGGAGTGAGCTTTTCCCTTAGACTCTCCCTTCTAACATACAATGAAAAAGACATTCATAAACTGACAGAGGACATTCACACAATACAATAGATGTGTAAGAGACCCACACAGCCATATGTCTGAATGTGGAGGTGCTGGACCCCCGGGGAGGAAGTGGAAGGAAGGGAGGGAATCTCCTCTCCCTCCCCAGAAGCGACCTAGGGTGTGGAACTACACATGGCTCTGAGAGGAGGGGGGAGGGGTGACCCTACTTGGGAACATTTTCACTGTCCAAATTGCCTCCCAGCCCTAGGAAATCTCCACTCAAAGGAGGCTAAGTTATAGCAGGGGTGTCTTGATCAAGCCACAAACCAAGGAAGGAGCATAGTGAGGGCAGAGCAAGAATGCCCCTGGTATCACGCATGAAAAAGAAAGCATCCCTCACCCTGCCCAGTGCACCAGCTCTGCCGGTTGGCCAGAGTGAGGGACCTCTGCCAGAGTGCCTGCGCATGTGTCAGTAAAACAGCACCTGTGAGTGAGCAGAGATGGGCTCTGTCAGCATAGATTCCAAAAGACAGACATAGATGCCAGAGATCATAGTGGGCTCAGAATACACATCTCCTGCCCTACCAGTGGCAGCAGGTGTAATTGCAACCAGATACTACCAATACACGAAAGTACAAATCCACACTATAAAATAATATGATGAGGTATAGTAATACTCCAGACCAGAAGGAAAATGGCAAACACCCAGAAATCAATCCTCTGCCTAAAGGCGCAGAAATTTACACTCTAAATGGCAGAGAATTCAAAACAACTATCATAAATAAACTCAATGAGTTACGAGAAAATTCAGAGATAGTTCAATGAAATTAATGAACTGAGGGAATTCTTCACAAAAGAGATACAAATTATAAAGAAAAACCAATTAAAAATGTTGGAGATGAAAAACAATGAATGAAATAAACAAAGATCTAGAGTGCTTGAAGAACAGAACTGACATTATGGAGGGCAGAATTAGTGATCTGGAGGACAGAAATATAGGAATGCTTCAGATGGAGGAGGAGAGAGAACTAAGACTAAAAAGAAATGAAGAAATTCTCCAAGAAATACCCAACTCAATTAGGAAATGCAACATAAGGATTATAGGTATTCCAGAGGGAGAAAGGAGCAGAAAGCTTGTTCAAAGAAATAATAGTTGAGAATTTCTCAAAGCTGGGGAAGGAGCTGGAATTACAAGTAAAAGAAGTTAATAGATCTCCTAATTAGATCAATGTAAAAAGACCTTCTCCAAGGTATATAGTAGTAGATTTGGCAATAGTCAATGACAAAGAAAAAATACCAAGGACAGCAAGGCAGAAGAAAATAACTTACAAAGGAACCCCTATCCAGATTTCAGTTTATTTCTCAGCAGAAGCTAGGAGAGAGTGGAATGATATATTCAAAATTATTAAAAAGAAAAATATTCAGCCAAGAATACTCTATCCAGCAAAAATATCTTTCAGATATGATGGAGGCAGAAAAATCAGAAAATTGCAACAGTCTATCAGAACAGGTCAGCAAAACTTAATTTTAACATTAAAGATAAAGGGAAGGACAGCATCACAAATAACTATAATCTCATCATTTTAACTGTAAACTCACAGCACAAAATGGAATAAGTTGTGACAACAATAACTTAGAAGTAGAAGAAGAAAGGGATGGAACCTGCTTAGACTAAGGAAATAAGAATCTATCCGAAAATAGACTATCTCATCTAAGAGATTTTTTATATAAACCTCATGGTAACCACTAAACAAATAATCAGAACAGAGACACAAATGATAAATAAAGATAAAACTGAGAAAACAATCATAGACAACTACCAAACTGAATCAGCTGTCTGAAATACATGAGACAAGAATCAAGAGAAATACAGAGCAACTGGAAAACAAGAGATAAAATGGCAGCATTAAGTGCTCATATATCAATAATCACTCTAAATGCAAATGGATTGAATTCTCCAATAAAAAGACACAGAGTGGCTGGATGGATTAAAAAACAAGATCCAACAATATGCAACCTCTAGGAAACACGTATTAGCTCTAAAGACAAACAGACTCAGAGTGAAGGGATGGAAGATGATACTCCAAGCTAACAGCAAACAAAAGAAAGCAGGTGTTGTCATACTTATACGAGTATAAATATAAAATAGACTTCAGGTTAAAAAAGACAATGAGAGAAAAAGAGGGGCAGTATATAAGGATAAAAGGGACACTCCACCAAGAAGACATAACACTCATAAATAATTATGTATCTAACACAGGAGCACACCAAAGTATCCAAACTAATTATTAACAAATCTAAAAGGAGATATTAACAACAACACAATCATAGTAGGGTACCTTAACAGCCCACTTACATCAATGGATAGATCATCCATACAGAAAAGCAACAAGGAAATAGTGGAATTAAACAACAAACTAAACCAGATGGATTTAAACAGATATACATAGAACACTCCATCCAAAAAGAACAGAATACAAATTCTTCTCAAGTGCACATGGAACATTCTCAAAGATAGACCATATGTTGGGAAACAAGGCAAGCTTCAATAAATTTAAGAAGATTGAAAATCATTTCAAGCATCTTTTCTGACCATAATAATATGAAACTAGAAATCAAATACAAGAAAAAAGCTGGGAAAGTGACAAATATGTGGAGACTAAACAACATGCTACTGAACAATCAATGGCTAATTTAAAAAATTAAAGGAGAAATAAAAAAAATACCTAGAGACAAATGAAATGAAAATACATCATACCAACTCATATGAGATCCAGCAAAAGTGGTCCTAAGAGGGAAATTCATAGCAATACAGACCCACCTTAAAAAAACAAGAAAAATCTCGAATAAGCAATCTTAAACTACACCTAACAGAATGGAAGAAAGAACAAATAAAGCTCAAAGTCAACAGGAGGAGGGAAATATTAAAAATTAGAGCAGAAATAAATGAAATTAAAACAAAAGAAGAAAAGTAGAAAGGATCAATAAAACAAAGAGCTGGTTCTTTGAACAGGATGAACAAAATTGACAAACTTTTAGCCAGACTCACTAAGAAAAAAAGAGAGAAGGCTCAAATAAATAAAATTAGAAATGAAAGGGGAGAGATTACAATGCATACCACAGAAATACAAAGGATTATAAGATATTACTATGAAAAACGATAATGCCAGCAAACTGGACAATCTAGAAGAAATGGACGAATTTTTAGACTCATACAACCTCCCAACACTGAATCAAGAAGAAATAGAGACTCTGAATAGACCAATCACAAATAAAGAGATTGAAACAGTCATCAAAAACCTCCCAAAAAATAAAAGTCCAGGACCAGATGGCTTCTCTGAAGAATTCTACCAGACATTCAAAGATTTAGTACCCATCCTTCTCAAAGTATTCCAAAAAATTGAAGAAGATAGAATAATTCCTAACACATTTTATAAAACTAACATCACCATGGTCCCAAAACCAGACAAGGACAAACAAAGATGGAAAATTATAGGCCAATATTGCTGATGAACATAGATACAAAAATTCTCAACAAAATTTTGGCAAACCAAATACAGCAATACATTAAAAGGATCATACACCATGACCAAGTGGGATTTATACCAGGGATACAGGGATGGTTCAACATCCGCAACTCAATCAATGTGATACATCACATTAACAAAATGAGGGATAAAAATCCAAACATCTCAATAGATGCAGAGAAACCATTTGACAAGATCCAGCATCTATTTATGTTAAAAACTCTCAATGAAATGGGTATAGACAGAAACTACCTCAACATAATAAAGATCATATATGACAAACCCACAGCCAACTTCATACTCAGTGGGGGGAAATTGAAAGCCATCCCTCTGAGAACATGAACAAAACAAGGGTGCCCACTCTTGCCACTCTAATTCAACATAGTACTGGAGCTTTTGGCCAGAGAAATTAGGCAAGAAAAAGAAGTAAAGTTTATCCAAATTGGCAATGAAGAAGTGAAACTCTCAATGTTTGCAGATGACATGATTTCATATATAGAAAACTCTAAAGAGTCCATCAGAAAAGTATTAGAAATAATCAACAACTAGAGCAAAGTTCCAGGGTGAAAATCAACTTAGAAAAATCAGTTGTATTTCTATACTCTGATAATGAACTAACAGAAAGAGAACTCAAGAATACAATCCCATTTACAACCACAACAAAAAGAATAAAATATCTAGGAATAAATTTAACCAAGGAGGTGAAAGACCTATACAATGAAAACTATAAGGCATTATTGAAAGAACTGATGATGACATAAAGAACTGGAAAGATATTCCACACACATGGAATGAAAGAACAAATATAGTTAAAACACCCATACTACCAAAAGCAATCTACAGATTCAATGCAATCCCAATCAGAATCCCAATGACATTCTTCAGGGAAATAGAACAAAGAATCCTAAAATTCATATGGGGCAACAAAAGACCCCAAATAGCTAAAGCAATCCTGAGAAAAAAGAATCAAGCTTGAGGCATCACAATCCCTGACTTCAAAATATACTACAAAGCTGTAGTAATTAAACTAGCATGGTACTGGTACAAAAATAGACACACAGACTGATGGAACTGAATTGAAAGACCAGAAATAAAGCACTCATCTACAGACAGGGAATCTTTAACAAAGGAACCAAGAATGGAGAATGGAAAGGCTCTTCAGTAAACGGTGTTGGGAAAACTGGACAGCCATGTGCAAAAGAATGAAAGTAGACCTTTGTCTTTCACCATACACACAAATTAACTCAAAATGGATCAAAGACTTGAAGGTAGGATGTGAAAACCATAAAACTCCTAGAAGAAAATATAGGCAGTATACTCTGACATTGGTCTTAGAAGGATCTTTTCAAATACCACATCTACTCAGGCAAGGGAAACTTAGGGAAAAATAAACAAATGGGACTTCATCAAACTAAAGAGCTTCTGCAAGTCAAAGGAAACCAGGAACAAAATGAAAAGACAACCCACCAACTGGGAGAAAATATTTGCAAATCGTATATGCGACAAGGGGTTAAGATGTTCAACATCACTAATCATCAGGGAAGCGCAAATCAAAACTACACTGAGGTATCACCTTACACCCATTAGAATGGCTGTAATCAACAAGACAAAAATAACACTTGTTGGAGAGGACATGGAGAAAAGGGAACCCTCACATACTGCTGGTGGGAATGCAAATTCGTGTAGGCATTATGGAAAACCGTATGGAGATTTCTCAAAAAATTAAAAATGGAAAGATCATATGACCCACCTATCCCACTACTGGGTATTTATCCAAAGAACTTGAAATCAGCAATTCAAAGAGACTTATGCACCCCTATGTTCATTGCAGCATTATTCACAATAGCCAAGATGTGGAAGCAACCCAAGTGCTTCTCCACTGATGAATGGATAAAGAAGATGTGGTATATAAATACAATGGAATATTATTCACACACAAAAAAGGCAAAACCGTCCGATTTGTGACAACATGAAAGGACCTTGACAGTATTATGTTAAACAAAATAAGCAATACAGAGAAAGACAAATACCATATGATTTCACTCACATGTGGAAGATAAGCAAACACATGGACAAAGAGAACAGATCAGTGGTTACCAGAGGGAAAGGGGTTTGCGGGCACAGACATAAGGTGTAAGGGGGCACATTTATATGGTGGCTGGCAAATAATAATGTGCAACTGAAATTGCACAATGTTATAAACTATTATGACCTCAATAAAATAAAAAAATTAATAAAAGAATACATTGCACGTAAATAACTAGGAACCATGGGGATTTAAAGGTCTCAGACTGAAAAAAATAACACATATAACTTGGAATCTAAGCAGCAGGATATTAGAACTGTGGATTGTAGTTCCTGGAAGGCCTCCTGTGTAGCCTCTTTCTTTCTTTTCTTCCTCCCCCCCCCAGCTTTATTGAGGTATAATTGACAAAATTGTAAGATATTTAAAGTGTACATGATTTGATTTACATATACATTGTGAAAGGATTCCCACATTGAGTTAATTAACACATGCATCACCTCAAATAGTTATCCCTTTAGTTTTTCTTGGGGAGAAGACATGAAGTATTTGGATGAATCTTCATTCTGTCTTTTGTTTTATGAAGTTTGCTTTTCTAATAATACTACCAGTATGATGTTTACCTTGTCCAAATTCAAAGACATGAAGATATTCTCTTTTTGTTTAACTTACTTTATTTTTAAAACATTTTAATTGGAGTTCTGATTAATTAAATTATCTACCTTCATCAAGCATTTAATCCATGTATATTTAATGTAATTACTGGTAAGGTAGAATTTATGTCTGCCATTTTGCTCTTTCTTTTATATGTCTTACATCTTTTAGTTTCTTTATTCCTTTATTAATTCTTTTGTGTTAAATAGACATTTGTAGTGTACCACTTTAATTTCCTTGTTGATTCTTTTACCATATATTCTTAAATTGTTTTCTTAGTGGTTGCACTGGAGATTACAATCAGCATCTTAATTTATAAAATTCTAGTTCAGTTTAACACCAACTTATTTGAAATAGTACAAAAACAAAAACAAAACCTTGCTCCTTTATAGCTCCATTCTTTCTCTCCTTCTTTGTGCTGTTATTGTCATGCAAATTACATATTATACATTACATTCCCATGAACATGGATTCATAATTATGTTCCACACGGTTGTCTTTTATATCAGATAAGAGAGAAAAGAATTACAAACAAAAAATCCTTTTGTATTGTTTTGTATATTTATGTATGTTGTTACTCTTACTGGTGCTCCTTATTTTTTGTGTGTGGATTTGAGTTACTGCCCAGTGTCCTTTCATTTTAGCCTGAAGAACTCTCTTTAGTATTTTTTGTAGGGCGGGTCTGCTATCAACAAAGTTTCTCAGATATTTTTTCTGGGAATGTCTTAATTTTTCCTGTATTTTTGAAAGATAGTTTTGCTGGATACAGAATCCCTTGCTGACCCTCTTTTTCTTTCAGCACTTTGAATATATCATCCCACTACATTCTGGCTTCCTGGTTTCCGGTTAGCAATCAGTTGTTACTCTTATTGAAGATCCCTTGTACATGATGAGTCACTTCTCTCTTGCTGCTTTTAAGATTTTGTCTTTGGATTTCAATAGTTTCATTATGATGTGACTAGGTGTAGATCTTTTTGTGTATATCTTGCTTGGATTTTGTTGAGCTTCTTGGATATGTAGATTGTTTTTCATCAAATATGAGAAGTCTGTAGCCATTATTTCTTCAAAAAATATTTCGGCCACTGTCTCTTTCTCTCCTCTCTTCTTGGAGCTGCCACTTTGTGTAGGTTGGTACACTTTATGATGTCCTAGGTTTCTGAGGCATTGTTCCTTCTTCTTCATTCTTTTTTTACTTTCTTGTTTTATGCATGTCTCATAATTTTTTTGTTAGCAACTGGACATTTTAAATAATACAATGTGGTGACTTTGGAAATCAGATTCTCCCCCTCCCAGAGGGTTTGTGGTTGTTGTTGCTGTTTGTTGTTGTTTCTATGTCTAGTGATTTTTCTGAACTATTTCGGTAAAATTCTATATTCTTTGTGTTGTGTGGTCTTTGAAGTCTTTGCTTTGTTAACTTAGTGGTCAGATAAGTGTCTGAAGCCAGTAAGTCTCCCAGTCTTTGCTGGGAGTACCTTTAACATTCACCAGGCAATTGACAACTCAGCCTCAGCCTTTACTTCCTGCTTGTGCAGAGCCTCAAGGTCAGCCAGAGGTGATGACTTAGAGACTTCTCAGTTTTTTCCTGAGCATGTGTACAGACTAGGACACAGACACAGTACTACACATACATGTGTACTTCTGGATTACCAGGGATATGTCAGAGATTTTCAATGATTCTACAGATATTTCACTCCCTAGCTTCCCTTTTTAAATGTTTAGTTAGTCTATTGTTTGCACCAACTGTTATCCATTGCCTCAGGCAGTAATGAAGTGAAATAATTGTCTGTAATTCTTTTTGACAAACACCCCCAGGCACAAGGCTTTTGCACTGAGGGAGCTCCAACTCAGGTCAAATAAAGCTAGCTTTTCCTGGGAGCCACCAGACAAGTCAAATAAAGACAATTTTCTGGGAATGAGGTTTTGAAGAAGCCCCAACTCTGTTCTGGAGGCTACGAGGCTCCTTGTTTTCGTTGTAATTGTAGGATGTTGATTTTTAAGGATAATGTGAAGCTGGACAGTAAGGGATAGGAACAGGGAAAGTTCAAATGCCTCAGAACTTGTTCTTATTTAGATTCAGCACTTTTCTCTGGAATAAATGCTTTGTGGGTTGCTGCAATCTTTGGTTAATTTCCAGAACTCTGAAAAAGTTGATTCTAAGAATTGTTTTCCAGTTTTTCTGTTACTTTTATGGAGAAGAAAATTTCTGGAGGTCCTTATTCCACAATTTCACTGCCATTCCTCCTCAGATACAGCAGTTAACAAAAGAAAACTCTAAAGTAACAATCATGAATAGTTCAGGAAAATAGAGGAAAGAAATGGACAATCTGTAAGAAAGGATGGAGAATTACACCAGCAAATTGGAATCTATTAAAAGCGTCAAGTGAACATTATAATAAAGAAAAATACAGTATCTAAAATTATGATCTCACTGGATAAGTTTAACAGCATACTGAACACAGCAGAAGACAGAATTAGTAAAACAAAAGAACAATAAGAAGACCAAAAGAAGTACAGACAGAGAAAAAAGAAACAATGAAAAAACCAAAAGATAACAGTATAAGACACCTGTGGAATCAGCTCAGATGTTCTACCATATGCTTAACTGGGGTTCTAGAATGAAAGGACAGAGAGAATGGTGTAGAAGCAATCTTCAAAGAAATAATGGCTGATAATTTCCCAAGCTGATGAAAGGCATAGGTCTCAAGATTTCAAATGCTCTGCACACCCCAAGTAGGTAAACACAAAGAAAACCACACCTATGCAGATCAGAGTCAAATTATTGAAACCCAAAGACAAGTATAAAATCTTAAAGTTAAAGACTATGATGTGACATTTCAACAAAAGTAATGGAAGCCACAAGATAATGGGAACACCACCTTCAACACATTGAAAGAAAATAATAACCAACCTAGAATTCTATACCAGTAAAATAACCTAAAAGATGAAGGTGAAATAAACATTTTTTTTAATTTTCTAATGTATTAGATAATTTGAATAAGAAAATGTGTCTCATCTCTGTTTTTAAGACTAGTTTTTAGACCAGCTTTAGATTTACAACAAAACTGAGGGGGAAGTACAATGATTTCCCATATGCCCCTGAGCCACACACATGTACAGCCTCTCCCATTATCAACATCACTCACCAGAATTGTACCTTTTTTTTTTTTGACAAGGATCAACCTACATTAACACATCATAATCTTCCAAAGCCCATAGTTTTATGTTAGGTTCACTCTTGATATCATACATTCCCCAGGTTTGAACAAATGTATAATGACATGTATCCATCAATATGGTATCATACAGTATGTTCACTGTCCCCAAACTTGTGTGTGCTCTGCCTATTCATCTTTCCACACCCCTAGCAACCACTGATCTATTCATTGTCTCCATAGTTTTGTCTTTTCTAGTATGTCATGTAGTTGGAATCATAGTATGTAGCCTTTTCAAATTGGCTTCTTTCACTTAGCAGTATGCATTTAAGTTTCCTCCATGTCTTCCCATGGCTTGATAGCTCATTTCTCTTTAGCATTGATTAATACCCCATTGTCTGGATGTACCACCATTCACCTACTGAAGGACATTTTAGTTGCTTCCAAGTTTTTGGCAATTATGAATAAAACTGCTAAAATCATCTATGTGCAGATTTTGTGTGGACACAAGCTTCTCCTCTTTTTTTGAGACTTTTTTTCTTTTTAGACAAGTTTTAAGTACACAGCAAAATTGAGAGACAGATACAGAGATTTTTCATATACTGTCTGTCCACACACATGTGTAGCCTCTCCCATTATCAACATCCCCCAGCAGAATGGTATATTTGTTACAATTGATAAACTTACACATCATATTGACACCTCATATCACCCAAAGTCCATATTTACATTATGTTTCATTCCTAGCGTTCTACATTTTACAGGTTTGTCAAATATATAATGATATGTACCCATCATCATAGTATTATATGGAGTATTTTCACTGCCCTGAAAATTCTCGGCGCTTTGCCAAAATAAACATTTTTGAAGAAGCAAAAACTCATAAATAAAAAGAACATTATAGAAATAGCACACAAATAAATATAAAACTCTTATCATGATAAGCACTATGAAAAAGAGTTACAAAGTGCTGTAAGAGTATTGAATGAGATTGCATCTCATTCAGGATAGGCTCAAGGAAGCAACCGAATAATGAGTAGGAGTTAAAGACTGAAACTAGGACAGCATGAAAGTTTAAAAGAATGTAACCTCTCAGTAAAGCGATTAATCAAGGATTTGCAATCACACCCTGTGTTTAAAGTTAATTCTTTCTTTTACTAGGTAGGACTAGATATTTAAGCAACTTTTCATGAATGATGATACTATTTATTATGAATATTAATAGAATTAAATAAAATAAAGTCTATAGCAAATTTCAGGGGCAATAAAAAGACTTCCCTTACTGGAAGACTAATAGGTCAGAATCCAAAATTACATCCCTATTCATGTATTTTTTAATTTTTCTTAACTTATTTTGAGATAGAATTGATATAGCCACCCTAGAGGGTCTAGTGGTTAAGATTCGCTCTCTCATTGCCGTGGCCCAAGTTCGTCTCTGAGTCAGGGAACCACATCACCCATCTGTTGGTCGTCATACTGTGGCAGCTGTATGTTGCTATGATGCTGAAAGCTATGCCGCTGATATTTCGAATACCAGCAGGGCCACTCGTGGTGGACAGGTTTCAGCAGAGCTTCCAGACTAAGACAGACTAGGAAGAAGGACCTGGCCACCTACTTCCGAAAAAAAAAGGCCATGAAAACCCTATAAATAGCAGCAGAGCATTATCTGATACAGTGCCAGAAGGTGAGAGGATGGCACAAAAAGAGGGAGCAGGGTCCTGCTCTGTTGTACACAGGGTCTCTATGAGGCAGAATTGACTCAAGGGCACTAACAACAAAAAAATAATTGACATACAACATTATATTAGTTTCTGGTGCACAATGTAATGTTTTGATACTTGTACATATTGTGAAATGATCAAGACAATATGTAGTTACAAAAATGTTTTTGATGAGAACGTTTAAAATCTACTTTCTTAGCAACCTTAAAATATACATTACAGTAGGGTTAACCATAGTCACCATGCTGCCATAAGTGTCACCCACTAGTATGTTTTTAAAGATTCATTTTCTCTACAAAATTAAATGCCCCATTGGAGAAGTGAAAATTTAATCTCTTAGTTATTTACTCCTGGTTAATAATAGTTATTTACTCAATGGTAAATGCAGTTACCAGTGGGTTTTTAAGGACTAAAAGAGAAGAGAGAGAACAGATTATTTGTGTATTGGGTGTCTGTGTCAGGGTGGAATAAAGAGGAGAAATTATGCATTGCTAGAAAACATGACATATCTGGCAGGATAAGGGACAAGAAAACACATTTCATCAGCATTCCTATTATGAAGAAGAATGAATTTTACTCTTTCTCAAAAGTGGGAAGGTTGGATGGGGACAGGATTAGAAGAGGAGTGCATTTACTACTTAAAATTAAGTTAAAATGCCAAGCTGCAAGTGTTCCTTCTCAGAAGTACTGTAGAAATAATTTGAGATTCTGGATATCTTCCTCCAGGAAGAATATAGTTTTGCTTTGTGGCAGGCGGTTACAGTAGGGGTAGATGATATTTGTCTTGTCTGGATTTTAACTAGATCAAAATTGGCTTTTAGTCATTTTGAAGGACTCGTCTATTTCTTGTCTGCAGTTGCCAATTCCCTAGTCTAGCTTTGACTGTCAAGCAGACATTCCAGATATAGTTACTATGTGGTTGGAAATCATCATGGTGACATAATTAGTGGCTTAAAATTTGGGTCATTTTGTTAGTAGTTTTTCTTACTTGCTGTGCGTGTGTTCATTTCAATTCTAGTGTCAGAATGTTGGTACCAAACTTCCAGATAAAAACATAGAAAACTCCGTTTTCATCCATATTATACCATTCTCTGTGTGCCCCTCCCCCAACACTCTCTCATGGTGACTCTGAAGT
Organism: Equus przewalskii; assembly: GCF_037783145.1. Taxonomy (NCBI): domain Eukaryota; kingdom Metazoa; phylum Chordata; class Mammalia; order Perissodactyla; family Equidae; genus Equus; species Equus przewalskii. The sequence continues at coordinate 14,101,713 of NC_091843.1, forward strand.
CCCTCATCCTCACAGTCTGGGTCTCTGTTTAATTACTGATGAGAGATACAATGTAGCAAATTCAGCTCCCTGGCCTACCTGGACCTATGATCTGTAATACCTTCAAGGACTTCTTTCTTTCTAAATGGGGAGATTGAACAAATGTGTTTTCTCCTCTCCCTCCAAAATAGAACTAAAATTACTGTAGAGTAATTTTGAAATAGCCACGCAGACAAAGACAATGTGAGAAGAGACAAACTCAGATGACAGAAGTTAAGCCAATTTTGGAAGATGCAAAATAGATTGATATCTGACTTAGAGAGAAGAAAGCTAAAACTGAACTTCCTGCAAGTGAGTAGAGAGGGTGGGAAGAGCTAACAAGACGTGGGCTAAATGTGTGGCAAGCCTCGGGAATTCAAGACGCTAAATCTTGAGGCAGAAATGTGGAGTAGAGATGAAAATTGGAGGATTGGTTGAATGTCTGAATAAAGGAGCAGTTAGACCTTGTCTTAGGTAGGGATGAATTCTAAGAAAAATAGCTTAAAATGAGGATTCTTATGCAACTGGTTTATTGAATAGTGTTCTCAGGAGAAACCTGTAAGGCAAAGAGGAAAGCAGGATAGAGCAGGGGAGGAAGCTAAGTAAAATGCAGTTTCAGCTCAAATCTGAACTCAGCCTGATCTCTGATCTCTAGATCCTGGTCTACAGTATGAATGACCTCACAGAATTTTCTCCCATTTAGGAAGGGAGGTCAAGTTTTTGTACCCTCGTTTGAATCATTCATTGGCTGCAGAGACGACCACTAAAATGTGTGTGGCCCTGGGCAAATATGTTTTTATGGAGCTGCATCAATTAAGAAGGTTTTATTTAGGGCCAGCCCTGTGGCTGAGTGATTAAGTTCATATGCCCTTCTTCGGCGGCCCAGGGTTTTGCTAGTTCGGATCTTGGGCGTGGACATGGCACTGCTCATCAGGCCATGCTGAGGCAGCGTCCCACATGCCACAACTAGAAAGACCCACAACTAAAATATACAACTATGTACTGGGGGGATTTGGGGAGAAAAAGCAGAAAAAAAAGAAGATTGGCAATAATTGTTAGCTCAGGTGCCAATCTTTAAAAAAGAAAAAAAGAATGTTTTATTTAAAAACATATAAAATGAACAAGTTCATGTAAGGTATAGTGATTTACTGATGAACATTTTGAACAATGAGGAAGAGAAGATATAGATATTAGGGTTATCATTTTAGAATTTCAGCAGAAAGATAAAACAACATAGTTTTCATCTATGTCTTCTCTTGGGCTCTTTCAGCTATAATCACTACATTCTTAGAGTATTGCTGACACCTCTGCCTTCCATACCACCTCCATCAAGGGGGATATGAAAGGGGTGCATGGGCAGAGCGAGGAGAGCCATCCTATAAACACAAGGAATGTCCATTTTTTACCCGACATGGCTAAAAAACAAACTAGGAGAGTATAACCTCTCCATAGAAGACAGAGGCAAGAAAAATATTGATTGGAAGGGCACATTGGATTGCAAAGCAAAGGAACTGAAAATTTTAGGAGGAGACAGAGACAGGCACGCAGACTATCTGACATATGGTGTAGATTCTGCAGGGGTGTTGATGATACTGGAAAACTGTGAATAAAGTAAAGAACATCTACTGACACCCCCCATCATTGGGGGCTGTAGAACATAGGTAGTATGGTGGTGGGAACATGGACAGGCAACAGGCAACACATGGGCCCACACACAGGCTAAAGCTCACAGGTCAATGATAAACCATTGGTAACCAAGAGATCTGATCTTATCCTGTGTGTGACATAAGTGACAGTCACCTCAAATCAGTATTTCAGCACCATTCCAGTGGCCTAAACTCACATGATTCTATAAAAGAAATATTTGCTGGTCAGTGAGAGGGACGTCAGGCTGCTTTTCTGGAATTGGGGTCAGCCATGGGACCCTAGGCTACCCCCTAGTCTCGCATCCTGGATTTCCTCAGGATATCTGGTAGACCTCACATTAGCAGGGTTAGGGAAGTGCCCCAAAGGGCAGTAATGGAGTATAGGTCCAGGGCTCAGGCTTAAGACTCTCCCCACACCCAAACCTTCCCAGATGGTGCGTCTGGCCCCAGCCAGCCCAAAGTGTGAGAGGGGGACTTCTGCTGAAGAAGGCACTCTGAAGCACAAGGGTCACTCAGAACACTGGCACTCACATCTCCTCTATGCCCAAGGAAGAATATTGTACTATGCTTCTCCGAGAAAGCTGAGAAGCCCCATATAAAAGATATTCAGATACTAAAGACTGGAGGATTCCCAACAAAGTACTTATCGCCCCACCGTGAGACCCCGCCAGTAAACAAGGCTTGCTCCAGCACATAGAACAATCAACCTTTTATATAGTATCTCACTGTCGAATGTGAATAAACAGTCCATAATCAAAATTCAAAACCTCCTATTTGAGAAAACAGGAAAAACAAACCAATTCACAGAAACTTGGAGGAAACAAATAATGTAGGGAAAGCGAAATACTTCAAAATCACTATATACAGTTTACTCAGAGAAACACACAGAAAAAATGTCACATGTGGATAACACTAAATACAAACATATAAAAAAAGAAGTTTCTGAGGACAAGGAAGAGCTCATATAAATAAAACTAATAGCATAAGCATAATAAAAGGTAGATCGAAAGATTAGAAGAAAAATGGAGGAAATCTCCCCAAAAATAGAACTGAAAGACAAAGAGGTAGAAAATAAAAGAGAGCAAAAAAACCACTATGAAATGAGAAGATTAACAAGGAGAGCCAATGTCCAATTAAAAAGAATTTCTATTAGAACTGGAATGAGGTAAATTAACAAATAATAACAATAAACTGTAATTTGACAAAAGCAAAGGACAAAAATTTCCAGATTTAATTGAAAAAGACTTATGCCAAAGCATATTACCAGGAAATATAAGAAGAAGAGGAACAAAGAAAAATTCTTTAAAACTTTCCAGCTTATAAACAAACAAAAAGTAACAAATAAAAAAGGATCATATTAGAGGATTGGATATCAAAGTAGTATTAGAGAGTTGTACTTCCAGCACTGTTGGATTGTTCAAGGGCTTATTATGAAACACATTACCTTACTTTCAGCCATGAAGTAGATGCTAATTTTCAAAAGGATTATACTTCGACCTATTAGAATTAATTCAGGTGCCTCGAACATTGGCTGATAAAAAAAGTGTGAGGTACTTGGATTAATAAATAACATTTTTAAAGGTGAGAAAGAGGCATTTTTTATCCTGTTATATTAAAATAGGTGATAGATCTATACAATACAAAGGACATGGGTAAATTTAACAATTTTACTGAGGAAAATACATCAAGAATGCTGATGAGATATCACTCTGACAAGCAAGGAGTAGTCTATAAAAATGAACCAACTTGCTCCTTGATGTGAAGAAAAATCAGAAAAAGGATAAGACAATTAGGAGATCAAGGAATCATGTCTAAGACTTAAGTGGCAAATGGATGATAATTTAGGCAACAGCAAGAAAATTATTTTGGAGACACGTTAATTATATTCGCATTTTGAAAGCTACATTGTAGAAAGGTGAGGGATCTGGATAAAATCCTCAAAAGCCTGAAAAATTCACAGTTGAAACCTTAACTCTCCTCTCACCTGTACTAGTTTCAGAATTAAAACACTCCATTAGGCATTAATAACTTGAGATTCTCTTTCAGTTCAAAAGTACAAGTTGCCACATTATCCAGAGAAGAAAAGTCACACGCACACACATACACATGACCCATAATCTGTCAAGCTACTAAATTATTTTACATGTTTTTCTACCAACAAGCTGGCTTTCTGTCTATCTTTATGAAAACAAAGATTCACTTCTCAGAGCCTAATGGCTGACATGCTCCATTCAGCCCTGTAACAAAGTGTCCCAGTTAGAAGGGTAAATATTTGGCTTCCAGCTTAGATTTAACACTGCCAATTCCTTTCCTTTTATTGGTGTTCTTCCATTCCCTGAAAACTTCTTTTTCCTTTTAGAAAAAAAGAGGACATGGAAGGCAAAGATATTGCTTGGATTTTAAAAGGCTGAAAGTTAAAACCCTGCGGCCAGTTTTCCGGTTGGTCTTCAGGGGCGTCAGGGAGCTTTATAGAGCCAGGAACCCAGGCTGTAAATTAGGGTCTACGCCCTCTCTAACCTCTTTTAAATTGTTGCAGAAATATGTCATTCTGATGTTTAAAATCACTTTTGATTAAAATATTAAGCATTTTTGACATAAATTCATGACTCTATAGAACATTTGACTGAAGAATCAGAAGATGTGTTTTTCCCAATTGTTGTTTTAAATAATATTTGAACTGATATTCGGCTGAATTGCTCTTTTTAGGGGGAAGAAGATAAAGCTATCTTATGAATATTTATATACAAATGTTAATTTAAAACAGTACGTGAACTACAAGATTAAATTAAAAATAAAGTGTTTCAGTCTGAAATATAAAATCATCAATTATAAATTTAGCAGTGTGGTCCAGTGTATAAGGCCAACCATGAAGCCAGATGTCAAATTCTGCTGTGAGAAATCCAGTTTAGTTATTCAAACCATTTTCTTACCCTAGTGGTAGTCAAAAATATATTTTAATTAAAAAGTTACAAAATTTGGGGGTGGGAAAGACCTTGTAGACAATCTAATCTAATATCACCATTTTAGAGAATGAGAAACAAAGGACTTTAACAAGACAGAATCTCATCTTTTGCAAAGCTTGGTTTATGTGTTAATCTAGCAGTTGCTGATATTGATAGTTATAAAATTTCAAATACCTGATTTGACTGATTTTTCTATATTTGACTACCTATTTGAATTGACTTTTTTGTAGTCAATATTCAAATGAATCGGGAATTGGGAGAAAACATTTCAACAATTAATCTATCCTCTAGAAGCGATCTTGCAGAAAATGTTCACTGAGCTCAAATTATCTACTTTGGCTTCCAGGTTTATCAGTCTCACCAGTAAATGACAACTTCCCACTTCATTTAACCTGCCTCAAAACGGGCCAAAGGTAGGAAAAAATTGTGTCTGAACAATACGGGACCCCATAAACAACAACTAGATGTCTAGGGAAAGCCATGAATAAATAATTACTCTGTAAACCAAATTAACATATAACTTTAAAAGGGGAAAATGAAAAGAAAAAAATACAAGCTGAGCCAATCCTTTTCAAGGGGAATAAAAAAAACAACTGTCCTTTCCCGTTGAACCCAATTCTATCTCTTGCCCTATTTGCTGGCAACATGTTTAGAATTTGTCTTTGTGTATGTGCGTATTGCTTTATTTCCCTTCATTGTTAGCAGCCTTATCCATTCTTCTAACAATAGAAATCTCAGGAGAACATTTTCTCTAATCCTACTCCCAACTGTTAGTTCGGTTTGTTTATCTACTTTCTTGACTCACAGCCCAAACCTTCTGTATCAGTTTTGTTCCCAACAAGGGGAGCAGGAAAAGGACTCGTATGGCATTTTTAGAGCCATTTGTTATTGTGGCAGTGAGGAATCTGTAACACTCTGCACAGATTGTCAGTTTGTCCTATGATGGGAGAAATGGTAGTTAGACGAATAGGAAATTTGTGGTTTGCTTCTTAAAAATCCTTGTGTCTTTTACAATCACGATGGAAATGAAAGTGAAAAGAGCCTAGGAAATGAGAGTTAGGAGATAAACGTTATATCTTTCCTCTTGTTTATAAATTGTAATCTCAAAGGGGACAGGAGAATGAGTCTACAGCTTCATACCCCTTCGTTTAATGTCTCTGACTCATAGATACCCCAGCACACGCGTTCACAATGCCCGCTCAAGTATGCACACATCACCCTTCTCAGTTTCCTCATCCACAAAGAGAAGAAATAGACTGAGATTAACACGAAGGAAACTTCTAGCTCTACCATTCTGTGAAATGCTCTATTAAAGCAATAAAATAGAATAAATGCCATCAGTTGGCATCATTAAAAAGAATGTGATAAGCTGTTCTTTATTCTTTTTAGTGGAGCTGATATCCTCCGCTTCTGAAAAATTTATTCATGCTACACATTTCAAAGTGGGATTTACTTTGCTTGGATGTAGTTAGCTTTGAAGTAGAACTTCCTTTATCCAATTTTTTTCTTCTCTTTTGTTAATTTTTAAAAAGTTATATTTGCTACAATGTAGAGAGTTGGAAAATATTTTTTGGCATAAAAATCCACATTTTTAATGCAAAGATAATTTTAAGGTATTTTCCAGTGTTTTCTCATATCCACTTGGCATATTTATAATGATGAGAGACTAATAACATTATCCTATATTTCCACATAACATGAAATAAGCATTTCCCATGTTTTTCCCAGTCCTCAATACAATTATTTTAATGGTTGAAATGGTCTAATCATAGAGAGGATATACCCAAATTTTCTAGTCTATTTCATACAGTTGGACATACGGATGGTTTACAACTTTGCACTACTAAAAAGATGGTTCAATAAGCAAGTTTACACAGCTTTTTTCTTTATGCAAGGTGACTTTTCATTGCCAGCTAATGAGATTTGGCATAAACTGAAAGTAGTTACAAATCCATGTAGTCACTAATTGTTACCTGCTCTTCCTTCCCCCAAAAGCAATCCCAGCCCCCTTCCTTAGTTAATCTAATTTGCAATTTTTCTCTGAGTCTCAACCGAAAGTGTTACTTCCTTAAGAAGTCCCTCGCTGAGCCTCTCCATACTGTAGGTGGTTTCCACGATTATGTATTTCCACGGTATTTCCCTTCAGCGTTACTAGATGTTACACGTTTAATATCAACCTTCTATAATAGATTCTAAACATTATGAGGAGAGGAAAAGACACCTTTCTTGCTCATCTTAGTAATCTAGTGGATTCCTGGTGCCTAGTAGGTATTTAACAATGTTGTAAATTTTAATTTGAGAATAGGACTAACAAGAGGTGAAAAAGAGTTCTACATACTCAAATGACTTTCTTAAAGTATTTCAGTTCCAACAGCTGCTTTTGAAGTGAAAGACTTAATTAAAACTCAAATAGGTTTAATAAAAACACCCACAGTCTCCCATATAAATGACTATTCGCATTCAAACCAACAAGTTACTAAAATAGAGACACCCATTTGTTTTCTTAATTCACTGGATGTGGTTATTTGCATAGAACCTTTCCCAAATTGGTTTTGGTTTCCCTAGCTGGATCCAAGAGCATCACAGAAGGACCATTTCAACATTCTTTTCTCAGGTAGTTGCAGGGAAAGCTCATGATAAAGGGTCCACATACTTGCTAAAGAAGCAGATAATAATGTCAGTAATGAAAAGAAAACATTTTAGAGAAATTCAAATTAAGAAGAATATCACATGAATGCATTTTAGAGAGAACAGAAGTATTTCTTTTAGTGAACTGGCTTTCAAAAATGAGATCCAAAAGAATAATAAAAAATGAAAATTCATACAAGTTTCTTGGCATCATGTGCCTGTGGTTTTTACATGAAATTGCATAGAATCTTAGAACTATTTGCAGGCCATTCTAGAGAATAAGAGGAAGTACAAGTGAGCTGGGCTGTCTATTTGTCCTAGCGTATTTTTATATTTTCATCTGTTTTTTAAAACTGAAATAGAAATATAAAATATTTCTTGATTAAGAGTTTCCGCCACTAACTCATTTTTTTTTCTCTAAAGGATTTAAGGTTAACTAAATACTTGACTAAATATTTAACTCCATTAGTTCATTTCTAAAATGTTTATAAACATAAACTATGTGGCTAGGACTGTGATATTTAATCACAACACAAGATGAATAAAACATGACTATCCAAAACAGGAGACAAACGTAAATTTTATTGATATATTAGAGTTATTATGTGCTAAGTGCTGTAGAAATATAGGAATAACACTGTCTTGGAAAAATCAGTGAAAGCTTCATATTTAAACATCTTCTTTTTTGGGGGGGTGGGGAGAAGATTAGCCCTAAGCTAACATCTGCAGCCAATCCTCCTTTTTTTTACTGAGGAAGACCGGCCCTGTGCTAACATCCGTGCCCATCTTCCTCTATTTGATACATGGAACACCTGCCACAGCATGGCTTGACAAGTGGTGCCATGTCTGTACCCGGGATCCAAACCAGCGAATCTCGGCCGCCGAAGCGGAACTTAACTGCTGTGCCACCAGTTTGGCCCCTAAACATGTTTTTGATGGATAGAGAAAGGACTTCAAAGTAGAGAAGGTGTGTCTGGGCATTTAAGGCAAAGAAGCAATTCATGTGAAAAACATGGATGAATTGTGAAACGTTCCCTATGGCTGGAGTCTATGATGTATGACGTGGCATTGGAAGAGATAAGTTTGAAGAGGTAATTTGGGGCCATATTTTGAAGAAATGCAAGTTCCTGGTACACTATGAAAGGAAAAAAACAAAAAACATTGAACTGGGAGATAGGATATGTTAGGAGAACCGGATGGAACTATCAAAATAATACAGATAAGAATTAAGGAGGATTTAGATTACAAGGGATATACAATAAGGGTAAAGGATGCAGAATAGATTTGTGAGCTATTTCTGAAACAGAATATATAGAACTTTGTGGCTGATTGTATGTGAGTGGCAAAGACAAGATAAGCATGATTTTAAATATTCTAACTAGAAAGGGAGCCTGCAGGGTCACAGACAGGAGATAAAGAGAATAACTTTGCAGACAGACCTAGGTTTGAACACTGACTCAATTCTACTTGCTAGTCAAGTGATTTTAGGCAGGTAACTTCATTTTTCTGAGATTCAATTTCCTCTTTTGATTAAAACAAATATTTTTGTGAGTATTCAAAGAAATAATGTCTACAAATGTTTCACGCAGTGTCTGGCACACTCTAAGTGTTCATTAAACCTTTATTGTTATCATGATTGGTTCAGAGGCCAATGTCTAATGTAAAGTCATAAGATTCCCCATTTTTCCAAAGGTGCTGACTTTTTCTTTTCCAGATGGTTTAGATGTGAGTACTGGATGTGTGCATAATGATTGTTCTGTTCTGTCATCCCAACTAATGGGATTACAATGGACTCAACAAATATTTATTCAGGACTCAATACATGCCTGGTACTCTTCCAGATGCTCAGTTCACCTACATTAAAAGGTAGAACTTAAAAAATGGGCAGAGGAACTGAACAGACATTTTTCCAAAGAAGACATACAAATGGCCAACAGGTACATGAAAAAGTACTAAATATCAGGGAAATGCAAATTAGAACCACAATGAGACATCACCTCACACCTGTTAGAATGGCTATTATCAAAAAGACAAGAAATAACAAGTGTTGGTGAGGATGTAGAGAAAAAGGAACCCTCATGTACTATTGGTGGGAATATAAATTGGTGCAGCCACTACGTAAAACAGTATGGAGGTTCCTCGAAACTTGAAAATAGAACTACCATATGATCCAGCAATCTTACTTCTAGGTATAGATCCAAAGGAATTGAAATCACTATGTCAAAGAGATATCTGCACCCCCATGTTTACTGCAACATTATTTGCAACAGCCAAAACATGGAAACAACCTAAGTGTCCACCAACAGATGAATGGACAAAGAAAATATGGTATATAAACATACATACGTATATATATTATATATGTATATATACATAATGGGATATTAATCAACCATAAAGACGAAGAATAAAATTCTGCCACTTGTGACAACATAGATGGACCTTGAGGGCAATTATGCTAAGTGAAATAAGACAGACAGGGAAAGACAAATACTGTATGATCTCCTTGGACATGTGGAATCTAAAAAAACAAAGTGAACTCATAAAACAACAGATTGGTGGTTGCAAGAGATAGAGGGTGGGGGTTAGGGAAATGGGTGAAGGTGGTCAAAAGGTACAAACTTCCAGTTATAGGAGCAATCAGCTCTGGGGATGTAATGTGCAGCATGGTGACACAGTGAATAATACTGCATTGTATATTTGAATGTTCCTAAGATAGTAGATCTTAAAAATTCTCACCACAAGGAAAAAAAATTGTCTAACTACGTGAGGTCATGGATGTTAATTAAATTTATTGGGGTAATCATTTCCCAACATACACATATATCAAATTACTGTGTTGTACACTTTAAACTAATACAATGTTATATGTCAATTATGTCTTAGTAAAACTGAGAAAAAAAAAAAACAAAAAAGAAAGAGGCCCAACTTGTTTAAGAAAACGTTTAATAAAAAACAAACCAGCAAACAGAAACCACTTTATTTCAGAACTTGTCTAAGTAAACAATTTTAAAAAATGGATCATGTAAAACAATTAAATGACGTAAAAAATGAAAGTAGTGTCTTTCAGTAGAGTGGCCAGGAATGATCTCTTTGAGGCGCTCTGAAGAGGATAGAGATTGAATGTGTTTGAATCCCATAGGATGATCTCGAAGATTACATGAGGTAATTACGTTGAGCTTGTCTTCGGGAGAAATGAATGCAGCTAATCTGGGCTTCTAGCTAAGTACAGGAGTATGAAGTCCACATTTTTCCTGTTACTACCACATTTCTCCTTCCTCTCCAAGCACTGAGCCCTCTATCTTTCTGTATTTCTAAATTTTTAAACAGAACAACCTGGACGAACCGTACTCTCTTTGTCTTATAATATTTTATCTTGTCCTTCTTACTAGTTGGTATAAAAGATCATGGGGTTTTGGTATTTGTCACATCCACTGACGCTGAATGAGGACTTTGGAAAACACCCTTGGAACATGTGAAATACGCTAAAACCCAACAGCGATTTTATGAAGGTATAAATGTTACATAGTGCCACAGATTCATGAGGATACGATAGGAGACTTCTAAGGGCAAAGTTCCAAATAAAAGTGAAAATAGCAGTGGCAAGCTGATGATTCTCCCTCTGCCAGTGCTCTTCTTGTTATCCTGCTGGGAAGCTATAGGAACTCGAAGAGACTGAAATGTAACAATGGAAAAAGAATCTCCTGTAATTTACATGTAACATTCATAATTCAATTCTTGAAACCAGGCAAGAGATGTCCATGGAACTGTCTCATCAATAACATTTTCCAAATTTCTATTACCTGGGACTCAAGCGAACATTCATGATAGTTGCATTTGTGGTCATTTATCTGCAAAGACCATAGTTTAGAGCCTGACTCACGGAGACTATTCAATAAATAGCTAGTAATTGGAATAATCCAAGAATGATATGATCTCTATTTTTGTGTTAATTTTACTTTGAATATTGAAAATACATATTTAGGTATGTATTTATTTTAAAGTAGTTAAAATGATAAGTATGCTGGATACTGCTTCTCTTGAATTATTGCATGATTTTCCATCTCTCGCAAACTCTGTAAATTTTTGGTCCTCAAAAGTCAAGTAAAACTAATTGTTTCACAACCTTGTAATATTTTATACAGGAGCACTTCATTTGTTTCTGGCATTTTATCAGAACTGAAACTGCTTAAATCACAGAGTATTGAATTTAGCTCTTCTTTTATTAGTTTCAACATACTGTACCAGAAGGGTGAGATGGTTGTTGGCCTCAAACGACTGATTTCTACTCAACAAGGCATAAAGGAAAAGAACTCCTGGGCAACTTGATAGGAAATATGTCATCCACAGGTCAACAGGCTGCAACCACCCAAATTCATTTGTTTAGGCCTGATTAAGTCCAGCAGGGGGAGTATGAAAATGAATTCAAAAGGATCAAATAAGAGAGAAGCATCAGGAAAACCAAGTATCATACGCTTTCATTTCTTCCTACAATAGGAAGCTGTTGCCCTGTGCTGTCAAGTTCATGAACTTGCTAACAGCTTTTTATAGGAACAGTGCGTTTTCTACATTTGATCTAAAAGAGACATATCTGAGTGTTCACCAGTGTCCACTTGCATCCTGAATTGTGGCAGCATGGAACTCTTCACTGTCTGACATTTCCAAATTGGTCTTGGATACAACGCTTTGTGTGAGGTAAACCTGGTGCACTCCCAATCCTTCCTTGAAAAGGTTGACAAGAAACCCCAAATGAGACCATGTTTCACCGTCTAGTTGGCATTGCATGGTAGAGTGCAAGTTGAAGGTGGAGGGAAGTGGGGTCAGGAAAGAAAAGACGAAGCATGTAATTAAAGTACTTCTATCAGTAAGAAAAAGATCTATTTTTCTTTGAAAACTAAGGTAACTTTTTTTTAATCAATAATAAGGGACAACTGATATTTTAATAATGTATTATTTCTGATTTAAATACTGAAGTGTTTGGTTTCTATGCTTTTGGTGGTCTTCCTTTTTGTTCCATGGGTCTTTTAGTCATTTGGGAACGAATGGGCCCAAGTAGATGGAGTGTCTATGTTGCCCCCTAGTGGAATGCAGTGTTACAGCCATGATCTTCTGTTGAAGTTGGAATCAGTGCTCTTTGCCGTGCCAGTCTTTGGATCTTTCATATTCTCTGGCTCATTCTTCTTAACGGTAAGAGTAGAACTTTCACCTTGTTCCGCTTTCAAAATTTACTAGTTCTAAACTTTGAACAATTTTCTGACTTTCTCTCAACCATTTTTTCCTCATCCATAAAATGGGAACATTAATGCCACCTACTTCCAGGGGTGGTTGTGAGCACTAACTTTGATAGTGCCAGTGATGTCTACTGTACAATGCTTATCAATAGTAACTACTTGGTAAAAAGCTAGCTCTAATAATAAGTAATACTAATATTCTAGAAAACTCATATGTGTGAAAAAAAGGGAGGACATAGCGTTTCCTCTGGCGTTTGCTTTTCATTCTGATATATAAAGCTGTATTTGTAGATATCTACGAGTTTGAAACCAGTGAGGTCCTTACCTGTGTAAACTGTCATTTCACTGCTTCCACTTAGCTATCTCACAATTAAACACTCACCCAAAATTATCCTATTCACAATGAAGTAACTAGTGGGCCATGAAATGTTCACACTATGGGTTAGGACCAAATGCACGATTCAATTCTCTCTCTTCTTAGAAACTGTCGCTTTTGAAAGGCCACACAAAGTGATAGAAGTAATATGGAGGCAAGTCTTCTTATACATTGCACTGGCAGATAGATATAAAATATCCATCCCAATAATTAATTCCTCAGCTGTCTCTGCCACCTACTCTCCAATAGATAATTCCATTAAACGTGTGCTGAGCACATATGCTAGAGGCTCTTTGCTGCAATTTACACACATTGGTTCCTGATTCCTTTTAGGAAATTTTAAATGGTGAAAAGAGATAAACACTCTGATTATCTATGTGTCTGATAAATGAATGCCGCAACAAAATTTTACAGCTAAAAAGGTTAGCTAGTTAAGTGAGATTTTTTTTGTGCATTGAAAGGTCAGATTTTTTTCTTCCATTGCTGTGAAATTGCTTCTGCTTTTTAGCAAATCTTCTAAGACAGCTCTTCTCCTTGCAATGTTGACAAGGACACGAGAAGGATGTGGCCTGAGGAAATCAAATGAGCAGCATAAAATCCTGGCTGGAATCGCAGGCAGCCCACAGTTTGCGGTTTTTGAAAGTCTGTCAAAAAAGTTGCGTAATATGAAAGTGGAGACAGGACTTCTGAACAAAAATCAATAGCTGGATCTTTTGAACTGCCCATGTACAAAGTTCTAATGAAAATGTCCTTGAGGGGAGTTTTAATAGTGGACTTTGAGATCAGCTTCACCACCGGTCTGATAACACTACAGAACATTTGAAGTTTTCAAAGGATCCAAGCCCTGAAAAGTTTGGCTCCAACACTGAGGATGTAAATGCCTCTGAGGGATTTGAGAAATAGCAACCCACTGCTGAAGAATATACAATGTATGTGTTTCCTGAACCGTGTCAAATTTTAGCCACAGGATACAATTTACTTCAAGGGGGTTGATAGCTCTCTAAAAAGCGGCACTCCACGTTCAAACCAATAATTGATAAGGCACCAGGTACCACGTACTCAGGGCGCAGGGATGACTGAAAAGAAATCACCCAGGAGAGCTGATTAGAAGATACATTTTCTAAATAAGTTTGATTTAATCTTCTGACCAAGTGGGTACTTATATTCCTTGACAGTGCTTTTCTCTTTCTTTCTTTTCCTTTTTTCTTTCATTTCTTTCTCTTTTTTTCATATTTGTTCACCTCAGTTTCAGCTAGAAAATTATATTCACAGCTCTAAAAATCACTATAGTAGCACCAGTGTACAAATCGGAGGTGAACATTTTAGGTCAATTACTGCCAATTCTTTAGTTTTCTCATCTCCAAATCTTAAACAAAAATATCCCTTAGCTGTGGATGAAAATTTCTTACTCGGTAGATTGGAAAATATCAAACAAATAAGCAAAATACACATTCACTAACATTCACAAAATCTGGCCTCCAAAACTGGAAATGTTTCAGTTCTCAATTAAGCTGCTTTTGGAAAATTTATATTTATGCTATCCTTGAAAATATCAACCTACCTACCCAGCAAAGGTAAGCAAAACTGTTTTTGTGAAGTGAGTGATAAAGAAAATTGATTTTTTTTCCTGTTGGTCTCTACTCTAGCTGTCAAATCCCCCTGTTGCACACAGAACAGAGTAATAGCTTAAAAATAAAATTACCAACTAGTGTTTAGAGGGTTGTATCATTGATTTGAACTATTTTTTCATTTTTATATTATTTTTTCTTTTTTTTGAGGAAGATTAGCCCTGAGCTAACATCTACCGCTAATCCTCCTCTTTTTACTGAGGAAGACTGGCCCTGAGCTAACATCCATGCCCATCTTCCTCTACTTTATATGTGGGACACCTGCCTCGGCATGGCTTGCCAAGGGGTGCCATGTCCCCACCCCGGATCGGAACCAGCAAAGCCCTGGCCGCTGAAGCAGAATGTGGGAATTTCACTGCTGCGCCACCAGGCTGGCCCCTGAACTATTTTTTAATATTAAGTAAATATACTACAATTATGTTGTTATTAATATGATCTGGATAGGACTGTTACTTTTTATTACTACTAATTATTCATTCAAAGTCACTATGGCTAAACTGAGGGGTTTTTTCCTGTTATTTCCTCTCAGACAAATTTTACAAGGCAAGAAGATTATTTTAAAAACATAGGAGGTTGTGTAACTTGTCCCACATTAGGATTTAAACCCGGACTATCTGACTTCCCCATCCCGAACCCAAGCTCTCAGTCACTCTTTAGCCACACTGCCTCTGGAGACTCCTGATCAGCTGCTCAGATGCCAACAAAAACAGCATAGATGGCATCACCAGAGTTCGGTGTTAAAACTCAGCAGTCGTAATTGATGGTTTGAGTCTCGGGATTGGTTACTGTCTTAGACGGGGCTCCAGAGGAGTAGAGTCTGAAACAGGAAGGCTTGTGCAGGTGACTTATTGAGGGAGCACTCTCGGATAAAAACCAACAGTCACAAACCTATGTGGAAGTGAGAGGAGCAAAACAGAGCAGGGGGCAAAGCCAAGCAAAGATGTGGGATCTACTGAAGTCTAACCTCAGCCTGCTCCCACAGGGAGCTCTGGAGCCTGAGGAATACCACAGAGTTATTCCACCTTGACACAAGGGCGTCAGGCATATCAGTCGTATATAGACTATTGTCTACCATGAGAGGGGGGAGGAGGGGCATAAACTGAGAAGTATCTCTGTGTAAATTGATTCCCAGCAGGCAAGGGCAGTTCCCCAGAAAAATGTGCTTCTGTGAGCCACTTAGCGTCAGTAATCACAGCAGCCAGGGGAAAGGTGTCCTGTCAAGCAAAGAGGATGTGGGAAGGGCAACAACAGCAGCTCCTGTAGGTGGGAAGAGAAGGTAGGAGGTTGGTTGAAAGATGATGCCATCAGTGTACTTTGTTTTCCAGTATAACTACCAGTAACCTGGAGGAGAGACTGGCTTCTTCTCCCAGTCTGCTACTAATGTTGTCCTTCATTAAATGTTTCTTAACTTCTTTAGGTCTCCGGTATCTCGTTAGTAAAACATGCTTCGTGGACCAGACTATCTCCAAGGTGGAATGCAGTTTTTAAAATCATGGTTCCATTTCCAAAATTTTTTCCCTAGAATATTTTTTCTCCCCAAAACAAATGTTTAGTTAATCTGTATTTCCTATGTCTGGAGTTTAATTATAAGTTTCCTACAATAAGAATTAGACTCCCTGAAGAAATGGGAGTTTCCCTTTTAGACATGGGAATAATCTGAACTTTATATACTACTGGTTATTCACATCTGTCTAGATTTTATGAAATTACTGCAGACTCAGCAAGTCTTATCCACTTAGAATATTTCTCCTGATATTGGCCTCAAGGAATGCGTCTCTAGATCATTAATTAGAGTACCATCATTTTCCCTGATGATCAATTTTGAGTAGAGGACTCATCTTTGAATCATATTTCTCCAATTTTTATCATGTCACACTTTCTTTCATTCATTTCCAGTTACTGCCATCACTTGGGTTCACACGCTTAACCCTTGATGGCTATGTTATCAATGGTTCTATTCCTCTCCCCTGACACATTTTACATGCTGCTGCAGGATGTCTTCCGACAGCTGTACCTTTTTACAGAATCCCCTCCACTGAAAATGGGAAACAAAAAAAAAACCATCACCGCAAAAAAAAGTAACTATGTGAGCTGATGGATATATAAACTAGCCTAGTTGTGGTGATCATTTCACAATGTGTATGTATACTAAAACATAAAGTTGCACACCTTAAATATATACAAATGCTGTTTGTCAATTATATCCCAAGAAAGCTGAAAATGAAATAAAAGAAACTTTAATAGAAAACAAGAAACAAATAACTTCCCAAGTTCTTTTACTTTGGTATCCAATGACCTTCAAAAGAAAAACGTTTCAAAGTCGTGCTTACAACTTTATCTACAAAAGAAGGTATAGTATAGAGTTAAAAGCACAGGCTGTGGAGACAGACTGAATTGCAATTACTGCTTTACCAGTAATTGCTGTGTGAAGTTACTTCACTTTTCTGTGTTTCATTTTCCTCAACTATAAAAGGGAGATGATAAAAGTACCTATCGAACTAGGATATTATGAGTGTTAAGAGTTAACAAATGTAAAATGTTTAGATCAGTGCCCGACACACATTAGGGCTCACCAAAAGTTATGATTATTAATTATTAATGGTTATCTCTGTTTCAGTCAAACAGGTCTATTCAATATTTCAAAATATTTCTTATAATTTTCAAACATTCATTTTCTTGTTAATTCTTTCAACAGCTATTTATTAAGCACCTAACTTGTGCAATGTGAACAGCACCAGTTTAGGGTATAAAAACAAAAAAGGACTCTGCCTTTATGTAAATTACAGTCTAAAGTGAAAGTAGACATTAATGAG
Source organism: Equus przewalskii (assembly GCF_037783145.1). Taxonomy (NCBI): domain Eukaryota; kingdom Metazoa; phylum Chordata; class Mammalia; order Perissodactyla; family Equidae; genus Equus; species Equus przewalskii. The sequence continues at coordinate 14,119,016 of NC_091843.1, forward strand.
TAATGCCAATAAATGTCCACATGCTCATTCTATGTTCTTCCTTTCTCCCACTTAGAATACCTTCCTCCTTATTCTCTACCTGTTGATTTCTAACATTTTTGTCAAGGCCTAGTTCAAACTCAAGGGATTTATTTCTTTGGAAGAGGATGCTTGAGTCAAAACAAATTTTCTATACTGAATATTGATATAACAATTATGTTCTATTCTATTATGGAGTTACTAATTTACACATTGCTTATATCTTCTCCTTAAATTTAAATCACATTCTCATGTTCTTTGGATAGATACTCAGCAGTGGAATAGCTGGATCACATGGTAGTTCTATTACTAATTTTTCCAGAAATCTCCATACTGTTTTCCATAGTGGCTACACCAGTTTGCATTCTCACCAGCAGTCTATGAGACTTCCCCTTTCTCCGCATCCCCTTCAACACTTGTTATTTCTTGTCTTGTTAATTATAGCCATTCTGATGGGTGTGAGATGATACCTCATTGTAGCTTTGGTTTGCATTTCCCTACTAATTAGTGATGTTGAACATCTTTTGATGTGCCTATTAGCCAACTGTATATCTTCTTTGGAAAAATGTGTGTTCGAATCTTTTGTCCGTTTTTTAATTTTGTTGTTGTTGAGATGTATGAGTTCTTTATATATTTTGGTTATTAACCCCTTATTGGATATAGTTTGCAAATATGTTCTCCCAATTGTTAGGTTGTCTTTTCGTTTTGTCGATGGTTTCCTTTGCTGTGCAGAAGTTTTTTAGCTTGATGTAGTCCCATTTGTTTATTTTTTTATTGCTTCCCTTGCCTGGTCAGACACATTATTTGAAAATATGTTGGTAAGACCGATGTCAAAGAGTGTACTGACTATGTTTTCTTCTAGAATTTTTATGGTTTCAGGTCTTCCATTAAAGTCTTTAACCCATTTTGTGTTAATTTTTGTGTGTAGTATTAGACAATGGTCTACTTTCATTCTTTTGCATGTGGCTGTCCAGTTTCCCTAACACCATTTATTGAAGAGACTTTCCTTTCTCCATTGTATGTTCTTGGCTCCATTGTCAAAAATTAGCTGTCCATAGACGTGTGGCTTTATTTCTGGGCTCTCAATCCTGTTCCATTGATCTGTGTGTCTGTTTTTGTGCCAGTACCAAGCTGTTTTGATTACTATAGCTTTGTAGAATATGTTGGAATCAGGGAATATGATACCTCCAGCTTTGTTCTTTTTTCTCAGGACTCCTTTGGCTATTCAGGTTGTTTTGTTCTATATAAATTTTAGGATTCTTTGCTCTATTTCTGTGAAAAATATCATTGGAACTTTGACAGAGATCACACTGAATCTGTAGATTGCTTTAGGAAGTATGGACATTTTAACTATGTTAATTCTTTCAATCCAAGAGGATGGAATATCTCTTAATTTCTTTGTGTCTTCTTCAATTTCTTTCAACAATGTTTTGTAGTTTTCAAAGCACAGGTCTTTTTTGGTCCAAAGAACATGAAAACATGAATGCGTAAAGATATATGCACCCCTATGTTCATTGCAGCCTTATTCACAATAGCCAAGACTTGAAAGCAACCTAGGTGCTCATCAAGGGGCAAATGGATAAAGAAGAGGTGATATATATAAGCAATGGAATACTACTCAGCCATAAAAGAAGATGAAATTTTGCCATTTGCAACAACATGGATGGACCTGGAGAGTATTATGCTAAGTGAAAGAAGTCAGAGGAAGAAAGTCAAATACCACATAATCTCGCTCATAAATAGAAGATAAAAACAACAAATAATCACAGAGAGACAGAGATTGGAGTGGTCGTTACCAGAGGGGAAAGCGGGGAGAGAGGTGGGCAAAATGGGTGATTAGGCATATGTGTATGGTGGTGGATGTTAATTATTCTTTGGGTGGTGAACATGATGTAATCTACACAGAAATCGAATTATAATGATGTACACCTGAAATTTATATAATATTATAATCCAATGTTACCTCAATAAAGAAAAAAAAGAAAAACTTAAATCACAGCATTCTTGAGGACACAGACCAAAATATTCTCTTGTGTCTTTCTTCAAATGCCTACCAATGTCTTGAACAGGAACTGTGAAAAGCATATTAGTTGACAAGTGATCAATCTTTCAATCTGTTGCCTCAGACAAAGATTTTAGCTTAATGATCTGTTGCCGCAGATATTTTCTGGCCTGCTTTGTCGAGATGGTCTGATAGTCTTGTTCATCAAAGAAAGAATGATAGTGACCAAAATCTATTCCATTGGCAAAGGGAGGCTTCAACAAGAAGAACCAGAAAACACTGAAGACTAAATCTCTGATTTCTCCAATGTAAAGAAATAGAAAACAAGAAGTCCTTGTTGCTGAAGGTACAGCCTTTGTTAACAGGGAGCTCTTTCTTCAAGATGGAGAAGAATTCATCTAGCTTAGAGCTGGCCAAACAGATTGCCAAGCTCTAGGGGAAAAGGTATCATTAACTTCAGATTTCGTGCAAGCAAAAGAATTTCTTAAAACATCTATGATGCTTGCCACAGAAGCAGAATTCTAGCCTGCCACACCAGCTATCACACACACTTACTAGCTTCAGCTCAAGATACATGCCCTTATTTGGTTTCATCTCGCTTGCTAGCCATGCATGTGACATTCGTCCTGGAATTTCTCTCATCCCATCTCATCTAATCATCTCTTTGTCTAAGTCCCTTTGTTATTAGAGCCTTGAATTCTCCTGGAACCCTCTCAGTTTGATCTTAGCTGGGAATCCCCAAAGATTCACATTCCTTATGTACTTAACTATTTATTGGGAGCCTGCTTCAGCCTCGCATTGTTCTAGAAATTTGGCATATAACATAACCAAGGCCAAAGAAACAATGTTTCTATCCACAAGGACCTTATACTCAAGTAGAGGAAGGCTAAAATAAACAAACTATTAAATATATATAATATATGCGGGGGTTTATAAGAGCTGTGGAGAAAAAGAGACAGGATAACAGGATGTAGAACGCCAACCTGATGGTAGAGGAGTCGAAGGAGTGATTACTATTCTATATGGAATAGTCAGGGAAAGCCACTCTTTATACAGTAGTTAAGAATCCAGGATCTAGAATCACATTTCCTGGATGTGAATCTCAGATCTATCATTAACTAGTCTTATGATCTTTGGAAATTTTTTGTTTTCGTTTTATATTTTAGTCTCTCGCTTGTAAAATGTGAATGTAAAATATTATCAACTGCATAAAGTTATTGTAAGGAGTAAGTGAGATGACATTTAACACTTAGAAAAGAGGCCTAGAATGTATTAAGTACTTTGCAAATACTCATTATTATTGTTATTGTTATTGATCAAATCTAACTGCTAACCCCTCAAAAATCTAGAAGACCACAACTTGGCCTTTCATAAGAGTTTGGGCATGTTTGGAGAAATAGTGACGAGGCAATTTGACTGAGCATCTTACTACTAGTAACTTCTGGCTCTCTTTTTCATGAAGGATGTGATGCGGTTACATATTGCGGTTACAATATGTGTAAGGGTGTACAGTCATACAGGCTAAGGTACAATATGTAGCACGATCCTACTCCCATGGAAAATAACTGGGGAAACTAGTTGAATGAGAAAATAAATATAACTCTCTACATTAGGAACACTTCATTTATTAAGTATTGTACTTGAATTTGGATTTCTTCATAAATACTTTAAAAAGTTATAAAAAAAATGTGTTCCCATTTTCAATCTTATGGGTAATAGGATAACATCAGCTATGCACAAATTCAGCCTTCAAATTAATAGGCATCCTAAGTGACCTCTTGGGATTTATTCCCCCTTGACAACCAGTGGATGCTAAGGAGAAGAGCCAAAATCATAATTTTTGATTCTAGTGGTTAGAAAATACTACTTTTCCCCCCCATACTTTCCATAATGGAAGAGAATTCCAATGGACTGCTTCTCTCTTCTATAATGCACTTGAGTCAATTCCATATCAAACGGCAGAGAAGGAAGTCAGGATTTAATCATCACCTGCCTCTTGGTTAAATTGATGAAGTCCACTTTTCTCCTGGTGAATATTCACTTAGCTCTGATTGAATCAGTACTTTAATACCATAAGTGGACAGAAGTCTTTAGAGAGATTTCTCTACCCCAATCATTAAAATGTTTTCTGCTTTAACTATAGACCAAGTATAAAGTATGCCACGGTTTCCTACCACTGTAACAAATGTGTAAGGCAGACATATAAGTGATTTAAGGACAGTTGGAAATGAAACAAGATTTTTGTCATTATTCTCATTCCACTAATCTGTTTTGAAACACAAAATGCAAATCCACAAGGGTATGCTTAATATAAAACAATGAAAAATGAATGAAATGAATTTTTCATTATGTTTTTCAAACTAGCATAATATACAAAGAAGCAAGTTTTCTGCTCTACTAAAAACAAATCAAAAGACCACCAGAAAATTAAAATAAAACATAACAACACTAGAATTATAAAAGACAAAAATTCAATTTAAAGTCAAATAAAATGTCAATTACTTTTTTCGACTGAAGGAAGCAAATGTATTCTAGAAAGGCTAAATATATTTTTCAGTATAAAAGAATTAGCAAATTCTATGCATATAGAAGATTCGAATGTTGATGTGCTTTAATAAAGAAAGATAAGTAATGGTTATTCCACTCAGGAAGTATTGTGTAACGCTCTGCTTCCATATCAATTAACACTAGCAAGGAAATCGCTTTCATTATTATTATTAAATTATAATCTAGATGACTCATTGAGGCCAAGAATATACTATATAACACTTTGTCACTAGTGCATTTGTCCTTCTATATTTAACAAGTTTTTCAAGAAAGCCTTCCCAAAATTTCTCCCCACAGCAAAAAGCTCTCATATCTTCTTCCATGGAAATCCTGATCTGACCAGTAATCCATCAAAGATCAAAGCAATGGAATCCTACAAAGAAGCTGATCTGTACAAGCTTGGACAGGATGGAAGGATCTGTGATCTTTGAGGCTGAACAGAGCCTCTGAGACCAATAGCTTTAAACTTTGAAGTTGCATGGCTTGTTGAAGTGAAAAATCAGCTTACAGTAGGAGGGGAGAGGTCAGAGCAGGAGAGAGAAGAAATAATAAACATATCTTCATAACTTTTAATTGGTGAACCTCGCTGGTGGGGAAGAAATGATCTCAATATGGGGATAATTTAACTCAGTCCTTTTCCATTACATATCTTCTTTTTAGCACCAAATGTGAACACCTTCTCTTCTTGCATCTTATCCTACCACCACGCAATGAATCAGCAGAGACTGGTTGAGCAATGTCGGAGGGAGCCATAAGTTGGCCCTAAAGTTAATAGTATTAGTCTGAAATATAAAAAGCTACTGTTTAGTGGATCCAAAATTGCTGATTATTAGCAACTGCATGTAGTTCAACCAAAAAAGGAAAACCAGAATAAAGGATAGATAACTAGAAATTCTATTTTTGTGGGAATATACTGTAGGACATTCTACTAAATTGGCATGGGGCAGGTGCCAGTGGAGTGGAACACTCCAACTTTCCAAATATCTTTTACACATTACTTCATTCTAGCAGCAGCAAATCTTGTTAAAAAGCGTGAACATATCAACAAGTAATGATATGGAAGGATACCCAAGATGTACTACTGAAAGCAAATAAAAACATTGCTAAACTACGTCTCAGTTTTATAAGTCTGTTTATTAGTAAATGTATACAGAAAATGTAGCAAAACATACATGGTAATTGTTAGCAGGAATTAACAATGATTGTTGTCTCTGGGGAGTGAAATTATGGAAGCCTTCAAATTTCTGTGTTATATTTCTGAAATGTCTAAATTTATTTTGTAACCTGTGTTACTTCGGTAATCAGAAAAATAAAGACACTATATTTAATAGAAACAGCATTTATAATAAGTTATTGGCTTGCCAACAATTCTACCTTTTAGAATACAGAGAAAATGACAAACTAACTTCCATTCTGAGTGATACAGACCTAGCTGGGGAAGTGAATGTAAAGGAGAGCTCTTTTGCCATCTCTCATTCCTTTTCTTCCTCATTTTCATCCTCTGCCTTAATTTTTTATTCATAGGTCTTTTCCATACTACATTATCCGTGTAACTTAATTTTAATTCCTATCTTACAGTTGGGAAAAATGAGATCAGAGTTACTCAGCGATAAGTCCCTGAACATAGAGCTAACAGGGAACCCACCAAGAATTTGAATTCAGGTCTTGAAACTCTATACTGCTGAGTTTTTCCTGTAGTCTACATTACCAAATAAACTTGTTACCTTAAGCTTATAATTCAAGCAGGGAATCTGGGGCATATTTAAATCTACTTAAATCTCATTTCATAAAATCACAGGAAAAAAATCCTAACAGGCATAACTCATTGTTTCAGATGGGGAAGCTACTACAAGAGTTTTGAGAGACTTATAAAATTAGCATCTGATAGTACAGTTGGGGGGGTCTTAAAGAAGAAGAAATCATGAATTCATTGAAAGAGAAATCCACAACAGCGTACAAAAGGCTTAGAACTTTCAGGGATGAAGAGAAGTGGTTGACTGGATTGCAAAAATGGTAATAGCAAAACAAAAGCTGAAAATGAATTAAGCTGGTGAATAATGTTAAAAGTAACAATTGGCAATTTTGTAATATTTTGAATAGGAACAACAACCAGGTAAAGAAGGGATGCTTGATGAAATGCAAATGGTATAACACAGTCAAATACTATGTTTGCTCAATATTATTTGTCAAGAAAATGATCTTCAGACTAGAAAATGTAGAGCAATAACTGAAGGTCAATTCAGTGAATATATTACTTTTAAAAGCTTATCTAAATGAGTACAGATACAGACGAGCTGCATTCCAGGGTCCTGAAAGAACTTAGAAATGTGATTGTTGGCAGATAGGCAAGTTTTTAAGAATTTTATATGAGGATATTTTCTAAAACATGAAGAAGCTGGGATTAAATAAACTGTGGGCCAGACAGCTCGTGACTGACTCTGTGAAAATGATGTATGAGTATTTTAGAAAGCAAGGAATAGAAGCCAATATCAAAATGCTTGTACCACAACTAGCTTTTTTTTTTTTTTTGAGGAAGATTAGCCCTGAGCTAAAATCCACCGCCAATCCTCCTTTTTTTTGCTGGGGAAGATTGGCTTTGAGCTAACGTCTGTGCACATCTTCCTCTATTTCCTATGTGGGATGCCTGTCACAGCATGGCTTGACAAGCAGTGCTAGGTCCGTGCCAGGGATCCAAACCGGTGAACCCCAGGCTGCCAAAGCAGAGTGTGTAAACTTAACCACTGCACCACTGGGCGGGCCCCAGCTTATTGTTCTTTTTTATAATGAAACTAGACTGACAGAAAATTATATAAACATAGTTTATCTGGAGTTTGCAAGGCATTTAACAACATATTTCATGATATTCTTACAGGATGTGATGGAGAAGCACGCTTTGATAATAATATACAGTCACGTGTCACTTAATGACAAGGGTTTCATGGTTGTGTGAACATCATAGAGTATACTAATGCAACCCTGGATGGTACAGCCTATTACGCACCTAAACTGTATGGTAGTCATCTTATGGGATCACTCTCATATATGTGGTCTGTCGTTGACCAAAATGTCATTACGCTGTGCATGATTGTAATTAGGTGGATTTACAATTGGTATTAAATCCTTACCTTGAGGGTCCTGATGAAAGGATATGTGACAACTTGGAGAAAATTCTCTAGTGGTGTGATGTCTAGCAGCACTTCTAAGTTTGTATGAACATATCCTTGTACCATTCAACATTTTCCGGGTGAGTTGTATGAGGACATTAATCTAATACTGATTATACTAAATTTGCATATGACCCTAATTTGGAAGATATGACCCATGAAGATCTAAAATAGTGAGAATGATAGACCAAATCTAATCATGATACTTAATTAGTAAATGTAATTTCTGCACTTTGATCTATCTAATCAGCAACTGTAAAAGTAGAGAATAGATGAGGCCTAGGTTAATACAAAAAATAAATATATATATATGCATACACACATATACCCATTTGTAGGGAACATCTCTTTTTTTGTACACCCCAAATTCATTTACTCTTCATCAAACAGCACCTTAGTTTTCCATTAGGGAACCAGTTTGCTCAACTCTCAGGCCCATAGCTGACTCTCAATGTCTGATTTCATTTCCTGACTCCTGGGTGTGGGCATGTGATTCAGATGTGGACAATGAGAAATTTGCATCCCTGTAGCCAAAGGAATTGGTGCAGATGAAGGAAAGTAACACAAGATGGATGAATCAAGCCATCTCCAAGACTTTTGCTAGAACTATTGAGAAGACCATCTCTCTACTGAGGTTGCTCAGCTGTAGGACTATAAGCCTTGAGCTTCTGGCAGCTATCTTAGTAATTTATGGGAAGAACTTGCATGAGAATCAAGCCAACATAAAGGAAAGCCAAACTGGGAGTTGGAAAAAGACGGATTCTTGATAGCATTGTTTGAAACCAGGATCTAGACATGTCTAAAGCCAGAGACCATTCTTGGAGTATTATATCCAATTTTGAATCATGTGTTCCAAAGGCAAGCAAAGACAAGCTGAAGAGTATTACATATTCTTCAATTAAATTCAACCAAATTCTGATTGGTTTAACCAGCTAAATGCTAAAATTTGCTTCCAAACTTTAAATAAGATTTCAAAAATTATTAAAATGGATTATTATAAAATGTCTACTCAAACCTAGCTTCTATATTTCTAATTAGGAACTGTATTTGCTCCTTATAAAATTCTGATTAGGCTCTTAGTTCATTATTTTAAAAGATTCTATTCTTTCATTCAGTAAACTACTATTGTAGTGATAACTATGTGTCAAGAATACATTAATCAAAGCAACACGCAATTGGGAAATTACTGTAACTGATAAAACTATGCATATGTTGCCAAAATAAATTCAATACATTTTAAAGGAAAATTTCAGTAAGATTCTTATATACATTTCAAACTCCTCTACTTATAAAAAACATACAAAATGAAAGGGCAATAAGTACCTTGAAAGAATATGTGCAATAAACAAGGTGCTATTACGATTGACAAAGAATGTTCTCAAATCAAGAAAAGAAAAAAGGGAAGCAAAAACGAGAAAAAATTCACCAACTAAAATGGAAATGGATCATGCATGGAAATTAACCATAAAAAACAACACAATTATCAATAAAACTTATAAAAAGTTAAACTACATAAGAATAAAAATTATCCAAATGAAAACAATAATGAGATTATTTTGCCTGTTTAGCAAAGATTGTCAAATTTTATTGTTTTATTCCCATCAGTTGATTGGGAGTATAAATTGGTAAAATATTATTTTATTTTGGTGAGGAAGATTGATCCTGAGCTAACATCTGTAGCCAATTCCCTCTTTTTGCTTGAAGAAGAGTGACCCTGAACTAACATCTGTGCCAATCTTCCTCCATTTTGTATATGGAACGCTGCCACAGCATGGCTTGATGTGCAGTTCATATGTCCGTGCCTGGGCTCCAAACGCTTGAACCCTGGGCCACCGAAGCAGAGCATGCGAACTTAATCACTATACCACTGGGCCAGCCCCTGGTAAAATATTTTTTGAAAGCAATTTGATAAATTTATCAAAAGCCCCAAATATGATCGTATTCTTTGACTCAGTTATTACACTGCTTATATTTAATCCTGAAGAAAATCAGCGATATAAAAGTATGTTTGTTGCAGTATTATTTATACTATTGAAAATGCACAGCAAAATATCCATAAAGAAAGAAATGATTTTAAATTAATTGGTTTTTATTTATACAATCGGATGCTAAGTAACCATTAAAGTCATGCCCTCAAAAAAATAAAAATAAATACACATTACATTGCTAAGTTTAAAAAATAAAATAAACTTTAGGGGCAAGCCCAGTGTCGCAGCAGTTAAGTTCGCATGTTCTGTTTCGGTGGCCTGGGTTCACCTGTTAGGATCCCCGGTGTGGACATGACACCACTTGTCAAGCCATGCTGTGGTAGGCGTCCCACATATAAAGTAGAGGAAGATGGGTATAGATGTTAGCTCAGGGCCAGTCTTCCTCAGCAAGAAGAGAAGGATTGGCTGCATATGTTAGCCTAGGGCTAATATTTCCTCCCCCCCAAAAAAGTTTACATGTTATGTTTCCAATTTTTATGTTAAAAATTCCAATTTTTAAGCATTTTAAATGGTTGCAAATGAACACACCAATGCATATTTTTTCTTTGAGTGTATGTGATTTTCTTTTGTAAATATTATCATACATTAAGAAAATACCCAGGGGCCAGCCCCATGGCCGAGTGGTTAAGTTCGTGTGCTTCGCTTCCACGACCCAGGGTTTCACTGGTTCAGATGCTGGACGGGGATATGGCACCACTCATTAGGCCTTGCTGAGGTGGTGTTCCACATGCCACAACTAGAAGGACCCACAACTAAAATATACAACTCTGTACTGGGGGGATTTGGGGAGAAAAATCAGAAAAAAACCTCAAAAAACGATTGGCAACAGTAGTTAGCTCAGGTGCCAATCTTTAAAAAAAGAAAAAAAGAGGAAGAAAATGCCCAGATCCTAAGCATAGAGTTTGATGAACCCCCTGAAACTAACTTGTGCCCCTTTCAGTCCTTACGTCAGAACAAAGATAGTTACTATCCTGACTTCTCATACTATGAATTAGCTTTGCCTGTTTTTGAAGTTTATATAAATGGAATAGTGTGATATGTACTCTTTTGTCTGGCGTTTTGGGCTCCTTATCACGTTCATGAAATGCATCCATGTGGTTATGTGAAATCACAATTCATTCATTTTCATTGCTTTATTGTCTTTCATTCTCTGAATACACTACAACATATTTACATCAATTCTACTGTTGACCACTTGGGTAGTTTCCAGTTTTAGTTATCACAAATAGTGCAGTTATGAAGATCCTCAAGGTTTATGTCTTCCAGAGAATGTATATATGCATTTCTATCGGTTATAGTCTTGGGAGGGGAGATAGAGAGTCATAGAGCATGGCTATGATCACCTGCAGTAAATACTGCTAGAGTTTTCAAAGTGTTTTCCACCAATTTTATACTACCACCAGCAGGATTCTTGTTTCTCCACACCCTTGACAACATTTGACATTATTCTTTGTCTGTCTTTGTTTTAGCCATTCTGGTAGGCATTCAATAGTATTTTTTTGTAGTTTTAATTAACATATTTTGATGACTAGTGAAATAGGATTATACTTGATTTTAATTTTCTTCCCTATACTGTCTTGTATTTTTAAATATCTCTACTATGAACAAGTATAAATCCAATAATTACAAATACAAATCTCTAAACAAATGTGCATGTACTGCTTTGTTACCATATAATTTTTCTGAAATCAATTGTTGCTTGTACATTTTATCTCATAAATGAAATTGCAACTTCAAAATCAAGGATAACAATTCTTATTTTATTCCCTATAGCTTAGAACAGAATATTTGTAATTTGGAAATGCCAGTTAGCAAGATACCCTTGTTTAAATTTCTTACTCATTATTCGAAGGCTTAGGCTTGACATCATTTATTTTATATGGAGGAAAGAAAGAAGGAAAAAAGTAAATTGAATGTTTTTTTCCCCCAAATTCAATTCAAACTATGGTTCTTCCTATAATGTTAAATAAACATATATTTCACGCATATGCTGGTTTTTGCATGTTTACTATGAGCATATATGACCATTTCAATAAAAAAAATGGGCTTTTAAAATGAATAAGTATTACAAACTATTACAAAATAAGCATACGATTTATTTATATGCTCATCAATGATATTAAGCACTTAAAAGGATTAGCATATAATATAATCAATAAGTTTAGACTAAATATTTGCCTACGAACCGCTCCATAATGCCTAGGTAATGTCCAGCCACACTAGTTGTAAATTCTCTGGGTTCTAACACTTTTCATTAACAAATATCTCTGCCTGAGTAAATCACGCCTGGAATTATGGGAGAGAGCCAGCTCTTCCACCTTCCTAAAGCACAGACATATGTGACTAGAAAGCTGTCATTGTTCTATACTTTCCCTCGGAGTGCACAAAGCTGGGTGTAGTGAAATATCAAGTTTGCATAGGTTGGAAGGTGAGGACAAGGAAAATCGGGAAGATATTTTCTTTTTCTTCATTGATATTTATCTATAAAACTTGTTCGTAGAAAGGAGGAAATCATTTTAGTGTAGAAAAGCTGTTTCTGAGAAATACAGTGAGAGAAGCTCTACTCACTGCAAAGGACACACCAAAATGTCAGCAAGTATAAGCGAATATTCACAAAGCCTAAATTGGTAGGTCTGTCACCTCTTAAGAACTACCTTTATCTTCCTTATCCCTAGAAGAAGATCCTTCAGTGGAGATATTTCCTCTTATCCTTTAGAATAGCTCTTTGCAGACATTAGAAGAGATTTTGAGGGGAGGAGGTACTTGCTTAAGACGAAAAGCACCATTGTGTGTAGAAGGATGTCTGATACTTAAATTATGAAGCAAATGAAAAGATTATGGAACATTTCTCATACAAATCATAAGAACCTTTTAGAAACTAAATCTGATTTAAGAAGGTAAACGTGTTGTCATAAGGCATTTTGAATGACATTATTAAATGTCGTAAACTGAAGATTAACTTTCCTTGGTATAAATTTGCTTCCATCTGAACAGCAAAGATTCTAAATAATCCCTCAAAAGACTGGGGAGAAGTTGGCAGCTTGTGTAAGCCTTTTACCCTTCTTTAATGTGAAAGTAAACTGTGAAAGCCATCATGTCTAAGAAAAGGGTAATCAAGAAAAATATCATTAAAGTGTGTTTGAGATTAACTGTTGCACGAAAGAGCTTGTCTGATACCTTACACAAGTAACTGGATTTTGTTTTCCAATGTATGCTGATTGACTCAACGGTCAGAGCAGACTGAATTGTATTTTTGTAAGGCTCTTCAACAGGCAGCCAAATAAATAGCTTTTGCCCCGCTGCATGGTCTGCTGTTTGCTTAAGCAAAAATCCAATTTCTGGAGAGGACTCCACGAAGGCTAAATTCCCTGCCATTTACAAGTGTCCCATTAGAGTAGCTTTCTATATGGAAATAACATTCCAAGACAAGGAGAGAAACGTTAGGTCTGAGGTCCGCTGTTCCTGATGTGTTTTATTATTTCTTTTTCATTTGAAGAGGAGAGCTGTTCTCCCAGGAGAAAGGAGGAAAAAGAGAGAGTCGTGTTTGAATACAAATGTCTCAAGAAACTGGAGCTTCTTTTAAAAGTGAAATCTCTCCTTTTTTTGGTATGCATCAAGGACAAGGGGAAAACTGACAGCTTCGCACTCAGGCTGTCTCTCATTAAAAGATTTTTTTAATTAAGAATTCAAAGGAAAAAACTCCAAGTGGAGCAGCATATATTAGAGATGGGGAGGCTTGGGTTTGATTACTGTTTCCTTTAGTGCATCTGGAGGAAGCTTTTATTTGAAAATAGCCACGATTAGACTGAGACAACCTGTGTGTCTGGTTCATAGGGTACCATATGAAGGCCTGGAAGTTTTGCAATAGCCTTTTTCTTGAAAGTGAGAAAAATAAATCTTAATAGAGGTTCATAAATTTTCAGGAATGTTTTAACTAACAAAACTAGTGTCGCTGATGTTAATAAAATGCTCATTGATTTTTTTAAAATCAATTATTGGCATATAAAATCTCTGTAATGGATTAAAGTGTCTAGTCAAATATATGCTTGTTTTTTAAACAATTGATTTATATTCTTGCAAATGAATAGCCATGCCCCTTTACATTAGCTGCCTTTAGCTTTTAATTTAAAGAAATGAACACACATTTAGTATCGTAATATAGTTATTTAAAAAGAATTTACCTAAAAGGACAAATAAACTCATAGAAAGTGTTCTAGAAAACGTAGTTGTATTACAATGTTAGTTTGTTTGAATTAGATAAATGCCTATTGACTTAGTTGTTACACATACTATAGAAACTAAAAAGTAAATTGATGTTTCCACGAAAGCTTCACAAAAGGAAAAGTCTAAAATATCACCATGAGGACAAGGTAATTCTGTTTATCAAATTTCCTTTTCATACAGCTCAAGAGTGGTGGAGTTTGTTTATTCATGATCATCAGGGCTCGACTTTAATATTACTAAATGTCATGTAAAAAATAATAATAAGTCAAGTAAAGCTCCAGTAGTACACAATCTTTGGGAAACAAATCTAGTCAAAGGAACCTGAAAGGGTTTTTCTCTGAATCCTATTAGTCTCACTTCATGTTAGGAAATAACATTAGAGTGAAACATACCTTTAACTGAGAGCCTTTATTTAGTGCAAAGAGAAGCATTCTACTACTTCTTTGAGTATCATGATTCCCACTGGGAAAAAAACGAGAAAGACATATAATCCAAGGCAACTAAGAGAACTTGACTGTTAGAGAGGTCTTGTATCTTGACCGTGCCCAAATCTTTACACAAATGTAACCAAAGCAGGACTATTGGAAGAATATGGAACAGAGGAGAAAACAGTAGGCTCAGGGCAACCTCCATGATGTTGGGTATTTGCTCCATCCCTTCGCCTTTAAGTTTCCTTATTTGTAAAAGCAAAAATTTTATTTATGTCTTTATTTTTTTGGTGAGGAAGAATTACCCTGAGCTAACATCTGTTGCCAATCTTCTTCTTTTTGCTTGAGGAAGGTTGGCCCTGAGCTATCATCTGTGCCAATCTTCCTCTATTTTGTATGTGGGTTGCTGCCACAGCAAGGCTTGATGAGTAGTATACATCTGCATGTGGGCTCCAAACCCCACGAACCCATGTTGCCAAAGCAGCGCATGTAGAAATTAACCACTTTACCACTATGCCAGCCCCTTGAAAGCAAGGAATTTTGAGTAGGTTTTCTTTAAGTCCATTTGACCTTCCAACTTAGTGATCCTATATGACTTGCAGGACTTTATAAAAATTTATTTCCTTGTACTTAAGCTGTCCTGAATTTGATCACCTTTTCTGACTTATCATACATATAAGCAGAGCTGGCTTTGTCTTTAGCATCACTTTCACCAACATGTTGGTGTTAGGAAGACAGGAATTTGGTCAAGATAGATCTGTGTTCACAAACTACCAAGTGGTTGTTCATGGTTAGAAATAGAACTCCATTTACGGGATTTGCACTGTCTACATGATAGAACTTAATTTTTCACAACAGCCAAATGTTTGCTCATATTTCCTTCACTTGCTATGTATACCTATGGTTGAGATGCTGTATACATCATACACAGAATTATTCCACGCTCTTAAATTGCCAGTCAAGCTGAGGAAGTGTGTCAGCCAGAGACCAAGATAATATTTTCAGGTGCTAGATGTGTTTATTTAAAAAAGGGATAAAACACTTCATTCAAATTAGATAAAAATGCTATTCAGAATTATTTGCAGGTGTCAGGAAAAGAAAAAAACAACAAAGTACCCTACACAATCATATTCCTTCCTGTCACTAGGACTTAGAATTTCATTTTGAGAAGTATCACTCATCATTGGACAACTACTGAGCTAGAAGCCTATTGCTTTTTGATGGCATTTTAAGATGAAGCCATCAAGGTACATTTGGTTCTGGCCACTTAATGTTAAAAGGGAGAGATAAAGAACACATTATCATTTTGTTTCTTGATTCAAAATTTAAATTGAGTAGCTGGGGACGATGATATAATCCACAATATGAGTTCTGATTCTATCCTCCAGAGACTATCAGACCTTTGTTATCACTGAGGGCTGGATTCACTTTTGACACATAACTCGTTTAGAATGAGAAACTCACAGGGCAGGCAATGGGAGGTTTACACTGAAGCTGCCTCCTAGAGGCCAGCAGCTCAAATGAGAAAGTAGGATCCTACGGACATTTTCATTTGGTACCATTCTGCCTGTTGCTGAGATCTTGGAAGCATTTTGGTTGTCTCAGGAGGTGAAGAGGGAGCTGAACAAATCCAGATTGGATTTTTGCTCTTCTCCATCCAGTAAAGAAAAATGGAAAGTTTCATTCCAGTGAAGCCTGGGTGATCCATGCCAGCGCCTCTGGATTCAATTTGAAAAAAATTTTTTTATCCGGTGGTGAACACGATGTAATGTATACAGAATTCGAAATATGATGTACATACGAAAAAATAAAAATTAAAAAAAAAATTTTAGAGCATCCATAAAAACTAAATAAGAACAAAATTCTTGCCTACTCTACATAATATCCAGAATACTATTTTCATCATTTTTTAGTCTGTCAATTATATTTTGTTTCCAGTAAACTTAAGGCTATCTTTTCTTGATTATTTCAGAAATATTTAAGATTAACAGATAGTAGTTATCTGTTAACGATTAAAAGTACTTATGAAATTCATGTTAACAGGTTTCAGAACCCTTAACTTATGTAGAACCAAATTACAATATTATAATAAAATTCATAATATTAAAATTATTTAAGGGTTATCGATTTGAATGAGGTGTGTATATGTGGGTAACTTTTCATTATGAGTGCAAATTTTTTGACTCAAGGAATTCTTAGAATTAAACTATGCAGATAACTGAACACTGTCAGTGTGAGCACAAGCAACATTTCTGTGTGCCTGTTAGTCTATGTCTTCTTAACTTAGAACTGTCTGGTACCCATATTCCTGCCTCCCTCCCCTATTACCCACATCCACTGCCCCCAAATCTCTTGCTTCAATTCTGATTCAACTACTCCTGCTGAATGAACAGTTGTACTCTCTCCTTACCAGCCTTGGCCACAGCCTACTGGATTAAAGGTGAACACTTTAGCCAAACTGGATCATTCATATTTTCTCTACCTAGGAATTAGAATCAGAATGAAGAGATTCTATATAGTGATGAGAGTCTATCTTTCCCTAAAACTAGGGCATCAAAGCAGAGAGAGCCAGTGCATAGAGTGAAGTGCACACATGTCCACAGAAAAGTACAGTCAGCAGAGCATATAGCGCCAGAGAGACAAAGAAGCCTTTCTGCCATTCCAGTTCTGTGTTCATTCCTGTTTGGAGGAAGAACTATACCTCCTCACCTTTGATCGAGATGGCCTGTATACTTCTGGTAAATTCTACTCTTTGTCTTTTTCTTTCACCATAAGCTGGTCTGATTGAGGTATCTGTTACTTGTATCCAAAAGAACCGCATCATGCACAGCAGACGAGAGAAAAACAGATTAATATCTAACTGCCCTCAAGAAAAGAGATAACGAGCAAAATAATTACCCCAAGTAAGTTTCGAAAGAGGAATGGAAACTGGAAAATATAGTGCATTTTATTATCATATTAAACTGTCAAGCCCAGCATCTTTTTAATTAAATAACATTTGTTTTAGGAAGCTCCAGAGCTATCCTGAGCTGAATCCAAGTTTGTCCATACCACTGCTGATCTTGGCCTTGTAAGAAAATGGTTTGGATTCTGACTTCTGAGACGTTCACTTTGATCAGATTCTTACTTTAATACTCAGACTTTGGAAACTTTGAAATAACTCAAAATAGATGTATTAAAAAGTGTGTTCTGAGATAGTACATGTCATCATGGAGTTCTGGATTTTATGCTTAAGGCAGGAATAATAAATATAGAATTGCATTAATCTTGTTCAAAGAACTTTCTGCAGCATCTCCTTCTGACAATTATATTTTATACCAAAGTCAAATTGAAATCAAATTTTTAAAAATTAAGAAGCATAGAAGACTTAATCCTTTATAGATCCAGGAAATACAATAATGGTAGTTTTTTTAGAGGAAATTTTGATCTTTAAAATAAGACAGAAACAAACTCAATTAATTATATTTCAAATCTTTTAAACAAATTTAAGTTTTAGAAACATATCATCTTCACTTATTAACAAAAATATATATTCTCATCAATCTACCAATGTGGCCAATTTTCTGTTAGTAGTAGAATGTCGATTTTAAATGATTGTGTTAGCGATGTGATTTACATGGTTGTATGCATATAACAATTCACATATACATATATCACTCTTTGTAAAGTTTTTGATAAAGTGCTAACTTTAATTGAGTACTATCAAGAGTTTTAATAAATGTGAAGAAATCGTTTTGTGACTTATTTTAAGAATAAATTTTACCTCCATGTAAATTGCTCTTGTCTCTCTCCCTACCTAACCGTCAATGCAGTGAATACTTTAGTAATATATTCAAAAATTGATATTTCAAGTGCCATTAAAAAATCTGATCAACAATTTGCCATGGGCAAATCTAGAAATTCACACTTGAAGTAGTAGAAATTCTCAGTTCTTTTTTTCCCCACTAAGCCTCTCCTATCCCTTCAGATTCACATGCATAATGATTCAGTTTTCATATTAAACTTTGCAACTTCTATCAAAAATTACTGGAGTTGAATGCACAAATATTATTTCATCTTTTATTGTGTGATTAACTAAAATCTCTCAGACACACTTATAAAAATGAAACTTTAAACATGACGGTTAGGTAATGGCTTATCACTTTATAGTTTTATTGAAACTGCAGATGTGACAAAATGTGTCACAGAAAATAATTAGTGTATAATACAAAATTAAAAATAGTAGATGCTCATAAAGAGCTTACTGTGTCCTAGGTACTATGATTTATATGTATTAACTAATTAATAGTCTTAAAATATATGTTTTGGTCCTATTTCTATTTTAAAGATGAAGAAATTAAGTTATAGATAGAGTAATTAGCACACCCAGGCTGACAGAGCAAGTAAGTGTGTAGAAATGAGATTTGACTTCAGGGCATATGGCTCCTCAGTCTATGCTTTCTGCCATTAAAGTTTATCATCTCACAAAAGAGGACCAAAAAAAAAAAAAAGGGCTCTCATACTGATAGTAAGGTATGTGCTGAGTAATTTACTATTTAATCTGTGCAAAAATCCTTATTTATAATCAAAGAGTGAGTTTGAGGAGATTAAGTAACTTGTCTAAGGACACACATATTTGGAGCAACATCCCCGGTTCAGAGCAATAGCCATTAGCATTGCAGCCTAGTTTCTTCCTCTGCCTAATCCTGCCTCCTTCCTTCCCTTCCACAGGTGCTGATCCCATGAGCACTCCCTAATAAATTTCTTGCAGGTTAATCTCCATCTAAAAATTTGCTTCTCAGAAAACTCAACATGCAACACATGATAAAAGGCATTTATTCGCTCAGACAACTGAACATCTAGTGGTAAGTTTGTCATCAAAGTTCATTTGATTAAGAGGTTAGAATGAAGTTCTTTCTGTTTTCTGTTCTCCCTTTCAGTGTCAGCTTCACTCCATGGCTTATTTTTTGCAGGGGTGGAAAAATCATTCCCATACTTCCAGTCCTCACGCTTGCCGGTCACCCCATCCAGAAGGAGATTCCAAATGAAGTTCACTGTGATTGGACTGTTTAACTCACAAAATAGAGAGTTGGAAAGTGCTAACTGGCTTAAACAAATGAGTGGTTACCCCAAGAGCTTGAGGTGGAGTCATCTTCCACTGGGTTGCTTTGAGGAAGTGGAGCGTGGCCAAAGCAAAATCTGGTTGCCGTTAGAAAAGGAGGATGAATAGGTGTTGAATGTTGGGTAGTTGATAAACATCTATAATACTCCCTAAGAGGGAGAAGAGAAACAGAATAGTCCTCTCTTTTTTCATTCAGTTCCCTCCGCAGTTTTCAAATGAGAAATATTCCCCTCAACTTTTTATTAGCTAACTCGGATTATCCACAGTTTAAAATTCATTTCCTCCACAGTGCCATCTGTGTCATGTCAAAGACAAGTTTAGAGGTTCCCCCACAATATTCCCACAGAGTAATGTATCGACACTACCACATTTTATTTAATCACCTGTTTAATACTTTTGTCTTAGAGAGGACAATTGATTCTTTGAGGGCAGATCCCGCATCTTGTTCATCATTGTATCTGCTGCTGGTAACCCAGGGCTTGACAAGCAAAAGACATTCCATTGTTTTGGAATAAGTACATAAATCAATGCGAATGCTGGCTTTTCCTGGACATGTGCCCAAGAGGTTTTTAATAGTGTGAAGGATCCATAATTCTAACTTCTCTACTGATGAGCTCATTAATAACAGAAAAAAAAAATAGGCCAAGAGGAAGAAAGCAAAGGATCACTCTCCCTCACTAGATTGTAACTTCCCTGAGAACAGAAAATATAAACACAGATAAATCTTGCCTGTTGAGAATGTGCATATTAAATGTGCATTCACAGATGAGAGAAGAAAGCCAGGCTCGTTCATACTTATGTCTAAACTGCTGGTAAGAATTTTTTTAAAAACCACAGAGGACAGAATTTCACGGAGGAGAAAGTGATCATGGTTTTTAGGGTGCTAAATAAGTTTGAGGTCATTAAACAAGATAGGAAATTCAAAAGAAGGAGCCTTTGCTTTTTGAAGCTGGTGCATCATGAGTTTGTTTATGAATATGCCGAAGTTGGGAAACTGAAGAGGATTTGAGTGAACAAATGTAGAAAGCAAGAAGAACCACCAGTTTGTAATAGTTGATACTTCTATTAAGAAAAATATATTTTGTCTGTACAGTGCTAGTTCCTTAAGAATTTTGTTTATAAGTAAAGTTACTGGTCTTCTTGGAAGATCGTACACACCTATTCCTTGCTTATTCACTTCAATTTATTCCTAGAAATTCTGCTGCTAAGTGAAAAAGTTATAACATGAAAAAATATTTTCCTTTAATTTTAACGAGAAAAAATATGATATAGTCCAACCTAACCCAAGATATTTTTACAGGTAGAAAATTATATCAATTAACAAGAAAAACAAGTTTATACAAGTGATAAATAACAATCTGAAAATAAACAAACACAGTCGTTTGTATGTAACATGTAATATAATGAATACATATTGTACTTGCTGAAGCAGGATACCTAACAGCGGCTGGGGACCGGCAGAGAATGTGTGTAAGGGAGTCATTCTTCGGAATTCACTGTTTTTGAGACATTTCCTTAATCAATTTTACAGACTTTACAGGCCCATAGTCATTTTACACTCAACTTAAATGTAAAGTTAAAATACTTTTGGAGGAAAATTAAGGACAAACAAGAGGGCACTTTAAAACAAGTATGAAACACACGTATGGATAACAGACAAATATTTATAGAAGATGCTCCCTCTACATCCTTCTCACTTATCATATATAGACAAAGAAAAACATGTTGGGATCATTCAAAAGTGAATGGTGCACAATTCAATTTTGTTCCATATGATATACTCTGAATACAAACTATTGTGTCATGAAAATTGATGAGTGTTTCATTGCCTAAAATCGTCAGGTGAAAATATCATTTCTTATAGTGTAGTTATTTAGTAAGTTTTAGGATGAATGACTCATTATACTGAAAAAAGGAGCCATTGTCAATAAATAGTTTAACTCGTCAAGAGCTATTACGGGGAAAAATAATTAATTGAAGAGTAGTTATGCAAAATGTCTCTACTTGTCTGACTATCTATATATCCTGCTATATTAGAACTTATCACATTAAGAAAAATATATTGTTCTGATCACCCCAGAGTGCTTTTATTCCCATTATGTTTTCATTTTTGTGCAACTAATCATAAATATTACACTTTGTTTTATATATAGTACTCACTCACTCACTTACTCACTCAGAGTTTCATTATTGAGACAATAATGAATGCAATTCACTGTAGCCTACTATTTTCCAAGCATTGTATTAGATGTTGTATACAAAATTATGGCCATTAGCATAAAAATAATAGAGATAACGCAATTCTAATCAACTTTCAAAAGCCAGGCTAAATTCCAGATTTACCTCAAGGTTCTATAGCCCTTTCTGAAATCCCACGTTTCAGTGCAATTTTTAAAAATATAAAACAGATGCAGAAAAAAAGCACAAATCATAGGTTCACAGCATAATGAATTTTTACGAAATGAAGAAAGCCCTCTGACCAGGCCCTGAATCAAGAAGCAGAACATCACTGGAACTCCACAAGTGTGATCATGTCTCTTTACCAACCGCCTCCCTAAAGGGTAACCTCCATTTTGAGTTCTCACACCATAGAGAGTTTGGACTTTATTAAGTGTAACCATACAGTTTGTATCAGAAAGAAGTATATGTCTTCTTTCACCCAATAGTGTGTGTGCAAGATCATCCTATTTTTACATATTGTAATAATTGACTAGTTGTCACTATTGTCTGGTGTTGTTGATTGGACTAATACAGAATTTCTTTTTCCATTCTACTGTATGTGGGGCTTTTTTCCCATTTTTGGGCTACTATATATATGCTAATATATATATGTGCTAATATATGTGCTATTAATATGTACAAGTTGCATATTCATGTACAATTCATGTTGATACATTTTCATTTCTTTTGGGTAAAAACCTAGGCATGGAATGGCTGGCTTAAATGATAAGCATATATTTAAATTAATCAGAAACAAAGTGTTTTCCAAAGTGATTGTACCATATTCCATTTTCACTGGTATATCATTTTAAATTTCCACTGGTTTCTAAGAGGACTGAGAGGAGGCCTGGCATCACCCTCCCGGGTGTTCGGACAAGCAACAAGGGGACCCCCTCCACCACCCATCCCTGCAGGGCTAGGATTAGCTGCCTGTGGGCTTCTCTATCCCCAGCCAATCACCAGGGAGGAGTTCTTGAAGGGTTTCTTTCTTTCCCTCCTGTTTAGCTTCCAGAAGCCAGACCCAGAGGTCTGCCGGTGCTCAGTAGTTGCTGGCATAGGGAGGGTGAGCTCTGTTTAAATTAAATAAATAAATAAATAAATGAATAAATAAATTTCCACCCCTTTCAGTGCTTCCACATCCCCTCCAATACTTGCTATGGTCAACCTTTTAATTTAAGCCATTCTACAGGGTGTTTTATTATGTCTCCATATGGTTTTAATTTGCACTTCCCTGATGACTAATGAGGTTGAGCACATATGAAAATATGCTTAGCTGCCATTTTTATAGCTCCTCTTATTTTTTTTGGTGAAGAAGATTGGCCCTGAGCTAACATCTATTGCCAATCGTCCTCTTTTAACCTGAGGTAGATTGTCACTGAGCTAACATCTGTGTCAATCTTCCTCCATTTTATGTGGGAGGCTGCCACAGCATGGCCTGACGAGTGGTGCTAGATCTGTGCCCAGGATCCAAACCTGCAAATTCTGGGCTGCTGACGTGGAGTGTGCGAACTTAACTGCTATGCCACAGGGCTGGCTGCTAATCTTGCTCTTTTTTTTGCTTGAGGAAGATTAACCCTGCATGGCTGCCTTTTTGAAGTATCTAAATATTTTGCCTATTTTTTTCAACTGAGTGGTTGTCTACTTACTATTAAGTTGCAAGAGTTATTGGTATTTGATAGACAAAAGTTTTTGTCATATATATGTTTTGAGAATATTTTCTCTCAGTCTCTGACTTGCTTTTTCATTTTTTCTTAATTGTATCCTCAAAGGGCAGAAGTGAAATTTATCCATTTCTTAATTGTTGTTTTTTGCTTCCTAAGAAATATTTACCCTCTTTCCCCAAGTCATGAGGACTTTCTCAAGTGTTTTGGTTTAGAAGCTTATTATTTTTCTTTTATACTTAGGTATATTATCCATCTTGCATTAATGCTTGTATATGGTATGAGACGGGAGTCAAGGTTCATATTTCTTCAAATAGATATTGAATTGCTCCAGGACCGTTGGTTGAAAAGACTTGCTTTCACCCATTACATTTCTTTGATGCCTTTGCTGAAAATAAATAAACCATGTATGAGTGGACTTATTTCAGGACTCTATTCTGTTTTATTGGCCTAATTGTCTAGTCATATGTCACACTGGTTTGAATAATTTTACTTTATAATAAGTTAGAATCAGGTACTATATGTCCTCCAAATTTTTTTCTTTTTAAAGAACACTTGCCTATTCAAGGACCTCTGCATTTCTATATAAATTTTAGATTTACCTTGTCAATTTTACAAAACAAATTAAAAACAAATTAAAAAATAAATTACAAAAACAAATTAAAAACCTGTGGGACTTGGATTGGGGTGTCATTTTATCTATAGATCAGTTTGGGGATAACTGACCTCTTAATTATACTGTGTTCTAAACAATTCATTTAATAAATCCTACCAATCAATTCAATTAATTTATTTAGATATTCTTTCATTTCTCTCAGCAATGTTTTATATGTATATTTTTTATGCTGTGAACTTGCTAAATATATTAGCTTTAGTATATTTTCTGTAGATGTATTAGGACTTCTCGCATTCACGTTGTGTGTAAATTAAAACAATCTTACTTCCCCCTTTGAAGATGTCTTTAATTGTTTTCTTCATGGTCAGGTTCTACAGCACAATGTTGAAAGAACTGGTAAGAAGAGTATTTGCCTTGTTCCTAATCTTAGGGGAAAAAAAATCATTCAATCTTTCATCATTAAATATTTTGTTGGCCGTAGGATTTTTGAAGATGCTTTTTATCTGAATAAGGAAGTGCCCTCTTATTCCTAGTTTTCTGAATGCTTTTATTATGAATAGGTGTTAATTTTTATCAAACAATTTTTCTGTGTTTATTGAGATGATCATATGGATTTTATTCTTTATTCTGGTGATTGATTTTCAAATGTTGAACTAGCATTCCTGGAAGTAACACAAATTGGCCATGGTGTATCTTCCTTTATACAGGTATAGCTATATTCAAGTTGCTAATATTTGTTAAGCATTTT
Organism: Equus przewalskii; assembly: GCF_037783145.1. Classification (NCBI taxonomy): domain Eukaryota; kingdom Metazoa; phylum Chordata; class Mammalia; order Perissodactyla; family Equidae; genus Equus; species Equus przewalskii. The sequence continues at coordinate 14,143,733 of NC_091843.1, forward strand.
CACATGAATTTTCATGAGAGATTTTGTATGTAATTTTTTTTATTCTTGTAATGTTCTTGCCTGATTTTCTTAGCACGATTATGCTGAGGTGAAAAGTGTTCCTTTTCTTCTTTATTTTCTGAAAGAATTTATTTAGAATTGATATTATTTATTTCTTAAATATCTGGGCCTGGACTTGTCTTTGTGGGAAACACAAATACAAATCTAGTTTCTTTAATAGAAATAAGGCTATTCAGATATTTCATTTTTCCAGTGTCCTCATGTGATCAAAATTATAAAATGTATTTGTATAAAATTGTTTATATATTGGGGCTAGCCCAGTGGCCAAGTGGTCAAGTTCTCGAGTTCCACTTTGGCGGCCCAGGGTTTCGCCGGTTCAGATCCTGGCTGCAGACATGGTGCCACTCATCAGGCCATGCTGAGGTGGCATCCCACATGCCACAACTAGAAGGACCCACAACTAAAAGTATACAATTATCTATTGGGGGGATTTAGGGAGATAAAGCAAAAAAAAAAAAAATTGGCAAGTTGTTAGCTCAGGTGCCAATCTTTGAAAAAAAAATTGTGTATATACTCCCTTATTTCCTTTTAGTAACGGTAGAATGGAATATTTAGTGGTATACTTTCTCTGACTCTACTTGTTTTCTATTTTTTTCGTGGTCAGTAGTAAGATAGTCAATCTAAGCTTTCATATTTTTAAAATGCTAATTCTTTATTTTCCCCATTGTTTCTGCATTTTACATGATTATATTCATCTTTGCTTTTGTTGTTGTTTCTACTTATATTGCATTTAATTTTTTAATATAGTCACTTCAAGCAATAAGTTTTTCTCTAAGCACTGCTTTTGCTGCATTTCACAGATTTTGATATATCTTTTTTCATTCATATTATTATCTAATTTTATTTCTGATTTCTTCATTGACCCAAAGATAATTTAGGAATGTTAGAAATCTGTAGTTTAATTTCTAAATTTTGAGGAAGTTTTCAAATATTGTTCTGATATTGATTTCTAATGTAATTCTATTTTGATCAGAGAACTTTGATGAATTAAACCCTTTAAAATTTATTGAACCGTTGTGTGGCATATAATATGATCTATTTCATGGAACATATAAAGTGCATTTGAAAAAGTGTATATTTTGTTAATATTGATTGGACTCGTATAAATGTCAATCGGTTCAAGTTGGTTGATGATCTATCACGTTGGTGGTTTAAATCTGTCTTTGTTGATTTTTTGTCACCTTGCTTTATCCATTTCTGTTACAGCAATGTTAAGTATCCAAACCTGAGTGTGAATTTGTCCCTAGGTTCTGTCAGTTTCTGTTTTTATGTGTTCTGAAGCTCTTTTAGTAGGTACATACAAACTTAGGGTTGCTATATCTTCTTGATGAATTATAAGTTTAATCCTTAATAAATATTCTTCTCTTTTGCTGATAAAATGCATTGTCTCGAAGTTTGCTTTTTCTGATCATAACATATTCACTTCAGTTTTCTTATGATTAGTGTTCACATAGAATATATTTTTTCATCCTTTTACTTCTAGCCTATATCCTTAAATTTAAATTTAAATTTCTTCTCTTGTAAACAGAATATATTTGGGTCTTGATTGTGTTCATTTAGTCTAACAATTAGTGCTTTTAATTGGAAAATTTTGTCAATTAGCGCTTAATGTAACTATTGATATGGTTGATTTCAAGTCTACCATCTGTTATATTTTCTCTATTTGTTCCTTCTCTTCATTTCTCTTTTTCCTTCCTTTTTTGCCTTCTTTTGATTAGTCAAGTATTGTCTGGTATTCAGTACTTATCTCCTCTATTGACTCCTTAGGAATACCCTTTTGTTATAATTTTTGTTGTTGCTGTAAGGATTAAAATATACTTGAAATAATATTTAAAAATTCACATATAATATGAGGGCTTACAAAAATGTAATTTCATTTGCCACCATCCAGTCCTTTGCGATATTGTCATGTATGTTTATTTTACACAAGTTTTAAATCCAAAATACATTGCTGTTATATTGGTGGTTAATTTTTTTAAGTAAATCTTTTTTATTTACCTAAGTCTTTACAGTTTCTTGTACTCCATTCTTTCATGTAGATCTGGGATTCCTTCTGATACAATTTTCACTCACCCTGAGGGACCTCCTTTAATATTTCCCTAATGAAGTTGTGCTTGTAACAAATTTTCTCAGCTTTTGCTTATATGAAAAAGTCTTTGTTTCACCATCATTTTTAAATTTTTTTATTTTTAAATATTGGCACCTGAGCTAACAACTGTTGCCCATCTTCTTTTTTTTTTTTTTTTTTTTGCTTTTTCTCCCCAAATCACCCCAGTACATAGTTGTATGTGTTTTTTAGTTGTGGGTCATTCTAGTCGTGGCATGTGGGATGCCGCGTCAGCATGGCCTGACGAGCGGTGTCATGTCCGCGCCCAGGGTCCGAACCAGCGAAACCCTGGGCCGCTGAAGAGGAGCGTGCGAACTAAAGCACTCGGCCATGGGGCCGGCCCTCTCACCATCATTTTTAAAGGATATAACCCATAGAATTAGACTTCTATGTGGCTTTTTTCTCTTTGGCTGTTTAAAAATATGATTCCATTGTCTTCTGACTTACATTTATCTAATAAGAAGTTAGCAACAGTTTCATTATTTTCCTATTTATACTGCTTCTCTTGTTCTTTGGCTGCTTTTGCTATTTTCCCCTTGTCTTTAGGTAAGTTTATCTTGCATTGATGAGTTTTATATTTTCTCAGATTTAGAACATCCCTCTTCTGTCTTCTGTTTCTTCAATTACATATAAATTAGACAACATGAATTTTTCCCACAAGTCGCTAACACGTTTCTTTTTCCTAGTTCTTTTTTCTTTCTATGCTTTAGTTTATTTCTCCTAATATGCCTTTAAGTCTACTGAATTTTTTCTTCTCTAGTATCTATCTTCTGTTGAGCTATACAGAAAAATTTTCATTTCTTGAATGTCTATTTGGTACTCTTTTATATTTTTAATTTTTCTGTTGATTTTCTCCACCTGTCATTCATTGCATACACTTTTTAACTCAAGTACTGAACATTTTCATAATAGCTGTTTTAAAGTTCTTGTCCACTAATTCCAACAAATGTGGATCTCTAGAGGTATTCCACTGACTGACTTTTCTCATAGTAATGGTTCGTCTTTTCCTTTTTTGGCAGATCGGGTGAGGGAATGTTTACGTGTTTTAGAAATTTTCTACTTTCAGAGTCTGAATTTTGTTTTCTTTCTTTAACGGTTATTGAGTTGTACAGTTTTACTCTGTTGAAGCTTTGTTTTGAGCTTTGTTAGAGTAAGTTTAAAATAGATTTACTGTTAAACTTTGACCTTCCTGTGGAATCGACTGAGTGTTTGTTAAGTTCGGAAAGGTTTCTCTCTTATGGATGGTATGGACACCAATGTCTCCCAGCGCTGTGTAATTTCTGCATTGTTTTTTTGGCTCACAGACCTTCAATAGCTGTTCTCTGCCAAATATTGCAGTGTTTTACCACATGCACATATTAGTATTGGTTAAATACTCAAGTGGAACTTTATGCAGATTTCTCACACTCCTTCTCTGCACAGATCCCTTGTCCCCAGTACACTGTTCCACAAATTCCAACACTTCAGCAGCCCCAAACTCTGATTTCTATTTTCTCCAATCAGTGAGATTTCTAGTTTCTGTTTGAGCACCATTTCCCTGTGTCACATTTTGGAAAGTATTTCTGGGTAAAACTCTGAAATGGAAGTTGAGCACATCTGCTACATTTACCTTTTCTCAAGGATCTCTTCCGTGTGCTGCCATTAGCTAATATCTGAGACTAGTGGCCTCATATATTTTATCCAATTTCATAGTGATTATGGAGGCAAGTCTGATACCTATTACACCATCATGGTTGAAATAAGAAATCTGTCCATGACATCTTAGTAATTTTTACATCCTTTGTTTCATCACATTTGACTAAAATTTTGATCTCCTCTGACCACTCAAGCCATTCTTTAGTACAACTGCCTCTTTGAAATAAAGCTCATAGTTTTGCTTATGCCATACTAAATAGACCCTTCTAAATGAATGAGATGGGCGTAGTAATTTTTTGCATATGGAGAAAAAAATAGAAATAAAATTTTAATTTTATATAGTTTTCATTTAAAACATTCCCTGAAATGCCCTTTTTCCTCAGTATTTGGTGATTGAACAACCCGATGTCATATAATTTTACAAAGAATAATAAGTGACTGTCAAGACCATTAAGGGATTAATATAGCTGCTGGTGACTCATTGTTAACTACCTTCAAATCTCCGGGTAAAAAAAACAAGTGAAATAAAAACCTAGTGGTGCATATATCTTTCATGCCTGTATGGTGCCCAGAAAAGTTTGAGTCATTGATACTCATTGGCTGAGTGAGGGAAATAAAGTCAAGAGTTCACACCACTGGAAAAATATCCTCCTCTATAATAAATGAATCATTCCTTATCCCAAGTTTCAATGCCTGTTTAGTGAGAATTTAGAGGATTTGAGTGGGAGATGGAGTACTAACAATATAACCCAATCCCTTCATTTTACAAAGGAAAAAACTCGTGTCAGAGAGATAGCACAGAATGGGAGGAACAGGTACTTTGGGGTGAGATTAGGTCTAGTATCGACTATTGACTCTACTGCTTAACAGCTATAACATATGAAACAAGTCAACATCGTTGAAGTTCAGTTTCCTCATTTCTAAAATGGGCATAACTGTTAAACTTACAGAATTATTATGAAGAGTAACACTCAAATACTTACAATTCACCTGGAAGAATGTTCAAATTTTTTAAAATTCTATTTTCTTTCCATTTTATTTGCCCAAAGACACATCGTAAGTAATTGAGAGCTCTACAATCAGGCCCAATTTTCTTTATGTACACACACTGAACTTCACAATAGACCAAAATTCATTTCACTTAGCAACTCACCTATAGAGAACATAGACAAGTTATATACTTATTACTTTGTATCTGTATGACCAAAAAAACGGCATTATCTGGTGAAACTGTAGAAAAGTTTGTTGGACAGTAAATTTCAAGTACTTTTCAAAGGACCCACTGCTGCTTTTATAATATATTTTTCATGTCTGATTAATGAGAAACTTTTGAAACAATTTAATCTATCTAGGGATGTGAATGTTAGTTTCTATTTTTCAAGGCTGATTACAGAAGAACTTCTAAAGCAGTTTAATCTGTTCAGGGATGCTAAACAAATATGTCAACATTCATTTTGCATTTACGTCTGCAGCAGTTAAAGGAAGAAATGTGGAAATAAACAGAATTTAGAATTTGCTCTCCCTCTCTTTTAAGAACTCAGAGACTCCAGTGCATTTCATCTTTTCATAGAGGATTCAAACGCCTAACTGAGATAAATATATTTTAGATTGAAGTTTTTAGTAGCTTTACCAAGCAGTTTATGGGTTGGCACTTTGCCACAAGTGATCTATAACCTTATAGCTCACTATTATGCAAATACAAATTTGGCAAGAAGACATGTGTTCTAAGATTTTCTCTAAGGACAATCACATATTTCAAATTTTGAATACAAAATTATGTTTGACTTCTAATTTGAACCTGCCTTACTCTTAAAAATAAATAATATAAAATCTGTCCTGTAGTACTTTGGTTGAGACAATTTCTTTTCTTCTTTTTCTATATTTCAATTTTAGTTCTTTATATCTGCAGTAAATATTACATATGATGCACATACACATGTATGTGTTGCCTCCTGAATATATATATAAACATATTTTTATATATATTATATATATATAACATTTGGAATCTTCTCTTGAGAGAAACATAAAACATTTTCTCAATAAAACCATAGAATGGTGGAAAATATATTTTATATTAGTAAATATATTCCAAATTGTTAAAATTCATACATCCAAACACCGTTAATTAATTCTACAAAATGAGGCTGACAAGTTCACATGCATTCAATCATGTTTTATAGGGAATTAGTACTGGAGAGTGACAGATGAAATGTAATCAAGATTGGATGTGAGTAATTAATCTGAGAAAACTCAGTCTGGGGAAAAAAGTTTTTCTTTCAGTCTTCTTAAATTTAGCAAATTGGGTTCAATACCACGGTTGTGGTAGACAACATTTCCCATCACGCTTGCATCTACTCTGATACAGATACGGCCTATTGTCGAATCTCAATGGTGTCAAATGAAGGTAAACAACAGTTTTCATATCTGAAAATATACTGAACACTGGACTATTTATAGTTTTCCCAACAATCAAATAAATGTCTGACAAACTTTGTTTCAATGTGCTAGGTAAATCAGGACACACATGAAGCAAGATGTATTACTTAAAATTCATTGTGAGTTTTTAGATTGTTTCACCCTGTTTGGGGATTTTCAATATCAGATTAAATTGCACAATGAATCAGGAGGCTAAAGGACTCTAAGGAAGGAATGCAGTTAGGTGAGATGATAGGGACCAGATTTAGCATAAGATAACATACAGACAACTCTTGGCAGAGATTCAGGTCTACGGTAGACACTCAATAAGTTATAAAGAAGAGGAAGAGGTGGATGATGATGATGATAATGATAAAACAATGTTCTGAGAAAAAAATTTTAAATAAGAGTCATCCTGTATGATATGTGCTGTAGAGTTACAATTTATTAGTCTGTGATCTGTATGTTTGTTTAGTTACTTAACACTTTGATCTTTACTTTGTGAAAGTATAAGAGAGGACAATTCTAATCATCATTGCCATGATCATGGAGGCAACTGATGATATCAATGGTTGAACTCATGGCCATGGTTGATAGCCAGTTATCATGATGATTTGTTTGACTATATATCCAAGTTTAGTGAGAAGAAGAAACAAAAAAAAGAGAGGGAAAGAGAACAAGAGGATCTGACCATTGAGGTCTTTCAGTCTTGATAAACTGCTTCAAAGAAAAGGAGTGCAAATATAATTGATTTCAAGAAATACTTATTAAACACCAATTTGGAATTTAGTCTGTGCTAAATCCTTTGAACAATGGCAAAACAAAGTAAGGCTACCTTTCTGAATGCAGAGAATTGTCTTTGAAATTAGATATCCTCTGAGGTAAAGAGAAAGGTCAAATAAAATTCTTGTTTGCAAATATATTTTCAATTATCCATGTCTGAAATATTTGTGGCAGATATTAAGTCTACTTGTAATACCTAGAAAGCTTTGGATCATATGACTGTCATTAGTTTGAGCATCATCAGGAAATAGTTAAATTTCATTTTAGCATAAAAATATTAGAAATTCAAATTAATTATAAAAGATGTCATCTAAAAGCATATGAATGCTCAAAATGTTCTATTATTAATAATTACTATCATTGGCTATTTTGAATTCTACATTACATTCTATGGCTTTGAGAATTCCTATTCAAGTGTTATCTACAAATATACAGTGGTAAGATATGGCAAGTTGGTTGCAATATAGGCATAATAAATCTTCAATAACTAGTTAGTTTCAAGTTTAAGAGAATTGTGAAAGATAAAATGTCTAAGCTACCATCCATCTGATCTTATTAACTGAGGTCATGATTACAGATTTGTCACCCCAGACCACAGGCTAATAGATCACAACTTTATAGCACATATCACAAAGTTTCTCCGAAAACCGTGCTTTGCTTTAATCACATGTTTTTTCAAGTTGCAACTTATTCAGAGGGGAAAAAAAAAGTTGAGTTACACATTCGCTACCCAGGCCTGCATAATAAGGAAAATGTTAATTATCTAACAGCATGTTCACATTTTCTACTAGTTGGCAAGTATAGCATTTTGGCTGCTATCACTTCTCCAATAGGTACTGGAGTTTTACACATTTGTTATCAGCACAGAATTTGCCTTGTCTAGTTGTACTGCCTACATATTCCACTGTTCCAGGAGTCATTTAAGCATATAATAAATTGAGTTTCAATGAGCTGGAACCTCCCGCTTCAGCCGACTTTTCAGCAAATTATTTTCCAGCTGTAGCTTTAGCAGGAGTTTTTCCCACTCTTGCAAAGATGGCTGTAATGGCCACATATTTTATATGCCAATTCTAAAATAATTTTAATCGGCTAGTTATTATGCATTAAGTCAGTGATGAGCAAATTTAAAAAGGGTTCAAATCACTCTATGGGTATGGCAAGTATCTTTAATAGACTTCGTATTTTGGCAGTAAAACCTGATGCAACAAAAAACAAGGCCAATATATTTGGGGCTTTGCCATAGAGCAGGAAAAATGCTGTTTTGCCATTTATACTATACTTTTCTGCATATTGTTGTTCCAACAAACATCACCGGAGTATGAAGCAAGTCTTGATGTTTGAGGATCAGAGAACCCCAAACTTTGACTCTAGCTTAATCACTTACATCTGTTCCCATTTAAACTCAAGTTCTCTCTTGAAGAAAATAGACATGGAGGGTATTCAAATGAACCAGACAGAGATGGACATTGTGCCGTGGATCACTGGTATATCCCATTTAGAATTCTGTATATACTTGGCAGTGGTCTTATTGGAGATACAGATGTAGATACATCTTTCTATAGACATATATAAAACATAAATATGGGGGCTGGCCTGGTGGCACAGTGGTTAAGTTCTCACATTCCACTTTGGCGATCTGGGGTTGGCTGGTTTGGATCCTGGGTGCGGACATGGCACCGCTTGGCAAGCCATGTTGTGGTAGACGTCCCACATATAAAGTAGAGGAAGATGGGTATGGATGTTAGCTCAGGGCCAGTCTTCCTCAGCAAAAGGAGGAGGATTGGCAGCAGTTAGCTCAGGGCTAGTCTTCCTCAAAAAAAAAAAATTTTCAAAAAAAAAAGTAAATATGTCAGGATATATCTAACACTAGTCATGTGTAGAAAGAGACACCAAGTACTTTACTGTCAACTGTTGACATTTGTCTGTTGTAGTTTTCACCTTTCTTTGATATTATACCTTCTTTTATTTGAGTAATTCTTCCCACCTCTATGCGGACCCACAAGGAATGGCAGAGAACAATGGGAAATGTAGGCAGAAATAAAGTAGAGTGTGTTTTGCAAAGTTTGCAGGCCTATTGAAAGACGTCACAAGTAAGTTATATTTCAGGCAGGGACTTGAGGAATGTTACATTCAAGAACTGGCAACCCTAAGAAATTGAAGGGAAAACTGATCAGCTGCAGCAGCTGGAAATTTTCTGTGATGTGCCTTAATTTTTACTGGGACACTACAAAGTTTGCTAAGCACTCCAGCACCATTTAGGGCTGCCATCTCTGTTCTAAAAGGGACGCGTCCTAAGCATAATTGTGATTGTGGAACTCTTAACATTAGCAATGTCTGTGACCTTAGGCAAATAATTTACCAATCTTGAGTCAACATTTCCTTATCACTAAAATAAGAGTATTGAGTTAAATGACCTCAAGTTCCTCTCTAGCTCTAACTTTTTGTCTTTCTTTTGGAAAGGAAGTCACTGTGTTGCTGATTATCTTGTTCAAGTTCACACAACTAATAAATTGTACAGGAAGAGTTTGAATTCAGGTTTTTGTTGTTGTTTGTTGTTTAATATCACCAAAGCCCATGCTCTTAAACACCATACAACACTACTTTTCATGACAATGTTCTTTATTCTGAGGAGAGCATAGCCCAGCCTCCTAGGGAGAAGAACTTATAAGTAGAAAAATTTCCACAAACAAAGGCTTTAAACAAGTTGCCTTTCTGAGATAATTATTCTTGCATTTCATCTTTAGGAAGTCTTCTTCTAAATGGTACTCTTTTAAGTATTTCGTTCTGTCATTCTTTACCTATCTCCTAATCTTATTCTTTTGTTTGTTCTGTATTGCTCTGTTTCATATTTTTTCTGCTTGGAGTATCATGTTGATCATCTACATCTATGGGCCGCATATATTATATTTCCATTCTCTGTGAAATTTTATTCTCTTTACTTGATCTTTGTGAAGTGAGTATTAAAGAGATGGTCGATCTAAACCCTTAAATTTAACCCGTTGAATTCCTTTTCATTAGTTTCTTAAACTCACATCTCTAGTTCAGTTGCTAAATATAGTGAGTGATTACAATATCAACACTTGGTTACTGGTTTACTGACCATTCAACAGCCCACTTTCATCCCCATGTGGGCATATGCCATGTTTTCCTCAGTGTTCTGTATCCTCCAGCACTAAGTGCAGAGCAAAATAAGTAGTTGATGAGTGTTGACACAATTAAGGGATAAATTTACTTTCCCATATAATATTTTTCTCCAGCAACTCTTAGCCATTTATCCATTTCACAAAGGAAAGAGGAAGTGAATATCTTTACAGTCACCAAGTGAAAAAGGGAGAGATGGCTCTACATGCTCCATTTTTGCAATAAATAAAACGGTAGGTTGGGGGACATGCTTAAAACAGAAGTTAACTTAAATTTCTAATTTACTTCACCCACGAAGAAATTTGATCACCAGATGCCTCTAAAATCAGAGTCATTGTTCAACAACATAAATTATATCACACTAAATGCATACTTAAAACTTTCCGATGGTACGTCATTGTATCTAATATAGAATCTAAACTCCATAGGATCACAAATTCCCACTTGATTTGGGCCCTACATACCTGCTTGAACTGATATGAGATCTCATAATTTTTCATCTTCATTCTCTGGTCTCCAGATATACTAGCCATCTTTACATTCTCAATTATAGAAAGCTTCAATCCACATATGTCCTGAAACTAGCTCTCCTATGGGCCTGAAAAGTTCTTTCTTCAAGTTTTTTAGTGGTTAGTTTCTTATTATACTCAAGATCTTAGCCTAAATATCACGTCCTCAGAGAAGCTTCCTCTGATCACCCACAATAGCTACCCAGTCGCTCTCTATCTTGGAAATCTATGTTAAATCTTATTGTACAATGTACATCTCCGTAGGATGTTTAATGATTTCTTGTTTGTTTGTTTCTCTCTCTTTCACAAGAATATACATTTCGTCTTCTTAGGTGATGGAAAAAAGTAATTAAAGCCATGGGTTGTAGAGTCAGACTGCTGTGGCTTGAATTGAGACACCGATACTTCCTAAATGGATTACTTTCTACAAGTCCATTCCATTCTCTAAGATTAGAGCATCCTACAAAAAATGGGATAAAAATAGCATCTCCTAAGGTTGTTGTGAGGATAGGATGAGATAATGCATAGGTCTCAACAATGCTACTCATTATTGTTCACCACTGTACACCCAGGGCCTATCACAGTTTGTAAGGCCTTATAACTTGATAAATATTTATGGAATGAATAAATGAATGAATGCAATAACATTATTGTGAATATTATTAAGAAAACAAACCTTTCTTCCAACGCTCTTTCTATGTTTTCTGTCACATTCTTTCCCATCCACTCAGTGGTTTTTCATCATTTTTCTCCCCTCCTTCCCTTATCATCTTTATTCATTCTCAACTGGCTCTCTTTATCCCTTGAATTTTAACACACTCAGGATTCTCCCATATTAAAGAAAATGAAACAAAAAACACTCCTTCTGTATCCTTTTTCTGTTTTTTATGGCCTTTAAGAGTAGCTAAACTTGTCTCCATTCATTCCTAAAGCTATTACGTTATGGCTTCTATCTCATTACTTTCCTGGGATTGCTGCTTACAAGGCCACCAGAAAAGTTCTTTGTTCTTAAGTCCACTAGACAATTTCTAATCTTTATCTTACTTACTTATCAGTTGCAGTTTACACTTTGGATAATGCATAGGCACTGAAACCACAGAGATCTGATTTAAATTGTGCTTCACACATTAAGGAATTTTGAGGCCTTGGGCAAGTTGCTTAATCCTGAGCTTCAATCTCCTCAAATGCAAAATGATAATGAAACTAATCTGCCTCATTCAATTACTTACTCAACATTTATTTATCAAGATCCCACTCTGTGTCAGGCCATGTTGTAAGCACTGGAGGTATATATATCAGTGAGCAAAAGAGACAAAAATTCTTACTCACATGGATCTTATAATCTAGTCATTATTAAACAAAATGAATAAACATATTATGTAATATGTTAGTTGATAAAAGGTGAAAGTAAAATAAATACAGAATGATGAGTGGGTGGGGAGAGTTGCTATTTTAGTTAGAAAATTGCAATTTTAGATAGGGTGTGCTTTCTTGAGATGGTGACATTTAACCAGAGATTTCAAGGAGGTATAACTATTGGTAGAGGGTAGGGGTTGGGGTGGACAATGTTTCAGGCAGAGAACAGGAAGTGCAGAGGTATTCAAATGGAAGCAAGATGGTATGTTCAAGGAACTATAAGAAACCAACGTGGCTGTGGCTGGAGTGATGCAAAATAAAAACAAACATAGAAAAAAAGGTCAGAGAGATAATGTGGAATGAGACTTAAATGAAAAAGAGGTTATTCAGGACCTGTAAGCCATCACAAGGATTTTTATTTTTACATTGAGTGAAATGGGAACCCATTGGTGTACTTTGAATATGATCAGTTCGACTGGTGTGTTGAGACCAAGGCAAGAGAAGGAGCATGAAGACCACTTAGGAAGATATTACAGTAATGAATGTGAAGGAAAATGGTAGTTTATATCAGTGATAGCAATGGAAATAATGAGAAGTGATCAGATTCCTGATATACTTTAAAGGTAAGGTCAATTAGATTTCCTGATTAGATGAAGTGCATGAGGAAGAGAAGTCAAGGATAACTCAAACTTTGGCTTGGCTGACCAGCAGAGAGCATTTACTATTTACTACAATGGGTAAGATTTCAGGGGGAACTAACTGATTTGGGGAACTCAATTGTGTTGATGTTAAGTTTGAGAAGTCTTTATACATTCAGGAGTAGACATTGAACATATGATTTTGGCGTTCAGAGGAGACATCAGGATCGTAAATAAAAATTTGTGAGTCATCAGCATATAAATAGTACTTAAAGTCAGGACACTAGATAAGAACATGAAGAGAAGAAATGAGACTGTAAAAAGGTAAAGAGATCCAAGAACTAAATCCTAGGAGACTCCACTGTTTAGAGGATGAGAAGATAAGAAACCTGAAAAAAAGACTGAAATTGAGCAGTCATTAAGTTAGAAGGAAAACCAAGAGAGTGTGTTCTCCTAAATGCCAAGTTCAGAAAGTGTTTTAAGGAGGAGAGACTATTCAACTGTGGAACTGCTGCTGAATAGCCAAGATGAAGACTGAGAAAAAGTCACTGGCTTTAGCAAAGTAGATTAGTTAGTGACCTCAATAAGCGCAGTTTATCATGAGTGGAGGGAAAAGTTGGAATGATGTGTATCCAAGAGAGAACTAGTTTCAAATTAAGAATGCAGATTGAATCCATAAATACAAATTTTGCTCCTCCTAAACACCACTACAGCTACAATAGAGTTTTTGTTTGTTTTCCATTTAGACGTAAACTCATAGAGTGGGAAGAACAGGAGAAAAAAACCAGTAACAACACTGAGTATGCTAGAAATATGATAGATGGAGAGAAAGGGATTTACTAGACCCTAGACAGAAAAATTGTAAACTGGGTAGGGAAAATCTAAACACTAAACTGATTTAGACCTCAGATTGGTGGGTATAGGTATTTAGAATGCTTAACTCAGAGAATCGCAACACTTTTTCCAGAAAGCTAGCTCCCATAATATCACTACCCAGACCTTTACTCTCTAGTAGATGCTTGGAACAGCTTTATCTGAGGAATGCAACCAATCTAAGAAAAAATATCAAAATATACTCATCTAAGGAATCCCCAGCAAACAGCCTGCCCAGTTAAGTACACAGTGAAACTCAAAGTCGACAGTCACCACGTAAGTAGTCATAGCTTCAAATTACCTCTTAACTTTCTTAATCTACACATGAACAGACAACCAGGATTACCAAATATTTGAAGAAATCCCCTAATATGGAAGATAGAGACCAAAACCAAAGAGCCAACACAATGAAACATGGATGGAATAGGAATTATTCAGGAATCTATCATCTTTACCTTCAGCCTAATATGAGATTATGTCCTGTCATATAGCAAAACTAGGATGTCATTTTTGAAGGATTATTTAGAGAACAAAAATGACCCTTGGTGTGGCTGGCCTTGTAGCCGAGTGGTTAAGTTTGCAGACTCTGCTTCTGCAGGGGAAGGTTTCACAGGTTCGGATCTTGGGAGTGGACATGGCACCACTCATCAGGCCACGCTGAGGTGGCGTCCCACACAGCACAACCAGAAGGATCTACAACTAGAATATACAATTATGTACTGGTGGGCTTTGGGGAGAAGAAGAAGAAAAAAAAGAAAATTGGCAACAGTTGTTAGCTCAGGTGTCAATCTTCAAAAACAAAAAAAAGGCCCTTGCTAATTAAAAACAAGGCGGAAAATGAAAAAACATCAATAGAAGGATTGAAAGATAAAGTTAAAAAGATAATCGAGAAAGCATATCAAAAGGAATGATAATGGAAGGCAGGAGAAAAAGGATAGGCATATTAGAGCACATAATGTCATCTCACATTTGAATAAGAGAAGTTCCAAAAAACTGAGAAAAGAAAAAAAAAAAGAGTGGGGAAAAAATCACAAATAAAATATTTCGAGAAAATTTCCAGCCCTAAAGAATATGAGTTTCCGGATTAAGGTCCCATAGATTGTCTAGAATGACTATTAAAAATAGGTGAAATTCCAGAAACACACTGGCAAAGAGACTATTCAAAGAGCTTCCAAAGAGAAAAGTATAAGTCATATGCAGACATTAGAAATCAGAAGGACTGGAGATTTCTCAAATGGCTCTATCAGATGCTTGAAGACAATGGAGTAATGCCCTCAAAATTCTGAAGGAAAATAATTTCCAACTTAAAACTACATACTCAGCTAAATTACGTATCAAGGGATAGAGCAGAATGAAGCAATTTTAATTCACATAAAATCTTTAGAAAAGTATACCTCCCACATACCTGTTTTTTAGAAAGTTACTAGAGAATGTGTTTTATCAAAATTTATCAAAATAAATAATTATCAAAATAAAGGTGTAAACCAAAATTGAGAAATATGTGGCATGCAGGATATCTGAGCCAAGAGAGACTAGCAGGTTTACCACGATGGAGAAGGAATAGAAATATCTTTCCATTACACCTTTTAGGTACCCTCCCATCCCTCTATACTCTTACTGCTCACAGCTTATGCCATGCTTGTCCTCTTTATGCTTTGCACATGCTGCTCCCATAACCCAAGGATGTTTATCTAACTATCTTCTAATCATCCTTTAGTATTTCCTACAGAAGTAGCTACCCCTCTACTTACTACCTAAAAGCTTTCACTCATGCTCTAGTCTCAGTAAGGTGACATTGTTTAGAGCTCTCCAAGAACCTAGAGAAGTCTGAAATACTCTGTATTTCGTCTCCTTACAAGTCTGGCTTTCTTCCATTGAACTACATATCCCCCGAGGGCAGGGGCCAGGTTATCTTGCCTTTGTATCTCTAGTATCCAGTCTGATACTCAATAAATATTGAATGAGTAAATGAAGGAAAAAATTTAAATCATTATTTAGAGATATGTATCTGATTAAAGAGCTCATTAAGTTCCTAAGTGATAACAGAATTACAAATAATGGAACAGTATATCCCTCTATAGCTACCACTTACTCAGTGCTTGTATTCAGTGAGTAGCTCTCTCAGTCTCCTATCTATTACATCATAGAATAGCGATTTGAACGCACATCTGTTGAACTCGTGTCCAAGCTCTGTATTACTACACAGCTCACCCTCTGCGAAGAGTGGAGAGGTTCTAATGCACAAATATATACAGGTTAATTAGGACAGCCTCTTTTAGAGAAAGAGAGGTTTTGTAGCAAAATGGAGTCTATGAACTCCAGTTGTATGAGAACAGACAAGCCAGTGTATTCCTTTTAAACTGATGGAAAAAAATAACACCTTTCTTCCCTAGATGAGAGTCTACCTGCCAGAACTAACCCTGGAGTGAGTTTTATGAGCAAGTTATAACCTCTGTAAAGCAAAGAATGTAATAGAAATGCTGACAGAGCCCTCCTTACGATGAGTTTAGAAGGTACAGCTATAAAACAGAAGTAATTTCTGGAATTTGGAAATTATGCATGACTGTAAAGAAAAACATATTTGCCATAAATTGAAGCCCACACCTGCATGGGGGATATATTGGCTCCCACTTAATTCAAGGTCAGCAATAACTTTAAAACAAATTCTATTAAACTCTCATCAAGCTGTTCAAGTTAAAACTAAAAGGAAAAAAAATAACAAGCAAATTCTCTTCAGAACACTAAATCATGCAAAATTTTAAATAAACTTAAATTCAGCTAAAGGAAAGTAGGAAAAAACTCTTCCCTTTAAAATGCTTCTCCTGAAACAGCAAAAGAATCCAATACTTTGAAAAAAAAATAGCAAGAGATTGTGAGTGTTCTACAAGCAAAACGCTAGGAATCCGGTTACAGAGAAAATGATAGTGAAACAAACAATTTATCAATCGTTCAAACAGCCACTTATCAACTGAGGACTCTTTGATGGAACTTTTAAAATGTCTGTCTTCCACCTCTAGGGACCAGGAACAGATTAGGGAAGATTTCAAAGGACGCAAAGTTAGTCTATTGACATTCCTGTTGTGCGTTTTCTGTCCTACTCAGGCAGAAGTGATTAGATATTTTTTACCTAAAGTTTTCCTTTAAGGCTTTTCTCCTTGTCTCCTCCCCTTGACACCATTGCTCTGTAATGCTTACCTCTGCAATCCTTTGGCCTCCATCTAATCTCACCCATCCTGTGTCTCTTGATTTTGCTTCATTCGTAAAATATGTTTGAAAGGTCTTAGGCCTGACCATCAAAGAGAACTAGCACTGTATCCAAATCTTGTTTGTGTATATCCATAATTGATTGGGTTAGATCGAGCAAGTTGTTCATTTATTTCCAATGCTATTTTATTTTACCAAAAAAGGAGGAGCCAATAAAACTTACCTATGTTAATAGAAATGCCCAGGAAAATCCCATTTTGTGGGCCAATGCCCCTGTTATTTGGGCACATGGTAATGAGAGCTTTTATCCACTTTAGTAACCCCAATATCTATAAATAATTAGGTGAAGCTAATGTCTTAAATTAAAAGCAGACTGATGCCCTTAAATGACAATGCATGTTGATAAATTTAGATACAAATGCAGGGTTTCAAATCTAAAAGGTTCTTTAATATTTTGTAATATTTTTTAAAAGCAATGGTGGACTATTTGGGTATGGGCACACTAAGTCTCTAAAACCTGGACATGTTTGAGAAAAGATAGGACAAAAACCAGCAAACTAAGATCCCTATTATTATTTCTTGAGTGCATCTGAGACAATAGGACCCACCGGATGTAAGTGTCTATTGTAAGTTATTATACCTATGATGTCTGTGTTGTTCTTTGTTATAATCCTGTGGTTTGGTACGATGCCTGACACTTAGCAGGTATCAATAAATCATTTTTGAATAAACGAAAGAATGAGTGTAGGGAATGCAGACCAAGTCAATAGATATTTTTCCAGCTAAGAAAAGGAATAAAGCAGTATGAAAGCAGATGGAACCGAAACAGGGAGACTTGGGATGTTTCTTCTTTTTTTTTTGAGGAAGATTAGTCCTGAGCTAACATCTGCCACCAACCCTCCTCTTTTTGCTGAGGAAGACTGGCCCTGAGCTAACATCTGTGCCCATCTTCTTCTATTTTTCATATGTAGAAAGCCTGCCACAAAATGGCTTGATAAGCAGTGCCTAGGTCTGTGGCCAGGATCTGAACCAGCAAACCCCAGGCTGCTGAAGCAGAGTGTGTGAACTGAAGCACTGTGCCACTGGGCCAGCCCCAGGATGCTTCATTTTTTTAATTATAAAACTAGAGCATGTTTGAAAGCCAATGGGACAAATATAGTAGAGGAAAAATAGATTGGTAATAGAGATGAAGGAGAGAGAATTAAAATAAATGTAACTGACAGATCACAGTCTGCACAATGGAGAGAAAACAGGCTCCAGAGAAATGGACAGATTGGCCTGCTTCCAGGCAGTCCACTTCCTCCATGTCAGAAGAGGACAGAAGGAGAAACAGCTCAAAAGGCAGGTAGCTTTATACTTTTATTAACTGGAATTTGAAGTTGTTGTATAACGGCCAATTGCCTGGAGTTTGAAGCTTATAAACGTTTTAGCCTCCTTTATAAGATAAAGAATTCAAAATTACAAATACAGTTTAAGTAAAAGTCCTTGGAAGGAGCCTGTGAAAGTGAGTGTACCCTTATCTTAAATTTTATTATTTTTGTGGGAAATGTCTTCCTCTGCCTAAAATTAAATCCTGGCTCCACATCTCATTACCTATGTGAACTTGGGCTATTTATCAATCTTTCTATGCCCAAGTTTCTTCATCTTTAAAATGGAGGCAAAGGGGCCAGTCCTGGTGGCCTACTAGTTAAGTTTGGTGTGCTCCCCTTTGGCGGCCCAGGTTCAGTTCCTGTGTGCAGATCTACACGGTTGATTAGCAACCATGCTATGCTGGCAGCCCACATACTAAAAAGTAGAGGAGGACTGGCAGGAATGTTAGCTCAGGGCAAATCTTCCTCAGCAAAAAAAAAAAAAAAAAAAAATGGGGGACAGAGGTGATATCCATATCATAGGGTTTTTAGAGATGATAAGATAAGATAACCCATGTACACGTGTTGGAAAAGAATCATATAAAGGATTAGATACAATAATCCATGTAAGGATAATCCATATAAAGCACTTAGTTCATTCTCAGTAAATGTTGAATATTATTATAGAGTCCCTGAAGCATAGCAAGAACACAGTAATGTCAGCTTCTATTCCAGCTAGATGAGAAGTAATATTTAAGAGATCACATTATACTTCATTTGAAATCTAAAGAATTTCTAGTGCACATTAGACTCACAAAAATTATCTTTTATTACTATCCCTTCCTCTGCTCCTCCTTCTACTTCTCCTCCTCTTGCTTTTCCTCCTTTTCCTCTTCTATCACTGGAACTATGTCGGAGCAGAAAATCCATACATAAACTCACTAGCATGCCCTCCAGAGGGGAGAAATTGTGCCATTTATATCTGAAACGCAGAGCATTACGCACATGTTAGCTACTCAGCAAATTTTTGCTGTTAAGAAAATTATTGATATTATGCCATCGTCCATTGTTCAAGAACCTGATAAAACATGAATGCTAAAAGTTGTTGCAGAACCAATGGCGGACTCGATGCCCTTGTAGAGTATATGACAATTCCCTTTCACTGTTGTAGCCCTAAGTGCGACAGCTGTATAACCCTAACTCTGACAGAGCTGGCTTTCAGTAAATGCTTAGCAGGTGAATGGTTCATCATGAGGGAAGGAAGGTAGACACCAAGGGTCACTAACTGGAGTTTTACACACACTGCTAAGCTCCAAGAGAGAGAACGCCTACAAAGTATTCTCTATGAGAAAATGTTCATTTTGATGTCTGTCACCAAAAGAAATTTAAAAAATGCTAAAAATATTTACTTCCAGTATTCATAACCAAAAAGCTATTCATTCAGTTTTCTGCAGTGGCACATACTCAAATGATGCATAAAATATTTAACACTGTTGTTCTCCAGGTTTATTAATGATTGCTAACTCATTTATTCTCATGCTGAAAATCTTGCCCGAAGCATCTCGCGTTTTGTAAGGTACTAAAGTGACTTGGGTTGCAACCAAATCTGTAGTAATTAGTCAGCTGAATCTGTAAGAAATTATCGTGATACTTTGTTATTATGGAAAATAATTCACAATCTAAGTATTTACCTCAGAATATTTCTATCCACCATATGTCCATGCCTGCGCAATTTGAAGGAATAAAAGAGAATCCTTGCAAACAAATAAAGGTTTCTGGCTTTATTGGGTAGAGTGATTACCCCTATGTATATTTGTAATAAGCAAAGCACAAAATGAGAAATAAGAAAGTGACTAATGCTAGTGGTAATAAAAATATGGCTTTTTTTCCTCTATAAGTCATTGTAAAAGGCTTTCTTGAGTAAAACTTGGATGGTAGAGAAATCTATTTCTTATAAAGTTTGGATGGAAATTTGAAAATATTCAAGATAAAAACTCAAGGCCATTCAATATAAGAGGCAGGAATAACAATGTACAAAATGCCAACTCCCGATGAAGTAGATTCAAGCCTGAGCTAGCCTGCAGAACAGCCATGCGCCTGGGCAGAGGCAATTCCTCCTCTGTCCGTTGCCAGTCTTTCAGAAGCTGATGTAAGAGTCTTGCTAGTTGGAGTTATGATTTGACATCTGGAATGACTTCTTATATCAGAAACTGAAAGTAGGTAGCATCTGGTCCACCTCCTTTATTCAATGAAAAAGACTATCAAGCTCAGAGAGTTAAGTGACTGATCCAAGTTAACACAGCTAATTTGAGCACAATTATTGAAAGCGGGCCAGCAAGAGGAGGTACAGTGGGTAGGATCTTGTAATCATTCACCTCATAGTTGAAATTCCAGCTCTATCATTACAGACCTCCACAAGCAGTGTATGGTGTGGTGCATTGGAAGGCTAGTACATACCCAAGAGGATCTGATCGAGTTAGCTTCAGCTTCCATATCAGCAGAAACCAGCAGAAACATTGCCCTTTTCCAGCCTGTTTTATTCTTTACATTACAAAAAGAAAATAGAAGGCTGCAGGATTTATTAATACCTAAGATTAATTGGTGAATATTCTATTTGAGATACAGCCAGAGGTGCTTGAGAAGAAAAGTCACATGTTTATTGTTGCTTTTTGGATGGGCTCAGTTCGTAGATATTTTGGGAAGCTGGTGGCCTAAGCTGGTGGGGACGGGGAGGAATTCATGATAGTTAAGGCTAACAGGTAAACAAATCATCCCAATGGCTGAGCTCTATAGGTGACATTCTAACACATAATGTTTACCCATTGGAAGTTATTATACTCAGATTTGACTCAGGCCAGTGTCAGCGTCCTAGAGGATGTCATCTGGTAGAGGGGACAGCAAGTGTTTCCATAAAGTGATACTACTTAAGGTCAAAAGTATCTAGCTCTCAGTCCCAGTAGACCAATCTTTTGGGACAGGCAAACTAATGGGGGAATAGCGAAAAGTGTCCAACGACGGGATTGGCAGAATACAGGCCAGAGTTAGGGTCCCAGCCAGGGAAAATATTGCTTTGAGAGGGACTTAGATCCCTGTGGGAGACAGGAAACCAAAGTACAAGATACAAACTGGAATACAAGTATCAAATTTGAGAAACTTAAAGTGCTAGGCCTACAAAGCCTAACGTATTTCCATTCTGACCCATTTTTATGGACTGTGGAACCTTATAAAGTACTCCCTGAATTGGTTGTGAGAGACTCAGGAACCAAGTGTGGCTGAGCCCTGAGGAACAGGGTATTATGGAGTCCAGCTGGTCAGAGTTGGATGGCAGTTGACACCAACATCCTACAAATGCTGGGCAAGATTTGTCAGTGAATGGGACATGGCTAGATGAATGAGAGTCACTCAACAGTCAAGAAAAACACAGTTGAGTTTCATCTGGAAATGAGTTCAATTTTGTCTTGTCCTGCTTTTAAAATAAACACATCTTAATTCTTGAAATTCCTCTTGAATAGGTTTTACACATAAAAATAATCATTTTATCCAGTGATTATCATAGTGTTCTGCTATCTCACATCTTTTCATAAAATGAATGCTTAAAACCCAAAAGCATGTGTGCATGTTTTAAGGAAGTTTCCAGAAGGTAAATTCAAAGTAACAGAGCTGTAACACAGAAGTAAGAAACTAATCACTCTTCGTGTACTTTCCATACAAGAAGTGAGTCAGTGAGCGGGCCACCAGACAATAAAGAGGATTGCAGGGAGAAAACAGACTCCTCTTCAAAGAGGAAATTATTTGAATGATAGCACTGGATAGAAATTACTTCTCCCATACAAAAACAAGCTAAATCTTGACAATATTCTCTTACATTTTAAAGTGCAGCATTACTCAGAATCTCCATCAAGGGCATAATGAGCAAGTTAGCCTTAGGTTATAGGACTGAAGCAGAAACTGTGCAGTTCCCCAGTGAGCAAACAATAAGATCAAAATCCAGATGAAAAGCTTACTATATGTATATTTATATAAATTTATATTTTATATAAACGATTATATATTTATCAGAAGGTCAGCACGAGAGTTATAAGAGGTGAACGTTATCAAAAGTAGGAATGTGAAGAAAGCATCTCCGAAAAAGAATTAACAGGACTCATTGCAACTCTACATTTATTAGCCATGAAATCTTGTGTTACTATAACCTTACTTTGCCCCAATGTCCCCATCTGTAAAATGGAGATTATAGTAACAGGCCATTCATCATAGGGTTGATAAAGTTTTGAACTAAAATGAAATAATTTATGTAAATATAGCATATACAATAATTCATGGTTGTCATTCAATAACTTTTAGCTATTATTATTAAGGCAGGTTTCATGGAGATGTTCAGAAATTAACCAAAAAAAAAAAATTTAAACTCATGTTAACACGGCAGTAAATTAGGAAACCAGCATTAATATGCCCATCTGTATTCACTCGCTTGTCAAGGACTTGCTTACTAAATAAGATAATCCATTTATCAGACCTTTCTAATTAATAAGAACACAGCTCCTCTCCCTGTGCTCTTTTATCAGATATATGACATTAGTGGCAAAATGACATGACAGTGATATAAAAATTACAACATTAACAGGCTCTGAATAAATAAAACCTGAAGCAAAATCTTTCCTGGTGCCAAGAATAGAATAGCTGAGATGTGGATGGGTATTTCAGAATTGAGTGTGGAATAGTAAATCACACAATACTGACAGAACACTAGAGATGATACTTTTTCAAAATAAAACTATGAAATATTGGTGGGGACATACAGCCCTGCTATTTCATTGTGAATGACACAGTGAGTCTAATAAAGTAGCTGATTTATTGAAAATCTTATCACATTTTAAAGGGAGGTGTTTTCACAGATTCTCTTTACCCGCTACAGAACTTGTGCTGTTGTGCCAAAGAGGGTTTGATCTTTATTCAAGCAGAAATCAATTTCTTCTACATAAGGACAGTAGGAAATTCAGGCTTCACTCCTTTAAATATAAAGTTTTTAACGTATGCACTACCACCAGCATATGTTCATGTTGAAAAAGAGAATCAATTTTCATAATCAATGATTATAGTTGCTTGTGCTATTTAGAAATGTGATTTTGTTCTGTTTAATACCATTTTTTCCACTGCATATACGTGGTTTTCCTAAATTGACAAAGGGCACTGGTTTCCTCTCATTTCTCTAGAAACAGAACCACAGTATAATCCCTCGAAAAAGAGGGTGGGCAGGAAAGTGTTGGGGAGCTTCGCCATTCCTCTAACTCTGTAGCTTTAACTCCTGGACTCGCAAACATCTCAGGTTGGGCATCTGTTTTGTCAGAGTCACTAAGACAAACAGTTATATTACCTGTTACTTATAGCCCTCTTTTTGATTGATGGAACCATATTGGGTTAGCGAAATAAACCTATCAATAAATATTCCCTGTTTTTCTTCCCAGGAACCCACACACAAATTGTCCTCTTTGGATTCAGTTTCCTTGTCCTTGTCTGCCACCCCTCCGCACCCCTTCACACCGCATATATTAGGTTACACAAATCTGTGTCTTATTGTTCAACAGTAAGATTTTGATTCTCTTTCTTGGATCCCCATTAAACAAATAATCGTCTTCAAAAATAAATTAAAAGACTCTTGTTTTCATTTTGGAGGTAATCTGATTTCTTCGAAAAATTGATAGAAGGTAACTACAAATGTTTATAACTTTTCCTTTAAGGATTCATCTCGTTATTGAATGTACCTTATAAATATCCTGCTTCAATTTCCACAAAAGAATGGCACACGGGCAACAATTAAGTTGCCCATAAGTACAACGATTAAGTGATTTTCTAATTGATTTTGCAGCATTTGTCAATTGTTACAATATAATAAATTCACTATCAAATAATTCAATATTAAACCTTCAAAAAATCATGCATCACTGAAAGTCTTAAACTATTTCCAAGTAATTTTTTAATGACAATTTTTAATCTCTTAATATAAATTCAGAGAGTTATGATGAAAGAAACGATGTCTCAACAATCCAGTTTGGCAACAACTAGTTTAAACAGGGTCATTGAGCTGACAAATATTCAGAAGTTTTATTTTTTATATTTTTACATTTGATTTTGGAACATGGCTATTACCCATGTTACTGGTTTTCAGTCCTTCAGCCCCAAGACTGCTTAGAAAAAGTGCCATAGTAACATCAAATATAAAGATATATTTTAAAGCTGAAATCTGTTCTATAAGTGTCACTATGGTCATAACATTGACTAACTCATTTCTAAAATATTTGACAGTATTCAGCACACCTCTTCCTGAATATTGTTTGTCTCCTATTTCCTTATTTTGCCTAGAGTTTCCTGGAATTCAAGAGTATTTTGCTTATCACATCAGTTTGCTATTCTTGTGTGTTGTTCTATTGTTCTTTCTCACCCTTACAAGATTTTCCTACTTTAATTAAATGAGGATATTTAATATTTATTTGAAAGGGAATATATGAAGAGAATCAAAAAAGATATTGAGGCAACAACAGTGTTTTCTCTTCATTAATATAACTCCTCACCTGATGATTTTGATAATCTTTTGTGGAACACTATAAAGCCTTTATTAGTATTTGAATTATTTTTATGTTAGAGGGAAAAAAAAGAGAGGATATGAACAATAAGATTCAATTAAAAATTAAGAGTTTAGAAAATCAACTAACAGACCATTCCAAAAACACATGACCTGTTACTGTTGGAAAAAAATTAACCTTCATAAGTATAATATTTATCTGGAATCTCAGAAAGTTCTATTATTTATACAAATCCAAAGCAATTCCAAGGAAGCCTTAACCTGGCAGGCTTTATCCAAGGTCCTTTTTAGGACAATGGTTCTTTCACAAGAGTGGCAATTTGAAATGAGTCAGGTCCTATGTTCACATGCTCTGGACAGACAAATGAGCTTTTAAAATGTCTAACAACATGACTATGCAAGAGCTATAAGTACCGCTTTCTAATGAAGCATCCTCTCCTCCCCACCCTCTTGAGCTTTTTATCCTCTTGACATGTACAGAAATCCTTAGGATGAGGTCACTCTACCTTAATATAAAGGTTGAATTTATCCAACATCATCAAACTACTGTATCCACTTGTCCATATGATATTACAGATGAATTTTACAAAGTATTTATGCAGCTTAGAGTAAATTCTAGATTAGCCAAGTTCTGTATGCTTTACCTCATCCCTCAATCATGAATGACTGACATCATGGTAGTCCTATATGTCCAAATACATAGGAAACACCAAAAATAACCAAGTATTTTAAAAAATAGCATTATAAAGAACTAGTATATCAATACTTACTGCTAAATAAATATACATGCCAAACTTTTCATATATATTAATAAAAAATACTTCATACAGAGAAAATCAAATATCAGTTTTATATTTCTTCATAATAACATATAAAACAATTCAGTTCATAAGATCTGCCTAGGAAAGCATTATCCTAAATAAAATATTCATTATTGAACAAAAGTATTTGCTATTTTTCTTATTCTCTCTCAAATTGACTTTGTTTTCTTCTGTTCCAAGTTTAGATTATGTCTGCTAGAATACTAAAATTAAAGAGAAAGTCATCGACCTAATTCAGATTATATTTTCCTCTTCAATAAATGGAATAGCAAACATTTTGGAGGCCATAGGAACTAGCAAAATCTCATGAAAGCTATGAACTTTCCTGGAAAACAGCGTGAGCCACACATATACACATGTAAATGTACGTGCATACCACATAATTTTTAATACATCCAGGAATCACAGGTTAAGCATCCGTGACCCAGAAGATTAATGTAACAATATTCTGTTTCTCCATTATTAAGCATCTTATCTTCATTTTTTCCTATTTCATTTTGGAATTTAGATATGACCATTATTTATGTCACTAGAAATGTGAAAACTTGAGGGAAGAATTAGAAAATCAGAAGTAGAATTGTAAATGTGTCCTTAATAACACAATTTAGAATGAGTTCATTGGCCGAAGGGTCAGATACCTTTAAGCTTGGCAATTTTCATCATTATCTATTTTCTTTTATAACACCCCCAATAATTAAGAATATATAATAATTATTTCTGTAGTTTCAATAATCTTTATTCATATCCATATTTTTTTCCCCACAGGCACTTGAAGAGGAGGATCTGAAACCTGAACTAGAAGGTTTCTTGTTAACATGTGTCCTTAGATTAAGGATCATTGTGTTTCGTGTTGACTGAGCCGTGACACATCAGCCATCAGCCCGAGGGGGAAACAAATCCTACTACTGATTTAATTCCACGTTCTGTCTCTCTCGTGGTTAAATAGCTAGTTTAGAGTTTTTTTCAGTCAATTCATTCAAAAAGATGATTATTTTTGGATGGAATCAAGTACTTTAAGTTGTCTTGCGCCAAAATTTGTTTTTTGAAAAATAGGTAAATATTCAAAATGGGAATTTCCAAACAGGAGTTGCGAATGTTGCATTTCGTAAGCTTATTTGACCTCAGTTCCCTTCATTAGAGGAGAACCTAATAATATCACCTGGATTTAGTATCTGCAGTTTCATGTGGATCAATGTGGTGACTTGTTGGAAGAGACTGTGTAATATAATTTAAGAGGATACAATCATGAACCATCCTGCCTGGGTTCAGATTCCAGCTCTCCCACGTCCTATCTACGAGACCTTGGGCCACATATTTTACTCTCTCTGTTCCTCAGTCTCCCTATCTGTTAAATAAAGAGAGTATTTGATACCATTATAGTATCTATCTCATATAGTTGTTTTGTGGATTAAACAAGTTCATTAATTCAGTTACTTAGTTACTATACTAAGAACTATACCTGGCACACAAGAAATGCTACATGAGTGTTAGCTATTATTATTGGCCATTACTTACTTTTAGCTTCTTTAAATAAAATCTCTTAGGTTAGAGGTATTTCTCCTT
Source organism: Equus przewalskii (assembly GCF_037783145.1). Lineage (NCBI taxonomy): Eukaryota > Metazoa > Chordata > Mammalia > Perissodactyla > Equidae > Equus > Equus przewalskii. The sequence continues at coordinate 14,170,770 of NC_091843.1, forward strand.
TATATTGCTACTGAAGTTATCTGTAACTGCTGACACAAATTTAAAAAGACAATTACTCTGATGTTTATATCCAGACATCTTAGTACAATAGACTACAGCTCCATAATTATGGACTCATTTATTTCACAATTCTATAAACATAAAATACTAGAATACATATTTCTTTTGTCACTCTCCATGCTATTTAAGACTTCTCTGTTTGTCATTATTATCAACAATAAATTTGCATTTTTACTAATAAATGTGTGTATGAAAAAGTTTCCTTGGATTACATAATTAATTATTTCTCTCTCTGAACTGTCAAGATTTATGGCCTTTATAATTTCTTCCAACTTGAGATTCAATTTCTAATATTTTCCCTATGCTTGGTTAGTTTCTTGTTCTCAAATAACTGATAAGTTTGACATGCCCTATTTAAAATTATGCCGGGATTTCCATATTTTTCTAATGCATGATATAGTACTAAAATATAAAAATGCCATGTCAGTCGCTCTCCACAAGAAGTGTTCTCTCTGTAGGAAAGAATATTTCCTTCAGTATTTTGAAATACAGTTACTCCAGAAATCCTAACAGCACGTTAATGTTGTGGAGATAGCTTATAAAATAGATTCTCACAAGAAGAGCAACAATGACTGTATTTCGTGAGGATAAATGAGTTGTTGTGGTCCCATACGTAACACAAAATCACTTTAACCGCAACCAGTATGAAGAATTAACATTTTAGCAGCCTCATCACATTGGGCAAAGTGTTGCCTCTATAAAAAAAGTAAATCAATTAACTTAAAAGGTAGGAGAATAATATCTTTTCTTTGTAACAAATGATATTTCTCAGAGCACCTTATTTTTTTTTTTTAGGATTTCTATTTTTCTAATTTTTAAATATCTACTTTATGGAAAAGGGAAATACACATATGTATGTTTAATATACACTATGTCTTTTAGTGCCTATGTCTATGATGCAGTATTAAATTAAATGCCATTTTTTAACCAGAAAAACTTGCAAGAAATTTGCTTAAAAGAAAGTTCATCACAGGTTTGTTTATAATAGCAAAATACTGAAAATAGTCTAGCTGTTCAACAATAGGGGACTCACAACCAATTATGATAAATCCACACAATAAAAGAACAGGCAACCATCAACAGTATGCTGAATAAGAATATTTTGCAGTTCTCCAAACTTTATTAGATTATTTACAAAAACAACATATAGGTATGCTTGTATATACATATACGCTCTCTTTCATATAGGTCTTAGATGTAGACAGAGACACAGTTGTAGATCCATAAATATAAAATATTCCAGGCCAAGTGCTTCATAGACGTTATACCAGGAGGTAGACAATAGAAGCTCAGGGAAATTAATTAATTTGCTCAAATTTACACATCTAAGTTAGGATTCAGCCCATGTTTGTCCACTCTATTGAGTACTATGCTAAACTCCTTATTTGTGGAATAAGGAAGTTATAATAAGGAATGATAATTGTTATTTTTAAATAGTATAATTTAATTAAACATATATTGTAAAGGAAAGAACAACACTATTAACAAAACGGAATATTTTCTTGATGGATACTTATGTAAATGAAGAAATTACTCAACTAGAGGAATAGTTGTGCTTATCATCTTATATCCTTATAGGTTTTATGCAGAACTCACATTTTTGAATTCTTTTTACTGCATGCTTCATCAATATTTCAAATTAATTTTTATACCTTAAATTGTTTTACCATTTCAGGGTTTTTAGTCGTTTGGGATATGATGCAACTTGTAACCAAGTAACTTTTTGTTTTAAGCAATTTTACTGTATTGGATGTTGATGTATCAGCTTTTCATTTGGGCATTAAATCAAAATAGAACCCTTGATTTGCATGTTAAAAATTTGGTTCATGATTCATTGTACAAATATAGTCGATCTTAAAGAATAATAATATGCTATATAATAGGTCATATGTGCCTACAGACACATGAATATGCAAGTATGAAGTTGATGAAACTTTGCAAAAGCCAAAAAAAAAATAAATGAGTAAATAAGTAATTTAGCAAGTTTAGTCTTATGTTTCATTTCTCCATTTTATTTTTATTACTCTTTATTATTGCCTCTATCTTCAATTGTTGCCTAACAACAAATGACACTAAATTTGCATTGCCATATGTATGTCTTTCATACGTTTTGCTCAGCTTAGCATGCAGAAAGGCTGATACACTGAAACCTATGATGGAACGAAAGTCTCATTTTAGCAAATTATACTTAACAAAATAATATTAAAACCACGAATTCACAAATGGGCTTGTTTTTTCCTTCCTGCTTTGGACATTATTATTCTTTGGTGACTATACTTGGGAAGGGTGTAAGTGATTCATGGAAGCAGTACCTACCATAGAACAGCTTTATTTCACGGGATATTTTCTGAATTTCCATTATTTCTATGCAAATAAGGTGTAACATCTCCGGTGTATTATTCACAGACTTCACTGTTTTTTGAGTAAATGTATTAAATACTTAAAAAAAAAAGGACTACAAACTCAAATTCTTACAGAGCAAAGCAGGTATCTTAAATGAGTGAAGAATGATTGCCAGGAAGGGAGAGGTGGGGAAAGTAATGAAGTGAGAAGTACCTGTGCCCATTTAAACAAAGCATCTGTGAACCTTTTCTGGTCAATATTTGCCACATGGAAATGGAATGTAGGCCCAGCTTGGCCACCACATCTCTAGATTCTTTGAGAAGACAGATATTCTCATTTTATATGAAATCAGCCAATTTTTAAATGTTGACAAGTAACTCACTTTTTTAGCATTGTATAGAACCAGTCAAACATATCTGTGGGATGGATTTGTCCAGTGAGTTGTTGTTTATGTTTAAAAAAAAAAATTAAGTAGGAATTTGCAAGGATACTCCAGTAGGGTTTAAATCAGTGTTCTACCTTAGCAATTATTTTTTAAACTTAAATCCATAGATAGCCTACAATCAAGTATACAGCATTAATCAATATAACAGGGTACATTTAAAAGAAAGGAAATATCAACTATTCAGGAAAATATGATTGTAGCATTTCATATAAACAAACCCACATATGAAGTTGACCAGGTTGAGTTTGGCTGGAAAGTTACTGAAATAGGAACAAATTGACCTTAAGGGTAATGGAGAACCTTGAAAGAACAGGTATTTGTTGACAGTGCTTTGAGTTGAGAAATCTTGAGATACACATCATAGCATATTAGATAGGTTAAAAGGGGAGAGGAGGAAGCAAATATTTACCTCCTAGTTACTACACAATGTAGGTTAAGTCTACTCTTATGATGTATTATTTCATCATGAAATTAAGTTTCTGTAAGAGTTTGCTTAGAAGGATGACATTTTGTTTAAATATTGACAGTGCGTTTATGTTTTTTAATTCTTTGTAGGTAACTCTGAATGTTTGTTATAAGAAACTACATTTGTTTAAATATTTGTTGTAGAAAAATGTTTATACTCACTTAAAAGTTTTAAACTATGTTTACCATAGTAGGTGGATTTTATCTACAAAAGCTTGGATAATTAATTCACTATGACATTTCTGATCTAGTTTTAATTAACTCAACCTGTATAAAGATACTGCAGAATTTTGTTTTTAATTAGAAGCACAGCTAATAGTGTAATTCATCTTTTATTTATTTTGAGGAAGATTAGCCCTGAGCTAACTACTGCCAGTCCTCCTCTTTTTTGTGCTGAGGAAGACTGGCCCCGAGTTAACATCCGTGCCCATCTTCCTCTACTTTATATGTGGGACGCCTACCACAGCATGGCATGCCAAGCCGTGCCATGTCCACACCTGGGATCCGAAACGGCGAACCCTGGGCCACCGAGAAGTGGAACGTGCGAACTTAACCACTGTGCCACTGGGCCAGCCCCATAATTTATCTTTTACATAAATATTAGCAAAATATAGTAAGTTTTAACAAAATAACTTTAAAGTACAATGCTTAATCCTCATTCTTACATCACTGTACCAAGAAGATTGATACGCACTAAATGTGTGATGAAATGATTTAAACATTTCAAACAGAAATCTGTTAAAGCAAACAGAATCTTGACTATTCAAACAAAGTTATGGTCTGAAGATTATGGTATGTAAAAACAGCACTAAATTATCTACTGGTAGATTATTCCTTAAATGTCATATTTAATTCTGACAAATTTTAAAACAACATTAATTAAAAGTGTATTCTTAGGGACTTCCTTGATGCCTTTCTTTATTCCTCCCTTCCTCCCTTTCTTCCTTCTTCTTCGTCTTTTTTTCTTCATAGCATCCCTTTGAAAATCAATCCTCCTTTTCCTAGCTGGATAGAGAAAAACATGACCCAGCTCTGGTCAGAAGATGGTACCCTCCTAGCTTTGCCTTTTTGCTTTCTGTCTGATTTTCAACAAGATACTTAATCTCTCCATGCCACAGTTTCCTCATCTATAAAATGAGAATAAGAGCAGTTCTTTGATCATAGAATCTCATTTAATCCTTACAACAATTCTATGATCAAACAATTACTCTTACTCCCATTATATATATATCTCAACCAAGTACGCAACTTATAAAATTCAAACTACAATAGCTATTAATATTATTTCTATTAATTAAATTCACTATAATTATTATCTTGTTTTTGTGATCTATAGGTAGAAAATTGGACCTCCCAATAATTGTTAGATTATTCACAAAGGAGATTGGTTCTTAGAAAACTTGTTTGTTAAGTTACCACATTGAATATACTCAAAAATAAATAATGGGATTAAGTGACTAATACTCTTTTAGATATTCATTAAAAAATTGCTTAAATTCTAAGTAAACATGAACCCTACCAGGCCAAAGAGCTCTTCAAAGTTATTAACCGGACAGGCTGATCCAGAGACTATGTTTTCATTTATATGATGATGGTGGTGACATGCCCCAGGTAACTCTGTAAGACTGTGGGCTAAGGACATTTTTCTTGATTGAATTTAAGTTCAGTGGTGATATTTACTAATGAAGTCATCAGAAAATTCACAGATATTAAACAATGGTATAATACCACACATACATTTTGAGAAATAGTATTGGGCACAGTTTCAAGTTAATGGATATTTTATTTTTTTTAGTCTCTGTGTAATTTTACAAAAATGCATTTGAGCTGGCTTAATTTACACAATTAAAGTTATAATACAATATGAACATGTAGAAAACAAATGCAACTTTCGCGAAATAGTTTTAGCAAATATTTATCCTCTGGATTAGTTTAAAGATTATTCCAGGTGGAACGAGCGGCGGTAACATATTACAATCCACCACTTTAATTCACCTCCCTAAAACCTCCAAATTGCAGTTTTCCAGTTGTTCCATTTGCCTTGGCTTCCAACGCAACATGACAGCATAAGCATTTAGTGTGATCTTACCTGTTTAGAGTTTGTGGGAAGCAGGAGGGTAGGGATCGGTACACCATTTGATCTGCACAATGTTCTACACCTCCCCAGAGACGCTACCAGGGATCTCTCTTCTTTATTTTTTTTTCATTTTATCTGACTTTAACATGGTTATTGAACTCTCACTTTCTTTCTTCCCGGTAGGTGGGATAGGTGTTACACTGGCATTCACTAAGGCCTTCCCCCATGTCAAGGAGATCATCAGATTGAATTCAGAGTCCTCCTTCCAGTGGAGTCAGAAAACATCAAAGCATAGGTATTTATTAAAACCCCAAATATTTTATATTTTCATAAATATTCTCAAACATGCTACGATTTTAATAAAGTTATATTAAATTAGTACTTCAAGAATTTTAATTTCAAATGTTACGTGACGCTAATTCATTGAGTGACCACTATGGAAAAAATGTAATCTAACAAATTGAAGCTCTTTTCCTGTGGGGAGCCTGAGAGAACTATAATTAGGAGGATTAGAAGTGATGACTTTTAAGTAGAGGATGTAATTGATAATAATGTAATTATTAACTAACAGGGAAAGAACAAGATTCTTCCCTTTACCTTCACTTTACTCTGCTTTGTCCTTGCCCCAGTACTGTTGGTATCAGAGCGAAGGACAAAGGAAAAGACAAGTGAAAAGAGGCAGTGGCCTAAATATTCTATACACAAGGATCAGAATCCAGACTGCACAGCAGCATTCAAAGTCTACAGGACAATGCTTCTAAGACTGCTGTGAAAAAGCACCAGCTTGTTTTTTCAAATTACCTGTCAGTTGCAGACTGATATTCTTGTAAATAAGTAAATTACTAGAAAAATAACCACACACGAATATTGCAACAATGTTGAAATGCTATAAAATGTTCTAAGCGGATATTCTTAATTTCTGTATCATTTCATTACAGATCAGCAATAAACAGTTCTTAGATTGGCACCAGCTAGTAGATCATATTTGAGAAAGGAATATGACTATATAAGAAATAACTTCTGGAAATGAAGGTTGCATGCTCCATGATTAGTTTAAAAAAACCCTTTTTGGAAGGAAAAGATAAAAATCTTCCTACCACTGACATGATAAACAAATTGATATTCATATATACAATGACTGTATCACAAAAAGTAGCACAATATTTTATTGCTCACAAAAATAGGTGACAACTTAAAAAAGTGATTGCCTGAGTCTCATCCATTTTGCAGTTGAGCAAATGATCCTGGAGAGGCTAAAACAGTTTTCTGAATTTGAATCCAGAGTTTTGGTAATTCATCAGACCCCCTGGGATTTTTTCCATTCTTCGCTCCACTGGCTACTGTCTAGAAGAACAGCGGCCCATAAACTGCTTATGGTCTCCTCACTGGACTACAAAATTTCTGTCAGCCTCCACCCAGCGCCTCCATCGTCTACCAGTGAAGTTCAATGATTACATCACTGGCATTCAGAGGAATATTTCTCTCTGAAAAGGTTGTTCAGTTTCAAGTTTTTAAACCAAGCCAATAATAATCAAAATCTACTTAAAGTCATATCCAAAAAAACAAAGATAAATTATTGAGATTTTTTCCCCTGACCCTATGGCCCTCCATTGTCTGAATGTTCACGCTGAATTAATGAGTTTTTATTATTATTAAGTCACAGTCATTTCTGAGTTTTTAAAAAAACATGAATTCTGGGTTGAGATCTTTCCAAAGACGTTTGCTTTTGATTGCACATGATCTGATTACTGAAAAAGAAAGATACAATATGTTTTTAAGATATAAAATGTGTTTAGGAGATTCTCAGCGGTTATTGTCATGAAATATTTCTTCTAGTTGGTTCCAAGAAAGGAGCTCCTCTCATATTAGCACAAAATCCACAATAGGGGAGTTTCAAGATTGTAGTCTGCTAACCAGTAGCAGTATTTACATCAGTGAGAGAACTAGTGACCTGATCAATAGGTTCTGAGAAAATTTGATAGAAATTATGCCGTAAGTTTTGTAATGTTCACTTTCCATTATGCATTTTGTTGAGTCATTCATTTCAATGAAGTGTAAGGAAGGAGGTGCAAGAAAAATAACATCTAAAACATTGACCAAAGGAAACTGTTAGACCTGATCAGGGGTATGCCTTTAAATTGTCAGCGGCATTCCCTTGAAAAGGATGAAAATTGCGTGAGTGAGTTAATAGATGTGAGCAGAATCAGTGAATATTGGCCATTAGAACAAACAGGTAGCATATTTTGAGGAATTATTTCATGTCTCAGGTGTGTTGGAAAGCAAGCACCTGAGGGACAAGGTATTTTACCATTTAAGAACAGGAGTACTCCTTTGAAAATGCATTGCCTAAAGTGACACATTGTTATTACAAAATGATTTTTTAATGAAATGTCACATTTGCAGAAAACTGAAGTTATAGACACCACAAATAGAAATTTCTAATTTTCCTTAAAATTTCATATAGACACTTTGAAGGAAAATAGCTGACATGGAGGAACCCAAATTCTCAGAGAGCTTACTCTGAAACTTTTCTTAATTCTACAGCTCTTCAGACAAGACTGAGATTAATTTCCTCCCTTCCATTCTTTCTTTTTCCTTTCACGTTTATTGAGTTAGATTCTATTAACTGGAACATCTGAAACAGGGTTTGCAGTGGGTTGATTATAGGGATAAAGATGAGAGCATTCCTGATCTAGAAGCCCGCAGCCCCAAGGATCAAATTCTGTCGTTGGCTTCACTCAACCAATAAACCAAAAGTTTTTCCTTGGCCGAGACATAATCCAATGGGAAAAGAGCCCATTATCCAGTCTCCAAATTCAAAGAGAGTGTTAACATACTTGATGAACTCGGTCTTAAAACCAGATGCACAGCACATCTATTGAGTACATAAGAGAAATGATTATTCTTAGAACAAATACATCAGAAATTAGAAATCTAAGTATACGAGTGTATTGAGGCATGTTGAGAGACTATATGTTTTCCAGTAATGTTGTCTTTGCTCAAAATATGTTTGTCATCTTTCTTAGGAAATAGCCTTCAAAGCACGTTATTTAAATATTTTAAATTTTTATGAATATTTCTTCCTCTAGCATTTTGTTTTACGGAAACTGTCTCAAGTTATCCAGAACTAAAAGGTGAGTGATTTAGAAGACATGGAATATGGTTGAAGTTTAAAAAAAAGTTAGATTATTTGCAATGAGATTTTTAAGCTGATAAACAGGTCAGAGACAATTGCAGAAGAATTTCATAAATGTATGGGCTAATGGCAAAAAACCCAGAAAACCTCTAAACTCTGTTACTGTTATTTTTCTGAAACACGCTCTATGACGGGTATGATGAAATAGAAACTTCCTATAATTTATTTTGAAGTTTTTAACAGAATTCTGATCTCCAAGAAACTGTCTCCCAAATAAACCAGGTATTTTCTGAGGAAATTTAGGACTCGGTTAAAATGACCAGAGTAGAACTACAGTTGCGTGTTTCTTAAAGGTAGGAATATGTTCTGAGAAATGTGTCATTAGGCAATTTTGTCATTGTGCAAACATCATAGAGTGTACCTACACAAACCTAGATGGTATAATCTACTATCCGCCTGGGCTATATGGCAGTAATCTTAAGGGTCACTGTTGTGTATGTGGTCTGTGTTTGACTGGAAGGTTACGTGGCGCGTGACTGTATTCTGTTAACTAGAAGTCCCCCGTCTGCAATTGACAACACACTTTAGCTGCAGCTCAGTTAAAAGAATCAGACTTAGGTCAAGTAAGAATTCAAATGCTAAATGGCAACTGCTGTTTATATTAGTGATACAGAGTTTCTATCCAGCAAGTCACAGAATTAAAAATCACAATTAAACAGCCTTTCCAGTTTACCAGGGAATTGATTATGGTACATGAAAGTCCTCCTGTTGAATATTGAGATACATTACTAATATTACTGTACCTTTTTAAATAAAATATATTAAAAGTAATTTCATTTTGAATATTCCTAATTTTAAAAAATGCAATGAAAAAATCGGTTTGAAGGAAACATTATGGTACTTGTATAGTCTCAAATTACAAAACAGTGTCAGAACAAATCATAATAATTCTATTATTTGCAAGTACAATGGGGGTATGGTTAGAATAAAAGTTCAAATTTATTTCTAAATATGGTAGACTAGTACTCAGTTATGTCAGAAGTTGCAGTATAACAAATACATCTTGCGGATTCATACAATTAATTTAAATTCATGCACTTGACTACGGTTTGTGTATAGATCAATACTCACATGCTCAGGATGCAAGGGATCAACAGTACATTTCTAAAACAGCCAGTAGCAGTTGATTTTTTTTAAAGAATCATTGTATTTGATTACATGCAGATTTAAAGTCTAGCACACACAAAATCCATTGAGATCCATGTATCCCAGACTTTTTCTGGAGCAACCATCATTAAGAGGTCTGGGAGAAGAGAAAGACCCAGCAAAGGAGATTAAAAGAGCATCCAGCGAGAGAGGAAGAAAACTGGGAGAAATAGGTGTATTGGAAGTCAAGGATGAAAAAGTTTCAAAGAGAATGGAAGGATAAATGGTGTGAAATGCTGCTGCTAAGTAAAATGTGGAATGGGATAACGGGCTTAAATGTTGAGGAGAGGATTGGTGGTCTTGGTAAGACAGTTTGATGGAGACGTGAGGGAGATAGCCTGATTGGTATGAGTTCAAGAGAGATGGAAAGGATTAATTCTTTTGATGAGCTCTGCTATAAAATGGCAAGAAATGGAATAACAGTTAAAAAGGAAGTTGAATCAAGAGGTTATTTTAGGAAGAAATAATAGTATATTTATACGATATTTGGGAAGTTTGGATTGAGGGTGTGAAAATATAAATATCACAAAGCTAAAAAATGTTAGTGTCATATAAATATATAGTGATTATGAACTCTTTATTTAAATTATTCATGAGAGAACCAGCATGATGGTAAAGAAGATTCTGAGAAGGAGAGCTTAGAAAAAGAAAAGAATGTGTGGATAAAATTGCAAAGTTATACACAAAACAGATTGATATCTTACACACATTGAACTATAATCTTTGGGGTTATCTTTTCCCTGTAGGAGAGAAATCATTTGCATCTTTGCAAATGAAAATAATTTTCAATTTGTCAATCTTCTATAAGTTAACTTGTAACTTTATGGGTTTGGAGCCACAGTCAATAGTAGTAAACAGTACATCAAACAAAATTATACCATTTTTTATAGTTTATTTTAAAATGCACTAAAGGAACAATCAATAAATATATGGAAAGTGGGGTAAATTGATAGAATTATACATGATAAAACAAGTATAGTAAAATATTAACTCTAGAATTTTAGTTATAAATGTATAGCTGTTAACTGTAAAATTCTTTTAATTTGCAATATGTTTGATAACTTTTAAATAAAACATTTTAGGGAAAATACATATCCTAGGAAAGCACAAAGTAATCTTCTTACCATATTTCCAAGTTTGTATAAGTTTTCTTAACAGGGAAAAATGATAATGCAGGACAAACACCCTGGTGGTCTAGCGGTTAAGATTCAGTGCTCTCACCACTGCAGCCAGGTTCGTTTCCCCATCAGGGAACCACACCACTCGTCTGTCGCTTGTCCTACTGTGGCTGCTGCATGTTGCCATGATGCTGAAAGCTATGCCACCGGTATTTCAAATACTAGTAGGGTCATCCACAGTGGGCAGATTTCAGCAGAACTTCCAGACTAGACAGACTAGGAAGAAGGACCTAGACACTCACTTCCAAAAAAATTGGCCAGGATAACCCTATGAACGGCAGTGGAGCATTGGCTGATATAGCACCAGAAGGTAAGATCGGATATAGTGCCAGAAGGTGAGGGGGTGATGCAGGGTTCAGCTCTACTGTACACAGGGTCACTAGGGGTTGGAAATGACTGGACAGCACTAACAACAAAGGACAAAGAAGAAAGAAGTGCTGGAGTAGAATCCTCACACACGCAGAGGAGAAGGGAAACTATGCACAAATAAAGACTTTGGCCTTAACCAGGATCACCATTTCATTCAGAGTATTTAATGAAGGTAGTTCAGGATACATGGTGGTGGGAGTTTAAACAGATTCTCTTCTGAATGCTTCTATTGGAAACAAAGATTGAGATTTGAGAAAAGAAGAGATTTAAAATAGTCAGTTGGGAAGGTGGGAGAGCAGAAGCAGTGTGTGTCTCCACCTGTGTCCAATTGTGCAGGTGCAGGTGTGCTATAGGCAGCAGGTTGTACTAGCCAGAGTTATGGTTTTACCAGGTGAGTTTGATGGACTACAAAAGTCTGCACAGTTCAAAGAGAACAGCCTTTGGTCTGTGATGTTAAGTCTCAGAAAATTATTAATAGTAGGAAATGAAATAATTTTTACCTAGAAAGAAGCTAATTCAAGCCAAAATTGAGATGTATGAGTGGAGTAATCCATCTTTCCATTTCAATTATTCAATCTACGTTTTGGAAAGATTCTCTGCTTTGTAAAATTAAATAGCGGCAATCTTTCTACTCAAGGATACATGTTGTGGGCGTAGCTTGTACATCTCACAAATAATGCTGATTTTTCTTCTCCATTAATACTGGTAGGAGCACATTTATAAGCTTGGTTTGGCAAACAGAATACAGAAAATTATGTATTGTTTTAGAGATATAATATTAAACACAGGAACTGAGCTCTTATAATTAAAATCACATGTGCAAACTTAAAATTTAGCCCACAAGACTAGAAAATATTCATAATGGAATTTCCTACTGGGTTTTCAGAATATATTTCACGAAACTTTGCATTTTAAGTGACTTTCCTTTTAAAACTTTGATTAGCTTTTAATTTAAATCTAAGAAATTATCACTTGTTGTACTTTTGCCTAAAAAATCAGCCTATATTATAATGTTAACTAACATCCAAACTTTCTGTTCTTACATGCTTATATTTAACTCCTCCTTGTTATTTTTTAAAAATCACTTCATGCAAATTTAATGAAAAACTAATTATGGTTTCCCACTGAACAGTGCACTTAAATAGTAATTGTATTGGTCTGTCTTCTTTTCTGTTTCTCTGAAAACTTGTGTTCCTCAAATGAATAATTACCCACAGAATAATTAAATGTTGCTGATATGGTCTACTCATCCCCCTTGTACAGAAAAACAGCAGAATCTGTCTTCTTGGAAATCTATCTCCATCATGTTGGATAAGCTTACTGTCCATCATACAACAGGCATTGATCCCTACTCAATTACACAAGAATATAGTACTATATTAAAAGGCAAATAAGGTTTAATTTTAATTGCCAACAGCCTGTGAGTCTATGTTCCATTATAGATTAAAAGGACCAATTATTTTTAAAATAATACCCTAATGAAAAGTCTTATGAGTACATGGGCAACATGGCTCTGTCTGCAGTCTAAACTGCACTCTCGAGAAGGTTGTAAAAGTTTGTAAATCATTTAGACCATCATAAACATGGCCATTGTTGTTATTTGAAAACAAATATCTCGAAATGCCTGAGAAATTATGATAACATTCTGACATACTCCTGTGCCAACCAGCTGTTTGGACATGCAGTTAACCGGGTGTGATGATGCCTTGGGATCTGCAGGGGTCTTTTCAGAGATGTGATAAAGGGCTTCCTTCCGGGAAGTGCTTGAGAACATCAAATCACAGAGGTGAGGACAAGAAGATAATACATTGAGGAAAAAGTTTTCAATTTAGAGACTTGTGGACCTCTTGCAGAGCGGTCACCGTTGAGTAGGTGTGAGTACGCCTGAACTCCAAAAAGATCAAGGATATCTTTGAACCCCAAAAGGCCAAGACTGTTGAGCCCCTGCCTTGGAGACAAGAAGGGTACCATTCTAAGGTGTTACCTCTTCTCTACAAACAGTCCTAAAGGACATTTTTGCTTCTCACCATCCACGAGATCCCTGCAATATAGGACACTCTTGCAACAGGAAGTGAGCCCAGGGAACAACAGAACAATACCAGCCTATCTCAGGATCCTAAAAGCAAGATCAAAATCAAATAGAACAACTACAGTGCTTAATGAAAGAGAAGGCTGGAGTGTTGGCGGAGCAAAATAAACACCTAATAACAACAACAAAGAGATAACATATGTGTATATATTCTTCATAAATTTATATAAATAGAACTTTAAAAGATTAAAATGCAACACACACACACCCCCTTAAATAACCTTTCTCAACATCCTCCTGTCTCATTCCTCCTGTGTCTTGAATTTTTTTAAAAAATAGCAATATCGAAGTGTAAATGTTATACAATAAACGGCATATATTTAAAGTGTATGATTTGTGAAGTATACACCAGGCAATCTATCCTATAAGCAAGTAAATAAATATGTCCATCATCCTCAAAGTTTCTTCCTGGCCTTTGGTGATCACCATCTCCTGCCCTTCCCAAACACTGCAACTCTCCACACTCCATTCCCAGGCAACCACTGCTCTGTTTTCTATAGATTATAGAATCTATAGAATCACTACAGATTAGTTTGACTTTATTAGAATTTTATATAAATGTAATCATATATCATGTATATTTTTTCCTTGCTTCTTCCGTTCACTATAATTGTTTTTAGATTCATCTATGTTATATTGTATATCAATAGTTTATGTTCATTACTTTTTAATGCTAAATAGTGGTGCATTGTATCTGCCACATTTTGTTTATCCATTTACCTATTGAAGGATATTTGGGTCATTTTGAGATTTTCAAATAAATCACAAGTAAATATTCTCTTAATATTGGTGTACAAATGTTGTGTAGATATATAATTTCATCTGGCAAATGCTGAACAGTAGGCTAATAAGTCATGTGGTAAATATGTACACTTAACTTTAAAAAAACTGCCAAACTATTTTCCCATGTGGTTGTGCTATTTTAAATTCCCACCAGCAGTATATGGAGTTACCAGTTGCTTCACTTCCTTGCCAACACTGGGTATAGTCATTCTTAAAAATTTTAAACATTTTAATAGGTGCTTAGAGTTATTTCATTGTGGCTTCAATTTTCATTTCCCTAAAGACTGATGATACTGAGCATCATTGAAACTGTTTATTTTCCATTCAAATATCTTCAGTGGTGAAGTGTCCATTCAATATTTGTACGTATTTTTAAAATTGGTTTGTTTGATTTGTTATTGTTGAGTTTTGAGAGTATTTTATATGTTCTGGATATAAGTCAAAGTTTGTGGCTTATCATTTAATTCTGTTTTTTAAAGACTACATGTTAATTTTGATTAAAAGCAAATATCAAGAAAAAAATTATAGACCGGGCTTTTCTTGTTATACTAAATAAATCTTAGCCCCAACCAAAGTCATAAAAAATTTCACCTATATTTTCTTCTGGAAGTTTTATAGTTTTAGCTCTTATCTGTAGGCTTCTGATTAATTTTGAGTGAATGCATGCATATGGTACAAGGTTCTAGTACAATTTTCTTTTGCAGGAGAATAGATATACAATTGTCTGAACACTATTTGTTGAAAAGACTATCCTTTCTCTCCTGAATTGCCTTTGCACTTTGGTCAAAAATCTATTGACCACATAAGTAAAAGTCTGTTTCTGGACTTCCTATCCTGTTCCATTAAACTGTTGGTCTATCTTATTGCTAACACAACCTTTATCAATGAAGCTTTAAAATAATATTTGAAGTGTGAATCCTCCAACATCGTTCTTTATCAAAGTTGTTTTGTCCAGGCCGGTTGTATTTCCATATGATTTTAGAAATAGCTTGTCAATTTTATATAAATCTAATCGATGTCGATTGGAGTTGGGATGAATCTATATATCATTTCGGGAATAACTGACTTCTTAAACAACGTAAGATCTTCTTATCCATTAACATAGTATATCACTCCATCTACTTAATTCCTCTTCAATTTCTCTCACCAATGTGTTATAAATTTTGGTGCACAAGTCTTACGTATCTTTGGTCATATTTATTCCTAAATATTTCACATTTTCTATGTCATCAGAAATGATAATTTAGTTCTAATTTTGAACTGTTTGCTGCTGGCATATAGAAATACAATACAATTTTATACATCAGTCTTCTATTCAACCATATTAGTATACTCACTTAGTTCTACTGAGTTTTTTGTTTGTTTGTTTTTTAGACACAGTTATTTTTTCTTTTCCAATTGAGATGACTTTATTTTTTCCTTTTGTTATGACACTGGCTAGGACCTCCAGTACAATGTGAAAGAAGTGGTGAGAGAGGACAGCTTTGCCTTGTTTAGGACCTTGGGTGAAAAGCATTCAGCCATTCACTGTTAAGTATGATGTTATCTGTACATTTTTCATAGACACCCTTTATCAACATGAAGAAGTTTTCTTATATTCCTGGTTAGCTGAGAGTTTTTATTGGGAATGGATGATAGGTTTTGTCAAATGCTTTTTCTGTATCTAATGAGATGACCATCTGGTTTTTAATTTTAAGTCTATTCACATAGTGAATTGCATTGATTGACTTTATTTTTAGGACAATATGAGATTTACAGAGAACTTGAGGAAATACTGCAGAGAGTTTGCATATAGTCCACACCCAGTTTCCTCTATTATTAATATCTTACATTAGTATGATAATTTGTTATAATTAATGAACAATATTGACATATTATTATTAACTAAAATCCACAGTTTAGACTTCTTGAGTTTTTACCTAATGTCCTTTTTGCCTTCCAAAATCTCATCCAGGATATCACATTACATTTGGTCATTGTTTTAGTCCATTTGGGCTGCTATAAGAAAAATATCATAGACTAGGTGGCTTATAAACAACAGAAATTTATTTCTCACAATTCTGGAGGCTAGGAAGTCCAACATCAAGGCAAGGGAAGATTTAGTTTCTGCTGAGAGCCTGCTTCCTGGTTCGTAGATGGCAGACTTCTTGCTATAACCTCACATGGTAGACGGGTTAGGGAGATCTCTATGGTCTCTTTTATAAGGACATTAGTCTCATTCATGAGGGCTTTGCTCTCACGACCTAGTTACCTCTCAAAAGTCCCATCTCCAAATAATATCACACTGGGGATTTGGTTTCAATATATGAGTTTTGAGAGGACATAAACGTGCGGTCTATAGCAGTCATGTCATCCCAGAGTTCTCTTGGCTGTGACAGTTTCTCATTCTTTACGTGTTTTGATATGCTTAACAATTTTGAGGAGTATTGGACAGGTATTTCATAAGTATGCCTCCCATTAGAAAGTGTCTGTAATTTTCCTCATGATTAGATTTGCATAATTTGCAAAAATTATGCATTTTTGGCAGAAGATCAGGGAGGTAAAGTACCATTTTCATCACATCATATCAGGGTACATACTATCAATGTGATTTATAACTGTTAATGTTGACATTGATCATCTGACTGAGGTAGTGTTTGTCAGATTTCTCTACTGTAAAGTTACTCTTTTTCTCCTTTTTCCTACTTTACTCTTTGGAAGGAAGTCACTATGCATAGCCCATGCCTAAAGAAAAGGGAGTTGATGGATTTTTAAATGTTAAATGAGATTTGTATTCCTAGATAAACATGACTTCGTCATCAAGTATTATCCTTTTCATAAAATGTTAGATTAGATTTTTGAAAATTTTAAGAATTTTGCATCTATGTTCATGAGGGAATTCATCTGTTGTTTTTGTTTCTTATAATATTTTTGTCTACTTTTGGTGTCATAGTAATGCTGGCCTTATTGAATGAACTGGGAAATATTTCCTCCTATTAAATGTTATGGAAGAGTTTACTTAGAATCATTTATTTTTCCCTTCCTTAATTCTTTGGTAGAATTCCCAAGTGAAGCCATCTTGGCACAGAGTTGTCTTTGTTGGAAGAGTTCCAGTTTCTTTAATAATTATAGGACTCGTACAATTATCCATTTCTATTTGTGTGAGGTTTGGTTGTTTGTGTCTTTTAAGAAATTTATTCATTTTATCTAAGTTGCAAATTTATTAAAATGAAATTGTTCATAACATTCCCTTATTGTCATTTTAACATCTGTAAATTTTTTAGTGATGTCACCTTTCTCATTCCTGACATTGGGAATTTATGCCTTATTTTTTTTTCTGATTAACTTGTCAAATGATCATTATAGAGGTTTATGAACTTTATTGATCTTATCAATGAAACGCCTTTCAGTTTCATTAAGTTCTTTGTATTATTTTTCTGATTTTGAATCCATTGATTTCCATTATGGTCTTTATTATATCTGTTCTTTTAATTACTTTTGGTTTCATTTGCTTTGCTTTTTTATAATCTCTTAAAGGAGTAGATGAGGTCATTGCTTTGAAACTTTTCCTATCTTCTAACATAGGCATTCAGTGCTATGAATTTCCTTCTAAGTACTGCACTACAACATGCCACAAATTTTGATATGTTGTATTTTCATTTTCAGTCAATTCAAAACACTAATTTCCCTTTTAATTTCTTCTTTGACTCAAATTATTGGGAAGTATATTATTTAGTTTCCAAATATTAGCAATTTTATAGATATCTTTCTGCTGTTGATTTCTAACTTAATTCCATTTTAATCAGAGAACCTACATTTTATGACTTGAATTACTTTAAACTTATTGAGAATTATTTTATGGTCTTGAATATATTTAAACTGATAAATGTTCTATGTGTACTTAAAAAGAATGTATATTACGTTGGTGTCGACTGAAGGATTCTATAATTTTCAATTAGGTCAAGTTGGTTAATAGTTTTCAATACCTTTATTTATTTTCATTTACCTGCTTTAGATTTCTTTGATATGATACCAAAAGCAAAAGTCATAAGAGAAAAAAATGATAAATTAGATTTCATCAAAATTAAAATTTGATTTCAAATTTTCACTTCAAAAAATACCACTAAGAAAGAGAAAAGACCAGCCAGTGACTGAGAGGAAATATTTTCAAAACCCATTTCTAACAAAGGGCTTGTATCAAGAATATAAAACAACTCTGACAAGTGAATAATAAGATTAAAAATCCATTGAAAGTGTGCAAATATTTAAATAGACATTTCATTAAAGGGCATATACAAATGACACAAGCACATGAAAAGATGCTCAACATTATTAGTTGTTAGGGAGATGCAAATTAATACCACAATGAGATACCACTTTGCATTCACTAGAATAGCTTTAATAAAATAAGACAGATGGTAACAAGTGCTTGCAAGAACGTAAAGAAACTGGAACCTCATTCATTGCTGGTGGGAATGTACAATGGTGCAATTACTTTGAAAAAGAGTTTGGCAGTTTCTTAAAAAGTTAAATATAAATTTACCACATGGCCCAGGAATTCCACCCTTATGCATCTGCCCAAGGGAAATGAAAATATATGCCCACACAAAGACTTGTATGTGACTATTCATAGCAATGTTATTCATAATAACCAAAAAGGGGAAACAACCCTAAAAATCACAAACTGATGAATATATAAACAAAATATGGTATATCCATATAAGACTATTTGCTAATAAAAGGAAAAAACTGCTTATAATTATTACATATGGATGAGACTCAACAGCATTTTGCTAAGTAAATTGAGTCAGTCACAAAGTACCACATATTGTATAATTCCATTTATATGACATGCTCAGAATAGATAAATCTTGAGAGAAAGAAATTAGATCAGTGGTTGCTACGGGCTGGCAGTGAGTGAAGGGTTGGAGAGGGACTGTTTATGGGCAAAAGAGATCTTTTTGGTGTAATGGAAATGTTTTAAAATTGGACTGTGTTAATGGTGTACAACTCTGTGAATTTACTAAAAATCGTTGAACTGTACACTTAAAATGAGTGAAAATTATGGTATATAAGTTGTATCATTAAAGCTGTTCAAAGAGCATACATAAAACAAATGGGGAAATCAGAAAGTGTGACAAATATTTGATGACATTAGGGAAATATTATTAATTTCCTTAGGTGCAATAATTATATTATGGTTTTGTATTAAAAAAGTGCTTATTATTAAGGTATGCATGAGATGAAGTATCACGATGTCTCCCACTTACTTTCAAGTGATTCAATATATATATATATTATATATTGCATACATATAGCATAGAAATGCGTAAAGCAAATATGATAAAATATTAATAGTTACTGAATAAATATAGAAGTTATGCAGATGTTCATTATACTAATGATCAACATGTCCAGTTGAAAAATTTTATATAAAAACTTGGAAAAAAGTGTTGGATCATATCATTAGATGTGGAGAAGGCATAAGGTAAAATTCAGCAGCCATTCTTTGTGAAGATTCTAACTAAAGTGGGAAAGAAGTAAATGGCTTTAATATTTAAAGGAAAAAAATAAGACCACCTACCCCAAGCCTTCAGCAAATATTATTCTAAGTGTTGAAACACTAATCCTATCTTATTTTAAATCAGATACTACAGAGTGATGCCTGTTCATACCATTTTTATTTAATATTGTATTGAAAATTTTAATAAATTCAACAAGACATGAAGTTAATAACTGGAAAACATATTAATTTTTTTTATTTTTTGCTCATAACCCAATGGAATCTAGTGAAATTACCAGATTTAGTAAGAAATTATTATAAGATGGCTGGATAAAAGTCAAGTATAAGAGCATCAAGAGCTTTTACCTACTACTATCATAAGTGTTATAAACCAAAGAGAGAATAGGCTCATTTACAGTAACAAAGAAAACTACAAAATTCATAAGAATATGCTTAAAAGGAACGTTACATAAAATTGTGCATAGATATATCATGAAATGTCAATTCCCCACATTTAACATAAAAATTCATTGCAATTCTACTTAGAATACCAAAGAAAGGCCATTTTTGTGAAGAACTGAATAAAATAATCTTAAAGTTCAAATGGAAAAACAGTGAGGAGAAAGATACCTTGCCAGCAACAAAATATGCTATATAAAGCCACTATAATCAAATCAATGTGGTGTTAGTATAGAGAAACACATATAGATCAGCATAACTGAGTAGAGACTCCAGAATTATACTTCTGGGTTTAGGATGTATATATGCTATGGCAAAGGCAGTCATTCAGTGGGGAAACTGTTTCAATCAAATAGTGCTGGCAAGACTAGTCACCCTTCTGGAAAAAAATGAAAATGCTCAGATTCTCACATTGACAAAACTGAATATTGTGGATGGATTACAAACAAGTTTAAATAATATGAAATACTAAACTCTTGCAAGATAATCAAATAGACTACATGTACAATCAGGGGCAATGTCATATTACGTAGAGCAGGACAGATTTTTCTGAGACTGGAATTCCAGAACCTACAAAGGAAATATAGCCAAGTATGGAAATATAAAGATTAAAAAAGTATTGACTAAAAGTAAAGTAAGAAAAAAAAGCTCATAAATAAGTAAAAAATAGAAAAAAATGTAAATTACATGACAAAGGTTATTTACATATAATACACAATGAAATCTTACAAATTGACAAGATGACCACAAAAAGTTCATTTGAAATATGGAGAAAGAATATGAATAGACATCTCACAGAAAAGGAAAAGCATAACTAACTTATTAAAATGCTATGATTTACTAGTAGTCAGATAAAACAAAATTAAAGTGGCAATGGGTTGTTTTTTACAAACTCCTGCCCCGCAAAAAATTAAAAAGAGCCATAGTACTCCATGGTAGGAATGTGGAACAAAGGTTACTCAGGCATTGATAGAGAAAACATGAACTACCTTTTCAGAAAGTAATTTGGAAACATCAATTTAAATAAATATATATTTATTTATATATATGTACTTATATATATATGTATACACACACAAACACATACACACAAGCACAAACTTTCTCATAGAAATAAAATAATATATTAAAAACAAGAACATCGCCTTAGCTCAATTTCCCAAAAACAGAGGTTGTGGCAGTTTTACTGCTAACTGAGGTACAATTCCAGAGCAGTAAGAGAGGGAAGAAAGGAAAG
Organism: Equus przewalskii; assembly: GCF_037783145.1. NCBI lineage: Eukaryota > Metazoa > Chordata > Mammalia > Perissodactyla > Equidae > Equus > Equus przewalskii. The sequence goes on from NC_091843.1 coordinate 14,192,099, forward strand.
GGTATATAAACTGTTGTGTTGTCAAGCTAGCTGCAGCCTCACAAGAAACACAGCCAACTGTTGAATCATAAGTGACATGTATTGAGAGGCTCTATAAAACTACCGCCTCCTGAACAGTCATGGAGGAGAGTGAAGAAGGGTAAGGAATTTTCCTGTCCTCTTCTTCTCGTCTGAATCTGCCCCACCCCATCCTACCCATCCAAGCTTGTATATTCCAAATTCTTCCTTAACACTTTGGACATTAGCGTTTCTTCCATGGCAGGTGTGTTGGAGACTCACCCTAACCCTTGAGGGAGCCTTAGAGAACCACTGGTGAAGATGTGACTTTCTCTGGATCAAAAAGTCAGTTGTGGGGCTGAGGGGTGCAGATGGGGCTAAGCCAGTCTGGAGAGTCCTGTCAATTAGGTCTGGGACAGACATGAACAAGACTGTTTGAGGCACCATTGTTCATAAAGGTGAAAAACTGGAAACAAAGCCAATGCTCAGAAAGAAGATGGTCGAATAAATTCTGGGATATCCATACCATGTGAAAATTGTATTTGCACTGGGAGATTACTGCTCAACCACAAGTGACCATCTACTGAGAGGCTGTATAAAACTCCTGCCCTCTGAACAGTTATGGAGGAAAGTGAAGAAGGGCAAGGAATTTTCCTTTCCACTCCTTTGTATTGAGGTTTGTATTGAGGTACTATTGAATGAGAAAACCAAGCTTCAAATATGTATCTATGATTTGATCTCCTTTTGAAAAACAGTGAAAAAACCTTTGATGTGTATCGTACATGTACACCGTATAGAAGGGTGTACCTGGGTATACATATAAGGTTTTGTGTGTACATAGAGATAGGTAAGATTCTTTACATATGAAGGAAAAATATATTCCAGTGGGAATTATGAAGGGGGAGTCAGAGAAAATGCTACTCTAAAAACACAAATATATAATCACTTTTTGCATCATATGCACTTGGTTCACACATGTCTTCCTGAATTAAAGTAAAAGCTATAAATTTGAAAGGAAAGCACAAATACAGTATTAACATGCAACTTAATACAAATCCCAGTAAAGATCATACAATGCCTCTACTATCCCAGTTGCCCTCTCATACTACTTAATTTCATTACATGTGCCACGATCAGGTTAAGCTTCCTCCAAACCTGCTCTCACATTGTCGTCTTCCCATTCAAATGGCATCAGAGGTGGTATATCATCTGCAAATCCAGTCCAACTCATCAAACTATATGGAAGATTTTGTTTATCACCCCTGTCAGACTAGCTTCTTGCTTGTCAGTATATTTTATGAATGCACTTCCATCTTCAACTCTTCAACATTATCATTACTCCCATCAAATCAATATGTTTGCTGTGCCAAATCGTATATTAGGCTTACTGCTGTTTCTTTGATCATTGCAGTTCCTTCAAATAAAAGAGTCCCCAGCCTCCTCTTTACCAGTTCATGTCACTCACTTCCCTTAAAATACCTCTTCATTGCAAATTAAAAGACTTAAACTCATCCTTATCCATTGATCCATTTCTGGGAATAGTCAATGAGGGTCAAAAAGATTTAGCGACAAGGATGTTCATTGAAACTTCACAATAGCAACAACATCAGAAACGACTTTGTGCTTAGCAGGAGAGAATTAGTTACATGAATTATAGCATGCCAATACGACAACAGAAAGGCAGACGTTAAAAATCATGTTGAAATCTATATGATCTCACAGAAAAAATATTTACTGTTTATCCTTAAATTAAGAAAAAAAGGTTTCAAAACACAGCAATTGTTTAATTGATGGAGTTTTATATTCTGCAACACTACAGATATATAATTTGTAAGAAAACATAGTAATTAGTTGCACAGGGTGGTTTCTTATAATATTCTTCATGAATGGATGATAGTATCACTGCCAAGTCCAATTTGGGAAAAGCAATTTAAAGCACGACGAGTGAAGTGAGAGAGTGTATGGTGTTGAGCTGAATGGCTTGCATACAGACTAGAACTCAAAGTATCTGGTATGGATAGGCCATGTCCTCTGGTGAAGCCTTCCTAGACATTGGTTCTCTTGGCCACAGTTACGTGTCTTTATGCATACTTATTTAGAGGCAGTGAGTTAGAAATTATACTCTCTAGCAAGTATCTAGAGTGCAGATATTTTATGCTATCAATTAAATGCAATCAACATAATCTATATACAATTTAAGTTATCAGATAAGATTTTTCAAACCTGATATGATAGATGCTGACCCAACAGCCCTTTATCCACTTTTCCCTGTTCCATGAAAGTATAAGTCTGGAAAATTAAATACTAATTTTCGCAGCCTCCTTTACAGTCAGGCTTGCCCATGTAACATAGTTCATATACAATGAGATGTAAGCAGACCTTTCTTGGTGGGTTTCTGGGAATTTCTGCTTCCTTAAAAATAAGCGGCAGCCACCCAGCACCATTCCTTCCTACTTTCTTCTTGCCTTGAACACAGATATGATGCCAGGAGCTTTTCAAGCCACCATGAGGGAAGGGCCAAGGGGATTGTAGATATTAAACAGAGATTTGCTCAAGTAATTTCAAGTATAATAGTTTAGATAAGTGCCTCGAAGGAAAAGTAGAGGGTCTCCAGCTGGTACTGAAACATTTGATCTAATAAATAATAAATATCTTTACTTACGTTTAAACAGAATATGTGAATATATTCTCATGGTAAACATTCAAACTATCAAAAAGTGTATTAAGTGAAAAATGCACAGCATATACATTTCCTCACCCACTGTTGAAATTCCCTCTTATTTTTTAAGACTTTATTTTTTTAGAGCAGTTGTAGGTTTATAGCCAAATTGAGAGAAAGGTAAAGACTGCATTTTCCTTTTCAAATGGATTCACTGTAAATAGATTGCTCTTTGTTCTTTAAGACCTTTGTTTGAGTATTTAATACATACATAGGTAGCATAAAAGTCTTCGAATTTTTTTAATATGGTTTAGCCAGAAATGGTACTGTGTGAATTGTTCCGAAATATTCTTTCCTCACTTACTAAAATGACATGTAAATCTTTCCAGATATGTCCATATGTTTCACCTCATTCTTTTTATCTACTGTATTGTAACTCATATTATGAAGTCACTATTGTATATTTAAATATTCCTTATTGAAAGGAATTTAAGTTACATTCAATTTTTTGCTATTACAAATGCCACTATAATAAACATTCGTGTACATCAGACTTTTGTGCATATGTGTAATTCCTTAGGCTAAATACCTAGTTCCACTATAGTGGCTGGAAGAATAGGTAAGCAAATTGTAAATGTTGATAGTTACTGTCAAATTGACATCATAAGAATGTTTTACAAATTTATGTTGTCCTTGGTAGATGAGATATCGTGTTTCACCACAACCTTACCCAAAATCAATATCATCAATCACTTTTACTTATTCTTGCAAATCTAACAGGCAAAATAAATCTGTTTTAACTTGCATTCCTTAATCATTTAGTTATGTTGTCATACGTTTATTGAAATACATATTATATTCTTCTTTGAGCATAACCTATTGATATTTTTGTCTTTTTTCTGTACAATTGTCTTTTTTTTATTGATTTTAGTATTTCTTTTTATGTTCCTGATATTAATTTCTAGTCATTTGCTACAGAGAAAATAAATATTTTACCCAAATAGGCCAGTTTAAATTTTATCTCTGTTTATATATTTCATTTCTACAGAGCATTTAATTTTTATATGGTTAAACATTAGTTTTTTCTTTAAGATCGAGGTGCATTCTCATGATCAGGTAGGCTTGCTCTTAGGAGGAAATTATTCAAAATTTCTTTCAAATGCTTTCATATTTGGTCCTAAATTTAACTCTTTATCCCATCTGAAAATTATTATGTATTTTATGCTTTAGGGTTCTAGCTCTGTTTGTTTTCTAAATAGATGGTCAAACCATTATTTAATTAGTTCATGTTTCATGAAATACCACCACTTATTCATACTATCATGATATTTTAAGTCATGAAATATACTAGACAGCTAGAAAATCACAACGAATGACATAGCAACAATCTGGGTGGCCACCATCCAGCTATATCTAATCTGAAGCCTTTTCTTTTTTTTTTGTTTGAGATTAAAGGGGAAAAAACTCAGTACTGATACTATTCCCTTCCATTCCTAATGTTATACCTCTCTCTCTTTAGAGATCATTACTTTCCTGAAGTTATTGTGCATCCTTCCTACTCATGTGATTATAATTTTTCTATGCTTGCGTGTAGCAATAAAAAAATAGATAGTAGAATTTCCCTGCTTTAAAGCTTTACACTAAGTGCTATAGTATTCTCACACAACCCCACAATTTCCCTCCCCACCTTTTTATTTCTTTGAGATTTTTTCCAGACAATTATTATATTTTACAATCAAAAAATGTTTGTAGTTAATCCCATCATTTACTGGTTTCTCTGCTCTCTGTAGTTTCTCTCATTCCCTATCTGCTTTTTGAATTTTTAAATCTATCTTGCTAACCTATATTCTCTTGAAATGTTTTAGAATACGTCTGTTGATGGTTAGAATTCTCAGTTCTTATATGCGTGAAAATATTCTTGCTTTTCCTTCTCTCTTGAGCTGCTAGAGCTGAGTACAGAATTTTGTATCATCATTTCATTGTCATCTAACACTCAGCAGTTCTCTTGATTCTGTTGGGATACTGACTCATTTAATCTTACATTCACTTTTATGGTTAATTATTTTTAATTCTCTTTAAAAATCTTAAGATTTTCTCATTAGTCTTGGTTTAATAACTTTTCTGCACAATGTGTGTGATGTAGTTCTTTTTTCATGTATCCCACTTGAGAGTTGGTGGTCACTTCCTCTGAATAATTATGACTTCATTAGCTCATGATATTTTCTTCTATTGCCTCTGAATATTTCTTTTCCTTTTTCAATTTCTCTTTTTAGAAGTTATACTAGATAAATAATGGTTTCCACTTTTCATCTCAGCATTTTAAATTCTCTTTCATATTTTTTATCTTTGTCCTTCTTTACTGCGTTCTCAGTAAATTTTTTCCAGTTTTCAATTTAAAAAAATCTGTGTATACTATCCATGTGCCTATCTAGATAATATTTTCCTCCATGATAATACTTTTCCTTGATCAAGGTATTTATTTGCTTCCTTTTAAAACAAACACCCCCAAACCCAAATGTAATATCCACTCCCACTCTCTGAGAATATAAAATACATTAAAAAAACAAAACAAAACCCTTGCATTTGCTCCATTAACATTGTGGCTTTGGATGTTATTTTTTCCATTTTTCAATTTGATTGCTTGACTTTCATGTCATCGTCATCAATTTTGTTCAAATGCTTGTTGATTTTGTTTGATTCTATATTTGGGATTCCATATTCACGTGTTTTAAGATGCTATTTCTATTTCTCATAAACTGATTTCAGTGATGATAAGTGAGTCACAGGATTGCTGTCAAATGGAATGTGCTGGTAGTTTGACTTCTGGTCATAGAGGCCCCTGAGTCTCTAACCACTGATAACATCAGTTGGCCTTCTGGATGCAGAGAATTCTTCCTAATTCTTTCAATCCAGGGACAAACATCTCTGCTGTTCACTGCTTGATATAAAGAGGGAACAAAGTTTCACACTAGTCAGCCAGCTTGACTGGGCTATTTTCTCAAACACGTTCAAGTTGCTCTGGGACTCCTAATCTGCTTCTTGTATCCGCTGCCTCTCAGTGACTAAAGGAATGTGACATCAAAGTCATTTCTTTGAGTTCCAGGAATCCCAGATACATGGAAAGAGTACTCATTTTAAAAATTAAACGCTATGATATAAATCCTCTTTATACTACTTGAGGTAACCACGTGGCCATAGGCAAGTGAATTAATCCTTTTGAGGGCCAATATCCTTATTTGTAGCCTTATCACAGGTGTACAGTGAGGATTAGAAATACTGTATATAAAATGTTTAAAATAATATTCGGTACAGAGTACCAGCCTTAGAAGTGATAGTTCACCCAATAATATTTAAACACATTAACGATGATAATTGGTGAATATTTATCTAACAAGATATTAACAGTTCAGAACATCTATTTAGCTGTTGCCTAGTAAAGAGAAAATATTTGAGAAAATGAGGGCCCAGATAGCTAGATTTCACTGGATTAAAAGTCTAGTCATTGCACGAGGTGTTACAGTGGTAGTTCCAAAGGGTTAAATTTTATTAATTTGGAGGAAGCAATAAAAACAATAATTCCTGCCTCTTAGAATTGGCCTGATATACTGTCTCATCTAGATGCAAATATAGGTGATTGACATTATCGCTGCTTCAACCTCAGATTTTATAAAGATAAGAAAGTGTTACTGTTATCAAGCATTCTTACTGTAATGGAAAGGAATTCACAGCTCATGTAACAAATTTGGACACCAAGTTTAAAGAGTAGAAGGAGACAAGTTGCTCAAGAAGCAGATATATGTACAGATACCTGCAAAGATAGGTAGTTTATTTGGAATCCAAATATATTTTCCTTCCTATCATTTTGAACTTTCTATGTTTTACAGACAAGGGTCAGTTTCTGAGGCTGGAAAGTAGATTAGATGCCACGATAAAGCTAATTCGCCTCTTCCAGTTTGATTCATTTTTCTACAGCAAACAAAATAAATAGACCAATTGTGCAGATGGGTTGTTATCTTGATCATTTTACTGTCTCAACCAGACTAATACTTCAGTGTCTAATCTATTATCTATAATAGTTTGAAAAATCAACTAGATTTCCAACTAACAAAATTGTTTTATACGGAGTCCATCGTAATTTCTTATTATACTAAGCACTTAAAAAGTGAACAAGAGAAACTGTACACTTTAATGCCAATAGTATGCAGAAATCTCATATTTTAGAGGGCACATGTATCTCATTACTCCTTCAATAATGAACTGGAAAAAATAACTTTTAAAAATTAAAGAAAGAACGGAAGTAGAATTATGGGTTGCTTGTATCCACTAGCTCTGAAGTCAAATTATAAGAAGAAGAATCCTGATTTACCCATTTAAAAGCTGCATGACTTTAGGCAACTTTTCTAACCTCTCTAGGCCAGTTTTTCACCCAGTCTGTAAAGTAGAGATAACAATAATACCTCTGAGGGTTTGTGTGAAAGTTAAAGGAGATAAGGTCCACAAAGCCTGTTAACATAGCGAAAATAATAAACACTGAGTAAATATTAGCTATGATTATTTTACTTGCATCTATTAAGCCCTTTTCATTCCACATTTTAGAGGAAGAATATGGACAAGTTTGACACATTTTAAGCAGATTTTGTTTTGACAAATATGTAAACCTGGCAAGAGATTCTTACCCAAAGGGGGACTGATTTTCTGCATATTTTTGTTCACCTCTAAACCAGTATAATGTAGAGAACTGAAAAAGAAAACAAACCCTCTAATTTGGTTCTCAGTTTAATCAAGACTGTGAAAATCAGGTCAGTTTTTGGAAAAAAGAATGGATTTGTAAAACAAATAAACAATTGATTAGCAAGTCAATAGAGACACCAACTCCTTCAATGTGTGATCTTTTTAATTGCAAGTTAAGCTAGAGATGATCAGAGAAAGGTAGAATTTAGGATCAGGAAATCCTTATTATCCTTAATTATAATACAGAAACTGACAGGCTGGCTGACCTCATGTTATAAAAAGGCAAACTATGCTTTAAGTTAAATTTATGTTGATGGGTCCTTTGATTGCGATTATGTTCTTTCTGTTGTTTTCTTTCCTTCTAAATAGTATTGAGCACTAAACACCTGATAATGGCTAAAGGCTTTGAATGCATTCGATGACTGCATAAAAAGCCAGGCATATCAATTTCTTTTACACATCTTTATCCAAGTTTCAAAGCAATTGCTGGATGTGAGTGGCTGAAATTTAGTGTAAATTGTGATAGGTTGGTTCCCATAGTATCTTAAAATTTTAAGCTCTTATTCAGTCCCCTTATTTCTTCTTTGTCAGAAAAGTTTGTTATTTATATATGATAATGAACTTCATCTTTATTTTAACACTTGAGTTTTAAGATAAGAGGACCTGAAGTCTGTCAGGATGTCTGACAGGTATTTATCCTAAATCAGTAGGCAGAGACATTTCCTTCTTCATTTGTTCAAGTGTTCACTCCACCAACTCTTTGTGCCATAGAGACCATCAAAGATGATTGACTATGGGATGAGGGTGGAGGGAGAATGACACAAAAGAGTTATTTGTGAAACACAAAGTTACATCTCTCAAAATCCTTAAACTTTACCTGCTGTTTAGAGAATACCTAAATCACCCATTATTGATCATTTAAAAAATACCTTTAGCTTTACTGTTGTTAACTTTTCAACATTCATATCGTTCAATTTGGTGGTCATTTTATCAGACTCTCGTTTTAAGTAAATTTTTTTAAAAAGACAAATTTTATCCCTGCCTATGATGAAACAGTTTGTAAGAGACCAAAACTCCAAATGAGAACAACTTGAAAAGCTGGGTTCATTTTTTAAAAATATCTTTGAATGCTTTGAAGTGCAGCTGAGGCAGGCCAGAATTAATAGTTCAAGATACTAGAGAGAAAGGAAGGAATTGAAGCCAAAAGTCAGAAATCTTCAAGATGCATCATATTTAAAGTGCTGAACAAAAATAACTGCTAATATAGAATTCCATATCCAGAAAAAAATGGCCCTGAAATGTGAAAGTAGGTGGTTCCACTTCTGAGATGACAGTGTGAGGAGCTACACAGACTGACGTCCCAGTGAAAAAGCATAGCTATCTATTGATAAAAGCTATAAAAGAAACCAATCATTTAATATCTCTGGAAGTTGTCCTAAGGGCATGGAGCAAACGAAAAAACCTTTATTCATGAAAATCTGCTAAAACTTGGTAAGAATAGTGATAGTCTGTGGTGTTTGAGCCCCAACTCAGCTTCATTCTAGGCAAATATAGCCACCCCTCAACTTCCAATCACTGTTAAGTTTATCTCACTGGGAGAGGCAAGCCACTGGCATTTCTCATCTCCTCCAACTCTAAGTTGAAGAAGCTAAATTCCTAATGAATGTGGCTATAGGTTGGGGACTTTCTTTATCCATAAGCCCCCACCATAGGAGAGAAGCTTTATCCCTAAAAAAAAATGTGAGACATATAGAAAACAAAAAGTAAAATGGCAGATATAAATCTAACCATAGCAATGATAAAATGTGATTAATACGATAAATATGATAAAATCATTAAATATGAATGGAATAAACAACATAATCAAAAGTCAGAGACTGTCAGAATGGACAAATAATAAGATGCAACTATATGCTGCCTATACACTTTAGATTAGATATACAAAGAGCCTGAAGGTAAAGGGACAGAAAATGATATATCATGAAAACAGCAACTTTAAGAAAACTGGAGCGGCTATGTTAACATCATGCAAAATATGCTTTAAAACAAAAACGTTACTAGAGATAAAATGGGACATTTTATAATGTCCAATCCTCCAGGCCAATCCTCCAGGAAGCTATAAGAATTGTAAACACATATGCATCTAAAAACAGAGCTCCAATATGCATGAAATGAATCTAACAGAATTGAAGGGAAAAATAGACAATTCAACGACGATAGTTAGAGACTTCCATACCCACTTTCAATAATTAATAGAACAACTAGGCAGAAGATCAACAAGGTAATAGAAAATTTGGGCAGCACTATACATAAAATTGACCTAATATACATCTATAGAATGCTCCACCCAGAAGGATACACAGTCTTCTTAAGGATAGTTGGAACATTCTTCAAGACAGATCATATTCTAGACTATAAAATAAGCCTTAACAAACTTAAAAGGATTGAAATCACACAAATTAAATTCCCAACCACATGGAACGAAATTAGAAGTTAATAACAGAAATAAATTTGGAAAGTTCACAACTACGTGGAAATTAAGCAACACAGTCCTAAACAATCAATCTGTCAAGGAAAAAAGTAGAAGGGAAATTAGAAAATATTTTGAGGTAAATGAAAATGAAGATGCAACACACCAAAACTTATGGAATGCAGCTAAAGCAGTACTTAGAAGAAAATCTATAGCTGTAAACACCTACATTAAAAAAAGAAAACAGATCTCAAGTCAACAATCTAAATTTTAGCTTAAGATACTTACATAATTCCATTTATGCTAAAGTCTAGAAAATAAATATCTAATCTTTAGTGTCAAAAAACATCTCACAGGTACTTTGAGCCAGGGATGGGTAGGATGGATTGATTTGGAAAGGGCATAAGAGCAATTTGGGGGATGATAAAAATGTTATATATCTTGATTATGGTGGTGATTATACAGGGTGTATATCTCTGTTAAAATTCAAAGTGTAGGATTTAAAAGTGTTCATGCCATTTTATGTAAATTATATCTCAATAGAGTTAATTTAAAAATTAAAAATGATTAAACAGCGATGTGTACAGTGTTCTATTTGATATAGATTGATAGAAAATGATGATAGGATGATAGATGGTTGGATGACTGAATAAATATTGCAATATGCTAGTATATGCATAGAATAATTTCAACTTTCACAAGAAATTAGTAACAGTGGTTGCCTATGGGGAGAGCAACTAACCGATTTGGAGATGTGTAGCAAAGTTTATTTTTCACTTTGAATCCTGTGAAGTTCTTAAATCTGTACCACGTGCATGTACTACCTAATTAAGAAAAAATAATTAAAAACAAGATAGTAAAAGTAAAATAAAGATATTTCCAGAAAATTTTTAAAAACTGAGACCATGTTTTTCCATCATATATACACTAAAAGAAATGCTAAAAGGAGTTATTAAAACAGAATAAAAATGTTTCCATATATGGAAAAATAGGGAAAAAATGAAGAGAAATGGGAATTGTAAATATGTGGGTGAATCCAAATGAATAATTACCATACAAAGAGTAATAATATGTCTTTTAAAATTCATGAAGAAAGATAAGGCATAAAAAAAATTTGGAATGAGGTAGAATTAACATGTTTTAATATTTTAGCATTATCTGGGAAATGCTAAGAGTACTGGTATATTTTAATAAGTTTTTTAATAAGTCAAGAGCTAGGGTAACCAGAAAAGAATAGCAAAAGGAAAAAGAATATGGAACCTAGAAATACCCTGTGATTCAGTAATTCTACTCTAGGAGAGTACACAATAAAATTATGTACATATGTGCCCAAAAGGCAGATATAAGAATGTTCATAGTTGTACGATTTCCAGATAATAGTAAAATCTGCAAAATATCCAAGACTCAATCAACAGTAAAATGGGTAGATAAATTGTATATTCACACAGAGTACTATACAGTATGAGAATGAAAGATCTACCTTCTTCATGCAACACAGATGACTCTCACAAACATAATGTCGAGTGAAAAAACCAAAAGAGCAAAGTTTATAAATACACAGAACTAATCTATGAGCAGCAACATCAGATGTCAGTAAATGGTTCCCTTTGATTTAGATACAGTAGAGACTGATATATGGCCTCTGATGTGCTGGAAATGGTCTAGTTCTCAGTCTGGTTGCTGGTTGCATGATATGTTCACTTTGTGAAAATTCATTGACCTTTTGATGAGTAAGCTCTTCTGTATGTGCTGTATGTCAATAAAATTCACTGATAAAAATGAATTGAACCATGTCCATCCATTGATATATATTACACTAAAGCTTTTAAAAATATTATTTTCACTTTATCTTCATTTTCTTGAATGAAAAAAGCTCATCAATTATTTAATAGCATTTTGAAGTCTATGAAAATGGCTACTAATGAACAAATGATGAAATCAACTATCATGGTTTTATTATCATCAACATATCTACATTAAGCTATTCAAATAATACAGGCTTCTGTAAAAATATCAAATGTATCTATACATATACCGCCTCAGTAGATATTTTAAACATTATAGGGTCTTAACTAGAAAATTAATTTTCCTCAAAACTGAAATATTAAATGCAATGTATTTTAAACAGTATTTTCAAATTAAATAAATCACATTGCTTCACAATCAGATCTCTAAAGAGAAGTGATAAAGCAAAAAACCAAAAGAATTAATCAAATACACATGTACTAAAAAAAGTTTCAAAGTTTCAGAGACTCACATTATAACCTAAATGTCTACTCATAATCATAACCCGAGCTCTTCACTGATAATTTCTATTACAATAGATCTCATAAAGAATATAAAACAATTACACTTGTCTACCACCACTTCTAAATAATCCCTTTGAATATGACAACATTCAAAAAGTAGATCATTTACCCTTTTTCTCATTTTTTCTTTTTTCCTCCCTTCCTTCTTTCCCTTCTTCCTTTCCTCCTTCTTCTCTCCTTTTCTTTCTTTCCTTTTTTTTTCTTTCTTTTGCCATTCATCTTTTATCTTTTGATTAAAAAATATTGTATCCAAATAGGGGGCAATATCTTATTTAACATATAGAATGATTTTCTATAAATTACCAAAATGTACCCTTTCCTCTGCAGGGACACAGTCCAGGTCATCTTGGCGAGTAGAAAACAGGGTGGATTTCAGCTGCATTTTCTCCTTCATCTGGATGCCCCAGTATAGGACATAACCTACCTGATGAGGATTTTAGGCTGGTTACTTTTGAAAACTGCAGTTGAGAAGGAGGCTCTGAGGAGGGGAATTTGCTTGCCCTTTGATGAGAGACATTTGCATTTGTGAAGGAAGTCTCCATCTGTGGGCATGTGTCCCTCTCAGCACCAGGAGGAAGGTGGAATGGCCTTATCTCTGGAACATCTTAATGGGGAAGGCAAGGACTTAAGTTGTTTACTGTCTGGTAACCTCATGTAACTGACCGCTGCCCCCCACAATATCCTCCTTTGTCTTTAGCTGAAGATAATATTTAAGTGGTGGCTTCTGCCATTTACTTAATCTGGTTTGATTCTTATCTAAAAGTTATAGGACCACCCAATAACCAGACCCTACCAGCACTGATACCATTTTAACAACTCTTTTTACATATTCTTTCCTTCGTCTTGTAAAGAGATAACTCACATACCTATGCCTTAAATTTAGCTTACTCTCTACCCATGTTTGCAGCAGCAGTCCCCTTGCCCGTGTTCCTGTCCCCACACAGCAGCTCTGACTGCCCATGGGTCCTGTCCCCATGCTATTCCATACTATTCTCTAAATAAAAGAGCATTACTGCCAGATCTTGAGAGTCCAAGAAATCTTTCTTTCGACTCCTCAGCTCACCGACCTCTCATCATTACCAACTACATTTATTGACCCTGATGAAGGGAATGGAAAACAAAACGTTAAAAGAGACTCTTTTCCCCCAACACGTGACTGGTAAGTAATTAAGTCACTGGAGATTCTAGGAATGTGAGAATCGAAAGTAGACTATGACCAAACAAGAAAATTAGTTAGAGGAGAAATACAATTTTTCAAAAGCGAAAAGTGGAGAAAAATATCTAAAAGATATTTGAAAAACTTTTTGAAACTCTGGGCAAGCAGACCATATTATACTGCTCGCGAAAGACTTGAAAGTTTCAAAAAGATTCTAAATTACTATGGCAAGCGACAATATACTATGTTAAGGGGAAGGGTGGTCAAAGTGAGGTGAATAGAGAAACACCTATTGTGTAGTAAGTGATTGCAAATTAGAGATGAAAAATGACAATAAAATTAATTAGTGGTAATTTTATGATGATTTCAAAGTTAGCAACATAATGTTCTTTATATAAATCATCTAGAGAAGCAGTGGGACCATTTGGTGATCTTGAAATAAAAGATGCACTAAGGCATAAAAAGCCTACACTGGAAAACAACATAATTTATTCACCTCAGTCTTCATTGAAAAGATTTAAGTGAAAGCCAAAAACGTTGTTTAACTGGGTAGGTTAGAGGCACTAGATCTAATCACGTTAAGCATATGGAAGACTTAGTACGTAAATTTGAAGTAGATAAAGCAATACTTGTAGATGGTGCCCACTCAAACATTTTGAGGGGATTCAAGGTAACATTTTTTTCTTTTTTAAAGATTTTATTTTTTCCTTTTTCTCCCCCAAAGCCCCCCAGTACATAGTTGTATATTCTTCGTTGTGGGTCCTTCTAGTTGTGTCAAGGTAACATTTTAACAGTTAAGCAAAATGCATAGCCTGCCCTTATGAAAAGGCTAACAAGCTGGAGAAATGTACAGTACCAATGTAACCCTAATCTATAAAAATGGTTTTGGAATGACTCCTGAATGCCAGAGATCCCTTCCACACAAGGCATACCGGTGATATCTATTATAAAAAGAAGTGGGAGAAATAGTCACATATTTTTGCAAAGGAAAATCACGCTATACATATTTAGTAGGAATAATCTTATTTTATTAATTTATATCATAGTAATAGCAATTTTATTCACACAACAACTTCTCAAGTAAGTACTCTTATTATCATTTTGTCAAGGAGAAAACTCTACATACCAAATAAAATGTATATTTATTATGCATAATTTTAGGGAATGTATTGAAAGCAAAGACATGATCTCTGTCATCCAATACATAAGAGAAGTTAAATATAAAAACACAATACAGGGAAGAAAAATGTTATATACTATAAGAGAGGTTATATAGTATAGAGATTTGTAGAAGGAGGATAGTACTTATTGTTGAAGTAAGTGGAGTATTCTTTCTTCTACAGGAAGTATTTGACCAGGGTCTTACAGAACGCAAAGAGTGTATTCATGCTAGGAAGCCCCCAAGGGCGTTTTGGCAAGTGCTAATGATTGAGAAAATAAGAAAAATGTAAACACCAAAAAAAAGGTCAAATTTTCATTTTTTGTTTTATTATCATCCATACACAGATGATATGATTGTACCTAAGCAATAAAAAGAATGAACCCAAATCTTTTAGAATTAATGCAATAATTAATTAGCTAGAAGGTTAGAAGATGTATATATCAATAGCTTTCCTAGACATCATCAATATCCAGTTAGAAAGTGTGTAAGGAAAAGATCTAGTTCACAACAGCAACAAAATTTTAAAAGTCATGGAAACAAACTGAATAAGTGATCTGTAAAATGGGAAACCATAAAACTTGAAAAAGGAGGATAGAAGCACTTGAATCAATGGGGAGCATTGCCAAGGTAAAAAATGGAAATAATCAAGATGGAGATATTTCAGTTCTCTCCCAATTATGTAAACAATAGAAATCAATGTCAGTCAAAATCTCATTTTTTGGTGAGGTGTGGGTGAATGTAGTTTACAAAATGTATTCTAAATTTTACCTGGAAGAATAAGTACATAAGGAACGCCAGAAACATTTTCAAAAGCAGTAATAATGAAAAATTGTGTCTCCTACTATGACAGCACCAGAAACACAGGTATTGATAAAAGGGAAGTTTCCCAAAGGAGTGGGAGGATGGAAGGCAGATGGGCTCTTAAGTGAAGACGAGATGCTGGTTCTAAAGTCCAAAACAGACTTGTTCTCTATATCCGTAGGCTACTGGAGCAAAACATGCTTTTAATAAGCACATTTAACAATGATTTTAAAAATGTGACTTTAAACAAGAGTCAATTTAAGTTATCATCAACTGGGCAGAGCTTAAATTGTTTATCAATGAAAGAAGACAGAGCATCATTAAGGTAAGTTAGAATGTTTTTGGATACTTTCCTAAAACACTGATATTGATAGAAAGGAGACTAAATGGACCTCATGTCTCCTGATGCCCCATTGAGAATGGTTAGATAGACTAGGTATTTCTTCCTTTAGGATTACACTGCAGTAGGAATGTTCTATAATACTTGCACATTAAGCTTAGTAGGGAGAAATCATCTCAATGTGTCCCCCATACTTGGCAAGAAAGAGACGCGGCGTTACACTTAAATTGTGAAACTCATTTTGGCTGAGAAAGCCAGGTCTTGAAATGTGCTTGCCAAGACAGTAAAATGATACAAATATGCATGCTGAATTATACATAAATATGCATATATACATAGCCACCCACACACACCATGTTTTGATGATAAATAGACCAAAGATTGATATTGAGCTATTTAGATAGATAATCAAGGGGTAGTCTAGGAGGGCTCAGGATGCATTGTACTTCGGGAAAACATTAAGCCCTCCCACACAGTAGCATGTTTTCCAGAACCCATTTAATCTGGGTTCAAAGGGATTTGAGGCTCTTGAACTGTTAGGACTTGAAAGATGAGAATGGGCTGCCTGTGACACGAGCCACAAATCTTGAGCATATGGAAGGGGCTGACCCGCTGTGCTCCACAAATGAGAAATTTGTCTCTCTTGGCTTTTTAGGAGGTGCTATGTGCGGAGACACCGGGAAAGAACAGCTCTACCAGCAAAGCCTGAAGTGACACACACGTTATTCACAACACCTTGCAATTTAAGTTTGAGGCTGAATCTAATGTGCTGGGAAAGAGGTCAATTGTAACAAACAAAGGGGAAAAGAGCCCCACAGCTGTAACTTTCACCATCAAAGCTTCTCAACCAGATTTATATTTCAAACGGGAGGCAGAAAAGGGTTTGAGGAAATATTCTCGTTTCCCTCTAAACAAAACAAAATAAAAATATTATGGTGTATCCTACCTTGTAAACTGACAACAGAATAAGCTTTGAAAACCTTGGGGGTGACGTAGGGGTGGGATCTGGCCTCATATAAAAAGAGTTATTTGATTTTACTTTATTTTTTAACAAAAGTAAATAACTAAAAGTCAAATGACAAATGGTTGTTAACTAGCTTCCATTTTCTCCCTCACTGGTGATTTTTAAAGTTCAGATGCTTTGTACCCTTGCCTCTCCTCGCTAAGGCTGTGAAATCTACAAAACGCCAATGAACTGAAGAAGCTGCGCTGTGTTTACATTAACAGCGCCTGGAATTAACTTGATCAGGTGACACTTGTTGCCTTATTAGGTAACAGTGGAAATAATTTGGGTCTCTAATTGCTCTTAGGAACAAGAGGAAACACCTGCACCCTCAGTCGTCCCTCGTCTTGAAGGCAGACTTAGGAGATTCTTCACAAACTCACTGGTATTATGCCTCCTCAGATCAATAATTGCAATCCTTAAATTCAACTCCCATGATGAGCATTTTTCCTCTCCTCGTAAAGTCATTTTTCACTTGTCCCTCTGAAATATATATCTTAATGAAATAATGGGCCCAAACAAATGAGTTTCTCTTTGGATGACACACTGGTCTGGCTCGCTGGATAGAAGATGAGGTAAAACATGAAGGCGGTGTTGATGATAGTGATTAAAACACCAGCTTTGACAGGGCAATAACTATAAAATCTTGCTGCTAGTAATAATCTCTACAATACAACCGCAATACCAGTGCACCATATGTCACAGCATAGCAATCCATCTCTACGAGTGTCACTTACTTAAGCAGGTTCCAAAAGAGCCTATCATTATTTTTAAGTGGGGGGAAAGAAGGACACAATTCCATCGCTGTACTACATTAGTCACTCCAGTTCAATCCTTCAACTGACTTATTTATTTTCATGAAAAGGAATCTATATATTCAAGCTATTAGATCAGATACCGTGAGATCTATAGTTTACATTTTTTGTTAGTATTCTTTGGATCATTTATTCCTTATCCTCCAGCCTTCTAGGAATGTGGGCTTGCTTTTTAATTGCGTTTAATTTGAACAAAAAAGTGTCTGAAATTTGCTAGTACTTACTCAATCATATGTACATATAATTTATTATTATTGGATGTAAGAGAGACTCAGTACCTGCAGCTACAGTAGCAGATGGGACTTAAGGCCAGAACAGAAACCAACGCAACAGAAAAACAAAACAATTTGGCCAGAGAGAACCTTTACAACCTAACAATAATAAAGATAATTTGTCCTTTTTTTTTTTTTTTTTGAGGAAGATTAGTCCTGGGCTAACATCTGCCACCAATCCTCCTCTTTTTGCTGAGGAAGACTGGCCTTCACCTAACATCGGTGCCCATCTTCCTCTGTATGCAGGATGCCTGTCACAGCATGGCTTGACAAGCAGTGCATAGGTCTGCACCCAGGATCCGAGCTGGCAAACACCAGGCCGCCAAAGCAGAACCTGCAAACTTAATCGCTGTACCACCTGGCTGGCCCCTGAAGATAACTCATCTTTAAATTACGTTGGGCCTTGGCAAGGGGAGTCTCTTACATTACAGGAAAGGAAGAGTGACAAAAGTAATTATTACCAGGCTCCAAGTTTGCAAAGCAAGAAACATTGATAACGAATAAATTGTGTTGCTAGAGTGAAAGTGAAAAAAATCATTTTCCCCAGCAAATTTTTGTTGGAAATATCATCCAGGGACTATTATGTAGCTAACGAATTTAATGATTTTAGTTTCAGAAGGAGTTGCTTTACTTTGAGTGTTAAATCTCATATTAACAAATTATTGTAGGTAATCAGGCAAGTAACCTCATGTTTCTATGAATCAGCTCCCCGCTCTGTAAAATGAGGACAATAATAATACTTACTACGAAGTATTGCTGTGATTAAATAGTTAATATATGTAAATGCTTAAAATAGTTCCTGGATCATAGTCAGTGCAATACAAGTGGTTGCTAATATTGTTGTTGTTATTTACAAGAGTTAATTGCGAAGTCGGAGCAGACTTAATTCAAATCCTAGACTGCCAATTACTAGCTGGGTGATAGTGAGATCAATTAGCAAATGATTTAACCATTTTAAGCCTCCGTAAAATAGAGACAATGACAGTCTCTTCCTCAAGCTGGCAAGAGTGAGTGAGATCATGGATGATAAGCCTTTACACCTATGTCCGACGCAGAGTAAGTTTATTTTTAATAATAAAGACAGTATTCATATGGTCACATTCTTTGTCACATTCAAATAAGAAAAGTAATCTATCCAAGTCAATAGCATTTGCTTGTGTTTTCCAATCTTTTAAATTAACGAATTCACCAAAATCAGCTGTCTTTTCCCTTAGCACATCCAGACAATCCCTGATTTCTTAAATCTTATATGGCGCTTTCTCAAGATTTGATGAAAGGATCTAAAACAAATAAATGATTTTATAGGAACAGGTGCAAATATTTCTTCTCAAATGTAAGGTAAAATGTAGCTGGCTTGTAAGGATGAGACAAATGGTAACATATTCTTCTTTATGTACTTCCCCAGCAAGGTGGTATTTCAAACTCCTCAGCAGATGGTAAAAAAACATGAGGACAGCTTGTTAGAAAAAGACTCAGACTGTTAAGTCCATCACATCTCCCTTTTTCTTTCCTCATTAATTCCCTGATCCTTATTCCATTGTATAACTTAACTATCTCTATAGGCAAAAACTGCATCTAGTTCTCACTACCACTCTTTAGAGGCTTGTACAGTTCTTGAGGCATAAGCCAAGAGGTTTTCCCTAAATGAGAAACCAGCAGGAAACTTTCACCTGCTCTGCAGGCGAGCAACACTTTTCAGTGAATCTCAATGAACTCAGTACAACTGCCCCTTTGTTTCAGTGTTTGATGTTGCAGGTAGAGAAGATATTTCACTCCTATGAGTACTATAGGTCGAACTACCTCATCAAACAGAAACATATCACCAAAGATTTAAAAGAAAAGGATGAAAGAGGAAATATGGCTATACACAGAAGGAAAAATGTGTTTTATTTGGTTTTTACATAGATAGAATATTAGCTACCTAAATCAGACCCACAGTGATGTGCACAAAACATGTTTTGTACTTACATATCTTTCACTTTAAGATTAAGCCAGTGGTGTTCCCATGGAGATACCTCAAACTGTTCACTTAGGGTTTCTCTTCTAATTAGTGATTAATGCCATCTCCTAATTACAGAGAGTGGCAGATTCAATAACATGAAGGATAGTCAGAAACTTTGAATTCCTGTGGTTTTCTTTTCGGTCTAATTTGTGGGGCTAATATGCAACTTTACCTTACATTTTCCTCATCTAAAACAAGGAAAAAAAAATACTAAAACAAAGAAGGGGACTTCTGGAAAGGAAAACCTCAGGCCCCATTTGGGTAGCCCCTGCACCAGATCCAGCCCACAGAGGTATTTTGTTGGCAAATGTTTTTAAAAGGTCTAGATTATCATGCTAATATTTAAGGAGTATTAAGAAGTAATGATCTGGCTTTTGAGTTTCTCTCGAAAAACTTGAAAATCTAGCAGCATTAGGCTGACACCCGAATGGCAAAAGTGGGCTAAGTAGCTGCTAATGGCTCTCCAGTTTACCATAGATTCCATAATGCTCTCTTGTCTTATTCATCCCACCTATCACCCATTTACTGTAATTAAATGGCCTCTGTAAGCCTTTGATTTTATGACCCCTACCTCCAATTATCAAAAGTCAAAACCCTTCACCAGCAAGTCACCCATAAATCCACCAGGCAAAAGTGATTGGGTAGGTCACTCTGTTACTGCTTCTGGGGTTACACTGGCCAATATGACCATCTCTGGTCTCACGGAGGTTATAATCTAGAAATAGCGATCAAATGTACTCCAAAGATAATATAAGTAGTGCTATAAATCTACTAGTACAGATCACAAAGACATAATATACTGGTAGTCTGGACATAGACGAGGGAGAAGGGAAAGGAGAAAGATCCATAAACTGCTCATCAAAGGATGTTTCTAGATCAGCTTCATACAGTGGAAACATAATGCAAGGCACAAATGCAATTTAACAATTTCTAGTAGTCACCGTAAAAAAAAAAAAGAGAAATACTGGAAATTAATTTTAATAAATTTTTAGTCCATGAAATCCAAAATATTATCATTTCAACCAGTAATCAATATAAAAATGTTAGATATTGTACTTTTGTTTTTCATACTAAGTCCTTGAAATGCAGCTTGTATATCTATTTATGGCACCTCTCAATTCAGGCTAGCCACATTTACAGTGCTCAGTAATTACATGTACTTAGGATAGAAGAAATTTCCATCATTTCAGAAAGGCTTATTGACAGTACTGTTCTAGAACACATTCCAAGTGAAGGGAATCATGGAAATGCAGGCACACCAGATATATGAAAGCCCAAGCCATTTTCTGGAACTATTTTGTCCATTTCAATTTGATTAACATAAGTCAGATGCTTAGTAAATTACATAACAGTTTTTTGACTGCAAAAACAACAACAAAAAGTATTCAAACTAGTTTAAACAATGCTCATTATTAATGTTGAATAATAAATGTATAAGTAAGCAACCAAAACTTTTAAATTCCTAAGAAAATTTTCCAATCCACTAGTGATATATGCACCTTCAAGTATGAAATTATTGATTCATATAACTGAATAGTCCAGAGACAGCTCTAATTTCTGGAACGAGTGGATTTAAGTGTTCAAGTTAGGAATTCAGAACTCAGTCTTGCTGTTTTGCTTTGCTTCATTAGCCCAGTTATTAAGCATGCTGTTTCTTTGATGGCAAGATGGCTGCCAGAGGTTCTAGGCTTTCTTCCTGTGAACTTAGGAGTCTCAAACTTTACTTATAGCAATTCTGTCAAGTCAGGGATTTAAGTCTGCAGGTTCTGATTAGCCCGGTTTAGATTATCCATTCATCTATAAATTAATTACTATGGCCAAGAGAGTGAGATTTTATTGATGAAGTCTAATTCCCTTACCCACTCCTGAATTCCAAAGGAAAATTGAGGTGCTGTTACCCAAAGATTTATGCATGGAAGATGAGTATGCAGACCAAACTAATGTTCACTAGGTTAAATTGTGAAGAATTTTGGACACTTTATTACAGCTTTCAGATAAATAAGTTTTTGTTATTATCTGATTTTGCTCCCATGATAAGCTGGAGCCCCTAGAAAGCACACATACTGAACAGTCCTCTGGTAGTTAATAATCCAGGGCAGCATAATTCTCATCTTATGCAGATACTAGTAGGCAAATTCTTCAAAGAAACATAAAACTGTTAAACATCTGCAATATAATTGGTTGAAAAGTGGAAAAAAATCAACCTATCAATAGATCAGTTACTCTCACTTTAAACAAATTGTCCTAATGTTTGGACTCATTAGTTAAAATGTTTTATGTCTTATTAATACAGCTGTTATGATCACTTCATATAAAACTCAATCACACTAATTCCAGGTAATTTCTAATTGCCTTTTAAATTTTTTCACTAACTTTATTCTTGAGTGTTTTATTTAAATTTTAGCTCAATATACTTTCTATGATTAAGTAAAATGTACATAATCATTTATTGTTTATTAACATTTTTAAGATGTAGAGATAAAAGTATAAGAATAAAGGTGTAAATGAAGAAAACATAATATATAGTTACTATGTGTGATATGTACCCTAAGTCTTACAAGTTTGGGCTCATCTAGCCATAGTTTATTACTTCTTGATAATTTCTTTCCAATGAATTCACAGGTGTTCACTTGTTTTCAGAGTTAATTTACTTTTGAAGAATTCATTCTAGTTGATAATATGCTGCCATTTAGTCATATATACTGACATATTTAGCTTCAAATAAAATATTCAAGTACTTTGAGGTAAATTTATTATTAGTGGGAAAACACCTCCAATTTACATAACTTGTACTTGGTTAACTTTTAACAGCATTTGTAATAAGTATCCGGAAGGTCTTATCGCTTATATCAAAATACAAATCAATCTAATTTTAATAAATTCAAAAGCATTGTACTGTACTTGTATCATTATATGTAATATGAGGTTAGGTTTTTAAAAAAAATGGCGTCATCATAAATTTTTACTGTATTCCAAGTGGTAATTTTCATAGGTAGTTGTCATGGAATCATTTGCGTCTTTTGATATTTTACAAATACCAACTATTATCATTTTAGTAATATAATATAAATATAAATTAAAAGCCCAAAGTTGTATAGCAAGAGACTAGGTCTACAAAATTGCAATGACTTAGAAAATTCGGAGTTTAAAAATACCTTCTGCTAAGTCCTGATTTAATTCCTATTTAATAGAAAGTGAAATACCCAACAGAATGCTTTACATATTTTTATAGGCAAATAGAACTTAAATTACCAAATAATTTTAAAATAGTATTTTTATTCCATTATCCCAAGATTTCCAAGTAGTGTCTTGAGTCTCTTATCTCAGAGAAGGAGATTACTGAGGTGATTTTGCAGAAGAATCAATAAAAACAATATTTTAGCTTAAACTATCAAGAAAATTAAAGACTCCGCATGTGTTTAATGAATGAATTACCTTCCAGCTTTACTATTAGGAAAGTGCTGTAGAATACCAGTCATTTCACCCTCAATAATGCAGCTGTAACATTAAGAATCCATTACGTGATTTTAGTCACTCAATAGAAAACTGTTGAGTGAATGTGTACATGGCAATGGTTATCTTTTTGTTTTACTTTCTTTTTTACTATTGTTGTTGTTGTTACTATTCTATTCTAACGTAGAGTATTTTGCCAAGGTGAAATAGCTCCAAATGAAGACAAGTCAAAGTAAGAAGTTTACTTTCATTCAATCAAAGGTACTGAATGGCCAACATTTCCTGCTCATAATAAAAGGTAATATTTTGAATTGTCTGCTTCTGAATACCTGGCTAAAACTGTCCAGGAGTTCCAAAGGTGCAGGTTAGCTCTCAAAGTGAATGGTGCATAATTTTAACTTAGATCTTCCAAAAATTCAAATTCCCACACTCCATACTTGCAGATTCAAATTCCATAGGACTAATTCTATAAGGACTAAGAATCTGTATTTTAAACAAGTAACTCACGTAACTTTTCAGCTGGCAATTCTCAGACTGTAAAACATATACTGTATCTATCCACTTAAATATTTAATAATCTTTAGGTGATACTAGTTTTGCACCCTATCTCCATCCCCTACTGCTACAGCCATGTTTGTTGAATTGCATTTAATGTTACCTACTCAGCTTTAATCAATGGTAGTGACATAAAAATTGACTATATAAAATATTACATATAGTCCTTAAACCAACTATCAAATATATTATAAAATATTGTATTTTATTGAAAATATTTTACCGTATTTAATATACCTATTGGTTCTTGAATGTCCAAAAGAAAACTGAATGTTCAGCTATAATAAATACCACAATTATCATTAATACATTTCATCCTTCTGCTTAGCATGATAATTGTGTGTCTCGCCCCCTCTCTCTCTTTCTGTCTCTCTCTGCCAATAGCAGATGCATATCAGAATCACTAGGAAAATAGTTTGAAAATCCACAGCCCTAGCCACTCTACTATGATGGAATCTTATTGAAGGCATCCTATAATATTAATTTCGAAAGTGTTTCCTAGTCATTTCAGACTCTGACCCCTCAACTAAATTGAGAACCACAGCTATAGACAGTGAGAAGAGGTCATCCCCAGAATGTAGACGAATAAAATAAAATTAATACCCTGCTCTCGACGAGTTTCTGCCACCAGATCTGCAGGCATTTATAAACAAAACTAAGAACACAAATTCCAAATTTTCCTATAAAAGAAAAACTCCCGTTTCCTCTACTCATAATATTTCTGACACCAAACGTGTGGATTTCTCCTGCACGTTGAGCAATTCTGACACTAACTACTTGGAGTTTACTCAGAGCCCACAGGTGAAGGTCTTAGCCACAAGACTGCCCCCAACCTGACACCAGTCAAGAGTCCAGGCCTCCCATACTTTGGCCAGCTATAAATTGGTATTCCCACTACCCCCTCCTCTGCTTTGATAATTTGCTATTACAGCTCACAGAACTTAGGGAAATACTTACATTTACAGGTTTATTATAAAGGATACAATAAAGAATACAGAGGGGCAGTCAGATGAAGAGGTTGATAGGGCAGCGTGGAGGCTCTGCGCACCTCTCTGGATGTGTCACTCTCCCAGCACCTCCAAACCCTGTTGTGTTCAACAACCTGGAAGCTCTCCAAACCCTTTCTTTTATGGTTTTTATGGAGGTCCCACTACTTTGTCATGGTTGATTAAATCATTGGCCATCAATGATTAACTTAGTCCCCAGCCTCTCTCTCCTCTCCAAGGTTGGGGGGATGGGGCTGAAAGTCCCACCCCTTTATTGGCATAGTTGGTTCTGCTAGAGACTAGCTCCCATCCTCTAAGAGTCAGGTCTTTAGCATAAACTCAGGAATAGCTGAAAGGGACCTATTATGAGTAACCAAAGATGCTCTTCTCACTTGAATGCTCAAGAAACTACAGGGGTTTTAGGAGCTATGTGCCAGGTACCCAGGATGAAGACAAATATGTATTTCTTATTATATCACATTCTCTAATATCATTGCTGAATAATTTTTATGAGATTTTCCTAACAGTTTTATGAAGACACAAACGGAGGTGGGTATTGCAACTAACTGACAAAATTTCTTTGTTTTGTCTTTCTCCAAGTTTTTCTTTTCCCTTCCTCTTACTGAAATCTCTCCTTCATCCTAAAGCATCTAGTCTGCTCACCCTACGTCTTGACATGCCATTCTTCTGTATGGTAACAGCGCTCTCAGACTGACATCCTATCCACTCCCATCCTTGCAAGAACAAAAGCTGCTCTTCAGATCTACCCTCCTCTTTCGAAGTAAAGAACAAATTTGTTTCCTGTCGCTTCAGTAAAATGGAGTGAACTGACACATATGCCTGACTTGAATGTAGTGGAGTCAATTGTGTTATTATATTTAAAGTTAAAAGGTATCAAGAGAACGAAGCTGTTAATAATAAAAGATCAGAAAATTGGGGGAAAGTCAGAGAAAAGAAAGTTCCCCCTGATTACCTAGAACACTTGAATCTGTTGGAGCCAGAATAAAGAGGGTCGTATTGTCTTATGGGGGATTTGCTGTTTGGTTCAAGTCCCAATGTCAAATGCTTCCATCAAGCTGACAGACACAATAAAATAGATTTGTATTCATTGAACTGGTAAATATTTATAGTAATATTTGGACAGTTTTTAGGAAAAAGCAGATATTATGATCATGTATGAATTTCCACTAAAAACAAACTCTTCCTCCCACCATAAACACACAAACACACACACACACACAAACTTTTTCTTAATCTTGAGTAAAGTATGTACTGAAAACCTCATTACCTGAATTGCCTTGTTTAACTATAGAACATCACGTCACACTGAAACATCTTGTATTTCTCAGCATCCCTTCCTTTAGACAATGGTCAACACAGACACTTCTAAATGCTAAATAGTCTCTAAATTCTCAGGACAATAGAAATGCTTTAGTCTAATAACTTCTTTTCCCCAAATAAATAAAAGTACAGATTCTACTAAGATGATGACATAGAAGGCAAACATGTCCATAAAATATAAATTAAAAAAAATAAAGCTTTATTACAAATACATTACTCTATCTTAAGTAACCAAGCACTGAGGCAAATGCTTCCTATGTTTAGGCAGAAGCACTCATTTTGTTATGCAAGGTCATGTATTTTGAAATGACAATCCACGTCGGAGTATTTTGCCCCTAGAGTCTTCATTCAGAGTATTTTCCAGTAGTGTCACAAGCAGATAAATGCACCTAATTACTAGATTGCACATCCTGATGTATGTTTATTTGACTATGCAAACAACCCACCAAATGTACAATTTTCTCTTCTTAAAAAACATAGTAATTTAAATGCAAAAGATATGTTAATCAGTATTATCACTGAGATTTTTCATATGTCAAGTTAGGATGCTTGGAATGATGATTTTGCTGTCAGCAATAAAACGGGTTACACTGGAAATCCACTATGGAAACATCTCAACAATCTCAATAAAATGGAACTCACAGTCCCCCTGTCAGATTAAGGCAAGCATGGTGCTGGCTTTTATATGATAATAATTTGGTAGGTACAAACCATTTCCAATAAGAGTAGGGCAAGGTAGAGCCTGGCCTATAAAATAGGGGGAAAGAGTGTATAAATCATCAAGAACAAACTTTAAGCAAAGGGAATAAAAAGGACATGCTCTTCCAAATTACTGTACAAGTTCTTGTGAAGTAGAGTAGTCATTGCAATGTGAAAATTTGAAGTTGAGGGGTTTTAATCATAGGAGGGTGGTGGGGATTCAGCAGTGGAAGGGTGCTCCTATTAGCATTTCCTGCAGTAATTGTTATTTTAATTGACTGAAATAAACTACAATGCCCCAGGCCAGTGATAAAACTGTATAGGTTGGCAGCTTTTTCCACTTTAGGAAAGAGACCCATCAAGAAAACTTATACTTTCAATTAAAAAAAAGTATTATTATTCACTTTTATCAATGCAAAATAGTCTAAAAACTTTTCTCCTTGTGCCCCCTTCATCAAACTATTACGTGTCAGATTTGTCTTTTATCTTCAGTCAGAAAAGTTTCATTTGGGGGGTTGTTTTCTAACTAGGAATTTACCCAAAATTGCCTCCAAATCTCCACCTCTGCCTTCTCATTTCTCTTCCAAAAGACTTGAAAACTCTTAAGGCATTATTATTTTATTATAAATTCTAATTTGTTAATAGGGTGACTACGTAGAAACTTCTGGCAATTGACATCCATAAAAAAAGCAATCATTTCATTCCTGATACACTCAACTGTGTACTTTCTAAGTACAAAACTATGCACTGATGGTATGAGGTTTCAGAGGTGAAAATGTTGTTCCTCTTAAGTATAAAGTTAAAGTAATAAGATGCATTTAAAGCTTTATGAATTGGTAGAAAGAATAGAAGTGCTATTTAAGAAATCTAATTATTTTGCTTGGGTACAGGTTGAATTTCATTTTGGGGGTAGAGAATTGGAGACCTCTTAGGAATAAAATGAGTTAGTTCAGAAATGAGGGCATGAAAGCTTAAGCAGCGGGGAGGTTGCAGTGGGATTCTGCAAAAAGTGGGTGAAAGACTTGATTTGAAAGTAAAAAAAAACAGTGTAAATGACTGATTATGTAATCAGGATAGAAAAAGAGATGAAAGATAAAAAAATAGTGCTATAAATGTTATAAAGTGGGAGACAGAGAGAACTGCAAAACTGGAAGAGAAAAGAAATGTTGAAGTGAAAGATGATTAGCTCACATTGACGTATGCTAAATCAATGACAAACATATGTGTTTGATATGTAGAGATCTACATTTCCAGACATTAATGAGTGAGAAAGAATGAAAGCAGTGGAAGACAGAGAAAGTTACAGATTTATTCCTCAGTAGGCCCAGAGACTAAAGAGAATACTTTGGCCTCTCAAAAGATATGATGTAATTATTATAGTGAAAACATAGCATACACATATTAATTCAGAAAATCATCTATTATAAAACCTTATAAAGTATGCCTAGAGATTAAATACTCAAGCAATATGATAATGCTGATAAATTGGTCTGCAATATCAAGCATTGTGGCTTGATAATGTGAGAGACTCTGACAAGTAAGCCAAAGTGTTCCCAAAACTTCCAAGAAATTGAACAACGAAACATCCTCAGAAGAAATTTGAACTTTGATCTTTCCTAACCTATCCTGTAAAGTCTTTAAACTGCCTGCTTTCCTCAGAAGACTCACTTTGGAGCTGCTCTCATACTGCAACATTTTAACAAAGGCTTGAGCTGATGACTTTGGTTGGTGTTTCTCTTCCCACAATCCTTAGAGCAGGTTGACCTCAGACAGTTCTACATCTTGAGGTGCTATATCACCCTCAGTTGTCTCCAAGTATCACTTTTTTCAGGTAATAGATCTATGATTCCTTCTAGAGATTGGCAAACTTATTGAGAAACATCCCAGAATTGCGGAAAAATCCCAACCAAATTATTTTTGAGAGAATCTAAGAAATAGACTCTTAGAAAAAGTACTATTAACCTGATATGGTTTTCCTACAAGTCTACAAATTACAAGAAAACAAACAGCCTAACTCTGACAAAGATTCTTTGCATGACCAAACTTTAGTCAGTCTTCTGAATCTTTTTCTGGGTACATCTGTGTACTTCCTTGTAAAATCTAATTTTAGCATGTACCCTGCTAAGTCAGTTTAACTGTAACCCCGACTCTTGATATCTGATCATCCTTGATATCTGATCAGGTTTCTCATCCTCCACCATGCCCCAGATGATGTCTGATCACTCTGGCCTGCCTTTAGCACAAATCCTGTTAGATCAGTTCAGTCAGAACCCCCATTACCCCTAAGGTTTCCTCTTAGTAATTTCTATCCACTGACCCCTACCCTGTTCCTTGGCTATAAATTTCCATTTGCCCATGCTGTATTCAGAGTTGGGCCCATGCTCGCTCTGCCACTGTAAAATCCCAGTGCAGTTTTCCCTATATCTATGGTCATGGTCCTTGTTAAAGTCTACCTTACCATCTTTAACAAGTGTCATTGAATAAGTTTTTTCTTTTATGCCTTCTATCATATTGAGGCTGTCTCTCTTATGAAGACGATGGGACAATAGCAACTGAAAATTATTTATATCCATTTTACTCCAACCTAAAATACTTCTGCTTCCATTTTCACAAACTGAATGAATGGTCCCCTTTTCCAGAAAAACAGAATCTTTGTGTTCATAGAGATTCAGTGGCTAGATACTGAAGTATCAAAATGGCTGTTGACAGACTACATCATTTAAAGCAACCTTCTTTAGGATAAACGAGAAGTCACCTGCAAAATTCCCAAAGAAGAGATAATACAGAAACTATTGCATTTCCTACCGAATAAAATCATTCAATTTAGAAGGACTTTAGTAAGATCATCCCAATTTTGAAAGTTAATTTTATTTTTATGTTTTAGAGACAAGGGAAGAATAAAACTCTCTTTCCCATGAAGGGCATTTATAGAAAATCTTAAAAGAAATGTAGGTTGACGGACCTACCTGTGGTAAAGAACAGGTTTTCTGATGATTGGAGCCAAGACGAGGATTTCCCGCAGACTGAGGTTTCTTAAAGTGCTTCAGGGTCTCTGTCTGCTATTTTCTTATCTAATGTATCTTCAACTCTCAGCCCTTAATGACAGTGTTCTAAGGACCTAGAAGGAGGGGAAAAGACATTTTTGAAAAGACTGCTGAGCTACAGCAAAGTCACCTTGTACTTGCTTCAGATGTTGTGTACTCAGGAATATAAAACAGAAACATCTTGTTACAGCAGTCAACTTACTGAAAACCTGGTCAGGGTGGAGAGGCTAGGACACATCCAAGTAGTGTAAAAAATGGGACAAAAGACTCTCACTGTATATACAAGGCCAGTTTGGTTTCAAGAATTGCTTTTGCAAAGCATGATGCTGCATGTTGTTTGAGAAAGAAGTGGCAGGGGTGAGAGGGGCTAGAGAGAGAAACCTGAGCAAGGTTGTTATTCAATATATATTTATGGAGTGCCCACTACACACAGTTACAATGTCAAATGAGAGTTAGATTACACCTTTCCAGTGTTTCCAGTGCAGCTGGGTAAAAGGCAAGAAAACATGCAATTATAATGCAATGGGATAAATGTGATGGTGGTAGGTGACGTGCGTGATTATGGTAGAGGCTATATATTACCTAAATTTGGGAGGAGAGAAGAGAGAAAGTCTTCCCAGGAAAGATACTTCCAATAAGAGAGCTGAAGGAAGTGTAGTGGTTAATCAAGTTAGAACACTGAAGACTCAGGTACAGAAAACTATATACAGCAAGAGGGAAGAGTAAGAACATGAAGGTGTTAGAAAGACCTAAATTTTGGAAAGTGAGGAAACAAATCTTATTTCTATGCCTTGTTTAAGAGGAGAGACCTGAACCTATAAATCCCAATCAGATCTTGAGAAATGAAAGCATGCCTAGCGGAGGGTCATGCTCACTCTAGGCTTTATGAAAGTCTTCACTGAATTTTTACCAACTTACTTTTAACTCATTAATAAAAGTTTTTCTGAAGTTAAAGTGTCTAAATTTGATGGATTTTTGGATCTAAATCAAATGAATATATGTAGCATATGTAATTTTTTAAAGAAAACAGCTTTTATTTTTTAAAGACTGAACAAAGAAACAAGTTTGTCTTTGGATTTGGCTAGGGTGGGATGCTGATAAGATGGCTGTTTGCAAATGGACCAGTTTGTGTCCACGAGTAGTATATATAGGCACCCATATAAATATGCATACACATATGTAGACACACGTATCCTTTTCTTTTCTTTTCTTTTTTTTGACTCTCCTGTCTTTTGGAACTATGCTGGTAAACCTAAATATGTTTAAGAATTAGTAATACTTTTGCAAAACGGGTTATTTTTATCTAATGAACATATGCAAGGGCAATTTAGCAAAGTGGTATATATCAAGTATTAAAATCTATTTGATCTAAAGTTCTGAAACAAAACCATTCAACTATATCAACCTACTCATTGGTTTGAAAAGTGGATTTTCATAATCCTCTATGTACACTGAGTTTTCCAGCTAGTTTTCCTGAGAGAAACAGAGAGAGAAGTTTCTTGTTTGAAATGCATACTGATAGCAGTACCTTTTCAGACTTTGGTCCTTTCACAGAGGAAGAACACCAGTCACCACATGGGTCTGCTTCCCTCCCTGATAACCTCAGAGCCCTGATCCAATTATCTTTTACCTTAAACTGCAGAGAAAAAGAACTGTTAGAGATGAGGTGCGGCACATGGTGGGTGAAAGTGGATCGTGTGTTTTACTTGCCACAAGAACTGCTGAGCAAATAGGTAGTTTTTCTTCGTATAAATCAACTGTGTGCACTGGGTTTAAGCTACTTTGCCATCAACTTGGATTACACTGAGTTACACACGTCTCAAGACCTGATTGGTAGTGTAGAAACAATAATATTGAATTGACTAAGTAAGAGTTCTGCCGACTAGAACTGAAGAGTTCAGTTTGGGCCAATGAATACGTAGTTATACATCAGTTCTTATAAAGACCGAGTTTATGATAATGCATATAAAGTACCCTGTTTCTTTTCATACTTTTAAGTTATGATCATATTATGCTAAATTTTAAATGCTATTACTAATCATTCATTAAGTTATAGTAATATGTTATAGGATCTGAGTGAAAAAAAAAAACAAACCTCTGCTTCTCCTTCTAAAAACCCCAAAAGAAATGATGTAATAATACAATAACACCTCCATTAAGAAAAATTTTAACCTATTTCTTGTGGTTTCAGTCTTCCGAAGAGTAAGTTTCTGCCATCATGCATATGGTATATTTTACCGTGTTCTTTAATTGGTCAGGGAAAGTGGTTCTTTCTCCTCTCTCTGAAGGTTACTATAGTCAAAATGTGTTGTGTTTGCCTACCTAGAGCCATCCTCTCTCTTCTGTAAATAGATGACCTCAATTACTTGTTAGAGACCACATTCCCTTCATTTGGCTATAATTTTGTTGAGACACTTATTTGAGTTGTTGATTATAGTACTAGCATAACATGGGTAGAAAATGACCCAAATTAGGTCAACCAAAATTTGTCTCAGAATTTGGATCCTGAGTACAGTGAACTAATGATACAGACCCTGATATCAGTTTCCCTACATTAAACCCAGCATATACGGGGTTAAAACCAAAACACTCATTCCCTGCTTACTCTCTGGCTTCCCAGCTGCAGAATCCACTATCCTCCATGAAGACAGACACCACCAAAGACAAGCACCTGGATGCTTTATCTCCTCCCCACAAAGAGATACAGGCTGGCAGGAAAGCTGCTGACCAGCAAGGTCACGGGCTTCCTCCTCTCTGCAAGTAGTCTCAAGGCCAAAGACAGGCTGGTGGGAAAGCTCCGACCAGCAAAGCCATATGCTCCCTCTCCCCTACCTAAAACCCCAAATAAAAACCCTTCCTTTTAGCTTTTTGGGGAGTTTGGGATTTCAGTGTTAGTTGCCCTTTCTCCTTGCTCAGTGCTGTGCAATAATCAAATTCCTACTTTCTTCCACTACACCCAGTGTCAGACATTGGCTTGCTGCACAACGGGTGAGCAAATCCACTTAAGGTTCGATATCGCTAACAGAGAACAGTTTATTCATTCTGTGACAGTGGGAACCTGATGATTCTTTTCATTTGTTTTAAATCCCTATGTGTTACAGTTATCCTATTTCTGTCTTTTTTAGGAAGATTAGCCCTGAGCTAACATCCATACCCATCTTCCTCTACTTTATTTGTGGGACACCTGCCACAGCATAGCTTGACAAGGGGTGCATAGGTCTGCACCCAGGATCTGAACCGGTGAACCCCAGGCCACCGAAGCAGAACGTGTGAATTTAACTGCCACAGCACTGGGCAGGCCTCATATTTCTGTCTTTGTTGAAGGCTGGTGGTTCTACTTTTCCGTCTATTACATGAGCTTCCCCATGTATTCCTCCCCCCAATTTTTTTTTGTTGGCTCAAGTTAGCCATAGATGATTTCTATTGCTGGTAACCAAAGAACACTAACTGACACAAAGACTGATAGTAAAGCTCATAGGGGATGAAGCGAGTACTAAAGCAACTGTATTATAAGGCAAAATTAAGGTAACATAAGGAAGAAACAAATAATAAATTATGGGGGAATACAGGAGAGAGAGCTAGCTTATGTTTGCTTAAAAATAAGTTTTTATGGAAGGATTAAAAGAATGGATGGAATTTTCAGAGAAGACGATGAGTCTGTCTAAGGAAGAGGGAGTAACATCAGCAAAAGGAAGAAGGGAAGACAAGTTCACGATGCAATCAAGGGTTAGGAATAACCCCAGTTCATACATATATACAGGGGGGCATAGAAAGAAATGGGAGAAAAGATTGGGAAGGATGGTTTGTCCACTTTTAAAATAAATGTTGATTGCAGTGCTGTAATGTAATGGTGAATAAGGCAGACATGTTCTCTACCTTCAGGAAACTTACATTTCCCTGGAGGAGAGAGACAAATGGCTAATAAAAACATTCTCCAACAAACAAAATACTTAAAAAATGTAGTAAGTTCTGTGCAGGAAACAAGGGACTAAGACACAGAGATTAAGGGCATGGTGCCTGGATGATTGAGGGAGAGCTGGAGGAAGGTTGTGATATACTGGATTAGAATTTAATTATAGGAAAATAGGAGGAATGGAGCATTCCAGGTAAAGGAACAACAAATATGAATGTCCTAAGGAGAGAAGACTTCAACTTATTCTCGGAATTGATTGAAGATGACTCCAGCCAGGTGAGCAAAGGATAGCATGGCATAACATAATGCTGAGGATACAGGCAAGAGTCATCCTATAGTTTTTTTTATGCCCAAGAGAGTGGTTTGAAATTCATTTCAAATTTATAAGTAAGCTATTTACATTTTATAAGGATCAACTTAATGGTTATGGTGGGGTACAATCAGTCTTGAATGATAAATGATTTAAGTGATGAAGAAATGTGAGGAATTGGAGCCGGCCCTGTGGTGTAGTGGTTGAGTTCAGCGCACTCCGCTTCAGTGGCCTGGGTTCGCAGGTTGGCATCCCAGACATGGACCTACACCACTTGTTGGCCATGCTGTGGCAGCGCCTCACATATAAAGTGGAGGAAGATTGGCAACAGATGTTAGCTCAGGACTAATCTTCCTCAGAAAAAATAAAGAAATGTGAGGAATGGAGAAGCGCATATCACGGCAGACATAAGGAAGACTTAAATATGAGTAATGACGTAGTTTTTTTTCTTTTGAAATTAAATACAAAATTTAGAACTACTGAAAGTATTTATTATAGTGACAGCTATCTTCCATAATGATATTATCCGCAATACATATTTCCACTGCTAATCTGCTATAATATTTATACTTTCTACCATGTCATTTAGCACTTAATTACATGCTGACCAGTACTGTGTATTTTACATTATATTTTGTTCCCCAACTAGGCTGAAAACATCTTGAGGGCATCACCTATGCCATATATTTCTGTATCTTTCACATTACCTAACTTATATTTGATATAGATATGAATTAGCAATAATAATAAACATGTATATAAGGCTTACTATGTTCTAGGCACTGTACTAAGGGCTTTATGCATATAATTTCACTTAATCCTCATTCCAAACCTATGAAAAGGCCCAGTTATTATTTTACAGATGAAAAACTCTAAAGTTGCCATGATTAAGTCCCTTGTCAACTTATGACTAATTGATTAATTGACATAAAGTTTTCAAGATGAAAAAAAAGGATCTAGTCAGATAGGCCATTGGTAAAAGTATTTTGAAAGAATACATGTGAATGACATTTTCATGATATTATACTACTTCCTGGTCCAATTGGGAATGATCATGAATCTGTTCCTTGTGATAGAATCCCACATAGTTCTTCTATCTGCATTTGCCAGCTATTCCTGACAACACGTGTCATTTAAATGAAAGGGTTTATTTAATACAGATCACTTGACACTGTCTCACTTATCTTCTCTTTCATTTAATTAAGCTAAACCATATTTCTCCCACCACTAAATCAAAAAGCTGAGTACAGACTCTACAGTACATGCGACTGGTTCATTTTGTCTAGATCCTAAGCATTTCTAACATCTAAATATATATGCAGAAATACCTATCAAATAATGATTGTGACACAAATTATGATTGTGGCCCAATTATCTCAACAGATACAGATGCCATAAAGTTTAAAAGAGAAAGGAGACAGAGATATAAAGTGGAAAAAAATAACAAACACAACAGTAATGGGAATTAGAAGAAAACATAAAGACTGTCAAAGAAAATTACTGTTGTGCTCACTACAGGAGGCCACAAAAAGGAAAACAAAAATAAAAATAATTTAGATTCTACCCTGAGGCATACAAATATAAAAACAATGGAGGAATTTTAATTGGGCAAAAATGCTCTAAATGTTTACTTAAAACTATTTCTCTGCTTAAAACACAACTACAGTGATGACATACTTGACATTTGCTCACAATCCATTTTTCTCATCCAAAGTTTAAATTTTATAAACAGCCAATTCCAGTTTCTATTTTGGTTCACATTCTGAATGCAAAGAAATATGTCCCATGCCCCCTTAGGAAGAGAGTATTTAAATGATAAGTGGAAGATGGTATTAAAAGAAATATCAACACACAAATTTGTATGTTGGAAATCAGACAGATCAGATAAGACAATTGGCAATAGGAGTAGTGAACATGAAGAAGGAGGAGGGGGAGGCGGAAGAGCAGGAAGAAAAGGAGAAGGAGAATAAGAAGAAGGGGAAGACTCCCACTACCACACACAGACATACACGCGCGCATGCGCGCGCACGCGCACGCGCACCCCCCCACCCCCACCCCACACACAATTGTTGAGATTTGCCCAGTTCTTCTAGGAGTGATTCATTTTCTGGCCGTGTTTAATATCTTCTCCACCCCTCCTCACTCTCCCCGGCCCCACTCCTAATTTGATGAATGTTTCTTGGTTTAGCGAAAATTGGGTCATTCAGAAATATTAGGATCACAACAGGCTGATTAATAACTGTATTGAAAAGCTAAATTTTGGTGATAGACGACATAAATCTCTCTCATATGAGATGTTGGCTCTGCAGCCTGCAGAGTTGACAGAGTTGAGATCTTGGGTTTAGCTGAATTTCTTTAGGAGCTCTGGCAAAGCAGGACCACAAAGAAAATGCCATTAGAGGCGTTCATATTTTCTTAAAGGAGCGGCAGAAACTTGGATTGAGAAAACTCTGTAAATCATCACTGGCTATTTAGGTAGAGTAGGAAAAAGTGGCATAATAACATGTGAATGAAAATGCTTTTAAAATATTATTAAAATGCAGTCCTCAATTCTTCAAGAATTTAGAGAATTAGTCACTTGTTGCCTCAGTACACAAAATTCAGTTTAGCCTAAACAATTCTAATAAATATAAAAGACCCTGGAAATACATAAAAATAACATTTTGTAAACATCATATGGCTTCACAATTTGGGGCCAATTTACACATTTTACTTTTTTTCTTATATGTGTTACAAAATATTCTCCTTATTTTTAATCTTTTACTTCCCTTTAGTCATACATCTTTTCACCACAGAAGCAGTTTTTTTTAAGAGGACACTATCAAAACATCATGGGACACTTGTGTCTCATAAGCATAATTTAAGAAATGCTAACTTAAGATTTGTTTTCCTTCCCTGAATAAAACACTATTACTCAGAAACTTGGTCAGAGTAGTAGGGCATAGTGCATGCAGGAATTAGTCTAGAAGCTGAAGATGAAACGCAAGGGAAAACTGTTCTAAGCAAAGCCACAAAATTAAAGCTCTTACACATTCCAGAACTTTCTGAAAAACCCGCCACTCTTCCCACCAGTGGACCGAATTGTGGTTCTATCTCAAATCTTGCAGATCTTCTCCATTCCCAACTCTGTCTGAGTAGCTTACAATAAAGTCAGCAAAATTGTGTGCCAGTAGCACAGATCCTGGAACATGACTGTTTGGATCCTAACCCCTGCTCTGCCCACTAGCTTTTGACCTTTGGCAAGTAACTTAACCTCCCTATATCTCAAGTTCTTCATCTGTAACGTGGGAATAACTCCAATGACTACCCCACGGGTTGTTAAGTTATTATTTGATAAGGGTTTAGAAATAAGACTGGGGCATAGCAATGCTGTATAAACGTTTAATAAATAATGTGAAATTAAAATGTACATTAAGTCCATAAGTACTAATTAGGCACCTATGCTAGTCCAAGTCATGTTATGTATGATGGACAAGATAAAATAGGTTAAATCTTTGGACTTGAGCTTCTATTCTAGAGAAAAATAACAGAAATAAGCATGCAAACAAATAAGCAAGACATTTTTAGATGGAGATGAGCACTGTGAAGAACGTGTTACGCGACAGTGAGAGAGGAGTTCTGATTTGGGAAGTCTCTTCTGGGCCCTGGAGTTGAGATGAGAAGGCAGTTCAGGCATAAGAAACAGCAACTCTAAGAACTCGCAAATGGAATCACTGTCTTGTGCCTGGGACAGAAAGGATGCCTGTGCACAGAGCATAAAGAACGAAGGAGAAAAGCAGGATATAATGTGAGAAAAGCAGGCAGGGGTCCCAGTGACCAGGCCTTGGAGTTCACATGTTATTTTAAATGCAATGAAAAACCATTGCAGGGTTTAAAACTGAGGATCAAGTTGATGTAGTTTAACTGCCAAGAAACTCCTTTGTTTCTAAATGGTGACTAAAAGTCAGTGCCCATTTGTTTAACTTACTTTCTGCATTGGCTTGGTGCTTTTGACCCTAACTTGTACCTTATTATAGAGTCAACTAATGCAGAAGATACTTGCTGGATGGTATATGTATATCTGTCACTGACAGATTTCATTTCCTAATTGCTTGGTAGTGACATTTGTCTACTTATACTTTTTCTCTCTCTATATTTCGCTCAACCAAATTTCGGGTGATAATTCCTCTTTAGCTTCTTGCCATAAACCCTGGACAGGACCAGCTATATACACAAGCTATAGGCAATTACCTACATTTATACGATGTGGGAGGCACTAAACAACTTTTATATGATAAAGGCCTTCTTTATCACTAGTCTATTGTGGTACTTAAAATTCCAACGGCTTGATTTAACTGCCTTCGTTTGCAGAGGTTAAATGTCAGAGTAAAGAGAGGATGCAAATTTTACTGAGGAGAGAGAACTTTTTTTCTTTTTTGTGAGGAAGATTGGCCCTGAGCTAACATCTGTTGCCAATCTTCCTCTTTTTGCTTGAGGAAGACTGTCACTGAGCTAACATTTGTGCCACTTTTCCTCTATTTTATGTGGGATGCTGCCATAGTGTGGCTTGATGAGCAGTGCTAGGTCTGTGCCTGGGATCTGAACCTGGGAACCCCAGGGCCACAAAAGCAGAGCACGTGAACTTCACCACCATGTCACAAACATTTATCAGAGGGTAGAGGCCTGGATGGATGAGATAGGGAACAGAAGAGATTTGACGGAATAGCAGCTGCTGTCCCGTGAGAAAGTCCCATCCAGTAGGATACCTATTTATATATCCTGCCTGGATCTACACAATTTGAACCAATAAGTGGATGTTCAATATTCTTCGCATTTAAAATTATTTTCCAAAACCATTAACCTTACAATTCTATTTTCCCTATCCTGTTTTAAAGGACTCTACTAATTTCTATTAGTGCCATTTTTAAAAAAATAAATGTCTAAAAACTGTCTGGGATAAGAAAACAGATGCATATGACTTTAGGAAAACAGAGTTATACTCCTCAAAATTAAGATTTATGAGAAAAACAATTCAATTCACACAAACAGCTCTTGTGTAGAGTACTGTGATAACCAAAGTGAGCAACGTTGAGATAGGGCTCCTTTTCCCCAGGATCTAATAACAAAATTACCTTTAGATGCAATGTCTTGATTTCATTTGACTTTTTGTGGCTTTGTAAACATTGCTTGCTTAGACGTCTTTCAAGTTTGCTGGTTGATTAAGGTTATCAACCACAATATCCAAATATGTAATATTTAAATCTATGCCAATTCTGTTTCTCCAGCAAAATCAGGTAGTAGAAACCACATTTTGTATGAAAAAACATTTACATTTTATACACTACATAAGGCACTACACTGTGAATATGTTAGACTTTTAAACATAAGCAAAACCAAATTTTATGTCCAAAATGGACTAAAATGTAAATAATGTTTTAATCTTAATTAAACATTAATATTATTCTTCGATGTGTTCCAATTCTAGCAAGAAATTAGGGGACCTGTTTTTGGCATCCAGGTGCTTCCCTACTTAGATGAGTGAGCTGATTAATTGCACTCGTGCTTTAACTTTACAAGCTACGTGATTTGTTACAGTCTCGTGACTTTTAATACCTTGATCTCTTTTTTATTCTTTTCAGTTTTGATCATAAAAATCCTTATTCCTTTAAACTCAGAGCGTAGAATTATGTGTATGTATAGTGTTAGTTTCCCTGAGTCTATGTTAAATTAAATATTGACTTTGCAAGTTCTATATCATTTATTATTTACCATTCTCAATCTGTGGAATTTATTAAAAAATTGATAAGAACGCCTGGTGGTGAAATCCCCACAGGTGTCAAATTGGATGACCCAACCAAGCCAATTACAAAATTGACAAATCTGTGGTTACTTCGATAAAAATGACACAATTTGATTTTAACAGGGACTGATATTTTTAAAGGACACTTTGAGTGAGACATTTTCTTTGAAGGAATAATGTTCTTCAATTTTAGAAAACTACCTTTTTTTTTTTTTCTGTTCAGAAAAGTGCTTTCTTGTAAGGCTTGTTAGCCTTTCTGTTCTTCCTGTCTTTCTCCAGAAGTTGATTTCTCATTCTTTGGCACTTTAGAAAATGTTAGAACAGAATTTCAAGTATTTAAAAAAATATTTTTAGCAGATTTACCTTTTGTGCAAAGTGTCAGACAGTTCAAGGGGGCATCCTGAGCTTTCTCACATCTTTTGTCAGCAGAACAGAATTTCATTCCTGAAGAACAATTGTTCACGTTACAAAAATAAGTTTCCTACGTAGGTGCCCTTGCTGATAGCCCCCAGAGAAAGGAGGAAAAATAAATGATCCTGCAGACTGATTAATCTACTCTGTCTCCCCTCTCCAAATCTAGGGCTCTCAGCGAGGCTGTAATGAAGGGTTCTGCAGGAGAAAATGCTTTGCCGTTTTCTAAATAGTTCTTTAAACTTTTATCCTACAACTGTTTTCTAATTTAGCTTCTGTGAGCAGAGGTCATACAAGTAAAGAAAAAAAAGTCAAATGAAATAAAGTAGTCTTGAGGGTAATATTAAAAATATTTGCTACCATTCTTTCACACCCACGATGTTAGGAATATCAATAGCCTTAGTTAAAACAAAGGGGGAAAAACCCACTCGCTACTTTAAATTCTACACAGCTATCAAATGAAAACTCTCTTTTCCTCTATCGCTCAACCTATCTTTCTGTTCATACCTAGATAGTTAACACAGTTTCTCAAGCCCAGCCGCATGTTGAAATCACTTGGGGAACTTCTAAAACTTGCCACCGCTAGAGTTCCAGCCCCAGAGAATCTGCTTTAATTGTCCCACAACTGGGAGCAGGCACTGGCATGTGTTAACGCTTCCCCAGATGACTTCACTGTGCAGCCAGGATCAAGAAACACTGGGCTAGTCCAACACCTATTCCTTCAAATGTACACTTGAAAACATCTGAAAAGTAAAATTATTAGGAAGAATTTTCCTTCTTTTTTTTTTTTTTTTTTTTTGCTGAGGAAGATTAGCCCTGAGCTAACATCAGTGCCAATATTCCTCCTCTTTATATATGAGTTGCCACCATGGCATGGCCAATGAGTGGTATAGGTTGGTGCTGGGGATCTGAACCCAGCCCACCCAAGCGGAGCGTGCCTAACTTAACCACTATGCCATGGGGCCGGCCCCAGGAAGAATTTTTCTTTCCACTGAAAATGAGGCTTGTCTGGGGGTGGTTGGCTGTGTGTTTCACTGGTATTTATTTTTTCTAGATATGCAATTACTCCATCTTCTTATTATTAGTCTTAGTATCATTATTATGAGTAGTATTATAGCTTCTGGAGTCCATCTTTCATTTAATCAATAAATCCAGAGATATATTTAGATCCTTTGCTCTGAGGAAAATTCCAAAGAAAAAATTTTAAAACTTCCTTCCTGACCTCAGGGCACTTACCGATTTTGCTGTGAAGACAAACAGGCTGAAGAGGATATACATGATAAGGAGAAAGGTACCGAGTCTGTGCACTGTTGCACTTCTAATATTGAGGATTAGGGAGAGAGAAATGCTTAGGAAAGAAGGGCCAAGTCAGAGACAGGAGCAGGTAACATCAGTTAAGTGTTCTATCATTGAAGATATTGTAGTCTTAAACTCATGTGACAGTAGATGGGCAAAAAACTTTACGTTCCATCCATTCCTGCTTTCCAGTTCGTTCAATACTCGACAGTCAGAAACTTGGGATAGCACAGCATGTGCTCAGTAGTGTGCCGTTTACAGTAGAGAAGGAGTGTTTTGCAATGAGGTGTCACTGTATAAGTAGAGTGGCCAGGAGGTGTCGTTACATCTGTGTTAAGAACAGAGATTAGTAAGGTGGTGAATCTTTGAGCAGCAATGCCTATATGTCTCAAATTTTTATTATAACATAATGATTAAGAGCATTGACTCTGGAATCAGACTCCTTAGACTCTAGGCTTTCCTATTTGTGTGTGCTCAGACTAATAATTTAACCTTTAAGCCTCAGTTATTCCTCTCCCTAAACTGGGGATAATAATAGTAACTATTGCAGATGCTTTTTGTAAAATTACATTCTGGAATCCATACTAAGTGCTCAACAGTGTCCCTAGTACAAATGAGCCCTCGAGAAAATGCTAGTTTATAGTTGTTATTATTTTGTTGCTGTTATATTACCATAATGTATTACTCTAAGCAAGTAAATATGTCTCAGTTAACAGAGCCCTGAGTAACAAACAAACTGAGAGTGGGGAAATTTAACAGAATCAGAATTTAAAAAGCTCTAATGTAAAAAGTCATGCTCAACCTAAAACAATGTTGAAGATGCATAAATGGCAAAATATCCTTCATGAAAATGGGAACACTGGGAATTCTCACCATGTATTGTCGTAAAATTGCAGTATCAACTTTGGCAACGTTGGCAGAACTTGAGTGGTAGTCAGACTGCTCAAGAAAATTAAGTTAGACATGCTCATTTTAGCTTTTATATTTTATACTTTAGTAATTAAGAGTTCTTCAGTGAACAAGTACTAGTGTGGAACACTTAGATGTTACATTATCAGAAGTTTATGGCATTTTTATAAGGATATTTTCTAGTTCACATGAAAACACTAGATCCAGTAGAGGACATTTCAAGGTATCTCAAAAGGAACACCTATTATTAAATCTAATACATGACTTCCTGGCTCGGTTTTAACTTTTGAAGGATATAAAGTAAAACCAAGGAAAAAGAAGTCTTATTCAACCAAGTTTGTATCAGGAGCACCCTCAAAGTCCACCCAAAACTAAGCATTTTTCATTGCTAAACAGTTTCAAGAGATGAATGGAATATTCTAGATGTCCAAAGTGTCTATGTTTAAATGTTGACCTGTGATTATGCCATTCTGGGGGAGATTGAGACACACTTAGAGTAACTGGTCCAGCCTATGCAAGTGGCAGAGAAAGCCCGTTCCTGTTGATGAGAAGGCGACGAGCTTGAGGATGAAGAGAAGGTATCTGCAGAAAAGCTTAAGATCTCAGACTCCTCTGAAATATTTGCCGTGGCCCTGGTTGCAGGTGTGAAAAATTAGAGAGTACAGTGGGAAGTAGCAAAATGGGTTTG
This sequence comes from Equus przewalskii, assembly GCF_037783145.1. NCBI lineage: Eukaryota > Metazoa > Chordata > Mammalia > Perissodactyla > Equidae > Equus > Equus przewalskii. The sequence goes on from NC_091843.1 coordinate 14,235,200, forward strand.
ACTAAGCTAGGAGCAGCTGCATATTTAGAGGGGAATGGTGGAAGTTGCGTGGAGAGCTATTTGAACAGAGAACACAGAAGATGAAAATGAGATTTGCAGCAGACCATACAGAGATTTGTACTGTGGCTGCAGCAATGCACCATGGAAAATTCTTGGATAAAGATGCCAATGGCTTGAATTTGACTCCTTAAGTACATTATCTGTAACACCAAGAAACCTGGGCAAATCACATGGCAGGTATGCAATAAGCAGTTGGTGAATGGAAGAATAAATAATGAATGGAGAAGGAAGTTGTCACGAAAAAAAGGCATCATGGAGAAAGAAAGACTGCAATGGGCGAGATTCAAATTGATCCAAAGGAGGTAGTGAAAGGACATGCTAAATAAGGAGAAATATATATACAAAAACATTTCTATAGATGTTTAGAAACAATATCTAATTCCATATCCAGGTGGTAGGTTTCACCAGAGGGCTGCCTTGATGGTGTCAATAATTGTGCAATAGCATTTTATTAGAAGCAGTGTGTTTTAAAGATCTTCAAAGGTAATGTTTATGATTTAGCTAAACAGATCTTTACCAGCCAGAATTGACTTTTGGGGGAAGGAAAAAATATCAAAAACTTTACTTATTTAGGCATAACATTTGACTCAGCCTTCATAGTGATCCAGATGAAACAAACGGCATGGGGAGCATGGTTTATGAATTTTCCTTATGTTTGGATACATTATTAATAAAGCTTTCTCCCTGGTAAATTCATTGCAGTGTGATATCCATCAATACTGGTCTTCCCACATTAATGCCACCAACAATAAAACAGTGATCACAATTTCACAACTGCTTATAAAGAGCTTACGAGTTTTTATTTGGTGATGAGTTAAACAGATGGTCTGTGACTCAATATGTGCAGTATGTGAGTGTGTTTGTGTTTTCCAGGAACCACGACACAAATTAAAAGGTTCCCACCCTAAATGCCTGTGTTTTTCTCACCACTTAAAAATGCAGAAGAAAATCCATTACGTAAAGATATAAGTAGAAAACCTCTGAGAAGAGAAGTGAAAGTGTCTGATGTTTTAAATCCCCAAGTAATTATCGAGTGGTTCCAGCTACAGGTATTTAAGGAGGGAGGTTAGTTTGACGCCTGGCACTTCTACGTGATTCTACTTTGCTTCTCACTGTATGATAAAAGACAAATTCTAACTCTCTTAAATCCACAAAACTGGAAATTCATTTCAGCTCAGCTGATTCATTTCCTTCAACGAAACATCTTTTTTTTATAATATTCTTTTGTTGGGATAGAATTGAATTCTTAAGGGGATCATTTAATTCTATAGAGAATTGTGGTACTGAGGATACGTTCTCAGAATATGCAAGCAAAACTTGCAATAACATGATTAAAATAAAATAAACTGTATTTTATTTGATATTATGTATGGTATAGGAGGATGCCAAGTTGCAAACAGTCAGTGCTCCAAACTTTTATCTGAAGATAGATTATTAGGAATTAGGATAAAATTTTATCTACCGAAGTATTTTATAAACAGTGTTTATATTGCCAGGGACATCCCCTAAATTAAATTTAGCCTACCATATTATTGATATATTGTATGATTTTGTGAAGAAAGTACAACATAATACTGTTGTTACCCTAGACATAGACATGTTAAAGTAGAAATTAGGTTTTTATTCATTTTGATTTTGGGTGCTTGAGGCAACATAGATTCAATTAGATAAATAAGGAGTATCTGAGGATTTCTGTGGCTATTCTAAAGGAAAATTGAGTGACCTTTTCTAAGTGCCCATTATGTGCTAAAACTTCTGTGCTAGACTACACATGTTAGACTACATCAGACTTCAGATTAACTCCAAGAGCTACACATTTTATCTCATTATAAATATGAGAAAATTAGGTATATTAAAGTTAAGTAATTGCCTTAAGTCACATAGATCATAAGTGGTATATATAGAATTTTAATTCAGGTCTGTCCATTGTTAATCTTCTGGACTTTGAGATTTTCCGATTTTTAGTGGTTTAGGATTCTGGATATTTACAATGACTAATTTCACTTCAAAACACAACTTTCCTTTTTCATGAGAGTGGGTCAGAAACACTCAAACGGCAATAAGAAGGAGCACAGTGTCCTGGACTACCAAAGATCTGCCAGCATCCTTTTTATCATCATATTTGTCATCATCTTTCACTTTCAAGGCCTCACTATGTGTGAGATCCTGTGCTCTTTACACATATTGTTTTATTTGATCTTACAAGCAATTCTGTTAAGTACATCCACTTATTATCCCTATTTTACAGATGAAGAAACTAAGACCCTTAGCAGTTTAGTAATTGCTATCCTTTTACCCACACAGCCTGACTCCAGACCTCATTTTCTCAACTACTATGTTAAAATGCCACTCCACCAACATCCCTATGGATGTACTATATGTTTGTCTTAAGTTCTATTTCCTGTATCCTTTATTAGTGTTTGAAGACTTCCACCCTACAGTGGATAACGACATTTTTCAATTTTGCTAAGTTGCTTGGATTTACTCCCTCTGGTTGTGAGATCTCATATTTGGGACTTCCTTTCTAGAGAGCAAGTTTGTTTATATTCCCACCTAGATTTTCACTGAGATCCTGAACGGTGACCTGGTTTCAGACAGTTCATATTTCTTTACTGCAAGCTTCTACTGCCTGTTTTCAATCAGATGGCTGGTAGGATCATCTAATCAAGACCAAAGTCATATTTTAGCTCACAAGTGGATAAACAGAGAAGGAAAAAAAAAGACCAAGGAAAGGGAGGCACTTTGAGGCGAAAACTTTGAATATAAAGTTAAAAAACAAATTTGGGTTCATGTTTTGATTTTATGACATTGTCAAAGCTTGTATTTCTGTACCTTAGTTTCCTCATTTTTTAAAAAACCAAAGTATTTCACTGATTCTAAGATGAATTTTCTTTTTCACATTTTAGCATCTATGAGGTGAGAACATATCTTACAATCAACGATGTGGCATAGTTTAATTGATATCATATTTTCTGTCTTAGGGGCACCTAAAATAGTGTCTTAGAATTGATGGTGACTTAGATTAGGTAAAATGTAATACATTCCTTACCAATTATCATATCCATTTTGTTTGACTGTCTAACATGAAATTCTCTTCAGACGATTGAGTCTAAGCAAGTGATTATGCTCCCATTTCCCTTGACAAAGACACAAGCAGGAAACTTCAGGGAAGACTTTCTGCTCCCTATGAAAGACACACAGAAACATCTTTCTGAACTTGTTATGTGACTTTCAGAACAGCTGCAGCCACCTCCTTTCCAGTTTGAGGTTAAAAACATTAGTAAAGAAGAACAGAACCACAAGAAATGCTAGAAGCAGAGGGAAAAGCTTTGATTCATCAGGCCCAGGGCACTATAGTTCTTTTTATATATATCAATACATTCTCTTCTTACTAACAAAATGTAGACCATAGATAATCAATGCTGTATGCTGGGGACAGGGCCTCAATGTCACACTATTGAAGATTAGCTAGGTACCAATAAAGTTCTACTTTGAGCCATTTTCTTTTCAACTCTTTTATTAATAAATAGAAAAATAGTATATAGAAATCATATTTATCATATTTTTATGTTCATCATATTAGCACTAGAAACAAAGCTAATAAAACAGGCAACAAGAGTCAACGTTTTAAATGATTCTGATATTATATTGGATAAAAACAGAAGCTCTAGAGTTAGATTTCCTGGGTTTGTAACTTGGCCTCAACTCTGCCAGCCTCAGTTTTGTTATCTATATAAGGAGGTGATACTGATGCTTCTCATGATGGTTCTTCTCCTGATGCTTCCCATGATGGTGTTTGTGAGAATGCAGTGAGTTAAGACATGTGATATATGTAGCAAAGTGCCTAGCTCATATTAAGTGCCCAGAATTACTCACTATTATTATTAAACCAATGAAGTACAATTTATTTTTATGCTATATTATTTACAATTACTTCCATATTTGTCAGGAGGGCAATCTAATACATTGAAGAAAGGAAAAGCTCTAGGTTTAGCTGGGTGCAGTAACATATGTTGTTAATGAGCTCAAGGGAGATACTGAGAGAAACAGAAATACAGAATATTGGTATTCCGGCAACCACAAGGATAAGATAAGCCATGAACACATTTGCAGTTTTACTAAATAAAGAAGACAGTCTTACTGATATTGAATTGCATAGATACCACTCTTTACATTTCAGTTATGGCTGCTCCCTCCGTTTATTAATGATATTACAAATTGGTAAGCTATACGCAAATGAATTAGACAGTAATTAAGAGCCAGACAAAATGGGATCTAGCTCATTCCATTTTAGGAGAAGCCCTGGGAGTAGGATTAGGAGGGGTTTGTTCAGAAGACAAAGGATAAGATTACAACAGAATGGACATGCCTTTAAATAATAGGAATTATATGGGTTTGCTTGTTCCAAAATTTGGGTCCTGCAGAATTCTTGCCTGGCCTGCAGATATGGTTTAGTATAAGTTCACTTACACTTACATTAACAACATATTTCATTCTTTAATTGGCCATATCATTTATAATATGGGATTATTGCTACACGGAAGGAAACTCCAAAAATGAGATTAGGTAGACTGTTTCTTCTGATGTGGCTTTTGAGAATTCAATTGCATTCCAATCTGTGGCACCCTATTGTGAGGATTGCTTTGCCTGCCCCTGCTACCATCAAGAAGGACTAAACCTATTTGAAAAGAGTTAGAATCAGTTGAAAGGAGAGTATTAAATTATTAAAAATATGGCACTTGCAAGGGCCGGCCCCGTGGCCGAGTGGTTAAGTTCACGTGCTCCACTTCGGTGGCCCAGCGTTTCACCGGTTTGGACCCTGGGCACAGACATGGCACTGCTCGTCAGGCCATGCTGAGGTGGCATCCCACATGCCACAACTAGAAGGACCCACAACTAAAACAATTATACAACTATGTACCGGGGGGGTTTGGGGAGAAAAAGGAGAAATAAAATTAAAAAAATATATATTGCCCTTGCTAAAGGTTCATTTGAAAAATCTCTGGTGGGGGTTAGTTGACCACACAACTGTGACTGTGATGGACAGATCTGAAATCACATATCAAAGATCTACCTCGATAGAGGTTTACATTTATTTAGCCTTTTATGCTCCGTATATGAGCGGTTTTGTTTTCAGTTCAAGATGCCCCTTTATGGGTGAACTGGAGGTAATCTAAAGGAGCCTAATAACATGTGAAGTGGTATAAAAACTTCGTAAGAAGAAAGTGGGGAAAACCTGTGAATGTCGAGGTCTGAATAATATAACTTTGGGTTATAATAGAGCTGTTCAAATATTTGAAGTGATAGTACTGCTCAGAAGTCTTATATATTTTATTGCTATCAAAAATGTAAATAAGATAAATAATTGCAAGTCAAAGAGACATATTTACTTCATCATCCATAACGAAATAAAAACCCAACAACTTTCTCACGAGCTGTTTCATACGGTTCCCCACATCTTCCTCACCAATGAATTTATTCAAACAGAAGCTGGATACCATCTGCCAGGGTAGCTGTAGAGGCATTTCTGCATTAGTGTAGGATGTTGGAAGAGATGACATCGTATATCCTTTCCAACTCTAATTAAGCAACCCACATTTACTGAGTGTCTAGAATTTGCAAGGTATTACAGTAGGTATGGAGATCCAGAGATGAGGGCACAAGTCCACAAGAAACTTCAGTCTAGATGTTAAGCCAGAACATTCAGTAAAATTCTAAAATTATATAGTGATATACAAATGCTATGAGAACGTAGAGGTGGAACAAAAACTTGACAGGTAATGGAGGAGATGATGTGGTGAGTTCCAAGGATCTATAGGAAATAGAAGGCAAACCAGAGAAGAAAGATACTCTATAATTCTGTCCGGTATGTATGTGTAATATATCCTTGCTGTTCATCAGCACTGGCTATACCAGTTACCTTTAATCCTGTGTGTGTAGTTACCCTAAACTAAATTCAAGTACCCTTTAAGAAAATAAACAGTAAAAATTAAAAATCTCAGCAGCTTTTCAGCTTGCAAATCACAGGGGAAAATATCTAAATAAAATTCTACTAAATAATTGCTTTTCTTAGAGCATTGAAATTTAGGAACAACTATTATAAGTAACCTTGTTATCTTGTCCAATTAAAAAGTCCCCAGTACTTAATAATTTTCTGCACACCTCAGTTGCCATTCAAAAAAAGTCTTTGTGAAATTCCTTAGGAATTTGGGAATAATAGCATGAGATCCATTTATGACTGGCATTGCAAATATGATAATATTTTTATTGATTCTTTCTATAGAGTGAATTAAGTTGAGAAGTATGGCTTAAAAAAGTCAAGTCGTTAGTAATATAGCAGGGAATACGTATCTCAAAATCTATGGAGCTGTCCCTATTTCAAATATTGTTTTATTGTAAAATATGCCTTTTAATTTGAGATTAGAAAACACAGTTAGAGAAGATAATGCTCAAAGATCCTCACCTCCTATAAGTCACCACTTTGTGTAGCATCCTCCCACAGTGAATAGGACTGGCCTGTGTGGCAATTAGGGTATTGTGGAAGTGACAATGTGTGACATCTGAGGCTGGGTCTTAAAAGAGATGGTGGCTCCTGCCTTCCTCTTTTGGATACCTTGCTTTGAGGAAAGCGATTCTGCCATGTTGTAAGGACACTCAAGCTGCTCTGTGGAGAGAGAGTCAAGGCAAGGAACAGAGGACTCCTGCTCACTGCCATGTGAGTGAGCCAAATTGGTAGTGAATCCTCCAGCCCCTTCAAGCCTTCAAGTGACTGCAGTCCCAGGTGACATTTTGACTGCAGAATCATGGAAGACTGCCAGAACCAACCAGCTAAGCTGCTGCTAAATTCCATGCCCACAAAAAATGTAAGATCATAAAAGCTTGGTTTTATTATAACAGCTTTATTGAGATGTAATTACGTATCATAAAGTTCGCCAGTCTGAGGTGTCCAATTCAATGACTCTAAATATATTTACAAATTGTGCAACTATTGTCATAATCTAATTTTAGAACATTTTCATTATCTTAAAAATAAATGTTGACCCAACACCAGTTACTCCCCACCCCTTCGTCTCCCCTCCCCCTGCCTTCCCACACCTCAACTCCTCAACCACTGATCTACTTTTCTGTCTATACATTTGCCTATTTTGGACATTTCATATAAATAGAATAATACAGTATGCAGTCTTTTGTGACTAGCTTATTTCACTTAAAGTTTTTGAGGGTCAACCCATGTTGTAGCACGTCTTGTTTCATTCCTCCTTTTTTTTCCCAAATCATATTCCACTGTATGGATATACCATATTTGTTTATCCATCAGTTGATTGATATTTGAGTTGTTTTCACTTTTTGGCTAATATAAACAATGTTGGTTTGATCATTCATTTATAAGTTTTCTAGTGGACATATGTTTTCGCTTCACTTGGGTGTATGCCTAGGAATGGAATTGTTAGATCATATGGTAACTCTATGTTTAACTTTTGGAGGAACTGCCAGTCTGTTTTCCAAAGTGGCTGCGCCATTTTACATTCCCACCAGCCGTATATGATGATTCCAACTTTTCCACATCCTTGACGAAACTAATTATCTGCCTTTTGAAATTTGCCATCCTAGGGAGTGTGAGGTGGTATCTCATTGTGGATTGGATTTGCATTTCCCTAATGAATAATCATGTTGAGCATCTTTCTGGGGTTATTAGCCATTTGCATATCTTCTTTGGACGTATCATCATTCAAATCTTTTGCCCATTTTTAAAAATCAGGCCATTTGTCTTATTATTGAGTTGTTTATTGTTTTAAGCTCTAAATTTTCATATAATTTGGTATATGGTAATTGATAACTAACACAAGCAGTATATCTACATTTTCTAAGAGAAAATGTGATATTGATACATTTTAATTGATCAGAAGGAAAATATGCCAATGTTTTCTTAATGAAAAAAATTTGTCATTACTGCATTCTTAGTCCTGAGACTCATAAATATGTATAGTTGAGGTACAAAAAATAAAGAAAATTTCATCAGAAATGGAAATAAAAACATAGTTCAAATTCATGTGCTCGCGTAATTACTATAGTAACGCTATTGATGATCCAAGAAAATTTCTTAAGACTTGTTATCAACCAAAACAATTTCCTCCAGCAATAAAGGAAAGAAGTGAAAACATCTGATAAATTTTTTTTGAATTCCCCTCTTCTAGGCATTCTTTGGCTTATTTGAAATAAGAAACATTTAGCATAAAACGGAAAACTGCATTTCATAAAGCTTTTAAAACACATGTAACAAACTGTTGTTTTTTTCTTTAAAAAGTTATAATTCAAAATGGGACAATTTTGAATGGCATAAATTATTCAATAAGTAGGTAGGTATTCACTATGTTCAGATTTAGGAGCCAGATTAAGTTAAGCATTTTGCAAACTTTTACTGATATTTGGAATTAAAGAAAAAAATCACACAGTATGATCTTTAAAAATTATTTCTATAGAATTTTTTGTCTTTATTTGATTGACTTAGTCCCTACAAAGGGATATTGATATGGACAAGAAATGAATAGAAGGCCTGAATGAAGAATGTGAAGTGAGTGAAGATGTGTTTTATAGCAACATCAGCAAATATTTCTACAGTTTAGAGATGTTTCAGTTCTCTTCCTCAACTGATAAGAAAGATCCTTAACATGCTGCTGTCAGATTAAAGGGACTTAAAAATCTCCCATCTGTATTATCTCTCAACTATCTTATTTTTAATGTAATTTATATCTACTTTTCTAGACTTCATGACAAAGAAAATTCAATCCATTTACTTGGATGTTCTTATTTCTATGTAGTACTTGTATTTTTAAATTTCCAAATGTCTGTTATAAAGAATGGATTTAACTCAGCAAATATACACTCACATGCTTTCAATCTAAAATTTCCATGATATATTTGGAGAAAATGGCCACAATAATTGTGTTTATTTTAAATAAAAATTTACTAAAAGTATCTTTAATGTTTTTTATAACATTTGGATGAACACAATTAAATTCCAGAGACTGATGATAGTATAAAGAACCCCTAATAAGGTAATATTAAAAGCAGTGCCAGCTAAAGATATAAAAGGTACATTGTAACAAAGTGTGACAATAAATTATCCTCATTATTTACTGCAAGAACAAATGTAAGCAATATAATGAAAGCTCTTTAATATAGGTATATGAATTCAAAAGGCAGTTCTATAAGTGAAAGAAGAAACTCTTTGTGGCTGTGTAAAATTGATTGTTCTGAGTGTTTTCATGATTTATGTGACATGAATCTCTTTTAAATGATTTATGGTAGAATCTTTGTTTTTTTCTCTTTTATAGAGATATTAGAATTTCATTGATGGATTATGCTTTAACTGTTTACACATTATCCAAATATTTCCTTTTTCAACATTTGAAAGTGCTCAAAATATAAAATGAACTTACACAGTGAAGTATGATGGAGGACTGCCACTGTATTTCTATTCATGCTAAGTGAGTTGGAGAACCACTATTGTATTTCTATTTATACTAGATGAGTTGATTAGCATATTTCCTATGCTCTTTCACTGAAGGAGAATTTTTATTGGATGCCCTATGATTGTGTGTGGCCAGTCTTACAAACTTTCAAAGAAATCAAGATGTGTTTGCAATTTTACAGATTATTTGTAAACATAAAAATCTCTGCCAATAACTAGATAAAACAGTGGGATTTTAGTGATGATTCTTTTTCACTTTTATGAGCTAGACTAACCAGTTTGTTTCAAATGTCCCTCCACTCCTGCCATTTCTCAGATAATATTTTTTCCTTCCATAAAACATACAAACATGTTAATCAATAGTCAAAATTAAGACTTCTTACTGTCGTCTAAAGGCTCTGCAAAATATGGCACTAGGTCACCTCTCCAAATTGATCTGAAGCTGTACATACTTTCTGACATTTAGCTTTAGCCACACTGGCCTTACATCAGTTCTTAAGATAGCCTAACTTTTTTCCAAATTAGAGCATTGGCACTTTTTATGGGGAAGACTTTCGACATCTGGGTCTTCCTTACCACTCATGTCTCAGCTTAGCTTAAATATTATTTTCTCAGAGAGGCTACCTTACTCACCTTAAATAAATTCTCTACCTCCATTCTTGATCATAGCACCATATTTATTTCCTTCATAGTAGTTATCACAATCTGCAATGATTATTTTTATATGGGTTTTTTTTTAATTTTGGTGACCCCCAACATGAGGGCAAGGGCTTTGCCTGTCGAGTTCTCTATTGTATCACGAGTAGAAGGACAAATATTTGTTGAAAAAATAAAGCAACTTGTACAAGTGATCTAGTGGTAACTAAGATCCTTTGGACTGATAGGATCTGTATACTACATGAGTTATGTTCTCAATTCTTTTCCAGTTTTAAGGCCAATTAAATGACGTGTTTTTCCAATTGACAGTAGAAACAGTGACATTTTGGGGGGGAACTTAAAAAATTCAACTAGGGGCTGGCCCAGTGGTATAGTGGTTAAGTTCAAGTGCTCTGCTTCGGTGGCCCCAGGTTTGTGGGTTTTGATCCTGGGCATGAACCTACACATCTCTCAACAAGCCATGATATGGTGATGACCCACATACAAAATCAAGGAAGATTGGCATGGATATTAGCTCAGAGACAATCTTCCTCAAGCAGAAAGAGGAAGATTGACAACAGATGTTAATTCAGGGCCAATCTTCCTCACACACACACAGACACACACAAAATTTCAACAAATATAGTCAAAGTAAAATGAATAAGTAATCTCTAAACTCCATAATTCAGCAGTAGTTTTTCTCACAAAATGAATCTATCTTTTAAATATTTCACTCATGTCTAAATGCAACATGTAGATTTTAATCAAAATATTAAGAGAAATTCTAATACAAGTTCATGACATGCTCTTTGAGAAGAGCTGCAAAAAAAAAAAAAAAGGAGGAAAAAAGTCACTTTTTAATAAGTAATTACAGGAATAGATCCAATCATTCATTTTAAAAGTCTCATTGTATGGAGAGGATAATTTATTTTTAGCTAAGGACGGGGGCTAATAGCTTAGGGATCATCTTTTTTTTTTTTTTTAAATGTTAGCAGTGACATGAATTTGAGTAAGCTTGAGTACATTATTAAATTTGTTCAACTAGGTAGCAAAAATGGATTTAAAAGTTAAGGAGGTAAAGAGCTCTTCATGAAAAGTCAAGATATGTATATACACATATCCATCCAGGTTACACATTTCAAGTATTTTTTTCAAGACTCTAAATATAAAATCCAGGTTGAAAAATGATCCCTGGAAATTCCAGATATCAGAATTTATATACAGGATATATAAACAGACAAGAATAGGAAGATGCAAGAAATTAATTCATAGTTTTTCTTTGGGGTTTAAGATTATTAGACTAATTGTTGCAATCATAAGCCTGACACCAGACTGTCATAATAAACCTGTTGGGAAAACGTCTCAGTCCACCGGGATAATTGGCTTTGCTTTTGTCAGAACGAAAAAGAACATTTTCTTTCTGAGTATACAGAGTCAGGAGAGAAGAGGGAAATAAAAGAGAAGAAAAGAAATCAGGGTAGATATACCTTATTCCCTTTAAACGAATTACTTACTGATGATTTCGTATAGCTTAAGAATTTTACAAATTTAGTTCATCCTATTCTCCTTTAAAAAATTGAGCCCTCTATTTTTTTCCCCTAATTTCTGACAAGATCTCATTGAGCATTGTGTCTTATATATTTCCCTTTGCACTGAGATTTGTATGGAAGAATGAAAGAGGATGAACAAAATAGAAATAGACATTTTTGAATACTTTGTTTGGTTATCCCTCCAAATAACAGGGTAAATAGTTTTAGGAATAAATAAGTTTATTTATCTGCTTTGTACACACACAAAAAAACCTGATTTAGTGGCTGGTCTCCCTAGGTTCTAAGCAATTTTTTTTCAATTAAGAAAATAAAATATTCAAAGGAAGCACATCACCCAGCTTCTCTTTCTCCATACACCTCCCTCTAATCCCTTCTTTTTAATCCTCATTCCTCTTCCCCTCCTAGCACTGATTGTAGGATGTGGCCCACTGGAGAGTAAAATTAAAACAAAAAAGCAAAGTAGAAAGTCATAAAAAAGTATTTAATGGTGTTTTGCTTAAAAGAAAATTCATGATTGATTGTAAAAAAAAAAAAAAGAAAAAATTCTTTCCACGCTCTTAAAATTTACAATTGCTACATGGTTTTAAACCTCAATTAAATAAGGAGGTTTAATAGACACATGTGACTTTAATGATATGAAATGTCCCAATATTCTTTCTACATTTATTGAGAAAAATGCAGCAGCATTTTGTTAGAGATATTGAATGATCATTTTCTTTTTAAAGGTTTACCAATGCTTTTGCATTTTATTCAGTCTTTCAGCTTTGTTCAATTAGAAATAAGTCTCTAAGTATCCTTAATAAGGACAAAAACGTTATTAAAAAATTGCAATTTAGATAAATTTCTTAGACTGGATAACGGAAATGATACCAATCATGGGGCATATAAAGTAAGCATTCAAAACATTCTAGCAGTACAACACTGAAAATTGTTATATTGACTAATACAGAAAAAACATATTCATAGAGAAAATCCAAAATGGCAATGCTGTGTCAGGAAGTTTCAGGACTAAATGTGAGTTCACAAAGGAGAGCATTAAAGTTAAAGGTTAAACAAGTCTAGTCAGAAAATTGGGATATTTGATTATAACATGTCAGGGCAAAGTGAAGTTTAGTATACATTTTCTTTTTTCACTTGGCTCTTGAAATTGAAGCAGGTTGAGAAGAGCAGATCCTACAGAGTATGCATGTGAGTGAGGCCAAAAGCTTAAGAAATGTTTTCCTACAAAAGGGAAACAAGAGTTCAAGCACAATTGAAATGGTAATTAACTCCTTTAGTCAATGTCAGGCAAAGCAACAGGGAGTGATAGGTACCATGGCTAACTGGAAGGCATCTGCCCAGCCCCACCTGTTACACAGGCCCAGTTTCTGTCCCCACCTGAAAGGTAGTGCCAGTGGGGCCAAACCTCTGGATGTCTCAGAAGTCATAAATCTGGATTTTTATGTGAAAATTCCTGATCGTGAGCTCAATGTTTGCTCAATTATGAAAATGATATTTTGTTTGCAAAACAAAACATGTCTACTGACAGTTTGAGGGATAGAAGCGAGAAAAAAAGAATACATTTTATTTTCAACTACAGAATTTTAATTTGGAAGTGACTTGTATTTTTTATTCCACTCGGAACATTTGTGAAAAACAAAGTTGTATATATCATATATTTTGATCAATGGCAGAGCTGAACAAAAGTATTCTGTGCTCTTTGGTGTATAAAATACATTGGAAATACATAAAATGTCGGTCTTTCTCCCCTTGAAATTGAAGGGTAATAACAAATGAGTGCTTTGTTACTCTCTTTGTGGTAATGTAATGTAAATACTACTAGTATATTTTGGAAAAGTAATTTCTCAACTAATATAAAGAACCCCAAAATACTTCTTTTCTTCGGCCCAGTTATTCCAGTTCAAAATCTCTTTTCTAAAAAAATAATGCCAAATTGAAAAAATAATTGTGCATATAACTATTAATCACAATATTAGTTGTAACAGAAAAATCTTAAAAAATAGAGAGACTTAAATCTCTAATAAAATGAATATGTTAAAAAATAATCTGGGTAAATATAGCAATGTCAATAACTATTTATGTGGGTAGTTTTATGACTTTTAAAATCATTTGAAAAGACAGATATCTCTACAGCGAATAGTGCCTTTAAACCTAGCTCCCAGATACAGCTACTCTTATCATGACAGTTTATTATATATGATGAAAGTACTTATGTGTATATATACATACACACTCTCTGATTTAAAAATATTATATAATTAATCTGATCATACTATAAAATATTTAGATACGTGATACTTTCCCTCAAATGCACACTATAGAACTCTTTCACATTAATAAATTTAAAATTCTAATTTTTAATGGTTAAGATAATCTGTTTATAGATACTCCATAATTTATTTACTCAATCTCTAAATGATGCACATATGCATTGATGCTAATTTTTTATTAGTAAAAAATACTGTAGGGTCCAGCCCAGTAGTGTAGTGGTTAAGTTTTCGTGCTCCACTTTGGCGGCCTGGGGTTCACAGGTTCGGATTCCGGGTGCAGACCTATGCACTGCTTATTGAGCCATGCTGTGGCAGGTGTCCCACATACAAAGTAGAGGAAGATGGGCACAGATGTTAGAGCAGGGCTAATCTTCCTCAAAAACACCCAAAATTATAAACGAAACCTTTACTAACTATAATTTATAGTTACCAATTTATTATTTATTATCATGGTGATAACATTATGTATTATCAATTGATTGAAGTTTTTCAAATTTGATACTTTAAAAATGTCATTGTAAAATGTGCATTTCTTTAATTATTAGTAAATTCTAGCACCATTTTACATGTTTATTCAATTTAAATATCCTCTTTTACAGGCAATTTAAATTAACTATAAGTTTTATAATTGAGTACTTTAAAATATTCTTTATATGGTTTGTAAGTAATTGTAATTGCTAAGGTTATTAACTCCTTGCTATATAACAGTTGCAAATATTTTTTTTCCAATTTTTCATCTGTTAAACCTTTCCTATCATGCATTTTAGCATAAAAACACTTTAAATTTTGATGTTACAAATTCTGTCAATTTTTTATATTTTATAGATTTGATAAAACACTAAAAAGCTTTTTCAGAACCCAAAGCTACATTTTTAAAATATGAATTCATTAAACAATTAAAAAGGATGAAACATTTGGCCATGCCATAGTTTACAAAGCTATGTGCAAATTACAATAAAAATAACTCATTTTTTGCCACTAACTGCTTGCTGTTTAATCTGAAGGCATATAATTTTCAAGAAATCAAAATGTTACCACAAAGCACATAATTTAAAGATGAATTTCCATAGTATATTGGGACCAGTGTATTAATAAGTGGTACTTAAAGACCTGCACACTCTGTTCTCTCCAATTTCAGATTAGAAGCTCTACTGAAATTGTGGATCTAAGAAACAAAATGATTTTAAAAATCCTAAATACATCTACATATATGTTCTCTATTTTGTACTATATTATAAAACTTATTCTGAAAATTGCATAAACGAAAAGACAAACATCACATTCCACCTGTCATATTTCTTTTAACACTTAAGAAATTATCACACACATTATCATAGTCCTCAACTAAGGAGATGAAATAAATCAAAGTTATATTTTCAAGATAAGCATCATGGTCACAAATATTGAAATTGATGTACAATATCTAAAAACCTACATATAAATTAAATATATCGTTCCTCAAGAAGAGAGAATCTCCATGGGTACGGGAAGAAGACAAGAGGACAAAAAACATATCTGTTATATCCAAGGAGTACACTGACAAATATTAAAATATTAAATTATGATGCCAAAATTTAGAAAGATAAATTGGTAATTTCCATTTATACCGGGACCATGTTGGGGGAATTCAACCTAAAAACATTTGTATGGTTCTTTCTAATAATTGATATGTATGTTAATTTCTCCCCTGATTAAAGAAACCTAGCAATCTTCTAACTTTTAAATATCTCCTTCTTTTGGTTAAAATATTATGTTCTTGTTTCAAATTATCAATCAACTTTAGATCAATGTTAATAATAAGGTTTTTTCCCCCTTCTTTCTATTCCTTTTACCTTATAGCACTTAACTGTCTTTCTCTGCCCCCTCCTGTGAATTTTTAAAATGAAAACCCATATTCCCAGACTGAAATATTTGTTCTCTTTAGTAAGATTCTTTCTGGCTTCAGGGAGAATAAATTTACAGAGATGTCCTGGGACTTTGAGGCTCCAATGATTCAAATTTTTGCCTTGAATATCTATTCTTGACTTTTCCTTCTTTTTGAATAAACATCCCCTAAAGAGAATACTGGCTTTGTGACTTACTTTTTTGAATAAATTATGCAGTGCTTCTGTCTGCAACTCTTGTGAGTGATGCGAAATAAAGCAGACATAGCTGTTGGACATCATTTTAGCCCCTCTGTCTGATTGGCAGATCACAGGAAAGAAAAAATGTCCCATGAGCCCCTCTGTGAGGTCGTTACCAACTGATTGAGTATTCGCCTTAAATATCTGAAACCCAGGTGTGTTGTAGATTAGCACAACTTACAAGCACTGTGTGGAGATTTATTATGATAATTGTTGCTTTTATTTTTTATTTCCCTGAACTCAAAGATAATTAATGTCAGTATGTGTCCTGGTATCTGACTCTCTTAATTGGTCCTATGGTGCCTTGGGTGTTTGAAAATCCACTCACTTAAAGGCTTTTTTTTCTTTTGACTTGTTTTCCTGGAGCTGTTCATTAGTGCCTAAAATATTTGATTACATTTAATTGTGATGTCTTCAATTTTGTGCACCTGCTGCAATTTACATGAGGGGAAAAAGGCTTGCAGAAGCAGGAAAAAAAAGTGAGAGGGGGAAATTAAATTTTTAAAGAATTCCCCTGCACAGGGTAATTGGGGTTAAATATGGAAGCAAAATAAACTTAATAGGTAGTTAGATTTTTGTAACTACTATGGTTATACAAAAAAGGTTCTAAATCAAAGCTGCTCTATCATACCTACTCTTAACATATATTTTCACATTTTTTCTTCAAAGGCTTTTGGTTTCTGAGGGACATCCATATTTGCTCTAAATTTAATATCTTGTATTAAAGAGCCCACATGGAGATAAAAAGAAAATATTGAATCAGAAATGCAGTTGGAGATGTTTTTTGTTTCTTACGCATTTTTTAACAGAACATACCACCGCTTTTTATTTCAACAAATCTTGAAGCATTTTGTCATCAATTTCACTAATAACTTTGTTTTTTGATATTATTTCATGACAGTTGGAGTGGCCGAAATTTTCCTGGAAGTGTGTGAAGTTCCTTTGTAAAATATGTCTTAAAGTAACATATAAGGAACAGATTATCCACAAAGAATTACCTGTTTCAAAGAATGACATTGACCTGAATATCAATTCTAACTGACCATACTATAATTCCACAGAGGTACACGGAACAACAGGGCATCTGCTGCATTTTCAGTAGGAGAAATAAATCGCCTTTCTGTCTCTTTTGTAAAACCATCAGCTTCTTTTCCATTTTGTTTCAAGGGGGAGTGAAATCTCTAAATCTGCTTCAAAAGCATGCTTTTACAGAAGTAATTAGATCCAGTTCTTATAGTTATAATGGCAGTGATACAATGAGATCTCTATATTAAATATGTCAAAATAATGCACTGATTTACCATGGACATTCTTATTCATGAAACATTCTAAGGGTCAAAAAGGCAGAGAGGTACTGGAAGTACGTAGTTTCTTTTATGGAAACCCCTCTGTCAAGGGGCCAGCTCAAATTTCATCTCCTCCAAGAAATCTCTCTCTTCCATAGCAACTTAAAATGTCTGCTTTGGAATTTTACTGCATTGGTGAACTAGAGTGTGAAATACACCACCCACTTCTACCCTTTCCTGTAA
The DNA here is from genome assembly GCF_037783145.1 of Equus przewalskii. Taxonomy (NCBI): domain Eukaryota; kingdom Metazoa; phylum Chordata; class Mammalia; order Perissodactyla; family Equidae; genus Equus; species Equus przewalskii. The sequence goes on from NC_091843.1 coordinate 14,252,840, forward strand.
AATTTCTTTCTACATGTTTTATTGATGCTAGCATTGCTGCCATGAAACTCTTCCAAATTGCTTAAGCATGGTGGTGAATAGAATGATCAGTGTATGTGTAATATTTGTCATATTCAAAGTTCTTTCACATTTACTGCCTCAATTGATTCTCAGAAAAATGCTGTGCCACAGACTATAATTTCCACAAATGTGGGACCCAAGCTTGTTTTTTCACCATTGTATCTCTAGGGCATCAATTACCTATAACAGGAATTCAAGAGATATAAAATGAATGAATAAATGACGAATGAATGAATGAGGTAGCATCTACACTTAGTAGGTGCTTAGTAAAATCTTGGCTCATTTTAATGTATTTGGGACTAACGTCATAGCACATGTTCTTAGAACAAAAAGCTGAGCAGTGAATACACATCACAGGAGATATGCTGGAGATGGGGGTATGTTTCGGCTAAGGTTTGACCAGACGTTGATTTACGTGAGACTAGGATTGAGGACCCTCATGGGCTAGAAATCCCTGAATCCATTCGAGACAGGGAGGGTGGGCAAGTCTGAGGCAAGAAAAATGGTGACCATTGGTTATTTACAGATCTGTCACAGAAGTTGGCCCCTGCACAAGTTGCACAACCATTTTCAATGGCCCTAGGGAAATGTGTTGCTCCATCCCAGTCTGTATGAATAATTCTTAGACTTCTACATTAAACACCATTTTGGTTATGTAAGAGATTGTGATATAAACCCAACTGAAGGTGGTTTTTCTATCGCCTTCATCTCACTTTTGTTGCAGCTTAAGAGAACATAGGAAGTAGCAAAAGATGTTTGTGCAGACAAAGTCAAAATCAAGAAAAGTCCACTTTGACCTGGGCGTCTAAACACATGGACAGCAAGTGCCAGCTCAGTAAGGACCCTCAGGACAAAGTGACAGAGAAAGAAAGAAATGCGAACTGTTTCCCACTCCTTCCTCACATACTTAAACTATCATGGTTGGGGCTGAACCAAAGAAACGCTACGGTTGGCTTGGCTTTGTTATATGGTCATTGCCATCCTATTTATCCAAGGGACCCGGAGTTACATACAGCCTCTGCCTGATCTTCCTGGTCCATTTTCTGCTGTCCAGAAACACTGGCTGTTGAGTTCCTGGGAGATGTCATGTTCCTTCCTCAACATGCTTCCATTCCCAGCTTTTCCTGAGTCATCTTTTAGAGCTCACCTCAAGTCACCTCCTAGAGGAAGCCTCTTTCCTCAAAAGCCACGTTAGTTCAGATTCCTTTGCTTAATGCTCCAGAGTAGTTTGTAACATGTTCTTGGACTGTGCACATTTATTCACATTATTATTATTCTGTCTCTCCTACCAGACTGCAAGCTCCATAAGTGGAGGTCTTACCGGTCTGCAGTTATTTTTGCTCTCTTGTGCTAGAAGCATACCTGAGGGTTGACTGAATGAAGCCATGAACATATATTTATATTAGCATGTATTTATATCACCTCTGGCTCAGGCAATCTCCACCATTTAGAATACTCTTGGGGGCTGGCCAGGTGGCGCAGGGGTTAAGTTCACATGTTCCGCTTCTCGGAGGCCCAGGGTTCGCCAGTTCAGATCCTGGGTGAGGACATGGCACCGCTTGACAAAAGCCATGCCGTGGTAGGTGTCCCACATATGAAGGAGAGGAAGATGAGCATGGATGTTAGCTCAGGGCCAGTCTTCCTCAGCAAAAAGAGGAGGATTGGCAGTAGTTAGCTCAGGGCTAATCTTCCTCAAAAAAACCCACAAGAATACAAGAGAAAAAAATATATGCAATTTGCTTTACTTAGATGATTTGTATTATCACACACAATCCTGCTGGCTTTATCTGGTTTGGATGTGTCTACCAGTGAGCTCGGAGATTTTCATACAGGCAATCAGAATCTATGTTAACCAAAGTCATACTAAATATAGAATGTAAAATTATGCAATGATCAAAGAAACACATAGGCACATGCATGCTTCTGTACACCTGCTTAAAAGCACTGATGAAATGTCATTTTATTTTTTTTCTATTAGATGAACACTTAAAAACAAGAATTAGTGATCCAATACCAAAGGCTCATATGTAAAATTCAGAAAAGGAAGCTTTGGGGAGTATAGACTAGAAGCCAGAAGTTTAGCGCCTGTTAGGGCAGAGCCAGAGTAGAGGTGGTTGCATTGGCCTGTGCCCTGGACACCCCCACTAGTCGCTACACTTCATGAAGACAGGGTCCACATTCTCTCTTGCTCACTAAAGTGTCTGGCACATATTAGTTCCTCAGTAAGGTCTGCTGCCATCTGATTCCACTCTTTTTTCCAAGGAGGGGAACCAGGAGCAAACTCTTTGGACATGAAGTCACTTGGCAACCATGTGCCAAAGGGAAAGTGTCCTTGGACTAAGTCGGACAGTGATCAATGATACATGTTGCTCTCAGGATGAAAGCAGGTGACCAACGAACTCCTGGGTTTTGTTCTCTTGCCCTATTAACCGTTCTTATCTCCTGGATTCCGAGGCATCGACAACTCTAAAGCTTGCAGTCTTTGTGTTTATCTTCCTTACTCTCCTCTGCTGTTTTTTTCCTCCTTTCTCCTCTCTCTCTCTTCTTTTCTCCCCTTACCTCTTTCTCCTTCCTTAATGGTAGGATGCTATTATTTTAATAAAAAATTCATTCTACTGGTTTCTTATCTGAGTCCAAGCCAACTTTTAGTATTAGTATTCAGGTAGACTGAGACATGACATGTGAAGGAAGGAAGTGGAAAATAACCAGTAGGAAAAGGCAATATCCCCTAGTCTACTGATTGGTCAAGAATCTCCAGTAGGCCAAATATGCGTTGGGGCTCAGAAAGGTCAATGGAACTGGCCCAATGAAAGGAAGCATGATATGACAAAGGCCATTGGTAACAGAGTCAAATAATTGTTCTTACTATGACATGGGCCCAACAAAAAATTAGTCATTAATATCAGAAAATTCCACCTGGACAAATCAACAGATGTCATTTTTAATTAAAGCTTGTCTTTCTCCATTGTTTGAAAAGTATTTTGCTTTTTATTTAATTGATATTTACTGAGTTTTCTCATTGCCTAGATTTAAAGTTGTACTTCGCGGTGTTTTAGAGTCTTGCTATGCTTTGTGTGGTCTAAGGACCAGCAGCATCAGCACCACTTGGGAGTGTGTTTGAAATGCAGACTCTCAGGCTTCATCTCGGACCTGCTGAATCAGACCTTGCATCTTAGCAAGATCCCCAGGTGATTTGTCTGTACATAAAAGAGTTAAGAAATGCTATTTGAGAGCACTGACTGTGGACTTTCATAGGCCTGGGACTGAGGATACGTAACTCCTCTGAGTCTTAATTTATTCATCTGTAAAATGGACATTATAATACAGTTTTTCCTCAGAATTACTGTAAGGATACAAAGATATCATATAAGCCAAGGATAGCTTAACATATTTCCTGGCGCATATTGAGTCTCGGTAAATAATAAATCTGCATAATAAATGTAGAGGTCAATAGAACAAAGACATTTTTGAAAGAAGCCATAATTGCCTCTTGCAGATGCAGAAGAAATATATAGAATATGAAAATCTGAGAGAGAGTAAGACCCTGTTTTTTGGCCTTTAATGCTATCCATTATAAGTTTTAACGAAGAGTAAAGATGCAGAACAATTTTGAAACAGCCAGAAAGGGGGGATGGGAAGTAACATCAATTGAATGTTTTTAGAATTATCATATCATTTATTTTTCTAACAACCACGTGAAGTATGTATTACTAGAAATGAGGTATTATACAGATGAGGAAAGCTTGAATGTAGTAAACTTAAGTGACCTGCCAAAGATTACACACTTCATCTGTGAACAGAGGTAGGTCACCAAACAATGATTACTGCTGAATAGCCGCCTCCTTGCTCATATTCCTTTACTCAAAAACATCTACCTATAGATGAAATGACTGGAATGTTCTTTCATGTCAGGATAATCTCTAGTGGTTTTTCATAATGGAAAATCTCTCTTAAAAGCAGAAAATTGGAAAGAATTTACCAAACCCTTCACATTATCTTCAAGAGATTATCTAGAAACTTTTATAACTCAGGCTTATGTTACAGACTTTTCCTAGGTGAATTCTGTGCAATAAATTTATTCTCAAGGTAACTCACCTGGTCATTTTTTTTTTCTTTTTTAATAAATGGAGAGAAAGGAATGCAAGGAAGCAAAACAAAATGGCATTCATTAACTTACTTCCTTAATTGTTGCTGTCCAGTTATAAAGTCAGATAGTGAATTGGTGAAAATGAGAATTGCTTGAAAGGAATATTTCTCTCAGTGGCATGTAGGCTGTGAGAAGAGCTTTGTTTGTGTGTCTAGAGGAGAGAAGGTGAGAGACAAGCAGTGGTCATGCTTCTTGTGTCTGGTGGCATGTGGTGAATAATTGATCATCCTTCCCTTCTCCTTGATGCAGCCACTAATTCTCTCAGTGCTCACTTCTACACAAGTCATGCTCGTGATTAAGTCAGCAGAGGATCCTGACGAATCCAGGAGGCTTCCTTCTGTCTGAGATGCCATTTATAACCCAAATGGAAAATTAAATGGAAACAGCAAGAAAATGCCTCTGACTTACTTATTGATTTAATTACTTATTTATTTACTTACTTACTTAATAAGGTTTACTTATTTATTTATTTTTTTCTCCACCTGTACTCTACCCTGTATTGTTTGGCAAGGCAGGTCACACATTGTCCAAGCAAATGCCATACTCAAGTTGTGAGCCAAAGAATGGAACTCATGTAGGGGTTTACAAAAGGACACAGAATCTTCTAGTAATTAGTGACTGCTCTACTTCTAAAGTTTTAAAGGAAACTTTTACAGTGCTTTAAAATTGTGCTAATTCAATCCATTGTCAGTTCCTAAGTGCCTGATAATTTTAGATTATCCCAAATGCAAAGGTTCATAGCTTTGTCCTTATAGGAAAACAATACCTCTTATGTGGAGGGGCTTATTTTCAGGCTCACATCTTCAACCATCACATTATGTTAGTAGCTTGCTGAATACAAAGTTTTGAGGCAACACAAATGGTTTTCAAAGGTAGAATTTTATTTCAGAACTTTAGGAAGATTTCTGAACCCTCCCTAGGAACTGGGTATGGCCATGTCACTCTAAGGACAATTCCCCGTATTTAGTTTTTAGCCCTCCAATGAAAAACGACATCTTCTGCATTGCCTTCTCATTAAGGAAAAAGTAACTGCAAAGACAGCATATTTCTAGAGTAAACAAATCTCCCAGAGGCTGTATTTTTGATAAGTATTTTTGCAGTGCTAGTTTGAAGGTTTAACGGTGTGTAGTGTTTCACTTTAATAGTCAGACTAGCAAGCTATAACAAATGCACTTTAAAAACTTTACACTCTGTGAGCTCTGCTTTGACAGGCCCTCCTTGGAATCAGGAGGTAATATGGCTTCTCAGTGAGCCATACTTACATTTCAAGCTGAAGAGGAAATTATTCTTGAACTACTGGATCTGTTGGTAATTCGTGGCTCAGTTTATGGTGGCCTTTTAAATTCACCCTGTCTCACTAGGTTTGCCTGGATAGAGCTCAGAGTGGAGAGATTATGCGAAGGTGATGACTGCTTACAGGAGGCAGCCGTCCAAACTGGGGATTCAGTCCAGAGGTCTGTGTGAGCCTGCAAATCAACAGTAGGCATTGATGGCCCGATTATGCCCGTTGTACAATTTTGCAATTTTTACTTAGAGATGTAATAAATGAAGGTATTCCAAGAAAATATAACAAGAAACAAAAGCTGTGTGAATTTTTCCATAATAATTTCACATATAAATTTTTTATATGCAACCAACAGCCTAACCCAGTTAGGATGACTGAATCTCCATACATAAAAAGAGATATACACATACACACATGCATATGTGCACACATACACACATTTACACAAGCACACATAACACATATTTGTATTCTCACAAATATTTACATAATTTTTTTATCCCCAATACCATATATTGAACATAAGCCTCATTATTATCATTTTCAAAGCTGAATTGTGGTGTGTAAATATGGGTACAGGACCAGAGTACTTGGATTCAAACCCCCATTTCATCACAACCACCCTTGCAATATTCTTAATCGCTTTGTGCCTCAGTTTCCTCAATTGTCAAGATGGGAATAATGATACTACCCACTTTAGAGTAGTAAGAATTCAACAATACAAGTAGTTTGCTTTGTATATGAAGCATTGTCATAATGATAGTTATAACTTCCCAAGAAAAATAGTTGCTAGGAGTGCAAGTAATAGAGAGTTAACTGCTATTTAGTGTGTATGGCTTAAGATTTTTCTGTCTGCAAATATCTCACCTCCCGGCTTAGCATATTCAAGGATCAAGGTGCACATGGTACAACTCAAGAGAAGAATGTAGAACCAGGAAAACCTGGAATCAAGAAATAAAAGCCGTGAGACACCAAGGCTGCTGCTCTCTTGGTTTCTCACTCAATGGTGTCACATAGGCTCATCTTGGCTGGTGAGCTCCAATCCAGAGACTGCCTTCCTCTGATTTTCTCCACATGCAGTATCCACCCAACTCCTGAGAACAGTTCCTTGATTCCAGCCATGTGCTACCTACCAACTGGAGAGAAAGGCCAATTGTCTAGCTCGGATAAGGAATCCACTCTTGACCCATTCAGCTTTGCCACAGGCTTCAGGCACTCAGGGCCCACTCTTATTAATAGATACGGAAGTTCTCAGAGCCAAAGAAACATTGAGAGATGGTCATATTTCCCAAAAGATACTGAGGACAATGTACATAACATTTGTTATCTTTGGTTAAGTAAAAGCATGAAATAATAGTACAGTCTTTTTTTTTTTTGTTTTGGTGAGGAAGATTGGTCCTGAACTAATCTGTCCCAATCTTCCTCCATTTTTGTATGTAGGATGCTGCCACAGCATGGCTTAATGAGCAGTGTGCAGGGCCGTGCCTGGAATCTGAACCCGTGAACCCCAGGCCGCCAAAGCAGAGCAGCAAACTTAATCACCATGCCACTGGGCCAGCCCCAGTACAGTCTTAAACAATAAAGTTTCCTGTTCATTGAATGTCATAAAATATTTTTTTTCCTCTTACTAGTGGGTTGAAATATTTCTTAGATATCTTAGTCTGTATATACCTTGGAAAGTACACTGTAGAAAACCTAATTTCTTTTCCCATGATTCATGAGCAGTCTCAGGGCTAAAAATTGGTTCATCCAAGATCAGAATGAATCTTGACTGGTCCTAGTCACATTGTAGAAAACGTTTTATTCACTTATGATATAATTCTCTTGTTGTCATACTATTGTTATTGCTATTAAATTCTTTATCCTTCAACTGGAGCTCAGGAAGAAAAAGAAAACAATGCTGATTAATTGAGTTTTCCAGTTAATCAGTGGTTCACTCTATTTAGAATCTCAGTGGGTTTTCTGAGGAGATTCACAAGGAAATCTTGTTGGGTGTGATACAACTTAATAAGCATGTTGCAGAGAACATTCAAAAGAGAAGTATTCCATGGAGAGTTTCTCAAAATATCGTTGACTATGGATGGTACTCAGACGTTTATGGATTTGAATGCTGCCTGTGTGTGATAAGAAAACTTCAATTCAGAGAATGATCAAAGGACCAGTAGTAAACATATTTCTTCCTGAAAATGCAGAGGCATATCAGGAAGAATGTGTCGTTAAGAGTCTATGCTGTGTTCCTGGTCCTGGAGTCCAGCTTCTCTGCACTGCCAACTCATAAACTGATACGCATGCAACTGATAAATTTCTATAATTCCCTTATTCACACTTTCAAAAGTTTATGCTTTCAGAAAAGACTTAAATTTATCTTACTAAAACCTCCCATTTCTGTTGCTGATCTTGTATAACAAACATCGTTTTATATTCTTTATTTATCATTATTTATTATCTATTGGAAAGACTCAAAGTAAAATTATACATTATTGTCCCGGGGAAAAGAAGCACACAGAGTGTGCTAAAATGGGAGACGCGTGAAGAATTTGAACTAATACTGTAAAAGTATTTTTAAAATTTTTGCTAAAGGTGACTTTAGCATATTTAGGAAGTATACTCGTTCCATTTTTATGTAGGAAGCTACTTTTTAAAATGATATTGATTTACATACGAAATATTAAACAATAAATATTGTTGAATTTCAAGGGCAAGCTTTACGTACGATGATCACAGGCAGAGGAGAAAGTGGGGAGGTTAGAACAATCCAGAGATGTAATTCCTACTCTAAAATAACTTATGACATTGCTAGAAAATGGGGAATTAGATAATAATAAACAATTAAAGGACAAGGCAGTGTAATAATCAGGTGCTCAATCATGTCGGTGCAATAGAAGTAGAGATACGAGAGAAGTCACCTTCTTCTGGGCTCATACACGGCCCGCCCTGCTGAGGCTACAAGATGCAGTTGCTGCACTGGATTATAATACTGTCTGTTTACAATACTGTCTGTGAAATTAATGAAGAGTTTTACCAATGGCTGTTTACTTGTAACAAAAAGCCACATGGCCAAAAATGTTGAGAATTCACTAAGTGTCATTTGCACAGTAAGAAATAAAGTTATGACTTTAAAATTCTCATTCAGTCTGCATAAAAAAAATTAAGGACACTATAGGATGTGGGTAGTGACAATCTTACAATTTGAAAAATTTCATTACTTACTATTTCCTACCGTATTTTCTTGAACTTAGATTTGTTCTAGAGAATTGAAAGGCAGCAGCTAGGGTTTAAAGAAAGCAACATAAAGCCTTCTTGCTTTCGGAAAAGAAATAGAGAAAGTGAATCAGGGGCAGGATTAGAGCGGTTTTATAAATCAGCAAAGATCAAAACATAGATGCACCTGGCCCAGGATAGAAAATACAAAGCTACCACACTCTACAGGATTAGCGTTCCTTTTGATCTCAATGTTTCTACAGATCAAAATATATGGTAAAGCGAGAACTGACAATTAGAGGGAAAAATTAAAAGTTATAAACCATGATATTTCCTGATATTCAACATAACTGTGAGAGTGTGCAGAATTTAAGTTGAAGAAAGCTGAATACTGCTGGGTAATATATGTACCTCCCATTTTACACAAAATGCTTGTCAATAGCTCAGGAAATTAGACTCCATAGACCTGCAGAGAAACCCAGAAGATACAGAGGTTTGATAATTGAATGAGGGATGATACTAGAAAAATCAATGTTGAGATTGTTAGGGATCAACAAACATACAGCACGAACTTTAAAGGGTCAAATTTTATCCAAGTTGCTTTAAACTGAAGACTTAAAAGATTACATCCTACAGAGAATTTCCTCGGAAAAAAAAAAACGTTTTGCTGAAATTGAAAATCTTTCGCAAACCAAATCTGATCTTCGTCTCTTGTTCAGAAATCTTTAGTATGGACCTATGCATTGGGCCCTTGAAGAGTAAAGCAAGGAAGGAGAAGATAGGGTGCCCTCTCTTTCTGAGATTTTTAACCAATTCACAAATAGTGTTGGAGGTCAGAATACTTAGATACTAGTCTCACCTGTGCCCTCTTTGTGTGCCCCTGTGGGTCAAAACATGAATATCCCTTAGAGATATATATATTTGTATGTGGGTACAGTGGGACTTCTTACTGAGTATTGATTATGAGAGTTCCCACTTCTACAAGGTTGGAAGATTCGGGCAAGTGACAATCTCTCTGTGCTCTAGTTTTTCATCTGTAAAATGAGACAACAATACTTCCTATTACATAGCGATGGTGCAAGGATGAAATGAGATAATGCCTGTAACCATTTAGAACAGGGACTGATACATAATGAGTATTGAATAAATGTTAGATATTATGAAAAAAAAGACTACACAACTACAGATTTGGTGGAAATACAAATGATGACCAAAAAACAAAGGTGTGCTTGAAGAAAAACCAGGGTGTGTGTTTTAAAAGAAAATGATTCAGGTATCAAAATATAAATAGAAGCTGCTAGGAAAATGGATAAAGCCCTCGAATATTTTTGCAGTCACATGTCTCATTATGATTTTACTGCAAAAGTCGAAAGAAAAGTAAACAGTTACATAATTGTATCATTTAATATGGTCGAAGTTGCATATTAAAAATCAACATTTCATTACTTGTTTTGTAAAAGTTATTTATACTCTAATTTTTAGATATAAAAAATATTTTCACAATGCTTATTTTATTTTGTTTTTCCAAAGATTGGCACCTAAGCTAACTTCTGTTGCTAATAATCTTCTGTTTCTTCTTATTTTTCTTCTCCCCAAAGCCCCCCAGTACATAGTTGTATATTCTAGTTGTAGGTCCTTCTGGTTGTACTATATGGGACATCAGCTCAGCATAGCTTGACGAGCAGCGCCACGTCCACACCCAGGATACGAACTTGCAAAATCCTGGGCCTCCAAAGCGGAGTGCATGAACTTAACCCCTAGGCCATGGGGCCAGCCCCAGTACTTAAGTTCTTTTCATGTAAAGCTCCAACCAAATTTGCTTTCACTGTTTATTATGAAATTTTGGTTTTAAGTAGATTCGTTTTAACTGACCCCTTCTGATACTCTTTTATATTTAAACAGCGAAATTCTTCAGTACCTGTACATAAACATACATTTCCATTTGCCACAGTGGATTCTGTGTGTAAGTATAACCATAAAAGTGCAAATAAAAGTATTTATTTTAGAAGTAGAAATAAAATTATCATTCTCCCCAAAATAAAATAGACTAATCCAAGTTTGCAGCAATAACCAACCAACTCAGCTAATATTTCAGCTGAGAAGTTACTCATTGTGTATTATAAATATTTCAATTCAACTGGTTACTTGGACTATCTCACACACCCTACTACAGATGGAATTAAAACAACAGGTCTTTAGAGGGTAACCAATGATTATCCTTCACTAAAGGAAGACCAAACTAATATTGATGCACAAAAAATGCAAACCTTCCTTTTATTGAAGCAAAAATAAATAAACAAGTTAAATCTTTAGTCGAAATATATAAGGTTTCAGGAGAACTGCCGTTGTAACAGAGTTTTCCAGTGGACAGAAAAAGTAACGAATAGCCAGAGACCTGAGTTCTTGACCAAATCATTTTCTACCTTCAGATGAATTATTAAATCTCCTATCTCTGAAATCATGTGTGTCCATTCGTAAAGACATACCCTTTGACTGGATTTCCAATGGCTAAAATACAAAAACTTGCCAAGGTGCCAGATTAACCCTACCTCACATCAGAGAACCATTTAGACCAACTAAAATCCAAATGTGAAATTAATTTTGGCTTCACCTGTCAGATTCAGCAAAACAATCAATCTTTCAAAAAGGGCCAGCCAGAAAATAGAAGGTTTGAGAATTTTCTGAGACACACTGAAAGGCAAAGAAAGACAATAAAAATTGTCATCTTCTTAAACAGGGGAATGTTTGTTTTGTTTAACTTGAGCTGCAAATAATTTGACATTTTCATTATTGTGCACTTTTGCATTCAACAAATATTTATTGAGTTCTACTTATGTAGCTGGCATTATTCTGTGTAGAGGGGATGCAGCAATGGGTAAGTCAGGAATGATCCTGACCCCGTGGGGCTTACATTCCAATGGGGAGTGTAAGCACTGACCACATCACAACTAATAAAAAGTGTAATGAAATGTTTTAAAAAGAGATATAAAAATACTATGAGAAATTCTGTTTTAAGTATATTGGCTTTATAATTTATAAATAGATATAAATAAATTTCTCTGAAACTTGAGTCTTTCACACACACACACACACTCACACACACACACACACACTGCTTTGAAAGAAAATAAATTTCAGATCTCTAACAGAGTCCACTGATGTTGGAAACTAAAGTTTATGCTGTGAAACTGTTTTATAACTATGGGCTTTTACTGAAAAGTTTGCCTTCATGACTAGTAATACTAATATTAAAACAATTACAAAATGCTGACCCTTCCATCACTCCCAAATGTATCAGCAGACTCAATTTAAGAAACCACTTTAAAAGACTTTCCATACTCTTAACCTGGCATACCTAATGTCACTACCTTCAACAATACCAATGCATTTTGATATAACGCCTTTACAGTTCTAAACAATGAATGTCACCATCAAATGGTATTCATTCATTCTTTTATATATTATTTTATTCTTACATTCTTTAATTATTTACTTCATTTACTTATTTACTTATCCAATCATTATATATATATATATATATATATATATATATATACGGAACATTATATATATACCGAACAATTACTCTACGCTCAGCACTAAGAAGGGAGGAAGAAGATATAAAAAAAAGCATCTAACTATGTTGAAGGGGAGTAAGAAGATGCCCTTATGGTAGAGAGAGGCTTGAAATAAATGTAATGATGATACTGTCCAACCCCTTTGGGAGTGTTTTGTTTAAAATCAAAGAAACTAAACACATGTTAAGAAAAAATATTTATAATTAGCACTCAATATGTAATAAATAATTATATGACAATGTCCATAGCGGACAGTCGATAACTGTTTCAGTGAACAATGTTGCTGTGGTCATAGCATTCTATAAACTTGAACATCATATAGATCAGAGATACGAAGGCTGAACAAGTGACGTGACTTTTCCAGGGTCTTAGATGAAGGAAGTAACAGAGCTGAGAATATAACACAGGCTTCCCACCCGTTGCCTTACTTAGCTTTCTTTTCACAATGGTATCTAGGTTTTTTTCAGAAGTGCACTTGGGAAGCAGTTTAAAATAATGTATCTTGTTGCTGGTCCCAGGCTATGTATCAAAATATTCTCTACCACATAAGTTTTGCAAAATCCTTTCTGCAAAATATTTCAAAATCACACAGTTCAGTATAGCGACACAGGAAAGTTATCCTATTAGATACTACATGCAGTAGTACATAATAGCTTTTACACCAAGCCAGGTATAGTGTTTGCAAATTGTGTATTTTCACTTTTAAATAGAGATAACTCTCAAACCAGGATATCAAAAAGAGCTCTATCAAAGATATGGCTTGGAATATATTTTTTATACTCAGAAAAAAAGCCAAACATCTAGCTTTCGGAAAATAATTTTCATTCTTTCAAAATAAAAAAATCACAATTATGAATTTTTACAAAAAGAAACAAAATTCAAAGTTCTAACACTCGCATTAAACAAAGCTGGAAGAAAGACCTATATACTGCATGATTTTCAATAACAAATTAAAAAGTATTGCAGTTATTAGTGTTTCTGGTAATATAGACATGATTCATCCTTTAAATGACCATATTTAATGTCAATGCACTATATTTTTCTGATGTTTACCTGACTCCATTGAATAGAACCTAATATCTATGAAAATTCACTGAAAACCTGACTTGAAAACCTCAAATCTTTACCTAAAAATTCTTGTCACCGAAAATCATACGACCGGGAAAATAGATCTTTACAGATAAGACTGCTTCTAAAAATTCACATTAAAGACAGAGGAAAAACGTACTCTTTGAATTATTTCACAGTATACAAAAATCGAGTAATTATACCAATCTGAATCATCCTGTATGAATAGTATACAAAGTAGATATCAGGTTAAGAAAGGAATTATTTTGTTTGCTTATAAAGAAATAAATTAAAACAATTTGAACCTGGTTGTTTTCTCCAGCTCTTCAAAATTGAGGCATACTTTAGATTCAGTGAAATGCACAGATCTTAAGTTTATAATTCGATAAGTTTTGATAAATGCGTACACTTATATAAGCAATACCTCTATCATGATGTGGAACATTTCCACCACTCCAGAGAGATCCTTCATACTACTTTCCAGTCAATTTCTACCCCTGCTCCCTTAAGAGATAACCACTGTTCCGAGTTCTATCACCTGTTCTTGAACTTCATATAAATGGACTGATATAGTATGTCTTATTTTGTTTCCTGCTTTTTGCACTCAGCATGTTTTTGAGATTCATCAACATTGCTGCATGTATTAGCCATTTGTTCTTTTTAATGCTGAGTGTATTACATTGTGTACAAATATAACACAATTTGTTTGAGTGACATTTGAGTTGTTTCTAGTATTTGGCTATTACGAATAAGACTGCCAGGAACATTTCTATATGTCTTTTTTTTATATTCATATAATTTTATACCTTTTTTTTCCCATTGAGTAAATTCTTAGAAGTAAACTTGAAGTTAACCAGAAAAATGACTCTTCACAGATATCCATGCCCTAATCCCTGGGACCTGTCAATATGTTGCTTTTATGGCAAAAGCGACTTCGCAGATGGGATTAAAAACAGGGTGTAAGAGAGAAGAGAGCTGTTGAGGCAAGGAGTTCCTGAAATGTGCATAGCAGTTCCTTTGAGTCCGGCTGAATATAAAGATGCACATGTGCAAAGGGAGATGGGGAAACTATTCTGAATTATCCAATCTATCTAACTACATGAATCCTTAAAAGTGGAGAACCATTCCTGGCTGCAGTCAGAGAGAGAGAGAGGTGACAACAGAAACAGGTTCAGAGAAAGGTAACATTGCTGCTTTGAAGATGGAGGAAAGGAGCCATGATCTAGCCTCCAAAAAGGAAAACGACCCTGCTGACACATTGACTTTTGCCTGGTGAGACCCATGTTGGACCTTTGATAATAGAGTTGTGCTGTTTTGAGCCACAAAGTTCATGGTAATTTGTCACACTAGTAATAAATAACGAAGACAGTAACATTATAAAAAAAAAAAATCCTAGACCAATGTCCAAAGAGGTTGTATTGTTTTACATATTCCCAACAATGTATTAGATTTTCAGTTGCTTCAGATTATCGTCAGCATTTAGTATGGTCAGTCTTTCAATTTTAGCCATTTTTTTTTCTTTCTTTCTTTTTCTTTTTGAGGAAAATTAGCCCTGAGCTAACATCTGCCGCCAATCCTCCTCTTTTTGCTGAGGAAGACTGGCCCTGAACTAACATCTGTGCCCATTCCTCTGCTTTATACGTGGGACACCTGCCACAGCATGGCTTGACAAGCGCTGCATAGGTTCACACCTCAGATCTGAACTGACAAACCCCAGGCTGCTGAAGCAGACATGTGAATTTAACTGCTATGCCACCAGGCTGGCCCCCACTTTTGGCCATTTTAGTGGGTGTCTAGTGATGTCATACTGTGGATTTAATTTGTATTTCCCAGCTCACTAATGCTGTTATGCAATTTTTTTATATGCTATTTGGCAAATTTTTCACATACTTATTGGCAAATTCCAAATTGGACTTTGAAAATGCCTGTTCAAAGCTTTTGCCCCCTTTCTTTTTTGCTTTAATTATCCAGTTGTAAAAGTTGTTTGTATGTGTCTTCTGCTGGTTATATGTATTACAAATATTTTCTCTCATAATGTGGCTTGTCTATCCATTTTCTTAGGCTTTCTTTTGATGAGCAAAAGTTTCACATTTTGGTGATTTACATTTTAGCAAGCTTTTACTATCATGATTATTGTTTTCTGGGTCTTGTGTAAGAAATCTCCTTGCCTATTCCAAAGTCATGAAGACTTTCTCTTATATTTTCTTTTAGAAAAAGCTATACAAAAATATATTTTAAAAAAAACAGCTAAAGCTTTTACTCTTAGGACTATGATCTATCTTGAATTAATTTTAGTGTGTGGAATTAGGTAAGCATCGGTGTTTACTCCTATCCCTCTGCCGCTAAATATACAGCCAATTGTTCTAGCTCCATTTGTTGAAAAAGCTTGCCATTCTGCATTGAATTACTCTGGCATCGTCGTTCAAAATCAATTGATAATAGAGGTGTGGCTCTATTTCTGGGCTCTTAATTCTATTACATGATTGATTACCAAAGTCTTGATTACCATAGCTTGATAATGCATCTTGAAATGAAGTATAAATTCTCCAACTTTGTTCTTCATTTTCAAGATTGCTTTGGTCATGCTTCATTCTTTCATTTTTTGTTTTACAAGCACTTCATCTTCTTTGTGTGTGAGGAAGATTAGCCTTGAGCTAACATTGTTGCCAATGTTCCTCTCTTTTTGTTTTTCTCTCCATAACCCCAGTACATAGTTGTATATCCTAGCAGTATGTCATTCTATTTCCTTTATGTGAGATGCCACCACAGCATGGCGTGATGAGCAGTGTGTAGGTCCGCGCCCAGGATCCAAACTGGTGAACCTTGGGCCATTGAAGCAGAGCATGTGAACTTAACCACTCAGCCACAGGGCTGGCCCCTACTCTTTTAATTTTTATTTAAATTTTAGGATTGGCTTATTAATTTCTACAAAAGAATGCCCTCTAGAATTGTGGTTGAGAATATGCTGAATCTATAGATCAATTGGGGAAAAATGACATCTATATAATAGTTAGTACTCATATCCATAAACATGGTGAAGATTTTGATTAATTAAGGTATTCATTAATTTCTCTCAGCAAATTTTTATTGCTTTCAATGCAGTGGTCTTGCACAACTTTCATTACATTCATTTCAATGTATTTTATTTTTCATGCTTCTGTAAATGCTAATTTTTTTCATGTTCTAGTTTTTCATTGCTTTTATATAGAACTGTAGTCGGTTTTTGTCTATTGACCTTGTATCCTATAATCTTGCTAAATGAACATATTAGCTCTATATATTGGTTGCTTTGGTGATACTATAAGATTTTTTACATACATTGTCATGTTCTCTTTGAATAAAATGAGTTTTATTTTTTCCCCTGTTATTTTTACATTTTACTTATTTTTTTTTTTTTTTGCATTATTGCACTGGCTAAGGCTACTGGCAAATCTTTGAACAGAAATGACATGAGAAAACCTTAACTTGTTCATTATCTTATGTGAAAAGCATTTAATGTTACAGTATTAAGTACAATGTTAGTTGTAAATTTTTCATAGATGCCCTTTTCTGCTTGAGAAAAGTCTCCTTCTATTCCTAATAAGCAAAAACATTTATATTAAAGTGGCATTAAAATATGTCAAATGCTTTTCTGCATCTATTGAGATGACGGTAGTGTTTTCCTATTTTATTCTATAACTGTGGTTTTTGTATGTTAACCAACATTTTATTCCTTGAATGACCCCAGTTCATGATGTATCTTTTTATTATATGTATTGTATTATGTATTATATGTATTATTATCTGGAGTCTATTCGCTATAATTTTGTTCAAGGTTTTTTGCATCTGTGTTCATTAGGGAAATTGATCTCTACTTTTTTGGTGCTCTTTCCTGGTTTTGCTAACTTACATACTACCCTTATAACATTGAGATATATATCATATTCTACTTCGTGACAGAGTTTGTGTAACATTGGTGTTATTTTTTTCCTTAAATATGTAATGGAAGTAACCAAGGAAGTTATCTAGACCTGGAATTTTCCTTGTGAGAAGACATAATTACCAGTTCTATTTTTTTTTTTTTAAAGATTTTATTTTTTCCTTTTTCTCCCCAAAGCCCCCCGGTACATAGTTGTGTATTCTTCGTTGTGGGTTCTTCTAGTTGTGGCATGCGGGACACTGCCTCAGCGTGGTCTGATGAGCAGTGCCATGTCCGCGCCCAGGACTCGAACCAACGAAACACTGGGCCGCCTGCAGCGGAGCGCGCAAACTTAACCACTCGGCCACGGGGCCAGCCCCTACCAGTTCTATTTTTTCTTTGGTTTCTATTTCTCTATTGAGATCTCTTATTTATACCACTATTATGTTTATTATTTCCTTTAAATCCTTGAACATATTGGTACTAGCTGTTTTAAGTTTCTCATCTGCTAATTCTGTCATTTCTATGATTTCTGGGTCCATTTCTTTTGATTGATTTTTATTCTTATAACAGGCCTCATTTTTCTCCCTCTTGTAATTTTTGACTGAGAGCTGTCTTGATTGTCAGGCTTTTATTATATTCCTTAATGGAGGGTCGAGTTTTGTTCTGACAGGGTATTAATTTACTTGAGGATACTTGATACTTTCAAGACTTATTTTTCTGACTCATTATCACAGGTCTAGAGTAGCCTTTACGCTGATGCTAAATTAGCCCTACTACAAAGGTTTATTCATTTTGCACCTCTACTTAATATCCAGGGTGTTCAGTGAGTTTTCTCCATTTTTGCTGGTTAAAACGTAAGTGTCTCCCAGCCCTGTGTGAGCTCTGGTAGTTGTTCAGCTTCCAACTCCTTGGTAATTGTCCCCTGCCCCATTATTGTTCCTTCACTGGTGTTCTTTGCTTAGCCACATAGAATCCTGCTGAACATGTGCATCTTTATATTTGGCCAAAGACTCAAGGGGATCTCTGTATAGACTTCAGAAGCTTCTTTCTTGAACAGATGCCTTCTCTCTGATACCCTGTCCTGCAAATTCTAGCTGATTCTGTCTCTTCAGCTTACGAAGACCACTGGGCTTAATTTGGGCTGCGCTTTCTTGTTCTTTTTCAAAGCCTGGAAATTGATGCCTCGTAGAAAATCACGGCAATCATGGGGTTCACCTCTACTCTTTATCTTCTCTTGGATACCACATTCATGTTGCTGTTTGTTGTCTAATGTCTGAAGAATTATTTCAGTTATTTTGTCCAATTTTATACTTTTATTTTTAAAACCAAGAAGGCTAATTGAGTATCAATTATTTTGCCATAACTGGAAGTGGAAGTTGATTTCTATAATTGCTTTTGGATAAATTAACCATCTCTTGATTCTCCAAAGTTTATATTTACTATGCCAAAATTTCCGTAGGGAAGTGACAAACTCCAATCTAGTATTTTTCTGCTTTGTTTACATAACAACTGCATAGCTAATCAGATTTTTATTTGCAACTTTTCACTTGGGTAGTATGATACTGTGTAGGCGTGGGGAATGCACACCAGATATTTAGAATATTTATAAGCTTCTGCTAAAAATGAAGAAAACACACTATCCTCTTTCTAATATTTTCAGTCAACACTTTTCCTATTGTAAGTTGAGTTAAATTTGAGTAAGTATTTTTTTTCCCCAATCTTTGAACAATTGTTGAATTACTGTCATGTATAAGCAACTAAACATGTTCAAATGCAGTTGTACAACGTGAGTGCATTGAGATGAGTTAGGGATAATAATAATTCCATGATGTTTCTTCATCTTCACTTGAGAGCTTGTCACATTTCCTTCTCTACCCACTTTGGATGAATAAGATTTAATTCAAAACATTTTTGCTCTTATTTTCTAAGCAAATTTAAGATTCTGTTTACTTACATGTGCTCACTGGAGGTCATGCTGAAAAATGAGCCTGCGAGTATGCTGGGGAGACCATAAAACATGAAATGGTAATAGTTGAGCTTATAATCTATTATTCTCTTTACATGAAATAGTGCAACCCAGCATGTTCATTGAATTGAAGATTATAAATAACGTACATAATGCCAAAAGAATGCTCTTTCAACCAAGAACTTATCACCAGAATACTTATTATATGTAATGTTTGCTTTGGAATTAGACATAAGAATAAGCACAATATCATATTTAGCTGATCCTTCATCTTAAAAGATTTTTAAGATAATAGGTGGCTCATAAGAAGGCAAAAAGTACATTTTATGTACTTTCCAAGTCCTTTCCTGAATGTTAATATATTCATGAATGTCTGAAAACAACTAGATACCATTAACTATTTATATTACGTTAAAATTTGTCCAAAGAAGAAATATCTTATTATATTTCTATAAAGCACACAGTTTGATTGTCTGTTCAGTATATTACTTTCCATTTTTTTTAAGCTTAAGGAATACCAGCATCTAGCCTTTAAAGCTACTTACTCCTCATAGATTTCTGAACTGGTCTTTAAATTATATCATTTCTGCTTCTCAGTGCCACTACATTATTCCCAGTTCTATTTGGCTTGCCCCAAGTCAAAACATACGATTTAATGTTGGAGAGTAAAGAAATGGGTAAATAGCTCTGATTTTAATTAGCAATAGAAATATATATTCTATGATCAGGGAGATAAAATAAATCAGAGATGTACTGACTTTCAGAGTCATGGATATAATATGGTTAAAAGCATAAATTTTGATATCACACAGACGTGAAGTATTTGTTGACAGCACTTACAAAGTATGTGACCCTGGGCATATTATTTAATTTCTCTCAGCCATAGTTCCCACTGAAAGGTAAGCTCCACAAAGGTAAGGATTTGGGTTTGTTTTATTTTATATTCCCATACTTAGATGAGTGCCGGGTGAATGGGTGGCAATCAGAATCTACTGAATGAATAAATGAAAGGGATAAATACCGGTTTATACAGATGTTGAGAAAATAAAACAGGATAATTACATGCAATATATTCATTGTGAAGAACCTGATACTGAGTGAGGACTAATAAATATTAGCTATACATAATGTCATGATTTTCTCTGTCTGAATGAAGAGTTGTTATTATTTCCACACTTAATATGTAGCTACCAATTTCAAAAGTAAATGTTGTTTTAATGGGAAAAATCCCACGTTATTGGATGCCATGTTGAGAAAAATCATGGCTATTTGGCTTATTTTTCACTTTTCAGTGGTACATGGTGTCCACTTTAGGGCAGGGGTTAACAAACTATGGCCTGTAGCCTTTTTTGTAGGACTCACAAGCTAAGAGTAGTTTAATATTTTTAAATGGTTGAAAAGAAAACAAAATCATGACCCTTTTATCCAATACTTTTTAATATTTCAGGCACTGTTCTAAATCTTTACATGAATATACATTTCATTTTAATACAACTCTGACAGGTATTATTACTCATTTTATAGACAAGGAAACTAAAGTTCCTAGATAGGTTAAGTAGGAAATCGAAGACCACACAACCAGTGACTAATTCAGCTGGAATTCAAGCCTAAGGAGTCCTGCCCCAGAGCCTGTCCTTTTAGCCTGGTTCCACATACAAAGTTCACCAACAGAATGAGGGTAGGACACAAGTGCCCAAAGAGTGACGCACATAAGACATTTTGCTGAGTTCCCAGGAGGGGAGATCCTTGTGATTCAGAGAAACAAGGGGAACCTTTGTGGGAGAATGAGGCCACGTTTCTACTATGGTGATAAATAACACTAACTTTGAACTACAATGAAGCCCAATGCTATTCTTCTCATTAGTAGACCTGTATTATAATTTTTGTAATTATTAAAAGTTATGCTCAATTATAATTTTCTGAATGTCATCAATAAAAAAATTGTGGAAATTTCCTTTCTCTATTAATTCATAATTAACTACTTATGAACCTTGATTTTGCCTCTTGGCCCCGAAATCCAAAAATATTTACTATATGTACTTTTACAGAAAAGATGCCAATCTTTGCTTTAGGAGCAGGCTAAGTTTTTGCTCATCCTAGGTCACTCTAATCTAGTGAAAAATCCTGCAACCATTGGTATCTAATGCACCAATTGTAGATTGCTTGGGTCTCCAGTAGTGCAGCAGAAATATCATCCTTAAGGTGAATGGATATTAACCAGAGCAGTTTCACTGTCACATACTACCACACACAAATATAAACCTGAGATTTATCTTCTTACTTATTGTTAAGGATGAAGTTGGACTTAGAACTCATGAAGCAAGCTAGTTGCTTGGAAAACTTGTGAAATCCCATCATAAGCAGAACATACTTCAAATTCCTGAGGATCCCATGCAACAGTGTTTCGCTTAGTGAAATAAACAGGATACAAAGTTGTATGTGCACTATGATCTCAAGTATACAATCATGCATTATTAAACACGCCTGCCATGTTGGAAGAACCATACTTCCCTAATAAAGCATTAAGTGATTTGTCCCACTATATGGAATGTCATCAAAAGTTATTAAAACTGCATTTTCCTCAAATTAATGTATGTGTGTGTGTATGACAGAGAGAGAGAGAGAGAGCGAGAAAGAGAGAGAGAGAGCGTTCTGTGCATACTTAGCCCTGGAAAGCATTATAAATTTGACCTAAACTGTTTACACTGAGGCATTCAGAATTTTTAACCATCCCTCCTTTCTTTCATACTAGAGTACAAGAGAGAATCTTCTCTTTTGGGATACCTGATTATGAAAGCTACGTTTTATTTGTAACCATAACCATTTGTTATGGTTTAAGAAAGGGAGGGTCAGATTCCCACTGTAATGTGTGCCATGCCTATGGAACAACACACATAATATTAACATTTTGGTATTTATTATTATTATTACTACTATTACGCTATTGGCAAATGTAAAAATATTTTGAAATGTAGAGTAAGACAAGTCTTTACTTTCACATTATGATAACACACTCTGAAATAAGCAAGAGACTGATATTGATGGTGAGAAATAAACAACCATTATCCTTCAGTTTCTTACTTGAACATAGTTTGGACATAATTGTAGTAATTTGTACATAATCTTCAACTCAGTAAGTAGGCTGTGTTACAGTAAATCAAGTAAAAGAAATTTAATGGATTGCCATTTGTGCTGTAAGCGTTCACGTTTATTTATCTGCTAAGATTAAGATTTTAATGTATTTGATATATTAAAGACATGATGATTTTCAAATTGCTCTCTTGCAAATATACAGAAGTTATTAAAACTCACACTGAAGTAAATAACCACCAGCGAGCTTGCTGTGACAGCCATAACACATTTGGCACCTTTCCCCAAGAACTCAGTGTTCCTTTATACTCTTGCCTCTGCTCTTTCTTTTTATTTTACTTTTTTTCAGGGGTGGATATTATTCTTATCTTTCTGCTCAATCATTTACTCATGTGTCAAGATGCAGCAAAACATCACCTGGTCTGTGTTTTACAGCTTCTCCAAACAGGTCTCTTTTTTCCGGTCCCTGTTCCCACAGTATCTTGTACACGCCTCCATCAAAAATCAAAACCAAACTGGAGATGTTATGTCACGATTTGAAATATAATTGTGTGCATACATGTGAATTCATATGCAATTTCATCACTCATTAAGGAAAGTATTGAATGGGCTCTGTATAGATACGTACAAGAAAGGTAACAGAGGTGAGGATTGGGAAGAGGGTTAAACAGGGGGTATGTATACCTGACGTGGCTGAGGTTAAATGAACATCCGCTGAAAATATCAAAATACGTCACACAAGTAGTGTGAGTTTAAGAGTGGACAGAGCAAGAATGAATTTGTGATGTCCTGTTATAAAATCTCATAGAGTCCACGCAATGAGAATACAGTAGTTGCTTAGAAAACTAGAGGGTTTTCTTGTACCTGAAAGACATTTTTCACTGGGTGGTCATAAAGGACAAATGGAATAATGTAGAGGACAGGGTCAAACTATATTCCTGCATTTTAATAATCACTGTGACCAAGCCACCTTCCGCAGTGTGGCCCAAAGGTACAGCTTCCAATTAGCCTAAGTGGATAGGGGGTAGGACGAGACAAAAGAACCCCAGGAATGCCATAGGAAGGAAAGAAGGAAATGAATAGACATTTGATGAGTACCTGCTGTGTTTCTGACATTGTGATGGCTGCTTTTTACTATATTAACTTACTTGGTATCTCTAAAAAATCTGTAAGATAACTATTATTCCAGCTTTTAAATTAAGGAAGCAGAGTCCGGAAAATTTAAAGAATTTGTTTGAGGTAATACAGCAAGTAAATGTCAGAGCCAGATTAGGGCTCAGAAACGTGGAGGTAAATGGCATTATTTTCACCAGGGCCAGCTGTTATCAAAAAACATCAGAGGCAGATCCCATCAATTTTGAGAGGTTTTAAGACAGAAGCATTTAAATTATGGTGCAAGAATAGTGTTTTATCCAGAACCTCAGGTATATAAGTATATGGTAGCTTAAATATAGGTTGAATTATAGTGTTCATATGACTTCACCAACTTAACATGAAAACTAGAATATAGGCAAGGATTTAGTTAATAAAGTATTAGATACATATTAAGAGGCAAGGTAAATAGTATATTTCCTACATCACTCTCACTGAGTACTTTATTAATATACACATTACTAAATCCACTCAGTTCTATAAATAAGGTGGCTCTTTATTGCTGATATGATTTTCATATATAAAACAAAAATATCCAAATTATCTAGTTTCCTCATCTTTAAAATGGGATTGATGGTATTGTTTTTCTATCACTAGTTAGATATCAATGTAACAAACATTATTCCATGTATTCAAACAGAAAACTAGCATATTAATGCTGCATTATTATCTTCAAACAAGTAGGTTGTCAATTTTCCTGTGCATTCTGAGTATTTATTGAATTACGTGTTAAATAAGTTGTTGTCAAGCAATGCTTTTAAGCAACAGCACAGAGGCCTCCTTCTGCTAAGACGTGACACTTGGCATGATGCAGTAATTGAGAAAAGAGTTGAACTTAGTGATCAATGACTTATTTGAGCAAAATGAAAAATCCATGAGCATAAAAACACTATGCATCCCTAGACAAAATCACCAAGAAAACCAAAGCCAATATTAGAAATGTCACTAGGACGTGCTGCCAAACTAAACATCTTCATATTTAATACACACATATACCTACAGACACTCAGACATTCACACAGCATCTTAGATCATTAAAGCAAAAAAGTATGTGAACACGTAAAAGGTAAAGGGTTGAAACCAGACCCTTATCACTTCTCCACGTGAATTCAATTTTCACAGAATTAGAACAAAGAGAATTACAATTTTGATACTCTGAATTCCCCAATGCATTCTCCATACAAAATTTCAAATGCTACCAAGCAAGCTATCACTGTCAACTCATCAAAGGTGAGCATGAATTGTTAAGGGGAAATATTGATCTACGTAAAGCCATTTTGGTACCAGAACATATGCCTAATTTTGGAAACATATTGGATAACAAAAGGTGTTTCCATCACTTCCTTCAAACATCCCTCAGGGCCCAATTCTAAATATTTAAACTCCAATTAAAAATATTAAGCTTCAAGGCAGGCCCGGTGGTGTAGCCGTTAGGTTTGCACGCTCAACTTTGTTGGCCTGCGGTTCACTGGTTCACATCCCGAGCACGGACCTAAAGACTGCCTATCAAGCCATGCTGTGCCAGGCATCCCGCATATAAAGTAGAGGAAGATGGGCACGTATGTTAACGTAGGGTTAATCTTCCTCAAAAAAAAAAAAAAATATATATATAAAGCTTCAATATTGGTTGTATGATGCTTTGTGGATTATTCTTATCGTGATCAAACAAAATTTTTGCTCCAAAATGGAATTAAATATCATGTTTAAAAAAGAAAATAAAATGCTCTGACTTGATTTTAATTCTAAAGGCATGAAGGTGACAAGTATTTAATAAAAGAAACTTTCCTTTCCTGCCTTCCTGAGGTACTTAAACAACTGCATTGCCTAGATAGTTGTGGACCGATACAACTGTAACTTACAGAATAAGCATGTTTATAGTGTAAAAAGGAGCTAATGTGAGTTGTAATGAAATTTAACAGATGAAAGCTTCCATTAAATTTTGTTTATAAAGTGTTGTCCTGGATCTGATAGTAAACTCCTATAGAAATCATTTTTAGAACAGCAGAAATATGACAGGAGAGAAGTGCACTAGAGTGTGCCTAATTCATTCCAATTCACAGAGTAATGCATTTCAATTCACACAGTGATGCATTCTAGTCTCCAACATGAGAATCCAATCTAGTTGATGCTTAGTAGAGTTGAAACAAACTCACAGCACCAGAAAACTGACAATGTCTATTTTGCTAAATAGAGAAATACTTTAAATATTTTTTCGCTATTTTCTAAGCTCGGCTATGCCTTATTTACCAAACTATACATTATGATAATAGGCCTATACTACTTATAATATAAGACAATAGTCTTTGATGTTTGAAATCTTCAACTATTTTCATAGTAATTAAAGCTATTTAACAGTCAGCTTCTGATGCTCATCTGATTTTCTGGAACAGGTTTGAAAGCCTAATTATAGTCAGATGTTTCAAGCTTCTGGAAACCAATTCACTGTTTGCCATGAGCAACCAGCTTACCGGTATTGGAAACATTTTCTGGAAATATACTATCATGTACAGTTTCAATCATTAAATGTCATCCTAAATCTTTTGCAGTTTGACTTATCGTTAAGTATTAAATTTTCGGATTTATTGTTTTTTTTCCCATCTCTTTTTCTTATACATATAATTTTGCACTAATTCTCAGATTATTCTTGGGAATTCTTGTCTCCATATAAAATTCCTATTTTCCAGGTTAAAAAAAATTAGATACAGAAAGGACACTAATAAATTGACCAGCGATTTCCTGGGAGGTAGAAAATACTTTGAATTCGCAGTATTCTGGCACTGGCAAATTAGTTCATATATTCCCTTGAGTTGGGGAGAAAACTAGAAGGAAAAGAAAGAAGCTACAGAAGAGGAGCTTCGTAAAATCTGCTGATGGAGCCTTGCATCAGTCGTGATGTTCATCTTTTCATTGAAGGAGACAAAACTGGGTCAAAGGAAAGGTAGATAAAGATTTCAACATTTAAGTATTTCTGCTTTTTCCTTGAAAGCTGATTTATTTTGCCTGGAGGGTGGAGGGGGCATATGAACCTCTGACTCCTTCCATCTATTTGTCACATGTAAAGTCATGATGAAAAGGACAGCCAAAGTCCCTTAGGTGTGTAGATACGACTATACTACTCAGGACCTTGTTACTCTCAAAAAATGACCATTATTCAGCCATTGACCCATCACTCACATTGCCTCCATTTTACAGATTGGGTCATTTAAACTGAAACTGTTTAACTGACCTTCTAAGGTCAGCCAAAAAATTTCAACTGAGCTGAGGATTTCTTTGCATTCCAGCATGGTGACTGTGCCTTGCAAATGACTTTGCAGTTTGAAGGCTATATTTCTCTGAATTATAAACTAGTAAAAACTCTTTTGAAATCTAATTAGAGTAACATATCTTGCTCATTAAATTACATGGATTCAAGATACAATGTCATTTTCAGCCAATCTTCCCAACATACAATCTTCTAGGTAATTATAGTGTGTTTTATAATTAAAATGCCAATTTTATGTTAAACTATTGTATTGTGTCAACAGTAGATTAAACTAAGTGGTATAACTTCTTCTTTAATGGAGGGAGAGGTTATTCTATGTTCATCCAGCAAACATTTATTGAGTACCTAGAATATATCATGCAGTGTGTGAGGTACTAGGAATAGACACATGAGTAAGACAAGAAACTCTGATCTCAGTCTTCTAAATGAAATAGCCAAGTAAAGTAGCACTTTAGGAAATGAGGCAAGGGCAATAATAGAGATATACTCAAGGTACTGCGCGAGTATAATGTGGTGCACCTAACTCAACGAAAGAGGGAGCTCGAGCAGTCGGTCACATGACGGGGACTTACTCAGACAATATGGCCAGCTTTCATTTACACATTCAGCAACAATTTAATAACCACCTACTGAGTGTTAGGAATTGATCTATTTCTAGTGAAAATATATTTGTGGAAAAAAAATCATTTACTTTCCCTCATGAAGATTACGATACAGTAAACAAGACAGACAAGAAATGTTAAGCAAATAAATATATATTATAATTTGAAATAAGGAATAAAGATAATATACTCTTTGATCTTGGCAAAGGAGATAAAACCTGACAAGCAGACTATCTTAGATGGAGAAGTCTACTCTGAGAAATTGATATTTGAGCATATATCACAAGGATGGGATGAGTTAGTGATGCTAGGGTATGGGAGAAGAGAGTTCCACGCAGTGGTAGCAACAAGTGAAAAACCTCTGGGTAGAAATGAGGTTGGCATGTTTGGGAAAGTACTGCAGCATCTCTATGCCATGACTAGGAGTTTAGGTATAATTCTAAGTAAGCCCTTAGAGGATTTAGAGCAGGAAAATGACATGATCTCATTTAGGATAAATGTGGCCTCCTATGACCTTGTATCAACCTAAATGTACCACAACAAAATTTATTATTCAACAGGGTAAATGGATTAATAATTGATGCCCAGGCTGTAGACATATGGTGGCTATATCTTGAATCCACTATGTGAAGTGAGTATGATGACTACAATATGAAGACTAATTATGCCCGTAGTTCCAAATCTGTGTAATGCAGCCTCCAGAGGGACTTCAGATTTACTTTAAAGAGTCCTGGAAATACAAATGTGAATGACTATTTCTCTGTAGGCAGAGTAATCTAGTAATGAGGAACATAAGCTCAGGGTCAAGGAGAATACAGTTTATATCCAGGCTTTGTCACTTAAAAGTTGAAATACCCTGGGCGAGTGTCTTACCTCTTAAAAACATCTGGTAGCCTTTTGGGGAAGCCAACTAACATAAGTCCAACTACCCTGAGACCATCATGCTGTGACAAAAACCTGCGAAAAAGGTTATATGGAATATTACACAGAGAGGAGCCTTCTCGTAGCTTCCAGCCCAGTTGGGATGCTGACAAGTGAGTGACCACTGATGATGCCACATAGAGCAGAAAAACCACCCTACTGAGCCCTGCACAAATTTCTGACCCCCAGAATTGTGCGAAAGAATAAATCATCAATATAAAAAGAAATTGGGGATGGCTCGTTACACAGCTGCCTATAACTAGAACAGAAATTGGTACCTATAAGTGGGGTGCTGCTATAACAAAACATAAAACATGTGGAACTGACTTTGAGACTGAGCAATGAGTGGAAGCCTAAAGAATGTGAAGAGACAGTTAGTGGAGGCTGATAGCGCAGTGTGCTATTGGAGCATGCAGAAAAAGGAAGCTTTGGTGTACGTGGTGGAGAATTTGGTAAGACTGTCACTTGAGGTAGTGTGCAAGATAGAAAATGTGCCTAACATTGAGGATGTAGGTAATTGGATGTGCAAATTGGCTTCTTTTAGCTGCCTATGATATGGTTTTGAAAGAAAGAGGTGGACTAAAGAAGTAAATGCTCAGTTTTCAAGTCAAATTTACAGAAAATGTTTCCAACCCAGGGCTTGCTGGGTTACAAAATAAACCTCTCTCCCATTCTGAGGCTACCCAGAAAGCAAAAGATTCTAAAAGAAAGAACAAGTCTTACGGTAGAGATCAAATAAAGATTATGATTGTAAGATGCTTTGTTAAGGCCTCTGAAAGATTCAAACCACAGGTTATAGACCCTCTATAGATAAACAGATATCTAGGAATCTGAAGGGAATTGACCGCAGAACCCTAACTCACAGCCCAAAGTAGAGAAGGACTTGTCACAAAGATATATGTATATGTGTTTTTTGCCTAATGGTGTGAACCACAGTATGATTCACAGGAAATCCATATTTTTAAGAGAAATAAATTGATGAAATCAACAACACCATGGACTAAAAGGGAAACAGATAATTCACAATGGGAAGAACACTGGACGCCCAACCTTCTACAGGTAGGAATCAAGCTGAGTAAGATTTTCAGCTGTAAACACAATTCATTTCTTATTAAGAACAAAAATGGAAGGCTCAAGGTCAGAGCCAATAGCCTATAGCCACAGAGAACTCTTCCTAGGAAGAAGAACTGGGCACTCTGCAGGAGCATCCCATATCCCCAGAACAGGGGAAACTGCGGGCAGTTGGATTTCAGGATTGCTCTGGGTCAGCGAGTACTATATGCCCACTGCTCCCCACAACCTATTTGAACAGGAGTTTCTATTGCAGTTATGCTTTCCCTCTCTCACCATTTTCTATTGAGTAGATGACAGGGCAGATAACTTGTCTTTTAATTCATAAGTCTCTCTACCCAAGGAACTGTACCAGAAGAGTTGCACCTCTAAAATTGAACCAAGAAGCCTCATTCTTGTGTGGACCTTATTTAAGAAACTTTGAGGTTATGCCAAAATGGGGTGAAAATTTTGGAAGTGGGGGTGAGGATGTTTTGCATGTAAGAGGAATATGAATTGTCGAGGCCAGATATATTCAAAGATGTACACTATCGATATTTTTCCTGTCTGGATATGTGATCCTGGATCTCTAAGATCAAGAAGTGAAGACTATACTCACTTCCTTTGAAAGAGAGTGGTCTTATGACCAATGGAATGCAGTGGAAGTGACCCTATTTCAGTTCCAAGCTTAGACCTTAAGAAACCTAGCAGCTTCCATTTTTATTTTGTAAAAGCAAGAACCCTGAGTCCACAATTCTGTGAGAAATTCCAAGCTAGCCATGTGAAAAAGTCCCTTGGGCAAGAAATGAGATGTCAGACATATGTATGAAACCTTCTTGGACCTTCCAGCCCAGCTCAGCAGCTAGCTAAAACCAGCTAATGAGTGACTTCAATCGACACTCTGTGGAGCACATGAACTGCCATCCTAGCCCTGACCAAGTTCTAACCCAGAAAGTTGTTATAAATAATACAATTTTGTAGTTTTAAGCCGCTATGTTTTGAAGTAGTTGTTGTGTAGCCATAGATAACTAAAACCCTTCTTAAGGGTATGAAGATTATTCAGCATAGCTGTGTGTTTTCTCTTTCAAAGGATACAACTACAGTCATGGGAAGCTTTTATCTGAAGAAAAACATCCTTCATAATGGCCCCAAACTGGAAATAGCCCAAATCTTCAAAATACAGGAATGGATAAATAAATTGTGGTATATCCATACAATATAATACCACACAGCAATAAAAAAGAACCAACTGCTGCTACACTCAGGAACATGAACGAATCTCACATAAAAATGATTGAAGGAAGTCAGACACAAAGCACTACGTATTGAATGATTGAATTCAATCATGTTAGAAGTCAGAATAACAGTTCCCCATATAGTGTGGCGTATTCACTGGGAAGAAACATTAGGGAACTTTTAAGATGTTGGGAATGTTCCTATTCTTCATTTGAATTGTACATTTGCCGTGTGTGAATTATCCTGTATGTTATACCTGGTCAATTTAGGAAGAAAAAAAGCTGCTTTTAAACTTCAAAATACTAAAAAACAAGAACACGTAAAATCATTCCCATATTTGAATATTACTATATAGCAACTTGAACTCAGAGAGTTTAAGGGACTTGCCCATACTTACATTGCTAGAAAGTAGTAAAATTTGTTCTAGTGCATTTCCTCCAGTTCTCAATATTTGTTTAGAGTACAGTAGTGCCTACAAGATGCAAGTTTTTGTCTTGTACTTTACTATATTTTCTTGAGAGAGAAAACCTAGATCAGATCTTGAAGTCCCCAAGATTTAAGGGTCTATGATAAGAACGGAGGAAACACAGAGGGCTTTAGTAGTCACAGAAGTTTTAAAGAAGGCAACTCTAGAGTGTTAGAAGAATCCGGAAGCTACAGTGAATGTATGTAGGAGAGAGTTTTTGTGTGGACCACATCTTATGGAGAAGCTATGCTTCCGTTGCATAGGACAATCACCATGGCAAAAGACTGAAAATCACCTTGAATATTACTAAGTTAGTAGACCTTTTTATGACCTGACATTTTATCAAGACCATCGAAATGTTGTGAGTATGAGAGAAAGCATATCCATGATCTGAACTGATTCTAGTTCACAAGAGGTTCCATTTGTTTTTATTGAGGTTAATGGATCTGTGAATGCAGATCCATTAACCCCAGAATTTTTAAATGTTAAATCAGCAGCTTTAAATAAATGTTAACGTGAGACACCAATTACTGATACTGTAATACCAACTAGAGGGCAAGATTTGGAGCATTGCCTAGCAAGAATATGTTAAAAATTCTGAACTCTTTTATTAGCAAGATAAAAATGATGTAAAGATATTAATATTTTGTTGGGTCAAAGCCAATAAAAATAAATTATTTCCCCTTTAAAAAATACATTTAGCAAATAGCTGCATAGTCTCTAGGAGATTTTATGTTTCTAAACTTTCATAGGATTATGGTTATTGTTATTAATGTTACCATTACTACTCTTGCAATGCCATTACTACATTAAAGAATTGATTTACTCGATTGGATGGCTGTAATTACCACATGCACTCATGAAACAGTGCATTGTAAGGATACATGTGGCTCATTGCTAAGATAGTGATTCTGCACTGTTGCATGCAGGCTGGCATTGAGATTTGTTTTGCTCTATTTTAAATTATTTTGTATCAACTATGTACCCAAAGTGGTATTGTTATTTGACCTCTGTTTTTATGGTCAGAATTTCATTACAGTGAAGAGAATTTAATTCAATTCAAGATACATTTACTGAATGCTTCTTATGAAACTAGCCAGCCCTAGTAACACTCCTGGTTTCCAGGGAAGTCTCAGCATCTGAAACCAAGCTGTCCTGGTTCACACTCCAGCTCTATTCAGTTGCTGAAAAGTTACTTAATTTATTTATGCCCTAATCTATTCATTCATTAAATTGGCATACTATTACCTATTTCATGGAGTTTTTATTGAGATATTAAAAATATAACTGTTAACGCTATATGTGCCACATAAGTAATGCTTCATA
The DNA here is from genome assembly GCF_037783145.1 of Equus przewalskii. Lineage (NCBI taxonomy): Eukaryota > Metazoa > Chordata > Mammalia > Perissodactyla > Equidae > Equus > Equus przewalskii. The sequence goes on from NC_091843.1 coordinate 14,285,151, forward strand.
GATTATAACCGTTATTAACGCAATGTGATATCTTTAGAAAAATGCCATAAAATATAACTAGCAGACAAGACTGAAGAACTACGGAAAGCAACTGTATGTTTGTGTGTAGAGTATTAGGGTGGTCAATGCATTCTCTTCTACAACTATGCTTTCTTTTTTGAGGCAATTTAATTTCCCCAATATCATTGTAGATTAAGATAATTCTGTTGTGTGAAAAAGAATATACCATGCAGTCCTAGAGTGACGGAGACTCAGTGGCTCTGGAATCGCATTAATCCCTTTTGTTAGGCTACCTTTATACTCAAATACATGGTCTATTTTGTAAATGTATGTTCAGAAAGAACATATTCTTTGAATTTGGGGTATAGATTTCTTTCTGTCTCTGTCTCTCTCTCTCTCTGTGCATACAGAGACACACACACATGCACACACATACACATATTATAGTTCAAGTACTAAACATTTATCTATTTATCTCATTCTTATACTAATAAATATCTAAGAAATAAATATTTGAATCCTATTGTTCAGGCTTTTAATATTTCTATTTATTTTTGTATGTTTGATCTATTACTTTCTGTGAGTAGCGTGCTAAAATCTTGACCTAAATTATTAGGTTTTTCTATACCTCTCCTCAGTTCTGGCAGTTGAAGCTTTATATATTTTGAGGAAATATTGTTGGGTGCATACAAGTTTGTGATTATAGCATTATATTCTTTTAGTCTTTTTACTAGAAAGCATATCCTTTGACTTTTTGAGTTATTTTTCTTAAATCATATTTTGTCATGTTAGCCTATTACTATGGTTTTCCATAGACGTATACTTACTTAGATATGTTTGTCTACCTTTCTGTGTCTTTTTGTTTTAAATATGTCTCTGTAGACAATATATTTTTACATCTTGTTTTTATTTATTTATTTATATCTACTCTGAAAGACTCTCTTTTTGTTGTGTGGTGAGGAAGATTGGCCCTGAGCTAACATCTGTTGCCAATCTTCCCCTTTGTGCTTGAGGAAGATTGCTCCTGAGCTAATATCTGTGCCAATCTTCCTCTACTTTGTATGTGGGATGCTGCCACAGCATGACTTGATAAGTGGTGTGTAGGTCTGTGCCTGGGATCCAAACCCGCATACCCTGGGCCGCTGAAGTGGAGTGCAGCGAACTTAACCACTATGCCACTTGGCAGGCCCCCGAGAGACTAACGCCTTTAACTGAAGAGTTTAACCTATTTATATGGAGAGTATTTCTGCTGATTTAAAATTAATCTCTTTATCCTTAACTATTGCCTTCTGGAAAAGTTCCTCAATCTGATCTTTCAACACACTAATTCATTTTTCAGCTTTATCCTTCTAGCTGTATAGCTAATAAGTTGTGTTCTATACTGTAATTATTATATTTTTCATATTTCCTATTGGTTCCTTTTATGATTTATTGTTCTTGTTTCCTATTGCTATTATCTAATCTTATTGTCTTTGTATATTCATCATGTTCTATCAAATTCTTAGTCATCTTTCAATAATTATGCCTCTGATGTTCACTTTTACATCTTTTTCTACACTCTTTGTACTTCTTGGGTATCTGGTTCTTTTAGCTTATGAATTCATGTTCCCTGTGAGTATGGGCTGCTCTCTCTATCTGATAATATGCATCTGGAAAGGGCCACAGGCCAGCTCTAATCTGTATCCCTTTTGTTGAATTTAAAGGAGGGGAGGGGATAGGCCCCAGAATGGAGGCTCTTTTGTACTTCAGAACTCCTCTTGATCACTTCTATTTGCTGTTTTTCTACCGAGTAACTCCTCTCCTTAGGGTTTTCTTTTTAAACATTTAGGAAAAAGTCCTTTGATAGGAGACAGTCTCTCCAGTTTTAAATTTGATAAATTCTGTTTATTTTCTTCCAGCACAACTGAGAAGGGAGACATAGATAGAAAAGGAAATAACTTATATTGCAATTATGATTCCTAAAGCTTAATCAAAATCTTTAGTCCATGAATTTGCCAAAGAAAATATGGTATAATATAGATTCTTAAAAGAAAAAAAAAAAAACCCTAGAGTTCATTTAACATCCATCAACAGCAGTTGTGACCACAGAAGGCTAAAGCTACTTGATTACATTCAGGTTTGCACAAGCATATCATATCACATAAATTGAATTTTTATTTTAGTGAGGAAGTATATTTATTACTTTTTGTGTGGAAACTGAGTTACAAAGCTGTTAGATCATATTAAAAAGTGTCATAAACTATGCCAGAAGCTATAATTCATCAGTGATTTTCATAGACATCACAAATGAACCCCTAGTTACACAGAAATATAAAGTCACCATATGTTCGAGAAGTGGGAAGTAATACTAATGCATTCATTCATTCATCCCCTCCTTCATTCATTCAATGATTCATCAAATATTTATTATTTTCTTGCTCAGTGCCAGACTCTATTCTAGGATTTGGAGACATTATCAAGAATGGAATAAGATCCCTGCCCTCGAGGAACTCACACTCTTGTGAAGGAGACAAATAGAAACAATTAAGAGCAAGGCAATGTGGCAAGCACTTTAATAAGAATACACACACACACACACACACACACACACACAGAATTTCTATGACTCACTGAAGAGTCATAGAAATGACCAACTTTCTTACAAGAGGATAAAATTTGAAGGGCATAACTCAAAAGACAGATATCATTATTATTTAATAAACATAACTATTATAACCTGGTAATTAATCACAATGGGATAGGGCTTTGCATTGGCAGGGGGTTGGAGAAGGTGTTGTACAGTGAAGTCCTTAACTGGACAAATATTAATCCTTGAGTTATTCTTGAGACAGAACATAGAGTCTGTGATTCTGGTGGGCATTGCAAAGTTTTTTAAAAAACTTTTAAACATGTTACTCAAACAGATTTTTATTCTTCCACATTACACTGACATACTAGGGAATTATAGCTACATATTCAAATATATATCATCAAATTCAGCTAAAGACGCTAAATTGTAAAAATACGAGAGAGAATTATAAAAATGAAATACAACTTCTCTTTATTTGGGAAAAGCTGGAAACAAGGAGGCCTGTCCTTATCTAAGAGGAAAATTGTCTTGCACTAGACATACAAATAAATTAGTCACCTAATTAATTACCTAATATGCAGCAAGAAAAGGTCCACAACAGAAGTCATACCTCTCTGCTGTGCATGCAAATGCTATAAGGATAAAGAGAGTCAGGAAAAGGAAGCCAGGTAGAAAAATCTAATCAAAGGAGAAAAGGCCAGTATGAAGAAAGAAAGTGTGTAATAAGCTTGCCGTCTGTAGATATTGAGTTTGATATTGAACCAAACGAATGACAATTTTTATAAGAGGAACTTCTTTTATTGTTCCAGTCTGATGTCAGAACTGATTCCTCTGTGAGAATAAGAGATGTCCTTGTAAAAATATGTGCAAAGCTGGGAAAATATGATTGGGCAGTAAGTTATAGAAATCTCAATTATCAGTCGTTTGAACCTTTATTGTTAACTAGAAGCCTGAGGGTAGGCAGTGTCACAGGTTGGTTCAGGATGCTGGATTGACGGCTCTGCTATTCTTCCGGGTTTTTATCTCATGGTAGCAAGATGGCTGCCCCAACTCCTGGCGTAATATCCTCACAGCCATGTTCAAAGGCAGGAAACGGGTAGCCAGAGCTATTAACATTGTGCAGCTCTCCTTTCATGGAGAAGGAAAATATCTCTTTCTTGGTTTTTGGTCTTATTGATCAGAACTGGCTCTCCTGACCACCGTCAGCTTCACAAAAGGCTGGCAAAGTAAGTAGCTTTGTTTCTTGAGCTCTTTAGGGAAAAGAGCTTGGGCGTGATGTTTGGGAACTAATCAAAAGTATCTAACTCAGGGAGTGAGACGGTGGGAAGCATGATAGCTCTACTCATTGAGCAACACAGATATGAGTTAGTAAAAACATTTCTTTCCTTCTTTCTTTTAACAAATATTTATTAAGCATTTACTATGGGCTAGGCACTCTGCTAGAAGCTGGGATTACAATAGTCAAGAAACAAGCATAATGCCTGTGGGCCTGAGGGGGACATGGTTCACTTAGGGGACTGAAAACAGGACCAGGAAACTGGATCATAGCAGGCAATTCCATCAGAGTACACTGGAAACGTATGACAGGATCCACCCTTGATTGCCTTATGGCATCACTCTCTCCCCTTCCTGACTGTGCTCCAATCAGTTCCATTAAGACTGTCCAGCCTGGTCCTTCCTTGGAGCCTAATGCATTAGCTGCTTTCCCTCTCTGGGATACTCTGCTCCCAGAACTGTGCAAGCCTGGTTTCTTTTTGTTATCAGTTTCCAGCTCAAATAGTAACTACTTGAAGAGGGTTTTTCTGGCCACCAGATCTAAGCTGATCATTCCTGCTTTCGTCACTGTGTTAAGCAGCTGTGTTATTTCCTTCATGACACCTAGGACTATCTGAAATTACCTTGGTTTCCTCACTTATTGTCTGTCTGCCCTATTATACTAGAACTTTACCTTTAAGAACAAGTATTTTGTCTATTTTCTTTATTACAGTAATTACAGTACCTGCTACAGTGTGGTCTGGACAGACGGGCTGAATCAAGAACATAGGCCACAGCTAAGAATTTTGGTCTTTACCCTATGATAAATAGGAAGTGTTTGAATTGTTTTGTAACAAGGGAGTGATATGATTCATTTGCTCAATTACCACATATCCCAGTAAATATTAACTTAAAAACATCTTCTTCTTACACAGATACCCTATACCTCAGTGTATGTGTATAAATATATTTTGAACAATAGATTTCTAGTAATCTTGACTAAATTGATGATGATGATGATGATGATGATGATGATGATGAAGATAAATTCTGAGCTGAGCCTTGCACCTTCCCGGTTAGAGTATATGACAATGTCATTCTAACATCTAAAGTGACAGCATGACAAAATTACTTTTCAGTTTTTCTGAGACGTCAAAGTGAAATTTTAATAATAGAATCCTGTAGCAACCAACAACAGATTCACAGTGATATTCTTATTTTATGACAAAAGATTTGCAGAATGACAACAGTTACCATCAGTATATCATCTTCAAATATGAAACATAGTGAAATATAATTTTAAAAAATGATTTAGAATCAAGCTCTACATACATCTGAGACCTTGATATGGCAAAATAACTCTGATTCCTAGTAATAGAAAACAGTCTATTTAACTAGATGGTAATTACTTTAGATGGAGAGTCTGGTGATATAGCATATTCACTTCTAGGTAGCTGAGACCAATTTAACTTTTAATATTATTTTAAAATTCCAGAAAATTAAGTTACTGAATTAATGACACATCCTCCCCTTTTTATTCGCCTTAGTCTTCATTTTGCGTCTACTGTTAAAACTCAATGAAATCCGCATCTGCTCATATCAAAAAGCACTACACAACCATAATCAAAAACATGAAGTCATAAAGATAAAACCATTTAATCCTGTTAAAGCCTCATTAAATCAAGGCAGTATTTATAGGATGGGACTTGATTCCCTTGTACACTAGCAAATCTGCAACCCGAGTCAATGTTCACGAATTAATTAGCAACTGCACTAAGGGCAGATGTTTGACTGACATTTCCCTTGATCTCTTCCCTCAAGGTTGCATGCTGTACAGTCATGCAGTTCCTTGCCATTAATCCTTAACCCCACCAGGACGTTTGTTTGCTTTGCTGAATAAGAGCAAGTGCATGAGCTACAAAACAAATATGCAGCATGCAGAGTGGTGCTCTTCTGAGATAATGTTTCTTGTATCAAAACATAGCGTAAAGAGGGAGAGCTTTGTATGGGCCATGTCTACCATCGATGTTTAGAAAAATCAAATCTTCGTTTTGGAGGACAGAGGTCATTTTTAAAATAGTTTTCACAACATCCCATCCAGAGCTTCAAGTAGGAAATGATAGGATTTTAAAGCTTGAGAGACTTGAAATATCTGACCCAAAGCCTTCATTTTTCAGTTGGGGAAACTGAGACACCAAAAAAATTTTATTTCTCCGGAGAGACCCAGCCCACTAATAGTTAGGCCAAGTCTAAAACTTCTAAATCAACTAAACTAGGTTGCGTTTTTATTCTTTTTTTCTATTGGTATTCTTCTGCTATAAACCCAGGATTTGACACATGACATGTGTTATTTATGACTTTGTTGGCAGTGATGATAAAAACATGTTTAGGTCTTGAATGGCATGTGAATAATATCCTCCTCAAAACACTGACAGTGGTCAAGACATAACTTCAAGTTCAAGTTGATGGGCTTTTAACTATCATGTCATCCACAGCAGTTGAAGTAGTAAGACACTTTTATAAGCTTCTATATATCACGCATAAGCACTTAGTTTTAATTTTTCTTGGCTGAGTTAGCTTTGATGTCTTTTCAAACAATGAGTCTGTGATATAGCAAAATAGTTTTGTTGACAATTAAGATCACAGACTGAAGGTATACTACCCTTTCAAGTGCAATATTAAAAATGGCCATAAAACACACTGCAGTCTGATTCTGATTTCTAGAGTTTCAACTGATATACTATTCAACTGGATACACCCTCTGCTCTCCAGACACTTTGCACAAACACTAACATGAAGCAGGGATTCAAATTATAGAATTTTTTGTTTTAAAGTGCATTCTTCTCTATCTGCTTCAAGTGTTTAATTTAATTATATGTATATATTTATACATACATATATATTCAATTATATGTATATACATGTTCATGTATGTGTGTGTGCAAGATATATATATTGAATTAATGAATCAACCTTGGGAAATTATTTACTCTTCTAGGTATACTAAAGAAATCAAAATAGAAATAGTAAAAATAATGAGTTATATGAATGGATAAATTATAAAACGGTTTAAAGAAAGAAAGAAAAAACTATTTCCAAAAACTTTTCATCCTTTAAATACCATTTTCAATGTTAAAGCAAAGCAGAAAATAATAGGAAAAAGATTTTAATTTTTTGTAATAATAGAGGAAATTGGCAGAAAAGCATTTTAAAGGTTTTTTTTCTTTAAAATTTTATTTTATTTTTTAATATAATGGAGAAAATATATAGGATATTTATTTATTTTTTTGAGGAAGATTAGCCCTGAACTAACATGTGCCACCAATCCTCCTCTTTTTGCTGAGGAAGACTGGCATTGAGTAACATCCATGCCCATCTTCCTTTACTTTATATGTGGGACGCCTGCCACAGCATGGCTTGCCAAGCAGTGAGTAGGTCTTCACCCGGGATCCAAACCAATGAACCCCAGGCTGCCCAAACGGAACTTGCAAACATAACTGCTGCACCACTGGGCTGGCCCCTAGGATATTTATTGTTAAAGTACTTATTTTGGATATTTAATATTGATCAATGGGCCACTAAAATGGCATGGCAAGTCTAAGTATTATTTTTTCTGTACTCAAACCCCCTAATCATAGAAGTCAAGTGAGCATGTTATATATGAGCTTCTTTTTTTATTTTTCTTTTAATGCAGAGGAGAGAGAAAGGACATGGGACCTTTGGAGAAGAATTATTCACAGATTCATTTTTGTAACTAGAGCAAAGATCAAACTTACCAAATTGTAACAATGTGATGGGAACCAAGAGAACAACTCTGAACGAATTTCAAAGGGAACTCAACAAGCTCATCAAAAATGGCACTTTAATAAGGCCTAGGACTAAGAGACAGAGATTTAAGGTTCATATTAAAGCACAAGCTGAATGAGTGAGACATTCAACATTGTTGGTAATAAATCCAACATGATCCTTGGCCACATAGTGTAAAGAACTACACTGGCTTTGGAACCAGGTTAGGTTGGCACCTTGGTCCCACTATCTACTAACTCTATGTCCTTTCAAGCTCCTTGTCCCAAGTCTTAGTTCTCGCCCCTATAAGAAACAAACAACAACGCTTACCCTAAGGGGTCAAGAGGAGAGTTGAGGGGGCCATGCAGGCAAGAGGCCCAATAGTGTACTGCCTGTGGTAGGAGCTTAAGTAAAGTGATTAAGGTTAGAACTGATGTCAAAGAAGACAACAGTGACTATAATGATCATATGGACAAACAATCTATGGGCTAGAGCAGGGAAGCAATCCTTCCACCAAAATTGGCATTTGAAATAAAGATAATATATAATGATATTGAAAGACATTCATGAAAAATTCCATTTCTGCAGAAGTTTCATCAATCTGACAGGGAAACCTATATGTTAAGTTTCCTCTGAAATCTCACAAAGAGAAAAGAAAACTATACTCTTGAAAATCAATTATGAAAAAATACAGCAATTTTTTGATACAATTTATTTTGCATTAAAAAATAAGTATATGGACCGGCCTGGTGGTGCAGCACTGAAGTTCACACGCTCCACTTCAGCGGCCTGGGTTTCTCCAGTTTGGGTCCTGGGTATGGACCTATGCACCACTTATCAAGCCATGCTGTGGCAGGCATCCCACGTATAAAGTAGAGGAAGATGGACATGATGTTAGCTCAGAGACAATCTTCCTCAGCAAAAAAGGAGAAGGATTGGTGGAGGATGTTAGGTCAGGGCTAATCTTCCTCAAAAAAAAAAGAAAAAAGAAGTATACATTGTATGAATGTTTGACATAATTTATTAAATTAACAGAAAGATTTTCTATGCCCATTTGTTCTTTTGCTTATTGCCCATTATTATGGTGATAAAATTTCTTTTAGATTTATTAAAAAAAAATTCAGATAGTATGTAATACCAGGAAAGTGGTAGCGGGAATTCAAACAAAGGTGAAAATGCTAAAGTTACTGTTAGTTGAACTGTTTTGTATAAAGCAACATTTTTCCAGGTTCAAAAGTCAATCCATTCATAATGAGAAATATGGAGCTCATATTACTAAATTATAATAAGCATGTAGACAATTTCACAAGTCAATATATCAAAAACAAACAAGGCAGCTCAGTAAAGAATACAGCTCGGGTGCTGAAACATAGTAGTCTGATAATGATGGGGAAAGTGTATCATTAGATTAATTGAGCAATTAGAAAAACTCACAGCTGCACTTTTTGACAACAGGAGAAAATATTCCTTCCTTATTAGGAAAATATTTGAAAGAATATTTAAATGCCTGCAAATAATATCTACCCTCTTAGAAACTAATCTCATATGCTGTAATAAAGAAAAAAGAAGAAAAAGAAAGAAAGAAATAACAACTCCCTTTGAGAGTAACAAGATTTTTGATTTGTATTTTGCCTGATGGAGACACAAGCCTACAATTCTACCACCTCATTAGTGGTTCAATTATGAAAACCAGTAATAAATATCTCACAACTGAACTAAAGATATGCATATAAAAGTACAAATATATAATACATTTTTGTGTATGATTATGAATAAAGAAACACAAAATCAAGACTATAAAAACAGGCCCTTGATTACTGTCTACAAGAGCTTAAAGTTTCTTAAAATACAAGGCCTTTTTTATCAGCTTTCACAATAAATATCCGATAAATAAATGCTTCTGTAAACTTCATTTTGGGAAAGTTTATGTCTGCCTCATTAACACAGAGACACTAAAAGTGTTGTCAAAGGACGCAGCTGTGACTTTTTCTGATTATCTAATTAGTCTAATAATATATTTCCTCTATCATTTTCAAACTGACACATTGATACACTTCAGACTCTCCAAAAGAGAGATCTTGGTTGCTTTAGCCAATAAATAATGGAATTTCAGCAGAAGCCTCATTTCTGGTAGACTGAGGTCCATATCTACAGTGGAAATCTTGGAATTTTATTTTTTATCTTAAAGTTTAAGTGGAGGAAACGTTCTTTAATTTGCCAAAATCTAATTCTTGTACTATTGTATTCACTTCCTTGTTTGTTATAGCTGAAAATTTATATTTCCTGAGGAGAGAGAAAATGTCTGATGAAACTGGGATAGTTCTTGGAAAATCCATGGAGAGAAATGTGTGCTTGAGAGTAAACATCATAGTTACCAGTAAATATTCCTTCAAATAACTTAATAAAAGTTATTGAGGTCTACTAACCAAATACTCCCTGATGTATTTCTCCTCATCAAAGCACCTTTATAATTATTGTATTAATATATTTTATTTGAGAACATCCTAGCCCAGCTTCTCTCTCTCCCCGAGGGCATGGTTCAGTTTCTTGATCTATGCTTTACAAGAATGCAATATTAGAAGAGGCGTTTCATAAAGAGAAAAGTAAATAGAAAACAATGATTCTCTTTGTAAGGTTATACAGAAAGATGTTCCCTATGAGATTTCATGTTCTGTTTTCCAGACTCAGTCAAATTAGATTTAGAAACTTTTCATTCCTACTTATGAAATCGATATTTGTTAAGAAAAATCCTCATGAATATATATTATGGGTAAAGTGGCATCCTAAAGCAAACATGGAATGTATTTAGTGATATTCAAGTTATGCCAAAACAATGGGAAAAAAAAAAATCCAGCACAGCTCATCACCTTGTTTCTCTTTCTCAGCCTATCCTCCTAACTTCCTAAAACAGCAGTTGCCCCAGCATTTGTGTGTATCAGAATCAGAGGTGAATTTGTTAAAAGAGCAGATTTCTGGGCACCACACCAGATAATTCAAATTCTCCGTAGATGAGGGGAAGAGGGTGGTGGCCAGATTCTAACATTTTGTGATAAGCATCCCAGGTGAGGTGAAGGAAGGTATTCCTCCGAGCACACTGGAATCTCATTTCCAGAACCCATTTCCAAAGCGTATTTTCAAAATTGTTGGGAGGGGAAAAAAAAAGAAAAAAGAGTAATTGGGGGACACTGCAAATAATTGTCGTGGAGCAAGACTTAAGGTAAAAGTAGAATAGTAACTGACCTTTAAAGCATACTGACCAAGGTAGAGAGAACATTTCCTTTAAATTGCTACATATTTCAGGAGAAAACAAAGAGATGCAAACCTCCTATTTAATTCCCAGTAGCAGAAGGAAAAGGTTATATACTCAGGCCATAGTCTGAACCTCTAACTCCCTCTCACTAAGAGAATATTCAGAGAGCATTCCGATGCCGGCCGGCCTCCCCCAGCTCCCCAGCTCTCCTCTGTAGTTTACATAATCTCTTTACTCCTGGCTATACACGCCTCCTCCGGCAAATTCTGAAGGCAGCTTTCAGATCTTGTACAAAGCCTCCCAGATTTATTACCAGTTTTTCTGCAAGGAGTGATCCTACTCTCTCAGCCAAATCCCTGCTGAGTTTTGTGGATATTCGTGAAGGATAAATACAGCATGTGCAGGACAAAGAAAATTTGCTCTTCCAATCACCGGGCTGGATTGCTCAGTTCCTGCTGACAGAAGGAGGCAGAAATGATACACTCGTTTGATCATGCCAAACTCTCTCATGCCTCGGCATGGACTTCACAGGCCAGTTGCCATGATTAGTATTTTAATCAGGAAGCAGCTCGACTGGGGGAGTTGAACAAGAGAGTGCTTCCTTTTCCTTTGCATGTTTACATCCTTTTATCTACTTTTTTAATCTAATTCTCCTTCTGAATAGACATGTAGAGAATATGCAGGAATCCAGATGGCAGTGGAAAAGTCACCGAGATGAAGATTCTGTTGAAAATGCTTTTGGTCCTTCCCACATCCACATGTCCAAAAACGCTCTAATTGCATTAAGAAAATATGTGATGCCATACAGCATCGAAAGGACTCACATTCAAAAAGGACAAAGAAGACTATTCCAATTTAGATACATTTCGAACTTGGATTGGTAATAAAGATGAGGCATTGATAATCTCCAAAAATCGACCTAGCTGAATTCAGTTTTTTCCCCAAACTTTGCTATACTTTGCTAACTTTCCTCTATCAGATTGACACATTTAATATAGATGTTTTTTAGCTTTCTTCTATAGATATAATCTGTAGAATAGATCATTGGATTAAAAGAGTCAACATATTAAAATATCCTATCTAAAGAAAGAGAATATTCATTTTGGTGGAAAAGCATGGAACAGAACGATTTTTAGTTTTAATCAAATTTCCTTTTCAATTTCTTTTGTGGCGAAAATATCTCCCTTCTATGCCCTCTGCCAGCTTGCCCCCACAGGGTTCCATGAACCTATATTTATAAGCCTTCCAATTACTTATTGTTTTATTTCCAGATTATTATTAGCTATAAAAATTGTATTTCAATACGTTTAGTTATTTTAGTATAAGTAACAGAAGATGTTTTAGAAAGAAAATGTATCATTTTATACCATACTCCTTCGCAGTTGCCCTTCATTGAAATTACAAAAATAAGTTTTTACTAACTTATACCCTGGAAAGGATGCAGTGTTCTTAATGTATGAACATTGTTTTCTAAAGTGAGACTTCTGTTTTCTAAAGCAAGTAATGTAATGAGTTTTGTACTTTATGTTTTCCTAGCCATAAAGTTATCAAATCATTTCATTATGAGGATAAATATTTTCCCATATTGGGGTAATAGATACATATTTTGCTTTGAACTTGAATATGGCTGTGTGTAATTAGAGATTCTCTCACGTCCTGTTCAAAATATTTGGACCCAAAGATAAGAAATCTGTATCTGGGCTCTGCTACTGCTATATACCTTTGTGGTCCTGTGCAAATGGAAATTATAGTCCCATGTAGCAATCTGGATGCTTTTGAGTAAAACTATGCAAATGCTTAACTAAAAGTGGTCTCCATGTTTTTTTTGACCTGCCAATATTTAGATATGATGTGTGGTGGCCATTTAGACAGTTTTTCCTTATCAGTTTCAAATTCTGTCTTCTGGCATCCTATTTGGTGGTCAGGAAATATGCCCTAGTATAGCAGAATGGAAGTACATGCTATATGGACCACCTCTGCAGGGACACCTATAGAAGTCAAAAGTTCCGTGGGCTGATCTCAGACATGACTGTGTAGCTTTTTTTGCAAATAACTGATTATATGGCAGAGTTAGGAATAAAGAGTAAACAACTTGTTTTGTGTAAATCCTGCCTACTAATGAGCTAATATCAGTCTTCCAAACACTTTCTACCTCACCACGCAGAAGGATAACAGGTAAGTAAGAGAGTTTATCTAAAAGATTGCCATAAATAGCAATGTTTGAGATTTAGGCATCCAGCTACCTCCACTTTGAATTCCTCTGGGTTCTCATTTCCATTAAATCTAACTTTTCTGAAGATTAATTTAGATTAAATCTTAGAACTGACATTTGAGACACCTGTCCAAGACTGTACTTAATAAATGATTCAATCCCTCCCTTGGCATTACCAGAATTCATCTCATCTCATGCAGTAAACAGCAAACATACCAAATAAACTCACCATGCATGCGTTTGCTTAGTTCTGGAAAAGAGAGTAGCATAGCAATTCAATCCACCAATCTTATTGTTTGGATAGAGAGCTTTAAGCTGATGATTGAGTTACCTAGTGACATCAAGTACCCATTTACTGGCAGGTGTTAGAATCCACTTTAATGACAGGGTTTGAGATGGGGAGCCCACAGAGCAGAAATTCCTGTATCCAGATGCCCAGTGAAATTTGGCCTGGCTTCCAGACCTGCCTTAACTGTGCCCACGTGGAATGCAGTAGGGTAGACAGCACCTGCAACTCTGCCCACTCACCCCTCACTGCAGAGAGTACAAAGAACCGCTCTATCTTACGTGGTGGGAGTTAGAAGCTTTGAACTTGGAGAAGCAATGGCAAAATAAACAGATGTTGTTGGTTCATTCTAATCAGGCACTTTTAATATTATTATGCCTTTTTAATTCATTTCTCCTTGATTTGTTGTGCCTACTCTCATGGTAAGCTTCTAGACAAACATGACTCTCTTACATGTAAATTAGGACTCACAGATTTAGGATTCCTATTTGGGTAGAAGACCTGTCTTTTCCCGTTCTTAGCAAGGTGACCTGGACCTCATTTTCCTCGTTTACAAAAAGAAAGGGTTAGATTAGATATTCTCTGAAGTTTGCTTTTTGAGCTAATACTCTACCAATTATTTTTTTTCCTGCCTCATATAGAACAGTGTGCTATTCTTTCTCATTTCCAAATGACTCTCTGTAGCCTGAAAAGATCTTCACTACCTTTTCCCCACCTACTCCTCAAGCTCATTTCTTACTCCTTATCCTCACTCCACTCCAGCCAGTCAAAGTGGCCTCACTCCTGCCTTTCTCAGGTCCTTAGCATGTATGATTTCCTTTACCTAGAAGGCTCTTCCCCAAATTTCCCTCAGAGGTGCCTTTCCTGAGCACCCAATCCATCCTAGTTTAGGTTTTCCCAAAGGCAGACCCTGAGACAAAGACTCAAGTAGACATAGCTCATTTGGGAGGTACAAGGAAACACTGCTACAAGAGTGGGGAAGTGATACTGGCAAAGAACAGAGCCAATAAAGAGCATGTGATTAAGCCAGCCACTGTTGTGGGCCGATGGAGCTCAAACCCGCTGAAAAACTGGGAAATACTCCAGAATATGCTTTGGAGTTATCCTTCATGAAGGTCGAGAAAGCTGGGGATGGTTGTAGACCAAGTCCTGAAAGTCACTGGTTAACAGCTTTTCTAGAGGGTGTGCATTCCCTTTCACTTCAGTTCTGCCATGTTCCAGGCCGGAGCAGCCTTTCTTTCACTTCAGAAAAATCCCAAAGACAAAGACAGGCAGGTACTAGCAGTTGGAGGTTGGCCTGAGCTTACTTCAGTGGTCAAACCCAAGGACTCTGTGCAGGGTACTGACAATGTCTGCTTCACTATCTAAAACAGCATCTTCCCCTCAGCCATTCTCTCTACTTGGTTATCTTTCTTCATATCACTTACCATTTCCCAAGGTTATGTTACATATTCCTTTATTTATTTTGATAGGCAATTTATTATAGTACTTGAAAGAATAAATCTCAAATCCAGACTGTCTAGCTTTGAGGCCCAGCCCACCCCTCTACCAGTTACAGATGACTGTTCCCCAATTTACTCCATAATAATAGAAACTTCCTCAGTGGGTTGTTGTAAGGTTTAAATTAGTAGTTTTATATAAAGCCTGGGAACTGTGCCTGGCACATAGTATGTGCTTTATTAGTGTCAGCTGGTATTGTAATAATTTGCATATTGTCTGTCTACCTTCAAGAATGAAAGCTCCATGTAGGACCAAACACTTTTTGTCCTGTTCATTGTTATTCCCCAGGGTCCAGCAAAGTAACATAACTGTTACTTAATACATATTTGCTAAATGAAACAATGGATGAAAGATACTCCTAAGAATTCAATTTTAAACATCAATTCTTACTCTACTTCCCCAAAGAACTCACCTTCAAGTAGTTAATTTCAATTTTCTACTTGCTTTCTAAGACTCAGTTTAAAAGTGTTCTACTTTTAGAGGAATCCTGCTCTTGCCTTCCTCCTTGCTCTCTCCAAACTGCCTAGTAGCCTCCCCTTATGTTTTATTACTTATGCCTTTATCAGACTCTATTATGATCATTTGCTTACTTGTCATTTCCTTGAGGATGCAAAATGTATTATATTTGGGGTTTTGTCCCTAAGCGCTTAGCCAAACACCAGGTGCTCAATAAATATTTGTGGAATGAATGAAGAAATTTGCCCAGCTAATGGTTTTAAAACATGGCAGCTAATTCTGCAAATCCTGTCTAGATCGCCCTCTGGTGTGTAAAGAGTAAACAGCTTGGGATCTTCAAAAGTGAGATGACAGTCCAACCTCCGGAAAATCTGAAATAGCCATAAAAGGACTAACCATTTTGTGTGCCATGGGTACAGGGGAGAATCACTGACTCCAGAATAGAGGGTCACCAAAAACTTCCTCTTTTGCAATATATCGTGGTAAAGAAACAGAAAAATTATATATCTTTAAGTGGAGAACAAGAAAGCACACTGCTCTTATCCACGTAGTCACTTATTTCAGAGGGATAATAAAAATTTCTAAGTTACTGCATACTGACGGTATTCTTTGTTTTCCCCTAGGTTTACCTAGCAACTGACCAATAGCCAGAACTGATGTGGTAAAAGATCCTGGAACAGAAGCATTTTGACCCTAAGTATTGCTCATTTTTTGTTTAAAAAATGACTTTTGTTATTGCTGTAGTTTCCAATTAATTTATTCAAACAACCAGAAATGACCCTGAATTGTTCATCTATATTCTGTCAAATTAAAGCCAAGTATCATGTTTCTATATATGCTAGATATATGTCAGCTGTATCTGGAGAAGCTACAAGTTAAACTGGTGGATGAAAAGTCTCCATGAAATTCATGAATACCCAGAGAATATTCCACAGTGACCTCGCATCGACAAAAAGGATGAAACATGGGACAAATATTAAATCTCCCTCTATCTATGATTCAGTTGAAAATGATTCTCATCTCAGAAGTCCAAAAGTTGGGTTGTTGTTCATTTGTTTCACACATGATTTTTTAATAAATTATGATGTGAAAAGCAAGAACATTTGTATCAAACTTGAAAAAAATAAAGCAAGTGGTTCTGAAATGAGGAGGCTCGAATACTCTGATTTCATTCCCTCTAGGCAAACTGATAATCCCCAATTTACTATGAAATATTTCTTCCAGCTAGTTTATTTCTAATTGGGCTCCTTTGTGTGTTCAGTTCCTGCAGGGTTAGAGAAATTGTCTGATCTCCTCACTGACTACTCCTTACTTCATCTCCAGTTTCCCACACCAATCTTCCTTTTTCTTACTTGTCGTAATACTTCTTCTAGTTCCGTATTCTCAGCCTCATTATAAATTCTTCTGGTATTTCTGTATCTAATGCCAATCAACTCTGACACATTTTTGCCTTATTTTATCTTCCAACTATTATAATCTAGAGAAAGAAGAAGATGTCTACATCTTGCTGTACCCTAGGTAATCTGTTCTTTTACTGTTTTCTTCCTTCCCTCCCTCCCTCCCTCCTTCCTTCCTTCTTTCCTTCCTCCTTCTCTTTCTTTCATCTATCATTAAAACAGCATGGTAATATTTTCCAAAATCACTATTCTATTTAACCCCTTAGCCTGTACATCAGGACAGACAAAATAAAGAAAACTTGTCTTTGCACCCTGAGTTCGACTTTAAGCCATATTCAACCAAGACGTCACCTCAGTCTTTTCCAATGCTTATTACTTTGAATTATTGTTTCATCTCTGCTATCAAAAGATTTAAAAATAAAGGGTCCTCTAGTAAGGGTGGGCTTATTTGTTAGTTGCACGGCACCATTTGCTAATGAGATGAATATTCCATTTATCTTTAAATTTCATGCATGTGGTACAAAGGACTGTTTGGTTCCAGATTATGTTTCTATTAATTCAAATAATTATTAACATGATAACTGAAACTCCAAAATTTAGAATAAGTGTAAATTAGGGGCTTTTTTAAATATAAAAGTTGCCTGTTTATGGTCCACCAACTTATTTTTCTGAGACATCTCACATAGTGTCTCTTACTATAATGAAACTCTCCTCAATGATTTTATTTATAAAACAATAGCCACAGAGATACATGAAATTTCATGGTTCAGTGATTGTCATCTAACCAAGTCATATAAGATTGAATCATCCAGGGTTAAATAAAACACCTGCCTTCAAATATATATTACCTGAGGTTTCTCTGATTTCAATCACACAATCGGTGAGCTGACCTCAGAGATGGCAGGATAGATGAAGAAGAAGAATTTGAGACACTGACTCTGTAACTGCTTAACCGTGTCAGCAAAACATTATATATTTTTACAGTTTAGATGGACCTTCCGGAACCAATAATATCTGAAATCACCAATTCAATATCTCAACACCTTGTAAGAAAAATATTGACTCTCTCATATATGTTATAGGATTAAAAACTAAAAATGAAATATATAGATCAAAAGAAGATAGTTGTCAAGAGATTTTTTACAGGTGTTTTAAATACAATTCTCCTGAGATGCATATATCTTGCTATGCTCCATTTACTCTTTAAGCAGCTCAATATTTTACACGTTATAGATTCACTGTAAATTTCTGCTGAATGAATTTATCAAGGACAGGTGTCTGCTGTTTAGTTATATTCATGGGCAAGACAAAGGGATGAAATTTCTACCAGTAACAAACGTGTCCAATTTTAGTCTCAGTCTTTGGCCCTTTCCTCTACAATCTCCACTGTATCTCTACTCCTGCCCCAGGACCATCGCTTTTTGTTCCAGTCACATCAAACTCTGGAAAAATCCCCAAAAACGTTATTCACTAATCCCTGTGTACAGCTTCCTGCTGTTGGCTATGCCTATTCTTTACATATTGGAAACCTGTGAATCTTTTAAGAAGGAATCTGTTTTTTCATTCATTCCATGATTCCTAATTATTCCAATCCAATTATTCCTAATTGGAATTTGTCAATCTTATGTCCCTGGCTCATGTATCTTGGTTTCCAAACTGCACTTAGCCACAGTATATTGCATATGATAAACAATTATTAAATATTTTAATACAGCAGGCAAAAGTCAGCTAAAGTTAAGGAGTAAATTTGTGAACAAATATCGTTAGTGTATTCTTGTGACTAAATATAATTAATTATGGAGAAAAAGCTATTCAATCCTGAAAAAAAGTCCAAATATTATTGCATAGGATGATACTTATAAAATAAAATCTGTAATGCTCTTGTATTTATTTTTATTCTTTTATAAACATTGTAGGTATTATTACGTGATTCCCAAAACACATAAATATTCACTAAGCCAACTTACTTAAGTAGCATATCTCTTCTTCCTTCTCAGAAAGTAAAAGGAAGAAGAAAAGAAAACAAAAAAAAAGGCCGAAACAACATAACTAGGAGTTAGTCCATGTGGGGACTGACTGACTGACACTGGCATCAAGGAAATCGAATTCTGTAACCTCGTGACCTCCGAAACTGCGATGGAAAACCAAAAACGGTGATCCTGTTAGTGAGTCAACTCGCCTCTCTTTAAAAGGCAAAGGGGAAATCTCTACACAGTAAAAGACCCCAGGACGCCATGAACTTCCAAAACTTTTAAGCAGTTTATACTTACATGCTAATTTAATCTGTATTCAAAATTATTCTTTAAATAATGAAAATATTTGAAATGCAAAAATAAGATATAATTGAACATGGTACATAAGAAAACTAAGATTCTGCTTGGTTATATATTTAATTTTATATTGATTTATAGCTATCTCCTTTATTCCTCACTTGCTGCTAAAACAATAACACATCTTTACTCTAAAAAGTTACACATTGTGAAAAAGATACTTTCATTTAAAGTACACTCAAATATAAATTTGGAATTTCTACTTATCCTAAAGGCACCTATTTTAAAAAAAATCAGTGTAATTCATTGGCCTCAAAATATTACTACTTACCATATGCAGCCTAAAAGAAGAAAGAAATCTTATATACTTGTTTCATAAATATGAGCCTTAAATATTGCCCAATGATGATATTATATCCTCAAATTATATTATGGCCTTTAAAAAATTCCATGGTAGCAGCTGAAAAGATAATCTTACTGCTTGTGATAATTTATTTTATCCAGACACTATTCTGAAAATCGCGCTACCAACTCAAAACTGGTGACGTTTTTGTTTATAACAATCCTAAACCTGCTTAGTATCGGTATGAAGATACAACACCTAGAGAGTTATTTGCTGTCCAGAAAATCCATCTTTGTGGTTAGAGTGACTTCATATATATATATATATATATATATATATATATATATATATATACCCTGTCGTCATCATACAGTTTAATCTCCAGACAGTGCCCTTCATTTGAAATTCTTGGGGTAAAGACTCGCTATAACACCCATGGACTGAAAAACAAGGTAAGGCCTATTGGATTTGAATCCCAGCTTGTCATATTTACCAGCAGTATGATCTTGAACCAATTACATACTTTCTGAATCTTTTCCTCCTCCATAATAAGGTCTATTTTGCAGGATTGATGTAAGAAATAAGGAAACCCTTTTCTTTTTTTCAGTGAAAGTATAGAATATAGTACATAGGAAGTACAGGATATCAGTAAATATTGTCATAGCTGGTTTCATCTCACTAACTAATATCTTCTGGGTTTTATTTTCCTCCATTATTTGTCCCTTTTCTACTTCCTTCCATCTTTTCTTAATCCAAGCCCTTTCCCTAACATAACAGATGTGACTAAAAGCATTTCTTCTTCTTTGCTCTGCTTATAATACCTTGTTTCACATATATAATCTTGAATATTAAAAGTAGAGGAGTTGTGCATTTTATACTTCCTGAAAAAAGTGTGTAATCTGGAATTTTCCACTGATAAAATTTTTTGTAGATGTGAGTTTTAATACATTAATTGTGCACAGAAATAATTGAACTTCACAATTCTAGGCTAGAGTACTTCCAAAAGCACCAGTAATCCTGGCACCATTGGCCAAGGGGCCAGAAGTTGCATCTGTTTTCCTCAGTACTTCTCCAACCTTGGGTAAACCCACTGCTTTCTTAAAATCTCCCTACTCCTCCTGTTTATTTATCTCTTCATTTATTCATTCTATCAACAAACATGCTGGAAGAGCCTTTTATGTGCCAATTACAGTGTTCAACAGATGAGATATAACAGGCATAGTCATGAAATCAGCCAACAGAGCTAATAGTCTCATGAAGAGAAAACCAACTGCTCAATTTTATGGCAGAGTTGTTAAGGGATATAATGGGCTAATTAAATTATTCTGTAAGGACTTGTAGGGGACACCTAACTTAGGTTTATGGGGTCAGGCAAGACTTCCCTAAAGAAGTGATGCTCAAGTTGAGATGTGTAGCAGAAGTGGGAGGAAGACGGGACACCAGGGATGGTTTTCTTCTATCTTCTACAGCCTCCCCAGATGCACTAATTATTCTGACCTTGGCTGAGAGACTCCTCTACCTCATGTTCTACCATCGTCCTAGGTGAATTCATCGTCCAGGCAGAAGGCCAAAGCAACACCCAAACTTTTATTTCACCTCCTCCTCAACACCAGTGATCTTTGCCTATTTCCTCTGACCAAACACATGGACACACCAATGACAAACTCCCTGCTTCGGAGGAAATCTGTTTCTCAGTATTTATCTTATTGAATTCTCTGAATATTTATGTTGCTTTCCTGGATTTAATTTTCCTTCTCTCACAAAAATAAATAGATAACTCCTGACGTTTCTTATACTGTTCTGTTTTCTTCATCTCAGAATCCTTTTTTCCCCCTTTGATCTCTTATTTCTTAGTCCTGCCCTTAAATGTCATTAATCCTCAGAAATCTACTCTTGTTTCTATCTCACCCAACATATTCTTCAGGAAATGGCTTCAACAATGATCTACATGCTGATGACTCCCAAGAATCTATTTCCAACTGAGATTTTACCCTTAAATTCTAAACCTGTGTTCATTTATGTTGCTTGGGTATTTCTCTTGAACATATCACTTGTGCCTCAAAGTGAAATTAGTCCAAGCTCATGATCTTCCCCCCTACTCAAACTATACTACAGCTTGTTTTACATATTCAACTGCTCCTTACCTTTGAGTAGTATCACTGTTGACCTTGTATTTCAATTCAGAACACTAGATAATAATCCTCACTTTTTCTTTTCCTCCACCACCCACATAGAATGAATGACGTTTCCCTACATCTCACCTGCTCAATATCTCTAGAGGCCAGCTACTTCTTACCAATCCCATTACAGTTCTCATACTTTGAGAGACCACCGCTTCTTGTTAGCATTATGTCATTCTATTTGTGATAGATCGATTTTCGTTCCCATTTACTCTTTACCTTTCTTGTAAGATAATTGTAGTTCTCACAACACTATTTCAGCCTTGGCCATTTGGCTAGCTTTGGTTAATGAAATGAAAATTGTGGCTTAGCCATAGTTTTACCTCTTTTTTTGTAAGGTAAACACAGGTAGAGAAAACGCACAAAGCATAAGTATGTGAATAAGGCAAAAATCCTGGTAACCACACCCAGATCAATAATTAGAAGTAGAGTAGCCATCTCAAAAATCCCACCCCAATTACAGCCTCTCTTCTCCTTGCCTACAAAAGTACCACCACACTGAATTTTATAGTAACCAATTCCTTATGTTTCTCTTTCTGTCTCTTTTGGCAAAGTTAACAGCCTTTCATTCTCAGTGCCTCAATGAGTTGAAAAATGGTGGTATTCTAATTCTCTCTTTTTATGTATTAGTTGGAATAATTTTACAAAGGAGATACTTTCCCTTTTGTACTATTTGATTCCGGGTGGAGTCATTCATATAGGAAAGATAAGATAAGTAAATGTTTAATTTTTCGCTTGACACCCACACATACCCACACACACACACGCTAAAATACCTTGAAAGTTCATGCTTATTTCCAGTTCAAATTCAGGACTACAGAGCTTCACTATACCACTTCTATATTATATCAGTGTCTCCTTTCATCTACACTGAGAATCCTGGTTCTCAAGAATACAGGATATGATATAATTAGAACAGATCATAATTACTTATTTTATTACTGGTATCACGTACAACAATCTCAGAATTGCAATACTAAAATTACCACCATGAATTATGCTACTAAAAAGAATTGAAGAAAACATATTTTTTGCATGCGTTATTCCTATTATTATCCTATTTTTTGTGGTTGTAGTATTTTCACATTATCAGATTATAAAGCCATTACAAACCATAATCTTTCCCTTTTAATCTTCATTAAATCTTAGTTCTACAAATAACTGTAAATTTAATGTTCTCTATCAGTCTTTAAGCTAATGCTTCCTTAATTATTATGGTTGTCTGAAGTTTTTTTGTTTGTTTTTTAGAGTTCTAGTGGGTTTTTGTTGAGACAAATTGATAAAAAACAAGATTTTACCAACCATCTTTTCTAAACTTTAGAAACTCAGCAGACTTTGGTCCACATATCTGTACATACAACATAACACATCTCAACAGAAATAGAGCTCCACTGGAACAGCTGCCAACTGTCAGAAAGCCAATTTTTCCTTTTCCCAAATGTTTTCAAAATTTTGAGGCTCTGCTGTTCACTTCTCAGTGGAACTGCTCCCTTGTGGCTAGGGACACTGAAATTCTCTCCTAATTTTACTAAACAGAAAATAAAAATCTTCAAGTTTTAGTTTTGTTTCAAAAAAGGGAACAGTGACTTTTTCTCCAGGCATCCCTCCCCGACCACATGGTGTATATATACCCAAACACATACATACACACACATTTTCTTGATCCATACATCCATTGTTTCCACTTCTTAGCTGTTGTAAACAATGCTGCAATGAACATGAGGGTGCAGAGATCTCTTTAGGATGGTGATTTCATTGTCTTTGGATAATAACTAGACATAGGTTGCTGGATCATATGGCAGTTGTATTACTTAGTTTTGGAGGAACCTTTACGCTGTTTTCCATAGTGGCTGTACAAATTTACATTCCCACCAAGAGTGCACCAGTGTTCCCTTTTCTTCAAATCCTCCCTAGCACTTGTTATTGCTTGTCTTTTTGATAGCAGTCATTCTAACAGGTGTGAGGTGATATCTCAGTGTGGTTCTACATTGCATTTCCCTTATTATTAGTACCTTTCCATGTACCTGTTGACCATTTGACTATCTTCTTTGGAAAAATGTGTATTCAGCTCCTTTGACCATTTTCTATCTGGATTATTTGTTTCTTTGCTATCGAGTTGTATGAGTTCATCATACATCTTTGGCTATTAACTTCTTAGCAAATTTGTGGTTTGCAAATATTTTCTCCTATTCTGTATTGATTGCCTTTTCGTTTTGTTGATTATTTCTTTTACTGTGCAGAAGCTTTTTAGTTTGACATAGCTTCACTTGTTTATTTTGCTTTCATGCTTGTGCTTTTGGTGTCATATCCATAAAATCATTGCCAATACCAAAGTCAAGCAACTTTTCCACCACATTTTCTTCTTTTAATGTGCTGTTAAATTCCGTTTGCTAATATTTGATTGAGAATTTTGCATCTATATCAATCAGAGATATTGGCCTTTAGTTTTCTTATCTTATAGTGTCAATGTCTAGGTTTGATATCAGCGTAATGCTGGCCTTGCAAAATGAGTTTGGGACTGTAGCTTCCTCTTCAATTTTTGGGAAGAGTTTGAGAGGGATTGGTGTTAATTACTTAAATGTTTGACAGAATTCACCAGTGAAACCACCTGGCACTGGGCTTTGTTGGGAGGTTTTTGATTATTGACTCAACCTCCTTACTCATTATGGTCTGTTCAGATTTTCTATTTCTTGATTCTATTTCTTGATTTCTATGATTCAATCTTGGTAGGTTGTATGTTTCCAGGAAGTTATATATTTCTTCTAGATTATCCAATTTGTTGCACAAGGTCTCAGGCTGTGCTCTTTCATCCGGCAAGGAGGCAAAACTGTGTCCAGAGGCGGGGCAGGGCCAAAGGCTGGACTTTGCAATCAGGTAGACCACTGGATGTGTTCAGCTTTTGAGAAAGATCTCTGGCTGGGCTTTTTGGTTGGAAAGGTCTGTATCTCACAGTTGGGTGGGGCTAGAAACTATACTCCATGGTTGGGCAGGGTTGCTGTCCTGGCTCCCTAGTTGGGTGGGGCTGCAGGCTAGTTCCGCAATTGCATGGGGTCACTGACTGGGCTCCTGGCCTGAGTGAGGCCATAGACTGTGTTGAGCAATTGGGCAAGGCTGTAGGCTGGGCTGGGCTGTTGGGCAGAGCTGTGGGCTCAGGGGCTAAGCAATATTATAGGCTGGGTTCCGAGGCTGTCCAGGGTCACTGTTCAGGTTCCCTGATTATGTGGGGCTAGAGGCTGTACTCAACAGTTGGGCAAGACTGCTGGCTTGGCTTCCTGCACAAGATCCACTGTAGAACGGGATTTCCAGTTGCCTGATTCCCTGGTCAGGCTTCCTGGTCTGGAGGGACTGTAGGCTACACTCAGTAGTTGGGTGGGGGTTCAAATTTTCTTCCCAGCCTGGTTGGAGCCATAGAACAGGCTACGTGGCCAGTACAGCTTGTTGACTGGGAACCCAAATCAGATAGAGTTTCCCACCGAGCTGCCTGGCCAGATGGGGCCACCGATTCAGCTCTGAAAATGGGCAGAACCCCTGGATGGGATCTCCACCCAGGTGCTGTCACAGTTGCAAGGAGGAATGCTTCTATCAAGATCTGAGTGCTGGTTGCTGTAAACTCCATCCCCCCCTTCTCAGTTTCTACCTGATTTCCAGCGGTCAAGTCCTACAGATTCCACCAGTGATCCCTGTGAGCCCTCTTTGGGCAGGTCCTCCAATGCCATAGGAGCTGGAGGCCCACTTTGTGCTCTCTTTTTCCTGATGGAAAAATCATAGGCCCAGAGAGGCACTTTTGGTGTGGTGCTGCACCTGCCTAAGAGGACAGTGATGCTGTCAGAGTGTAGCTGCTCCTTTTATCCTTCTAATGTGATCCTCCTCAGTCTCAGTGCTCTGGGGTGGTGCTTCAGCCTCACCTCTGGGTTCTGGGATTTTCACAGTCACATCTTCTCTATAGATGGTTACTAGTTGGTCTTCTTGTGAGGGACACTGAAGTCAAAAACAATCTGTGTTATCATCTTGATGACATCACCTCAGCAAGAGTATCTTAATGTGAATATTATTGAGGGTCCACTCGATATCATTTTTGTCTGTCTCATATTTTTTCCTATTGGCCACTACCCTTGCCCATGTGCTTATGGTAGGGCTGTCAATTCTGTGGACCTCTTTACCAATCAAAGGTCTGCATCAGCCAATTAAGGCTCATCGAAGCCTTAACCCCCAAGGTGACTGTATTTGGAGATAGGGCCTTTAAGGAGGTGATTAAGGTTAAATGAGTTCATAAGTGTGGGGCCCTAATCCTACAGGCCTGGTATCTTTATAATAGAGGAACAGACACTAGAGCTCTCCCTCTGCTCACAGACAGAGCAAAGGCCATGCCAGAACACAGTGAGAAGGTGGCCGTCTGTAAGCCAGGAAGAAAGGTCTCATCAGAAACCAACCCTGCTGACACCTTTATTTTGCACTTGTAGCCTTCAGAACACTGAGAAAAATTTGTGTTGTTTAAGCCATCTAGTCTGTAGTATTCTGTTATGGAAGCCAAGCAGACTGATGCAAATGGACATGTTACCAAAGTAGACTGTATTAGAGTGTAACGACATTGAGGGGGATACGGTAATTCTCTTTTTCTGGAATCACTAGCTTTAAGGACAAAACCTTGGATCTTCTAGAAGCCCCTATTCCTGATTCAGTGGTACAGAAAGCCTACAAATATATGTCAAAACTGAGTGATGGCGACACAGAGAATGGGGAGGGAAGAGGGAGTGGAGACAGAGAATAAGAGATGGAGACAGACAGCTGAAACATTGTTTGAAATTCTAGATCCAGTCACGTCAGAAGCCAGTGACACCACTGGATTTCTTAGTTATATGAACAATAAATGTCCTTTCCTTTTCTTTCTTCCTTCCTTCCTTTCTCATTTTGTTAAGCTGATTTTGGTTGAATTCCTGTCTCCTACAATCAAAGGAGTTATGACATGTGTATAACGTTTGTGTTTCAACCAGGCCTTCCCTACATACTCTCAATAAGAACAGGGAGTGAGAGCACAGAATGAGTTGACTTAGTTCACAAGAACAAGAGCAATTAGATAGCTATTTAGGAAGGTGGAGCGCATGGGTTTCATAACATATTCTTACACGATGTTTGGAATTACTGAAGTAAATTAAGAGATTGGTGAGGGAATAAAAGAAAACAAGAATTCTACTATAATCAGATTTTGTTATAAAAGAACATTTTTGGTAGTTCTCCAGAGTCTGGAAAATACACATCAGAATTATGTAAACTTTAAACCCATGTCTTTGGGCACTGTTATCATTAAAGGGGGAAATGCTTCTTTGTCAGCATTTTTTATACAACTAATAACCCTCCATACCATTATACTCACCTTTCATTAAGGCAGCTAAATAATTGCTTTATTTGCATATTTATACAATGTCCACCTCATTATGGATATTCAATGAATCCTTATTAATAGCATCAGTATCAAAAAAGAGGGAGCCAAAATCATGATTAATAAATGGTAAAACAAATTTACAAAGACCTGTAGTAATTTCCTTTTAATTCCCTAATCCAAAGCAAAGATTTTGAAACAATCAATATGGTTTTTAAACCTCTACAATAAACAAGCAATCATCAAATTTACAGGCAAATTACTACTACTAGCTAACACTTAATGGACATTCACTACATGCCCTTCAGGATGTTAACAGCTTTACATATTTTAACTCATTCACGTCTCACAATAACCCTGATTCAGATATTATTATCTCCATTTACGTTTGAGGACACTGAGTTATAGAAAGTTCAAGATCTTGCACAGTATCATACAGTTGACATAATTAGGATTTGATTCTCAGCAGCCTGAAAATAAATTATTTTACCCATTACACAATGAGGTTTTAGAGAGAAAGATAACCTGGTGCACTCCCTTTACGTTACAGCTGAAGAAATGAAGGCCAGGTGAGAACAAACGACTAATGAAGGTCACATGTCCAGGTAATGATGGAACTATGACAGAAGCTCCCAATCCCTAGATTCCCAATTCTGAACTTTTCCTGCTGTGTCTGTAATAAACAAAGTTCCCCAAACCAAAATGTATGGTGATTTCACTCATGTAGGGATCTAAAATTTCTCACAATTTTAATGTGGCTTTATAATGTTCAACTTGGCTAGAAGGAACATTTTCCACCATTCTTTTCTTGTATGTTTCTGATTAGGGTAGGACACAAGGAGATTCTTCTATGAGATTTTGAGAAAGGAAACTAAACGGTAACCATTTTGTAGCTCACGCAAATTGTCACTGATCTGCCTACTGACCTCGTTAGTGCCGGTCTATAGCTCGGTCTACAACTGCTCCACCTTTCCTTGCATCTGCCCTCAGCATTTCTGACTCCTAGTCCAGGTGTGTGTGTTTAGCTACATCATCAAAAACTCTGGCTTCTGTAGAGCACCCATGCCAAAATCTTCAGAGGCAGCAAGAGCTGTCACAAGTTTCTATCTGCTCTCATGGGTCTCCAGCTTGTTCTTAATCTCCCCTAACTTTACATATATTTTCCATTCCCAACTGTCTTCCCAGCCACTCTGGTCATTATGCCATGGATTCATGAATAAAGTAGCCCTTATGATAGTGATGGAGGATGTTCGTAGGGTCAGCAACATGGATTTCCACTCACTCAGGCCAATCTACTACTGTATGCTCCTTTTGCCAAGACCAGAAACCAACACTGAACAATTATGGCAGCATTTCCTGAAAGATCAGTCAGATAGCTGGTGCCAGGTTAATTATACTGGACCTCTCCTAACATGATAGGCACAGCACTTTGTTCCTATTGGAATAGACACTACTTTGGTATAGATTTGCCCTCTCTGCTTGAAGTGCCTCTTCCAAGCTACCATCTGCATATTTACTGGCTATCTTATCCACAGTATTCCACATAGCATCACTTCTGACCAAGAAACTCATTTCATGGCAAATAAAATACAGAAATACACTCATGGCCATGGAATTTACTGATATTATCAAATTCTCCATCATGCTAAATCAGTTTGCTTGATGGAATGATGAAATAGTTCTTTGGAGTCTTAGTTACAGCACTACCTAGGTGGTGACATCTTGCAGGGCTGGAGCAATGACCTCCAAGATAAAGTATACACATGAAATCAGCATCCAGTATATGATATTATTTCTCTGATAATCAGAAATTAAGAGATAGAATTAAGAGTGGTTTCTCTCGATATTATCCCTAGTATTCCACTACCAGAATTTTTGCTTTCCGCCCACACAACTTTAGATTCTGCTGACCTAGAGATCTTAGTTCCAAAGGAAGAATGCTTCCACATAAACTAAATTCCCCAAATCAAAAATATATGATAATAATTTTAATCTCAAGTGACCTAAAAATTCTTACAATTTTTTTTTTTGAGGAAGACTAGCCCTGAGCTAACATCTGTTGCCAATCCTCCTCTTTTTGCTGAGGAAGACTGGCCCTCAGCTAACATTCGTGCCCATCTTCCTCTACTTTATATGTGGGACACCTACCACAAGCATGGCTTACCAAGTGGTGCCATGTCCGCACTCGGGATCCGAAATGGTGAACCCCGACCTGCCAAAGCAGAATGTGAAAACTTAACCGCTGTGCCACTGGGCCGGCCCAAATTCTTATAATTTTAAAGTAGCTTGGCTAGTTATTGTTCAACTGGGCTAGTCTGAAATATATTTTCCAGAATTCTCTTTCTTGTATGTTTCTGGTTAAAGTGGCCCACAGGGACATTCTTCTATGAGATTTAGAGAAAGGAAGTGAAACAGCAACCAATATGTAGCTCACACATGTTGCTGATCTGCAGACTGACCTCAGCAGACACAAACTGATTCCCTTGAACTGCAAGGTGAGCCTGCTATCTAGCCACTTTAGGATCCTCATGACTCTGAGTCAACAGGCAAAGAAGACAGTTACTCTCCCGGCTGGGATTACTAATCCTGACCACAAGGAGAAATTAGGTTGCTACAACAAATAAGGGAGAGGAGCATGTCTGTAATGGAGAAGATCCTCTAGGTGTCCCTTGGTACTCCCATGTTCTGTGATTAAAGTCAAAGGAAAACGAAAACAACTCAATTCCAGCAGGCCTGTTAAGGGCCGTGAACCTTCAGGAAGAAAGATTTGTGTCACGGTACCAGGTAAGAAACTATGACCAGCTGAGATGCTAGCTGAGGAAAAAAGGAGTATGGGACGAGTAGAGGAAGAAAGTAGCTGTAAATACCCTCTATGACTACATGGCCTGTTGTAGAAAGAAGGACTATAATAGTTATAAGTATTTATTCCTTATTTTGATATGAATATGTTTGCATATTATTAACCAATTATTTTTTAATTTTCTTCATTTCTCTTATTATGAAATATAAGATGCATTAATAGTAGTAAAATTTATATTTCAGCATTTAAATTACAAGATATCTACCTTGAGGTATGAATTAGGAGCAGAATGAATATCAAGCAAAGACAAAAGAAGGACTTCGTATCTTCTTAGGAGGAAAAAGTGAGCTTATTTTCACATGTACTTAGGATAATTATATCATATTAGGTGGAAACTTGATTTTGTCATTATCGTTATTTGGAGGCTAAGTACGGTTTAAAGAGATGTTTATGGGTGCCAAGTTGATAAGGAGTGGATTATGTTGACTCTGCAATGTGTAAGCTTGGCTATGCTGAATGACATTGCCCAGAATCCCTTTCCCTGTATATCTCCACTAAGGGTGAGTGACTTGGACAGCGGAAATAAAGCAACAACTATTTTATATCTTGGACGTATTGTTGTTCTGGTTCCTCAGCTTATTGTTATCTATACATATCTACCAGTTTCTTTCTTTCTGTCTGTCTGTCCGTCTATCTATCTACCTGCTTACCTACCTATCTATCTAACCTATGTATTCATCCATCCATTTCCAGTGGTTCTGATTCTCTGATTGAACTCTGACTGATACAAATAGACTATAAATAAACTGCATGCAATTAAATTGACCTCATATTTCATTAATATTGATAATATTAAATAAAACAAAAATATGTGTCATTTGGCCAACAGGATTATATTCCACTACCACTGCAGTGTCTCATTTTGTCAACATATATCTACAGATTTGAAAAGCATGATTGAATGCACCAATGACTTAAAATAACTTATGCCAGTTTACTAAAAACATCTAAACATATAATCAGACGTAAATATATCTCTAATGATACTGCCACTGTTTTAACAGCATATATTTCATAGTAATATCTCTTTTCCTGTGCTCAATGCAATTATATGAAATAAATACTATTAGTAAGGCCATTTTACAGAATGAGGAAACTGAGGCTTAGAAATTGTTCATTTTCCTCTAAACCGCATAGCAAGTAAATGACAGGATATTTGAACATAGGATATCTAATTCCATATTCTGCTCGTTTATATTCAAAATGCTACATTGCTGTTTAGAGTAATTAATTGAATTTATTTACTATTATTGAATTTATAAATTAATGAGTTTTATTGTGAGAATCAAATATAACATTGCACAGAGCCTCAAGTTTATAGGTCTTCAATATGTGTCCTTGGCAAATCTTGGTTGTTGATGTTATGATTATCATTATTAATATTTTAATCTGACAGCTCTTGGCATGATAGTCTCATAATTACTTTATGTATCTTGTCATGTCTATTCAGTAATACTGTAAACCCAGCAACCAGAGGGCAGCGAATGTGCAGTAGATCAGTCCTTTGGATTTAGACTGACTGGGCTGAGCCATCATCACTTGCCAATCACATGTTCTTGATACAATTAAGTTTTAAAAGCTTTGGTTCCCTCACCTGTGACCGGGGCAGAATAGTAATAATTACCTTGTAGTGCTGTCGCTTGAGTTTCGTTCTTAGAACAATGGGAAGCCACTAATGTGTTTTAAGTAGTAGAATTTCTATCTACCCTTTTAAACAGTTTCTCTGTCTTCTGTGTGAAGAATGGATGGTTGAGGCAAAACAAGAGATGGGAAAAGTAATTAGCAGGTTGTAGCATGTTCAGGGAAGAAGTGGTATTGTCATTGATAGGATAGTGTCCGTGGAGTTTTTGCTTAGTGGTAGAATTCACAGGCCCTGGTTATAAGTGGACAATAAGAGAAAGAAATTGAGAAAGATCTCCAGGTTTCTGGATTAAGCAACGAGGTAGATGACATTGAACTGAAAACATAAACACTAGAAAAGGAGCCTATTTTGGTATGTGGTGATGGTGAGAGAGGTACACAAAATAAAACTTTCTCACTTCTCTTCTATTGCTCCCTGGAGTATGAACTTTATTCCTGTGCTTTATTTTTATGAATATCTATATTTTCAAGTCTGAGAGTCTAGCACAATAGGCTAGTGAATAGAATATTATGGGAGGGCCATTTTAATAAATGATCAGATATTTTTTAAAAAAACAACTCTTTATTGGATATCTATTTTTTAAACAATCTTACAGACATTGCTCTCTAATTTACTATTATTTTCTTTAAGGCTCTAAATGGAAATATTTCTGCAACAACTCAGTTTTACTGTTTTCAGATCACCCCTATTAAAGAGAGCTCCGGCACTTTTCTATATGAAGGAATGATTCATGCTCTTTGCTTTAAATCTCACTATTCTTCAGCTTTCAGGTAGATTGCTACCTGAATACTATTTAGGGTACATTTTTTCTCTCTCTTGAGTAGTTTCTTGCCACTGCAGCCACTTCTGCAAAACTTGCTGGGTGTCTTAAATCACGCAAACGCTCAGATTACTCCCATACGTGTAAATAAAATGACTCTCTGTTGCTTAACAAAAAATATCTAGTTCGTTCATGTATTTCAGAAACAGCAAATGACATGGTATGAAAAGATTATATAGGAATCGATGGAAAATTAGACTTCAAAGGAAGTCCATAGATATTTTTTGCATATTCTATGAGCCAAAAATTGGGAAATATACGGGACTTGAGAAATACAATATCAAGCAAAAAGTCATGAGGATAAAACATGCAATACCATACTGTCTTTAAAAATGCAGATATAAGTTTATTTTAGCACCTAGCATGTGCTTGATCATAGCACTTACCTCTTAAATAACTAAGTTGAGACTGTGATCACCTTGATGCCAAGGACTATGATATTTAATTTTACATATACTCTTCCCGGACAAAATAGATGTTCAAGAAGCATTTGTTGACAGGGTGAAGTGCAGATTGAGACCTGATAGTATTAGAAGTTTTGTATATTCAATTACAGCTGCTCACATGTCGGTAGCATGAAACAGCTTGTAATTGTCAGGAAGATGTTGTTATCTGCCATTTGCTAAATGGAGCACCAGCTTTGCTTAGAGTCTCTTGCTCTGTTTTCTGTGGAGTGATGGAACACTTGGAGTTTGTCAGCTAGCATGGATAAATTTGTCATTGGGCATAACCCTTTCTGGGTCATTCAGGTGTAGGTTAAAAAGAAAAATGACTGTAATGCTGGTGAAAGGTATATTCATTTGGCAGCCCTCAAGCTGAACTCAATGTACTGAAAGCAAAGCCTTTAGTCCAAGCTTCCAGGGAACCCTTTACCCCATTGGTCCTCGCTCCTGACCTAACATCCATCTTAAGAGGTGAAGCAAGAGTTCATGTCCCTGGCTCCTTCAAACTTGGAATTATAGCCCAACTCCCAGTCAGGCTGTCAATTACTGCCAATTTACAGGGCCAAGGGAAAAGGCTTTATGGCCTCTTAGAAGCAGAGAAAGAAAAGAAAGAAAAAAGATGGGGTGAATATGAGCTTGGGAGATGCTATCATATGCTATGCATATTTTGCTTTGCCATTAGTTAATTTCCTAAAGCTCTCTGCCTTGTAAAAATCTGCTATCACACCGACAGCTAAAGGAAGAAATATTAAAGGGCATTTGCTGTTCATTTCCAGTTGTGGATAAACTAAAACTTTCCCCAAAATGAAACCTATGAACCAGTGGATCTCAAAATTTAGTGTATATTAGGATAATGGGGAGGGCTTGTTAAAATTTCCTCAGAGTTTGACTCAGGAGGCCTAGGATGGCATCCCACCATTTGCATTTCAAACAAATTCCCAGGTGAGAATGATGCTATTGATCAGGAGACCACAACTGAGGAACCATTGTGTGAAACACTACTGTAAGATTGAGTTTTAAGATCATTTTGTTCATCAGTTGATAAACACTGAACATGTACTTTAAACCTTAAAAAAGTGAACAAACAAAAACTAAGTGAAAGAAGTGTTGAATCCAGAATATGGAAGGTACATTACACGAACTGAATCCATAGGGCAGAATTGCCTTTTCTGTGTCCACACATATTCTAGAAGAAAACGAGGAGGAATAAGATGATAGGCATGCCTGACATTAAAGAAAAGATTATTCGTGCCTACTGCAATGGAGAATTTGTTTAAGGACAGTTCATGGGCATGATAGTCTGACCCTTCAGTGAGCTGAGTTCATGAAGTTCTTAGCTGTTGGGTAAATATGTGCAAATGAAGTACAGTAGATGATAATACAGGCAGATGTCATGTAAAACGGTGACATATCTTCTACCATTCTCAGAGGTAAAGGACAAAATGTACGACCTAGCCTTTCCTAAAGTTTCTTTTTGATTTTTTCCTATATATATATATATATATATATCTTCTCACTTGGAGAAGGTAACCTAGTTGTATAGGTATAGGTGATCTGGAAGGTAACCTGATTTTAAAAAATGGTATGCTTAAGTTTTGGAAGAAGATACTATAGTTGACATTAGTAGTTCTCAACTGGGGAAATTCTGACCCCCAGAGAATATTTGACAAGGTCCATAAATGTTTTTGATTGTCACACTAGGGAGGTGGTACTGGTATCTAGTGGGTAGAGGCCGGGGATGCTGCTAAACATTGTACAATGCACCAGACAGCCTCACACTACAAAGAATTAGCCAGCTCAAAATGTCAATAGCGCCAAGGTTGAGAAACCCTGGTTCACACCCAGGAAATACATGGACTGAAGAAAATCCATCTCTTCCCATGATGCCTTGGATGTGAAAGAAACATGATTAGACTATAGTACAGGATTAGAGAATCTCTCTAGAAACTTGGCCACTCCCTGCTCCACCCGCATGGTTATAGACTTGGCATCTTGCAAACATACACGTGAAATGAATATGTTAGAAATAAAATTAAATTCCCATCTAACATAGAGTATAATTTACCTATTTCTTTGTTTTATTCATTTTAATAGTACTCATTGTTATCAAATATAAAAGACTCCAATTGGCTCTTATCATGTCTCCTTGGTGGTGACACTAACGACTGCCCTCCTGATAGCGCTACTAGGACTGACAGCCAAAAATCCTCAAGAACAATCTTTGCGTTGACACAAGCAATTGAAGTTTATTTGTCTTTTGCAATAAAGTTGGCATATGAAAAAATTATAAATACCAATTGCTCAAATGAAAGCATTTTGAATAGACTTCTCAGCAGAGTGATTTTTTTTGCATGCTTCAATGACAATGATTCTTTTTTTCAGTCAAAGTGAAAGTGAATCAATATTTATGTCATGCAAGAAATCCGACTAATGCTAGGAATTACTGAATAGGCAATTATATTGCAAATACAAAATTAACAAAATAGTGGTATAATGCAGGAAGCAAGTGAAGTAGTCACACAGTAGAACCAAGTGCATTTTAAAGAACCGACTGATTTGAAGCTTTTCCACAAGCCGTTTTCAAACTTCCTTTTGATATTCATAAATTCAAATTAAATAATAGAATTGATGAAAGAAATAAGAGATGTCTTCAAGGTATCATCTTTCAACATAATATTCTTGGGTAGTTTAGGACTACAAACAGGGTGGCAGCTTTATCGACTTTAACAGTGAGCTTCAGGGAACAAGGTTGAAAAGTATGTTCATGAGAAAATATGTCAAGTTCAGTAAATGCTTAACATATCATAAGTAAAGAGTTATCTTTTATAAAGGCATATATATTTGTCCCCTACTCCAAATTCCAACATAAATTTATTAATCTATAATAACTCCTTTCCTACTGTGGAACTGGAAAAAGAATACGACAATAAAAATCGTTCTTCTTTGAATTTACCTACTTGGTGATTATAATTGTCAAATTAGTTTAACAAATTATTCCCATAACATTCAGCACAGGATCTAGCATTCATAAGTAACAGATAAACTGCTGAGTCATACCACTGTATACATGATTCTGCTTATTTATAAATTTTTATATTTGTCTATCTGTATGCATATCAATATACAATTCTATACATTGATTTTTTCTAAAATCACAAGTCATTTTTATTACCTAGCAGAAGGTGCACAATAAATTATACTTTACTTATGCATCCATTCCATTGATAACAATTTTTGGATGCCTTCTTTTTTATTTGCTAGGGGCTCTTCCAGGCACTTAAGATGACCAACGCCATGATTTGGCTATGACTTTCCCAGTTTTAGCACTGAAGTTCCATGCGAGTTTGAAAGGAGAAACTTATACAGAAAGTTATATAACCTTTCACTCCATCTAGTCATAATGTCGAGTTTTGTAATTCAATGGGTAGCACAGTGGAGAAAAACATCATATGTGTGTAAGTTTACAAAGCAAAAGCAATTCCAAATACATTGATCCAAATAATCCTGAAGCTGAGTTCTATGAAATCTTTGAACACAATTCTCCTTAAACCTTTGGTTCTAAACATCAAGCAAGTGATACAGGAATTACAGTTGACTCAAAGTCATGGATTCAAAGCTTGTAGTCTCAGGTTATTTATTCTGTTCAATATCCTCCGTATTTATTTATGTTTTCTCTGGCCTCCAAACCTTCAGCTTTCAGTAAAGAAATTGTCACAAGTAGCTTTTTGTATTCTACCCAGAGAGCCCATGTCCTACTGATTCTAGGTTTACTCTCTTCCTAAATCTTAACCTTTCTCCTACTCTGCACGTCTAAAATCACCATGAATTCGCAGGAAAACACAGAGGCAAAATAAATGGCAGAGTTGGTAATAGAACAGCTGAGCATTCATTACAAAGTCAGATCAGTTCTTTGTCATTTAAGGAGAGGAGACAGGAGAGACTGACATTAAAATACAGTTCATTAAAAGTGAATTTTAGCCTGGCCATTTACAGTGCCAAACATTTGGAGACTATTCTAATTTATATTGGAATGTCTTCAAAAATATTTGAACTCCTAACTAAACACGAGGGAATTGGTAAGTAGAAGGCTTTGGTGTTTGTACTGAAGTGACTGATCTATTTATTTTTCAGAACACTGCCATATATCAGCCTAAGTACCCTTCAACACAAACTCAGTTATGCTTTTCAGAAGTGTTAGTTTCTTCTAGTCTTCAGTTTTTACTTTACCATTTGTGCTGCAACATGTGTTGACAAACAGTTCAGGGAAATAAGTGGTTCAGTAAATTAAACCAATCCCCACCGCTCCCTCCCAAACACACACACACACAGAGATGGTTCGTCTTTATCTTAATAAAAGACAGAGAATTAGAGCTCGGTAAGGGACATGGTGCAAGGGTATAAATGAATCCGACGTAATGGATGGCAAAGCAAAACTGTCCCTTCTTGTCCTCGCAAATCTAATCTATTTTAGGAGCTCCCTCAAACAACAGTCATGTTTGCCTCTCCATCATTTGTGTGAGGCTTTTATTTACATGATGATTTATAACATCTTCAGCCTTCACATTTTTTATTCCTTATAATATCTCTCTGGATATTTAAGTAGCAGCTCTTTAGAAAGTGAAAATAATCTTACAGTCGGCTTTGGGGAGTATGTGAGTCAACAGCGAGATAAATGCCAATTCGTAAGAAAAAATAGTACCTAGGCAAGGATCAAAGGCTGTTTGACTTCCAGTTCCTGTCCACTATTGATATACAACATCTTATTCCCCTAATATCCCTTTTCTCCAAGAAAAAACAAAAAACAAAACATCACAACTAGATCTTGCTCATAGTTTCAGTAGCCAACTTTAATTTCATCTTCATGGTGAAGACATACCGGGTCTTGCCAGTCAAGGTAAATCAATCCTTCCCCTGTTTTCTCTCACCGGGCCACTCAAACCTCTTAACCCCCTTCCCGACTGCAAATGGTTTACACATTTTTCAAGGGCAGAGACTTTGTGACTTCAATGTATTTCCCAAATACCAAGCGCAGTGACTTACCCAGGACAGGTGTTCAACAAATGCATGAGATTAGGACAGTATACAGAGGATCATCAGAGTTAGTCAAGGATGATTCTTGTTTACATTTTATGTATAGTGTCATTTACATTACAGGAAAAACGGAGTTTTAGTTGTGTACGTGTATTCCCTCCTCCCAATATTTTCTTTACAAACAGATTGGGATTCATCATAAGTTACTATCAAGTTTATTCATTCATTTAACAAATCCTTATTGATAACTATGCATTCATATAACGAGTACTATATGCCTTAGCTGTACTATGTTTTATAAATATGACATTGAGTAGAATCCAGATTTCAACTCAGATCTGTCTGAAGCTTAGTCTCTTTAATCTCTATCCTTTTTGTCTCCCAAAACTTGGGGCTGATTCCAGTATGGTAAACTATACATCCAGTCAAATTAGTTTGTTATATATTTTGTTAGTGACAACTGAAATTTATATGCATATTTTCTTATTTCTATTTTTCTTCTGTTTCAGATTTCCCCCTCTATATGATCCTTTCCAATGCTAAGGATGACACATAATCTGCTTATAAAATATTTATAAATATAGCAGTCAATATTACATTTTATTTGTATCTATATTCAGAGCTGGTATTTCTCCAGGGAATGCTGATATGAACAGACCGTTTGTTTATATCTGCTGTCAATTCTTATTGTCTAGTGTGTGTGTCATAGCATTTCTGTGGCACCTCCATGTCTCATACAGAGCCTCAAGATCAGGCTGTCCATGAACCAAAGCCATTCTAATTTCCTTCTGCAGGTGTGGCAGTCAAGGAGCCAGTTACCAACCAGTGGAGCAGACAGGACAGAACTGACTAAATCATCCGGAGCACATTTTTTGCGTTTACTTCCACAGCACTTTTTTCTTTACTTCTGGTAAACACGTCTAGTTTTCCCCTTGGGAACTCCACCTTTGACGTGACTTGAAGGCTTGGTAGGATGTCAATCAAAGTGCTCTGTCATTTTCCCTTATGCCCTGCCAATGAGTGGACTTGTTGTTCAAACAAAGCCAATCTAGTTGTCATGCATAGAAATTTGAATCTTGAGCAAAGAGATAGAAAAACAAAAAATAAACAGTTTGCCTCACTGGCAATGCTCTGACAATAATATATATTAGTTTCTAACATGTGCGTTATCAAGTATAGCTCTGTTGTTGTGCTTTCTGAGCATCATTTCACATGCCAAGGCATTCCTTCAATTGTGTCAGTGTTATCAGTTGAATTATGTCCTCCAAAAATATATATTGAAGTCCTAATCCCCAGTATCTGTGAATGTGACCTTAATTGGGAATAGTGTCTTTGCAGACATAATCAAGTTAAGATGAGGCCATTAGGGTGGGCCCTAATTCAATATGACTGGTGTCACTATAAGAGGAAAAGAGACACAGAGACAAACACACAGGGAATATGCCACGTGATGGCAGATGCAGAGATTAGAGTAATGCATCTACAAGTCAAGAATTGCCAGAAGCACCAGAAGCTAAGAAAGGGGCATGGAAGAGATTCTCCCCTAGAGCCTTCAGAGAGAGCATGCCAACAGCTAGATTTCAAATGCCCAGCCTTCAGAAATGTGAGAGAATACATTTCTGTTGCTTTAAGCTATCTACCCAGTTTGTGGCACTTTGTCATGTCGGCCCTAGAAAACTAATATAGCCAGCTACTCCAAATTCTTCTAGAAAAAAAGCTTAGAGAACCTGATAGAAATTACTAGCCAGCCCTCAATTTTATTCAGATATAATTTGTATGACTATTTATAAGGAGATTGAGTCTCTCCCCCAGCCTAGACATGGTAATCCCATTCTAAATCACCACTGATTAATCTAAAAAAGCCATGTGATCCAGCTCTGGCCAATGACTCACAAGGGGAATCTGCTAAGAGGCTCTGGAAATGGGTTGTCCTCCTAAGGAAAGAGACTGGAGAGAAGGGTGGCATTTTCTCCCAACCATTTACCTCCTCCTACAGAAATTTTCTCATGGGGTATGGCAGATGTCTTGTAACTGTGTGGTGAGACATCACTAACACAATGAGTGTTTATCAGAAGTGGAATGACCTCGGGTACTTGTGCAAGCCACTGCACAAACCCTGGGATCAGCAGACTCTGGACTTATGTGAGTGTAATAAACCCCATTACATTAGCCACTTTTTGTTGTGTATTCTGGTATCTAGAGTCAAAAGCATCTTATATCTTAGTCTGGGAATTTTCTAACTATTTTATTCCAGTAGGTCAGCTGGTCAACAAGAACGGCATTAGTGATCAGTTGTTTGAAGGTAATCTTTGATTAGAGCAAGGACGATCTGGTGATATACTACATGATGTGGATGTCTATTTGCCACAACTACAGAGTAATCAAGGGTTATAGATACTGGATCGGTCATGCTGGAATCCCTAAAATGTCCTGAAAACTGGATTCCCCTTTAGTCTTGTTCTAATATTTTGAAGGTCTCTGGGTCACAGACTTTTGGGTATTTTTAGCTTCTATTCGGGGGATAATAAGAGAGAGAAAAAGCGGGGACAGGGAAATAAAAGAGAGTGATGAATATAAATAAACAGCTCTAACATAATGCAAACTTGGGATAGCTTACGAGATATAAATTTTCATTTCTGAAATCTGGGCATGGGGGCCTGAATCATGGTAGAGTTGTCCACTAAAAAGTTTGTTTTGGTAAGAAAGTCTTTTGTGCAGATTCAAAGATACAGAATTTAGTTTGGGAAGAAATATTGGAAAATGTCCTTGTGATTCAAAAAGCTTCTATCCTTTCAAGTAAACCAAGCTAAGTGTAGGTTAGAAATGAATTTTTCTTTCTATCTTTCTGCTTTGCCACAGTTAGCATGCTTTCACTCTTTCTCATAGTGGTCTCCTTCTGCAAATCCAGATACTATGGCCATGCTCACAGAAGGAAGTGGGGTAGCTATATTTATATGATTTACCAGAAAAGCCATTCCACTTCCCCCAGTAGACTTTCCCTTCAGGCTCATTAACCACCTGGGCCTCAAAACCACTGTTAGTTGTAAGGCAGAACGTCAAAGCAAGAAATAGAATTTTTATGGTTGAGTAGTATCAATTATTATCTATCACCCACTGTAAACCAAAACAGGGTACTCAAAGCAAGGCAGAAAGAGCAAATAGATCTAGGGTGAGCAAATACTGGTGTCTGTCATACTAAGTTTGTTAATAAAGGTGTCTAGATAGTTCTTCCCTGAGCATTTTGGTTAATATAAACTTCCTTTGCCACAATTTCACATAAAGTCAGAAAAGAGTTAACATTATCTGCATGGCCTAGATGAGTTCAGAGAGAATAAATAGTACTTGATTAATGTGTTTTAATGGCTAGGCTACTGCTTGTTTGCATGTTGGCATTATAAAATGTAAAGAAAGTCTTTTTAATATAAAATCTGAGGCACTAGAGTGGGGCAAAAGATCTTGAACTTATTAAGTGTTGAATTTAATATTTTAGAAAATTATCATAGGGAACTCTATGGAATTACATATTGATATTTACTTAATAAGATTTCACAGTGTGTATATGTACATGAATAAATATATATTTGTTATGATATATTGTATTTGGGGTGCCATAGATGTGGAGTTATCCTTTGCATTCAGATTTTATTTTTAACACAGGCTATTTTTCATATTGCCTTATTATCATAGGAATACTTCCTGCAGAGAAAATGTGTTTAAGTCATTATGCTAAATGTATGGTAACTACTATATCTTATGTTATGGCTTGCTATATGATTTAACTTATCAAGTAAGAAAACAAAGGATGAATTCTGTCCTCTTTATATATTGTTTACTTTAAATTCTATATAGTGCAATGTATTTACTTCCTTGGACTGTGTTTTGTTCCTCTCGTTCTCAGTCATAGTAAATATTTGCACTTGTAGGCTGCCTGTAGCTTCCGTGTGCTAGATAGTGAAAAGGACAAAATGATAGAGGAAGAGCAAATTTAGTATGAACCTTCACACAAATGCAACGCACAGAAGAGATTCTGATTCATATTTCTATTATACGAAATTAGGATTTCGTTTCTGCCTTTTCACACTTTCAAAGAACTCCTATTTACCAAGGCAGAGTCATGGGGCTCACCAAGCAGCTGTGTGGCTCTGTAACCATCTGAGGTCCAGCTGTGACTGTGGATTGTCAAGCATATAAGAACGAGGGAAAATTTTCTGAAGACCATTTCCAGTATCTGTGCCTGAATTCAGCCTATGAGGGTTTTATGAAAAATTAGAGATGATGACTCAGCTTGTGTTCTCCTTACTTTGCAGGCAGAATTTATCTTTTTGAAA
Organism: Equus przewalskii; assembly: GCF_037783145.1. Lineage (NCBI taxonomy): Eukaryota > Metazoa > Chordata > Mammalia > Perissodactyla > Equidae > Equus > Equus przewalskii. Next base: position 14,327,155 of record NC_091843.1, read on the forward strand.
AATAATACAGGCTAAAAATGCCAGGTATAATTATCACTTATAAATCAAACTTAGGAAGTCCTTTTGATTTATGGACAAGAAATTGGAAATATTTATATGTATCATTTACCTTCTTCAAACCCCAAGGGGGACACCCCTTGACCTGGTGAGAAAGGAAGGTGAATGCTGTGAAGTTATTGTTCCGATTCATGTATATAAATCCTTCTTAAGCAGGAGAAAGGAAGGTGGTTTGACCTTGAATGAGCAAGTGATATTACCTGAAAGTCCCAAGTAAAAGCCACGTTTTCAACAGTGGTTCAATGCAGCGGGGGCAGGGGGTGTTAAACAGTATGCCCGAAGCCAATTTGTAAAATGACCAATTCTCAGAAAATTATGAGAACAATACACTAAGTTCAGTCCAGGATAATTTGTTGGAGCCGTTTATTGCCAGAGGCATGAGAGCAGGGACAAAGACAGTTAGGAGGCCGGAGGAGATTTGAGTACAAATGCAAGGGCAAAGGCACGGGAAGACAGAAGCAGGGGCAGGGAAAGGTGAAGTGGCTGAGCGTAAGTCCTCAAAACTAAAGACAAAAATCTGCGTTGAAGGGAAAGTCAATCCATTCATGTAAAATGTTCAGAAACGAGGAGGTGCTAGATATCTAAAATTAGTCATTCCATAAATGCAATATTTGGCAAGTTGATTTTCACCGAATTGGCTTTTAAAGAATTGACGTTGGCTGAATTTGACAACATCAAAAACACTACACACTTTGGATTAAAATTTTCTTTTAGCATTCATGGAAAGTACACCTTACGGTGGTGTGAATAACTTTAGTCCAATCAGACCAACAGCTGGCTCTGAACTAGACGAGAGGGTGAGAGGTCAAGTTGAACTGGGTGGGAGGGAAGGGACATCTATTCTCACGGCTTCCACAGGTGGAGAATTATTGTGAATAATAGAAAAAGGTAGAGAACAAACCAAATGTCTGGCAATAGGGCAAGGTTAAATAATATATGGAATACAGATTTAGGCATTTATGTGATAATGAATATTTTTCAACATGGAAAGAGAGATTAGATTTGTTGGAGCAGAAACTGTATCTGCTGTGCTCACTGTTAAAGCTAGCACAATGCCTGGTATAAAGAAAAAGGGATCAGATTGCCAAAGATAATATAAAATATCACATTTCTGTAAAAGAAAACAATTGAAAGAAAATTTCCTAAGGTTTTTTTTTTTGCTTTTTGCGGTTTTTTGAGGAAGATTAGCCCTGAGCTAACATCTACTGCCAATCCTCCTCTTTTGCTGAGGAAGACTGGCCCTGAGCTAACATCTGTGCCCATCTTCCTCTACTTTATATGTGGGACGCCTTCCACAGCATGGCTTGATCAGCCGTGCATAGGTCCACACCTGGGATCTGAACCAGCAACCCCAGGCCGCCAAAGCAGAACGTGCAAACTTAAGCACTGCACCACCAGACCAGCCCTCCTAAGGTTTTAACAGTGCTGTCTAAGTACTTTTTCAATTATTTGTCTATAATTTTTACTTTATATCAATGAGCATGTTTTAATTTTTAAAGAAAAAACAGAATGAGACTAATGGAATTCCATTGTTCTGAAACTGTTGGCAAACTTCTTATCCTCCTTTGGTATCCTTGAATTCAGATTGTATATGTAGCCCTTTTTGCTATTTGACTAATATCTTTTGGACATAGAGACCTATCATGACACCCCACCACACACACACACACACACACACACACGCAGCAGCAGCTCCGTATATTCATCCTGCAACTGATACTTAAGAAGCAGTATGTTATACATAGCATTCTGCTTAGCTTTATTGAAGGCATGCATGTCAGGATAATACCAATATTCTGCTTTTATGCATATATATTGCTGTGCAATGGACATGCGGAAAGGCCAGTAAAGTGCCTGTTGCACGTTAGATGAGCAGTGATTATCATAAGTAAAGAAAACAGAATCCTTTTGGAGAGGAGGTGAGAATACAAAAGGTTAAGCAGCGTTGGAAAATATTCCTTATAAAATTAATAGTCACTCAAGAGTCATCTTTAGCATATAGATTTTGGTATAGAGGTTAATTCATGTAGGTTCATTAAGAGTTAAGGATGATTTGTTATACTCATTCTTCTCCTAAATTCACTCTTAGATTCTAAATGTGTTTGTAGGTTTTCTAGGGAAAATTTGGTTTAATAGAAATCTTTATTTGGAATGCTTTCCTTACTGCCAAAGTATTAAGACATTCTCTTAACTAATATTATTGAAATAACAAAATCTCTGCCTTACCCAATCCCACTGCAATCCATTTCTTTGTTCAAGGGAAGAGTATTTGTAAATTGCCATATTTTCACACACAGTGAGTAGTAAAAGAAAAAAGTTTGCTTAAGAGTCAATTCTGGCCAATTGTACAGAATTTTTCCTTTCCTCACAAAGGTTCTGTGTGGGTTTTTTTTGAAAAATTATAAATTAAAAAAGTAGATAGATGTTTCTATTAGAAAAGGACCTCTGGGCATGGTCTGGAGGTAAAAGGATGAGAAAAGGGGAGCTGAGGATGCTCTACGTAATAATGCAAAGACCTATATCTATTGCTAATAGGAAATTGAGCTTAAAGTGATAAAGTGCACTCTCCATTATTCTCCTAAAAACAGTTATCTTAGACTAATAAAATGAACTATGGCAAATAAGCTGAGGATTTCTTGGCCTCATGAATGCCTCTGTGGGTTAAAGAATGTACTCTAGAGCAATACCAATCCTTGAAGGAAGGAAGGAAGGAAAGATTTGCATTCTGAAGGACTGAATGCAAAAGCCCAAATTCTCCTCCCAATTCTCACTATCTTTTCCTTGTTTTTAAAATTTTCTTCATGGTATCCATCAGCATAGAAAATAATAGTGATGTTTATTTCTTGCTCATTGTTTGTTCCCTCCTTGAACTAAAATGTGAACTTTAGGAGAAGAGGACTTTTGTCTACAATGATTATTGATATATCCACTTTCCTCTAAGGTTGCTTGGAACAAGGTAGTTGCTCAATAAATATCTGCCATTTGAATGCATAGATGAGTAATATTATGAGGAATTAGGGAACAGAGAAGTTGAGAGGAGGAGCTGAGGTCAGCATCATCATTCACATCTTAGGAATATTATAGTGCTGGAGAACCACAGCGTGACAATTAAGAGAAAGAGTAGAGTGTTCTGGTAGAGATGAGAACAGTTAGGAGGAAAAGGAGATACAACGAAACAACTATGGTTTTGGCAGACTCAGATATAGATGTTAGAAACCATTCTAGATGGCCTATGAAAGTCGCCTATGAAGCAGAGGAAACGGAATCTTGATTTACTCTGAGAAGAGATGAGCTGCTCAACTTACCATAAGTTCTCATAGGACTTAACTAATTTTTGAGTTCTAAAGAAGGGTTATCCAATCCATATTTCCTGAACTGTATCTAAGCTATGTTTTAATTGCATGGCAATTGCAGATTGCAAAGTACATCTGTATAATCCTAAGCATTTCTTGGCTTGCAGTCTGGAAAATGTCAGTAGCTTATATCTCATGGGAAATGTTGCAAACATTTTAATTAAATACCATTCTGCTTCATCTCTTACTTTCTGGAGAAACATGGCTCCTGTACCTTCTACTTCCTGAGAGAATTCTACAGATAGAATGTAGCAAACATAGGTCACTCCAACACTGCTCACTACTATACAGGGTGTGTGTATATAAACAGTATGTGTAAGTATGTGTATGGTATGTGTATGTGAAGAATGTGTTGTGTGTGTATACAGTATGTGCGTATGGGAACAGTATGTTTACAATTGTATACAGTGTGTGTATGTGAGGAGAGTGTGTGTATGTATCTTTTCTTTTTTTTTTTGAGATTTTATTTTTCCTTTTTCTCCCCAAAGCCTCCTGGTACATAGTTGTGTATTTTTTAGTCGTGGGTCCTTCTAGTTGTGGCGTGTGGGATGCCGCCCCAGCATGGCCCGATGAGAAGTGCCATGTCTGTGCCCAGGATCTGAACCAGTGAAACCTCGGGCCGCCAAAGCAGAGCATGCGAACTTAACCACTTGGCCACGGGGCTGGCCCCGATATATCTTTCTCGATTTATGATAAAATTCTGATGGAACAAGTTGAAAGACCATCACGGTTTGTTAGCAAGTAGAAATCCAGGTGGTCTTCCAGTTCTAAATTTCAGATGATAAAAAGATCCAGAAGTCAGTGAACATTGTTCATTAAGTGGGAGTCCTGAATAATAGTTATTCCTTAGAATAAGGAATTGGATAGGAGTGAAGGATAGGGGTCATATATTCATTACACATAGTCAGAGAGGCATCAAAGTGACTTGAACTGAGAAAAGATTACTGTAAGCTATAAAATGAAGGCCCTGCAAGATGTTATTCTAGATAGAATGATTCAGACCTTGGGAAATGCAGTACATCATATTTACTGTGATTATAAAAGAGACCAAAGAAGCAAATATTTATTTGCATTTGTAATATGACAAAAACATAGGGAAATTTAAGCACTTTGGGCTTGTTATGGAATGACCTCCAATCAAGCCACCAAACGCATTCTTGAAAAGCTTTAAGGAAAATAGAGGATGGTTTTCACATATGGTGACATGGCATTCCTGGAACTTTGTGAGTATTTGTGAGAAATATACTTGAGTGTTTCATGAATACTCTTTTATAAGAGCTTTTCTTTTTAGGACATATGTCAAATACATCCAGGATAGTTCACCATCAATAGGATCTGTGATAATGGAAGAAAGTGTATCTAATAGCCCGGTTGACATCTCCACTTGGATGTTTAACAGATGTGCCAAATGTAGCATACCTAAAGGGGGGAAAACCTCTTATATTTAGTTTTAAGCCTTGCTTTTCCCCAATCTTTCACGTCTCAGTAAATGTCATTGTCACCTACCCAATTGTTCAAGCTAAAAATATCATTATTATCCTTATCCCCTTGCTTTCCCCTTTCTCTATATTCTATCCATTGGCAAATCATTTTGATCCTATTTCTAAAATATTTTTTTCTCTATGCAACAGAACTATGTTTAAAACATCAATAAATACCTTAAATTCCCACAATTCATTTTCTATATGGCAGCCCAAGTGATCTGTTTGAAATGTAAATCATATTATATCTATATTCTGATTAAAACCCTTTAGGGATTTCTAATCATTCTTAGAATAAAATTCAAGCACTTACCACATTACCACTTATAATATTGCCCTGGTCTGTAATCTCCAACGGGAACCCCTCCTCTAATTTCCATCATTCATTCTTCTCTGGACATCTTTTAAAATTCTGTGTTGTAAACAGGACAAGACAGGGAGGTTCCAGTTACAGGGGAATCTCCCCGACTGAATGCAAGTATAAGTCTTGGACAGAATACAGATATCTGAGGGCTCAGAAAAATAAATGATAGCAGGTAGATTGGGAAACGAAACTAGAATTCCCAAGTACCACTAAACTGGAGGTGAATTTTCTATTTTTCCCTCTCTTGAATTGCCTGGCCTAGACTCAGAGGGAGCTCCAAATTGCATGCTGAAGATCGGAAGAGCTGAAGGAGTTCCAAGGAACTGGAAAGAGGACTCCTAAAATGCAGAGAAAGTGGGAGAATTCCCTGTGGTTCATTTTCTTTTTCTTTTCCATTGCCTCTTGCACTCCAGCCCCTAGGGAATTCTGCAGCTGAAGCAGCAGCAGTGGTGGTTGAGCAGGCACCTAAAACTCTGAGGGAGCGAATTTTTCTTAATAGAGGAGTCATGATCCTAAGAACATGGGATGATCTCTGTTGCTTCTTTTTCTTGTTATATTTTCACTACTTGCCTCCAAGTTCATACTCAGTTCTGGAAAGTCCGTAGAATAGCAGGTAAACTAAAGCCCAAGCTCTCTGACCAGAGGATCTGGAAAGGAGGCTTCAGAGAACTAGGAGCTATCAGGGAGACTGCAGAGAGGAGGGAGCTCCAGAGAGAAGGATCAATCTCATAAAGTTGTGTATGAGCTCCTGCACTCACCTCTGAGCTGAGCATGCAGGGATCTGACCCTAAATAGGATATCAAAGGGTTTGAAACTAAGCTACAATGTAGACCGCTATCCAGGCCCAGAATGGCCGCTAAGAAGTGAACAATGGATCCAAACAGCACTGCAAACACTTTAAAAACTGCACTGACACTGGAAACAAAATCCAAAGAATGTAGATCAGAGCTTTTACCTTAAGCCTAAATAGGTCAATTGCCTACTAAGAGAAGAAAATCAAGCTGCTTCGCATGATTTAAATAAGAGTCGGAGATTCATAACACAATATTCAAAATGTCTGGGATACAATCCCAAAACTACTTGGCATATGAAGAATCAGGAAAATCTTATCTTAATGCTTAAAGGAAAAACAATCAACAGGTACACAAACCAAGATGATAGAGTTGTTGTATTTATCAGGTAAAGACATTAAAGCAGCTACTAGATATGTGCTTTAACAGGCAAGTGCAAACACTCATGCAATGAATAGGAAGACTGAAAATCTCAGCAAAGAGTTAGAATATATAAAGATGAATCAAATGGAAATTTTATGACTGAATAATACAATAATCAAAATAGAAAATTCACCAGATGGCCTAAATAGGAGACTGGAGATGGCAGAGTAAAGAGGAAGATGACTTCAAGATAGATCATGGGAAATTAAGCATTCTGAAAAACAGAGAGAAAAAAAGATTTTAAAAAAAGAGAACAAGGGTCAGCCCTGTGGCCCAGTGGTTAAGTTCACATGCTCCGCTTCAGCGGCCCAGGGTTTCACCGGTTCACATCCTGGGCACAGCCATGGCACCACTCATCAGGCCATGTTGGGGCAGCATCCCACATGCCAGAACTAGAAGGACCCACAATTAAAATATACAACTATGTATTGGGGGGATTTAGGGAGAAAAAGCAATTAAAAAAAAAAAAGATTGGCAACAGTTGTTAGCTCAGGTGCCAATCTTTAAAAAAAAAAAGTGAACAGAGCCTCAGCATTCTGTGGGACAATATCAAAAAGTCTACCATTGGTGTCATCTGAGTCACAGAAAGATAAAAAAAGTTTGTAGTACAGAAAAACATGTCTGAAAAACAATAGCTGCAAACTTTCCTAATTTGGTGAAAGATAAAACCTTACAGAAGCAAGAGGAAGGCTCAGGAAATTCTAAGCAAAATAAACTAAAAAAATCCATATGCATACATATCATAATCAAACTTCTGAAATTAAAGACAAATACAAAAACTTGAATGTAGCCAGGAACTTATTATGTATGGAGGATACTGATTCACAATGACTGTATATTTGACATCAGAACCCATGGCAGTCAGAAGGAAGTGGAACAACAATTTTAAAGTGCTACAAAAATGTTCTATATTAGAATTCTATATCCAGTAAAAATATTCTTTGGGAAGGAAGGTAAAATAAAGATATTCTCAGATGACACAAAACTAAGAGGATTCGTCACTGGTAAGAAACTTGTAACATAAGGAATAAAGGAAGAGTCACAGAAGTGGTAAACACCTGGATATAAATATAATAGACTATTCTTCTCTTCTTCAGTTCTTTAAAATATGCATGCTGATTGAAAGTCAAAATTATGACACTTTCGAATGGGGTATTCAATATATGTAGTTGTAATATATGAGAACTACAATATAAAGGAGGAGAGTAAGAGGACCCATACTGTGATAAGGTTTCTGCTTACCATGAGAAGTGGTAAAATATTGTCTTTATAGAACGCAGAAAAAATAAGTGTATGTGCCATAATCCCTATGGAGAAGGCACTAAAAAACTATACAAAGTAATATAATCAAAAACATAGATAAATTAAAATGGAATACAAAAAATTGTTTAAATAATTCAAAAGGAGGCAAGAAAGGGGAAATGTAAGAGTAAAAATCAGAAAACAAATAGTAAAATGGTAGACCTACCTAAACCCAAACATGCTGATAATTTATTAAGCGCAGTCATTTAAATTTACTAATTAAAAGACAGATTCTCAGAATAAATTAAAAACAAAAAACCCATATCTATGTATCTATGATCACTTTATTTTATATATAATTATATAATTGGGTTAAAAGTAAATGGATTGTGAAAATAAGCTAAGCATCTACTAATCAAAAGAAAGCTGGAGTAGCTATACATTAATATCAGACAACATAGACCTCAGACCAAGGAAAACTACCAGAGAAAAAGATGGACAGTATATAATGATTATTCTCATTTCAAGGCCTTTAAACTTAGTTGATTATCTGGAACACCGGTGAGCATGTGGCTGGCTTTTATTCATCCTTAAATCTCAGCTCAAATATCGTCTCTTAGAAGAAGTCTTCTCTAACCTAGTCCACCCTATCATATCACCCTATTTATTTCCTTCAAAGTACTATTCATAAGCTGTAATTACCTTTCTTTTTTTGCTTCTGTATTTTTTCTTTCACCCCACTGGTACATAAGCTCCTAGAAAAAAGTCTACTTTATGATCCTCCGCTCTTCACGTACTGCTTAGGAAACTGTAGGCTCTTAATAAACAATTGTTGAATAAACATGATGGAGTGACTCAAACATATGACCTCTACCTCAGAAATTGGTTTACGCTATTATGTTTGGAGGATTAAACAAAATAAACCAAGAAAGCACACATCACAGTGCTCCCAATAGAGCATTGTTTAATAAATATTACCAGTTGATATTGTCATTATTATTTAGCATCCAGAATAGATAAGTTGTGTTCTAAAAAGTAAGTTACTGCCTTTTTGCATAGGCCATGAGTTAATCTATTACCAAGTTTCTGACCCCAACTAACTTCCATGTGGTGCTTATTCCAAAGGTTACCACACCATGAAAGAAGACAGATGGCAAATGGGAGAGGTAAACAAAGTCATTAAACAGTATTTTTCCTACTCATTCAAGCTATGTAGTTATGCTATTTCTATGCTTTCAGTGATCACTTATTAGCAATATAAGCCTAGTGGATTCTGATCATTGTTTCAGAAGAATGGCATTATTATTACCAATAATCACGATGGCAACAAGTAGTCTTTAAGGATACATATTATACAAATTTTCTTCCTCACATAAAGAATGCAGATGTGAATGCTCCTGCAATTTGAAAGGACAAATTTAAGTGAAAGATGTGGAGACTGCGAAAATTTACACTACAGCGGTCAAACATATCAAGAGAACGTTCAGCTCCAAGAAGAATGCAGCAGTCCTCCTTTATCCACTGGTCCACTATCTGCAGTTTCAGTTATTCGTGGTCAACTGCAGTCCAAAAATATTAAATGGAAAATTCCAGAAAAAACCAGTTCATAAGTTTTAAATTGTGCACCTCCTGTCTGAGCAGCATGATGAAATATTGTGCCATCCCACTGCATCCCTCCCAGGAAGTGAATCATCCTTTTGTCCAGCATACCTATGCTGTATATGCATTACCGCTTGTTAGTCACTTAGTAGCCGTCAACTGTCACAGTATTGCAGTGCTTGTATTCAAGTAACCTTTGTTTTACTTAATAATGGCCCCAAAGTGCAAGAGCTGTGATGCTGGCAATTTGGCTACGCCAAAGAGAAGCTGTAAAGTGCCTCCTTTAAGCAAAATGTGAAAGTTCTCGACTTAACAAGGAAAGAAAAAAAAATTGTATGCTGAGGTTGCTAAGATTTATGGTAACTTTTATTACAGTACACTGTTACAATCCATTTTATTAGTAGTTATTGTTGTTAATCTCTTATTGTGTCTAATATATAAATTAAATTTCATCATAGGTATGTATGTATAGCAAAAACATAGTATATATAAGGTTCAGTACTATCTGGGGTTTCAGACATCCATTGTGGGTCTTGGGACGCATACTTCCCAAATGAGGAGGAACTACTGCATCTCCTTTCAGAATTTTTATTTTAACATTTGATGCAGGAAAAAATGTCACCTATGTACGTTTTGGTCAAAATTTCTAACTGATAATCCACAATATTAATCATTAAGTATTTAGCTACATGAATTTTTTTAAAAAGAGACAGATGAAGAATTTAACCCAAAACGTTAAGGATTGTTATCTTAGAGTTGAGAAAATATAAATGAATTTTATTTATAAAATTTTTGTTATCCATTTTTCTATAGTGTATATAATCAGACAAAACATAACATTGAAAATTATAATGAGGAACCATGGAGGGGCTTCTCATTTTTGTTAAGAGTGCAAAGAACAGGGGTGCTTGGTTTTCTCCTCAAAAGTCAACTCTATGGAACCTACAAAATTAAGAGGAAAGCATGATCATAGGAATTAACAACTAAAACGATATGAAAATAATTAAAAATAAAAATGAACAAAAGTAAATAAATATAATAAATCTCTGGGTAGAAAGAAAGACATTGTAAAAGAGTATGTATATGCTTTGGGTGGAGATGGGGAAGTCTGGAGCCTGGGCCAAAGGATATATTTAAGGCCATGATTCTCAAAGTGTGATCTCTAGACTCACAGTTCATAATCACCCACTGAGGAAGGCCATGTGAGGCCACGGTGAGAGGCGACCTCTGCAGGCCTGGAAGAGAGCTCTCATCAGAAACTGAATCAGCTAGACCTTTATCTTGGACTTCTAGCCTCCAAAACTGTGAAAAAATAAATTTCTTTTCTTTAAGAACTCAGTCTGTGATATTTTGCTATGGAAGCCCAAGCTGACAAATAGAACTGGTACAGCAGAATAATGATAGACCTCAGATATAAACCACTGATAGAGCACTAATTAGGAGAGAGAATACAAAAGCTGTATATCACATGACATTTAAAGTCAAAGACAAAATGATAATTCTAAAAACTCTTGTACAGAAAGATAAGACAAGCTGATTGGCATCATATTTTCAATATTAGCAGTGGATATAGGAAAAGAATAAGGAATAAATATTTTTAAAATATTGAAGAAAAGCATTTTCTAGATTTGATACATACAACAAATCAATAGAGGAAAATATATGTGGAAATCAGTGTAAAGGACAACCATCAGAACAGACACAGTGTTTATAACTTCTAAATCAACAGACAACAAATCCAGATAATAAAGAGCAGAAAATAAAAGAAAAATAATGAGAAAGGATAATAAATAGAAATATAGAATAATACAGAAAAATATAGTTATAAACAATAATTATAATTACCATTATAATTTATCTAGGAGAATAGGCAATACATTTATAAATAGTAAAGTTTAAATAATGGAGAGTCAAATAAGTGTTTTGAATTTAAGGTGTTCTGAATTAAGGATAAGATATTGGGACATGAGCACATGAAAAATTTGAGTGAAACAGTATTTTTTCTCACACAGAAATGTAATACTAACATAACCAAGTATTTTTTTACTTCTATTTGCCAAAGAACCAGCGACACTAAGCACTTTTATGAAATACAGTTAGGAATTAACTTAAAGTAATAGTATTCTGTCACTTTCTAGTGTGGCCATAGCCTATTAAGCTACTTAATGTCAAAACTAATATAAGCCCTTATTCATTCATTAATTCGAGGAATATGTAATATTTCAGGCACAGTTCTAAATGCTGGTAGTACAAGGGTGAACAAGACAGACCAGCGCCTTCAACTGATAAAATTTGTATCACTAAAGTGATACAAATGAAATTTGAGGTCAATTATTATCTCTAATAACAAAGAGTTATTCTTTACTCTTAGTTTGCTTATCAAAAAACACACTTGTGCAAACCAAGCTAAAATAAACCAAAGCATAAGGTTAAGATAATTGTCTTTCTATTAATAAAATATTACAGAACCAAAATTTTGGTTTTTAAAGAATGGTATACCTTCCTATCTCCAGGTATTATCATGAAAATAGAACCATTTTCATATGAATTAGTCAAATTTTATTGAGAACCAACCAATCATCTTCCTGAGGTTATGTACTATTGACGTTTAAATATAAATATGTAAATATAAATATGAACGAATATAACCTCTGCCTTTGAGGATCTCACAAAGTAGATAAAGCATCATCTACTTATAGAATATAAGTCAGAGAATACGCATTAATGACTGCACTGCATTGAGTTGGCAGATTAGAATAGGTATACTTTCAAAAAGTATATTTTTGAAATTTGTGTCTACAAAAAATCAGTTGAAGAAACTACCTTTTTGGAAAATATCTAAATGATATGTTGTCCATCATTCCTCTAGATTAAAAAACAATTTCCTTGACACATGTCAAAAACATCTTATGCTTTCATCAAATCATAATGAGGACCTGATTATGTAGCACTGGTTTATTGAACTGTTGATTTGATGCTGCCAGGCTTATTATGAGATAATAAATTAACAGATTAATGGAATTGGCTCAGTGTTTAAGGATGTTTTCCATAATGTTGCTTACCACTTACTTAATCTTCTTTACCTGAAAATACAGGGAAGATATTTCTTTTTATTTTTGGTGTTAGGAAATATTCTGATTCCCTTGATAAACAAGGTTACATGCACCCACACCCACTAAGGGATGTTAATTTTATTGATCCCATAAATTTAATAACTGATTATATTATATCATATTTCCTTCTCACACTATGAGACAGACCATGGCCAAATTTATAGTCCATTTTTAAATGGAATATTTTTCTTCATTACGTGTAATTTGTATACTAAACTCATATATGTCTCTGCCTTATTTAGACCGATATTTTTCTTCACTGTTTTCATTCATTTAAAACTCACTCTTGTATTATATTGTATTAATTTTTGTATTCCAGCTTAAATCCAATACAGAAGGACGCAGGATGTAAATAATTAAATAAAATACTAAAATATAAAAAATTAAATACTAATAGACACTATAAATTCAGAGTAAATTTTGGATTGATCAAATATTTACATGTAAAAGTGAAACTATAAAAATATGAGAAACTTTTATGATATTTAAGTACTTTCAGAGTACAGAGATTCTGTCTCAAAACCTAAGCAAATTAAGAAATTTACTCATAGAAGAATAAAATAATTCTACATAGGGGGAAAAAACCCCACCATATACAACTCAGGAGGAAAGTACGATTTTGTTAATATATAAAATAAACTTTGAAACAAAAAAACTAACAATCCAATAGGAAAGTGGGTGAAGGACATGAACAAAGAATACAGAAAAGATGAAGTACAAATGGTTCTCAAGCATAAGAAAAGGTGTTTAACTTCATCCCTGAGAAAACATGGACATTTAGCACCACATGAAGACATTTTTAATATACTGTGTTGGCAACAGAGAAAAAAAACACTTGGCTTTTGTTGGTGACAGTATCAGGTCATCCCATCTCTCTGGAGGGTGGCCTGGTATTAATTACCAAAATGAGAGATGCACAACTTCTTGGATCTAGCACATCTACTCCAATTATTGACTCTACAGATATTCTGACACGTGATATGGTGCTGAATAGGTAAATATATAGATTGAAATATTGCAATCGGGACCAGTTACATGAATTATGCCTTATTCATAGAATGTAATATTGTCCCATTGTTAAAAAGAAGGAAACATAATTACGTGTTCTGATATAGAGAAGTATTAATATGTATTCTCAAATATTTTTAAAAGCAATATTCATATGAGTTTCTATTGTATCTTATCTTGGTAAAGTAAGGGGGAAGCAGAGGAGATGAGTTGTTGAAGGAAAAATCATGTCTGTTTGTGAATATGTTATCTCTGAAGGTGATATGAGATGTTAGTAATGGTAGTTGTCTTGGGGAAGAAAGCTGAATGACTGGGAAACAGGGTAAACAGGGAGGTCTATTTTTTATTATATATGTTCTCTATCTTTTGAATTTTGCATCACTGGCTATATCACCCATTCCTCCCTTCCCCTCTCACCAAAAAAGAAAAGTGAGTATTACTGGTCAGGCAGAAGAAAGATCCCAGAATTTTCAACCATGGCTATACAATTGGAATTACCAGGGATCTTTTTAAAAAACACAATTATCCAAGTTTCACCCCAGATCATTAAACCAAATTACAAAATTCTGGGTTGGGGCTTGATCATCTCTACCTACCTATCTATCTATCTATCTATCTATCTATCTGTCTGTCTGTCTGTCTATCTATCTATCTATCTATCTGTGATCATATATATGCGATTCGTACATATATAGTAATATATGAATATAGAAATATAGTCTTTATAGTTATTTTAATTTAGGGTAAATCTGCCATGAGATGATTCATTTTTCACAAAATTATTTATACCATGAATTTCCAGATTGGTTAGTTTCATTCATCTAAACTAAAGCTATGAATATATATATATTATATATATATATATATATGTGTGTATATCATAGCTCCCCTGGTGGTTTTGATATGTAAGCCAAGTTGAGAATCACCAGGCCAGAGTAAGCAGAAACTCTTTCATGGAGAAGATGGAGCTCACTCTGAACTGAGTCAGCCCTAGAAAGATGAATATCAACTGACTGAAGTATAGATTGGATTTATGCATCTTGAGGCATCCAGCTGGATGAAACAAAACTAGGGTAAGACAGAAAAAGGAGAGAGAGGAGAGTTATATATGGCTGATTAGTCTCTGAGTAAAGCAATAAAAGACATTTGTGATATTTATTACAATCATTAATGTAGGAATATGTGACACTTTAGATGGCATGATAGTCTAGATAAACATCTCATTACTTATTTAAAATTATCACTGAAAAATTTCAATATGTACAGGTATACACCTCTAAGCACTACTGACTGTATGCTACCATCAAAAAGACTTTTGCAAAATACTGCGGAGATTCTGGCCACTGTCAAAATAACAAAATTTCACTGATATTTTGTCTTAGACTGGGAAAGATGACACTTTGCCAGGCAGTGGCTACAGTTTTCAGCACAGTAAAACGAAAGGTGATGGAAGGGTACTACACTTATTCTTAAGGTTGCAGATGTACACCGAGTGTCTGACATGGAGCATCGCTAAGTATTTTTACTGAATCTTAATATTGTTCCTTTAGGAAGATTTTGTAAGTCACTCAAATTCAAGCCTGTGGATAGATGTTAAAAGTAAATTTTTTCTCCTTATCCTTAGGTACACGTATGAAGCATTTTCAATTCCTATATTTTAAAAGGCTTCTGAAATTTGCCTGTGGCTATGCCCTAGAACACCCAGACAAACTTTCAGGCTAGAAATTCTATGAATCTGTTTACCATAATTCCCTTCTGTGGGCAAGAAGTGGTATTTAAATTGTGCCACTGTATAACTAATTCATGCCTCAATGATAAATTTTACTATCTAGAAAAGTCAAGTTATTTAACTTTATTATAGATTCTAAGGAGAAGGTGTTTCCCAAAATGCTCAGAGTAGAACTTGGAGGTATTATTGTCACATTTGGTCTTTCAAAATATTCACCCGTGACACTTGCAGGCAAAATGGTTATCACATGGGAGAATAAAGTAGAATGGCGAGCTTTTGAAGTAATGCTTACTGTGTCAGGCTGTGTGGGATTCATCTTGCAAAGAGAAAAGACGGTCTCAAAGGTCAAAGCAGTTTCTATGTGCCTTGAAGTATAGGAGGTACAAGTGGACAGACATAAACTTCAAGGACACTCTAAACTTTATATTTAATATCAGAATATGGATGACAACTGCTGAAAGACAGACCATGGGACAGTGCTGGAGACTGAAATTGTGTGACACCAAGTAAGACTTCTTTTTGGGAAAGAAGTGAAGACAGATTTTTCAACAATTAAGAGCTTATACTGGTTCACACTTATTCACCGTGGTTGGACATGGGTGGCCATAAAAATTAGTGGAATGAATCGTTGAGTGAAGGCATCTGTCTGTAATGGATGAGGCCTGCCCTAAAATAATCCAGAAGATATGAGGAGAGTATTGCAGTGGATGAATTTCTCTGTAGCCTCTCTCAGATGGACAAGCCTTGGAACCAGAGCAAAGCAAATCTTCCTCTGAAAAAGTGTTGATAGCCAAAATTTCTTCTCTTCTGAAGTAGAGGGAATATTAGTAACTTTTTAAGCCTCTTGAAGGTAACAAGACTATAACTTTTATAAATTTGTTTACTATTTCAAAGTACCATATTTTATTTCAAAATTTTACTCTTCTTTTAATCTCCACTGTTAAAAAAAAAATGCCTCCTAAACAAAAGGTCTGCTCTAAGAGTCAGGACAAACTTACAATTATGTTGTGCTTTTACCTCCCCCCCGCCCACACATATTTTTAGAAGAGTGAGTCAAACTCTTCCAGTGTAAACTATCAGAAAATAGAGGTTGTCAGCATTCTGCATTATAACGCTTCGGGAATGTAGTCCTTTCAGGTATCGTAGTTTAAGATAAATCTGTCATGAGATGATTCATTTTTCACAAAGATATTATACTGCGAATCTCCTGATTGGTTGGTTTCATTCATCTGAAATAAAAATATGGAAAAAGAATCCATGGCCACATGTTTCAACACCAAGAAATACACCTATTTATACGTGAGAGCAGACATTATTCCCTATCTTGTGGTCATTATCCCAGTCATAATCCATTTACCCATACCACTTTCAAAAACAGCTTCTTCAAGTCACCAGATGATACCAATTCATCTTGTGAACTACTTATCCTGTTACTGCAATTACATGTTACATCAATTACATGTTAGTATTGATAACAAAAATAAAATAATAAATTTTCTGTATTTGTTATCTTCCTTGGGAATTCATTTTGGAATGGGCGAGCATGAAAACGAATACCACTAGATGTCACTATAAACAGGCCATTTTCCCTGATGCAGATTTGTTTTCTTGTATTTCCTGATTTCCTGGACTGTTTGGGGGAAATTCTTCCAGGCAGTATTGATTCCATCTAATCCCTTATTTGTTTAGTCAAAGGTTGCTAACCGCTAAATTTACATCCTTTCTTGTGTCCCTTTGCAGATCTGCAAAACAGTTTTCTTTAACGAAAAATCACAGCACGGGGATTCCAAAATTGTCACCATTTTATTAATTAGGTGATGGTGTCATGCCGAGTCAGTCAGTTTCTTATTTCTTAAGAAAGATCTTGTAGTGAGTTTGTGTCTCATTAGAGAACTGGAGGAGCAGACAGATTAATGCACATATGCTACAACATTAATTAGAGAGTCAGCTTTTTCACAGGATAGATAATTTGAGTGTGATAATGGCAGCAGCAATTAATGGAGTCTGTTTTAGAAAGCATCTAAGGTGCTTGAGTTGAGGAGAAAGCCTACTATGATTTGCTCATGTTAAACATAGAAGGGATGCTAGAATTACAGGATCGTCAAGTTAGAAAGACTTAAAGGGTTTTCTAGATTGTCCAGGTTTCTTGTCCATTCTTCCATCCGAAGCAGAAATGTCTATGAAACCCCTGAACAGTGGTCTTTAAGAGCATGTAATTTATGTCTCAGTGGGAGTTTCAACAATTATATTACAATTATATTTCTTTGTGCCAATGTGCTTAATGTGTTTTGACCAAGAAAGGGATATGCGACCAAACTATCCAGCAGATTCTATACCACATGATTTTTCAAAATTATGTCACCTGAAATCAATTTACACAAGCCAATGCTTAATTAGGAATATCAGTAATCAGCTGCTAAAATGTCCTTAATAATAGGCTGGTGGAATTAGAATAACAGGAGAGATTGAGTAGTCAAACTTCCTTGCTAGCTGACATTTAAAAATTCACATTTTAAAAATGACATTTAGCAGACGAGATGATGATGCAAATGAAATCTATATTTAGGGAGGGGTGAAAACAGAGTCTAATTTGTAGTGATTATATATTCTGTTCTACCTGTGGAAATTCTGCTGAAGTTTGTTGAGTGTTCTTTAAAAATCTCTCTCTTGTCTCTCCCTCCCTTCTTCCCTGTATGTCTCTCTTCCTCTCCCTTCTCTCCCTCTCCTCTCTCCCTCCGTCCTTTCCTCCTCTCTCCTTCCCTTTCTGCAATGAGAAAACAAGACATGGAGAAACCATGTGCAGCCATTCAAATCAACACACCAGCTTAGCTACCACAGGACAGCCAGCATTGGCCGCAACCTCAGACATAAGGCCCAGTCAAGCCTGCAAGTGTCCCTACCCTCGGACTTCATTTGATGGAAAAAACCCCAAGCTAGAATCACTCGGATGAGCCCACTCACTTTACAGAACCTTGAGAGAGAAGAATACATTGTTTTAGGCCACTAAATTTTGGGGTGGTTAGTTATGCAGTAGTAGATAACTGGAATGGTAGGCAATTTGCTTTTAAAGGAAAAGGTGGGCAATTGTAAGAACCTCCACGGACAGACAACTTGAAAGAAGGCCTTTGGTCTTCCAACTTAAGTTTATGGTTAGCAGCACGTTCTTTCTCAAATTTTCAGGTGAACTTTTCTTTTTAATAAATGTGAACTCTGGCTTATGTTTTTCTTCCTCATTTGTCATTGCAATCGATTTTCCTTTCATCCACTGTCATTTGTAAAAGTTGGGGGTGCTTTTCTTTTATTACAATTCTGAATGGCAATAGACAGCCCCACAACTAACGCGGTGATTGAACGTACGTACAACATTTAAAAATAAACTTCAGGTCATGTTGTATGAATGTGTATCTTGAAGGAGGCTGAGCAGAAAAAGGACTACATTTTGCCAAATAATGTGTACATATAATATAATAATGTGTACTATAAGCACAGTGCCTTACCCCATCTCTGAAATGCTTATGAGATTTTATTTATTTATTTATTTATTTATGTTTTTGAGGAAGATTAGCCCTGAGCTAACTGCTGCCAACCCTCCTCTTTTTGCTGAGGAAGACTGGCCCTGAGCTAATATCCGTGCCCATCTTCCTCTACTTTATATGTGGGATGCCTACCACAGCATGGCCTTCTAAGCGGTGCCATGTCTGCACCCAGGATCTGAACCGGCGAACCCCGGGCCACCAAAGCGGAACGCGTGCACTTCACCACTGTGCCACAGGGCCAGACCCTAGATTATTTTTTTAAACAGTGGTTCTCTAACTTGAAAGTGCATCCAAGTTGCCTAGAGATCTGTTAACATGCAGATTCTGATGTAGTAGATTGATGTAGTAGGACTGAGTTTGGACCTGAGATTCTGCATTTCTATTGAGCCTCCTGAAGGAGCAAACAAAAGGAGCAGTAGGATTCTAGGATGTGTCAGTTTTCTATGTCTTTTACCACCATTCTCCATCTCCCTTCATTCTCCGTCTCCATACACGTAATCACACAAACTTCAGGCAGGGTCTATCACTTATATGCACTTCAGCAAAAAAATATTTAGGAAATAAATAATGTAATGTTCTTCTAAAGCTTTTACTCCCCATCTCTCCCCCCATGCACTTTTCTCTTTACCCAAATACTTTCAATTACCTCCTTGCACCTGCGCTTTCTGTGCTTATTTATTCTTATCGCAATAAGAACCATTTAAAAGTTCTGATCTTGAACCAGAGAGTGACACTCATTTTGAAGATGTACTGGCCCCTGCCCTGTGAACAACCTCTGAGAAATGTTGCTGTTTGGGAGAGGGTGGTGGGTGTTATCTGCATTACCTGATTGTTGTTGTATCTATTTGGATATTGAATTGTCCTCCCAAATACATCTCATATTTTCCCATTGTCTTAATCCTTTCCAGTAGCACCCTGGACTAATCTATCATCACGACTCCTCCCCATTCCTAAAAGCAGCCTCCTTATCAGACAGTCTCCCTCTGCTCTTTCTGACAGCAAGTCCCTTCTTCACACTGAAGTTTGGCTTCCAGTTCTCTTAAGATACATACAAGCTTTCTTCAAGTGGTTTACAAGACCCTGAATAATCGGACTCAGGGTCCTCATCTCTTTCTACCCTCAGTTTCATCCTTTAGCTCCATAATCCTTCGCAACTGATATACTCCCTCCAGCCATAGTCTTTGACACGCAGTTTTCTCTGCTCAGACCAGTCCCCCCACCAACTTCACCTAACAAACTCCTAAGTTTTCTTTCTATCTCAGCTCAAATCTCACTCTCAAGGAGGCATCACCTGTACATCAGTGTAGTTTCCTTATTATAATCTCTTATCACCCTGCTCTCCCTTCCAGCAATCACATAGCTATAATTTTATATTTATGTACATCCTTCTTTTTTACTGAAGTGAGGTTTCCAGAGATTGTGTCTGGTTTTATATTCTATAGTACCCCCAGCTCTCTGCGTGGTGCCCGGAACAAAAAGAAGTGGCTCAATCAATAGTTGTTGAAGGAATGAAGCATTCTAAGCTACTCATCCTAATGTGCCACTGTCAACACATTTGTCTTATTCTGACGCATCCTTCTGTTTTATTTGACCTGTCCTCCTTTATGCTTTATCTCCCATTTTAAGGAGAAAGGAACAAAAGAGCATCAACCTTTATATTTAGTGATATCTTGGTATGTGATCTTGAGGAAAATTCTTCGCTTCTCTAATTTTAATGTCTTTCCGAAATGACATGTTCAGTTTCACTGGTTGGTTTTGTCTGTCTGCAACTAATTACACGATCCTCTCCTATTCCCACTTACCAGGATCCAGGTCTCTAGCTCTCTCTCAAGTTTATCTTTAATTATTCTCCTATAGTTCCAGTTCCAACCCAGGTTGCAACCCTTCTTACAAGAACCTACTGATGCCTCTCGTCCTGGCACTGAAAATAATTAGACCAATTTCAGCATTTCCTGGGACTTAACATCAGTGGTTTTTAAATAGAAAATAGAATAAGGAGATCTCTATCTCCAGGTTTGAAGTTATTTTGGGGGGAGTTGTCAGGAAATGAAGGGACAATAACCCACACTATTGAGAGGTCGGGAAAGAAAATGTCAAAAAGCCTAAATTCTCCATGCAGCCTAATGATGCCCTGTTTCTTTCCTCATTTCCAAGCTGCACACTGGCAACAATTGGTCAGCAGGATGCTCCTGGCCTAGGGCTTTTCTCTCCCTGGTCTCTCTGGCCAGAAAAGCCAGGGAAATATTCCTGATCAAGCATTTATAGTTCATACAAATTTCACCTCAAGCGAAGAAGTGGAGCCTGCATTAATCAGTTGAATTTAGGTGTAGCTGAGTACATGGTGGGGAACTTTTTTATGGGTAACAATCTTTTCAAGTTAACACTTCATCCCAACAGGATTGGATCTGGCCTTCACAAACTCTGTGCACCTGCCCGTACATCTCATTCTAATTTTGCACATTTCAGATCTGCTACCCATCTGACAACACGGGAGGCATCATATATTTAAGAACAGTACTTGTGGCTAGAAAAGCAATCACATTCAAGGTCAAGTTGAATTGTGATGAGAGTATTGTATGAAGGAGTTAAGTTGATATTGTCCCAATGCCTGCCAAAAATGTTCCTATTTTGAGAAAGAATTATTTGGTTTACTGTCTTTTGACCTCTAAACCTATTATTGAGTTTCCAAAAAGGAAAAATAAATAAAACATGCAAATCATCAAAAGTATACTTTTGATAAGAGACTTCCATTTTGATGAATGTAGGGTGGGATGTTCACCTCTCTCTCTCTTGTCATATATATATTTATCATCTGAATAGTTACAGTCCAAACAAGAGAGGAAAGAAATTCACAGACTAAGAAGTATTTTTAAAAATCAGAGGCTATAAACTTGATTTCTGTTACTATGTCTTTTGTCTCTGAATTCTTGATGTCAGTAATGAAAGTACATAAACATATTTGTAAAAGAATGTGTCTGTGCATATTTTACATACTTCATACAATCTGGAAACAAATATGACAACCACAAATGTATTGAAATTAATATTCAGTAATATATACTGTAAATAAACTTATTCACACTGTATTAGAGGTTCACATATCTAAGCAAGGAAAACTAACCATAATGAACTCTGTCCCCAAAAGTCCTAACATACATAAGCGTATTCTTTTAGACATAATATATTAATACTATATGATGATATAATCTAAAGATGCAATTAAAAATGGACAAAGGCAGATTCTATTTTTTGGAAATGAACTAACAGTGGGCTATGATACTCAAAAGAAAAACTATAAATATGAAATTTAAGTGACTATTGAAAAGGAAAATATCTTGTGTTGAGTTGAGCAGAATGATGAAATTGAGATAACACATATAAACACTTGGAAAAGTGCATAATAATAATAATTCACAAGAAGTATATATTTTATTGTAGCCAACCTAAACTTGGAATAGTTAAGTAGGTGTTAGTTTCATATTTTAATATTAGAAGATTCTCTCATGACAACAAAGATGGTGAAGAGAACAAATGAAGAATGATGAAGGGAACTGGGAATACTTCCGTGAAAGAGGACAAAATGAAGAATGACGGTTGAAAAGAAGAGTAGAGAGCTCTTGCTAGAGCTATCCTGAGATATTTGGCAATATCTGATCTAGAAGCTTGAGTTTTAATTGGTCACTCAAGGACAAGGGACAAGGGCCTTGGTCTGGGTGGGGAGGTGGTCTGGTGTTCAACAAAAACAGCCAAAAACAAAATTAACAGCAAAAACAATGCCAGCCAAGGGAGGCACTAAGGGAAATTTCCTGCCTTGAACTTGTCTTTGGGTGGAAAAAAACCAGATTCTCCTTAAAAATCTGTAGTAAGCCTTTACTCACAAGGTATGCTGTCCCAATTTTTATAATTGCATTTTTTCTGATCTAGTAGCTTTTTCTTACCTAACAAAGTGGACCATTGATAAATAACTTGCATGATACACGTCATATCCCACCAAATATGGAATCACATAGCATATTGACAAAGTAGGCAGAGATAAGAACAGGCAGGGCTAATAAAGGTCATACCAAAGATCAAATGGGTGAATTAGAAATCGGAATCTACACTATCAGAGTGCCAGACCAGTCGGGATGGGAGAGTGGATTGCTAGTAGGTGGCCAGTAACACTCACTGCAGATAGTTTTACAGAACAAGAACCAATAGATACATACCACATATGTAGATATTTTAACACAGTAATATTGAATTCCCTTGTCTGTTTTTACATGGTCAAAATGGATGCATCAAAACGTAAAATCATTGTCCTCTTTTTGTTAACCACGATCTGTAAAACAGATAAACATCACCTTGATCTTATTTCTTATCCTTACCCAACCCTGACTATAATCATATGTGACTGTGAAAGCTTACTATTGACATTACTAACTTAAGCTAATATGGATACTAATAAAAAATCTGAATATTTTTACTGTAATTTTATCATGTACTAGTGGATACTTATTCAAGTTTTTTTCCGTGATCAAAAAAAAGTATATTTGGCCTTGTCCTATGAAACATTTTTATCTATGTGGTGGATAGAGATAAAGGAGGTATGCTTATCACATTTTCAGGAGACCTCAGTCTGGAAGGGTAAGTTAATATGACAGCTGACAGAATCAAGATTCTGAAAAGGCTCACAAGCAGGAATGATGGTGAAAAATAGGATAAAAATTTATAGGAATAAATCTAAATCCCATGATTATGTTTAAAAAGCAGAGACAAATATATCACAGGAAACTGCAGTCAGAGAAGTCTAGCTTAATGTCAGTTTACTGTTCAAGAAATGACAATTTTACTTGACTATACTCAATGATTCAACAATTTTCAGTGAATATTTCAAGTTTCTGGTTCATAAATTACTACCAGATGGCATGGAGGGCAGAAGTAGTTATGTTTCCCCCCCAGCCTCCATTCACCTTCCTTATTCTAAATAGTGTTCTGAATTGTCTCTGCAAAACCCCTCCTCCTTCAACCATTATTATCAGTGATATGGTTTAGATACAGCTGAAGTCACCCTAAGTTCCAGGCTTATGCCAATCAGCATGTCTCGTTATCTTGGCAATAACTAGTTCTCACACAGACTAATATTCTATATAGGCTGATGCAATGTGACATGAGTATACATCTGTTGAGTTTTCATGTGAGGGAAAATTTTCACTTTTTCTTTGTAACTTTCTATTATCAGAAGAGACTATTTCTTTTTCATGGGAGATGCAAAGAGAGAATGTGAAACCTGGACTCCACCATGTGAGGGAAAGCCTAGAGAAGCAGGGCTGATGGTGCACCATGTGGAGTGTGGTGGAGAAGCCAACACCAGTGTAATTAGAGCAGAGAGCAACCGGATCTCAGTTTACTTCACTTGAGCTGCTGACTCAAAGCTCATGTGAAATCATTTCATCTTTTCATTTTTAAGCTATGGAAATCAATTAATTATCTTTATATTTAAGTCAGAATCAGTTAAATTTTCCAACATGTACAACCCAAGAGTCGTAACCTATAGAGACAGAGTTATGTCTTAATGATTTGCCTACTTACCACAGGTAAACACATGGTAGGCACTCTAAAGATTTTTGGTGAATAATTAGGTTAAAATGTACCTAATGAAAAATCTAACAGAGGCTTAAGTTAAATGTATATAAAAGTACAGAAATACAGTAGAGAAATAGCCTCATTGTATTGTGTACTGAGACTACTTTTGTGTGTAATTCAGGGCATCACATTTAAATGCTCTTAAGAACACTAGACAAAAGAAGTTCTAATTTATCTTCTGTCCCATATAAGGTATGAGGCAGACAGTAAATCATCTAGCTTATTAATTTTCATCTTAACATTTGAGGTGGAGTTACTGAAATTTTTCCTATCATCCTTATTGTATCATTGTGAGACTTGTACAGTATGAACTATATGGCTGTGAAAATTGTATAGGTTAAACATTTCTGGAAATGTGGTACATGGAAAGTAGACAAATCGTCTCATTGGAAACAGCTAAAATTACTTGATAAATTATTCTTAAACTAACAAAGGGAATCTATGGTAAGATTTATTGGGAAAACGTAAGGTATACTCATGTGAGGGACTGAATGAAGATAGAAACCTAGAAAAGTAAGCAGATATTTTGCCTTGAGTTGTTTATCAAACCAGGTGAACTCAAGAGTTAGTTCTCATGGCCAAATGCAATGTAGGGGACATGAATTTTACAGACAAAACTAAGAGTGCACTGAGTCTGGAATCTTCTTAGAAATAACCAACCATCAATTTTTGATGTTCCCTCCATAAATGGTTCTATGCTCAATATACATATGCAAAGTAAAAGAATAATTTTCTAAGCACTGATTGTTAGTTAATAAAAAACAGTCATTTAATAATGGTTTTAAATCAAAAGCCCTGATTAAATAATTTATCTATTGATTCTTTGGGCTATTCTAAATAAGAAGTCATCTGAAGATAATTCCAGTTTTATTTCTTCCTTTAAATCCTTTTATGACATTTAATTTCATGCATTACTGTCTGGCTAGGACCTTCAGTAAAATGTTGAAGGCCAGTACTGAGAACAGGCACTCTCGACTTTTGTCAAGAGTTTCCCTACATTTAAAGAGATGTTTACTGCATTAAAATAACAAAAACAGAGAGTTATAGCTAAAGAATTTAAAAAGGGGGATAAAATGAAATCATAAAATTACTAAATTAATCCAGAAAAGCCTAGAAGGATAAAAGGGGAACAAAGAACAAATGGGACTAATAGAAAATAAATATTATGATGACACAAACCTAAATATGTCAATAATTACACTAAAAATAAATAGTCTAAATGCCCCCAGTTAAAATACAGAGATTATCAGATTGAATGGAAAAGCAAAATCCACCTATATGCTACCTACAAGTAATGCACCTTAAATATAAAAACACAAATACATTAAAAGTAAAATAATAGATGGGGCTGGCCCTGTGGCCGAGTGGTTAAGTTCGTGCTCTCCGCTGCAGGTGGCCCAGTGTTTCGTTGGTTCGAATCCTGGGTGCGGACATGGCACTGCTCATCAAGCCATGCTGAGGCAGCGTCCCACATGCCACAACTAGAAGGAGCCACAACAAAGAATATACAACTATGTACCGGGGGGCTTTGGGGAGAAAAAGGAAAAAAAATAAAATCTTTAAAAAAAAAAAAGTAAAATAATAGAAAACAATATACCATGCTAATACAAAGCATAAGAAGCTGGAATTGCTATAGTGGTATTAGACAAAGACAATTTCAGATCAAGTAATGTTACTAGGAATATAAAGTTCTTTTAAAAAATTATAAATGACTGATTAATCAGGAAAAAATAATCCTTAATGCTTATGCCCCTAACGAAAGAGCTTCAAAATACATGAAACAGAAATGATAAAAACTTCAAGGATAAATTTATAATAAGAACGAAAGATTTCAATATCTCATCTGAATAACTGATAGGACAGGCGGACAGAAACAGCAGTCAGATTATAGCTCTAAACAACGCAACCAGCCAACTTTTTATAATTGACATTATAGAACACTCTACCCAACAAGAGAATACACGTTCTTCTGAAGACCAAACATTTACGAACATAGACCATATTTGAGACATAAAATAAGTCTTTTAAATTTAAAAGGATTTAAGGCATAGAAAGTTTGTTCTCTGACCACAATGACATTAGATTCAAAATCAAAAACAGAAAGATTCTGGAAAAATGTCCCAAAATTTGGACGCTAGATAACGCATCTTTAAATAACCCATGAGTCAAAAATAATTTAAAGGGAAAAGTAGAGCCAGCCCTGATGGCCTGGAGATTAAAGTTTGGCACTTTCACCACTTAGCAGCCAAGCTTTGTTTCCTGGTCGTGCGTGGAACCACACCACCCGTCTGTCAGTTGCCAAGCTGTGGTGGCAGCCTACACAGAAGAACTAAAAGGACTTACAAACAGGATATACAGCCATGCACGGGGGCTTTCGGGAAGGAAAAAAAAAGGGAGATTGGCAACAGATGTTAGCACAGGGCAAATCTTTCCTTGCAAAAAAAAAGAAGTAAGTCAAAGAAGGAAAAGTAGTATTTTGAGCTGAATAAAAATGAAAATATAATTTACCAAATATGTTCAATGTTGACAAAGCAATATTTAGCTGAAATTTATAGTATTAAGTACATATGTTAGAAAAAAACAAAGTGCCAAATCAATGACCTCAACATCCACCATAAGAGACTAGAAAAGTAAGAGAAAATGAAACCCAACTTAGAAAGAAGTAACGAAGCAATTAAAGATAAGAGTGGAAGTTAATTATAAAAAACACAGAAAAACTGTTCTAATAATCAAAGAAACCAAAAACTGGTTGAGAAGATTAATAAAATTGGCCACTCTTTCCCCAGACCAATCAGAAAAAAAGGGGGAGATGATGCAAATTATCAATATCAGGAATGACAGAAGTGGCATTACTAAAGATTTTACAAGAAATTAAAAACATAACAAGGAGTATTATGAAAAAATTACGCAAATAAAAGTCCATGCTTAAATGAAAAAGTCCTTGAAAGACACAGACTACCAAGGGCCACTCAAGAAGAAATACATAAAACTGAATAGCCCTACATCTACTAAAGAAATTCAAGTTGTAGTTAATAACTTTTCCACAAAGACAACACTAAGTTCTGATGTCTTCACAGGTGATTTCCATGGAACACATACATAAAAATACCATTTCTACACAAACTCTTTTGGAATATGTAGGGAAGAAATACTTCCCAACTCATTCTTTAAGGCTAAAATTACGTTGACACAAAATCTGATAAATGCTATACAAGGAATGTAAACCATAGACGAATATCTCTCTTGAACATAGATACAATAATTTTAAACAAAATTTTAGCAAACCTAGCAATATATAAACAGGAATACACATCATGACCAAATGGGGTTTATCCAGGAATGCAAGGGTGGTTTAGCATTCAAAAAATAATGGAATTGACCATATTAACAAACTGAAAAAAGAAAAACATAGGATCATTTCAATGAATACAGAAAAGGCCTTGGAGGAAATCCCTTATCCATTCCTGATAAAAATTCTGAGTAAACCAGGACTAGAAGGGAACTTTCTCAACCTGATAAAGGTCATCCACAGAAAACCTATAGCTGACATCATACTTAATGCTGAAAGAGCGAATGCTTTTCCTGTCTGGTCAGGAATAAGGTAAGGATATCCACTTCACAATTTCTATTCAACATTCGACCTGTACTTAGGTTCTAGCTGGATAAATTAGGCAAGAAAAAAGAAATAAAAGGGATGCAAACTGGATGCTAATTTATTAGTGCTGATAATTAAAAACAAACAAAACACCTGTATAGCTTCTGTAGCTTTAACACCTATAGCACAATTATATAAATCATGACACACTGGAATATGTTTCAATTCATGGCAAATTCTCTAGAGAATTCTCTAGAAAATATACAAAATGATTTAATTAGCCTGTGGTGATTTCCCCTGAAAAAGAATGACATTGAGAAAATAAATTCAGCAAATATTTCTTCAAATTGCGGTTATAATTGTAACTGCAACTCCTACTGGAATTCTGACTTTGGGGAAGTTTCTTAAACTCTGAGCTACTGAATGCTATTGTATAATTAATATATTTTTTAATAATTCAAAGAGAAAAATGGATCTAAATTGCTTGACCAAGGGTCTTCCATGGCAAAACCACATGTGAACCACAAGCCTGAAGGCAGTATGGAGATTTGGCCTCCAGCAGGACTCGAGTGGGAAAAATAAGGAGGTATGGTAGTTGGAAAGAGGCTGGAGCAACAGTTTTGCCAATGGATTGAAGAGGGCTTGAATTAAGACCATGGAAGGAGGGATGGGAATGAGAAGCAAATATTTAAATGCCAAAGAAGAGAGACAGGATAATTCAAAATTATTTTTCAGCATCCCTTTCTTTAAGTAATAAAACAATTGCTAATGGTTTTGAGGAGATTAAAAAAAGTTTGGTTCTTAGATTTAGGAAACAAGAGACACAATTCTGACATTTTTGAAATGCTAACATGAAAATGGATAATTCCTACTGAAAAGCTTTCTTGCGCTTAAGTTTAGGTTGCAGACTTCTATCAATAATTTTATTTCTTTATATTGTTTCTTAGTTCTAGGGACAAAGGTATTTAAAGACCTTGAAGAACGAGGTCCACTTGAGTCATAGAAAAGATGAAGTGATAAAATACACAAGTCAGACATCAAGTACCTAAATATTTTAACAGCATAGATTCTCTTCTCCTGCTAGTTATATAAGAATTCTTTGATTCTTAGTCTTATAGCATCATAAAGCCGCATAATCCCAGTAGGCACTTTTGTGGTGCTCAACAAATAGGAAGTAATAGGAAGCCAAAAGGGCACTATTAATAGTTCATTTTGACCTAAAGAAATGAATAAAGGATGATAAATCCAGCTGGATAACTTAGTATTGGCATAATATAATTTCACAATTTCTTACCCACAATTCCAAAATCCCCAAATCTCTGAAAACCAAAAGTTTTTTCAGAACTCATTTGGTGGCAAAACCTGTCCAGACATAAAATTATTTTGCACAAATTCTAAACCTGAACTGTTGTGAAACAATTTATCAATTTCATTAATCCCATTCATTGTAAATGTTCATACATTTCACTGGAGAAATACTAATGTTTTTAGTACAGAATCCTACTCCAGATTTTTGCTGTGGATGTAAGATAATATACAGTAATGTAGAGAAATGTAATAAGCCTTAAAAAAATCCACAGCTTCTGAAATTCAATATACATAATGGTTTGTGGATTTCTAATATATTATCTTAAAGCTGTGTATACACAGTTTAAAATATTTGGATATAAATCAACATCCTGATTTATTTTACAGATAGTATATAACTGCTTATTACTATCTCAAAGACATCCTTCCTCTATAAGAATAAGTCTTCTAAACCATGACAGCTAAGTATAGTGAGTCTGTTCTAAGAGACAGTTTGTAGGATTTACTTATTTACAGTGTTTCAAAATATCTAAAAATTTCTCATTTATATAGAATTGAATTCTTTGCTTTTCCTATGGATAAACAGAAATACTGCAAAATGTAACCCTATACAAGTGTCTAAAATCTTTTACATTTATAGGTGGTAGACAGGTAAGGAAAACGAGTGAAGTTGGATAGATAGGCTAGAGGCATCCTCTAGATAGCACTGCCTAATAAAAACATAATATCTTAAAAGCCAAGTGGCATTTGCAAGCCATCCATGGAATTTTTAATTTTCTAGTAGTCACATTAAGAAAATAAAAATAAAATGGATGAAATTCTTTTTTCTTTCTTTCATTTCTTTTGTTTTTGAGGAAGATTAGCCCTGAGCTAACATCTGCCACCAATCCTCCTCTTTTTGCTGAGGAAGACTGGCCCTGAGCTAACGTCCGTGCCCATCTTCCTCTACTTTATATGTGAGACGCTTGCCACAACATGGCTTGACAAATGGTGCACAGGGCCGCACCCGGGATCCAAACTGGTGAAACCTGGGCCACTGAAGCGGAATGTGTGAACTTAACCTCTGCACCACCAGGCCAGCCCCTGAAATTATTTTTAATAATATAATTTATATAACTCACGATAAAAATATTTTATTTCAACATATAATCAATTAAAGAAATGCTTTACATTCTTTTTCACTAAGTCTTCAAAACTCGTATGTTTCAAGATACACCTCACATGTGATTTGGACTAGCCACATTTCAAGAGCTCAATAGCCGCATACAGTGAGTGGTTCCCATCTTGGGCAGTATAGTTCTAGATACACTGTCAATTTGCTATTAAACATACTGCAATATTCTTTATTCCCTTAATGAAATGTGCTTTATCGCATATTCCTTGAACCACGAGGTCCTTTTGGTGTTCATTTTGTTTTCCCTTTTAGACAGAGATATGGTTATAGATATATATTTCTTTATACCAAAACAACAATTCAGGTTTTGTGAGTAATAAAACATGAACAAATGTCTTGTTCTTGGGGGCAAAATAGAGAATTGTGGGACATAGGATGAATTCTGATTACATGCCCCGTCTATTAGGACATCCATTTCTCAGCTCTAGCCTATTGATGCCATCTTGGAAAGCAGATTCAGTGCTGCCACATGTTCCCTGTTATTCAAGAGAACTAGGAAATAGAAAATCTTCTGTAAAATCACCAAATTTATAAATGTTGACTTATGTTTGTAAGCAACTTTTCCACTACACATAGCATTGGCTATTTACATGTCACTTACCTGACTTTGAGGTCATGGTTTTCTGAACAATGGAGGAAGATATTGCAAACACACAGAAAGCAACAAACGGAAATGCCAAGATCTGTCTGTATTTATGCCTCAAGATTGTGAAAACCTTTGGAATAAAGACTTTTTCCTTATGTCTTATTTTACATTATATATATATATAATATATATGTACTATACACACAAACACACATGCACAAGTATACGACCCAAAATCTTAAAACTGCAAGAGATATCCCTATGTAAAAATTTTTAACTTTAAAATTGCAAGGTGTCTCTTACTCTTGTAGTCTTGATTTTGCTAAGTAAATTGGTGTTCTTCTTGTTTATATATTTCAAGATTTCACAGAATTCATGCATATCCTCCTGAAACTTCCTTTTCAGGCTAAGCTCCTGTTGTTTGTTTGTTATTCTGTAAGTAATCTTGATATGAATATCTCTGATACCTTGGACGTTTAACTGGTTTGCTTGTCCTTAATTCAGTGGCCCAGTATATATTTCTTCATGAATGTGGACCAGACAATAAACAATAAATGAGAGCAAGGAAAAAGTAAGATTATGTTTACGACACCACTATTATTCCCTCCCACCCCTGAGGAAGGAAGAAGCTAATCTCATATACAGTTGAAAAAAAGTATGGCATTAATTCTAAAGATTCTTATACAACTTTCACATCTAACTTTGCCTATATCTCCCTTCTTTCCCCTTCTTAAGTTAACTTAGAGTGTTCCCCTCCAAGAATCTACAGAAAATAGGTCCTATTATCCTTTACATTAGACATCAACTTTTTAAGTAATATCAGTAACTAAGGAATAGGGATAGTGCTACAGCTCAGAAAAGAACAATATGTAGATGACTTCATAATCCCTTATCGTCAACATTGCATATTCTCATAAGAGCCCTTGATTTTGCTTTGGGAAGTCTGTAACGCTTTAAGATTAAGAGTTGTCTCTGCTGATAAAAAGCCATTGATTGTGGGTGGCTGGCCCCGTGGCCGAGTGGTTAAGTTCGCGCGCTCCGCTGCAGGTGGCCCAGTGTTTCGTCGGTTCGAATCCTGGGCGCGGACATGGCACTGCTCGTCAGACCACGCTGAGGCAGCGTCCCACATGCCACAACTAGAGGAACCCACAACGAAGAATACACAACTATGTACCGGGGGGCTTTGGGGAGAAAAAGGAAAAAATAAAATCTTTAAAAAAAAAAAAAAAAAAGCCATTGATTGTGAAAGATGATGAATCAATCCTATGTCACATGTGCTTGGCATATCCAATAATTATAAACTCATTCTCCCTTTACTAATAAAAATAATAGAAACTTTCAGCTCAAATTAGTGTCCAGACACCAACAAAAACAAAAACAAACAAATAAGCAAACAAACTCCAGGGACAAATCTGGCAATACTTTTAAAACAGAGGTGTATTCTTTTCCTATATAAGAGGAAGTCCAGTGACAGGGAGCATTAGCCTAAAGCAACAACTCAGCATTATCCTCCAAGAAGAACAGCTCTGCCATCTTTAGCCTGTTGGCTTTTGTACTTAGGGATACCAGTGAGTGCTGCTCTTCTAGGCTTTAGTTCTGCAGCTTGGATAAGAAGAAAGGGAAGCTGGAAATCTGTGCAGCAGTATTTGTTTTATTTAGGGAAAAAAAAATTTTCCCCATGACAACATCCCTTCCTCAGCAGACCTCTACTCATGTCTTTTGAATAAACACTGAGTTCCATAGACCCCCGGTTGCAAGGGAGTTTGGGAAATTGAAAGGAAAGGAAGAAAAGAGTTCAGAAAAGTTGTTCAGAGGACCAAACTTCAATGTCTGTCACAGCTTTAACATTACAAACTTATTACCAAGTTATTAGTACTGTTATCTAGCTGCAGAATAATATTATATTGATATATCACTATATTTAGCTATATAGTCTCATGACTCCTGCTCATCTTCGTATACCATCTATTTAAATTCAAGGAATGTGATGGTTAATTTCATGTATCAACTCAGCTAGGCTACAGCACCCAGTTATTTAATCAAACACTGATCTAGGTGTTTCTGTAAAGGCTCTGTAGATGTGGTCAACATCTAGAATCCATTGTCTTTAAGTAAAGAAGATTGCCCTCCATATTGTAGGTGAGCCTCATTCAACCATTTAAAGGCTTTAAGAACAAAATGTAAGGTCTCCCAGAGAAGAAGAAATACTCCCAGACTGTAGCATCAACTCCTGCCTGAGTTTCCAGCCTGGCAACCTGCCCTACAAATTTCAGACCTGCCAGCCTACCAATCACAGGAGCCAACTCCTTAAAAGTACTCAGATAGATAGATAGATAGAGATGTTGTATATGAAAATTTATAAGTGCCTGCTAACTGTGACCGAGGCAAATAATTTTATCTTGTTGTAACTTAACATGTATGTTTGCCACTGTGCAGGGCACAGCATCCAATACATAAAAAGATATTACCACTGTGACTTTAATAAAAGAAAATTCACAGAAGCAAATGCATTTACATAATACAAGTTATTAAATGGGTAATTATATTTAATGAAATTAAAACAATACCTGGCACATATAAGTACTATATAAATGTTCTTCATCTTCTCATTATTATTATAATTATCATCATAGTCATCAGAAAGTATAAAGCACATTGACACTAAGATGATTAAAAAAGAGATACCTTTGTTCCTGAGCTGCATGGCATATGTTTTAAGGCAATAAACCATCAACTCCACTAATGGAACTAATAGGTTAAGTTTCCCATGTTGCTTGAATTATTTCCTGAGGAAAATTAAATTTTCTTAATAGAAAATCTAATTTTATCTCGAGTAACTTGAAAATCTTAATTAGTGACACAAAAGCCATGTTCAAATTACTTAGATCAGAAATAAACACATCATTATACCAAAATAAACAAATTGAAGAGCTACTGTAGTTTAGTTGACATTCCACACACAGTATCTTGATAAAATAAGATACGAACAGGCAATTTCAAAAGGAAAGAATCAACATCAATCATATAAATTAAATTGATTAACTTTCATACTTAATCAATCACTGGCATGAATCTTACACAATCTACTGGTGACCTCAGTTACTTTGTTTAATCATGCACACCAATATCAGTGCAATGCTTGATTTTCCAATTAAAACAACTTTGCAATTAGATCTAATTAACGTGTTCCAATTAAATAGGTTAAATGCGGCAGTATTCAATAAATTTAAGCCCCTACTTTTCTCATGGTGAAAAGGTTCTCTAAAATTGTTTGGATACATAATCCTTTTGGTGCCACAGCTTAGCAAAAGTAGTAAGAAAAGGTCAACAGCTTGGCTCAGAAATAACATAAGCCAGATTTGGTAGAGAAGAATAAGCATCCTAAATTTCTCAATTATCTCCTGGATCATCACATAAGCCCTTCATGATAGCCCCATTAACAATTTGCCAATGCAAGTATTTGTTAAAGGAATATTTGCCCTTTTCAAAAAGAAGACATACTCCCACTCAGAGTCATTCAGATTTATAGTCGTTCTTTGTAACTCTTCCATGAAGGAAATATGGTTTGATGGGATTTTGAACCAGTAAACTCTTCCTTTGGCCTTTGGTTAAAGTAGTACACAGTAAATTTCCTTTCCAAAGCTTCCTGTAGGGAGGAATGTAGGTAAGAACTTTGTTTTATTTGTTTCTAATTTTAATCCTTTGATTTACAGGATTCTGACTCCCAATAACGTTCAATCAAGAGATCCCCTGCTCTGATTAATATATTGTAATAAGTAGCAATAAGCCCCCTTGGAGAATCTACTGTTCACAGGGAACTATCAGTCTGAGAAGTCACACCAAGTAAAAGTCAACTCTCAAGAGGCTGGGGCATGGAAGAAGAGCAATACGGTACTAGCTTCATTCCCATGCCTGATAAAAGATAGGTATCAAAGAGTCAAGTCTTTCCAGGTAGACCATTCTGCCAAACGTGTATTTTTCTCTTTGAATTCTTCTTTAAAGTTTCTCTTGCCTCCACCTAAATACAAAGATACTTATAAAACAAGTGAACATACAGGGCCAGCCTGGTGGCATGGTGGTTAAGTTCACACACTCTGCTTCGGCAGCCTGCGGTTTGCAGGTTCGGATCCTGGGTGCGGACCTAGTACCACGCAGCAAGCCACGTTGTGGCAGCATCCCACATAAAATAGAGGAAGATTGGCACAGATGTTAGCTCAGTGACAATCTTCCTCAAGCAAAAAGAGGGAGATTGGCAACAGATGTTAGCGTGGGGCAAATCTTTCTCACACACACACAAAAACACATAAAAACAAGTGAACATAGTAGTTATATTATAAGCATGCAGTTATTTTTTTCAGGAAACTACTTTTTAAGCATGAAGTTTATATAGTTTTTTAAATCTCTTAGTTCTTTAATCCTTGCCTTCACTTGCTATGAGAGTATGTATTGTTAAAAACAAAAACAAAAACCTAATTTTAAAACTGCCAGGGGCTGGCCCCGTGGCCGAGTGGTTAAGTTCATGTGCTCCGCTGCAGGCAGCCCAGTGTTTCGTTGGTTCAAATCCTGGGCACGGACATGGCACTGCTCATCAAACCACGCTGAGGCAGTGTCCCACATGCCACAACTAGAAGCAGCCACAACGAAGAATATACAACTATGTACTGGGGGGCTTTGGAGAGAAAAAAGAAAGAAATAAAACCTTAAAAAAAAAAAACTGCCAGTGCACAGCCTGCAGTTCAATAAATTTATCTTGATCATTGGGATAGATGCTTTTACACATTTTGAAAGTAAACATATACTGCTTTGCACTATATTAGGCAAAGTCATCCCACTCTAGATGTTTACTCCAAAGAACTAATGAATACAACTTTTCTTGACTTTCAAAAGAGGAAAGAATTGAATTTACATGTAGCCCCAAAATGTATATTCACCACTACATAGTTATTACTGCATCACGTTCTACATGTAAAAATTGACAGGATCATATCCCACTTTGTAATGATTTTTTTTTATCAAAAGCAGTTTCCAACGTTCATTTTAGAGAGGACGGGGTTCTTAGTCATTTTTAAACTGGAGTTTTTTTGGAGGGAAAATGTACTTAGCTGTGCTCTTACTATATCAAGATGAGGATATTTTATAGGCCTCTCTCAATCAAAATATAAATTATTCCATTAAGTTGTCTCAGTCTAAGATCACTTGGTTGTAAGGAAGCAGCTAGCTTATATATTAAAAAAATTCATACTCTGAAACAAAATTTTAGGCAGAACTTGTGGGATCTAAAGTAAAAGTTGCTAGGAACTCAACGCTTTCTCCTTCTCTAAAGCGTTGCATGCTCTCCCTCCTCTAATAAATCCTAGAAGGTACCATGTGGTTACGAGCACAGGCCCTAGAGCCAGAAGGCTGAGATTCAAGCCCCTACTCAGCCACTGTTTACCCCTATAAGCTTCAAGGAGTTATTAAGCTAATTTTTATCTTAGTTCCATCATGTTTAAAACAGCACTGACCTCATAGGTTTGTTTTCCAAATTATGAGTTATTCCTTCTAAGGTACTCAGAGAGGTACCTGGCTACTAGTAGTAAATACTCGATGAACAATGGCCACTATCCTCTACTTTTCTATGCCAACTATTCCAAGTAACTTACAAACCATAATTTGACTGCAGCAACCTTTAAACCATATGCCCCAAGGACAAAAAAGTCTTAAAACATTTTCTGTAATAATACTATTGACCATAATTTTGAAGATGGATTTTGAAAACTGCTTTGTTGCATTGTAGGATGAAGCAAATGGGTAATTATCTCTGTGGTTCTTGACAACCAGATTTCTTAGCCTGAAAAAGGAAATACACGTATAAGGTAGTAGAGGTTAGATAAAATCCTTGTAGACCTGAATTCAACTGCAAATGGAAGGATGGGCTTATGTATCTTATCTTTAAAGAATACATGATGCACTTTATCTTTTTAAAAAATCCTGAGTTTGTCTGCTGAAAAAAACCTAGAAACAATGTCCAACCCAGTAGCAGTGAGTACCTAGTATTGAGATTGTAGTCCAGAGAAACTATCTCTGGATAAAAATAACCAGACCTCCTTGGAGAGAAAGCTGATTCCATGTCTAGATCTGGAAATGTATTTTGATAAACTAGAACACTTCGTCACACCAGAAAATAAGAAGCTCTGAAGAACAATAAGATCATGACAACAAACAAACAAACAAACTCAGGAGTCAACTCGAAGAGACTTCCACTTGCCAAAGTGGACATTTGGAACATTAATACATATAAAAAATTCAATGGTTTGAATCATATCAAACAATTTAAAATTCAAAATTTCTCTTCCCTTATCCCCCAAAAATGTACAGTTGGAATATGCTAGTTACCAACCGTTAGTTTGAAAACTAACCAGTGAAGGGAAAGAATCAAGCATTTGTTCTTTTTCCATATGCACTATGTCATGGGTAGTGGAACGGATATGGGGAAGTTCCTTTTTATATAAGAATCTAAGTTCATAAATGGAGGGATGACAGAATTAGAATGCAATCATTTTCTAACCACTAAAGAATGACAATACTAGACATTGATCATCGATGGCTGCTCAATAGATGAGATAATATATTGCTCCTGGTGAAAGAATACAGCACGACCTGTGAAGAACTGTTGTCACAAAATCAAATCTGAATCTGATAAATCGTCTAGATCAGCACTCTCCAATAAAATGTTTTGCCATTTGGGAATGTTTTAATTAATTTAATTTAAATAGCCACATGCGTCTAGTGGTTACCATACTAGAGAGTGATATATAGGAAAACAGGATAGGAGAGCATATGAAAAGTTACCATGGGGATATAATCAGCAAAATGTAAGCTGTGGGAATCTCCTGAGATATAAAAGGACCAAAGGAAAAAAAAGATTCCTATAAACCAATGGAACATAAAAGACATGTCAACGAAGCACAATAAATGAACTTGTTTGGGATAATACTGACCAAAATTTAAAAAATCAATAACATTTATGAGACTACTGGAAGTTTCAACACTGATTACATATTTCACAATATTAAAAAATTATTCCTTTGAGGTACAAGAATGGTACTGTGGTTAGGTTTTAAGAATACTTATGGTTTAAAGAACACACTCATTTATCTATGGATAAAAAAATGTGTTCTCTGGGATTTACTTCAAAATAATAGAACAATGAGGGAAGTGGATATAGATGAAAAACAACTGTCCATGTGTTGATAATTATTGAAGTTGAAATGGGTATGTGTGGATTCAAAATAAATGTTGATCTGATTTAGTAGATGCTAACATATACATTATAATTAGACATTTATAAATGTATTAATAAATATATCACAAGTTATTTTAAAAGGGGAACGTTTAAGGATATGATGAAAGCCTCAAAATAGTACCACTTTAGTATGTTTTAGCAATAAACAAAACATTCTGGCAAAGATTTAGGTATTATACCAATAAATTTAGGTGAATAGAATTTTAATAAATTCACTCTTTTCAGTTTTGAAAATATTCACAGCCTTAGATGTCAAAAAAATTTGAACGGAGCTAGAAACTAAATGAAAGAACTTAGAAAATAAGGATGACGTTCACTCTTTCTCAGAGCTTTGCAATAACATATCGAAGTATAAAACTTAACTTTATTGCTGGCACAGCTGGATTGGAGAACATAGTCTGGGACTGCAAGAGCAGTTGGATTCAAAATCTTCCCGTACATCTCGATCTTGTGATCCACATTTGCTAAGATAGGGTTTTCAAAGCAGGTGGTTAACCAGCTGTAGGAGGAATTGCTGCCTTCTGTGCAGTCTCAAAGGCAGGGATAGAAAGATGGTCCCCCAGATTTAAAGCTAGAAGATAGGCCCTTGGCTCTACCCAAGATTATCTTATCACACAGAAAATACAAGAGAAGAAGAATGAAATTCTCAAGTAAGCAAGAGCTTGGGAATGGATAAGTTATGCATATGTGTCCCTTTCCCAAAGTCATCAGTTAGATTCTACCTCTTTTCTCTGGGGAAGGAGTGAATAGAGGAGGATGAAAATAAGAACAGAAGCTAATTTCCCAATACTTTCAAAAGAGTAAAAGTTTTTGTTTTATTAACAGAGGAGCAAACTGGGAGAGGAATAAAATGATCCGCCTCACCACACACACCTGAAAGAACTATGTAAAGATGCCAAGGAACCAGGGAAAGGGCCATTTGACTGGTGGAGAGATGTCATTGAACATGGTGTGATTTTCAGATAAGAGAAATTAGATAAATGGGGGAGATTGTTGAAAATTATTCATAAAACCTATTTCAAGTACTTAATATTTACATAGAAATGCTGCACACACACCAACAGCAGAGTTTGACATCTACCATTCTAAATGCCTCTAGATGCCTACAGTGGCATGAACACACCATCTTTGTAATGTGGGAAATGGCTCTTATTTTCACCTCAAAGACGTAGTGGTGGCAATATCTTCCAGAAGCTAAAAATCTGGGATATAACTTTCTTTTTATATAAAAAAAATGTTTTTAATACCCTTAACCCCATGCTTGTCATGCCCTCATCTGTCAACAGGCAATGTTTTCAAGAGAGAATCCAATTCTAGGCCTTCACTGCTACCTAAAGTACAATTAATAAATTACTTTTCCATTCCCTCCTTGCTTCCTAACAATTGAAGAGGCCATTGATTCACTTTGCACGATTTATAATTAGACAAGTATCATTCTGAGTAATGTTCTTTCAATTCTGCAGAAATTTTAAATTTGACGACGAAGAAAGTGTTGGAGTCACAGAGTCACATCCATATATCATCTCACCATCAGACCCCCATGCTCTGAATGTCCATTTTTGACTGCATTCCAATAGCCAGATGCCAAACCCATCAAAGTTTATTCAGCAATTGGCAAGAAAAATAGTGAAACAAGTTGTGATTAACAGTCAAACTGAGACCCATCTCTGCTGATGTCTATAATAAAACTATGAGATGATTTCCCTTTTGCTTACCATCTTGCTCACCATCTTGTTTAAGGGAGTCTCTGTTGGGATGGTTTCTTCTGATTTTGGCAAACTCTTAAAAGAGAAAATATAACCGCATAGACTGGATGAACTAGTTGGCCCCGTACCAAGCTTTCTTCTTCTATTAGGAGGCTAGAAACAGAAACATGCATTCCAGGGAGGACAGCAACAAGCAGTGGAGAAGGAATAGGAAGTCTAAGTAATAGTATGCGATGGGTGATCTGTTTAGGGCCATAGGGTGAAAGGTGAGATTAAGAAGAATAAAATTGGGAATATGTATCAGATTCAGATTATGAAAGAACATCGTTTCCAGGAAGAGAATTTGGGATACTTCTCCTCACAATGAGAACCATTGAGAGAGTTTGAGAAATGAAGTTAACTAATTAAACTTGGGTTTAATGACAAAACTTTGACATCTGAGAAAGGAATAACAGGGATTAAAGAGTGGAAGCAGAGACACTGCTTAAGACCTCATTGCCCTAAATTAGCTGTGAACTAATGAATGCCTTGAAACATGGCAATGGATATTAATGTAGACATGACAGGTAAATTAAGAAGACATTCTTGAGTTATAGGCAACGGATTTGGAAGTGAGTACATTTGACAGTGCCCCTTTATTTTTTTTTCTTATTGGCACCTGGGCTAACAACTGTTGCCAATCTCTTTTTTTTTTTTTTCCTGCTTTATTTCCCAAACCCCTCCCCCCCGGTACATAACTGTATATCTTAGTTGCAGATCCTTCTAGTTGTGGGATGTGGGACGCTGCCTCAACGTGGCCTGACGAGCGGTGCCATGTCCGGGCCCAGGATCCGAACCCTGGGCCGCCACAGCAGAGCACGCGAACTTGACAACTCGGCCACGGAGCCGGCCCCGACAGCGCCCCTTTAGAGGCAAAGACACCAACTTTTACAATCAAATAATTAATGTTGAGGTTTGGAAATTTTAATTGAAGAATGTAGAGAATAATGCTAATGAGGATAATGAGAGTATTGTGATATTCTGAAGAGCATTGGCAGGCTAGTATGCTGCCCATATCATAGTCTTAGCAGTTGCTTATTGATGGTAAAAATAAACAAAACCCCAGTCTACCACATTCAAACGTCACCTGGCCTTATGAGTTTCACTTTTACATTTATGTCCCTGTTAGAATGGCTCCGAGTTTGATACATTTTCAAGAGCTTGGCTCCCTAAAAATGTTCCCCACTTATTTCCTGGGTTCCCCAAACACTTGTCTCCATCTGACTCATGATTTGGTGTCATAGTTAGAGTCACCAAGTTAGGTCTCGGATATTTCTTTGTCTGCTCTAGAATTCATTTATTGTCTTCTAAAGCCTTCTAAGTCATCTGAAGGCAAATCACTTCCAAATCAACTGCTGCCACTGCTCATGGGTCTCATGAAGTAAACACCAGTAGCTGTGTCAGGAGTCTTGTTTCCTTATGCTTCCAACATGGTAGCTTTCACAGTGCCAGCCAGAATGGAGAAATGATGAAGATACCCTCCACAGAATGATAGCACATTTTGTCACAAGGATCATGAAAGAGATCTACTTTGGCCCCAAATCTCAATAATTTAGGAAAAAAAGATGTTTTTCAACTTATGGTTTATACCCTTCTCAATTACAAGGTCAAATCTCATTCGAGTAGAGTAGAGAGAGGGGCAAAAATGTATTCTCAATGTCTCTACTTCCCTCCCTTTTCAAAACCCAGTCCCTAAATGAAACTATTCTCAAATCATTAAATGCAAATAGAATCTTGAGTCTGTGTGTATAGTCTGGTGAGGAGGCAGAAGATGTTGCAGGTTTGAGAGACAAAACTGATTTCATCACATCCAAAATCTCTTATCTGGAATCCTTGGGGCCAGACGTGTTAAAGAATTCAAAATGTTCTTGGTTTTAGAAAAAAAGCACCATATACAATATCACACAACCATTAATACATCTTTAGCAAAACGTAAAAAAAAGACTATGTATCACTTCTTATCAGGTCAGGTCAAGAGAGGTTTTGACACCAAATGATTCACAAAAATTTTTTTATATTTTGGGCCATTTGGATATTTAGATAAGAGATTGTGGACTTTTTCATGGCCTTATAGTCTACGCATGAGCCGAAATAGCTTTGGCTACCATTACTATTTGCTGTTGTTAAAATTGTCTTGGGGCTGGCCTGGTGGTGTAGTGATCAGGTTTGGCACACTCTGCTTCAGCAGCCCAGGTTCGCAGGTTTGGATCCCAAGCACTGGCCTACATCACTCATCAAGCCATACTGTGGAGGCATCCCACATACAAAACAGAGGAAGATGGGCACAAATGTTAGCTCAGGGCCAGTTTTCCTCAAGCGAAAAGGGGAAGATTGGCAATAGGTGTTAGCTCAGGAGCAATCTTTCTCACCACCCCCCCAAAAAAAGAGAGAGAGAGATTATCTTTAGTTTGCACAGTGGAGAAAGATCTTCAGTTAAATGCCCTGGGTCTTTTCTGTTTTCATCGACTACGACAACAGTGTGATTATTGCTCAAGAATGAAAATACGAGAATTTGCTTCACCGTCCTTAGCTTTAGTGCACACTTACACAAATTAATATTGCTCTCATTTTAAGAAAGCAAAATCTACCCTGAAAATTTCATTTGAATATTCTTATGTAGATTTAATATTTGTATACAGCAGCTGGAGGATAATTTTTTACTATATCTGTTTAGCATATAATAGAGATGTCTGGGATTTTAGAGGATTGAACAAAAGTTGGCCAAAGCAGAATGTCTAAAAAGAATGGACACAAAAGGTAGGATGCAATTCTAATGTATCATATAGAGAGAAAGACTGAATTCTAGGTTGTCTGTCTTTGCTGGGGCCTGACTTCCTTTTTGTTAGCTCAATCTAAACACCGCATTTTTGTGAATATGCATCACATTCATTTTGGATTATTTAATTTAACTTTCTTTCCAGATGAACTAGCTTTATTAAATGCTTGCCATGGATGGGCAAACAGAGTTTATGCAGGCTATAAATATCTATGATTAGTTTGGTATAGTATATTGCAATCTAAGGTGTAGCAATTATGCATAATATTTTCTCCCAAGCTTGATAAACCATTTGGGAACGAAAAAAACCTAGAAAGTAATTTATGCAAACCCCATGCATGTATGACATTTTCAAACCTTATACTTCCTGGAGATCCTGGTCAGCAGCACACACACTTACAGAATGTAAGCCCTGAGCTGAAAAAAAGAGACCAAGTTTGACTCCATATGCCTTAAAAATGGGTATAACCTAAAAGTTATATTACCTGTAATACCAGTTTTGATTCCTCCAAATAGTTACTAAATTTGGTGTAATACTCAGGCCAC
This sequence comes from Equus przewalskii, assembly GCF_037783145.1. NCBI lineage: Eukaryota > Metazoa > Chordata > Mammalia > Perissodactyla > Equidae > Equus > Equus przewalskii. Next base: position 14,370,491 of record NC_091843.1, read on the forward strand.
TTCCCGAAGCTGGATGCTCCTACACATATTTATCTACTACATCTATTATTCTAATATTGCTAATATACATATAAAGTGTTTAATGCTTTTACATTGCTGAGTTTTTACACAATCTCTAGTCTCACATTTGTAACCACTACGAAGATAATATATTGTGTGATATATATATATATACCTACATAGTATACCTTCTTTGTGCAAGACAGTCTAGGAAGTGTAAATAGAATTAAAAACTTACTCCTGCTTTTCAAGGCTTCAAAAGTTACTGGAGATGATAGCGCATGTACAAATAAACACAGGCAGACTGTATTGAATGCTTCCATAAAGACCTATCTGAAATATTAAATAGTCTAGATGAGGGGAAAATGCATCCCATTAAACAGAACTGGGAATGGATTTTGGAAGGACGTGGGATCTGAATAGGATCCAGGAGGAAAAATAAGACTTTGAGTAAAAAAAGAGACGAAAGTAGGATTACTCCAAGTGGATACACCATAACAAACAAAGTTTCGGAGACAAACTATCTCATGATGAAACTGAACCACAGAGTATAGAATACAAACGATTCTGGGCTAGATTTCCTGTCCATTTGGATTTCCCACTGCATCTCAAACTGCATGTTTTCCAACAAGATATATATTACCTGCCAACTCCTAGGAATTCTCCCAGTTCTTATGTCTAAAACGTCACATAATCATTTTACTTCATCATATTTCATATTCACTAATTTGTTTGTCCATTCATTTACTTAACTCATAAGTGCAATATTTTAAATACCTACTATGTACTAGATAGTAAAGAACAAAAATATGAATAACATAAGAAGCGCTCTTTTGATAAATTCACAGAAAATAAATTATGTCATATTAGATATTACAATAGAGCATTGTGGAACATGCTATAGGAGTAATGGCATAAATCTGATCAGTTTGGCTAAAATTTGCTGAGTACTTACAATGTGGAAAGTAGCCTGCTAATCCTTGAGAATTTAAAGGTGAATGAATGCAACTTGGTCACTGCCCTCCATTTGCTCCCAGTCTGATGGAGAGTACAGAGATCAAAGATTACAGTGCAATGACTAAGCTGAGACTGAGGTGGGTCATAATAGGAATTGGCTGAATCTGTTGGAAGAGAAACGTGGGTCAAAGGAAGTTTCACCTCCTATAAGGTGTTTTCCTTAATCCACCTTCCCCTTCAAATAGAATCCGTTGTTGAAAAGCTGCTCTGTAAGTACCTTTGGGGCAACAGAAGAAGCAAACAATGAGTCAGTTTAGGTTCCTACTTGAAAGAATCAAAGCAGAGATAAGGCATGAAAGCTAGATTTCAGACATGGAGAAACTTAATAATTTCCTTGGAGGAGGTTCCTTTGCACTTTTCAAACTCCAGATGTCTATCTTGATGGATGTGCTTTTGTCCATCTTCACAGACCACAGAAAAGTTAGGGAGGATGAAATGTGAAAAGTCATTGCGTTTGGCAGTTAGGAAGTGGGGATAGTGAATAGTGACTACCTTATCCAGAGAAGAAGAGAGAAATAAATGACCTGAGTGGAGGAACAGAAGGATTTTCTTATTACTTATTACCAGTAAGATCCTTGCTAGTCAGCTGATTCCTCAGATAGTCTCCAAGCACATCGTGTTAACACCAGGGGTTAGGAGAACTCAAGGCTTTCATCCAGCTTCAATTACTTACTTTTGCCCTCTACCTCTCCAAATGTTATATTCACGTCCATCTTTCTCTATTTAAGTGCCACTAGATTATTTTAGTTCACACGTATTTAATTCTCTGAACTATTTCTGTGCTACTCTGACACTTCAATTCTAATTTGTCTTTATTATTCTCTCATTGCCTCAGTCCTACCCCACCACACCCATACAAACCTTTGTTACCATATTTGTAATAGCTAAACGTGTCTCCTTTACAACATAGCTTATCCACTATACTCAGTTTGCAATAACACATAATAAATTCAGTTCTAATTTTTTCTTTTTATGCTTGTTTTTCAGTTTTTGACCTCCATGTATTGAGTGTGCTATCAGAAATCCATACTTTCTCTTAAAAGTTTAAAAATGTTAATTATTCCCAATCTCAGTCTTTATTTGTTCTTACTTGAAGGGTCTTATGCTTTCCCTTCAGTTTTCATATACCAATTTCTTCATTGATTTTGGTAGCTGATAGTTTCAACGTCCGTGATGACTGTTAACAAGACTACACGTGATTTCTGTGTTGGAAAAAACGGCTTTCTTTCTTTTCACTTCAAATTTCTTGATGATGTTCATAATTGTCAATTGCACATTTGGATGTAAGCAGGTACATAGTAGGTCTAATAATATTAGTTACAACTTATTTGGTTGTAAGTGATAAAAAGACAACTCAAATTAGTTTAGGCAAGAAAAGAGATATGGGGGGGGGGGCAACCCAGTGGAGCAGTGGTTAAATTCGCACGTTTCCGTTCTTGGCAGCCCGGGGTTCGCCGGTTCGGATCCTGGGTGCGGGCATGGCACCGCTTCGCAAAAGCCTTGCTGTGGTAGGCATCCCACATATAAAGTAGAGGAAGATGGGCATGGATGTTAGCTCAGGGCCAGTCTTCCTCAGAAAAAAGAGGAGGATTGGCAGCAGTTAGCTCAGGGCTAATCTTCCTAAAAATAAAAGAGATATTGGCTCAAAAATTACTAGACTATCTCATATAATCAAACCACTGGAAGGGCCAAGGTACATCTGGGTTTCATATTTAACTGGACACAGGGTTCTGCTTCTGGTTGCTGCCATTACTCATTTTACACGTTCTTTGGCTTCATTGTCTCGCACTGTAGACTTACTTTATCTATATAGAAGGAAATGTAGCTGCTAACAGCTAACAAGCTTCATGTCCCTTAGCTATTACCAACAAAGAGGACAGAGGGAGGACTCTAACTTTGTTTCAGATTTGTAAAAAATATATTTAAAAATTACAGAGAATAACTCAGAATCCATCTCTAGAAGCATCAGTTATGGAAGGATTAAGAATAATATAGCAGAAGCCAGCCAACTGGAGACTTCCTCTGTTCCCATGGAAGACATAGGTATATCAGCCAGGCAGCCATATCCGTTCACATCTGCTACAAACAATGTGTACTACATAGTGGAAAGGACTTTGTTAATATTGTTTACCACTGCATTTCCTGAGCCTAGAAGTTAATTATATAATTATTTCTCACAATTTGGAGTATTGTCAGAGATAGTCTAGTCATCTTTCTCTAGATGATGCATCTGTATTTCTGAATTGAGGAAATAGAAAATGACATTTCTGTGATTCAGGAAACTTACTAGTTTTATATTGACTCCTCAGAGAATTGTGATAACCTAAATCCATGGTTCACTTTACGATAGCTATGGAAAATAATGCTGGCCAATCAATTGGCACTGTGCTTAGCAAAACGTCTTTAAAAAGTAATGCATGCAGTAAAAATTGCGTGGTTGCCATGAACTGCAAACTGTGAACATCACTTTCAGGAATTCAGTAAGTTAGTTGCCTTTCTCTATGTTTATCGTATGTTGACTAATCCAGTACTTCAAGAATATAGGAATGTTATGAACAATTCTACTCTCTGTTGAAGAAAATATATCACAAATACATATAACTCATTCTATATTCTTATTTTATCTTATCTAACCATAAGACTTGGATGTATGCATGCTTCAAAATAAAGTATATAACATATTCTTCAAACTAGGGCTGACATACTTCAAATTTTAAAATTCCACTCACAGGAAAAATATGTTACTATAATATACATGTTGTTTCTTTCTGTGCCTAGAGTTTACAATGTGAATTTGGAAGTGGTCGTTAATCACTGATAATTTAAAAAGAATAGATTTAACTTGGAATATTTTTTCTTCCTTTTCCAGGAAGATAATGAGATATTTCTCTTCTTTAGCAAAATTATATCTATTATTGACTCTACTTCAGCTTTTTGCGTCTCTTCAGGGGAATTCAAAACAGTATTTTTTCTTTACTCACTAGTATATTTTGTCATCACTTTTGATAATGATAATTATTATTACTGTTATTTTAAATTGTAAAATAAATGAACCAACCTTTATTAGATGCTTTCTTGGTGCCAGGCACTGTGCTTAATATGCCACTCACTTGTTTATTATCTAATATTTATTCATACATTTATCCATTCAACAAATATTTTTAGAGCTCCTACAGTGTTTCAGGCACAACAATAAATTCTCTGTCTTCAAGATCCTTAGGGTAGGGTGGAGGAAATATTAACTAAACAAATAGATAATATGTAGTGTCACTTAATGGTAAAACACATGAAGAAAAAGAAAGCAGGTTAAAAGAGTAGTAAGGGCTACTTTTTTGGAATGGCATGGTCAGGGAAGGGTTGCTAAGGAGGTCCCATTTGAGCAGAGACCTGAATGAAATTAGGGAGTAAAATATATGAATACCTGGAAAAAGAGGGTTTCAGACGTTGCGGCCAGTAAGTGTGAAGCCTGAGGGCAAACTCTTGGAAAGTTGTGCATGAGAGTATAACCTAATTGGACTTACAGAGATCAATGTGGCTACAAGCACAATTTCTAAGGCCAAACAAGGTGTCTGAGTTTGGATGAGGGTGCCAACACATCCTGGCCGTGTGGCCATGGCAAGTTACTTTACCTCTCTGGGTCTCAGTTTTCACATTTATAGTGTAAGGATCATACACATTCCTTCCTCATAGTTTGGAAATGATTAATTGAAGAAATCTACATAGAAGGATTACTACGGTGTGTGGCATACAGTGAGTGTCTGAGAAACGTTAGCTATTATTATTGTCATTAGTTTTTTTAATATTGCAAAACAAGATGGCTTTCCTGCCTTAAGGTAGGGCTATAATCTATGGTTGCCACCTTATGGACAGGACTTCTGGAGCAAGTGCACAGCTGAGAAGTGTATACTATTATCCACCTGTGTCTACAGAGGTGAGGACTCTGATTTAGGGGAACTCTACACTCTCTTTAATTGCTTTCCATCAAAGGAAGAATAAGTTGAGAATGATTAAATTAAGTGAACTGGAGAAAGCCTTTTACTAATGTAAATCATTATAAAAGCTTCAGCAGGCAAAGAAGTCAAAAACTGGAGAATATAATGTAGTATCTTTGGATAGTCTTCTGCTAGACAATTAAATTGCTAAAAGTGAGACAGTACCATTAATAATTGCACATTTCGTTTAGTATATAATTATTCATTGTGGCCTCGCTAGCTTTCTTAAGCTTAGAAATGGAAGTGACCCTTTTATTCTGACTGTACTTATTCCTCTGAGTATCTAAAACTGTCTCCATTTATCTTCATTCACCTTGTACCTAGTGCATAAGGAAGGAAATACTTCTTTGTCTCTTTAAGACTAGAGTGTCAGATGAAAACATTCATTCCTCCATAAGACGACAAGGAATACTTACCTCCCTGGAGATAATAAACATGCTGACTTATTACATGTCTAGTATCTCAAGTGAAAAGGATATTTTTGGACATAAAATTCCGAAAAACAGTGATGAATTATGGCGGAATATAATGGTTCTAAAACAGCCCAATTCTCTACTCAAAATATGTCAAAAATTAGGAAAAAACGTAAGACAATTCTTTAGCAAAATGTTTAAAACCACTACCTAATAATTATTGTGTGACTACTTACCAAACACATAATTATGTCCTTTGTTTATAGAGTTTCTTTCAGTTATAAAAAACTCCCCTGGTCATTACCTTTTCTGATTAAAATAATAGTAATCATACCTAAAATTTATTGAGAGTACTTACTATGTGCCAGGTGCTTTCCATAAATTATCTCCTTTCATTCTCACAATAGTTCTGACGTGGATTCTACTATTCCATAACTTACAGAACAGAAACAGAGATTCAGGAATGTTAAGTAATTTGCCCAAGCTTTCACAGATATTGAATTATAAATCCAGTCTTCTCCGTAAGTATGACCCTCTACAGTTTCTCTAATAAACTTACCTCCTGGCAAGATAACGGGGCAGGCAGTACTGTTCTTTTTTTGAAAAAGAAAAACGAACTTTTAAATAACTTTTTAAATAATAGCATCCAAGAAGTTAAGTAATTTGAAAAGATGGCACAGTCAATCAGAGGCAGCCAGGACAGGAATTTCAGCTGGAAAGAATGAAGAGTCCTTGACTTTCGCGAGTAATAGACAGGTATTGTCCTTTCAAGCAGTTGCAAAGCAGAAAAAAATTACGTAACACCAAAGCTTTTTAGACTTAGAAAATATGTTCCAATGAATCCAAGTCTCTACCTATTTAAAGGTGGACTCAATTCCTACTTCATGGCTAATTTGTTTATTTTCAGCTAAATTGTTTTTTTTTCCCTAAAATCTTCAAATTCCTCATTCCTTCCGATCATTTTGGTCACTGCTCGAATATCACATTTTCTTTTTATTTGTTTGTTTGATTTTTTTGTGAGGAAGATTAGTCCTGAGCTAACATCTGTTGCCAATCTTCCTCTTTTTGCTTGAGGGTTCCCCAGCTGCCAAAGTGGAGTGCACAAACTTAACCACTTCAATACCGGGCAAGCCGCTCAAATACCACATTTTCTGACGGATCTTCCCTGACTCCCTATGTGAACAGTAACTCTCTTCCCTAACTCAATCACTCTCTGCTGCATAATTATCACATTAACCCAATATCTTATCTTCATAGTGCTTATGATCATGTGAACATATTTATTTACTTGTCATTATCTTTCTCCATTATTAGAATATGTTACATGACAGTGTTACCGTATTTTTTTGGTTTACTACTCGATCTTTAATGTTTAGATGAGCACCTATACTCAGTAGATACTCAAAAAGTATCTAGTGAATGAATGAATGAGTGGATTCAGAATGAATGGATTCAGTATAATCACTGATAGTCACCAAAGTGTATGTTCACGTATGTATGAAATTGTATAAGGATGGACGCAGATACACAGACACACACACACACACACACACACACACACACACACACACTGCCTTTTTAAAACTGCAGCTCTATCTTAATCCACATCTTTAATTAGCACTAAGATCACCTACCGTATTGTGAACACTTAAAAAGAGGCCTAATGCAAATATAAATGCAAAGTTGACTCTAACGAAGGACAACAAGCCAGAGAGAAATAAAAATCTGCCCCCAGACTTTACTAGAAAGCATCTTTAGCCCATCAGATTCACAAGTACTTCAGTGTTTGAGTTTGGTGAGCAACATAACAGGCTTCAAAAAACATTGAAAAGACTGGAAAGCACTCAATGAAGCAGTCAAAGTGTAGAATTTAAAAGGATCTTCAAGTTACCTTAGATATCATTTAGCCAAAAGAACGTACATAAATCTGACACTGAATCAGGATATTCTACTATTTTTGTTGATTTCCTTCTTAAATCAAAATAAGCAGTTATATAGATCCAAATCACAAAATAAGTGACTCAAACGTCGTATGTTTGAGTGAAATGACACATCAATTAAATGTAATTATAAAGCTTAGTTAATCTAACTCACATCCTCTACATAACAAATTCTCTAGTTACAGATGTGTCCCAAATTCTATCTTTGCATATTACCCATTAGTGGTTCTAATAGATTTGAGTCAAATTTTGAAAAAGCTTTACGAAGCTGATTTTTGATTGCCATTCTTGATCGGCTAGGCTAAGCTCTCTTGGTATTAATCTATAAATTTCAGACACTGATAAAAGTGTATATACAAACTGAGATACCAGTTTTGAAAGAAAGCAGTATAATTCTACATGCTCCAGTAACAAACAACTGGATCAAACAATAACTGGATCTGGAATTGGGTGCAGGAAAGATATTCTGAGGAAATAACACCAAGTTTGATCTTAAGTATGAGTAAAAATTCACTAGGATAAGGAGGAGAGGAAGGAAAGGGAAGCAGACAGAATAGTATGACAAAGGTTACTAAGTTGCAGACAAGATGGAGCTCTAAGGAAACTGAAAGGCCTAGGTGGCCAAGGCTCAGAGATTGAAATAGTGAGAAATGCTACGTAATGGAGCAGAAGCAGAGGGCAAAATCTTGCTGGACCTTGTAATACGGGATCTGAGTTAAGGATTTGCTGCTTTTCTTTTAAAGCAATGAGAAGCATAGAAAACTTTTAGGGTGTGTGTGTATGTGTGTATGTGGAGGAGAAAGAGGGTAATATGTTAAGTTTGGGAAAGAGGTATCAATGGAAGAGAACCAGTTTGGTAGGGTAAATGTAGGATATTTAGGTGCTATCAAGAGCAATAATGTAGGAACAAATGCTTTAACTCTTACTCACTTCCCTTTAAACCCTCTACTACACCACTAATTTCCAGTTTATAGTTAGTGACTTCTTTAACCTGGGGAATTAACTTCCTATATGTATAGAACTGGTCATTTCACTAACTGTTCTTGCTCTTGCTGATTTAGAATGGAGTCAAACAGTTCTAAAGTCAAATAATGAATGGAATAGAACCTGTTGGTTGTTTACCCAGCATCGCATCCTCCCACCCTCCTTGCTTGGAGACTTACAAGTTCTGTATAGGAATCCATCCCTGTCTCATACAACTAATTACCTCAGCGCAATATGTAGAACCAGTTACATAATATCGTGAAGTGCAGTGCAAAATGAAAACGCAGAGCACCTTGTTAAAAAATTATTAAGAATTTCAATATGACGCTAGCAGTGTATTAAACTAAGAATGGCGCTCTTCTAAGCCTCGGGTCCTGTGCTACTGCACAGACTGCATGACTATGAGGTCAGCCCTGGGAATTTGGCCTGTCACAGGCAAGGAGTGAGCCTGACTGGCCCAGAAATGGTTATGGGGCCAAAATCTCATCAATGAGGAACAGGGAGGAGTTTGTTGAGTAGTTTCTGGGAATTTTCCTATTTCTTAAGAGAGGATGAAGGAAGAGATAATCTCTTTGCTTCCTCTTGTTATTCTTTCTAAATTTGATGGCTGGAAATGTTGCATTCATCTTGAATGAAGCAAATGTTTATGACGGCAGAGACCAGAAATAAAAAGAACTAGTGTAGTTGATCACATTGCTGTGCCAATAAATCAACCAAGCCAGACACCCATCATGAATCAAGAATTCCTATTACACTGATAATACATTCTCCTTGTTGTTTGTCATTTTGAGTTAGGGTTTTTGTTATTAGAATGCAGAAGCATTCCAACTGACAAAAATAATGAAGTCTCTCCAACTAAATTTGCTAAAAGAAGTAGTTCCTTTTTCAGTTAATAATATTTGCTGCATTGTTAAATATTTTTAGAACTGTACGTGCTTGGAAAAAATGGGTATTGCCTAGGATAACAGAAGTTGGCAGTTTATTTCTCAAAAGCTAAAGAGATCATTGACATAGAATAAAATCCAGTAACATTATCAACGCTGGCACATTCTAGTAAAATACATGTTTAATTGCAAGATAACTGCCAGGTGAGTAACAATATCCCAGGTTTGCTATTTCTAACATTAAATATGAATATGTATTTTAGTGATGTTTTTGTAAGAAAGTTTTATAATGTAACAAGATATCATCCAGAGCTCTCAAAAGGCTAAAGAAAACGACCACACATTGTTATCAGATAAGCAAGTGTCAGACAAGAGAAGCGCTATGAAAATTAATCAGAATAAAATTATGTAAAACAAAAGTGAGAGTGTTTTCCCTGAAGAATTAATTAGAGGAGCTATCCCAATCTGCAACTCCCTCTCCATCCATTTCCTTCTCAGTTTGTATATAGTTAACATATACTCTTTAAACTTAAAAAAAGAAGAAAACACCACAGGACCTATCCACTTTACTGCAGAGAGCCTACAGGATGACAAAGACAATATATGCTGGTTTCATCCACTCACGAAGTTATTTTCATGAACTTAAGTGAGAACAACATATGATGGTATCTAGTTTTCCTGGGTCATAGAGACAATAAAGGGGCAACATCAAGTTTGACTCCAGGCCTGACTCTGAAGCCTGTGTTCTTAATTCCTGCAAACCAAAATCTTCACTCATATATAGAATCATAGCTATAATGGAAGAAAACCCATGGTGCTGAGCCAACAAAAGGGAAGGAGAAACAAAAGCTACCTAGAAAGGTTAGCTTCGTCTTAATTGAAATGATTTTGTTCCTGAGTGAAACTTAAAGGCTGAATGGGAATTTTATAGGTAAAAATGTAGTAAATAAGCTTTTAGTCGAAAGTGTAATATGTATAAATATTTACTGCAGTCCAGTCTTGAGTGGTCCTGAGGTTGTTGTGGGTGGTTGAACCTATTTAGGGAGGTTAGTTTGACAACGTTGTATAAGGTGACTTGGTACAGGGGAGACTAGGCAGTGAGTTCTTACACAATGATTTTATTCCTGCCCCAAGGAGAACTTAAAATCCTCTTGGAGAAACAAGAAATTAAAAGACAAATGGTAAATGAAAATAAGAAATTCAAATCATATTTTAATATAAAAGAAGGAGAATATATTCCACAGAAATAAATGGTTACTTTTTAAGTGAATCGTAGAGAATGGATTTTAGAAGTTCAAAGTATTTAGAAGACTCTTTTTTCAAGGGATTGGTCAGGGCAATTGTGTGTAGAGGGAAGATCTGAGCCAGGTTTCAAAGGATAGGTTAAACTTAGAGTATAAGAATGAGAAGGCAGTCCAGGATGGTTGGAAACTGGGTGAAAGTACAACAGACAAGTTTTAAGTGAAAACAAATGTGAAAAAAATTGAGACCTCAAAGAAAGAAGACAGAGAATAAAGTGGAAAGTTGGTTGGTACCAAGTCCTGATGGCCTTGATTATTAGGCTATGACTTTGAAAATAAACATGGTAGATAACTCCAGGACTTTATTGAGTGACATGCTGAAAGTACAATTTAGAGATGTTCATGTGGCAATATTGGGCAGGATAAATTAAACAGGAAGGGTCTAGAGTCAGAGAAACTAGTCAATAGGAAAATATAGCACGACATATTAGGATATAGATCTTGCAGTGGGTATGGAGAGAATAAAGGATATTATAAGGAAAGAATCAATAAAAGTTATTAACTGATGGGATAAGAGGGTGAGAGATAATGAGGTGTCTCTGATAATTCCAATATCTTAGACATGGGGACAGGAATAAATCCAGACAGTGTCGTTTTAAGGGGACAACAGACCATGTAAGTGGAAATATCCAGCAAGTTGCCTTGTAATGGAAAGTAGAATATAGATCTGAGAGGTATCCTCATGGAGAACCTGCTGTGATTATGATGGACTCTCCAAAATAGAGAGCATGGGCAAAGAATTGCAGAGATATTTGTACTTTCTTGCTTTAGCAGCACTGCCTCATTTCTCTGCTTGGACTGTTCTTGTCTATTTTTCTACCTGTAAATCTTTTACTTACCTGTAAAGTTTCAGTATAAAAGTCATTCCAGCATGGCCTTCACTGACAATTACAGAGTATTTTCTTTTTTGCTCCTTCAACACCTGTTTATTCATTAACCGAATATTTGCTGAGTATCTACTACGATCTTGACATTGTTCAAGGTGTAGGGGAACCGGTGGTGAACAGAACGAATAGTGTCCTTGCTCTTGTGGGTATGTTTACATTTTAGTTTGGTTAGACAACCAATCAATCAATCAATCAGTCAATCAAAAAATATATAATATTTCAGATGGTGATGAATGTGTTTAACTGGGGAGCTATTTTAGATTGTATAATCAGACAAGCCCAACTGACAAAATGACATTTGATCAGAGACCTAAAGGAAGTAAGTAAGTAAGCTTACTGGACAAGAAGAATGTTCTAGCTAGAGTGACCGGTAATTGCAATGACCTTGAGCAGGAGCATGCTTAGCATGTCTCAGAATCAGCAAAGAGGCTGAGGTGACTGGAGTTAAACGAGTGTACGAGGGGTGGTGGTGACGAGAAAGAACATCAGAAAAGTATTGGAGACCCAGATTTTTAGAGTCTTATAGGCCATGCTCAAAGATTTGGGAAGTCGTTAGAGGGATGTGATTAGAGAAGTCAACTACTCTAAGTTGCATTGACTCCAATCAGCAACCTCATTAGCTGACATTAGTGTCAACCTTATTAGGTGACATAAGTGTCACCCATGAGGTGAAGAAGGCCTAAGATACCAGTGGATCTCACCAAGCAATATTAAAATGTGAGTGAGAAACATGAAAATGATGGCATGGCTTTAAAAAAGTGTATGTTGGGATTGTTGGGGAGATAGGAGACTAAAAAGTAAACAGCCAAGGGAGAAGGAAAAACCTTGTGGTAGTTACTTCAGTGCCTACTCCCTCAATCAGGCTGTGTACTCTCTCCCAACTGCTTATGGCTTACAGTTGTCCCTTCCTCTGGGGAATATCCCTAGGTTAGAGAGAATTTCCTCCCCGGGGAGTCAAGCCCTCCCAAAGCCTCCTCATGGCCAATAATTGGCTGATATGAGGAATACAGAGCCAGCTCTTTTGCTCCCATGAGGGAACAATTCTGCAGTGCAGTTCATGTTCTAGGGCTCTCTGTGGATCAAACCGAGGCTATACTTTACCTGAGACTATATCCTTGCTCAATTCCCCTTTCCTACAACATCTAGTTTCACTCCTCTTCTTCTAGAGGTTTTCCTTAGAAGTACTCCCTTAGTCAATCACTTTCAGGCTCTACTTCCTAGAAACCTGACTTAAGACAAGTCTTGTATTTTCTGCTATTTCCATTTTCCGCAGCCCCTAATAAAATGCTGAGTATGTCATTAGTGCATAATAAATGTTTGCTGAATTAAAGAACAGACAGAAGGTGTTATAAAAGAGTAGAGAATACTATCTATTAATATCATGGGATAGCATGTGATATCTTAGCATTCAGTGTACTTATTTCTAATCTAAATAATTTAAGTAAAACTGACAGAATAAGATTATACATGCATACATAATTATTTTATTAGTACTTTATGAGTAAATAATTCAACATTTTTATAATGTCATCTTTCCTATGTTTAGTATAGCTGTGCATATTTGTCACTTTTTTGTTTATAATACAAATAAGATATTTTGAAAATTAACCTGAGTACTTTCTGCCTCCTATTAAGACCCTTATTAAATACCAATGAATATGCTAAACAGTAGCATCTTGCTATCTCCCATGACATTTAACTTTAGTCATCTGACTACCCAAGAATGCTGAGAAAGATTCTGATTATTTGCTGAGATTGTGCATTTTAAATCTAATGCACATGATGTGGTGAGATAAATCACAAGAATATTCTATGCTTAGTTGGAAGTCCATGATTATAATATTTGACTTCCTGGGGAAAAATACTCATTAGACAGTTCTACTCTCTACTCAATTCAGAGAAACTAATTATTTTCTAGTCTATTGTATATCCATCTCCTCTTCCTGTCCTCTCCATTCATCCCAATGCTTTGCACTCACTGTCATGAAAAATTTCATAATTTTTTTAGATGTCATCTAGCGTACCTTTTTTTTTTTTTAAAGATTTTATTTTTCTTTTTTCTCCCCAAAGCCCCCCAGTACATAGTTGTATAGTCTTCGTTGTGGGTCCTAGTTGTGGCATGTGGGACGCTGCCTCAGCGTGGTTTGATGAGCAGTGCCATGTCCGCGCCCAGGATTCGAACCAACGAAACACTGGGCCGCCTGCAGCGGAGCGCGCGAACTTAACCACTCGGGGCCAGCCCCTCTAGTGTACCTTTTTAAGTTTGGTCTCACACACTTTTAGGTTTTATTTCATTTTGTTTTGTCATTGAACTTTCCACCCTATTAACTCCAGTATTACACATGTCTCCTGCAACATGCTTTATGCTCATATATCTATTTTGAATTGCCAACAAGTAAAAAGTCCTCACTAATTAGAAAGTTTATTATAACCATTCCAATGTAATATAACCGGAAATTATTAGCCTCATTAGTTTCATAATATTCTTTCAAGTTTACCCTTCTGGTAAGTCAATTTCAACATTGTTTCAAGTATTGGGCTGAGTAGTAATTGCAAAATGCAGATATATGGTCATTTTCCTCAGAGTTCTTGTATTTTTTAATATGAAAATTGTTGTACTTATTGACCATTGATGACCATGTATAAGCTTCTGTGGATAGAAAGATGAAGGAGAAAGCCCCAATGCTCGAAGACTTCATTGACATCCTGAAGAGAGTCACATATATGCAGCATATAAGATCACATATAGAATTAGACAATGAGTTATGAAACAATTTTCTTCTATGCTCCTTTCAATTGTTCGCCACTGCTTAAAGAATCAAAGAAATGTCATAACCTGCCACTTAACCTCTCAAGCCTTCTTTTGTTTCTGCTCCCAATATTTACTTTTACGTTACTTATTAAAAAACAATCCAAGGCCACTGTAAATGTGTGGAAGATACAGAAAATAAGAGAAAGTGAAAATTGCCTTAGTCACAGTACTAGGAGAAAACTACCATTAACATTTTTCTTTACAAGCCTCTAGCCTATCTCTACTTATATTTAAAGTTATATTTGGCATTTAAAGTTACATTTGGTAGCAATACCAAAATAAATATGTTACCATCATTTCCCTATCTCTTTAGATATGTTTTTGCAATGGCATTATCTATTCCATTGTATGGATGCTCCACAATTTGTTTAACCAATTTCACAAGATTAGGCATTTAATTTGTATCTAACTTTTAGCTATTATGCTATGATACCTTGTATTCACATGAATCTTTATGCACATGCCTGAATATTCTTAGAGCATAAATACCTAGAGGTGAACTATTGGCAAAAAGATTGAACTTGTATTCATTGGCTTATTAGCCATTTGTAATTTATTTTGTCCATTAGTCTACTGATAGTGTCTTTTATTCTAAAGTTAAAAATAAACACTCTATATTATCAATTATTTGTAACATGTATAAAATTCTTGTCTCAGAGTTTATAATTTTCCTGATTATTTCAATTATTTCTTATTAGAAAAGAGTTTTATATTTTAAATTTTTTGTGCATACTACATTTAGGTCTATATTAATTTGGGTTTTACACTTAGGTCTATGATCTATTGGGAGTAAAATTTGCATATGGGTGAGATGAGGGTTGAGGTTTTTGTTTCTTTTTGGTTTGTTATATAGACATTAAATTGTTTCAGCATCATTGTTTGAAAAGATTATTCCTTCCCCTTCAATTACTTTGACATTTCTGTTGAAATTCAATTGACCACATATGCGTCTATCTTTCTGTTCCAAACATCTGTCTACCTTTATGTCAATAGCTCACTATCTTGATTACTGGAGGTCTGTAATAAGACTTAAAAGAGGTTAAGTCCTCTACTATTTTTCTTTTTCAAAGTTGTGGGAAGGTCCTTTATGTTTCCATAAAAATTTTAGAATCAGCTTGTGAATTTCTGTTAAAAAAAAAACAGAAGCTTTCGACATTTTGACCAGGAGTAGATCTATAGACAAACTTAGAGAGAATTGACGTCTTAACAATATTGAGTCTTCTGACCCAGGATTATGATGCATCTCTCTTTTTATTTGGTCTTTCTTTAATTTATTCATCAGTTTTGTATTTTTCAGAGTAAAGGTTTTGTGAATCTTTTTTTCATATTATTCATATTTCAGATGTTTAATTCTATTCTAAATGCTATTTTAAATTTTAATTTCCAGTCGTTTGTGTCTAGTGTGTAGAAATGCAGTTGATTTTTGTATACTGATCTTCTATTTTACGACTTTACTAAACTCACTTAATAGTGATGGTAAATTTTTTGTTACATTCTGTGAGAAATTTACTTTCACAGATGATCAAGTCATCTTCAATAAAAGTTTATTCTTCCTTTGTAATCTGTATATTTTTTTACAGATCTTTATTGCCTTATGATTTTTATTGATATTTATTGCATTATTTCACTCATAGAATATATAGAGCAAAGTTGAATAGAAGTGATGAGAACAGACTTCTCTATCTTTAGTGATTTTTAAAGGAAAAATACTCGGTTTTCCACTATTATGATTTTAGCTGTAAGTTTTTCATAGAAGCCTTTTTTAATGTTGAAAAGTTTCTCTTTCTTGTTTGCTGAGAAATTTTATCAGTTTTTTAAATGAAGAATAAATGTTGGGGGCCAGCCCGGTGGTGTAGTGGTTAAGTTCGCATGCTCTGCTTCAGTGGCCTGGGGTTTGCAAGTTTGGATCCCAGGTGTGGACCTACACACACTTCGTCAAGCCATGCTGTGGTGGCATCCCATATACAAAATAGAGGAAGATTGGCACAGATGTTAGCTCAGGGCCAATCTTCCTCACACACACAAAAAAAAGAATCAATGTTGCATTTTTTTTCAAATGCCTTTTCTGCATCTATACAATGATTACATAGATCTTTTTTTCATTTTTAGTCAGAATTACATTGATTTTCTGATGTTAAACCAACCTTGCATTCCTTTGCTATATCTGACTTGGTCATGATGTTTTATCCTTTGTATTTTTTGTTAGAATTTATTTTGTAAAATTCTTTTTAGATTTCTACTTCTATGCTCATGAGGACCCTTCTCTGTAGTTTTCTTGTAATATTCTTGTCTGAGTTTGGTGTCAGGGTAATTGAGGCCTTATAGAATGACTTGAGAAAGATAACCTATTCTTTTAATTTTTTGGAAGTGTTTGGATAGAGTGCAATTATTACTTTAAATGTTTGGGAGAATTCATCAGTGAATCCACCTGGGTCTGTCGATTTCTTTCTTTCTTTTTTTAATTTGTTTGTTTATGTGTATACAGGCTTAAGGTTTCTAACTAAAAATTCAGTATATCTATGGTTATAGAACTATTCAGGTTATGTATTTCTTCATGAGTGAAATTTGGGAGTTTGTCTCTTTTAAAGAAACTGGTATTTTATTTAATCTTATACTGTCTTTACTATATATATCAGTTATTCATCAAAATCTCTAGACAAGCATGGCAGATTGTCCTCATTTCAAGAGTTGATGTTGGTCTTTTTCCTATTTATACTCTTGGTTTTTACAGTTGGATTCTGGGAGGGGAAAAGAAAGACCTATGATATAGATTAATTGCTCACCTGAGAGTCTTCCAAATACTTTTTAACCTGTAGTATTGGTACTGGGTTTCTGTGTATCCTGTCTACCATTTCCCCCTCTCTGTCATGCATTGTAGGGACTTCTTTACTGGAGTGGTTTCATGTTTGCCTTTGCTGGGACACCAAGGGTTTTACTAGCACATGGCCAGTTTTATATTAGTAATGTTTATACTGGAAGGCTTGATGTTCTATTCTCACAGGCCACTTTAGCACCCAAGATTCAGGATGGGTGACTTGTTTTTGTGCCCAGGGCCATGGCTAGTGGTTGAATTTTTTTAGTTCTTGTTTCACAGAAAAGACAACCCCTATCTGGTGTCAGCCTTTATACAGGGAGTCCAGTTGCAGTTTTCTGCTGTGTACACTGTCTATTTTGTCTGCTCAGATTTCTGTGTTGGCATTGAGAGTCCAGCTGTTAAATCAGTGACCAATTCTGGGTTTTTCAATTTCAAGTCTAGTTCACTACTATGGACTTGAGTTTTCTTCTCATTTCTGCACCTTGGAGATTACCTTTTATTGCTTTTTTACCTTTTGAACTGCACATTTGCACATGTAACTCAATACTTTTAAATAAATCTCCCATTATCCTCTCAATCCCTGTTATATTACATTAAGATATATATACATTCAATACGATAATATATATACATTCACTTCTAGGGTAAGTGAATGACTAAGTGACGATTAGAAATATACAAATGTGTTCCCCATAGCCTCCTACTTTTCAACAACTCTGAATCCCAGCAGTATATGTCTCTCTTTAGGACAAGTTCAACAAAAACTTTCAGAATCTCTATTAAAACAGTTACTCTCAAACATGAGAGAGAAAGACTATTTTTCCCACAATCTACTCAGTATTGGTGGTATGGATAAAAATATCTCCTTAGAACTATTATCTTGAGAACTTAAGAATTTGAGATCTTATCTTAATTCTGTGTGGGAGGACTGCTTCTGACAAGCTTAATTTTTTTGCTCCACATAACTCACCTCTCAACTTGTCAAGTCTCTGATGTGAGATTCAGTGTTAAACAAAGAGTCACATTGAAAGACTTACACAAGTGGAAAAGTTTAAAGTAAGGTAAGATATGGCTCTCATTAACGAAGAGAAAAATTTTTATAACCTCAGAGATGATTCTGTCTCTTTCATGAAAATAATTTACAAATGGGCTCTCTTTAATTTAGTCAAGTCTTTGTTACAACTCTGGATAAACATGAAAGCAGGTCAAATTAATTTTTTTACAGTTCTGTCTCAATTCTTCAATGCTGCTTTTGAAATATTTTAATATTTTTTCCACTTCATATTAACATAAGTGGCAGTAGTAAATGTGCCTTATTTAAACCAATTCAGCCAAAGTGTCGACAATGACACCATACCATACAACAGAGAATATGTGCTTTAGGAGGCTTATAAGACAACTTTCATTAGTCTGACTAAAAAGTCAGGGGGTCTGGCTTTCTACTACAGTTCCCTTTGGAAAATACAGATATTTCAAGAGCATGGGTATCCAGATTTAACTTGACATATAGTTGCTATTCTATACTCTGAAGCTTGACAGACTTTGTCTAATGAGAAACAAGGAATAAAATTGTTTGTAAGAAAACTGCTATTGTTTATCAATAGCTGTCCTCTCATGCTTGTGAAGCAGCTCAATGCCTAACACATATCGGTCATCAGTAAAAACAGTTACTAATAATGTTAATACTATTTATTATTATTAATATATTAATATTAGTTATTAATTGTGCCAACATCAAAATCGCCATTTACATCTCTGTTGTCAGGAATTGCTGCTCTGCCATGTCTTCCCCTCTATCTTTTCAGCATTATTCCCTTTTCCCAAATGTCTCAATAACTTTCACTTCTTTCTTGCTCTGCACCTCAATTCTTATAACCTAATGACCCCTAAGCCTTCTGTAAATGTTTAAAATAAAGATTTTAAAATTTCTAGTCTGAAAACTATCATTGATGGTTAGTGGGCAATAGCATATATATTTGTAAATTTTGTTCCTTTTTACCTTCATTCCCCATTGTGTATATATCTCTCTATGACAACATATGAATCAATGATCCATGAGGTCAAATACTGGACGTTAGGTTAGTGCATCCAAGTCTCCAGTACACTACTGGGCACAGACTGAAGATGCAGTGAACAGCTGATGATGGTAATGATAACAGTGATATATCTTCCAGCTCTTCATGAAAGTTGGATTTCTTCCAATGTTTAGATGCAATGAATCTATAACATTTAATAATAGGATTAATGAATTAGGTGTTATTAAGGAGGTTAACTTCAAAAAAACAAGCCACATATCATAACATATTGTCTTCTGAAAATAAAACTCCTTTTAACCCCTTGATCTTCACACAACCATGCCTTTCTATATATCAGAATAAAGGATTGTGAGGCATTACACACACTCCTACTTTGAAAAGTCTAGAAAGAACATTTTGAAAGATAAAAATGATCTGAGCTTAGCCTGTAACAATAAGTATTGTTTGACCAGCCTTTCACAAATTTGATTCCTCCTTGTAGTCTAATAACTTACAAAATGCCATTTTCCAAATCTGAGCTGTATTTTGAGTTTCAGAAACTCAAAGGGACATCTGAAACAACAAAACATTTTCCATACCTTATCCCCCCAACAAAATATGATTTCTCAAAAATCACTTTCTTGCTGAGGTCTTGTCTTGTATGTCAAGTTTTTGCCGGAAGCCAATTTTTATTGCCAGGTTATAAACCTCTAAAATAGTAGCTCGATTATGAAAACACTGACACAACCTTAGCCATAGCGATATGAATGGCACAAGTATAATACACCGAACACAGCACCAGCCATTAGCTCAAATAGCTTGATTTTGCCCCATTGTTGTTCATTGTCCCCTATACATTTGCTATAATGCCTGTGGTGCCTTTCAATACTACTTAACTATAGGCTGTCCTCCAGGAAATGTCAGGCACAGCCACCTCTGGTGACATGCGGACATGTGCTAGTTAGCACTGGTTTGTCACCGAGATTTTAACTTGATACACTTATTTTTTTTCTATAAAAATATATTCCTTTACCAAAAGAACACACACTCCCCCAAGCTATGCTGTAATGTGAAGCCACCAACTTACCTCATTACAGCCTATTGTTTTTAGGTAGTTTACTAATGAGGAAGATGTCTGAGTCACCCTGCTGTTTACAGAGCAGAAGAAGAAAAAATGTGTTTTGTCCCCCAATTTTTTCCTTAACCCATTCTTTAATCTTAATTGTGTTGGTGCTTTACTTGAATATGTACCATCATAATACTGTTTTATGTAACAATGTGGTGGATTACAGCCTAATCAGACTGAATTACAAAATCTTGAGCCCTTGGTGAGTTATCAGTGTGGGCAGGGGCATCAGGCTATGCACAATAAGACCTTCTTAAAACTAACTCCAAGAATCTCCCAATAGATGAGGAAAAAATACCTTGCTTACTTGAGGGTAGTGAGAAACTCCCGGAAACATGCTGGGGATATGTAGAAAAGGCTATCACAAGAGTCCCAGCTCATACCCCCAGAGCTAAACAAAGACAAGTGCATCTTAATAACATATATGGCTCTCCTTCTTTCTTTTTAAATCCATAGGCTTCTGGTGGGAAATTTATGTAAAAGACACACATATGAATTTTTGGCAAAGAGAGGCACAGCACTTTGCATTAACAATACTAATATTTTTTTTTTTTTTTTTTTTAAAGATTTTATTTTTTTCCTTTTTCTCCCCAAAGCCCCCCGGTACATAGTTGTATATTCTTAGTTGTGGGTCCTTCCAGCTGTGGCATGTGGGACGCTGCCTCAGCGTGGCCTGATGAGCTGTGCCATGTCCGCGCCCAGGACTCGAACCAACGAAACACTGGGCCGCCTGCAGCGGAGCGCAGGAACTTAACCACTCGGCCACGGGGCCAGCCCCAACAATACTAATATTTTTATGGTAATTTTCTTCTGGAGTGGGTGGCTAAAACTGAGAATATTAGTGAATTCTAACAAGATCTATAACTTTTTATATGTGGCTAACAATTTCATGGCAACACATCCAACCCTCCAAAATAGCAACTAAGCAAATCTGTGAGCAATAAGTCTGGATAAAAGGAAATAAGGACATTATTCCTGTGGATTTGTCTTGCTATTATCCTACTAACATGAAATAGAATGTTGGCAATTTAGGTGCATCTGCTTAATTTTAAGTAGGAGAATAAGTTTCCAATTGTGTGCAGAAGAAGTCAGAGAAATTCTTTTTCCAATCCCAGGTGCACACTCAAGAAATGAGACTACAACATCTGAGTGTATTGAAATTCCAATCTACATGCACACACATGCACACACACACACAATGAGTTTAAGTATAGGAGCAGCAATGTGATTGTCTAAAGCTGTAGGGGAGTGTATTCGATTTTTACTATTGCCTTAACAAATTACCACAAATTTAGCAGCTTAAGAAAACAACTCATGTATTATGCCACAGTTGCCGTAGGTCAGAAGTCCAGCAGGCCCAGCAGGTCTCTGTTTAGAGTTTCACAAGCAGAACTCAAGGTGTCTGGAGGACTGTGATCCTTGCTGGAGGCTTTAGGGGAGAGTCTGTTTGCTTGTTCATTCAAGCTGTTGGCAGAATTCAGTTCCGAGCAGTTGTTGCACTGAGGTCCCTGATTCTTTGCTGGCTATCAGCTGAGGGCCTTTCCCAGTTTTAGAGGCCTCTCGCATTCCTTGGCTCATAGCCTCGTTTCTCCATCTCCAAAGCCAGTAATAGAAGGTTGAGTCCTCCTCATGCCACATTTCTTTAACACACTCATTTCTCTTTCTGACACTTCAGTCTCCCTCTTAAGCTTTATAGGCTCATGTGATTACATTGGCCCATCTGGATAAGCCAGGATAATCTCCTTATGTTAAGATGCATGACATTTATTCCATCTGTAAAGTCCCTGTTACCATGAAGGGTAACATACACAGGAGTAATGTAACAGGTAGGGGGGCAAAGGAGAGGATCATAGAAACCAAAATCCTATCTACCGTAGGGAGCATTGTATTCTCATCTTAATTATCACTTTCTTCATAATATTGTCAATTACTCAAAAGAAAAAGTTGTAACTTTCATACACTAAGTAGAATAAATTTTATTTTCTCAGTGGGTTTCCAAATTTCTGGTTTGATCAGAATTATACCCTCAGGTCACCTAGTCCAACAAACCCATTTCTATTCAACCCTTCTATTCTCCCCTAAAATATTAAACGCCTGCTCTGGAACCAAATAGAAATATCCATTCTCACAGTCTTTGAATAATAAAATTTTAAATCTATTTCAAATAGACCATGATGTCTTGTGAGAAGGGTCATGTTTTACTCATTAATTTCTAGAGACGAAATCGGATGAAAGAATTTCTCTGTGATCCTCATCTTGCTGAATACTGCCGAATACACAACCTTACACTACAGAAACATTTGCTACTTGAAGGTCTATATATTTTATAAAACTTGACTGTAAACCAAGATAACTCAATGTGGAAATCTATTTCATCAGCCCATGTCTGTTTCTATTATATTTCATGGGGATACCTTCCCTGAACAGAAAGATCTCCAAGAGAGAGTAAAAACTACTCAGAAACTTTCCTCAGTAACTCACAATAGTAACCTAGCTTGCACAGCAAGTCTGCTACATTCCAGAACAAGATCTACAACTGGAATTATGTTGGTACGACAGGTAAATAACAAAAGAGCTACTGGAACAACATACTTTGAGAAACTCAAGGAGAAAGCCCTGAAACAGGATTTCCTATTCATCTCACTGTGGTTGTCACATCCATGGGAAAGGGGGTGAAGGGGATAGATCAGGGGATATCAACTGAAAGTGAAGAGATGAAAAGCATCCTAGTAATAATCAATTATTACTGTATCATCAATATCAATCAATTATTAGCAAGTAATAATCAATAATAAATGTTTGTGGGGAGGGGTTAAAAGAAACATTAAAAGATTCATTTAGCAAAAACAAGTAATTCCTTTGAGAGGGGAAAAAAATCTATGAGTCTTTCACTATGTACATGAGGCATTTGGATTAGAAAGCAGAGGAAATGTCTGCAATTTTTAGATGAGACTATGGCTGTTTTTATTGCTTCTCCAGAGATATCAAAGGAAGATGATTAAATTGAAAGTTTAAATTACATGCAGCAGGCAGTCTGTAAGACATTCTTCTTTGTGAGTTTGTAACTCCATGCTTCCTAAGATATCCTAATACGCCTAGGAAAATCCACAACTTATATAAATGAGTTTGTTTTTCCGCAAAGCTTAAGAAAAACATTCAACTAAATCAATTTCCTTTTTTGTAGTGAGAATCTATTTCCAATTCAGACTCCTTTTCTCCTACTGGATAACTTTCTCGGGACATCTCTTTGTAAGGGTTCTGCTTCGCTCGAGAATACCCATCTTTACAAAATTTCATGTTTATATGTGACACGAGAAAGAATTATCATTGAATAGACCTTAATTTATTTGGGGAGTATATAAAAGATTTGTTGAAATTAATGATAATTATGAATTATTTTTTATTATGAGTTAAGTTTCATAATAGAAATAGGTTGAAAATCTAGTTTTGAAGGCCTTATTTTAAAACATGAGATAATTTAATATAACCTAGATCTCAAAAGCTACATTTGCTCCCTTGGTATTTTTACCACCTACTCAAAACTGATATGTTCCACTTGTCACTGAAGTTTTATGTATAATACACTTGGTAACAGAAGGCAATTATTGGGTTAAAGTTGATGCCAACACATTCTCTATCAAGCATGAAAACCTTACCTTGACCTTATACAATTATTCTTATAAAATGAAGAATTGATGCTTTCTAAAATAATCATACAATGACGTGGGCACTGTATTAATTTAAGGTTAAAAACTCATGACACTGTGAATGAGATGCCTATTTTCCAGTATTCATCTGCATGATTAAAAGGAAATCTTTGCCTAGCCAAAATCTGGGGGCAAAAGGTCATGGTATCTATTCATAGTAACTATTTATAATGTCTTGCTTTTAAAATTTTAGTGCATTCAAACAGTCAAACTCAAAAATCACAAAATCATATAATCTCTTCATTAGGAAGGCTTACTATAAGGATAAGTTAGTCCAACACTTTCTCCATAGCATGGTCTTTCTAAAATTCTTCAGAGCCAATTTGATCCTTCTGATTGATCCTAAGATCAATCAAACTTGTGATTTGATCCTAAGAAAAATCACAAGTCCTTGGCATTTTTTAAGTAGTTCCAATTTTCAGAAAGGTTTTTCCTTATAATGAGCCAAATTGGGTTCTTTTGCTGTTTCTTTCTTTTGCTAATTGGAGTTACATGGACCAAATCTAAAATATCTTTTTCATAAGAAAACACTTCACCTATTTTTTTTTTAAAGATTGACACCTGAGCTAACATCTGTTGCCAATCTTCTTTTCTTCTTTTTTTCTTCTTCTTCTTCTCCTCAAGGCCCTCCAGTACATAGTTGTGTATTATAGCTGCAAGTCCTTCTGGTCGTGCCATGTGGGACACCGCCTCAGCATAGCTTGATGAGCGGTGCCATGTCCGCGCCCAGGATCAGAACCGGGAAAACCCTGGGCCACCAAAGAGGAGTGTAGGAACTTAACCACTCGTCCACGGACCGGCCCTACACTTCACCTATTTTAAAGCTCCTTTGTCCCTTGAACTCATCTTTTCTTTCATGTAGCCATCATCATCATGTTAATCCTCTTTCAAGATTTCCTCATCTTCCTTCTTTGCTCTGGGAGAGAGTGAGACAAAGCAGTTGAGACATCAATGTATGGAGTTAGTCATGTCAGACTGTGAAACTCTTTCCTGCCCCCTTTGTCTTGTGTTTGGATCAAACTGGTTATTTCATCTCTCTGAGTCTTCATTTCTTATGCCGTTTTTATGACCTTAAGCAACTTATCCAAACTCTCTGAGCCTTCCTGCTCTCCCCCATTATCTGTTTAACTTTGAGTAATATATTTACCGTTTCTGAATCCCTATTTCTTTATCTGTACATGGAAATAATAGAGCTGATGTGAAGACTGCCAAAGATAATTTGTAAAGTACCACAAAAGAATTTTTGGAACATAGATAGCACTTAAAAAATGTTTCATGAGTGTTGCTGCCCTCCTTTTGACTTCATCACATTTGTCAACATCCCTGTCTTTCTTAGCCTGAGTCTTGTATAAAAAAAGCCCCCGAATTCACACACTGAGGCAAAAATTAAAGCTCTCATAATTTATTTGAGATGTAATCCCCGAGTGGAGAGGGTGAGGCAAGGAAAAGTATGAATTGCATTACTGTGATGTCTATTGCTTGTGAAGAGATACACAAGGTCACACAACAAATGTGTTTGCATGTCATGTGAAAATTCAATGGAAGGTTCTCTGCAGGGAGAACCATACCTGGAAACCGTACACAGAGGGAAGAAAGGAAGGAAAACATATCTGCTTAGATGCATTCAGTGCCCTGTTTCTCATTGGCCTTTCCATTTTCAGCTGGTTTCATCTGGCTTTTCAATGGCTGCATAAGAAGCCAGATCTCAGGCCTCATGGTACAATATCTCAACCGAATACAGAAGTGAAGGAATAATTCCTCATGGGTTAGACCAATGAAGAAGGACAAAGAAATGTGAGAAACTATTAGTGAATGCCAAATTCTAAATGTAATTGTTTTGGAATTACCTAAAATAAATGAGGCATTAGAAGATTAAATTGTTATTGTTACTTCTCTTCACCTAATCACATTGTTAACTTATTTTTTACATACAAGTAAATAACCCATTATTATTGTTATTATTATTTTAACATTGCTGCTGTATGATCCTATCTTCCTCATTGAAATTCACTGCCTTACTATTGCAGGTCTTCTGAGATATGTTCCCAAATTTATTTTTCCATATCTAACACTAATTTAAAATCTCTTTACTGTAAACAACTTGAACTATTCATTTCTACTAAATGTCCTCTTCTATGTTAACTTTGTTAATTATATGTAGAATACACTCTTCAAAGATCTGTACATACCTATATCCAAGAACTTCCTTAACAACTGATTTTAATGCCATCTTCTTTGTGAAGTTGTACCATATGCCCAGATGGAAATTCTTTCCTTCTCCATTAAGGCCTCATAACACTGACCACTTTCTCCTTATGTTACAGTAATACACATATGAGTCTGATTTCCTTATTTCACTATTGGTTCCTTAAGAGGTGCATTCATTCAATGCTCATTTATTTAGTGTAGACATTAAGTTAACTGCCATGACATCACTTACGTAGGGTTCATTTTTATTTTCACCGTTGCACGAAACACTTGGTAAGTATATATGTTATTTGATGCATTGATTAATCCAATATTTAGGGTTCTGTTCCATCTCTTAAGAATGTGTTTTCAACCCAAAAGCTAGTGAGTAGTTCCCTCATCTTTGTGAAGGATAACTAAATTTTGATTTTATAGAGTGATGAAGTCCAAAAGTTTTCCTATTAGTTCAATTAATTCAAGATATTTATAGGGATGAGCTTACATTCTCCCTGCCCCCTCAACCGTAGGTCCCTATGTCTTTATAGGGTAGTTACTCCCCTTTGTCTTATATGCAAAACTGGACCTTTTCACAAGAAATGCTCACGAGAAAGTTTTGTGGCCAGTAGTCTGGATTGGATGGAAGATTTAGAGCTATGAAAGGTACCACCAAAGAGCATTCTACTATTCCATCGACTCCTTACCTTTCTCCTCTTCCCATATTTGCTCCTCATCTCATCCTTCCAAGCAGCTCTGGGGGCTCCATATTCTCTCTATATCAGCTCTTATCCAATAAGGTTATAATTTGAGCCATATATGTTATTTTAAATTTCTAGTAGCCATGTTAAAAAAGGTTTTAAAAGAGGGTGAAACTAATTTTAATAAATATTCATTTAACCCAATATATCCAAAATATTATTTCAACATTCATGATATAAACTTTTTAAGAAAGTATTTCATATTTTTTTCACACTAAGTTTCCAAAATCTTTATATATTTAACACTACAGTACAGCACAAGTTGCATTAGCCACATTTCAAGTGTTCAATAACCACGTGTAAGTAGTGGTTATGCATTGGATAACCTGAATCTAGGTGTGCAAATCAATTTGTCTTTCCCAAGGTCCTACCCCAAAATTTTATACTCAAACTTCTTGAATGGTTTTTCTCTTGCACGTGCATTTTCTTCCCAATTATATGCGAGTTATCTAAAGGCAAGCCTATGTCCTTATTTACTTATTCACTTATTTATTTATGCCATCACCTAAT
This sequence comes from Equus przewalskii, assembly GCF_037783145.1. Lineage (NCBI taxonomy): Eukaryota > Metazoa > Chordata > Mammalia > Perissodactyla > Equidae > Equus > Equus przewalskii. The sequence goes on from NC_091843.1 coordinate 14,397,836, forward strand.
TCAGTGTTTAATGCACACGTTTCATTTGACTAATATATGATGCCAGACTTTTATTATTACACCCCTTGTTAACTCCCTGGTTTTTCCATTGTATTCTCTAAACTTTCTTTAGATCTGCTGTGCCTTTTTTCTGATCTGCCGTGATTGTAACAATCTGGTGAACAGTTCAGTATAATAGAAGTAAGACAGATATGCATGTATTCAAGTCTTGGATCTAGCCATGACAATCTATGTGGTTTCAGGTAGTAACTTGATCTCATTATACTAATGTTTCTTATTATGTAAAAAAAAAGGTATTCATAAATTTACTGACATGGAAGGATTTTGTAAGCACTTAATGAAAACGTATATCAAAGCATTTTCTAAGTTGTAAAATGCAAAACCAATGCAAAGAATATGTGGTTACGATATTCTGTTTTACTTTCAATAAGCCGCCTAAATTTTTCGGCCTTTGACTAAAGTAGAAAATTGTGCCAATGGTTCACAATGGATTTGAAAATCCCCTCATAGTTCATAATTTATAGGTTTAAGTCCAGTAACTTATAAAACCACTCAGGATTAATTTTTCCTAAGTATATTAATTTGCTTGTCTACACTGAAGCTTTATTTTTTCATGTCTTACCGACTGGTAGGAGATTCCTGAAGCTAGCTAAATACCTTTATTGTGTTACTAACCATTTTAATCCTGGGTATTATTAACACCCATTGCAAAACAATATTGTCAGAGTTCTGAATTCACTTTAATATTTGGTAAACTGATTAGCACTGCTTTGGCAAAATTACAATTTTTTTAAAGTCCCAAAGCCAAGGAAAAATAAAGGTATGAATTTTTGTAAGACAAAAAAGCCCCTCTATTTTTTTCAGCTGTGGAGAGCCTAAACATGGATTTTCATTTAAATACTACAGGATTAACATGTTTTCCCGTGAATTTATTTTCATTTTTAAACACAGAAATATTGAGAGCCGTTTGGCAAACCTGAAATATGGGTTCACACAGACACACACACACACATTTAATGAACACCCTTTGAACAGCACACCTGCTCAATTAGAAAGCACCAGCGAAACAGGTTCAGGGCAACACATTTCACTGCATTCATACAATGGGTGAGCTGCTTAATCAACTCCCATAGTGTTGCTTCATGGTTTTTGCCAGATACGAACAGTCTCTGGCTCTTGAGTAGAATTTCTTATCATGAAGCTTTTTGCACATTTTATGCAATTACCCAGATTATCAGTACTAATAAAGATTTTATCTCAATTTATTGTATTTCAAAAATTAGGTTAATGCTCTTGAGAATGATAATTTTTCTAAGCTATTCTGAAATATCAATATCATCCATAATACTGCTTTTTTGCAATCAATGGTCCTTCAACTTTCAGTTTTGTCTTTGCTCGTGATCTCTGTAAGTTAAGAGCTTTTCTTATGCTTGCATAAATGCCTAGCTATTTTCCCTCTTGTCAATTTCATTTGAAGACTAGTTTTGGTTATTATTCCTCAGTTCAGTCATTGGATGTTATTATCCTGGTGCAAATTGATCAAAGCCTGTGTTTCTTTTGGTTTTCTTGCATATTGACAGAAGAAAAATCATGAAGTTAAAAACTATTAAGGTTATAGGTAGTTCAAGAAACAGGAAATATACAGAAAAAAGAGAAACTAACAAGACCCACAGCCTTTGGCCTTTCTTTGATAATAGGACAATATGGTACTTCAACCTATGGCATTAGGGTCCTAAAGCCAAACTAGCAGTCAATAAATATCATGAACCACAACCAACCTGAATTTGATTACTCAGTGGTTATAGAGCTGAAATCCAAAGCCTCTAAAAAGAATCCTAAGCTTGTGACATTTACAAAGCTGTTTCTAAAGACAAAACAGGTATGAAAGGTCATGACAGACTAAGGCTTTGGGGGGCAGGAGGAGGGAGCTATTCATCTACAGTAAGATTAAAGGATTCAAAGTTGTAGAGAACAAAGTTTGTAATTTTTCTGTATACAAGAGAAGGTGTTGTTTGTAATCTGCCATGTATCTTAAGTCTGAAAGTAAAATGAAGTCAATATGGAATAATTGTATTCACTTGAAATCATTTTTCAGGTCTCCTTTCCTTCCTGCATCCTATGAATCCCATGATGAAAGCACACGGGGAAAAGTAGTGAAAGAGAGAGAGAAAGAAAAAAAAAGAGAAAGAGAGAGAGAGAAATAGAGAGAGTGGAACCCACAGTTTTCATAGCTATGTTCAGTATGATAACTTGGACCCACAGTTTTCATAGTTATGTTCAGTATGGTAACTTGGATAGTATTTATGATCTAGTAACTTTTGCTGCTAATTCCATATACTTGATATTTTTTGGCTTCCTTGCTAGCATCCATTCCCTGTCCTTCCCAGTAGCTACTAATTTTCTTTAGAAAACCACATGATGCAAAGAAACTGTCTTGGGCTGAGATCACTAATGTAGATCAAACCAATATGCTTGGCTGAAACCAGTCTCATCTCTGGTCTTTTCATCCATTGGCACTAAAAAGATTCCACTGCTCTTTTTAAATTCGTCTGTATCCTGTTTCTGGTTACCTGCTGCAAACAAATGAATCCTAACCGATCTCTCAGTGTAAAGTTCTAAGAATAGCTAAATTATGGTTAGAGGAGAATGTAAATATCCCCATTTTTGTAACTGTACTATTTTAAAACATGCCATATTCCAAAAATTTTTAAGCTCTTGAAATCATCAAAAATTAACTTTGAACCAAAGTACCAATTTTTAGATTATGAAAAGTCTTGACATCAATTATCACAAGCTTTTAATTAACGTCTCAAGCAGGGAATAACCATCAGCAATATTAATGAACTGGCATTTTCTTTATATTTGAATAATATCAATTTTTAACATTTGTTTTTAACTGAAGCCACCTGCTTCCATTGTATTAATTAGTAACTGTCATAAAATAGGGTTTTACTGAACGATTTTCACACTTTTGCTCTTTACAAAGTAATGTCCCTGTTAATATTTTCAACACAGCTATATTTGTATTATGCATGTATATATGCAAATATGTACCTTTTGCAACAGATATAAAGTATCAGTTATGCTAATAAAGCCTTGGTCATCAAAATATGAACTTACAAACAGTTTTGTTCATTTTTTTAAAAAATGAATAATGAAAGAATTATTTGTTGTTTGTAGGAAAATTACTTAATTTTTCTGGATTCACAGTCGTCATCTACAAAAAGAGTAGGGTGGACTATATCCCCTTCAGTTTCTTTCCCAACTTCAGGCTGTATGATGTAAGGGATCTAAAACCACCATCTTTCTAAACTTTTTCATCAGAGTGAACTCAGGTCAAAGCTAACAACCAAAATATTTGAAAATGTGGTAATAAAACATAACTGTGCCATTAGTATCCTAAGACTTTTAATTTACAATATGCATATTTTATTAAAAATGGCAACAACAAATTAAGTTTTAAGACTAAAGATATTTTAAGTAAATATTCGTATTTTGTCAACAGAATTTAAAACTAATAAAAGAGAGTTGAAAAACTACTAAAGAAAACAGAGTTACACTCTAAATAATAAAAGCTTACTTTACTATTGGCCCATATGCAAAAGCTGTAGTAAAGATGATTAAAAAGGAGAAAAAGGAAACAGTATTTGCATTCATTCTGGTAATAGAATATGAAATTAAAGCATGAAGGGATTAATGTTTTAAAGCTTGACTTGCAGTGATAAAGCTAAGGTATTAGAACAGACAACATGACCGTTACAGGATAGACAAGCAAAGAAAAAGCAGCAAATGCCTTAAAGATGAGCAAGTCAACCTAGAATGGAATTACAAAATGATTAATCAATACAAATGAGAAACTGTACAAGGAAAGAGAGCTTGGTGAGACTTCTTATGGGACTCCACACTGCGGCCGCTTAAAGATAATGAAAGGAGCCGGGCAAAGCCAAAGAAATGCTTTCATTCCGTGGCAAAGTCATTTGTGAACAGTTTAAATTACCCTAATCACCTCCCCTCCAGCCGGCAGTAGGCTCTGACTCTTTAGTTATTTAAAAAAAGGAGTTTGGGGAAATGAGTTCTGCAAATCTAAGCTGCAAAATAATTATACACACACCGTTTTAGCATTTTAACAATGCAATCCCAAACATTTGTTCTCATTAGAATGCAAATCGACTCATTTAATAATCCCGCAAGAGAATTCCACCACACTCAGCTTAAAAAGCTCAATGGTATTCAAAATATTATTAATAAATGCCAAGTATGGAAAAGCCAGTTTGCTTTGCCAACAGCTCAGGCTAGATAAAAGAAATATACTTAGGTTTCCAATCTTTTCTGTGTTGTTTTTCTGACCAAATTTAGTTTAATTGAAATTTAACAGTTGAACTGGTCTGGGACAGACTTCAAAAAAGAAAAAAAAAAATCAAGGTGACAATCCCCTCTGTCTGGCGCATATACTTTCACACTCATCACAGAGTCACAGCTTATCATGCAAACCAAAGACATCCATTTATCCTGAGTAGAGTCTAATTTCATTACCCTAAATTGTCGCTAATTGTCTTAACCCGTGGTAGACAGGAGACAGTTTAGGATTTAGTTTGTCGTGAGTTGCAAACTTGGAACAAATCACCAGAATTTATGAATGTGAGCTTTCTTTAGGAAGAGTCTCTGGTAATAAGAAAACCTCTTTCAAAAAGTAAGTTTTTGACCCTAAGCAAAAGAGTGACTTTTACACAGCTAATACTGAAAAATGTGTGTTATATATAACCTGCATTATAACATAAAAAAATTCTCCGAAACTATTGTTTTAAAAGAGTCTTCTAGCCCACTTTTTCAATTAAGAATATTACTTCTATATGGAATGGACATAGTTTTGGTAAAATTCAATCATCAATTCACTCAATTTTCATTCAGACTTCTATGTGCAAGTCACTGTCCTATTTTATTTCTGTTATTGCCAATCTCTCTTTCTCTCTCTGATTTAATTTCTTGCTTCTATCTGAGCCTCCCCTTTTATTGAATCTCAAGGAACTACTAAAACCACTAATCACTTTTTCTAACTCGTCCTACATACACTAAGGAAAGGATATAAATTTATACACAGAGGAAAGTGGCTAAAAAAGTGCTATCTTTCAGAGGAGTAGTGTCATTTTAACAATCTCAACCTAAAAAAACGAGTGGATTGTCAGACATAAAGACACATCCAAATATCTGTTGTACTCAATCTTTGTGAGGGGACGAGAGTAACAGTGAAGAGAAGATTACTTTATTGAATCATCAAAACCAGAAATAACTAAATGAATAACTAACTATATAAATGAGTGACTATAAATATATGCACACAAAACAAGATAAACACCTGAATTATTTCCCCAGTCAACTATGACCAAATGTAAATATGATTCAGTTGCAAACTATTAGACAGGCTGTGATCCCAGCAGACTTTGGCATGCATACTCGAAATGTGGAGCCAATATAGTTTAGATGGCTTATTTTATATAAACATTTATAGAACACAAAAAGTAATCTCAAGAGTGTGCTATGGACTGAATTGTGTTCCTCCAAATTCATATATTGAAACCTTAACCCTAACGTGAGTGTATTTGGAGATAGAGCCTTTAAAGAGGTACTTATTAAACGAGATTGTAAGGTAATGCAATATGATAGATGTTCTTAAAAGAAGAGACGTCAGTGAAAAAGCCATGGGAGGGTACAGTGAGAAGGTGGCCATCTACAAGCCAAGGAAAGAAGCCTCAGGAGAAACCAAACCTGCTAACACCTTGATCTTGAACTTACAGCCTCCAGAACTGTGAGAAAACAAAATGCTGTTGGTTAAGGGGCACAGTCTGTGGTATTTTGTTACAGCAGGCAGCTCTGGCAAACCAATACAGGGTGACACTTCTTTTCTCAATATTACTTGGGCACCTTCTATGCCTTTTTCAGATTATACGCATAGATTAGCAGAAAGAACAGATATTCCCAGGGGGATGATAGAGAAAGAATGAAGTCTTTTATTAATCATAGGCTTTATAATGGTGTTCAAATTAGCAATTTAGGAATCAAAAGATGGATAATTGAGAACAATTAGGAAAAAAAATGATAATATTTACCAATTTGAGATAATGGTCTCAACTAATTCCCCAAAGCAGTTGCATTATAATTCTTGGCTTGAACTTAATATTATGTTTATTTTTTAGTTCCTCTGAACAATAGATATGAAGGAGTAAGCTAAGACTAACTCCACCTCTGGAGAATCCCAAGAATAAGGGAGAAAACAACATGCATGGTGTCCTTCTTTGCCAGTCAAGGGCAGAATAGTATTGTAATGTAACCTACAGTAAAGGCAAGAGTAACGTTCTCTTAACCTAATGAAGTTAGAGAAGTAAGGTGGTCTCCAGAAGCGATAGTTGGGATAACTCTACTCCATGGTAACTGATGGGTACCAGTAATTTCTCTCATTGCAAACCACTGAGAATCAGTATCCATGTACTAATATCATCCCAGCTGTTAAAACACTTAGATTGATCTCCCAGACTTTTCTTTCCAATAGAGGACGTTTAGATAAAGGTAAAGGGAAGGATCCTACCACACTGTTTTCCTGGATGCTAGCAAATTTAAAAGTAGAAGTGACTATAGATAAAGCAGGTACTGATTTATTTTGAGGGGTGTAGTCTTCTTGAATTATATTCCCTTCCAGACGTACTCCTGTGTTATGTCTACTCCTAAGGCACTTGTTATTTGGGAATGGAGGAAAACAATTTTCAAAAACTTTCAGAAAGGAAGATGAGAGTAAGTCCTAGAAGAGGACGCTGAAAAAGCATTGGATGACTGATGGTCACAGAAAAGACAGAGGAAAGATCAAGGGCAAACTGCCCACTGCGAATTTGCTTTGTTTGCTTGTGATTTCAGATAAGACACTCTCAGGGTTGTAAGACACTAAAAAGCTTGTTGGTAATTGGGGGATACCATGAACTGCTGAGCCGGGAACCGGGAGAGGAGAGCAATAGGATTGCTTTCGAAAAGCTAAACTGCACCCAGCACCTCCTTGAAGTATTCTTACTAAAACCTGAACCCAACAAAGTTTCTAGAGCTAACATCCATTAACAAGAAATACGAGGGAAAGACAACACAGTAAATAACACCACAAGGAAGCAAAGAGAACAAAGCAAAACATGCAACATTCTGGGATGAATGAAATATTGTTAACTTTGATAGATGAGCTAATGGCACTATTGGAACAACAAATTTTATAAGAAAATCTTTTTTTAGAAATGTATACTGAAAGACATAATCTTTAAATATTATAATGTCTGAAATTTATTTAAAATGCTTCAGTAATAATTAGGAAAGATATACATGAAGCTAATGTAACGAAATCTTGATAATTCTGAATCTGCGTAATGAGTATATAGGGGTTGATTATTCTAGCTTTTTGACATTTTATATCTAAAATTTCTCAAAATTAAAAAAATGATGAAATTAAGCTGAAAGTGAATCAGTCCAAAGTTTTGCAAATTCACCACAGAAAAACTGAGTAGTTTCCAGGCCATCCAGAGTCCTCTATATCCCGATGGGATAGATTATTAGATCAAATGAATACAGCACTCATAAATAAGATTGGAGAGTTAAGAGAAGACGGAGAGGCAAACACTGGCAGTTCCCACCCAAACATTATCAAGATAGCTGGAAGTCTTCAACATCAGATTCTGAATATGTCTTGTCCCAGTGACAGGATGTTTTCTATCCCGAGATGACTAAAGGACAGAGGCATCAAACTGGTAGACCACAGGCCATTGCCAGCTGGTCTTATTTGGTCCACAGTGACTTTTTAAATCTGTTTTAATCAATTGCCAACATTTAAAAAAATAGAATATTTCATGAAAACATCCTCTTTTTTTCTTAATAACCTCTCCTGAAAAATCAGGATGACTTGATTTTATTTTCTAATGTGGTCATTCAATGAGACCGAGGAGCAACTGCTGCTTTAGATGTGGGCATGCACTCTCCAGTCTCCAGGGATGACTAACAATTGATTGCAGTTTCACTTCAACGTTAAGCATTATCAGCCTGGCTCCTGTAGGCATTTAATTTTGTGACACCTGATGTGTTGTGCTCAATACTATTCCTACAATACCATTCATTACACACAGGATGAAATAACTGCCTAAGCTCTCTGCATCAAATGCTCTTTAACATTTCGTTCATCATGTTCCATATTTCTGATTCCATGCTTACCCAGCAATCTAAGGGTTCTCATGGTGACTTCCTACAGGGCATGAATATGCAGTACGTAAATAGTCCCAGATTTGAATCTGAGTTCTTTCACTCCCTGACCTCAAGCCCTTTATATCTAAGTTTACTAATCATTAACATGGAGTTAATAAGTGTAGCTGGTCATGAAGTTGTTTTGAAGACTAAAGAAAGAAATGCATATAAAGCATTTGGTCCAAGGATTGGCATTATAACATTAGCTGTTGTTATTATTATTAGAAGCAGTAGTAGTAATGGTGGTGGTATTTCTTGGGATTTGAGTATTTTGGTTTGGTCTATGACAATGAGATCTGAAGGCAAAACAGTAAATTGTTTTTAAGGTATGATTCAACTTTCCATATTGCTTGACCACAGGAGAGGAATAGATTTATCAGGCAAAAATGGCATGAGTCAGTTATCAACTTACTGCCTCTTAGCTCCAAATCTACCCTTCTTTGCACAACTTTGTGCAAATGAAGCTAAATTCTGTAAACATTTCTTCTTTGCCAGCTGACACAATGTTCAGCCAATAGATAGTACCAGAGAGGCACTGCAAAATGAAGGGATTTCTCTTCCTGGTCTGGTACTTGCTTTCTTATACCTAAGGTGCTACTTTCTTGCCAACAAATGGAGGTATGCAGGAGATTCAGTGGTGTGCAGTCTTGAGTGAGTTTCTCCAGCATCCTATTGAGCAGTTTCCCAGTAAGTTTCAACAGGAGCCCAGAGGGATGCTTCCTAGTAGGTTTCACCAGTATTCTGGTAGGAGTCTTCAACGTTAGTACCCCAGAAGCCCAAAAGTATCTCAAGAACCCTAGTCTGGGGTTTCTTGTTGCCAGTCCTGGCCTACAGCACCTCCACAACCATTTCCATCATGTAAAGGGCCACAGTCATACAGATCCCTTGCAACACGCTTTGAAATTCAGTTTAGGGGGGGAAATTTACCTCCTCCAACTTGGTTTCTTCCTAAGATGCTCTGCCTTAACATTAGAGGTAATAATGGCTCCCTGTATCTGCTATTCCTGTGTTCTTAGGACTTTAAACCTCTTCAAAGATAATCCTTTGTTATTGGTTAATAATTTTTCCAGTCAATTTCCCCTTCATATTACTGGGATGGTGTTTGTCACCTCCCTGGCCCTAACTGATACAGAGTACTTATTATGTACAGGAATGTCTTGTTATATTTATATATTTCTTGTTTGGATCCACCTAGCTTCCCTTGCTCAATTATTCTGATAATAGTTACCTCACTGCCTTCAGGAAGTACCTTCCCCCAATATTTGTGGTCTTAGAGCAACTACCATAACAGTACTCCAGACCTACCTTCTCCTCCCAAGTCCCAGTCTCCACTTACATGGTTAACACGTGACACAGACTAGATCAATCACAGTACTTCATCTGTCTGGCCATATTGATTAATTCTGGGGGTCATGTGACCCAATACAGGGCAATTACACTCTTCCTTTAGGATATTATATTTGCACAAAGGGAGAGAGAAGCATTCTCTTTCCTCTTGGATTATCAAATCTAATGATGCAAAATTCCTTCCTCTCACCTCTCTGGAAGTGAAATATGACTAAAACAGAGAGAATTGTAACCAAGGAAAAAGCGAGAGGAAGACGGCTTGTGACAAGTGTGGGGAGGGAAAAGGAGAAGAGGAAGAGAGACTGACTCTAGGCCAATAGATCATTTAAGTTCATGAATTTCCTGAGTCAGCTCTGACCTGGGAACTTACAGCTGCATGAACCAACTTTTTTTTTTTTTTTGAGGAAGGTTAGCCCTGAGCTAACTACTGCCAGTCCTCCTCTTTTTTGCTGAGGAAGCCTGGCCCTGAGCTAACATCGTGCCCATCTTCCTCTACTTTATACTTGGGACGCCTACCACAGCATGGCGTGCCAAGCAGTGCCATGTCCACACCCAGGATCTGAACCGGCAAACCCCAGGCTGCCGAGAAGCAGAACATGCAAACAACCGCTGCCCACCAGGCCGGCCCCTGACCCAACTTTTTATCTTATATTCTATTTGAATTGTTGCAACTGAAAGAGTCTGCAACCATTCCATTGCTAAGTAACAAATTGAAATCATATTCTGTCTCAGTACCATGGTGATTTCAGTATTCTTGAACCCATATTTCATGGCTGATCACCCAATGGTATTGAAAAAAGTAAATCTCTTGGTGTTCAATACAGAAAACTATATCCAAATGGCCTTTTCATACCCAAGCATTATACAGTTCTGGGTATCCTTTTGACTTATTTTCATGTATTGTGCATTATGAGACTCTTCTGGAGGGCATCTCTGAAAAATGGGTATCCACTTCTTACTAGAATGCTTTCAGAAAAAGGGAACTCTGGAAAACAGCTAAGTCATCAAGGTTTAGCTTTGAATACTATTTTTTGAATTAATGTACAGACGGTCTCCAACTTACAATGGCTTAACTTAAGATTTTTCAACTTTACAATGGTGCAAAAGTGATACACATTCAGTAGAAACCATACTTTGAATTTTGATCTTTTCCTGGGATAGCAATATGCAGTACAGTACTCTCTTGTGTTGCTGAGCGGTGGCAGCTAGCCACAGCTCTCAGTCAGCCATGCAATCATGAGGGTAAACAACCAATACACTTATACCCAATCTGTACCCATACAACCATTCTGTTTTTCACTTTCAGTACAGTACTCCATAAATTACATGAGACATTCAACACTTTATTATAAAATAGGCTTTGTTAGATGACTTTGCCCAACTGTAGGCTAATGTAAGCATTCTGAGCACGTTTAAGTTAGGTGAGGCTATGCTATGATGCTCTGTAGATTAAGTGTATTAAAATTAAATTCATTTTCATCTTAAGATATTTTCAACTTACAATATGTTTATCGGAACATAACTGCATCGTAAGTTGAGGAAGACCTGTAGTTGCTTTTCTCCAACCATTGTAGCAATATAGAAAAAGTCGAATTCTCCTGTTACATGAACTATCCTTCAAAAACCATAGATCAATTTTAGGGCATAAGCATAAAAATGTCATAATAGTTTCTCAACTAAAAGCTTGATAGCTAAATAAGTGACTGAATATTACCAAGGTTTACTCAAAATTCATCTATATGGCTACCCAAACTCACAAACTTTTTTCCCCAAGCATTTTTAATTAAAAAAATTAAATTAGACATCATTTTTATTGCTATAATTAATATATAGTGAAGTGCACAGATATTAAGTATAGAGTTTGAATGGTTTTGACAAACATGTACATTCTTTTCATACACCCAATAAAGATACAGAACGTTCCCATCACTCCAGTTACTTTGTGACTTTTACAATCAATGTTTGTCACATTCAGAAAAAGTACTATTCTAGTTACTATCAATGTAGAGATTAGTTTTCCTATTCTTCAACACCATGTAATGGAATCATACTATTTAGAATCTGACTTGTTCATTCAGAATACTGTTGTTGGGATCCATCCATGTTGTAATAATGTACCTGTAATTTATTGCTGAGTACTATTCCACTGTATGAATATGTTAAACTTTTCTTATCTATTCTCCTGTTTGTGGACATTTGCTATACTTCAGCTTTTCACTATTAGGAATAAACCTGCCTTGAACATTCTTGTATGAGAGTTTTTGTGGATATTTCTTTTCATTTATGTTGGGTAAATTCCTAAAGTAAAAATTGCTGGGTCATAGGAGAGATATAACTTTGTCTACACAAAAAACTCACAGTTTTCCAAAGTGTTTTTTCCTCTTTTATATACACCTCAGTATCGTACGAGAGTTCCAATTGCTTCACTTTCACAGAAATGTTTGGTGTTGTCAGTCTTTATAATTTTCTTCAGTCTGTTGTATATGTAGCAGTGTCGCATTGTGATTTTAATTGCATTTCCTCAATGAAGAAGGCTCTTCAGAATCTTGTCATATGTGCATTTCTTCTTGTGTTAATTGTTGCTTCAAAATTTTTATCCAGCTGAGTTGTTTGCCTTTTATTATTCAGTTATAAACTTCATTATATATTCTGAATATAATCTTTTGTCAGACACGTTATTACCAATTTTTTAGCTGTACATGGCTTGCTGTTTCATTGTCTTATTGTTCTCGTGAGCAAATTATTTAAATTTTGATAAAGAAAAATTTATCCTTATGCATTTTTTAGTATTAGTGCTTTATGTGTTAAGTCTAAGAACTCTTTGCCAATCCTAGTGTCTCAAAGGTAGTCTCCATAATTTTTTATTTGAGTCTATAATACATCTCAAATTAATTTTTGCTTATGGAGTGAAATAGGGATTGAAGTTATTTATGTTTCATATATGTATCTGGTTTCAACATGATTTGTTGAAAAGCCTGCCTTTTCCTCCATTGAATTCTTTTGGTGTCTTTGTCAAAAAGCAATTGAGCATTTTATTTTAGATTTGTCTCTGGACTTTGTATTCTGCTTCATTGCAGAGGCATGAGAGATCTCATTGTGTTTCTCTAGAAGGGGCCCTATGCCCTTACCTACTCTTTGTCTTAGCCAATGAGATGGGGAAAAGCAGAAACCACAGGCAGTTTTAGGGGCATGAGCGCAGACAGAAATTGTGTTTCACTTTGCAGGTAAAAAAATTAGCAAAAAGATTTACAGTGGTGAACAGACACAGAGTGATGTGACAGTGGTGGAGATGGATGGCACTGAAGCATCTCCAGGCAAATATAGTTTCAAAGATTGTTCCTGTGCCTCCAGCAGGTATGCCAGAGCATTCAAACGTCCCCATACTTCTCTAAGAGGTGCTTCTCAGTAGCTAAAAAAGAGCCGACGGTCAGCCCTACAGAGGCCCCATGATCACTGACGGGAGATTAAAGAGTGGCCACTGTGGACTGCTCATCAGATGGGGGTATAGACAGTTCAGAGAAAACAGCATGAACAGACAATGACCACTGAGTGCCGCCTACCTCCTTCCCACAGATGCCGTGGGCGTACATATGCCTCCTAGATCTGAGACCTAACCAGGCTGAAACAAAGAGGGAGGGCTTCCATCATGGCTGAGAAAAATCTGCATTGACTGGATTTATCCTGAGTTCACAAAGATGATGCTATTTTCCTTTAGGCTGATTTGGATCTTGTAGTAGAGATTAACTTGACATTAAAAAAAGGTAAGCGGGTTCTCTTCTCTTTTAATAAAATTTACAAATTGAGAAATTCATATTAGCTATAATTAAGTCTCATTTCATAAGCCTGGCATCTTTCATATAAAAATAGCAATATGAGAAAAAATATCAATGTGGAGTCAGAAGGCTTTAACACACAGTCTCAATCTTGTTACCTTTTAGCTGTGGACTCATGGGATAATATCTTTAAACTTCCTTTACTTTTTCTTTTTAATATCAGGATTATTTATTGAATACCTGAAATATACCAAGCACCTTGATAAGCTGTTTACATGCATCATGTCAGGTACTTTTACAGCAGCCCAGGGAGATAGGAACTATGTTATTTCTGTTTTACAGAAGAGGAAAGGACATTGATGCTTTCATCAATAAGATGAAGTCGTAGTCAACTATTTCTCTCTCAGATGGTTTTGTCTGTATCAAATCGCACGATGCATGTGAACATGTGCCACATGTCAAAGAACTAAATCCTTGCTATTGTTACCATCATTTACATTCTCAGAGTTCTTCAAATTGATTCATATTTTCTTCTCTAGATTCATATTTCTCTTCTCTGCAATGCCCCTTAGCAGCAACTCTCATCAGTCTGCTATCATTTATGCAAACTGCTTGCCTCATTGCTACATCTATACATTTGAATACAGTTTTTCCTTGGCTTGGAATCTAGTGAACCTCAATCTCATGTGAACTCAAGTGGTGTCCTGTTTCAAAAGGCAGCTAAAATCCAGCCATTTCTGGAAGCTCTTTTGTGAAGACCTCTACTCAGCTCCATTCTTGTACTTTCTGCTCTCTCTCGACCCAAGTGTATTTAGGGTGCATTTCATCTTATTCACTCTATATTTGGGTAAATTTTAAATGAATGCTCTCTTTCTTCCTAGTTATATTTTATAGATTCTTTTAGATTGCTAGTTGGGTCTTCCATTAGGTTTTAGACCCACTACTCTATGTTGTTGAGGTATATACTAAAAATTGGCTCCATACCAATATATAGGTGACAGGAAGAGTCCACAGAGGGATGATAGAATCTCCATTTTAGCAAAGGATCAAGGACAGTGCAGAGGGAGATTTTCATTTTGTTCTGATTCACTTAATATTGCACGTCTTTTTGTAATATGTGGTTGTGTAGGTTCCACCAGTGGGGTATAAAGTTACAATACATTCACACATGGCAAGTTTATATAAGAAAAGAAACTCAGCCAAATGAATATCTTTTCTGCTTCTGAAAACACAATGGGTGGCATTTTCCTTAATAAAAACATCAATGTTGTTTCATAAAATTGAAGTTATTTTCATGAGATTATTAGAGGTGTTTTCTTCCTTTAGTAAAAACTAAACAAGATTATACTTTATGCCTGCATTTCTTTAATCTTAAAATAGAAGGGAGATGTTTTGAACAGAGTCTAACTACCATACTTTATGTCTTTGGACTTCAACTCTAAATATCAGTAACGTTTTGACAACATAAGTTTATGTGCATATACATTTGTGTATGGACATTTTCCATTCCATTTCTAAAACACTTGTTGCCATAGTTTCTAAGCACTCAATCATGATAGTTATTTTTTAATTAGCCTAATGTCACACTCTGTAGATTTAAAAAGCATTCATGTAATTTTGAAGACTAAAATTGTATTTTAAATTAACTAGAAATTTCTTGAAGTCAAGGACTATTTCTTAATATTCTTTGTAGCACAAACTTACAGCACAGCATTAAATTTTATTGATTTGGTAAGTTTTTAAGATTTTGGTAAGGTGTCAATCATAATACTAGCTAATCAGTAGAGTAAGCATATATGCATTGTTTATTCTTTCTAACGTATGAAAAATATGAGAGCATTCTAGTAGTATTTATTTGCTGTTACTTAATTTCAAATTTCTCTGAGTATGAACGATTTGTGGAGTGTATTTTTGCTCTTGCCTTTTGTACCACTTAAGTAACCAGATGCGACCAAATGTGCGATTATTCGAGGGAGGGGGAGTTGCCCCTGCTTACATAGATTTTGTTTTACTCATGCTTTCAATCATGATAGACATGCAATTATTACACAACTGTATCTTGAAACCATCAAAATCATCAGTTATTTATAAAAACAAGAAAGAACTTACACATACGCATTGCCAAATTGAACTGCTGAGACATTTTTGTTCTGACTCAACATTTGTATTTCTAAGTAATTATGAGCCTGCTCATTGTAGGATAGATTTCTTAGACTATCCTACAGATGAGTATGTTCACATTTCCCAAATATTAAAAAAGGTGTTGTGGTTTATTTATTATTTACTGACTATTCAGAATGAATATCTCTAATTGTAAGTTAGCTATATTCATTTTTAAAAAATAATTAACTGGATGAACATAGAAAACAAAACCAGTGGATTCAAACCTCAAAATTTTCTAAAAGCAGGAATATTTTTTGCTGTGTGTTTCACCCCAAAATATCTGAATGTGAAGAACTCAATTGAACTTTGCACTACGCAAACACAAATTGAGGCTGAGTCTATCTGGAACATACTAGACTGTGAAATAATAAATACCTTGTTCACTTGTACCCAATGATATGATAAAAAGGTGAGCCCCTTATGTGGGCTCATGACTGGTACACTAAATACTTTACTCCCATATAGCTTGGCTAACTTCATTGTTCTTTTTTCATCAGTATTATAGTAAAACTGGAACAATGCTCTCTCCATACTTTTACGGATAGCTAACATCTTCATTTTAAACTCTTCCACGTTTTCATTTTTGTTGAGATTACTATTCAATATCTGTACCAATTATATGCAAGGGCACATTAGAATACTACGTAAATATATAAATAGTAAACACATTGAGAGTAACAGCTGTATTTTTTATTTTGCTTAAATTTTACTGCAGATTGATCCATAAGTCTACATTGAGAATTGTTATGTAACGTTAGGCAAATCTTGATATCACGTGTATTAAAATAATTCTCCTTCAAATCATTTGAGGTCATCCCCTGACCACATCACTTTCACTAAAGTAGACTTCCACCCTTTTATTATCTATCCCATTGCGCAGTTTTATTTTTTTGTGGCTCCTATCCTTTCTGAAATAATGTTATTTATGTATTTATTTATGAGTTTATCTGTCACTCATACCAGAATAGTTATAAGAATAACACCAATAACAGCAATGTTTAATAGCATTTAGTAGTAACTAACATTTGTTGCACAACTCTTATAAGCCAGAAAGTATTCAAAGGCCTTTACAGGTATTAACACATTGAATCTTCACAGTAACCCTATGAACTTGGTGCTATTATTATCTTCATTCGATAGATGAAGAAATTGAGTGACAGAGAGGTTCCCTGGCCCACCCACAATCCACTTCACACAATGCTGTCTTCTGCCTATCCAAAATTGTTTATTTTTCCTCTTCACTGTCTTCTGCCTTAATCATGGTTCATTGCTAATTTCTATAATGAGAACCACCACCCTCATAAAAGTGAAATAAGTGTTTCGACAAAGGTGTTAAAAATGTATTTGGGGAGCATAATATTTTGGCACACGCACAGACACATCTATACATATTTCTAATGAATAAAGTAATAGTTATGGGATATTGCCCAAAGATATAGTCCATTTTGTACTTTTAAATATTTCTGGGAGTAAACCAGAATACTAAATGCCTTGTCCACATTTTGGTGGCTCCTTTCTATCTGCCTCTAAAATCCCCACATAATTACTTTTACTGAACTGTGTTTATGCACAGAGGTATTTAAAAAAGAATTCTAAACAAAAGAAGAGTTGTCACATTGCTGTTTCCACTTGCCCTTGTTCCAGTCTGGTTTCTGTCCCTCCCAATGCATTGAGATGCTCTAGTCAAGGTCACTGGTGATGTCCATCTCCATGTTCTCACAAGAAATGGTTACTTTTCTCTTCTTTCTCCTCTCCCACCTTCTCAGACAGCTTTCTGCTGGTTTTCTACCTAGCTCACAAGCACTTTCTTCTCAGTTTCTTCTGATTCTGGACCTCTATCTAAGTTATAAATGTGAAATTATTGAGATAAAGATAGACTATTCAGGTAAATCTGAGGCAAATTAGTAAACTGAGTATTTAATATAAAGTCTTGTCTTGTGGCCTGAGATGGGTAACAATTTGGCTACAAGCTTCAGAGAAGCCAACTCAAAGAGTGACCAGTAATTTGCAATAATTTACTAATTGCTTGTTTCTGCTCCATCCTAATTTACATTATACTGAAAGATAATATGTTCTGGTCAAATAATTTTAGTATATGTTGTTTACTATTTCCCTGCTTTAGAAGATCACAATATATATTTGCATATTAAAAGATCTGGAAAGCAGCACAGAAAAGAAACTGGTTAATTTCCTTTAATATATATTACCAGAACTCATTTGAATACGGTGCTTTATCTGTATATCTCTCTGCTTAATTTTGAGACAGTCCTATTAATATCCCTTGGAATATTATTTTGTGATTTGCTAGTTATTATAGAAAAATTATCTGAATAAACAAAACCGGAAGCATTGCTTACATCAATCAGTTGTCATTATTTTATTACTATAATTATTACTATTATCATCATTATTATCATCTTCTAGGTCATGGGTTGTTACTTAAGTTGAAGGAGAAAGGGAAATATCAGAATAACTTTCTCAAAATATCTCTCTTTAGGCCCATCCAAAATTTTTTCAGTCAAATCTGAAGGAGAAAAGTCCAGAAAGATAAATCCTGTGGAAAAGTTCCACAGGTGATTCTAATACTGATATATCGCTTCCTCCTCCTGTTTTGTCTCTCCCCTCAACCACTGATCTACATAATTACTCCTATTTTTCACTTTGTTTTGTAAAAGAGTATATTAATCTTTCAATACCAAATCTGACAGACGTTATCACAAACTTTGCAATTATCCATAAGCCTTGTTCTTGTTTCTAATTTTAGATAGCTATCTAAACTATTAGATTTTAGATAAATATATTTATATAAAATGATATATTTATATATAACTATATAATTATATATAATAAATATAAATATTTATATTTTAGATAGTTTTCTAAGCCTACAGAAATATTGGTGCATTTGTTTTTAAGAATTCTCAATGTGTTTCTTGAACCTCAAATATCTATTGAATATAATTTTTTTCCTTCACAAACATAAGCATTCATTTCTCATAATCCACATAAGTTCCATCAAGGGAGTACATCAAATATTTCACTTGCGGGCAGACTTCTCCCTCAAAGCGTCTCTACATTTGGGCCCATAGATTGTGCTGTAAATTTTCCTATAGTGAATTAAAAATTATGCAGACCTGTGGCATTTCACCTTAATACTACAGCTTAACAAGTACCATGCGAACGTCGTCAGTGGAAAAATATCAATAGTCATTATATTTGTATTATTTAAACAAATATTCAAATCTGAGGAAGCAGTTGATAAAATTCAGGTAGAGTTAAATTTACCAGTGAGGCTTTCTTTTCACATTATTAGGAGGCATCATCTATTTAAAGCTAACTGGTGCTGGCATTGGTCGTTTTGGATTGATGGTCTATTTTGACCACACTGGCCAAGCTAGTTGTAAGACATTCAACTTCAAGTTCCAATTGGCTTTTGCTCTACACATGTGTATCCAATATTCACTCATCTGGCTTTAGTAACAGTCCCACTTTAATTTGTGAAGGATTTGTCTACTTTATCAACTGATATTTATTCATTTTATTTGAGTTCCAAGTTGGCAGGATATTTCTAGTACCATCACATGGAATCCAAACCACAAGGCTGATCAAATTTCAGACACAGATCATAATAAACCATAACCCTCCATTCATCCCTCAAAAGTTCATAGAGCATACAGTCCTTTGCTTAGGTACCGTACCCAGTAGACAGAAGAGCAGAAAGGAAGACGTTTCATACGTGTTATGAAGAAGACATGGTTACTCTCCTCAAAGGATTTACAGTCTAGCGAATCCCCCCTTTATCCGCAACTTGAGTGACATCATTTCTGTCCATAGATTACAAATCAAAATGACTTCATAGCGTTCCTATTAAAAAATGCCAACTATCTCTAAACTTATAAACAAAATAAGCACAAACAATCTGGTAAATTAGACTGCTTAGTAAATAAGAAAACTTTTTATGAAAGAAAAGTATTGGTACAATGCTGAAATATAACTACTTCTATGTGGCTAGGGCATGCATATGCTGAGGAAAGAATACGCCTACTTAATATACACATTCAAAAACCATCGTCCTGTTCATAATTCCACTACTGACTTATCCAAATGCTGCTTGGAAGCAATTATCTCTGCTAGTTTATCACACAATTAAAAAAGTACCTATTGATTAGAAATATTTTGACACAGTAAATATGTTTTCAACTCGTTAGAAGAAAAAAAAACAGCGACCATAATACCTTTAGACTAGACATGAATATCAGCTTTCAACCTCTAGCCAGGAAGCCTTAATTCGAGAACCAATGTTTAAAAACTGTCATGTGAGCAGATAGTTCTATAAAGCAAACAGATCTTTCAGGAAATCCAAGATAGGTTTGTTTATATTTCCACCGAGCATTTCTCTTTCCAGAGAGGAGAATCGTAGCTGTGAGTCGATTTGCTGGGAAGATCTGCGTGCTGTCAGCATCACGTATCTCCAAAGTCTGCAGCCTGCTTGGGGCAGAGGTGAATTATCTGGTTTATGGGGGCTCAGATAGAGGTCACTGCTTGGATTGCAATTCTGACTTGTCTGTAGTGTATTTTGTGTAAATGTGGAAGTAGCAGCTTCTGAATCCCCGTAGTGAAGCAAACCTTATCCTCTGTTTGAAGCTGGATTTACCCTGAGTTTCCGTGATGAGATCTTATAAACAGAATTCTCTCTTTGGCAGATATAAATATGGAGAGATTTATCTTGTGATCTTCTCTGTGAATCATTGTAGGCTCCAAAATGTGACTATTAACATCTCAAAGCATATTTGGGGTAAAGGGCAGACATGCTCATTTCTAAAATGTACAAATTGAGACTCAAATCAGTTATTCCTCATGGAAAAAAACACTCAATAACAAATAGTGTTTCTAAACAATCCAGAATTTCAGTGGTTGAAAAGAGGACTTACATGTCTGCATTTATAGAAAAAGTAGAAAATTATTTTAGTGATAATGTTATTAAGGCAGCAGCAAAATTGGGATGAAGGAAACACTGTTGATAATTTTCTTGAGAATAAAATTTTGTGCCAACTTTATTGTTTGCGGGCAGTGAGGGGAAAGCAATATCTGGGTAACAGTTTAATGTCCTTGCCAATTTCAAAATGTCCAGTATAGCAAAGAACTAGCCAAGTTTCAAATACCCCTGGAAAGGTCATTGTCTTGAGGCACGATGAGCACGTATCCCACAGCTGGATGTTTTCATGTCACTAAAGAGCACGTTCAGAACAGAATTCTCCAGGTCTCAGAGTTGGCAATTCATGAAGGTAGAGGAAATTGCCAAAAACACTCTTTCAAACAGGAGGTGCTTAATGAAACGAGGTAGGATATCTCAGATACTCAGAGGATTTTTTTCGTTACCTACAAGTAATTCCAAATATATCAAATAGATCATTCATGGGCCTCAGGAGGGAGGCTGGGAAACACAATTGTTTTACTTCTTAACTTAAATGGGGGCATTGAGTCACTGATTATTTACTCTGTTTAGAATCACCATTTTACCCTGCTGGTATTATGCGAGTAGTTTGCAATAATGGAAAATCCCTTTGGCTTTATTATAGGAGAAGGTATTCAAAGGCAATACAACTTATTGTCAAACTGGGGTTGGCTTTGCAGAAAATGATTTCAAAATGTCCTTTATTTGCTAAGGAGATTCTCTTTCTATGTAACTATTATAGAGAGGATAATTATGGATGTGATAAGCTAACTGTCATCAGATTTAAGTGAGCAAGTGTGAACTATTGGTAGGCTTTAAGTAATGAAAACTGGGTCAGATCATACAAATCTAAACACCAAGTCATTTAGCGGTGTTTCAACCGGATGCAAAAGTAAAATTCAAAAAAAAGTTGCAGTGATTTTTATCTGTATAACAAAGAGCTTTCACATGAGCTCAGGTTTCGGTAAGTGGTTAGAACTTTCTTTCCTCCTCTGCTCCCTTAAAACATAGGAGAATTTCTTCCCAGATTATCCCTTATTTGAAGAGGGCAAAAAGGAGACATGGCCATGAAGAATTCGAAGGCATAAGCTCTAGACTCCAGCTTTCTTGAGGGACACTGAGAATAGTACATAGACTTGACTCATTTGTTCATCAAATGATTATAAACTGTCTACCATCTTCCAGTGATTGTTCTGGATATTAAGGATATAGTAGCGAATGAGACAGAGAAGTTCCCTGCTCTAATGGCATTTATATTCTCAAGGAGAAACAGAAAATAGGCAAACAAACTCATAATTTCAGGCAGTACAAATAAGAGAAAAATAAAGTAACATAGAGGATAAGTATGCATGAGGACGGTAGGGGAGTTGGCTATTTTAGATTCAGTGTTATGCTGGAGCCAGCTTGTACTGGCTCAAGGGAGCCTACTGTGAAATATTCAGGAATTTTATAAGTAAGTTTTTAAATCACTGGTAGCCTGAAATCAGCCATGGGGATGAGGAGGGAGTATGTATACCATGGAAATTGGCAAACGCTACAAATCAGAGCTCCCTCTCTTTCTCTGAGAGCCGATTTACGAGCAGACCTTTGGAAATAATGGGCAGAGGGCATCTCCCTCTGTAGAGATGATTTTTTTTTTTTTTTTGAGTAAGATTAGCCCTGAGGTAACTGCTGCCAATCCTCCTCTTGTTTCTGAGGAAGATTGGCACTGAGCTAACATCCGTGCCCACCTTCCTCTACTTTTATATGTGGGACGCCTACCACAGCATGGCGTGCCAAGTGGTGCCATGTCCACACCCAGCATCCAGGCCTGCGAACCCCGGGCTGCCGAAGGGGGACGTGCGCACTTAACTGCTGTGCCACCGGGCCAGCCCCAAGTAGAGATAATTTTTGAACAGAGACTTGAACATACCGAAGAAGTAAGCTATGCAAAGATGATGGGGAAGGATTTCCCAGGCAGGCTGGAAATGTGAGCGCAGAGGTCCTAAGATAAGAATGAACTTAAAAGGTAAATGTTGTGTAAAGAGTAAGGTAAGAAGTATCCAGAGATCTAGGACAGGTTATATAATGTAAATCCTACTGGGCCATGATAAGGAATTTAGATTTCATTTTTATTATAATAGAGCTATAGGGTAGATTTCAAGTAGAGAAGAAACATGATTTGTTTCAATTATTTTAAAAATCATTCTAGCTACCCTATAGAAAATAGATGTTAGGAGTTCAGATTACAAGTATAGATATGTGTTTGGATGCTACTGCAATATTGCCTGCAAGTAATGATGGTGGGTTGAACTAGCATTATGGTGGATACAGTAAGAAGTAGTAAGATCTAGCATACATTTTAAAAATAGAATCTGTACAGCATCCTGATAGTATGAGGGTGAAAGAAATCAAGGATAATCTATATTTTTACCCTAAGCAAATGGGCAAAGGGTGATACCATTTTCTAAGGCTGGGAGATAGACAGGTTTGATAAATTGGGAGCTAAGGATTAACATTCTATTTTGTACATAGAATGCCATATTAGGTTTAAAATGATAAAAGACCATGTATAACATCTTAATAGAAGTGCCCTTCTATTGTTTATAGGTTTAGCAATCTGATTAATGGGTTAGATTTATAAGAAAGCTTTCTGTCAAGATAGAATCTGATTCTGTTCGTGATCAACTTTTCCCCTGAAGCAATGCTGAAGAATTGACTAGGACGTTATGGAATTCTATAGTATTGGAAGGAATTTCCTGTCATAATTACCACACAAAATTCAGGATTCTTGCCTTTTGATTTCCTAGTTATAGAAGTTTATAAATTTTGCTGGATATTCTATATCAAATTTTCATTTGAAACCTCCATTGAATTATAGGAAACGAGCACAAAATCAATTTTTCAGGTATTTAAGATACTTAAAGAGGTTCCATTAAAAACTTATTTGATGTAGATATATTTGTTTAAAATTACTGAATATTTAAAAGTTAATAAAAAAAAGTTTTATTTATGCTCACAGACAAAGATGTACTGCATGAAAAGTAGCACAAAGACAGAACTTCCTTAAGAGCAGATTACAGATAAATTCCATGAGTCTCAAAAAGGTGAGCTTTTCATTTAAAATGTGGCAAGTTGTTTAAGTGGATATACTATATTTATTTCCAAATTTTATTCTTCATAAACATTGCATTTATCCAATAATACCACTTGTAGTTAATGTTCAATGCCTACAAATGAAGCTAATAATAAACATTTATAATATGCAACTGTTATAAAGCTTAATTCACATTTGTCATTATGTCCTTTATTACTATCAATCATTGATTCTTTAAATGTAGGTTGCATGCTATATAGTAAATATTAAAATATATTTTGACTTATTAAGCTTAAGTATAATTGAATCATTTTTACATCTGCATTCTTTGTGTAGAATATGTGTTTGATTTTCCTGTATTGCCAACTTACTTTATCAAGAAACACATACTGTCAATCTTTTATACTTGTTATTTGTTTCTAATTAAGAAGTTCCTACTAGTCATTTAAAATGAAAAAAAAGAAATGAAAAGCAAATAGCAGGATGTCTTCTTTTGCTGGGTGACAGGTTTAAGAAAAGCGAATATAGAAAGAAACAGGTTAGCGTCAGTAAACATGAATCACCTTGGGAACAGAAGGGTCTGCTTCCTCTGTGTGCAGCTTGTCTCTGTCACAGGTTATCTACAGGTAAGACTGATAAATAAATTAGCTACTCAAAATGAAAATCACACACTCCCTTAAAGAAGCACCCTGTTCGAAGAAGGAAGGTTAAGATATGTGACAAAAATGCAGTATACAATGATGCAAAGGGAAAAATTCAAACCTCTTCTCAAGATTTAAAAAAAAAAAAGAATTAAACTCAAATCCTTACAAGTGGTTGAAAAAGATCTCAGGAAACCAAAGGCATCTTCATTTTTATCTCCTTTGATTGTTATTGGCAAAAAACTGATAAGTGTTTGCCTTTTGTCGATTTAATATAAATATCTAACATCTAAATGGCCTTATATTTCCCATCCATTATGTGACTATAATGTAGTAACTGTAATTTGAGCCCCCAGAGGAACAAAAACGTTGGAACAGACCATGTGTGGCCACCACAGCCTTTGCAGGTTGTAGGGTGAGGTCATACCTGCCATCATAGGAGAAGCATGAGGTGAATTAACTTCTCCTATGAAACTGAAGCTCCCTTTCATGAACTTAATCCTCAGGATTGCTAAATCTGGGGATAGAAATTCATCTGTCATCATCATAATGTGGCCTCAGGGCAAAAGGTGATACCACCTTGAATATGATTACAGCACAATGTCTAGAACAAAATGTTTTACTCATCAGTCACTCATTCCTCCTCTATAAAATGGGGATAAGAGTCCATGCCTTATAGAATTTTCATGAAGAATAAAATAGGAATATTTACACTTAGAATCCTAAGTAGTCATTCATTATTTCTTGAAATAGAGTCAAATGATGACCTTTGCTCTGAGTATGAAAGGACACGTTTGTATCAGGGGGAAAACGATTATTTCTGTTTTAGGAGAAAGAATATACAATATAAAGATAAATGTATTTCTTTTACTTAATAGTTACTAACACAGCACTTATTATGTGCCAGTTTCTACTTCAAATGTTTTACAAATAAGAACTCATTAAATCCTCATAGCAAACCTAGGAATAAAGAAGTGGTTTTTCACATTTTACAAATCAGGGGACTGAGGCACAGGCAATAACTTATAAGAAGTGGAGCTAGCATGCAAACACAAGCCAATCGGCCTCCAACACATGTTGAAACCACACATGCTCTGCTACTGTCTCTTGTTAAGTGTTACAAAGTTTCAACTTTTACTTGATAGAGTTTGTCATTTGAGTATCACACATCACTTATTCATTTATTTCTGTAAAAGTACTGCACCATTCAAATTCTTCTTTGAATAAGAATACATTCAAAGCAAATGACTATAAAAGCTTGACAATATTCCCTTTCTTTTTGAGAGGAAAACAGATTATCAGTTGTCTCATTGTTTATAGTTAGGCATATTTTTCCCTAAACAAAGTTAAATTTGCATTTTAAAATTCACCTTATCAAAGGTATATTTTAAAATAATCATATTGAGCTAACATTTATTGGTTGTACACCATATTTTAGGTGTTGTTTTAGTGATTTTTGAAACAACTCACTTTATTTTTTAATACATAAATAGCACCAACTATTTTTGGTGGTCAGTCCGATACTTTATGAACAAATTTGGGTTGATCCAGAATCTGGATCCTTCATTCTTATTCAGGTTTAGGCTGGAATTTCTTTCTTTGTATTGTATGGATTTTATAAGATTTTTATTTTTTTAAAAAAAGAAAAGAATATACAGGCTCACTGAAAATCAGGAGTGGAAAGAATTCCAAATTTCTCTCTCTCTTTCCCATTCCCCTTCAACAACACTTAAAAGAACTAATCCAATCATTTTACGGAAGTAGAATTAAAATATTTGTAACAGAAATAAAATATTAGCTGCCCTTTTCTGAGTGCTTCCTTGGTGTTAGGTTCATCATCACATTTAAACCCTATACCATTCTCTGTACTTGGTATTATTATTCCTACTTTACGTTTAAGAAATCAGAACAGCTAAGGCTCAGAAAAGTCTATAGCTTGCTCAAGCGCACACAGTGCCAGAGCAAGGATGTGGTCATGCTTGTGTCTGCCAAACTGGCTGCTTGCAAATCCCAGCCTACTCCCTGCAAAAGAGTTGATTCACACTGACCTCCTGCTTTGTACCTATGAAGACATGCTTCTTAAAACGTGAGCAAAGTCCCTGCTCTTTCAGTCTTGTTCTCTCAGGAGTGGAGAGTCATGATAGCCTTTGATGTACTTCTACAGTATATAGGCTAGGAAAGTGCTGTAGTCTCATTAATTTTACAAATTGTGATGAAAAGAGAGTCAAGAACAATAAGCAAATTTTCCCCACTGTCAATAAATTGACTCAAGAAGATACATTTCTAAATTGAGTGTCTAATTTTCTAGAAAAGCTATTTTCTCAATCTTATACTGTTTAGAGGTAACACAAGTTATTTTTATGGTTTTTAGGTTATATATAGCAGTTTCTTGCTTAAAAGTAGTTTTATCAGTTATGCACCTGATAGCATGAATTCATATGCTCTCAATTGCATCACTTGAACTCAAATTATTCTTTTTCTTCTCATTAATATTAAGTTAGAAAAAGTGAAATTTCCCATTTGCCATATATTGTATTCAAGATGGCTTGTGGAAAATCATTTTCCGCAGTCTGCCAAAGTATCCTACACCTGCACAAAGATCATAACCTTAGTCATAATTAACCTATGGAAAAGAAATGAAATAGACAAGCAATAGTAGTGCTGAGGAGATTAAAAGAAACATCCTCTATTGTAGTTCTCAGAGAATATTAGATTAAAATTCAAATTCTTTCTAGTGACAGATTGTTACAAGAATAAGAAATGGCACAAACAATCCATTTCAGGACAAAGATTTAACAAAAATACGAAGATTAATTATAATTGAATATTCCCTATGGATATTTCAGAAGATATGCCTCAGTCTATTTCTTATTGACAGGTGGTGGTGTAAATTAAATGTGGTATTATGCATTCAAATTGGATTTCAACTACTCATCTTCCATAGTGTGACATTAGAATTAGCCCTGATGATGACAGTCTAAAGATCATCATGAGAATAGGTGCCCTTTTCCATTCATAGTGTAGTTTCACTGGTGGGGAGGGTAGGAGTTGGAGATTGGATTCATAATTTTGTTATAATCTTTGCTGCCTGAAAAATGCATCCCATAAATCGACTATCCTGAATATTAAAACGGTACTGACTATTCTCTGAATTAATGACAAAAGGTCACTTGTCTTATATAAGTGTTGTGCCAAATTAAAAAAAAAATAGCATTCAAGATCCTGTCAATTCTACCATCAATGACTGTTTATATAAACATGGGGGATGTTAGTGTGTTCTCTAGAATCTCATGCAAAAAACAACCCCCCAAAATGGCAATGAAGCACTGTTAAACAAGACAGTCCTAGAAAAAATGAAAGAAAAAGAAAGAGAGAGAGGAAGGAGGAGGGGGGTGAAGAGCTGGATGAAGAAAGAGTTTGCCTCTCTGATGATGCTCATGAGTGACTTCAATATCGTGGACCAGTGGTTTTCATTCAGGGACGTGCTGCAGAAATCTGGTGTGGAATTCTATGACCATATCCATGTGCTTGGCATGCAAATGCTCAAATCACTCCTTGTGTAATTCTGATTCACAGCTATCCTCAGGATGTTATGTATATTTCTCAAAATTGGAGTTGTGGATTACCTGCATTAGCAAAAGCACTGGGAGCAGGAGAAGGGGGTGCTTGTTGAAGATAAGTGGTCCTGTCCCACTCCCACTAATTCAGAATCTCTGGGACTGAGGCCTGAGAGTTTTTATTTATTTATTTATTTATTTATTTATTTATTTATTTATTTTATTTTATTTTTTTTTAAAGATTTTATTCTTTCCTTTTTCTCCCCAAAGCCCCCGGGTACATAGTTGTGTATTCTTCGTTGTGGGTTCTTCTAGTTGTGGCACGTGGGACGCTGCCTCAGCGTGGTCTGATGAGCAGTGCCATGTCCGCGCCCAGGATTCGAAGCAACGAAACACTGGGCCGCCTGCAGTGGAGCGCGCGAACTTAACCACTTGACCACGGGGCCAGCCCCGAGAGTTTTTATTTTTTAACACCATCTTCAGGTGAGTCTGAGATATTATAAAATGTAAGAGTCTCTGGAACAACATTGGAGAATTAGCACTTGGCAATTTAGTCTTTATCGTGGCAATCTCAAGACCTAGGTAAGAAGGTCAAGGTAGGAATGTCATGTGAATCTCACATTTGGTTGTTTTGTTCATGAAATTAATATGGTATTTCACGGTTAAAACAGTACTTTTACTATGACAGGACTTAGCATTTTCATGCCACAGTCTCATCAAATATTTAAAATATTTCTGGTTAGTCACTAAGACTAACAACCAAGATTTATTTTGTTTAGAATTATTTCCAGTTACCAAGTATGAAGATTGAAGAGAAACAGTTGGCACAAAACACTAGATATCACAACACAAGTATAACACATAACAAGTAGCTTCAATACAACAAATGTCCATTTTCTTTTAATTTGTCTCCAAACAATTGTCTAAAATTTAAACTGTAAGAAACAGTGATTACAATAGCATCTGGTAGAATTTCTATCTCAACAGAGAATCTTTTTTAAATTACTGCATGTAATTATTCATGACATTTGGGATTATTGAACACAAATAGAAGAAAGAGAATGAAATGTTAAATCTTCCTGGGGATAAAAAAAATATTGTATAGCTTTATTATAACTCTTAATTTAATTAATGTATTCTTAATGCCATCTGGTTAGATTATCTTAAAAGTTAACAAAAGAGATAAATCTGATACTTAATGGATAAGAGATCTGAAAGAGTGTAATATTGAAACTGATATTATGCAATCATCATAACTAGAATAAAGCAAAAAAGATAAAAATAAAGAAGAAGAAATCATCTCAGTCACTTCTAGTGCACATTAGTATCATCTTGGGATGAAGAAGGAAGACTCTCCTTATTATGCTCTCAGTCATAACTTTAGACATAACAATAATAACGTATTTAAAGAAAAGTGAGATGTGTGCCTTCTCCAAATGCTTTCTTGGTAAAAGATAAGATGATGTGGTTAATAACAACACATATCTGGAGCCAAATAATCAAGGTCTCAATCGCTTTTGTACTTGTGAGACCTGGATGAGTTTAACTTCTCTGGACTTCAGAGTACTCGTTTGAAACATCTAATTATCCATATAAAGCATTTAAAAGAGGGATGGGCACATAGTATATATATCTTTATAAACCACATGTAATTTCTTTGGCAGTTGAAAATCTGGTGTCATACAAACAACACTTGTTTTGCAATAAAAAAAATATCTTCAGATCCTGCCTCTGAACTTCTCTGAAACTTCGTGGGTTTTTTTTTTTTTTTTTTTTTGGTTGGAATATAAGGTATTATTCATTTTACAAGTTTATTATTAGGATTAAATAAAAGGACCTTTGCTAAAGTCTCCATTGAGTCTCTGAGAAATATTAGATGCCTGATTAGTTTCTTAAGTCCCAATGTGATACAGAATTCTAGCTACTACCAGAAAGCAAAGAACACAGATTTCGAAAACCATAGGTGACTTTGAGCTTGCTCTCATAATGATTAAAATCTGATTTGAGAAATAAGAAGCCTCTTTTCTTAGCTCTAAAGTCTGACATCTGAGATAAGAGTAGGTATTTAATCCACGTTTTTGGTTACCTCATTCTTTTTCTCTGAGCTTGTTTAAAAGGCCATCCTAGTCTTTAATAATCATAAAATGTGCACATTTGGACATTTCAAAACAACTGATGCATTTTGGAGTTCTGAGCAATCAATTCCTCTGGAAAAGAGAGTTATTTTTTTTCCTTATTCTTGTGCATCTGAAGACGTGAAGTGTTTGAGGATGTTAAAGTACCAAAATTAGCAACCTCAGTTATTAGATTTTGTGCTATTTTAAGTACTGTTATTTAAAAAAAATATATGCTAGAAAGATCCAGAAAATATCACACAATAAAGGATCAAGTCAAGACTATATTGTCCCTCATTGAGCTGACATTATTTCATGAATGTAATCTTTCTCAACATAAAGGTAATATAATACCAGGCAAAAGCATTGGGACAATATGGTGTGCTATGATTAAGAACAAGATGTCAGCATACAAATTCATCATTCAGGGATCTTTATAAAATAATCAATTCAGTTAAGAACAGAGTAAAATAAGATACAAAATCATAACTAAGTAATACAGAATACTGTGAAAGGAAATCAAGCCAGGCACAAAAACATCTTTTAAAATTTTTACTAGAAAAATAACGTTTTTGTTGAAATGTCTCAAATTCAGTTTGGTGCACTGATGGTTTAGGTATTGTATTGACAGTCTATAAACTTTCTCTTTGACACACTTATTCCTCATGCTTTATAACAGGCAAATGCATGTATCAATTTGCAGAGAAAGAGTAAACGTAAGTTATTTTTGCTGTTTATTCATATGTTAGATTAACTTTGTTTATCAACCCATATATTAAAATGTAATCATTTCATTGTCAGGAGCCTAAAGCTAATGTTAATTACAGTTTGAAACTTCGATTATTAATGCATCTTTACCTACTGAAGTGTGAAATAAGCAATAGTAGTTGGAATTCACCAATTAAATTAGCTTCTGAGACAAGAATTCATAAGTAGGCATTTGTTCATGATGAACAAATGCTGTAGGATTTCATGTGCTAAGCTACCTTTATGAAATGTTAGTCCCAAGGAGGGAGAACAGTTATTCAACAAAACTAAGATTAAATGGCGTGCAATAAAGACAACAGATGTGATAGGCATCCTATATCTTTTCACGTTTCATATATCATTCAGAAAAAAAAGAATGTATAGACTCAATCCATAAAAGAATACATAAGTTTTTGTTTTGTTTTGTTTTAAATAAACAGGGGGAAAGGAGAGATCCATTTTGTTCATATAGTGCCTTAGTCCATACAGGCTATTATAATAGAATACCAGGTGGCTTATAAACAAAAGAAATTTTTCTCTCAAAGCCTGGGAAGTCCAAGATGAATGAGCAGATAGATTCAATGTCTGGTGAGGCCTCTCTTTCCTGGTGCATAGATGGCCATCTTTTCACTGTGTCCTCACATAGTGAAAGGGGCAAAAGAGCCCTCAGGGTCTCTTTTATAAAAGAACTAATCCCATCCATGAGGACTCCGCCTTCATGACCTAATCATCTCTCAAAGGCCCCACATCCTAATACCCTTATATTAAGGACTAGGATTTAACATAGGAATTTTTGGCAGACACAAGCATTTGTTCTCTAACATAGAATATACCCCATATCATGTAATACTTTGGCAATGATCGCTAATTGTCTTATTGTTTTATTTAACTATGTAATGCACCTAAATCTTGCCCTACTCAAATGACTCTTCACGTCATTTTCTGGTAAGGTTTTACTTCCTACTTGTTGGTTGGTTGGTTAGGCATCTCATGGTGCTACATGCATAATAAACAGTTTAATTCTATTACTTGGTAAGGATGACTTGGACTAATATTTACTAAGTGTTTACTATTATGTGTTATAGCATAATAACCCTCACAATAATGCTCTTGTCAAGTATGCGTAATTAGCATGACCATTTTACAGGTAAGGAACTGGAACCACAGAACGGTTAAACGGCTGGTCTAAAATACCACAATTTGGAAAGACTGCTCCAAAGTCCATATAGTTTTTTTCTAGGATTTTGCTCCTAATAAAATTTTCCAACGTAAAACATGATAAAGAATGATAAACTGGTATATGCAACCACCAAGATTTCATATTTTCACAATTTGCCAATATTTTTTTAAAGTATAAGAGTTGTATTACAGATGAAATTCAAGTCCTCTATGAACACCTCCCTAATCCTATCACTCTTTGTTTCTCCCTGGAAGTAGCCTCTATTAATAATTTGGTGTTTATATTCCTGATGCCATTTTTTATATTTTAACAAGCAAGGCACATAATATTTTTTCTGTTCTAAAACGTGAGGTAAATATTATCATGCTCTACTGTAGTAGCATTAGGCAGCTTTTTTCTTTTTTCATGCACTTTTTTCTATATTTAACATATTTTATATGTATTTTTAGTTTATTTTCTCTGCATTATCATTTACCATAGTATGAACTGCAGTTTAAAAAATAAAGCTTCTAGGTGTACACTTATTTATATTTTTCCTGCTTGATTTCTGAAGTATATTTTATCTGAGGATTCATGTCTCAATTCGAGGCAATTCTCTGCTGTGATCTCTATATCTATGTATGTATACATACACTCCATCCGTCTGTCTATCTATCTATCTATCTACCTATCTATCTATTTCTAATACTTAAAGCTTCTCTGAATAACTTTAGAGTTCACGGTTTGGAATTTTTACCCCTTTGCATCTTTCTTCTATTCTGTTTTCAATTTAAAAATAAACATTTCCAAAAGAGTAAAATCTATAACTGTGCCAAAGATTACACATATCTCTTAACTTTCGCTTTCTGTCTTGATCCAAAATCAGTAGAAGGGTCAGGATGCTCTTGCCACATTTTTTAGTATATTGAGTAAATTATTAGTGTTGCATTTAAAGAGAAATAAATGCTGAAAGACTTTCCAAATCAACCATATGTTCTGATGTAATTATAGATATAGTCATATACACACACACATAATGTCTGTGTATTTAGAATACTGAGGCATATTAAAATTATACATCAATTCTTGGGGGATATGCATGTAGAATACATTTGCACACATATATAATCACCTACTTGGAGACAGAGAGAGATTATAGTAAATAGCTACACATATATATGATAGTGGGAGAAAAAATTAATTTCTTGATTATCTACAGAATTCTTCTCAACAACAAAGAAGCCATTACTCAAGAATATACCTTTAATAAATATATTTGTTATAAGGACACGCATGGATCTATGGCTATAGTCTGGATAGCTAGAAGAGACAAAGAGACCGATAAATTGTTTTCTATGGGAATGGGAATTTAGGGAATTGAGACGTGAAATACATTCTGTTAAAAATACCTGTGATTGGGGCCAGCCTGGTGGTGTAGTGGTTAAGTTCGTGCACTCCGCTTCAGCAGCCCAGGGTTCATGGATTTGGATCCCATGTATAGATCTACACACTGCTTACCAAGCCATGTTTTGGCGGCATCCCATATACAAAGGAGAGGAAGATTGGCACAGATGTTAGCTCAGGGCCACTCTTCATCAAGCAAAGAGAGGGACACTGGCAACAGATGCCTAAACATCATTAGCAGAACCTAATCTTCCTCACACACACACACACAAAATACCTGTGATAAGTATCACTTATGGGCAGCAGATAGCAAGTAAAAGACAAAAATTGACAGACATTAATAATCTCAAAAGATAAAGTATAATACCATTATGTTGTATCTGTAAGTGCCCTATTTCCAGCATATGTTTTCCCAGCCCCATTTTTTTCAATGAGGTGGGATAGGTAGGGTGGGTAGATAGCAATCTAAATTGCGCAATTTATTTCAAACTTTCCGATCTTTTTTAAAATTTATATTTTGTCATCTTTATATTAAAGTATAATTAAATTACCTTGAAAAAGCATGTGTTAAAAAGAGCCAAATCATGTGTATAAGGCAGAATATTGTTTGGCAATAAAAAGGAATGAAGGATTGATACATGCTATACAATGAAAGAATCTTGAAAGCATTATGCTATGTGAAAGAAGCCAGTCACAAAAGATCATAGGTTGTATGATTCCATTTATATGAAGTAGCCAGAATAGGATAAGCTATCAAGACAGAAATAGAGTACTGGTTGCCTGGGACTTTGGCTGTTGGGGGCAAATGGAACATGACTATTAATGGGTACTATGGAGTTTCTTTTGTTGGTGATAAAATGTTCTAAAATGTATCATGGTTATGGTGGCACAACTCGGTGAATATACCAGAAATAATTTATTTCGACACTTTAAAGGGTGAATTTTTTGATATGTGAATTATATCTCAATAAAGCTGACCAAGAAAAAAGAGACAAACCTTTTGCATTTAAGACATGCTCAGTCTTCAATATTATAACATAAAAGGAAAGGGTGCTGTAGAACGAAATGAAGTCATTAAATTAAATTACAATATGGATTTCAAGTGAGTTTCAAATTCACTGCATTGAAAGTCACACTAGGAACCCACCCGTCCCACTAAGATTTGAAAATAATGACAATAAAACAATAATTATGAAGGAATCCAGGCGCAGCACTCTCTGCATTTTACTGAAGACAAGTGTATATTGAAGAATCACATTAAAAGAATGAAAATAAGAGTATAAAAATGGTTTAACTCCTATATATTCTTAGAACACTGAAGGAGTACCAAAACTACAAGAATCAATAATAAGACCATTCTAATTATTTCATTAAGAATAATTTTCAATGACCACTTGTTCTATTTGTTTTTAAGTGAAATACTTTTGACAATGCAGCAGTACCTAATGGCTTCAGTACTGCGTATTTTAAGAGCTCACAATAGCTTCTATTTGATACTAATGAAACCTGTCACTGATTTGAGAAGAAAAAACAAAAGTTTTGACTTAGAATAGTGCCCAAGTAAGGGTTTAAGTTTCTGCAAAACAAGAGTGCTGGAATTTAGTCCAAAGCCCTTAGGCTTGCTGGGCAATGAATTCACCTGCTGGAGACTGAGAACACTTGACGTTGCCTAATAAATGGGGCACTCACTGACCATGTGATAGTCTACTCTGCCCCAAGCAAAATGTCACAGAACTGCTGCCACTTCTGCATTTCTCAAAAAAAAAAAAAAAAAAAAAAAAGGTTAGGAATTCTAGTTAGTATACAGTTAAGCCAGAGGGAGTTCTCCTTCTGTGTTCTATAGGTAAACAATCTGAAGACCAAGCAATTATTGCAATTGTTTCACCATTACCAATAAGTTTTTCTAGAAAACTAACCATGTTCTCTTTATCCTCAACACCATGTATAATAACACTTGTGATTGAATACCCCCTTTTTTCTTGATGAGAGAAGGCTAATTTTTCCAGGTAACTGCCCGTAAGTGGTGACCACAGATATAATCGCTTTCTAAATTCTGATTGATCTAAATGAGTCAACCTAATTCACCCTCCTTAAATGTATGATTTAAGCAAGAATAATAAGTATTTCCGACCTATAACAGATAGAGAGTGTCTGCTGGAACACTTCTGAGATATATATTCTCACTTTAAAGTTGAAATTTTGTATATGGGAAATAAAAAAAAAAGATATTTGGTAAATGATATGGTTGAGATATTGAATTAATCAGTCTTCAATTTCCTATTAGTATGTACACATTTTCTCCTTGTTTAAGCCTGCTGAAACTAGATTTTCTTTTACTTACAGCCAAAAGCACTCCAACATGCCACTTTAACATGTTTGTGAGGGCATAATCAGTCCATGATCATCTGCTTAGCGGCTTGTCTCAATGGTCAGGTTGTTATCCCTTGCCTCAACTTGTCCTTATTGTTCCACCACATAAACAATCGCTGGATAGTCCATCCTGATAAGTTCCACTTGCTGAAAGCTCTTTCCCATTTGAGGAGAGCAACAGAAGGTAATTTTGGGTATGGACATCTGAATGGTAGTAGCTTTCGGGCAATGTAATGAGAAGGAAATCAATGTTTTTGATACTGATATCCTTTTTTTGCAAAAGGATGGTGGTTAATCATTGATAGCTTCCATAGGTGTCAGCCATAGAATCGGACCATCTATCGAGCTTTGTTGATGCAGTTTTTTAAAAAATAAGCTGTCCTATCTGTAAAATGCTGATATAATACTGACACGTAGGCAAGTGTCTATGGTAATGGCAATGATCTCATGCTCATATGGGCAAAGCTTCTCAATAATGGACTGAAAAAAAACCAGAGTAAGCCAAGTATTCCTTAATCTCCCTTTAAAAAATAAGGGAAAAATTACTGAGACTTTTAAGTCTGTGTCATACTTGGAAGAACCGAGGAATTCTAAGAAAGATATCACAAAAATTAAACATAGTTTTGTTGGGGGAAGGGGAGAATTGGGAATGTTTAATCCCTAAAAACATTTAGATGGAATACAAAATTTTATTTTGAATAATAAAGAAATGTGTTAAATTTAGGGGAGAAGGAAGGAACAAAGGCAGGCAGGCAGGAGGAAAGGATTATCAAGGATGGTGAAGAAGGGTTCACACATTAGACAGGGTAGGTTATCATCTATCATATTTAGCACAATTCTAGAAGTCTAATAAAAATAAATGCATGTTTAATAGCAGATAGAGTACATTAACGACAATAAAAACTTATGTGCCTGAAATGGAAACTAGTAATGCTATTACATAGTGTTGCCAGAGTTAACATTTAGAATACAATTAAATAGTAATTAAAAATATAGGATAGATGGTTACACTTGAATTTAAAATACATAAAAAATAATTTATAGTATAAATATGTCCAAAATATTTCACAGGGCATATTTATATTAGAATTTTTCCATTGTTTCTCTGAAATTCAAATTTCACAGAATGTCTTATACTATATCTGGAAATCCTAAATGCTTCTTTTTTTTTGCTTTTATTTCTACTAACAGTGCCAGCTTTCAGAAAAATTGTGGCCACTTATGTTCAAAGATTAATTTAATTCCGAATCTGAAACATTTGAATTTGAGTAGAAAGGACAAAATGGGAAGGGGAGTTATTGGAAAGAGCTAAAGTCTTTAAAAGACATACATCTAGGGGTGGCTCAGTGGCATAGTGGTTAAGATTGTGTGCTCTGCTTCGTTGGCCCAGGGTTCGTGGCTTCAGATCCCAGGCACAGACCTACACACTGCTCACCAAGCCATGCTGTGACAGCATCCCATGTACAAAAAAATAGAGGAAGGCTGGTACAGTTGTTAGCTCAGGGATAATCTTCTTCAAACAAAAAGGGGAAGATAGGTAACAGATGTTAATGCAGGGCCAATCTTCCTCACCAAAAAAACCCAAAAAACAAAAAGAGGTACATCTATTCAGAATTCATTTCTCTTTGTAGTTGTGGCTCTGAGGCAATGTAAAATAAAAAAATGAAATCTTTGAGGGGGGGGTGTTTCTTTTTGTTTTTGGCCACATAATATCCCACGTGCTGTGAAAGTCAAACAATGCTCCAATTCAAACTTGACACAGTGGGCAGGGAGAGAGAGAGGAAGCAAATTCTTGAGAATGAGGAAATTAATTAACCTCTTTGTGTCTTACTTTCCTCATCTATAAAATGAGATGTTGATGGTATCACCCTTATAGGTTGTTACGAGATTAAATAAGATAACAATTATAATGGGCTTCAGACAGTGATTGGCACATAAAAAGCTCACAGTTGTTAGCTGTTGTATTGATATTCTTTGTGTAGTTAGAATTATTATTTTATTTTATTTTTTAAAGATTATATTTTTCCTTTTTCTCCCCAAAGCCCCCCCACCCCCCAGTACATAGTTGTATATTTTTAGTTATGGGTCCTTTTAGTTGTGGCTAGAATTATTCTAATTAGTATTATCACTATATTACACGTAAATCTGGTTTATAGGTGTAATAGCTGTGGCTGAGACTAAAACCTGGAGGTTTGAGTGTTTCTTTCACAAAGGTGTTCGATCCTGTGAGAACAAGAAAAAGCAATTAAGCAGATATATGCTTCTACGATGCCAGCTCCTTAAAGAGCTTCCTAGCAGTAAAGAAAACTTGAAAAATTTCTGTCCTTTATAAGTTTACTGCTAATTCTATTTTTAGGTTAGACCTCCATATGAATAAAAATATCATAATAGCAAAAAAGGTTAGTCAAAAAATTGTCAATGGATTTCTAAATTGGTTAAGGGGAAGGTTTCTCCTCAAAGTAGATTAAGCTATAATTTGCCAATTCGTAGTCTGCTTTAATCTAAACTTTTCTCTGCATATTAAAAATTGTGTTCTTATCAAAATTTTGGTGTATTTAGTGACAGATCTACATAAATTCTGTATCTCACAAGACACTGAAAACTATTGCCTCACCTCATTTTGACACTCATCCAAAATTGAATGGAATATCTGCTAATGATTGGCCTCTCCAATTTTTTTAAAATCCTTTGTAAAAAAAAATTCATGAAGACAATAATTTTAAAGTATCCTACGTTTGTGAACGTCCTAATTTTATCGCAAATTACATTTATCAAACAACTTTGAGAGTCAGACTTGAAGTTTTTCAGATTTCTTTACCAATGTAAGCAATGGTAAGGTAAAAACAGGTTAACTTCCCAGCAATGAAAAAGCTTCTTACAAAGTTACTGATAAGTCTAAAAAAAGATGGGGCATGTTTTAGAAAATGGTTGATGAAAATCACTGAGCGTCTGCATAAGTATTTATCTTTCCCTTTCCTTGAATCAGACATCCATATAATTTACATGCTTTTCTCCTACCTTCGATAACAGATAATAAATGTTAAGTGGGACCTCAGCATATATTAAGCACTTGGATCCTGTTCAGACAGCTTCCTCACTCTTCCTGAGCATCTCTGTAAACTAGAGAAACAGGATACATCACAGATCAATTCAATCAATCAACTTTAATCATAACAGAGGAATTAAGCTGCTTTTTAGGCATGATGCAATAGAGAAAATTGCTTGGAGATTTTTTTGAAGCCACCAAAAATCCCACAAGGGCTGTCATTTCGCTGCTACATCTGCTCTCTATTCCAGAAGTCTGCAGTTTCTGGAGGAATGTACAAGAAAGGCTGAAGCAGTTGGAATCTGGGGGCATAATGAATGCATTTTATGTCATTTTAAACATACCCAGGATCACTGACAAGAAATAAAAACAGAAAGTCAGAATCTTTGCTGAAAGAGAGACAGAGCCCCAGAAGGATTTTTTCCCTCCATTATGTGTTGCTTTGGGTTATGTCAGTTTATTTTATGGCGGCAGTAATTTTAAATGCATTTTCCTCTCCTGTGAGATGCACTCTTTCAACTTTCCTGGAGGCAAGCTTGAGGGTCTGACTGGTGGTCACATATATGTGGGCACACATCTGACCATAAAACATAGAGTAATTTAGCATTTGCTTTTGAAGGGTGTGTTCTCTCTGCTTTTTGTTCTTGATTCTTGGGATCAAACCTTTCCTGCTACGTAAAACCGCTTAATGATTTTCTTGAACACACACACACAGAAGAAACATTTCAAATAACCTTTAGCATTAGTGTTATTTTTTCCTTAAAGAAAAGACTTTAAATAATTAATAATGTATCTAAGGAAGGGAAACAAACATTTATTTTTGAAATATTCAAACAGGAATATTTCAAGTCAAAGAATAATTGCAAAATAAACTACCCAAGGTCATTTAAACAAATAAATCCAAAGTGCTATAAAGTTTACTCAGCTCTTATTAACTCCAATAAGCTATTTTATGAACATGTGAACATTTTAAATTTAATTAACATAAGACGAAAATAAGTTGGCATGCCATCCTCAAGTTAAAAAAAAATGAGGAAGAAAACAACTAGAATTTGCCACTTGAGTAAAATTTTCCCCTTCTGATTATAAAATTCTTTTCAGCTAAAATATTTGACCTGACAACAAAATATCTATAAATAGAATAATTAAAAATGCTTTGTATTTTCTACCAAATATGAAATTTAGGGTACCCACTAACATGTTAATAGTGCAGAATTTCTGACTCAAATAAACTTAGCAAAATGCAAACTGTCCAACACCCAGGAACTCAACCAAGGTCAAGGACAAATTATGAGTTAATAAAAACCCAGAAAAATCAACTTTCCCATTAAATTTGAGGTAAGAATTAATTACTAAAAATTTTGATTCTTACATGTGTTTTCATTTTCTTACTCATAGCTCAGAGGCAAAAAATACTCCCTCTTGTTGACATGAGTTGCTGCCTAATCAGCATTTACTGTCCTTTCTTCTAATGACAGCATTGTTTTCTTGGATAAATGTCTCTTACTCCTATCTGTCTACAACTCATTGTGGGCCAACAGGAACTGACACAACTTTTAGTGAAGGATTTCTTAACCTTGACTATATTGATATTTTGGGCTGGATAACTCTTTGTTTTAGAGTGTGGGGCTGTTTTGTGCATTGTAGGATATTTAGCATCATCTCTGACCTCTACCAGCTCGATGCCAGTGACAACCTTCCCCCACAGTTTTAGGAACCAGAAATATCCCCAAAGATTGCCAAAATTGCACTTCCCACCACCCTATACTTTTGAGAGCTGTCTTAGAGCGTTATGGTTTGGCATGTGGGCATATTCAGGAACAATTAGGGCCAATACTGGGACTTCCAGGAAAGCAGTGTTCCTTAGTCTACCAGATTGAAGTTTGGAGTTGGTTGTTGACAAACTTGGAGGAAGTCTGTCTTAGAATGTAACCAAAATGGTAAAAACAAAACAAAACAAAAGAACACTGAAGGGTGGAGAGGGGTATATTTGTGATGACATTTGCAGATGTGGGTATAGCGAAAGCTAAAGTCAGCACTATCCTGGGATTTTTCAAGTGAACCAATCCTTCCCCCCACCGCCCACCCTGTCTTTTTTTGTTTAGGCCACTTTTGAGGTGGTTTCTGTCATTGACCTAATTAATAGACTTATTATGAAAATAAATTATCTCATTCGCAAAGCACTGTAAATAGCCAAAAATAAATGCAGTATGCATTCTGAATGCCTCAAAACAAAAACATACATTTTTTATGATGTTTATATCTGATAATTAAAGTCAAATGATAAGGATTTCTCAATTTTTCCTTTGGCAGTCATTGCAATTGTTTATTCCTAACAAATATGCTACTTTGGGTGTGCCGGTTACACAATTGGGTAATGGATAGATAATCTGGAGATTAATGTGTCCTATGTATGGCATTTTTTTCCCATGTAGAATCTGGTCAACTTCAGTCAGCATTTCAGAACTTTAAATTGACATTTTGAAAAGATATGCAAATAAGATTTTCTGCACAATTACTGAATCAAAATCACAGTTAACCAATATCGCAATCCTGTCATTAAATAGGTTTACTCATTTAAAATGAGAATCAGGGAAGAAGCATGGAAGACAATTCATGTGGGATCTCTGCAATCACTCCTCACCCGTTAATAATTAAATGGAACAGCACAAATCCTGCTGAAGTCTCATGAGCAATAATGAAAATAAAAATAATTTCAGAGGATTTGCTCAATTTGGTATTTTTTCATCTTACTTAAGGAAATAAAACTCTAAGACTTATGAAGTCTAAAAATAATATATATGATTGCATAAGTATGAATTTACCCTTTTTGACCAATAGATTTTTTTTCCCAGCAGCTAGAAGAATGATTATAACTTGAAAAAAATTAACTGGCAGAGAAAGATTAAGATTATGAATTACACAAAAATATGCCTTCAATCTTCAATATTAAGTGCATTGAAAGGTAAACAAAATTTATAAGATAAAGGAACAGAGGAAAACAGGTGCCCAGAGCTCACAGTAATACTATCAGGCAGTTGCTTTATTCCTGTCAATTGTTTGAATCACGTTAATAATAATAATATCTTGTGGCGTGGCTGATCCCTGCTTTGTCAATCTGTTTATATCCTATAAAATCATTTAGAAAGAAGATAGAAGAGTCTCTATCAATGTTGTCTTTGCTATAAAAATCACTGTGTCTATTTTGCTGTTAGTTAGAGGATTAGCACATTATGTGGTGGTCCTCTTGTTTTTTAATGCTGAGAATACAGATATTTTCTTCTTAAAAAAATAAAGAAGAAAAAAAATTTTCCATTAACATTTTTTTCCTATCAGAACTGCTTGTTATTATGCTTTTCCTTACTTACCTTATATAATGTAGCCATCAATTCCGAAAAAGAAAAGCACAATAACGTGGTTTTCCTCTAGGTTCTTGGAGAATTATTGCTTTTAAAGTAAAATGCTTGCTATTAAGTCTGAAGGCTGTTTTAATCATTGGAGCCTTTACATATTACACAAATATGCAAGACCTTTTCACTTTTTCTCAACTGAATATTGCTAAAAAACTTCAAGGGAATGTTACCCTTACAATTTCATGAGGGAGAGAATACCAAGAGAGTTT
Source organism: Equus przewalskii (assembly GCF_037783145.1). Lineage (NCBI taxonomy): Eukaryota > Metazoa > Chordata > Mammalia > Perissodactyla > Equidae > Equus > Equus przewalskii. The sequence goes on from NC_091843.1 coordinate 14,440,068, forward strand.
TCTAAGCTCATTTGAAGTCTGAGAAGGCTATTGTACCCATTTTTAAAACCTGATCAAAATTCAGTCTACTGTTTGTTACTAAATTATGTATCTCTGAAGCATAAATGTGTTGGCTTTAGAAAGTTACAAATTAGTCCATTTCCATATGCCTTGGGAAAATGTAATTTTAACCAATTTTGTTTGGGGTGAAAAAATACTGTTTGCATTATTTTAAAACACAAGGGAGCTGTCAGCCCACATGGTCATCCAATTTCTGTGGCAGAGAGAGCTTCCTTGCATCTCAAATGGTTAGCAATAAAGCTTATACTTTTCACATTAATGCTACCAATAACCTATAAAAATGCTTGCTTTATATACTTTATTTTGCAAAAGAAAATGTGGCAAGTCTAGCAGAAGAATTTGGTACCTCCTTGAGTAGATATTCCATTTCTCACTCCCTTATCTTTAATTCAAAAGTGTGAAACAGCATTTGAAATTGTCCTGAAACTTATTATTTTTAATCCTTTTCAGATATGCTGATTTCATTGTATTCTAGGGGAGTTTAGTTTGCACCAGCTTCTCCTTCTGTCATCTCCAATGTTACTGGGCTGTCATTCTTTGTTCTGTTAGTAGAGGTAGATATTAGTGTTTCTAAAAATGCTAATTTGAAGACTAAAACATAAGACCTACAACAATATTGGTAAAAATCCATTAACTATGACTATATTCAAAAAGATAAATGGGTATGTACCAAGAAGAGAAAGGAAAGGAGAGGAGGAAATGTAATGAGGGAAATTAAAATGGAGGGGAGCATGTGCAGGAAAGTAAGGAAACAGATAAAGAATGTGGATAGAATCACACACATATTTTAGAGGCAAAAGGAATCCTTGAAAGCAGCTAGTGAGCGAAACCTGGAAGGCATTGTTTTGTTAATACATATTACTTAATATGCCTTTTCCCACATCTTTATGTCTAAGATGGGGAAGTCAATTCCAAGTTATAGATGATATCAATATGATGACAAAAGACGAAATAGCATTTACCAATGGTAGCTGTTTTCAACTGGGGGTGGTGCTAAGAAGGGACATTTCTGCTTTTCACACCTGGAAAGGGGGATGCTGCTGGCATCTAGTGAGTCAAGGCCAGAAATGCTACTAAATATCCTACAATGCACAGGACAGTCTCTACAACAAAGAATTATCTGACCCAAAATGTCAGTATTGTCAAGGTAGAGAACACCTGATCTATGTCATTAATGATTTCTGTAAGAATGGTAAAGTGAACCAGGTTTCCCATTGGTATTTGATTTGAAAGCACTTTACCTTGCCCAAATGCCCATTTGAATCTCGTCAGGCAAAACCATCAGTGGCCTTACATGGATACAAATGATATTTTACATGAATTACTCTGGGGGGCACTTTCACTCAATAAGCATTCACTGATCACTGTTTGATGGAGATATATTCAGAGTTGTGTGTGCCTCTAATCCTAAATTCAAGTTAGGTTAATTAATTTCATCCCGTAATAAACGAGTATAGATGACAGAGTGTCTATCTTTTTAAACGAAAAGACTGCAAACAAAAGGATAAGTGGAGCAGAAGGTCCCTGATCTAGACGTACAAAGATGATCAATAAAAAACTTAATTTCATTTTCAGGAGTAAATAACACGACATGAAGGGTGAGGAGATGACCATTTTGGGTAAGGTAGCAAGCAAATCTCATGCCAGAGAGAATTCTCTAGAACGGTGGTTCTTAAACTTTATATGCCTAGGAAACATTTGGGATTTTTCTTTTTAAATGTAGATTCAGAGTCAGTCAGTCTAAAGTTGGGGACAGATATTTTGCATATCTAATAAGTTGCCAGATGATGCTGATTGTACAGAACTGAGGGCCATACTTTAAGTGGCAAAGCACTGGAACTGTTCTTTTTTTATTATAATAGAATAAAACAACACCATTCTAAACTAAAATCACATATATAAGCATTTTTTAAATGACACAACAATTTCATGGGAAAGACTAGAGTTCTTTCAAATAGTGCTCACAGAGTCACTTTGCTTTGAAAATTAATTGCTTAAGTAATACCTGGATAAATTCTAACTGTAAAAAAAAACCAATATAAATAAGACCAAAGACCTTTTTAGATAATATAATATGTCCTATAATGCAGTCCTTTATTCTTCAACTCTACCAATATCTCTCTTTCCCCTAGCCCACCCAGAAATAAACATTAAATTTATCAGTTTGGTTTATAGTCTTCCACATCTTTTTCTATGCATTTATATACATATATATGTACCTATACACTATTTTATTTGGTAATTTAAAAATTTTTAGATAAATGTTATAATTGTGTCTCTATAATTACGCAACTTATTTTTTCGCTCAAAATTACATCTTGTAATATAATTATATATAATTTTATTCCATAACTAGATATGATTTTTATGTACATATACACACATATGTATAATTAAATCTATTACATCTTGGAGCATAACAGTATATATCGAACCATTGAATGTTTCTGAATTACTAAATTGTATTTCATAGAATGGATATGCCATTTGTCTCTTGATGACTATTAAGATTTTTACAACACATTTTTATATATCTTGATATTAAAAAAGAAAAAAGAGGTAGATATCAACTGCATGTCTTAAGCTAAATCTGAAGGTTGTAAATTCTGCAGAATGCAAATATTTGACTTTTTCAAGCCAAAATATTATGCAATTCTTAAACATCTTATAAATTAGTAATCCAAAATTTATGTATATTTTCACAGGGGAGCTAGAATAAAAAAAATTCTAGAGAAAGAAAGGATATGTATAAGTAGTTCCCGAATACAGGGATGATATTTTCCATAGTTTTGAAATTTTTTGAAAATGATACCTAAGCCATTAAAATCTGTGTTTGTTCTTTACTTTGTTAGCAGTTTCCATCCAATTGCAGCCCATACAAAGAGTGGAAGAGAGAAATTGTGGTCCATAATGACAGCACTTATTTTGCTTTTTTTGTCAGATATAACTTAGCCTTCTTAGAAATGATTTGCTCAAGAAAATAATTTAAAACTATAGTCAAGATTTCTTCTAGGCCTGCATCTTCCTTAAGTGGCTCAGAGAATACAACCTCAAATCACTATCTTCAAAAAATTTAAATTTGTTAACAAATTCATAATATTCATACATGCAATTCTTAGTTTATCCTTCCGGATTTTGTTGCCTTTTAAGTGAACCCATGACAGTTTTGACAAATTTTAAGCTTTCACCTGGCATTCTGCAGAAGAACTTTTAAGTACCACAGGATGTATACAGGTTTTGTCATGAACAGCACTGATGCCATGTTATATGTGCTGACGGTCCACACACAGTGGCTGTTTTGAGTCAAGCCTGTAGCTCACTTGGGTATCATCTCCATGGTAACTTGTTTATAAGGCTGAAATACAAGCTGAAAATTCAAGGTTAGCTTTTCCTTTGCTGCTGGTTTGATGTTTTTGGCAATCGAAATAATGTGGGTATAAGACTTGATTTAAACAGCTTCATGGCAGGCTGAGTCAAAACAAAACTCCATACAAAATGTGCTTTCTTCATCTCCATTAAAAAAGAGAGAATTCAAAATGATCTTTAATCAGAACCATCAGTTATCTCTCCCTTTCATATTCCAAAACAACAGTCCTCCTGCTGCACTTTGGAATCACATCTTGGGAAATAGGTTTAAGGCTTCGTATCTTTTGAAGCAATATTTTCTTGTGCATATGTTCTGCCTTAGATGAAGAATCTGGTTTATTTTAGACCGTCATTGTGTTGGGGAAAAATGAACAGCTTTAGTACCTATGCTAAAGCACTTTATCCTCCAAGTGGATGAGTGTTTTATATTCTAAAAATTGACTGCATTTTCAATATTATGAAAAACAGTTACTACTCAAATTACCCTTTTCCAGAAAAAGTTATAAAATGACTCTGATTATAACATTAGTTTAGTGAAATGTTTATTATGATTATGGAAAGTTTAAATTTAGATTGCTTTAAAAGAACTGCTACTTTTTGGAAGCAAGTTAAAACCCAGAGTAATCTTAAATTTACAGTATCTGGTACTTCAAATAAATTTTCATTAAATAGTAGACAGTAGAAAAACAATGCTATATATCTTACCTGCTCTTTATAATGTCTTTATGAATCTGCATAAACATTTAAAGAATTCAATATAAACCCCTAAAATCAGGCAAAGATGTCCACTACTATTCTTCCACTAAAATTTTAATCCTGTAGTATATAATTGATATGGAAATACAACAATGTGCTTATTAGCATAAAGGGGGTGATTTATGCAAAATCAAAGATAGACTTAAAGAGAGGAAGTTGAATTTAGAGTTGACATTGCTCCAGTAAGAGTGGGGAAAGAATGAGGCTCATGCTTGCTCAGTTTTTAGGAATCAACTCATGAAGGAATCTCCTCCTCTTAGACTCTTTTTGACCCAAATCCTCTTCCCTGCTACTCTTAGTACTCTGGAAATATATATACATACAATCAACATTTATTTACTTATTGGTCTCACTAAGCACCAAGCATCAGTGCCTAATGTAAGAAGACAGACAAATATTTGCTGACTAAATATATGATTTCGTCGTAGTTGGTACTATTTCTAGGGCTTTGTTAGTAACGTGGGCTCTTCTACTATCATGCCTCTCATGATTTTGTTTTTGTTTTCCCAGTGTGGATTTGTGGAACGTTTTGCTTTTTATAGCACATAGGAGAAAGGACAGACAGCTACTTGCTGCACACACTCTACAACACTTAGACTCAGACATTCCTTTCAATTCTTCACCCAAGCCCTTCCCCTATATGAGGACACCTTGTTTTCCACTTAAACTGTGTTCAGGCTTCCCCATGATTCTTCCTCGTAGGTAGCGCTGAAAGAGAGATTTCAGATAATGATTTATCAAGAGAGATTGATAATGATTTCTGAGCATATCATTTGGATGTAGCTTTGTTCATTAAAATGTCTTTAGTAAAGGGGACAGGACATAGGAATGCTAGTGAATGCTGAAGCCAGAGTACTTGGAGGGGTTTAGCCTTACTTGGATTACTTGCTCCACTGGATTAAATTCTACCTAGGTTCTTGGCTTGCCTCTATCTAATTATTTTTCAATTGTGTTCCTGAAGATACCTTAATGATTGAGATTTTCTTTCTATTGCATTCCATCTTCATTTTGCCCAACTTTTTAATCTCAAGTCACAGTTTTTCCAAGTACTATCCATTCTTTATTTTGTGTGTGTGAAGAAGACTGGCTCTGAGCTAACATCTGTTGTCAATCTTCCTCTTTGTGCTTGAGGAAGATTGTCCCTGGACTAACATCTGTGCCAATCTTCCTCTATTTTGTATGTGGGATGCCACCACAGCATGATTTGATAAGCAGTGTGTAGGTCTGCGCCTGAGATCTGAACCCGTGAACCTCAGGCCACCAAAGTGAAGTGCTGGAACTTAACCACTAAGCCACAGGGGCAGCCCCTATCCATTCTATATTTTACTCTTACATTGTAACCATTAAATATGCTAAGTTTACCATTGGAAAAAAATTGTAAATCAAATACCTGATTATGAAATAACTTCTTCTTTAAATTACCTTTTCAGGGAATATTGAAGTGATCTAAGAATGACTTCAAATTAAATGAAAAAAGTGTGGTGTTATCAATTTACTTCTCACATGTCTCTAACCGGAGACCAATAAAATCCTAAAAAGTAGCACATAGGTGATTTTTACCCACAGATTACGGGTTTAGTTCTGAAACAAACAGTGAAGGAGGATATCTTGTTTTCCTTAGTGAACTTGTATTAAAATAGATGCAACCAATGCTGATGGTGTTATATGTGGTAAGTTGAAAAGACTCATTATAAGGTAAGTCAATAACACAATTAAGAAATGACAAGATTCTTCCATCTTTTAAACTCTCCATTTACTTTAATTAAGCACACACTGTGAAATCTTATTTTTTACTTGGTAAAGATATTATAAAAGTGGTGAATTAAGAAGTAGGATCCACCTTCACTCTTTTTCTTTTTTTTTTTTTTTGAGGGGGGAAGGGGAATGAGGGAATTAGACAAATCTGGAAATATGTGGTTTAAAATTTATATTTAGTATAGCCCTAAATTTATCATTGATAACTGTGTTAATTGTTCTAGAAAAATAAATAAAAGACATTAAAAGGGGAAATGCAAAAAAGAGATAAAGAGCCTCAGCTTGATTCCCCAGTCACAATGTCTGGCAGCTAACTCTGCCCAACACAATGCACAAACCACGCATCACTGGAGAAGAGCAGACAAATGTCAGTCAGGCATGTTCATACAGTGGAGAGAATGTGATAACATTAACACATTCACACAATATGACCTGCCAATTAAAACCCACTTTTCCTTTCAAACTCCTGCATCAGATGGCATTGTATGAATGGGAGCACCACTGTGTAACAGTTCTTCACTCAGACTGTCCTGGTTGCCCACAAAACGTTCTTTGAAACAACAGAATAAAGGTAAACAATTCTCTCTTTTATTTGTTAGAATTAATAATTAAATGCATTATTTTGATAAGAAATGAACATCCAAATGGAAATTAGTAGCCTCAAAATATAATGTTAAATTGGTTAGATAGGTCTCTTATGACACTTAAATGATTGAAAGAATTTTTAAAAACCCCCTCTCTGAATAGAAGGATCAATGTCTATCCAACAAATCGAATCCACACGAATGATACCATAAACTTTAAGACAAGTGACTAGCGATTGATAATTAAAATTTTCTTTTAGGTGACCCTCCAAACTGGGTAGTAAGACTAATATAACACAGTGATGAAGAATCAATATAAAATAGTATACATAGCCAAGGACTAAACTGCATGATGCACTAAAAATGCCATAGGTTTTCAAATAAGAGAATTACTAATAAAGGGTCAATCAATAAATCTTTCATGGAAAACAAAACTTTGCATTTTAACTTGAATATTTAATCTTTGAATTGGTAAAAACATATGTTCATTCAAGGATAAAATAAGCATAAAGTTAATGGAAGTAGAAGAGTGTTTTTTATGGAAGAGAAATGAAAATAATCTGATGAAGGTATAAATGTCTGTTGGGAGGACATGGATGAAAGGTAGCATGGGATCACATTATTTTAATCATTGGAAACTACGTAGAGAAGTTTAGACTTAGGTTTGTAACAAGAAAGTAATTCATGTTTGGGAAGGGTTAAATTAGTGGGGTTCTTTGTAGAAAAAAAGAGCATTTAATGAATATTTGCATAACATGTGGACATGACGGGTTGGATGTAGAAGTGGCTTGAGTCAGGGAGAACATTTGAAGAGGCTACTGAAGGGATCTTATTTTGTTCAGTTTGGTAGCAATAAGAATGAAAAAATTAGAGTGACACGCAGAATTTCATGTCCTACTAAATAAATTCAATAAATAAGAGAAATTGATCAACATTTCAAATTGTAAATTTGGGTGACAAAGAGAATATAATCTCAATAGAAGAAAGAGCATATTTAATGTAGTATAATGTAAAAGTGGTCTTGAACATGCCCTTGTTAACCCTGTGAAACAATCTGTGTTATGGTCATTCCCTAGCTTTATATCAAACCCTTGCTTTTAGACCCGTGTTTCAATGGTCAATGAAGTTCTATCAACTTCACTTAAGTTCCTATGTGATGAGACTACCAATATTCCTGAATTCTGCTTAACGTTTATCTATTATATGCCATCCATAGCTTTTCCCTTTGTCAAAGAAATGATCATTTGAATGTATTAGTGTAGCTTAAGGATACATTTTTTTACATGAATATTTGCAAAATATTATTCTAGGTTAAATTCTCTGCCAGACACTGAAGACAATGTTTACATGCTGTTTTAATAAGCAAAAGGAGCACAGTTATTGGAAAGATATTTAGATCAAGCTAGTTATCTACCTTACCCCTAACAAACTGCAAGAAGAAGAAATGCAAAACACTTCAATAAATCACAGATTCTTTACCAGCATCAGGAACATTTCTGGCTCTTGACCCTCAAAAATGGATTGTCTAGTAAATTTTGGACTCTCTTTTCATAATAAAATTTAAATAAGATATACATTTGAGTTCTGGAAATTCTTGCCTATACATCAAGGCATGGAATAGTGGAGCACTAAAATCCTTTACTCTGAAGGCAAAAGTGTTGATTAGGAAATCATAGGGTCTATAAGTCCCCCAGTGGATGACTTACATACAGTTAAAAACACATTTTAGAATTTATTTGCTTACAAAACTTTCATGAAGATAAAAAGGACAGCAAAAGGAAAAATTCCTCAGCATTGTAATCCACAGCAGATCCTACAAAACGTTGAATGAATTGGATCAAAGAGAACATGGTGTGACAACCGAATGAGGCAGCGGGAAACAGGGCAGAACCGCAGCCCAACACAGACAGATAACAAGGAATTAAAAGTAGGTGCTTTGTGGAGCCCACTGAAGGATAGCAACCACCTTTAAATGCACTTGAATAAAGACCCAATTTAAGATTTTAGATCTGAGATACTGACGAGGCAAAGTGTAAAAATTGTCTTCAATCAGTAATAGGATACTGCTCTAAGAAAATACATATCTGGCATAAGTTAGCGTAGAGCAAGAAGAGGACCTGGAAACTGGCCAATGAAAAGAGAAACCCAGATTCAATATTACAAAAGTTATTCTTTTAGCAACACTAAGCTGAACATCTTCCAGGACACTACTCATAACTCAGGTTGAAGAAAATACTCCAGATATTTTCTTAAGACCTGTACATGGTCAACATTTTAAATTCTGATTCACAGGTAGCAAGCCAGGTAAGCGTCAAGCTTTTTGAAATATTTTATAATAGTAGGAAAATGTTTCCTTTTTCTTTTTTTTGAGACCTTTACTATGGATTTCCCCCTGAAATTAATTAATAACAATTATCAAAAATAGGTTCATGCCCTGAGTGAAAAGAAACAATTAACTAGTTTAGGATAATTAATTCCTACATCTTGTATACTTTTCAGGGGCTCCATATATAAGCCAATATTTCTTTGGCTGTCTGCCAAATAATGAGCTGCTGTTTTTTTAAGGTGAGCCATATTATCATTACTCAGAATACTCCAAGCACTGAGTTCTCTATTGGATAACATATGCTCTCCTAATTGCTTTCAACTCAAACATTTTAGTTTTACCTACTCACAAACTGAATTTCAGAAATTATTTGCCTGTTAACTTTCTTTCTGATGAATTGTTTCAGATTGCTTTTTAAAATTCTTTATAAATAGCCAATGTTTGGTAGGTCGTTTAATTTTAAGAGCTTGTTAATTAGTGCTATCATAGAAATACTTGTGCATTATGTCATACCGAGCAATACATAATGGCTGGTAAGTAATGGAAACCTAGAACAGACATGTTAGATCTTCCACATATAGGAAAAGGGAGAACACGAAGATTAAAGGAGAGGTTCAGGGTTGGGAGAAGAGAGGAGAAATGATGAGAAATCTAACATAAAAGGAAACTGTTGTAAACTGGCTGAGTTCTGCCATACTATTTTCTCCTTGGATGGCTACCATTTTAATTGAACCCGTCTTATATGCAAATCTTAAAGGTGCTATTTGGCCGTTGAGACACAAAATTTTGGTAGTTTTCTCCTATTTTAATTGGATTGCTTGCATGATTGAAGTTGGTTTCACTGGAAAAATGAAAGGAAACAGTGCATTCCATAATCAAATAACATAGAATGTTTAGGTAGACAAAAATTTGGGTAAAGGCACAAGAGGGAAAGGAAAGCATCTTAACATGTTCGTATTTACTTAAATTTCGAGAAAAACTAATTTTTTGGTCAATTTAAGTAATCATTAATCCAAAGGTGATTAACGCATGTGTGTGGTCAATTTCTTTGATGGAAGAAATATTGAGGTCAGTAAAAGAAGTTATAATCCATGGAGGTAAGTGGTGAAAGAATCTTTCTTCCATATATATTATGCTTCACAGAATCATAAATAAGTAAGAATTTAGAGTGACCTTACAGGTCACCAAATCCATTCTGCCATTTTGCTTTTACTTACCTTAAATATACCTGTATGAAAATAAATCAAAATGTCCCAGAATAGCTGTGTAAGGAGCTTGACAAATCTTTTCTTCACAGAAAAAGAGATAAAACTGGACAAAATTGTCAAAAACAACAATTTCAGTCTCGGGAAATTGAACAAAAGGTATATAAAAAATTGAAAGCATTTATTTAAGAGAATCTATGGAAACTCAGTGAGAACAGTGGGAGTCTGTGGTATTTACACTACAGGTTGCCACATCACCCCACCCCCAACCACCCAGCTCCGTGTTACAGAAGCTCTATAGATAAGACAGGTAGGGTAGCCCATGAGGACCTGCAGTTCCCATACTCTCCCCCCAGCTACAGGGTGTAAAAATTCCACTCCAGGCATTGCCAGGGCAGCCTGTGATGATGAATGGCTCTCATCCTCTTGACAGCTTCAACCTTGTGCTACAGAGGTTCTGCCCACGATAGGCATGGCAGGCTATGAGAAATAGTCAGCTCAGTGACTTTGCCTGAGGTGGTTGACTTTATTTGCAGCATAGAATGGAAAAAATTATTCCCAGGAATGTTGCCAAGAACCATAGAGATCATAGTGGTCATTAAACCAGGGAAGGCTAACATCTCTATGATAGGAGTAGAAACAAACAAAACAGCAGACTGGCCAGAAATTTAACAGGAAGACACAGAGACAGAGACAGTCAAAAGGACCCTGCTGAGATTATACTTATGCCTGGTTGTCTAGAAGGCTACATACTTGCACAAAACTATGCCCATGTAGGAGCAATAGAAGAGGGTACTTGTGAGCCTCTAGACCGTGGCTGAATGCATGGTGGACTTGTAAACACTTTGAACTTTAAAAATACCCCTAAGATACACATAGATCCATGGGTAATGCATAGAAGCCTTATCAGCTCAGTGGGCTTAAGCACAACTTCTGATCAATCATCGGCTGACCACTAAGCTATGGTGGCTTAGGAATCCAGATTTAAGTGTTTTCGTTTTTTTTAAACAAAAATCTGAACAATGATCATCAGAGGCTTCACGCTATGGAAAAAGCAGACTTCACAGAATTCATAAAAATAAGTCACTAAACAAACAAACATAAAGTAGCAATGGCAACCAACTCTGGGGGATGAGGATCATAATCGAGTTGTTATATTATATAAAATATCTCAAAAATTATGAAATATGCACATGAAAGTACATATGACCTATATAGTGGAAAAATGTGGGCAATAAAAATTGTCTTTGAAAGTGTCTAGATATTGAGCTTAGTAGACAAATACTTCAAATCAGTCATTACAAACAGGTTCAAAGGACTAAAAGAAATTATGTTTAAAGAATGAAAGGAAAGTATGATAATAACCTAGCAAATAAAGAATATCAATAAAGAGGTAGAAATTATGAAAAAAGAAGCAAAGAGAAATTCTTTAGCTGAAAATAAAATAAGGGCTGGCCCCGTGGCACAGCGGTTAAGTTCGCATGTTCCACTTCGGTGGCCTGGGGTTCACTGGTTCAGATCATGGGTGTGGACATGGCACCGCTCGTCAAGCCATGCTATGGCAGGCGTCCCACATATAAAATACAGGAAGATGGGCAGGGATGTTAGCTCAGGGCCAGTCTTCCTCAGCAAAAAAGAGGAGGATTGGCAGCAGATGTTAGTTCAGGGCTAATCTTCCTCAAAAATAAATAAATAAGAAGAAAATAACTAAAATGAAAAAATTATGAGTGGGAGTCAACAGTAGATTTGATCGTAAGAAAAAATCAGTGAACTTGAAGATAGATCAATAGAAGTACAGTCATGTGTGGCTTAATGATGGGGGTACGCTCTGAGAAATGGGTCATTAGGTGATTCTGTCATTGTGTGAATATTATAGAGTACACTTACACAAACCTAAATGGTACTACACACCTAGGCTATATGGTACCAATCTTATGGGACCACTGTTGTCCATACAGTTCATCATTGACTGAAATGTCATTATGTGGCACATGACTGTTTTCCCATCTGAGATATGAAAAGAAAAAGCAATAAAATGAACACAGCCTCAGAGATCTGTGGAACACAAGCAAACTGACATATGTATCATAATAGTATCAAAATGAGAAGAGAGAGAAAAAATGGCAGAAAAAATGCTCAAGGAAATAATGGCTAAAAACTTTCTGAATTAGGTGAAAAACAGTAACATCCGAGAAGCTTAACAAACTCCTATAAGATAAGCACAAAGAGACAGTTTCACACCTAGATGCATCACAGTTTAACAGCTGAGAAATAAAGACAAAGAGAAAATCTTGAAAGCGTGGAGAGAAAAATGACTCATTACGCACAAGGGAATCCCATTAAGCCTAATAGCTGACTTCTCATCAGAAACAATAGAGGCCAGGAGACAAGAGTCAGGATGATATTTGAAATGATGAAAGAAAAAACAAAAGAAAACAAAACACAACTGTCAACTGAGAATCCAGCAAACTATCTTTCAAAACTGAAAGCAAAATAATGACAGAACCAGATAAATAATGAAAGAATTAGTTCCAGGCAAACCTGCCTTACAAGAAATACTAAAGGAAGCTCTCCAGGCTGAATGGAAGTGACACCAGACAGTAATTCAAATCCACATGATGAAACAAAGAGTGCCAGTAAATGTAATTGTAAAGAGAATTATAAAATCCATTATAATTATATATGTTTTTCTCCATTTTTCTCTTAACTGATTTGTGATTCCAAAAAACAATATCTATAAAATGGTATTCTTGAAAAAATTACATTATTAAACTTAGATATAAAGATGTAATTTATATGAATTAACAGCACCAAGCAAAGAGGAGGGAGTGAAGTGATATTTGAGCAAGAATATGACATCAAGTGGTAATTAAATATACAGAAGAAAAAGTCTATTTAAATCTTTCGCCCATTCTTTAATTGGTCTTCTCATTCATTCACTCTCCTGCCCTACCCATATTGGCCAGTTGATGTTCCTGGCACAAGCCAAGCTCCGTCTTGCCTTAGGGTTTTCACTTCCTAATACCTCTGCCTGAGGCACTAGAAGATCTTCAGATCTTCAGAGTTTCTCGTGGATGGCTAACTCACTTCATCCAGGACTCTTCCAAGAAGTCATGTGCTAGGTTCATTCTAAAGTAGTATTCCAAATCCTCTTTCCATCATTTTCTATCCCATTAGATACATATTTTAGAAATACTCAGACTCACAGAACAAATCAGTCATCATAAATCCTGTCAGGAAAGAAATAAAAACCTGATACAGAAATTATCTTTCTAACAGTAATTATTTGAATTTATTTTGATTCATTTATTATGAAGAAAATATAAGTATCTATTCATAATTTATTTACCTCAATATTTGCTTTGTATTTATCCTGAATAATATTGATACCTTATTTTTTAATCACCATGATGAGTTTGCTTTTCTCTCCAACAGTACATTCCGTGCCCAAGGAGTAAATGGTATAATTTAGGATGTAGTAGGCATTTGAGATGATAACTCATTACGTGACAAGTACCAGCCAAATTGCTTGAGTTTCTTAGGAATTACGGAGAGCTCCATCATGAAACTGAAACAGACTATAAACTCTAGCCTATTATGTGAAGCCCGGAGTCCCATTTAGATGTATGCAGCATAGCTTTGAGCTGCAACTACAAGTCTTCTTTATAATCTTTTCAAAGTCAAAGGCCCTGTGTTTCCTAACTTGTAACTAATTCTTGAAGAAGATAACACAGGAATGTGTGTGGTCTGGGCTTTGAAACTGTCTTCTATAGCGTGCTATGTGAAATTAAGAAATAAACAACAAATACCAGTTATAGTCTGACTGGAGCTGATATCTTACTGTCATTAAATAATTTGGTCAGGCTGAAAGGGATTTAATAGTGTCATCTCTACATTAAGCCCCGGTCAAAGAACCGAGGAAGTTCTTTGTATCATACATGCACAATTCCAATATTTAAAGAATTTCATTAGAATAAAATACACTTAACCTTAAAACCATATGTAATGGAACTTAATTTTCTTTTAGATGTTCAAAAGGCACTTGAGAATTTCACAGGGCTTTGGGTTTATTATAGACATCAATTATCATTGCACTGATAAGTATAAAGAGCCAGCTAATAGGGAATTATGGTTAATAGGAAGCCAGAAAAACTAATTCTTACTAGATCTTTAATTTTGAATAATTTCGGAAGAAAGACTTTCAAAAGTCAATCAGTACCAAGATGAAAAAATAGAGGGGGGGAAGAGTGTAAAATGGCCATTACTACCTAGGTTTAAATGCAATAGAAAGATAAAGAAAACAAAAAAAGAAATCCAGAATAATTTGCCTTTCTATTAGATGAGTGATTCTAAATTGGAGGCAATTTTTGCCTCCCAGAGGACTTGTAATTATGTTTGGAGACATTTTTGTTGTTACAACTTGAGGGTGCTATAGGACAGGCTCTCAGAATGAAGAATTATTGGGCCCAAATGTTAATAGTTTTAAGATTGAGAAAGCCCATATTAAGACATTTAAAATGTATATGAATAAATTTAATTTTATTTATTATATTTTCCCTATCTGCAATTTGCACAAAAGAACTATAGTTAATGTGGAACATTCTAGATCTTTGTTGGAAAGATAATCAAATAGTACTGGCAGACATTCAAAACTTAGATCCAAGCATAACTTTCTGAAGGTTAAATTCCTTTAAACTTCAAATAAAGACAGAATTTGTGTCTTGAGAGATTATAGATTCTGGTCATCCTTTGACATGTTTCCCTATCCGTTCGAGAATATATAACAAATCTGGTCAGGAATGCATCCTCTGTCAATTTTTCCTCTTCCTCTACCTCAGCTCATTTGTCTCCAGCTTGATAGAAATAAAGTAGGCATAGATAGGTGGTGTGTGTGGAAGGGGAAAAAGAGCTGGAAAGAAACTGAAAAGCTAAACTATGATGCCAATCTACACCAAAGATAGCATGCCGGAACTCTAAGGAGCCACCCATTAGAAATGCTGACAGTGTTGACTCCTATGACAGTCTTTGATTTAGTGAGTTTCTATAGTCATGTTCTCAAATTTTAAAGGCAATTGCAAACTTTATTCCAAAGTTTTTATCTTCTAGTTAAAATAGGTATTTTTATTTCCAAATTAGTATTTTCCAAAATGTTTGGATATTATGTCAATCTATCTTTCATTCTCTAATAGAGTCTCCTTTCCTAGAGGTATCACAGAGATTTTTTAATATTTAATAAAGTAAGTATCTGTTTGTTCCTGGGAACTTAATGACACCAATTGAGATAAATGGAAATAACTTAGGTGATGAAAGATCATACTTTTGAATCACTATATTAACATATCATCATACCTGAAAATGTAACAAATATTTTTGGAATAGTTTTTCACTTAAATTCTGTAGAGTATTGCTATATTATCCACATAATTAATATTTATCATTACTCTAATTCTATCTTCAGCGTTTTTCTTGTAAGAGTTACATGGTATAGAGGAAAGGTGATCCCATTTACCTTAGAAAACACAGGGTTGCTCTTGATCACCTGGACCCTTCCTACCAACTAGAGGACACTATAGTTCCCCCTCCAGAACATGGCTTAGTCCCAGGCACAGGCAGAGCTAGCTTGAGGTGTTCTTGGCCAAGGGTATTGTGGGCCCTCTGGACTTTTCCTGGGTCCAGAGGATCCCAGAGCCAATTTACCCAACCCCTACCCTCATGGACAATTCACCTCCACCCAAATTGTCCTCGCACCTTCTCCTCATGGGAAAAGGCTAATCACGGATGTTGAGTCAGCCCTGATCACATGGGCAGACAGAGCCTGTCTTGAACCTGGCCCTGTCAAGGGGACTCATGCCTTGCTGTTCTCAACACTTCTTCCCAATCCCCATATTTATGCTTCTAAAACAAACAGAATTTGATCACAAAAGAGCAATAAAACAAAAAAACCTGACTTTCATTCAAATTTTCTGATATACATGAGTTATTAAACTCCTCTTACACCCACTTTTTTGGGTTACAAAGTGAAGACGTTAATAATACTACTCTAATAATCTCAAAGTTATTTTCAGTTTCAAAAAAGATATCATATATTATCTTCAAATTCCAGCATCTCTTTCCCCACTCTCACTTTCTCTCATTTGATGACATATATATCTGTCTACTTTACTTCTTCAATTGGATGGTAACAGATATTCCAGAATCAACACGTTTGAAATTGAACTTCTGATCTTTCCTCGAAATTTTTTGTACTCACAGCCTTTCTGATCTCACTTCATTATAACAACTCTTTTAGTTTCTCAGTCTAAAATCTTGGAGATATACTTCATTTCACTCTCATTCACCTCCCAAATCTAATCTGTCAGGAAAATTGGCTGCTTTATCTTCAAAATATATCTAGAATTTGACCTCTATAATTGTTATGGGTTGAATTGTGTCTCCCAAAAAAGATACTGAAGTCTTAATCCCCAGTGCCTCAGAATATGGCCTTATTCAGAAATAGGGTCTTTACAGAGGTAATCAATTTAAAATGAGGCCATTAGGGTGGACCCTAAACAATGTGACTGGTGTCCTTATAAAAATGGGAAATTGGGGGCTGGCCCCGTGGCCGAGTGGTTAAGTTCGCGCGCTCCACTGCAGGCGGCCCAGTGTTTCGTTGGTTCGAATCCTGGGCGCGGACATGGCACTGCTCATCAGACCACGCTGAGGCAGCGTCCCACATGCCACAACTAGAAGGACCCACAACGAAGAATACACAACTATGTACCGGGGGGCTTTGGGGAGAAAAAGGAAAAAATAAAATCTTTAAAAAAAAAAAAAAAAAAAAAAAAAAATGGGAAATTGGGTGACAGAGACAGACACACACAGAGAAAAGACGATCACGTGAAGAAGAAGGAACGGGGTGATACAGCTACAAGCGGAGGAATACCAAAAGTTGCAGGCAATCCGCCAGAATCTGGAAAAGGCAAGGAATGGTCTTTCCCCTACAAGTTTCAGAGGGAGCATTGCCCTACCAATACCTTGATTTCACACTTTTGGCCTCCAGAACTGTGAGACAATAAATTTCTGTTGCCATGAGCCACCCAGTTTGTGGGATTTTATTAAAGTAGCCCCAGCAAACCAGTACAATCTCAACCATAATCTCTCATTTGGATGATGGTTCTAACCTCCTGACTAGTCTCTCTGCTTCTGTTCTTATACTACTGCAGAACGATCTTTTAAAACATGTTCAGATTATATTTTCCTCTGTTTAAAACCCCAAAGCAGCATTATTACAATATCCTAAAGCTAAATAATGTTGTGGTCTCCCACTACCATTCTGACCTCATCTCATTGGTCTTTACCGCTCCTCCATTCTAGCCACACTGGCCTCTGTGCTGGACTTAGGGTGACTAACTGTACTGGTTTGCCTGAGGCTGAGTATATGGGACATTCACTGCTAAATCAACATAATTCCAGGCAAACTGGGAAAGTTGGTCACTCTACTACTGTTCAATGAATAAGCTAGATGCCTTTCTACAAGAAGATCTCTGCTCTAAAAGTTTGTTCTGGCTAGAATGAGAGTTTAAAGAAAATACCTAGATATCCACTTGAATAACTCCCTCAACTACTTAAAGCCTTTGCTCAAATCTCACCTCCTTCATAAAGCCTACACTGTTCATCCTGTTTTAATTGTGCTCCTCCTTCCTATGCTCCTGACCTTCCTATCCTGCCCTAAGTTTTCTTTTTTCCATCGTATAAGTAAGCTTCTAATATATATTACATATAATCTAACATTATATATAATTTACTTATTATTTATTACTAATTTATTATAGTTAACAAATCCATACACTCAACAGTGAATTTGTAGTGATTATTTTCTATATTTTACAGAGGGTTATTTTTTATTTATATCCCTTCCTTTTATTTTTGGATTAAAAAAATTATCAGTATAAGCGCATTTCCTATGCTCTTCTGAGAGCGAAATTACTATTCTTTCTTTCATTCTCTTATACACTCCTCATATCAGAATCCATTCTCTTTGTTTTCCATACACACTCACACACATAGACGCACACTGACATTTGCCTAGCATCCTCATATTGCTCTTTAAGACCTCTACATGCATTTTCAATTCACTGAATACTCATACTTTGGGCTGGGTGCTAGGTTAAATATTGGGGATTAAAGTAGGAATATGACATATCCCTTGCTTTCATGAATAGGTGTGCTTACAAATAAATAGAAATTTAATGTATTAAATCTTTTAAGGATTATTTGAATTTTAAAAGAGATGGTCATAAGAAGACAGTGTCTCAACCCAAAGGAATGCATTTCTGTTAGAGATTGGTAAGTTAGGAGGTTATTTTAGGGATTCCTAAAATGAAGAGTAAGCTAATAATACTTAGGATTTAGTATGGATTAGGAACCCATACTCTAGAGTTAAGATTGCTTTTGTTTAAAACCTACTTCCACTATGTATTAGCTCTATGAATTCAGGTATGAAAAATTCTTTAAGCGTCTGCATTCCCATCTGTGAAATGGACTCAATAACTACATAACTCTTTCTGCCTCATAGTACATGACACAGTGCATATTTCAGGACTGGGAAAGAATGCAAAGTAAGCACACCTGGGTTTGGGAACAAGTTCACATCCTGTTTTTGGTGTGTGTGTAAGAAGGGCTGATTTAGTTTGGAGATAGCATTTGTAAATGTAGTGGTGTGTCCTAAGGACTTGAATAAAAATCCTTGTGATGTCAAAAAAAGTGTGGAATAGTTAATATGTATGCCACAAGTCCTTTCTCTAGGTAAGCGCCTTGAAAAGATAAAGTTACTATATATCTCTGTTTTGAGGATACAAGTTTCTCTTAAATCTCTGCTGAGCCTCTCCCGAGTATGTGTCAGATGATGTTCTGTGTATAAAACCACACACAGATTTCATCTATATGTCTGTCTTCCAAGAGTCACTAAACATACCTACACCCCAGAGTTCACATATGCTTCCAAGTGCATGAACTTATTCAGATCTTTCATTCATTTGTTCTTTGTGAGAAACTTTCGGTCTTACTAGAGGAAAGAGAACTTTAGGAAATTTAAAAAGCATCTTTATACATGTAGATAGGAACTGAAAAAAATAGAGAAATACTCAACTCCTATTTCCAAAATATTTCAAATTTGGTCTGGAGAAAAGTCTTTGAGTAATTATTGAACAGGTTCATTGTTTTTTCTAGACTAAGTTTCAACTTTTTTTGATATTGTATGAGTTGTATTATAAATTTTAAAAATATTAGGGCAAAATGCTGGTTCCACATTTCCTTATTTCTTTATAATTTCTACATTCAATTTACCAGTTTGATAATCTGGCAATTAATAAAATATTAGTCACTGAAGGAAAGCACTTATGTTACATTTTAAATATATGATTGTGTATATCCTAAGACAAAGACATTAAGACAGTGATTTTCTGCATGTTTTTTTTCCACTTAGTAAATTTATAACTTGTATAAAGCCATTTCCCCTAACATACAAGTAGTAAATACTACAACATGCTTAATAGTCTAGAAACTTTGAGAATGTTGTTCATAGCATAAAACAATAATGAGACTATCTCCACCTAAATTGCTTCTATATAATTGCAATGATTAAACTGCACCAAGTGGTATCTCTAATGTATCTACCCCAGTGGGTATTTGTGGTGTTTAATGCTTCTTGGTAATAGCAAGGCATGTGAAATATGGCCACTCTCTCTTTTGGCACATTTTCTTCATGCATTTTAAAATTTAAAAGAGATTTATCTTGTTTGTCACATAAATTATGATGGCAGAATTTTTTTAAGAAGGTTGAGTAAGTAATGAAATTCAGGAAAATCATTCCTCCATTCAAGTATTTCATGCAAATCATACTTACCTACTAAATACCATAGAGTACTCTTGGTGATGGGGACACTCAGTGATAAGCAAGGGTAACAGAGCTATTGCCCTTGTAGAGTTTGTAGCACAGTAAGAGAGGTAGGAAATACACTGGTATCAAGTAAGTAAGTAGTAGTAAGTAGTAAGTGCTAAAAAATATCATCATGAGGGAAAATTATGATAGAGTTCCAAAGGTATAGTGTTGGCAGATCTATTTGATTCATAGTTGCTCATAGAATATCTCTTTAATATGGTGACAAATGAGCTGATGAACACTGAGAAAGATTCAGACGTGGTAAAATGTGTGGAAAGCACTAGTAGAGTGCAAAGATTCAGAAGAGGGGATCATCCTGAGTTTATTGGGGAAAAAAAAAAGGAGAAAAACACACTACTGTGGCTAACATATAATGTGGAAGGGGAGAAGTATGAGGGGGTGTTGGAGAGTAAGTTAGAGACAGGTAATAAAGGGCTATGCAGAACAGGGTAAGCTCTTTTGACTTCACCAGCAGCAACATCTCTTGAAGCCCCATTGGTGTAAACTTTCTTGTCTGAGTAGTGCAGTGGATTTGGAGAGAATACGTCAATACAGACCTAAACTGACCTCATAGATTTAAGAAATTTTTTGTAATAGTATATGAATAATTTCTACAATTGAGGTTTTGAGAATAAATACAATCTTCTATAAAACATCTTTTAGCAATAACTGCACAGGAATATTTACTACAAGGACTCTGAATTTGGTTGAATAGTGTCCTCTCCCCAAAATTCTTGTCCAACTGGAGCCTCTGAATGTAAATTTATTTGAAAATAGGGTCTTTGCAGATATAATTAGTTAAGTTATGATGGTATCATACTCAATTATGATGGACCCTAAATCCAATGACTGATGTCCTTATAAGAAGACAGGGCACGCAGAGACACACAGGGAAGAATACTATGTAAAGATGGTGGCAGAGATTGGAGCAATGCGGCTACAAGCCAAGGAATGCCAAGATAGCCACCCAAAACTAGGAAGAAGAGAGCGAGGATTTTCTCACAGAGCCTTCAAAAGGAGCATAGCCCTGCTGACACTTTGATTTCAGATGTCTATTTTCCAGAACGATAAGAGAATAAATCTCTGTCATTTTTAGCCATCAAGCTTATGGTAATTTGTAACAGTAGCCCTAGGAAACTAACACAGGCCATAGCTAAGACAATATTTAAGATTCTAACTACAGCTTGTATCACCAAGGTTCTCTCTCTTTTCCTGTCGGACTTAGACAATGGGGGACACCAGCAGATCAGAGGACGGGCAGCAAGAACTTGGGGTATTTTCCCTTTGCTTTCTTCCTTCTTCAGCTTTATAATTCTGGCAATGATTTCATTCCTCTACAAGCACAGCTCCTATCTGGCAAGCTGTAATCCAGCTCTCCTTGGCTCCTGTGACACCACAGCCCCTTCCCTTGTCCGTTCAGCCTGGAGTGATAATAGCTCCCCTCTGTTGTTTGTCTCTTGATGCCAAGTTCTTCCTCTCCTTTCTTTGTTGTATTTCTCACTATCTGAATTTTTTTTCATCCTTTTTATATATTCATTTATTATCTATTTTCTTATTAGAACACATTTTCCATTAGATCTGGATCTTGTCTTTTCATTGCTGTATTCCTAGCACTAGAACAGTACCTAGCACATAATAGGAGCTCGAAATATTTGTTGAATGAAAAAAGATTACTGAATGAAAAAGAAATCCAAATGTCACAAACCATCTTAAAAAATGAATTGATTAAAAATGTATTTCTGCTTTATAGGAGATTTTTATATATATATATATATATATGCACACATATATGTACACACACAGACACACACACACACACACACTTATGGATTATACCTGTAAGAGTTAGCTTGATGCATTGGTAAACTGACCCAAAGAAATGAAGCAATTTTACCACATAATAAAAATGTGTCACATAGTAAAAGAGAGAATTGTGACATAAAAGCTAATCTATTGGATTTAATTCAGTGTTCTTTCTGGTGACAGGGGCATGTCTGGGCTGGATGGGTCAATATCTATAAATGTTCTTAAGTAACTATACTTAGTAATTGTCCCAATTTATACTCAAATTTACAGAATCCTGGATATATTATTTAGGTTACAATGGATTTCTTATTAGTAAAATCTTGATTATAAGGTCCATATAATAAATGCCCCAATACAGCTTATTTCATTACTGCTAACAAAACTACACAATTAAAGCACAGTGAATGTTGAAATTTCAATACTTTTATGCTTTTAAATAGCACCACAACAGAAATGCTCTGATAATAAAATAGAATTTATGTAAAGTAACACATGGACCATTTGGTTATATTTGACTACTTAATGTATTCCAAAGGCATCTATTGCCTCAGGGAGAGAGGATATTTGTATAGAGGAAAAGTAATAACCTAGAGAAGAGCAAACAACAGGGGAAATTCCACTCATGGCTGAGGATAATGATCAGATGCTACTATAACCCCAACCATCTAAGATAGAGATGATTTAAGGAAGGAAAAGAAACATAATTGGTCGAGGGTAGACAGCAGTGTATATCCAAGACACGGCAATGAGATGCACATATTTGAAAAGAATACTAGAAGATTTAAAACAAGGATGCAAGGCAGTCATAATAAAGGAGATCTTGCTATTTGAAGGGTGTGATGGGATATATTACTTGATGTTACCAAGGACAGCATAAGTCACTTTTTCTTAAAGGTTTCAATAGAAAAGGAAAAATAATAGTTTAAAGTGTAAAAGGAACATCTTCTAAAATATGATAAACATGTAACGAGATAAGCATATTTAAGAAGAGTAATGCCATCAGTTCTCAGACTGAGATTCATATTTTTAAGGGGTACCAGAAAAGGCACACATGGAAAAATGAAGATAATATCTGTAAGGTGCATAAAATGGCATACAGTAGAGGTTTACTTAAATTCTTGGGTTTAAGGAGTGTAATGACATGGATAAAAGGAAGGGTATAATAAAATGCACAAATGAAATGGCATAATGAGATGCATAATTGGACAAATGTAACGATATGCAAAGGAGGAAGATGTAAAATGATACACATTTTTGAGGAGCGTAATGAGATGCATAAATAGAAAGGTGTAATGAGATGTGCATGTTTAAGTAATGTAATGAGAAATATAGGTTATAATAACATACATGAAAGTAATTTAGTAATGAGATATACAAGGGAAAGGCTTTAATGAAATCCACAAATGGAGAATATGTAAAGATCTTAAAGGAGATGTAATGAGATGCACATATTTGAAAGTTATAATGGGATGCTTTAATGGAAGCGTGTAATGAAATGTATATGTTTAAAAGGTGTAATGAGACACATTAAAAGGGAAGAATGTAAAGCAATTCTCTCCTCCTATGGAGAATAATGCTTCCTGAAAGCTTCAAAAAGTCATCATCCTAAGGGATTCCTGTATCTTTACTTCAGTACAAATTAAGATGCCATCAGCAGTTTCAACCATTACTACATCAAATAGCTTTTCCCTGGTCCATGTTATTTTTGGCTGTGTGGTTTAAAACACTGCCCCATGCCTGGGGCCACATTTCAAGGACAATTTAGAACTGATGCTGATTATTAGTCAAGAATATAAGAGGAGGAAAAGAAGAAATTAGCAGCTCTTGAATCTTCATTTGATGCTGGAGCTGTGCTAGGAATATTTGCGTAATTAAATGTTCCAATAATGTTATAGGGCAGACATCATTATCTTCTCTTCACAACTTAGAAGAGTGAGCTCAGAGGTTAAGTTGGTTGCTCAAGGTCAAATGGCTGGGGAGTGTTGGAGCCCAAACTTCAAGTTGGGTCTGCCTGGCTCTGAAGTGCTCCTTTCTTTCTATCTCCATTTGTATTTTTATTATTTTTCTTTCTCTCGCTCTCTCTTTTTTTTTTTAATTGTTTGGTCTGATTTTGCTGAATAATTATGGCTAATTATGGTT
The DNA here is from genome assembly GCF_037783145.1 of Equus przewalskii. Lineage (NCBI taxonomy): Eukaryota > Metazoa > Chordata > Mammalia > Perissodactyla > Equidae > Equus > Equus przewalskii. The sequence continues at coordinate 14,463,984 of NC_091843.1, forward strand.
GAAATCTCTGAAGAGACCTTATTAACACCTCCAGTCATGAATGTCACACGTTTTCAAAGCTAATAGTTTTGCCAAGAGAGAGTAAGAGATAACAGAGTAACCACTCTGTTACTTGAGGCATCTGAAAAAGTATTAATCTCTTTTGTTTTCTGAACAATTTTGCATGATATTGTGCTACATACAATAACTATTTGATTACATATTGATTAGGAACCTTGAAGAAATTAACAGGTTTTTAAAATTACACCAATAATTTTGAAAAGTAATTTTGGAACATCCTTTGGCTAGACTGATTTTCTTAGTGAATGAATATGAAGCAGAGCAGGTTAGACCCTGTTCACTGCCACTTAAAAAATCTGTGTGAACTTGCCCAAGTTTCACAGCTTCTCTTGAGATTTGGTTTCCTTATCTATAAAATGGGAATAATAGAATTTGTCTTATGCAATTTTATTATAGTAAAATAAAATATATGTAAAATATCTAGAACATTCGATAGTGTACAAAAAATGATGAATAAATGTTAATTCCTCCTTTTTACCAACTTTTAATCAAGTTTGAATAAGTAATTACATGAAGACAATCCTGGGCATTACATTTCTTAGCATTTAGTTGGTAGTAGTTTATACCAACAGACTAATTTACTAGGGAAAAAAACCCTAGAAAATGTTGTAAGATAATGCTCTCTATGATGGCTGTGGGCAAAAATTTATTTTTGGATTAATTGCGTACAGAATGAAAAGGCATTAATTGTAAGAGAAAATGATTTTTTTAATAAAATATGAGTACCACAATTATTTCCCCTTTTATTGACAGAATTCAAATTAAACTAAGGACAAGGTAAATTTGTGACCCTTCACCCTCACAGTAATAACTTTCCATAACCTTAATCAATCAGCCTAATATAGCAATTATCATCTTGACCACCATCCCTTTGGAGTCCATGATTATTTTAGGATAACTACTTATTGTTCAATTAAGATTCTATGAAAAGAGGTCAAACGTTGGTCACTTTTACTCATTAAAATTTTGAAGTTTTATCCAGAGTATTTTTCTACACAAGTGAGGATCACATTAGTAATTAATCGTGAAAAAGTCATTCACCATACAATGAAAAGCTTAGTAGCTAGCTTGGATCTAAAAATAGAATCTAACTGAGTGTATATTTTAGATTGACACACACATTCTATTTAAGTACACCAAAACAGTAATAATTTTTTAGCTGGGCCAGTACAAAGATGAACAAAGAGTGATTTCAAAAATTTCACAGAGGTGGTTTTTTTCTGAGTTTACCAAACTGACAAAACCATCCCCTATGCACCTTCCAAAAGAGTGGTCAAGTGACTCAGAACGTAGATGATGTAATTTTTCATTCACCAGTATATGGCTATTTGAAGGTTAATTCCTTTCCTCTGGAAATGAACAGGAGTTCAGTGATTAAGAGTTAGGCTCTGAAGTTAAGTTGCTTTGATTCAAATCTCATCCACGCTATTTGCTAGATGTGCAACTCTAGGCAAATTTCTTAGTTATTCTAAGACTCATTTTCCTGTTGCCTACCTCATAATTGCTATGAGGATTAAATAAGACAATACACGAACAGTATCAGGCACATAATAAACTCAGAGCTCTGGTGAGAGCATGTCTATCTCCTATGAGCAGTGTAATGAGAAATAGTAGTTTTGGATTTCCTACGGCTCTCTTACTGTTATAAGTTAGGACTCACTTGGAGAGTAGGTCATATTCTGTTTAATTTGGCATCAGAGGCCTAGACTATGTCTTTCGTTCCATTTGTGAAATGATACATTGTTTACCACAAAATTACTCCACTACAATGGAACCAAAAATATCTGGAGTTTCCTCTCATAAAAGTGATGTAAGTTGGTGACCACTAAGAGATATAGAGAGCTAGTCCCCATCCCAACATTTAAAAAAAAATTTTTTAAAAGCCAGACAGACTGAATGATTACAATTTTTCTTCAATTAACATAGAGCTGGCATCACAGGGCAACTAATTACTCCAAAATCTAAACAGAGATAATGTGCCTAGAGGGAGAGACAAGACACAAGAACTTGTTTTCCTAGAGCAGATACAGCAGAAAGCATTCAGCCAGTTTAGTTAAGAAATTGAAGGCGGCAAAATACAGGCCAGCAAGAGAGTCTGAAGCCCAAGTGGTCAAAAACATATTGCAATTTTTTTCCTCCAAGGCCCTACTATGTACTCACAAAAGTAACTAGGAAGAATCTGGTGCAGGCCTAGGAGAGGCACAAAACTCCACTTGGATCCTCCCACTCTAGTTCCTCTGTGGAACAAAAAAATTAATAAATATTAATCTGGGGGGTGGTGGAGAGCAAAAATACTGGTTATCTGGAGTCACTGCTGAAAACCCAATGCATCTAAGAGAAGGAAATAGAAACATCTCTCTACCACTAGAAACAGGGACAGGAATATGCATGAGGCCTAAATCTATAGCTGGGAGAAAGGCAGGAACATTACAAGGCCACACGCCTGAGACCTGGGAACACAGTGTCTGCTTAAGCCTGAGGCTAAATCAGAACAACAGAGAACTGCCCTCTCCCCACAACAAGGCTAACAAACAATGAATAACAAGTAACCGTGTAATATTTCTGAGAGTGTTGTAAGAGCATGGCAAGTGCAAGTGTAAGACCTAAAACTGAGAGTGAGACAGACATGGAGAAAAACCCTCTGGCAAACTAGCCTCCACCCTAGCATAAGACATCACTAGAGGAATTTGGGACCCGTGGTACAATGAGAGTAACCTCATTATAAAACAACACATTGGCAAGAGATAAGCAATCCACAGAACTGGACTCAGATATGGAACAAACATTGGAACTATCTGACAGGGCATGTAAAATAACTGAGATTAATAAGTTAAAAGCTCTAATGGAAAAGATGGACAATATGCAAAATTAAATGAATGATTTCAGCAAAGTAATTTCAGTAAATTTAGAAATTATAAGGATGAGTCAAATGGAAAAGCTAACAATGAAAAATGCGGTAACGTAGATAAAGAATGCTTATGGCTCATCAGTAGCTCAAGATAGCCTAGGGAAAAAATCAATGAACTTGAAAATTACCCAAACTGAAATGCAAAGAGTAAAGGATTAAAAGAAGAAGAAGAAAGTATAGAACATCTAATACGTGTGGGAAAACAGTAAACAGTCTAACATGCTTAATAGGAATCTTAGAAAAAGAAAAAAAGAATGAGGCGGAAGAAACAGTCTGATATTTTTGCAAATTACTGGCAAAAACTAAACCACAGAGAAAAGAAGCTCAGAGAATACCAAACAGATAAATAATTTATTTTTGAGAAACCTAGGCATATCATATTCTAGATGCTAAAAATCAAAAGTAAAGAGAAAATCTAACAGGCAGATGGGGGAAAGGACATATACAGATAAAGCAAATTACAGCAGAGTTCTTATCAGAAACTAAGGAAGTAAGAAGACAATAGAATGGTATCATGAAAGTATTGAAAGGGAAAAAAACCTGTGAAACAAAAATTACATATCCAGAAAAAATATTAAAAAGTGACATAGAAAATGGACCACTTCTTTGAAAAACACAAACTACCAAAACTAACATAAGGAGAAACTAACTATATGAATACTTCCTTATTTACCAAAAGAAAATTGAATCAATAATTAATAACATTCCAGAGGATGTTCTGACCATATTAATAGCCAAAGCACTTGGCCTAGATGGTTTATTTGGTGAACTTTCCCAAACATTTAAGACAGCAATAATACCAGTTGTCTAAAACCTCTTCCAGAAAATGGAAAGAAAAAACACTTATGTGTAGGAAGTCCTCAATACAACCCCCAGGTTTGATGATTCACTAGGAGGAAATCATAGGACTCAACATATATTAGTACTCATGGCTATGATTTATTACTTTGAAAGAATACCAAGCACAATCATCAAAGGGGAAAGGTGCACGAGGTGAAGTCCAAGGGAAACCAGGTGCAATCTTCCAAAGGTCCTCTCCCAGTAGAATCACACAGGACATGCTTAATTCAACCCAGCAATGAGTTGTGACAACTTATGTGAAATGTTGCCAACTAAGGAAGCTCATTAGAGACTCCAAGTTTTCACTGAGTGCTGATCAAGTAGGCACTCTCTACCAAGCATGTACCAAAATTCCAAACTCCCAGAAGGAAAGCAGGTGTTTAGCATAAGCCACATTATACAAACAATTAGGCAGAATGAGCCATTCTTATCAGTTAGGAGGAGTGGAAAGCTCCCCAAATCCAACTTCCCAGATGCCAACCAAGGGCCAGACTTATAAGCAGATCTTTCCAAGGATAAGCAGTTATCTCTGCTATGTTAACTTTTCTCTACACAACTTCCTAACTCATTCTATGAGACCAGCATTACTCTAATACCAAAACCACGTAAAGACATTACATGAAAGGAAAACTACACACTGATATCTCTCATGAACATAGACACAAAAATCTTTAACAAAATATTAGCAAATCCATTCCAGTAATGTCTAAAAAAATCATATACCATGATCTAGTGGGATTTTACCCAGATATTCAGGATTAGTTCAACATTCTAAAACCAATCAAAGTAAAGCACCATATCCACAGGCTAAAGAAGAAAAATCATATGATAAGATCAACTGACATTAAAATTTAGTATCCATTCATGATAAAAACCCTCAGCAGACAATGAATAGAAGGGAAGTTCCTCAACTTGATAAGGAACATTTACAAAACCTACAGCTAGCATCATGCTTAGCAGTGAGAGACTAGAGCTTTTCCTCTTGACTGGAATCAAGGCAGAATGTCCTCTCTCACCACTCCTATTCAGTGTTGTATTGGAAGTCCTTCTGTTGCAATAAGGCAAGAAAAAGAAACAAAGGGTATACATATTGGAAAGGAATAAACCAAGCATTCTTTATTCATAGATGACATGATTGTGAATGTAGAATATCTCAAAGAAGCTACAAAAACACCTGGAGCTAATAAAGGTCACAGGATACATGTGATACATAAAAATCAACATATAAAAGTTGACTGCTTTCCTATATACCAGCAATGAACAACTGGAATTTGAAATTTAAAAAGTACTAATTAAAATAGTACCCAAGAAAGGAAATACTTAGGTAGAAATCTAACAAAAATGTCTGCAGGATTTGTATGCGACATATATAACACCAATGAAAAAAAATCTAAGAAAGAAGTGCCAAATAAATGGAGAGATACTCCATATTCATGGACTGGAAGATTCAATATTATTAAGATATTAGTTATTTCCCAATTGATCTATAGTTTCAATGTAATTTCAATCAAATGCCCAGCAAGCTATTTTGTAGACATCTACAAATTGATTCTAATGTGTATATGGAAAGGAAAAAGACCTAGAATAAACAATACAATATAGAATAAAAAGGGCAAATTTGGAGGAATCACACTACTCAATTTCAATACTTACTATAAAGTTACCATAATCAAGACAGCATGGTATTGGCAAAAGAATACACGTAGATCAATGGAAAGGAATAGAGAGCTCAGAAATACGCTCAACACATATAGAGTCAATTGATTTTGATGGAAGTGCAAAGGATGTCAATAGAGAAAGAATACACCTTTCAATAAATGTTGCTAGAACAATTGGAGATCTATGGGTTAAAAAATAAATCAAGCTAGACACAGTCCATATACATTTCACGAAATTAACTAAAAATGGATAACAGAGCTCAACATAAAAGGCCAAACCATATATAATGTAAAACTTCTAGAAGAAAACATAAAAGAAAATCTACATATCCTTGGTTTGGTGATGAGTTTCTACCTACAACATCAAAAGCATGCGGCATAAAAAAATAATATTAAAAGCTACCAATGAAAAAACAAAACTTTATTACAATTAAATAATTGGACTTAAACAAAAAACTACTGCTCTGCCAAAGACTGTTAAGATAATGAAAATCAACCTACAGAGAAGGATAAAATATTTGCAAAACACATATCTGATAAAGGACTGGTATCCCAAACATACAAAGAACATTTAAAATTAAACAATAAGAAAACAAGTGACAATTAAAAAATGGGCAAAAGATCTATAGAGATAATTTACCAGCAAAGATACAATCATGAGTCACTTAACAATAGGGATACATTCTGAGAAATACGTCATTAGGTGATTTCATCATGCAAACATCATAGAGTGTACTTACACAAACGTAGATAGTATAGCCTGCTACACACCTAGGCTATATGGTACTAAGCTTATGGGACCAGTCAATGGTTGACTGAAATGTCATTATGTGGCACATGACTGTATACAGATGGCAAATAAGTATATGAGAAGATACTCAACATTATTTGTCTTAGGAAATTGCAAATTAAAACAACAAAGAGATATCATTATACATATACTAGAATGGCTAAAATCCACACAACTAACAATACTAATTGCTGGTGAGAAGGCAGAACAACAGAACTCATAGTCATTTCTGGTGGGATTGCAAAATGGTATAGCCACTTTGGACAACAGTTCATAAGTTTCTTACAAGGTGAACACAATCTTACCATATAACCAGCAATTGTTTTCCTAGATATTTGACAAACTTATCTGGAAACTTATGTACACACACACACACATAAAAAATGCACACAAATGTTTATAGAAGTCTTATTCATAATTATGCAAAACTGGAAGCAGCCAAGATTTCCTTCAATAAGTGAAATGATAAACATATGTGGTATATCCACGCTATGGAATGCTATTAGGAAACAAAAATGAATGGTCATTAATGCAGGTAAGGACATAGACGAATCTTTAAATTTCCTTAATCTATAAACTGAGAGGCCCAGAAGCAATAATACCCTGGAAGCACAGAGCACACCTAACACCTAGATTTTGTTTTCTAATGCATTTTTCTGATAAAAGGACTCTTTGTAGAAATGGCTGTTTCTAGCACAGGCAAGAAATATATAAAATGGGCCTGCAGTATATTTTAGTGCCAAAATAAAGGAATACTTAAAACCTGCAATAACAGGGATATATCAAAGGGATATAGGAGCCAACTGAAAGAGCTCTCAATGAGAATGCTGGAAAATTTGAGCAAAATAAAGTAATATTGGGTTATAACTTAAGCACAAAATAAATATCCCTGAGTTCATACTGCTATAAATAATGAGGGAATAAATACATAAATGAGGTAAAATAGACAAATATCTCATGCAGAATTGCAAATACATGTGTATATTATTCCCCCTCAAGGAGGTGTGGCATTACTCTCAACTACTGAAGTGACAGCTACACATAGACACTTCCCTCCAAAGAATACGGAGAATACAGAGAAGGGACAAGAAAGAGTGAATTTACAGTGGAGAAATTTGAAAAACACTTCCTCAGTCTAGTGATCAAGGATATATAAATGGTGAAAATTCACGTTGATAGTATGTACTCTTAATATGATGTGATGGGAATGGCAATTTACTTCTGTGGACTTACTCCCAAAAAGCCATAATCTCAGTGAAATAATGAGAAAAGCATAAGAGAGACTACAACTAACAGACATTTTACAAAATACCTGGCCAGTCCTCTTCAAAACTGTCAAGGTCATCAAAAACAAGGAAAGACTAAGAAACTGTCACAGCCAAGAGATAGCTAAGAAAACATGACAATTAAATGTAATGTGGTGATCATGAAACAGAAAAAGGACATTGGGTAAAAACTAAGAAAATCTGAATAATTTATGGACTTTAGTTAAAAAAATATATCAATATGGGTTCGGTAATTGTGAAAAATGTATGATATTAATGTTAGATGTTAATAATAGAAGTAGACAAGTATGAGTATATGGGAATTCTCTATTAGCTTTGCAATTTTTCTGTAAATCTAAAACTATTCTAACATTTATGTTTATTAAAACAAAGTAATTCACAATCACTAAAAATGAAGGAGAAATAAAGGCTCTCGCAGACAAACGAGAATAGAGAAGTCATTGCCAAAGTACCTAAATTACAAGAAATGTTAAAGAAACTTTTCAAGCAGAAGAAATATGCCAGAGGAAGATTGAATATACATAGATAAATTAAGAATACTGCAAATGGAATAAAGATGAAGTTCATTTACTTCTTATTTTTCACTTCTCTTACAGATAATTAACTATATGGCAAAATTAGTAACAATGTAATGTATGTTTATAGGATACGTAAAAGTAAAATTTACTACCTCCATAGCACAAAGAATGGGAAGGGGAATTAGAAATACGTGTTTTAAGTTCATTATACTTCCTGTGAAGCAGCGTAAGGCTATTCGAAGATACACTCTGGTTAATAAAGGTGTTTGTTTTATACATTAGGACAACTACCGGGTTGAGGGTGTGGTGTCTCAATTTACCTAGAGAAAGGCAGGAGAGAGGGGGCAGAAATGAACATAGACACAAATCTTCTCAACAAAATATTAGCAAAATCAAATTTAGCAATATATAAAAAGGATAATATAGCTATATCAAGTGAGTTTTAACCTATGAATGCAAAGCTAACTCAATATGTAAAAGTGAATTAAGGTAATTCAACATATTTTCATAGTAAAGAAGAAAATACATATAATTATCTTGATGCAGAAAAGAACTTGAAAATTTTTAACATCCATTCATAATATAAACTCTCAGCAACCTTCTAATAAAGAGGAACTTAACCCTGTAATGAATGGGCATGTAAAAATGAAAAATAAATTTTAAAAAATCATAGAGATAATATAATACTTAATGATGAATTAATGAGTGATTTTCCTCTAAGTTCAAGAACAAAGCAAGTAGATCCTCTCTCACTGCTCCTATTCAACATGTACCGGAAGCCCTAGACAGTGCAATAAAGCCAAAAAGCAAATAAAAGACATACTGATTAGGAAGTAAGAATTGAAATTGCATCTATTCATAGGCCATGATTATCCACATAGAAAATTCCAAAGAATTTACCAAAAAAACCTTCTAGAATTAATAATTGAGTTTTGGCAAAAGTATATGATAAAGTCAATGTAGAAAAATCAATTACATTTATATAAACTAGCAAGGAGCAATTAAAATTTGAAATAAAAAAGTACCATTTATAATAGCATCACAAAAGTAATGAAATATTTAGGTATAATCTAAAAATATGTACAAGATTTCTGTGCTAAACACTAAAAAGCAGTGATGAAATAAATAAAAGAAAATATAAATTAATGGAGAAATATATCCATGTATTCAAAATCTTGATATTGTTAAGATGTCATTTCTCCACAAAGAGGTATAGAGATTCAATTCAATATCAATCAAGATCCCAGCAGGCATTTTCATAGATAGGGACAAGCTGATTGTAACTTTTGTGTGGAAAAGTAAGCAAACTAGAAAAGTCAAAACAAGTTTGAGAACGTAGACCAAAGTCTGAAGAAAAACAGGAAATTTGAATTTTCTCAAATTCTCTCGCCCAAGATATTTATCAATTATAAAAGGAAAGATGGTAGCTTTAAAGTGGAAAAACCCAGCAGACTTCACTTTAAACAAGCTATCTGGTTAATTTCACCTGCGATCAACAACATGGATGTTCTGAGAAAGGCACATCACTTTTATGATACTCTTGCCCAATTAGGCATTTTGGGCAATCTGATCATGAGAAAATATGAGACCAACCCAAATTTCAGGACATTCTGCAAAATAAGTAACCAACATTCTTCAAAAGTGTCAAATCATGAAAGATAAGGAAAGACTGAGGAACTCTCGCACATTAGAGGATCCTAAGGTGAGACATGACAACCAAGTACAAAGTGGAATTCTGGAAGAGAAAAAAGCACACTAGCAGAAAAACTTGTAAAATCTGAATAATACCTATAGTTTAGTTAATAGTGAGTATGAATTTTAATTTTTTACCTATAGTTTAGTTAATAGTGAGTATGAATTTTAATTTTTTAGTTTTGACAAATGTCCCATAGTAGTGTTAGATGTTGACATTAGGAGAAGCTGAGTGATGTGTGTACCAGAAATAAACTTTTCTATAAGTCTAAAATTATTTCAAAAAAGAAAGTTCAAAAAAACTATAAATTAAAAAAGTTATCATGATAATCATTACTTATGAACATTTAGCCACTAAAGACCTTATAATCACTTGGATAAAGAACAGTACAAAGAAAAAGACATAGCTTTTGCATTTATATGAAATGATCACACTGATACAAACAGATTTTTGGGAAAACATCCTGTATCGCAATATTTGATATTTTAGTCAAATGTAATCTATTTTAAAATATTTGACTTTTTTAGAACTTCTTCGTCACAAATTGATTGGTAGAGAAAGTAGAATAGACACAGGAGTAGTAAAATAATTTAGGGTTTTTAAGGTAAGGATAGTGAAAATTCCCATCAACTAAAATGGAGAAAGGAAGATGATGAAAAGGACAGCTGCAGGATGCAGGAAATATAATATAGGTGTATCAGCTAGGAATTATAGAAATGGAGAGAGAAAAGGTCACAGAGGCTGTCATCCACAGTTTACTCATTCCATCCAACTGTTAAGACTATCTTTTCACTTGTCTGACTTCATTCCTTCTGTGATCAGTTGTACCTTTGAATAAGTCATTTTGTTTCTTTACACTTCCCCAGTACTAAAAACGCAAGACTTGTAAAATTCAATATGACAATTTGTGTAAGCCCTTAACACAATTCTAGACCCAAATTAACTGTCTCCCAATCAGGACCACCTTTTAGTTGCAAGTGTAAGAAACTCAACTCAAAAGATATTAAGCAAAAAACGAACTGATTTATTCAAATCAATTAAAAGACCAGAGAACAGAATTAGTTTTAGGCTCTGCTGAATCTAAATCTCTTAACTCTTATTAGAGTGTCTCTTTGTCTCCAGCTCTTTTTCTCTATTTTCCTCTGTTTTGGCTTCATTAAGTGGGCTTTCTTCACATGTTAGGAACATTGATCTCCAGCAGCTTGTGACTATTTTGCCCTTCTAGCGGGAAATGTCCAGATGATAACATAATTTTTTGTAAGCTTTTCAAAAGAACTAGGGAATTTTGGACTTTCGGGACATGCATCCTGAACCAATACCAGTACCCAAGGAGCTGGAATGCATAATTGATAAGGTCTAAGTTATGTTTCTTCTAAGGCAGGACCTGTAATCTCACGCAGCCAAATTACATGGACAGAGCAAGATACTTAGAAAGAGCTGTGGTATCTTAAAGGAAAGAAAGTTGAACAAAATCCCAAGTATATCTATTACGGTTATTGTTATTATCTTTTATATTATGACTATTATCATCATCTTTATTTCACCTAGAAATTCATACCCTCAGCTACAGTTTGATTCCTATAATTTTTGCCTTAGTACAAACTTCTTTTACTTAGCTCTCTTGTCTCTCTCTTACTTAAATATCACAAAATGAGAGGAAAATGTATATAAAAGTGGAGAAGGTGTGCACCATGATTTAAAATGCAAAATAAAATACAGTATTTTTCAAACATTTAAAGAGATCCACATACACAGTAGACAACATAACTTATGAAGAATATGAACTCTCAAGAATCTGTATTTCACACCTTAAGAAAAATGATGTGTAACTTCTTTCTTGCACTATTAGAGCTGAAATATATGCATACTGTTTTTCAAGTTTCATTTTCCGTGTGAATGGTTTTCTTTTCTGAGCATGATAATTAGCTGCATGCATTTCTCCTTAGAACATGAAATATAAAACAAGTAAACAACCCACCTACATCTTTTGTTTTATATTAAAGAATATTATGCTAAAGAACAAGGAGGGTCAAATAAAAATTATTAATGCTTATTCAGTCTAATCTACCTACTGTTATATTCTAGTTGCCTCTATTTCTTTTGTTCTATAAAAATTGTTTCCATGAATTTAAATGTACTTAACTTTGTACAATTACTTTTGCAAAGAAAAACTATAGTTTTACATTTTACCTGAAGTGGAAACAATAGAAAATTAAATGTGGTGCCTATGCAGAGCCATCTTACTTATTTTTTATTGAAGCCCCATTTTTATTAGAGGGAAGATGCAAATTGAATAGTTTAGCGCAATTAAATTACGTGGCTCTGATCCTTATCAGAAAGAACATGTAAAAAGCATTCTAAAAATAACTTGTGACTCCACTTTGGAACATAGAATTCCCGAATCTTAAAAAATTGCAAATTATATACCTCAAAATTAGAAATATGACTGTTTCTGCTTACAATATTATTTTCATGTTATTCAAGCAATAGTCTTTTAAAATAGTCTTTTAAAAATTCGTGTTGTACAGGTGTCAGCTCTCTTTCCATTCTTCCTACCTTTTCCCTCTAGTTTCCTATAGGAAGTGTTTCAATGAGCCAGACATCATTTCAAGGGTATAGAGTCATTTCTGGATGGAGGGCCAGTTCTGCCAGGCATTCTGACAATGATAATAGCTAATTTTTTTTGAATTCTCACAACTTTCTAAATATTCTTCAAATTTTGTACATGTGGATCAGTTGCTAAAACATCTGCATCCTCACTCGGTTCGTCTGAGGCACTAAGATCCTCAGTGCCTTCAACTTCCCAATGTGATATGCTACCTGTCCAAAACAGGACTTACAAATGAGGTGTCCAGGAACCTGTTGTGTGATTTTTAGTTGACCTCCACCTCCAGACTATACAAAAATTTTGGACATACTCAGAAGAAGTTGGAAATTCACAAGAACGTTTCTTTGGAAAGAATTGATAGTGTGTTATGAATCCTGATTCCCCAATCCATGGGGAGTAAAAGCCTAGTGAGGGATAGCTTTCAGAAGACCGTTCACCGTGAGATCATCTGATTCACGGGCTCAATACAATTGAGTGGGATTGAGGAGAAGGAACTGATCAGAGAAGATGACATGCCTCCCCTAGAGTTTGAGAAAATGGTGGCCCAATGTCACATCACACTTGAAGTGCATGGACCTGCTCTTGGAATAATGTCAGCCTATGGCTGTCCAAGATTGTGGTCTGGAGGGATATCTCGAAGAGTAAAGTGACCTCAGCAAAAAAAGCCTGGTGCAAGGACAGAATTAGATTATATAGGTCCTGAAACATGGAATTTGTTGGGGTAGGGGGATTTATGAAAAACAATATGAAATGGGGCCTGCCCCATGGCCGAGTGGTTAAGTTCACACTCTCCGCTTCCTGGGCCCGGGGTTTCACTGGTTCGGATCCTGGGCACAGACATGACACCGCTCGTTAGGCCACACTGAGACAGTGTCCCACATGCCACAAGTAGAAGGACCCACAACTAGAATATAGAACTATGTACTGGAGGGATTTGGGGAGGAAAAGCAAAAAAAAAAAAGATTAGCAACAGTTGTTGGCTCAGGTGCCAATCTTTAAAAAAAGAAAACAATATGAAAGATATCTTAGTTTTGAAAATTAATAAAAACATGACCATGTAAACATATTGTTAAGTTCGCTCTCACGGCTTTGGATAGAGCTTGTGCATGTGCAGGTCCCTGAGTTTAAGTTCCATTTAGGAAACATCCATTGGAGCTAGAACCTCAGGTGAGCAGCCTGAGGGAGAAATTATAATCAGCTGGTCATGATTTAGTCACCCACTTCACAGTATGTCCAAAGATCCCACAAAATAAACCATGAGAGAGAAGGAGAATCAATTTGTTTTCTGATATACCTCATGAGCTTCACTATGAATCCTACTATGTAAGTGCTATTAACATTGCTATTTTACAGAAAGGGAACCTGGGAAATGTTTACGAAGTCAGAAGGGGTAATTGAGGATTTGTGTACAGGACAGGCTGACCTCAGAACGAACAGATATAATACCTTTTTCCCCCCGAGAAAGATTAGCCCTGAGCTAACATCTGCCAATCCTCCTCTTTTTTTTTTTTCTGAGGAAGACTGGCTCTGAGCTAACATCCATGCCCATCTTCCTCTACTTTATACGTGGGAAGCCTACCACAGCATGGCGTGCCAAGCAGTGCCATGTCCGCACCTGGATCTGAACCTGTGAACCCCGGGCCCCCGACGCGGAACATGTGCACTTAACCACTGTGTCACTGGGCGGGCCCCTGGAATATTTTTAATCACCATGTTACACTGCTCAACAGAGCCAAACCAGTGATCTCCTCAAGCCCAGTCTAATCAGAAACAGAGCCCCTCTGAGTTATTGACTCTCACCTTAAATCCTTCTTTCTTGAACCTGCTTCCTGGCTTTAATCTTGACTTATGAACCATCTTAATCTCAGTCTTACTTGTGTTCTGTTCTTGCCTCTCAACTCCAAACCACCCTTTACACCTTGTACTTTTGCCAAAAGGACTCTAACCAGGTTCTTCACCTGAAACACACCAGCAAGCTAATTGCTTTTAAACTTTGCAACCTGTATTTTAAATAATAAAACATTTAAATAAATAAAATTTCACTTATACAATATTGAGCAGACACTTATACAATATTCACTTATACGATGATACAGACATGTATTAACAGACCTGTATATACAAAGCACCATGCTTGAGCTTTAAAAAGCGGAACACAGGTAAACGAGTTAAGGGGACAGTGCAAGTAAATAGATATGAAGAAACAGGATTGGTAATAGCGGAAGGACGACTGTGGATTGTATGAATGTTGGTTAAATAGAACATGAAGAGACCAGGGCCTAAATAGTATAAGATGTGGGGCTCCAGCATTCCTTTATCCCTCACTTTCTTTTCTTTCTCCTCACTTTCCTGACTTTCAATTGCTATGACATTTGATGTCCTTAAGGTTGTGATTGAATGGATTACAATTATTGGCAGTATTAGAATGTTGTATTCGCTTTTAAATAATAATTTCCATCAGTGATGGTATTATGGGGAAATTTCTAATTAAAACATTCAATCAAAGCTCATCACACTCCTAGGATATTAGTCCTGAGCATAACTTTCAAAGAAGTGTTGCTCTGTGATATAGGGAGACACAAGGCAGACTTGTGGGGTTTGTTTGTTGGTTTTGTTTTCCCCTCTTACTCTGCTTGACACTGCCATCTTCCAACTAAACAAACTCCTACAAGAGAGGGAATGGAGTTGGAGCAGAACGTACAAGGGTTAAACATCGATCAGAAGCTATGCATCCTATAGGACATCTAGGGTTAGCTAGGGAGTGGGATAAAACTTCCAGATGGGTTTGGGGACTTAAGAGTAGAGATGCGGGGCTGACCCGGTGGCACAGCGGTTAAGTGCACATGTTCCGCTTCAGGGCCCGGGGTTCTCACGTTCGGATCTAGGTTCAGACATGGCACCGCTTGTCAAGCCATGCTGTGGTAGGCATCCCACATATAAAGTAGAGGAAGATGGGCACGGATGTTAGCTCAGGGCCAGTCTTCCTCAGAAAAAAGAGGAGGATTGGTAGTAGTTAGCTCAGGGCTAATCTTCCTCAAAAATAAATAAATAAATAAAATAAAGATTAGAGATGAATTGTACTTCACCTTTTGTCAGGCACACAAGCCACAGAGTCCCCCATGAATTCAGAATATAAGAGAAAATAGCAGAATTGCCATCCAAAGAGTCTGAGAGAGACTTTCATAACCTACATATAAACTCAATATATTGCAATGAGCAGTCATGTTTTTTTCCTGTATGGTTATGAACAGCTTGGAAGATTGCATTATACCAAACAGATCTTAAGTTGGGACCACGAGATTGATCCTCTGATGCTAGAGTGGACAGTAGAGTTAGTGACCAAATGGCGACATGGACTTCTTGGTGGCAGATATCAACCATTCATAATTAGATAAAACAAGGACCAGTGGATGAGTCACGCCACAGAGGATGAAAAAGTGGTACTGGGGACTTCTTTCAGGCCATAGCATTGTGCAAGTCATGGAAACCACCCCACCCACCAACCCTGGATTGCACATTCCATCTCACGGAAAAGAAGATGAGAGAAGAAAAGATGAGAGCAGGCTATGATGGAGTTTAAAACTAAAATGACTGAGAAAAACTGCACTATATTAAATTTTCTGCTATCATACAGAATGATTAATTTGAATTATAGAAAAAAATAAAGAAAATGACATTTCTTTTGCACCTGAATTTGTTCCCTGAAAATATCGTACCTGCTAAAGGAGCTTATCAACTTTCATGTAATTGATCTATGGTTCAAGTTAATTCTTTTTATGGAGTGATTGAATATTCATGAAACTGCAGCTATACTCTAATTATGATTCTCTATTGGTATTTGAAATCCAGACTAGACAGGCACCTACATATTCCCAAGGGAATGGGAGCTACGTACCCATTTGAAAACAACAGCTTGTCTTAATAAGCTAAGCTTTAACAAATGCATCCTTAACTCAAGGTCAAAGTCCCAGGAAAGCTAGTTCCCAGCCACCATGTTGGTAAAAACTCTCCTGAGGATTTAAATGAACTATGATTTCACCATTATATATGTTTTTCTCTAAAGGGGCACACTCTTATTCTAAATATTCAGCTTCATTTAGAGCAATTAGACGCCAGTAACATCATTTGATTAACAGAAAAAGTCCACAGTTAAAAATTTGCTGAGAAGTGATTACTTTATAATGACTTCTCAGAAATATACTATTTTATAATATTTTATAACTATATATTTTTAATCTTTGGAGAAAATTTTAGTATCTTTCTAACGTTTTTGTCTTTTTTTTTTTTTTTTTGAGGAAGATTAGCCCTGAGCTAACTACTGCCAGTGCTCCTCTTTTTGCTGAGGAAGCCCGTCCCTGAGCTAACATCCGTGCCCATCTTCCTCTACTTTATATGTGGGATGCCTACCACAGCATGGCTTGCCAAGCGGTGCCATGTCTGCACCCGGGATCCAAACCAGTGAACCCTGGGCCTCCGAGAAGCGGCACATGTGAACTTAACTGCTGCGCCACTGGGCTGGCCTCTGTTTTTGTTTTTCTAAAAGTGAAGTCTCATTTATAAATTTTCCAAAATTTTAAACAATCTTCACTGCTATATACATTCTAAGACGAAATGCAGGAGGGGGCTAATTGATTAAAGATGTTCGTTTTCAGTGGATGATTGCAGAGGATGTCAAAGCTTAGTCCTACTAGAAGATTCAGTGCCAAATTATACACTGTATTAAACAACATAAGTAGCATTAAAAATTAACAGCAACTCAGCATTAAGTCCTGATTATATTGTCACTGAAGATGATAATTGGGAGGGTTTAAAATAAAATTTGCAATAAAGGAAACAATTACATTACTTCAAGCGCTTCTTTGATATTGTGGGTTTTGCTTAAACTTTTATTTAAAATTACTTTACATTAATCACTATTAACCAAAGAAATGTGGCTGAAAGAGAAAATGGGTGTGGAAAGTAGCTACATGTGAGTTGAAAATCAGTGATGTTACAGATACAGACTGGTACAGCTCTTTAATTTTTCTCCCAATCCTAAGACAAAAGATGTCAGCCCACTTACAAATTCCAGAGAATAGACATCAGGGGACAGCTGGAACACGGCATTGCCAGTTTAAAGAATGCTCAAGGTTGAAATGTAGACAAAGTCAAGATTATGTGCCATTAATTGAGAGAAAGGAGGCATAAAGAGGAAAGTAAAGAAAGTCATTGGCCATGAACCATATTTACAGTTTTTACTAGATATTAATTTGCCAACTTGCTTGCAAAGCACACAGTTAATGTTAAACAGGTGAAATAAACTCTATCTCCTAATATTACCACAATCACTTCTATTTTGCTTCTATTAATCTACTGATTATAATAACTAGCACTTATTGAGCACTCACTATGTGCCTGACAAGGTGCTAATATTTTTGTATAAGTTGAGCCTCAGAAAAACAGACAAGGCAAGGGCTACTATTATTTACTTACGAGGAGAAGACGGAGACTTAGAGAAGTTAATTAACCTGCCCAGGTCACACAGCCAGAAAGTGAAACAGCTGGCATGCAATCCTACATTTACCTGTTACCAATGCATAGAACTCGAAATACTATTTCTTCTTACTTTACTTTTTATTTTATGAGAATACTATTTATATATAAATATAAACTGTAGTTCAGTTTATAATATATACTATATATGCTATATTATATATATATACATTACATAAACATATACTACTATTTATAAAGGAGCTGTATGTATACTACAAAGCTTAGAGAGCAACCGAGATCTTGTTTCCCCAGCATACTCCATTTGTATCTTTTTCCCTCATGTTTCCTTTTCACTAAAATAAAACAAAAATCAAGTATTTTCCTTTTTCTCACATTTTCTTCCATACTTTAAAACAGTGTACTTATATTGCTATTATTTATTTTTAGACGTTCAATATGGACTATTTACTAAGGAATATAAGGAGTTAACTTTTCGTATATCATGTCCTCAAACACATTTCTCTCCCCCTTCTTCCAGAAAAAGCAGTGGTTCATAGATGGTGACATTTCTTTCTTTATATAATTCTTTTTTTTTTAAGAAAGATTAGCCCTGAGCTAACTGCTGCCAATCCTCCTCTTTTTGCTAAGGAAGCCTGGCCCTGAGCTAATATCCATGCCCATCTTCCTCTACTTTATGTGTGGGACGCCTACCACAGCATGCCATGTCCAAACCCGGGATCCGAACTGGCAAACCCTGGGCCACCGAAGCAGAACGTGCGAACTTAACCACTGTGCCACCGGGCTGGCCCCTAGTTCTTTTTCCATGGAGTAAAAAATTGACTCATTTAATTTGCTTAGTTTTGTATATTCTTTTCTCCAATTCTATTCCAAAAATTCTAGAATAAATGTACTGTCAATATAGACACATTACGTATACATTCAGTACAATGTACGAGTTCACTTTTTATTTTTCTCGGAAGCATTGACTATGAAACTGACCTGTCCTCCTGCTGCAGTCTGGAGTGGTTGTTTCTAGGGCTTCTCCACAGCTGTTCTTCTGGTAGTCCCTTTAAATATCACCCTGATCATTAGCTCTTATCTTTAACTTCTTGGAAAATGCTTGTGAAATAAATAAAACATCAAGCATTTCATTAGTCCCATTCTCTCTATTCTCTTTCTAGGACAATTACATGTGTGCTAGGAATTTTCCCTAGGTCTCATAGATCTCTTTTTCCTTTCTTTGCTTCAAAATCATTATTCCAATTCACTAATTCTCTCTTCTGCAAGTCTAATCTCCTGTTTTATCAAATTCTTGATTTCAGCTATATTTTTCTGTACTAGAATTTGTTCGATTTTTTTCTTTCTGTTGATTTCTGTCAGCCATTTTTCTTGAAAATGTGAATCATGGTTACTTTAAATCCCATTTCTGATAATTTCAATATACGCAACACCTGTGGGCCTATTGCTATTGCCATTTACTTTTTTCTCTGATTTTTGATTATTGTTTCATTGCCTTCTGTCATGAATGATAATTTCTCATTGAATATGGGCCATTGCATATAAAAACTATAGAGGTAATTTGAGATTCTGGATATCTTCCTCCAGGAAGGAGTTAATTTTGCTTTGTGGCAGGTGGTTATTGTAGGGGCAGACCATATTTGTTTTGTCTGGCTTTTAACTAGATCAGAGCTTTTAGTCTTATGAGGATTTATTTCCTGTTTGCTCTTTCTCCTAGTAGGTAGCTCTTCTGGGTCTTATTGGAAACCTGGGGTTGCTCTCATGTTATCCTAATGTCTTTAAATAGATGTGTGTGTGTGTAGCTTTTCTCATAGTTTTGGATAAGGGGCTTGCTCCTCAAAAAATTAATCCAACATTGCTGGAAATAGAACTCTCTGGTACTACTCTCATATACAATCCTTTCAATATCGTATTTTTTATTTGTTACCTTTTGTTTGCTCACAGTCTGGAAAATTTTAGAGTTTTTCTTTATTCTGCTTCTTCTGATATTTCCTGGTAATATGTTTTGGCAGCAGTCTTTTTCCATTCAATCTAGAAATGCATGTCCTTTGGTACTGACAAATTAGATTTTATTATTATTTGTTAATTTAGCTTCATTCTATTTTCTAATAGAAATTCCCTTTATTTATTTATTTTTTTGAGGAAGATTAGCCCTGAGCTAACTACTGCCTAGTCCTCTTTTTTTTTTTTTTTTTTTTTTTGCTGAGGAAGCCTGGCCCTGAGCTAACATCCGTGCCCATCTTCCTCCACTTTATATGTGGGACACCTACCACAGCATGGCGTGCCAAGCAGTGCCACGTCCGCACCCAGGATCTGAACCGGCAAACCCCGGGCTGCCGAGAAGCATAACGTGCACACTTAACCGCTGCGCCACTGGCTGGCCCCTAGAAATTCCCTTTAATTGGCCACTGGCTCTCCTTGTTAATCTTCTCATTTCATAGCATTTTTATCCCTTTTGTTCTCTTTTATTTTCTCTTTGTCTTTGGAGCTCTATTTTCTAAGAAATATTACCCATTTTTATTCTAACTTTTCTATCTTCCTTTTATTATGTTTATGCTATTATTTTTTATTTATATGAGCTCTTCTTTGTCTTCAGAATGTTCTATTTTTACATATATATATTTTTGTGGTTACCCATATGCAACAATTTCTGTGTGTGTTTTTCTGAGTAAAGTCAATATAGTGATTTTGAAGTATTCAGCTTTCTCTCATTATTTGTTCCCTTCAAATTCTTTGAATTAATTTTCCCATTTTTTTTCCCAAAATAGGAGGTTTCCTCAAATGGATTTTGATTATTGACTGTTTATTCACACTTAACAGTGAGAAACTATATGAAAGGTTGATTGTTCTAGGTGCAGGAGCAAGCCTTGTTTACTGGTGGGACTTCACAGAGGGGGCATGACAACTTTGTTGGGAATCCCTCAAGCTTTGGCATCTGAATATCTTTTGTATGGGACTTCTCAGCTTCCACGGAGAGGAACAGAACAATATTATTCTTTGGGGTAGAGGAGATATGAGTGCCAGTGTTCTGAGCGGCTCCTCTGCTTTAGAATGCCTTTTTCAGCAGACGTGCCCCTCTCATGCTTTGGACTGGCTGGGGCCAGAAGCACCATCCTGGCCAGTTTGGGGGTGGGCAGGGTCCTGAGCTGGACCTTGGACCTATACTCTATTTCTCCATATTGGGGCACTTTCTTCACCCCACCTATGTGAGGTCAACCAGATATCCCAAGAAAATCCAGGACTCAAATCTATAGAGTTGTCCCAGGGCCCCATGGCTGGCACCAATTCCAGTAGGGCAGCCTGGTAAATGAATCACTCACCAAAGTATTTCTTTTATAGAATCATGTGAGCTTCGGCCACCAGGATAGTGCTGACATACTGATTTGGAGTGATTCTCACTCATGTCAGGTACAGGATGAGATCAGATCTCTTGGTTACCACTGGTCTAATCACTGACCTGTAAGCTTGGGCTCATGTGTTGCTTGTTGCCTGTCCATATTCCCAGCACAGTACTACCTCTGTTCTACGGCTCCCAGTGATGGTGGGGTGGGAGTAGGTGTTCTTTTTTCACACTTTGCCAGTGTCATCAACAGCTCTATAGAATCTACACCACATGGTAGGTGGTCTTCCAAGAGTGTGTGTCCCTATCTCCTCGTAAAACTTTTCAGACCATTGCTCCACAATCCAGTGGGCCTTTCCAATTAATGTTTTCTTTTGCCTCTGTTTTATACAGTCAGGCTTTACTCTCTTAGTTTGGTTTTCCCATGTTGGACAAAAGATGGACATTCCTTGTGTGAACAGAATGGCTTTTCTCACTCTGTCCACAGGCCCCTTCCCAATCCTCCTTGGTGGTGGTAATGTGGAAGTCAAGAGTGTTGGCAATACTCTAAAAATTCAGTGATTAGAGCCTAAAGAGCCCAAGAGAACACATAGTTGAAAAGTGTATTGTTTATCTTTGTGCTACAAAATTCTAAATAGTGAATGTAACATGACAAGAAAAAAATATCATTCACATTTTCCTATATACTCTAGGTCAGACTTGCATTTGTGATCATCATCAACAAAACACAGTTAGAGCCTTTGAGAGAGTTATTAGAAGCCAGTATTCGTGTGCTGCATAATGGATGATGCACTGTCATGACAAATGATTTAACCTTAATTATATAAATGATATTAGGTAACTTTGCAAGTAAAAAGATTTATACTGTTTTTATATTGTTTCAGTACAAAGAGGTTCTGAAGAACCATAGCATTGGGAGTGATAACAGCATTGCTACATTTTCCTCTCAGTGAGAGATATGAAATTATCCAGGAATGACATATTTGACAATCTAGAACACGAATAGATTTTTTCTGGACTAGAAGAGGAAAAGACGGTATCGGAATACCATGAAGAATGTACACTGACTGGACTAGGGAATGGGGTTACTTCCTTTCCACTTTTTGTGTCTTAATAACGAACTGGCTCAGGAGGTCTGAATTATCTCAACAGAAGAACAGATGGATGCCAGCCACTGGGATCCAGAGGCTGTCTCTTTCTAATAAGACCCCTCTCTAATCATAAGGCTCCCATTGCCCCCAAACTATAAATATGTAAAGCATCACATGGGCAGGGTCCCTATCTACTGGCACATTGGCCATCTATGCCTGAACTAAATGGTGAAATAATTAGAGTTCATGTGATACATGCACTCTATTTCTCTGCTTCTAGTTTTTTCCAATAAACCTTGCCTGGCATTTGTGGTATATATCTGTGACTCCTTTGCATGACAATATGCTCATCTATGTGATTATTACATAATATGCTTCGGTATTTCTATCACTGTCAAATTAACGTTCATTTTAAATTATGTCATCTTAAGATCATAAATGGAAATGTTTCCTATTGACTTCTCCTATTAGAGATAACCTATTTATATGATGTTTAGATTGTAAATGACACAGGGCAAGAATATAGAAATTCAACATATAAATACCCTAACTATAATATGTTAATAACAATGCTCAATTGAAAGATGAAGATAAATAACCTAAGATGTATACATAAACTAAGAGATTTAGAAATTTATGAAGCAGAGTTTAAAAACTGTATATTAGCTAAAGAATAAAACGTACCTTCTACTGTAGATCTAAAATATTTCTTTGTCATTTAATTTTCAAATTCTTAAAGAAAACTAAACAGCAATTTGTTTTAAAATATTTCATGTTGAAAAATAAGTAGTTTCCATAATTTCTTCTAAGAAATGTATTAAGTAAACTTTTTCAAATACAGAAGTTGATAGAAAAGGGTAGACCTCCTTCCCCCAATGCAATTGAACTTGGTAACCTATTTTTGTTCTCCTATTTTTCACATCAATGACAGCTTTTCAAGTTGTGTTCGTAACTTAAAGTAAATTCTAGGGCAAATATCTGAATAAAGGTGAATCTTGATATACAATAGATCTTCGCATTTTATTTTAATATTTACTTCTCCAGTTAAACACAGACAAAATTACACTGAAAATTCACCTACTGATACCCCATAGCTGCTCAATCATCACGGCTCTTAGGCTTTTTCTAATAAGCCCACTGATATCTGTTCCACTGGTTGAGTTGATTTCTTACAAAGATTCAACTACGTATTTCCTAAAATTATCTGCACAAGGTGTTATTATAAGTTTTAATTGAAGATTATTTAAAACAATTAAACATGAATGCAAAAATAAAACTGTTACTATGAAAACTAAGCTGGCCCTATGGGAAAGTGTGATGGATATAAGTTGCTTTAAAAAAGTGCTAAAGAATTAGGTGTGGGTGACAAAACTGTGAAAGTTCAGCAAGGATATTTTAAACATCTTGAAGAATGGTGTACTCGGGTTTTCAGGTATCTTTAAGTTCACACACGTACACATACACAAAGGAATAAAAAGGAGTATGTCAACATATCACTGAGAAGGCTGGCTATTTATTTTCTATTATCTCTTCTGAAAATGTCCTATAATTACTTGCTTTACTTATAATAAAGGAAAAGCACATTTTATTTTTTCTAAAAATTGAAAGAATAATACTTTTACGTGAAATTTGGATTATGTCTATTGTTTATGCGTTTCTACAAAAGATCAGTATTTGCCACAGTATAATTGACAAAATTACACAAGAAGTAAAAAATATTCTAGGATCATCTATACATTTTTGTATGTTTGAAGTATTAATATCATTTATATAAAAAATTTGCACAATTGGTTTTAGATGGCTTACATAATAAATATAGCAAACATATTCAGGGAAAAAAAGATAAAATATGTTCAGGAAAGTATAAGGCTGAGTAAAGAAGCACACGTGACACCTGACACTTCTCAGCTAATAAAAGAGGGGGGTCACACATTTCATTGTAAGCTTCTTTGCAAGTAGAGCAAAGAGGAAAACAACATCAGTTACTCCATTCACAGGCTCTAAAGGATGCCACTATGGAAAGGAGCTGAGAGGTCACTGAGTGTCCAATGATCTCAATCAGTAGCATATGAAAACAACCCTGATGGCCAATTATTATCATTTCTTTCCTGCTGATAAAGGCACTTCTCCATCTTGTAGAGAAATTTTGAAATAGTTTTACACTACAATATTGTACTAGAGTTCATAATCATACAGGCAAACGATCTTATTTGTATGCATATGAACAGCAACCCAAACAGGCAAAGTACACACAACTAACAGAAATTAAAAAAATCAAAGTGTGTAGTTAATTTGTGTTGAAGTTTGAAACTATTCCAGTTATCGAATATATGGTACAGCGATTGATTTGATTACATACTAACTAAAAAATAACTCTTAGAACTTGCAAGTTTTTAAATACAGTCCAGAGTGGGAGTCTTGCAATACGAAGTACCATGAAATGACAACCTCCAAAAGTGTGTATTATGTTTCTCAAAATTAAAAATTTGCTAAAACAATGCTTACTACAGCATGACAAGGGAGAAATAAAGGGGACACACACAACTTGAAACAGAAAACATCTGTTCTCTCTATACTTCATGTGGAGATCATTACTGAAAATATAGGTCAATTAATTTCTTCTGTTAGCTTTTCAGTTTGCAGGGCTCACTTAGACTGCCAGATTCTATTCAAGAAATTCATTAATGAAAACAAGGAAATCTATTTTTCAATAATTCTCTGTTAAAAATAAAGACAAAAAAAGAACTTTACTGTGCACCTAACTTCACCTTTTCTTCTCTACTTGACATCACTGCATGGATATCAAGGCATCAGTCACTCGTGCATTAAGCTTCACTGTGCTCTCTGACTTCTCCATCTCATCCATGTCATCCTGTAACATCTCTGGCAAATGTTACTTCCTTTCCTTTTATAATTGCCACAATCCCAGTTCATACCAGGGCCACTGAAACCATCTTTCAACTACTCTCTTTATTTAGAGTCACTTCTTGAAGATTTATCATTTTTACTCTACTACATTCCAAAGTTTTTCCATTAATCACACCTAAGAGTAAAAGGTTTGTGAGGACTGCCCCTAATCTGTATAATAGTATTTATTTATAGCACTGTGTATTAACCACTGGGCTAATAAATTTTTCACATGATGAAACAATGAAATATAATAGATATGTTTGAAGTGTGAGATAAAGATAAAATATTATTTTAAATTGCCTCCTAAGCATGGTTACTAATTTATATCACTAATAATAGCACATATTTATGTATACACCAAATTGTCCTCTTAATAATTTGTTTTTAGCCAACTTGTGGACAGATTAGATCCTGTTTGACCTTATTATGTGAATGACCAATGTTTATAATT
The DNA here is from genome assembly GCF_037783145.1 of Equus przewalskii. Classification (NCBI taxonomy): domain Eukaryota; kingdom Metazoa; phylum Chordata; class Mammalia; order Perissodactyla; family Equidae; genus Equus; species Equus przewalskii. Next base: position 14,489,630 of record NC_091843.1, read on the forward strand.
AAATTTGTGGCATCACTGCCATTTCCTTGATGATGGCTTGTGCTTGAATTATTAGAATGATCTTCAACTTTTTTCTTAAAACATTCATTCATTTTGTAAAGTTAAGCTTAGTTAAAATTGGATAACATAATACGTAAATCCACTAACCAAGTAGACATAAATGTCAATAAGTAACAGTGAATTGAAAGCTAGAAGGAATAAGGGGTGCACTGTCATCCCCACTGGTTTGAAATCCCCACACTTCCCTAAGGATGCTTTACTGACCATATGTGACATAGGACCATATGACAGACTAAACATCAGTGCCAGAGCAATGCATATATTAAGTATTACAAAGCTCATTATTTTAATATTGTAGATTAAAAACAAATAAGAGAAGTTCTAATATTTTCTTCACTATCCCATTGCAATGTGATGGCCAAGCCCTGCTTATGCACACACCACATTAGAGACTGCAATTCTAAAGCACAGGTCTGATCATATCCCTCTACTTCCTGAAATTTTGAGGGGCTCTCTACTGCTTTACCATATTATTTTCACATTCGAGATAGTCCACGCTATGATTCCAACCTATCTTTCCTAACTAGTTTTTATATATGTACCATGTGTTCTAATCACTTGGAAATACTTGTATTTCTCAAATACATACCATACCCTCCCATCAATGGCTTTCTGTTCAACCTATATCCTCCATCTAAAATATTACTCCAATTCCCATTTCCACCTGTCAAAATACCTCCCATTCTTCAAAGATCATTTCAAACATTATCTCAATAGAATTATTTTAGATGAGTTAAATAAATTTCTAACGTATATTTCATTTTTGTCATATTTCTCTCATAAAATTGCCATGCACTGATTCAAAGACGGTACGGATTAACACATAGTGTAACTGTTCTGTCAGCCTTGGGCGAGATTGAGTTGACAGGTGAAATGAGTTGGGATCTTTTGTTAGCCCTTATTAGAGCTGAGTCAGGAAACTGGTTGAAGGTCGATACCAGGAGCCTCAGGTTCAGAATTTCTGAAATGATGCTCCTTCAAGATACAGATGTTCAGTGAACCATCTAAAGTATTCTGCTGGTAAAATTAAATAACGGTGCTTTCTCCTCTGAATTAAAAAATATGTATTTTTCTTAGCTTTAAGCTTTTTTCCCCCACAGATATTTTTTAAGCCTTTGGTACTCAATGCTTACATGTATTAGAATACATAATTTCACTCTCAATTTTTTTCAGTTATTGGAGGTTGAATATAGTTGTATTTTATTGTGTTTCTCTAAGTACCAAATGATTTCCAGGAGTGAATGACAGCGAGAACCCATATTCCACATTAGTAATTGGCAACATTTTTCTATAAAGGGACAGATAGTAAATGTTTTTAGCTTTTGTAGGTCATAGGGTATCTGTTGTAACTATTCAGCTTCAACGTGGTAAGTCAGACATAAATAAATGAGCCTGACTGTATTTCAACACATCTTCATCTACAGACATTAAAGTTTTAGTTTAATATACTTTTCACAGGTCAAGAAATAATCTTCTTTTGATTTTTTTCCAACCAATGTTTTTTTCCAAACATTTTTCCAGTGTTTAAATTTTAACACTTAAAAATGTTAAAAACCATCCATATATGGCTCAAGAGCTGTACAAAAACAGGCAGTGGGCTGAATCTGAACCATAGCCTATAGTTTGCAAAGCCCTGTCCTAAATTACTGATTGCCAAATCATAGTCTGTATTTCTTCCCTAGGCACTAACTTGGGGCCAAATCAGAAGTGAAGAGGGTAAGATTCCATATCAGAGTATTATCACTTTTTATTTTTTTTTAATTTGGTAGGTGCATGTGGAAATAGAGTTCCAGGGCTAATTCTTTTCTATTACTCTTTTTTGAAGAGGAGGGGAATGCAACCTTGGGCCCTCCAGGACCAGTTCAACTGACTCCATCTCTTATCGACACAGTGATTAAGAATTGCCTTTCAGAAAATCTGCAAAGTCATGTAGCCAGAGCAAGTGCAAAATAAGAATCTTGACCTGAAATGACCACAGAATCAAAGATCCCCCTTCCCAGGGACCCCAAGGAGCCGGACAAGACTGGAACTTGAAAGTCAGACTCTTATCGGAAGCAAAGGGTCCCTCATTCAGGAAGATCCAGTGTTAAAATTCCTTCCCCGCCTCGTCATAAGTGTTTAGAACACTGTCATAAATGTTTGAACCTTACCATAAATGCTTGAAGCCCACCAAGCAAAACCTGTCCTGCTAGCGTTTTGGCGTGCCAGCCTATTCTCCCTAGCCTCTTAAATTTTGCACCAAACCCTGAATCAGAGAAACAGATCTGAGGGCACGTGCCCTGTTCTCCCTGCAGATTGATCTTGCAGAATGAAGCTGATCTCTTTTCCCAATGGCTGGTGCCATAATTAATTGTCTGTTTATGTGCATGGGGCAAGAGAACTCCAATTTTGTGCAGTAACAGGACCACCACAGTTCTGAAAGGAGAAAAGGATCTTAGGGACCTGAATAGGGTGAAGTCAGAAACACAAATAAGAAACTCACTTGAAGGATAAGCTTGCTCAATCCTAGTATCTTGTCTAATTGAAATAGCTAGGCCAACTGGAGGGAAGTGGGAGTAGTCAGAGTAGCTTGGAAAGACAGAATAGCTGGTTAGAGAAGCTGAGCCGGGGAAAGTAGATAGAGCAGCAGGAAGAGAAACTTGATTAATTTGAATAGCTGCGGGAGTACCTGGAATAGTTGTAGCAGTTGCCTATGAGTCATTTTAGAAAAGCGAATTTTAGGGGTCAAAAAATAGAGAAGGGGTTTCCTTTTTTAACATAGGGATCTGAAACTTTTTATGCTTGGTTTTAAATGAACTCAATTCCGTCATCTGAAAAGTCTTTATTGCAATTCAACCTACCAAGACTATAAGCTCCTTGTATGCAGGCTCAAGCTTATTCACTATTATATACATTCGCTATGAGTCTATTTTAATATTTTGGTGAGTGTGATTTTTTAACATGATTTAATAAACTGTTAGAACAATGTAAAGAAGGCTTGTGCAATAGGGCCCAATATGACAGAGACAAAACCAAACTGCTAAGGAAATCCATTATCATAGTAATCAAATTGTAAATTTGAAATAGAATAAAAGGCCTAGTTTTCCTATTTTTATTCACATGAACCAAGATAATACTAAATGACAATGAACCTTAATTTCAAAAGCTCACTTACTTCTAATATGTTTCAGGAAATCCCCCCGAAACTGATATATAAGAGGAAATATAGTTTGAATTTATGGCAGCAATTTGAATATCCTTTCTATTTTCCAAATACCAACTGTGGTCGAGCTATTAAACTGGTAAAATCCAAGAAATTACCCTGTCCATTGTAATATGCTTGAGGATATCTTGGCAAAAGAATTACTAAGTGACACACAGAATCTCTTTTCTATCTGTGATTAAAGGGAAGGAGAAACACAAAGCAAATCTGGCAGATTAAAAAAAAAGAAAAGAGAAAAACAAACGTGGGAAAAACATTGAATGCTTACTGTATCTTAAGTACTTAAAAACACCTTTTGAATAAGAAAACTGAGGAGCTCTGAATTCTAAAAACACATTTACTCTCTTAAAAATACAAGGTGTCTTTTAACAAAGTTAATAGGAACATATAACTGACAGCTTTTGAGAGTGTTTCTAGCTCTCCTTCCAGTGGACTCTGTTTTGTCTCCCTGATTTAGGCTAAACTGCAAAATTAAAGTCTATTATCATTTTCAGCTTTAGGCCATTTGACCTAAGGCTGAGGTGAAGATACAAAAGCAAGCCAGGGAATTTGAGATAAGATTTCACTCTTGAGGTCACGCCAGCAATCAGCACTTCTACTATTATGATAAAAATCACCTAATAGGACACCACTAAAAAATATAACCCCTGCAAATGGGAGATTCTCTTATGTTTTCATTGAAATGCCATGTGACGTAAGAGAAAGTAATTTTTCAATATTCTATAGCCTAATTTACCTTTTTAACAAGTGACATGCTGAACAACGTTCCTAGACAAAAATAAATAATTCTTTCACAGACACTTTAAACAAGGTAATATGCTCAAATGTGGGGAAATATTTGAAGAAAGATGAATCCTAACCAACATTGAAATATTTTTGCTGATGACCAAAATACGTGGCGCAGGTGGTTTCCAACTTACAAAGTACTCACTTGCGTGTCACTGGATCTTCCTCTCCACTGGCACGCAATTCTCATTCCAGCACCTGTACTAGAACTGCTGGAAATGAAATGGTAAAGTTGGAATGAGAAAAAAGGGACTTGTAGATTTGTAGAGGATACGGATTTGGAAGTGAAGGAAGGAACTACAGCAGAAGCAGCAATTTGGTCGTACCAAATATATTAACACTGCCCAGGAAAATCCTTCCTCAAAATTTAAAAGGTTTCCCCTTCATTTGGTCACATTGCCTAAGGTTCTTCTCATTAGAGACCCATCTCAATTAACAAAAATCTAATGGAGCTTGAGAAATTGTTGTGGATATTAGTCATTCACACATTTGTATACATCATTTCATCAGATGACTAAATTTTGCCGAGTTTATATGCCCTGAAACAGTTTTGATTTTAGTTGATATGTTTCAGATCTCGGGAATCACGTGATTTTAGTTAATAGGCTTCTTGCCTCAGGGAATGACAAATTTGGGTAAAGTAGCAGGGTAGAAAGTTTAAGGCAATTGTTCTCAAAGTGTGGCTCTGGGCCAGCTGCATCAGCATCCACTGGGAACTTGCTAGATAAATGCAAATTACTGGACTCCACCCATTCCTAGTGAATCAGAAGTTCTGAGTCGGGGTTGGGAGGGAGCAGCAATCTGAATTTAACGTGGCTTCCAGGTGCTTCTGACAAATGCTTATTTTTGAAAAGCACTGGTTTAGGACAGCTGGAGAGACCCAATAGACTTGGAAAGGAAACCATTAGGAGACAGGTAATAAATTCTGAAAGCAGAAAAGAAAGGTCCCCATGGCCAACTTCCCTTATTTCAAAAATTGTGCAAGGATTTATTAGGGCATTGGCATATCCCAGCATACCACGCAATGTTCTCCTTTGAGATTTGTCTAAGAGCAAAGTAGGTTAATTGAGGCAAATAGAGCGCTCTGACATAAAAGCCACCTCTGCTTCTGATCACTGAGTGTGGGTGCTTTGTGCCTACACCACATCTCCCCACTTTGGCTTCTTACCCATTTTACTCTGCCCTCCACGAGAAAGATCACATGTTGTGCAAAGTGAAGTTGCCAAGGAGATGTGATGTGGTTATCAGAATACTCAGCTGCAGTCATGCAGTGTCCTAGGACTTCATCTCAGATGCCTGGTCTTGTGCACCTTAATCCCTGGTCTATCATCCAATCTTCAATTTTCATAACTATCCTACCTTTAGGCTATTATACTTCTGGTCTCACTGTGTGTTCATTTGGCATTCAACAGTAATTCTCTCCTAGTTTGACTCTGAACTCAAACTCCCCCATTCCCTCTTCCTCATTCCTTCAGCCCATGGTTAATTGATACTTTCACTCTGCTCCTGGCTCCTTGGTCCTCAGAACTATGGTGATTTCCTTTTCTGAATGATAATGACAACTCCATTGCAGCCAATAAAGCACAGCCCAGATGTCATTCTTCTCTTACCTTCTCCACTTAGTTTCATACTCTAACTTTCCCAGCCCTGTTCATCCTATCTACTCTCATCACACTACTGTTAGTAACTAGTTACTATTTGTTGCTAGACCAAGTGCCAGCTCATTTCCCAAGAATTAACTGATCTCTCTCCCATCTGTCATTGTGTTCTCCACTGATGGGTGTGACTATCAGGTAGTTCTTTGCTTTCTTCATCAGATAGCAGCTAAAACCATTAGCGTCTATATCTGGACCTTCATTAGGATTCAAAATTCTAAATCTGGTAAAACCTGCCCTCCTACCAAGAAAATAAGCTTCATAAATAATCACAGGTAACAACAATTTGTAGAATATCACCTATGTGGCTAGAGGCAGGAAATATAGCACCCACTGTGCTACATACAGGGGATATAGCACTGAACCAGAGAAAAGAAACTGCCTTCAATGAACTTACATCTGTGGGGGTTACGGATGTTCAAACGTTGATAACGTAATTGATTACTTAATCACAGATATGATATGTGCTATCAGGGGGAAATACAGGATATAATAAAGAAGTAAAAGAAGAAGCATTGACGCATATTTAGAGTCCAATAAGACTTCCTTGAAGTAGTGAAATTTAAGCTGAGACATCTGAACTGAGTAGGAATCGCCTGGAAAAGGGTGAATATTGGGTAAGAGCTGTTCCAAAAAGATGGAAGAGCTTGTATAAATACCCTGTGGCAAAAATTAGCATCATCCCTTCGAGGAACTGAAAGGCAGTGCAGAATGTTGAGATTGAGGAGGAAACTGGTAAGAGATGATATGAGGCTGTTAAAGAAGGCAAGAAGGAGATCAATCATGTATGAATTAATAGACCATTGATGGGTTTTAGTTTTTATTCTAAGTATAGCTAAGAGTCATCTAATCCTTGCTACTCAAAGTATCATCCACAGAGCACTGGCATCAACTGGGAACTTACTAGAAATACAGACTCTCAGACTCTTCATTCCAGAGTTACTAATCAAAATCTTTTTATCAATCTTCCCAAGTGATTTCAGTGCACATTAAAGTTTAAGAAACACTATTAAAGGATTTAAGCAATGGAGTAACCTCACCCAATTTAGATCTTAAAGATTGTAGCTATGTGGACCACAGATTTGGTAGGAGATAAGAAGAAGTGCGTATTCAGCAAAATCAAGTAAATGTTCAATTCATTGAAAGATAATGTAACTACAGAGTACAGGGTTGTCATTAGAAATGATTGGTTTGAAATATATTAAAGAAGTTAATTTCAGGATCTGGTGATTGATTTACAATGAAGGCTGAGAATGAACAAGGTGTCACAGATGACTCCAAAGGTTTCTCTCCTGATAACTGAGTGGACAATGTTGTCATCACGGACAGGGAATACTGCAGACAGACTAGATTTGGGGAGAAATATGAATTTATTTGTGGACCACACTGGGTGTGTACAAAATGTCATGTTAAGAAAAATAAAGCCTAATATTTAGAGAGGATTTTGCCATTTAAAACATGATTCCCTACATATTATCTGAGCTGTTCTTACCATCATCCCAATTAAGGGTGAGATTCAAGGGCAGAGCCAGGGTAAGAACTTTCTTGCAAAGAGAAGAGAAAGTGCAAACATGTAAAGGGGCAAGAGTGAGAGCAAACAGGTCAGTCAAAGAGCTGCTGCCAGAAGAAAACGTGCTCGCTTGAACCAGGACATGAGCCATAGAGATGGATCAAACTGGACAGCTCTATTCTTCAAATAGAACTTAGAGGACACACTAATGGAGATGGCATCCACGTAGAGATGCTAAGTCAGATGTACAATCTTAAAATCATGAGATAGATCAGGTCTGGCAATGTAACAAATAGATCGTGTGTAGAAGCCATGGAATTGAGTGAGACACTTAGTAAGAGAGTTTGGCTGAAAAAAAAAGGGGGGTCCAGAAATAAACACTGGGTTGCTCCAAAATTTTGAAGGAAAGCAGGATACAAACTAAAAAAGGATAATGAAACAGTAGAAAACTTAAACTGTTTTTCTTGGTCACTTATATATAATAATATGTATTCTTTTTAGTTAATGAACATTGGAATTTATAGTCATCTAGTACTGTTTTCAAAACTTGAAGTAAATAATAGTCTTTTTTTTTGAGGAGGAGGATTAGCCCTGAGCTAACATCTGCCAATCCTCCTCTTTTCGCTGAGGAAGCCTGGCCCTGAGCTAACATCTGTGACCATCTTCCTCTTCTTTATATGTGGGACGCCTGCCACAGCATGGCTTGCCAAGTGGGGCCATGTCTGCACCTGGGATCCAAATCGGCGAACCCCAGGCCAGCGAGAAGCAGAAGGTGCGCACTTAACCACTGCGCCACCAGGCCGGCCCCAATAGTTACTTATCATTAAGAGATTTTTTAAAGCTTTTTCTAAAATATTTGGTTGTTATCCACATTCCAGTTTATATATGCCGTATATGACATTATAGTTGTATACCCTATGGCTTAGATATTATTTCATAAATCCCATATTTGAAATTATTTCTTGATATTAAGAATGATATAAAATATTAATGAGTAAACTGTAATTAATCTGAAAATTTATTTACATTATATATTATTTTTAGCTTTGTTTTTAGTTACTAATTCTTAAGAGAAATTATATATCTGATAAAAGTGCAATAAATACACCAGAATTAAAAGGGGAAAAGTAATAAACATTGCATGTAAACTAAGAGGCATTTGCCAATCAAAGCACATGCATGGCAAAGCTGTTAGAACGGTGATGGGCAGTGAAAGATTTTCAAGGAGCAGGAGGGAAAGCTAATGTCTAGACGAGAATAGGAAGAAGACAGTACCCACCGCAGCTATCTAACGCGTCAAACAAGCCTGTGCAAGATTGAAATTCCCATACCTAAAATTTTAATTCTGGTGTATTTATTGCACAGAAAAAGGGTCTCCTTGCAAAGATAGTTATTTTTGTTTTTTTTTAAAGGCCCCACTGATTCTTTCAGTTTGTTCATTTCCTTTACAAAAAGAATTGTGGCAGAATAGTGCCCTATGGTGAGATCAACATCTGTTTTTTTTGTCTCTCTAACTTAGTGAAGTAGATTGGCCAACCTCCAAAGTACTCACATCACTTATAATTGTAAGATTAGCACTGAGTCCACATGAGAGGTTTAAAAATGTCATAGTAATTTCATTCCTGTAGTAATAAATATGTTATCAAACAAAAGCAGCCATGAAATCATGCCAAATAATTTTGTCATATATTAGTATTATTTCTTTTATTGTATAATCCATATTCAGTCATCTCTATTTCTGGCATTAGATTTGGGGTGTTGTACAATGTAGATGAAAATATTTTTCTTCAACCCAAAGTCAAAATAATAGCTCCTCATTCCATAAAGCCTCTCTGGGCAATTACCATTCTGCATCTTTTTGTTTGTTTGCGGTCACCCCTAGGTTATTTTTTCCCCTTATGATATTCCTAATATTCCTAAAATAGTGTGCATGCATGGACTAAAACTGTGAGTTCCTGAGCGTTTTCAATGGCTTACAGTTGAAAAGAGAAGCCACAGAACACTGGTTGAAATTTCTCCCTGGGGTAACAAATTACAAACATGATGACAAATTGAAGGCCCGATACCATGATTTGGTTTTTCAGATGACTTAGTAGGACCCAAAGTAGGAAACCCTCCAGCGTAGTCAACGACAGAGCAGCAGCCTAAAGTGAAAAGGACAGGATTGTTTACCTTTACTTGCCTAGTTCATTACCTAAAATCTAATGAAATTTGAACTCATTTTGTTAACGACAAATTCTAGAATTTCATTACTTGCATAATATTCAGTGATATCTTTTTAAAAATGAATATAAACATTCCATTTAGTGCTTGGAAGAAAAATAAAACAATTTACCTTCTTTTTTTTTGAAATATAAAATCCAAATCTAGAATCTATTTCAGTATACTATGACTTAAATGTTTTGCCATATAACCTGAGTCAACAACATATTTAAACCATTCATTTTGGGGGCCCTCCTGGTGGCGCAGCAATTAAGTTTGCATGTTCTGCTTCGGCAGCCTGGGGTTCGCTGGTTCGGATCCCTGGTGCGGACATGGCACCACTTGGCAAGCCATGCTGTGGCAGACGTCCCACATATAAAGTAGAGGAAGATGGGCACTGATGTTAGCTCAGGGCCAGTCTTCCTTAGCAAAAAGAGGAGGAGGAGCAGCAGATGTTAGCTCAGGGCTAATCTTCTTCAAAATAAATAAATAAATAAACCACTCATTTTCTAGTCAATATGTTCTAAGGTCCAAATATCAACCTAATAAATACACATTGGGAATATAACTTGTATGTAACATGGATGTCATTAGAATTTTCTAGCATTTTAGTATTGTGTTTACATATGTTTATTTAATAAGTAAGTAGATGCTTAGAGAAGTAGTGATAAATAGCTGAAAAAAGAAAGAAGAGGAAAATGCTGTAATGCTTATTTAAACGCTTAGAAGAACAGTAGAAAGCCGTCTTCAAGACGACGAACGTTTCTCCACTACATGGAAGACACGTGACTTCTCAACCATAAGGAATAGATAACAAGCAAAAGATGTTTAATGTACATTGGGAAAAAGAGAATACTGAATTATATTTATGGAGAAGTTTCTATCTTTCAAGACGACAACAGGTTACTAAGGTACATACAAAGTCTCTTGGGAGATATTTAAGAAATTTATAGACAGTCATCTCAAATTGGAAGATAATTCTGCATCTAGACCAATCCTTTTCTTTCAGTCCTATTTTTCTTTATTTTTTATTTTTATACTTTCTAATCTAGATGCCATTATATCTGAATCATGAAAATTTACTAATTTCTGCTTCAGTAGCCATAACTTTCACTTTTTTTTTTTTTTTTTTTGAGGAAGATTAGCCCTGAGCTAACTAGTGCCAATCCTCCTCTTTTTTGCTGAGGAAGCCTGGCCCTGAGCTAACATCGGTGCCCATCTTCCTTTACTTTAGATGTGGGACGCCTACCACAGCATGGCGTGCCAAGCAGTGCCATGTCCGCACCCAGATCCGGACTGGCAAGCCCCGGGCCACCCGAGAAGCAGAACATGCGCACTTAAGCGCTCTGCCACCTGGCCGGCCCCTCATTTGTTTTGATTAATGCCTGTTACTTGTTGTTCGTCCTCTGAAAAATTAAAATACACATAAAGAAAGTGCTTCCTAAATATTGTGGAACACATTTTTTCAAAGATTCATTTTATACACAAAGAAAACTTCCATTACTCTTACAAAAAAATAACATGAAATATACTGAATGATTTGCTTGGAATCAGCCAATTAAATTATTGTCTAATGTTTACTTGTGAAAAAAATGATTAAGTATCAGTTCCATCATTATGCCACAACTAATTAAAAATGTCTTTCAAGAGCCTTTCAGAGTGAATTCTTAATTTAATAAATACACTTTTAAGAGACATTCATATAATAATGCTTGGAATGATTATAGCATGCCAAAAAAGTATTTCTGTAGTGGTTGCTTTAAGTATTTTTTGTTTGCTTTTCTGTTGTTGTTTGAGTGACCTGTTTATATTGTTAAACTTTCCTTCAAGGTAAATCTCGGAAGGTTCTGAATTCCGGAAGTGCTACATTTAGATGAGTCATAAAAGTTGCATTTTGTTCAAATCAACTTTGAAAACACAGTAAAGCTCTTAGAGAATAAGAATTTTGAATTTGAATGAGTGATGAAAGGGTGTGGTAGTCAGGTATAGTAAATAAGCATAAATGAAAAGAATAAATCTTTGTAGAAAAGGGGTTTTCTTTTTCTCATAGCCAAGTTAATTTTTGGAGAAATATATATGTGAATGATATCACTGCATTGTTCAGAATTTTCAAATTATCTTTTCAACTGAAATCATTTTGAATTTGAAGAGCAAATAAATTGATTCTAAGTTCAAATATATTTTAAGCCAACAACTTGAAAGCAAAAGCATTGTAGTCATTTTTTGTATAAAATAATATAATTGATTTTATTTACATGTAAAAAAACCTCTCAAATCTATTTATTAGCCATAGGGTAATATCTGAAAGAACAGCACAAGTAAAAGAAATCTGTATCAAGTAAGAAAACCTGATTCATATGTGAAGTTAGCAAACACTGATGAGAAAGAAAGCCAATGCGAGGGCCAGCTCCGTGGCACAGCAGTTAAGTGCGCACGTTCTGCTTCAAGGCCTGGGGTTCGCTGGTTCGGATCCCTGGTGTGGACATGGCACCACTTGGCAAGCCATGCTGTGCCAGGCGTCCCACATATAAAGTAGAGGAAGATGGGCACGGATGTTAGCTCAGGGCCAGTCTTTCTCAGCAAAAAGAGGAGGATTGGCAGTAGTTAGCTCAGGGCTAATCGTCCTCAAAAAAAAAGACAATGGAGATTAACTGACCTATGTGCTTCAAAACTTGCAACTTTTATTATCTCTTATGCTCTGATATATTTAAGAAAATATAATGAGGATAAATGCTTTGGGGGTGAAGTGAATTTGTTTTCAATGGCTTGACAAATCAAATAATCATAAAATGAGATTTCTAAGATTTAGGGTGAGAATTTCTCATAAGTGATAAATTGTTTTTATTCTAGCTCCTCAATTCTAGGCTCAAATTCTAAAAGAAAAAAAAACATGTAAGGGGAAAAATAAATGTTCATCTTACAGAAAATTTGAATATTGGGCTACACATTTAAAGCCCTCAGATAAACCAATAAACATATTTTTGTTGTTTGGTAAGACTCAAAGTTGTCAAAAACTAAGTACTTGCACCAATTTTTATTTTGCAACACAAATACGTTAGCAATTCCTTAAAAGAAGGAACACTATAATTAAATAGTCTTTATTCTAGCTATCATTAATTTTTACATATAATTCATTGGCAAAACTATCTCTTTATCTTGCACAAGCTGAAAGAAACACAAAAACCCTGGTAAATTAACACTTCTAAAATACTTTGTTTGGAAATATAATTTAAAATCCTTCCATTTAGCTTTAAGTGCTTGAAAAAGATTATCAAAGTCGGTTTTCATATATCAAAACAATAAAATAATCAAGCAAGCATTGCCATAAGCTTTGCCTTTAATATTTTTTTCACTTGTGTGGTCTGTCCGTATATCAATATTCAATTTATTAGTCAATAATTACTCTCTGAATTCTTCTTCTTTTTCACTTTTTCTTTTTTCAATAGCAGTACAGAAACAAATAGAAAAATGTAACATTTAAAAAAAAGTGTAATAATCTCACAAGGATAGTTATTTGGAGCCTTACTTTTGATAAAATGTTTATTCTCTTCAAAAACAGAAACAAATGAAAATATGAAGCATATAAGAAAATAAATAAGAACATAGAGAACAAATGACAAGTCCAGCAGTAAAAGGAGATATACTTGGAAGTTTTTACCCCACTGGAGAAAACTACTCAGCAAAATAACTCGTGAATCATGATGAGAATTAGCAACAACTTGCTCTTATCTGATGCATCACCGAAAACATTTTATTTTTATTTAGTCTACTTAAATAGGACATTTTTATTTGCAAAGCTGCACACATGCACAACCTGAACTAAAGTTTAAGAAAGATTATTCAAAATTTCTAATAATCCAAAATTATATTGGTGTTGCATCTAAATAAATCTTAGCACATTATTTTGGAATTTTGACTATAACCATAATTTTCAAATTAAATTGTCTTGGGTAAAAAAAGTTATCTTGCAAATGTAAGTAAGCTCTTTTAAAAGTTTTGCAAATTTAGTCTTTTATTTTAATCAGCAACCTTCAATTAAGAAGATTGAAGCACTGAAAAATATTTCCACATAACACGAATTAGATGTTTTTGACTACAATGAGAACAAAATTGGAATTAAATTTTAGTGATGTATAAAGTAATTTTATAATATTTACTTGAAATTTTCCAAGTGCCATGTCCGCACCAGGGATCCGAACTTGTGAACCCTGGGCCGCCGAGAAGCGGAACGTGCGAACTTAACCGCTGAGCCACCGGGTATATGTACTATACAGCATATTCCTTAAAATTCTGCTTTCCAATACTTCACATTAATTTAATAAAACTAATACCAAACTGTCAGTGTTGGAAGACTTTCTTTGGAATGAGTCACTACGGGTTTATTCATCTCTTTGATGGAAATATATCTCATTTAGATATAAATTTTGTTGAATTAGGCATTTGGTTGAACAAAAATATAACTGCAGTATCCTCTAGTCAGCAGCAGTAGAATTTATTGCCTGACAACAGCCCACAGAGTGTGATTAAGATATTAAGAAGAATGATAGGCAAGCCAGGCTGACCATCGCTGCTACCAGCTCATCTTCTAAGGACCAGTTGGCTCATTTCTCAGTCTGCATCCGTATGGAGTGGATTAAAAGGCTATAAAACACTGCCTTTTATACAATGTGCAGCTGACTGGTTCAGAAACAAAGTAAACACAAAGTAAGAAAAGTAGAGTGTTTGTCTTCATCAGGCAGGTCTTAGTAACGCTTCCCTTTGGCAATTTCTAGGTCTTTACTTTAAATTTAATAGTTAAGTGTACAAAGACATAATTTTGTGTATAGTGGGTAGCTCACAACAGCTTTCATTGCAGTACAGCATCCTTGGAGAATTTACAGAATCTTCTTCAGTCAACTGCAATTCTGATGTTCCACATGGTTACAACATTTTTATTTCATTAACACCTAATTTACAAGCACGAACCATTCTAAATGTATCAGAACAGATGTAGGAAATAATTATAATTTAGATTGAAATCTTCATCTCCTAGTCACATATTTTTAACTCATCTATCTTAAAAAAAAATTTAATAACTTATTGAAGAGGATTATAAAGAGAGAAAAAAGTTTTCCAATTTAAATGAAGAGATGCCACAGTTTGTTACTGATTTCGACCAGTTTACCTGTTTTTGCGCAGATGTGCAATACCTGCTGTATTGAGCTGCACGGTTTACAATAGGACACGTGCAACATTGATGAGACAATCTACACCTATTCAAACATGCTTTTGCATGGACTCTCCCTTCATAGCCCTTGGACATTTAGTTTCACGCTTTGAGAGCTCTTCAAATTTGTTTTTAATTTTCTAAAGAGAGATTATTTCACTTGATTGACTTGGCATTTAATTTGCTACATATAAAAACAAATACAAAAAGGAAATATTTGCCATTATGCAAATACTAAAGCAACTTAATGTTTGGTATCATTTACAAGGACTATCTTAATCACTTTTAAAAATCCAGTCAACATGGTCAAAAAACTAACACAAACCCACCCCCTACACAGCTAAATTGCTTGAATAAACAGAATAGCCAATTGTTCTGGACTGGAATAGAAGCAACCAACATGATCTGGATGTGCTCAGTTGACCCTTAGCCAATATCAATTTTCATTTCATGTAGTCAGCATGTCCCATCATTTGTTCCCAATTAGTTCTTACCCATCTAAATCTGCATGGGAGGAATGCATGTTTTGGCATAAAATACAATAAACATGTCTGCCTAAGACCATCTTCTCCCTCAGTTTCAATTCAACTCTCCATATTTTGAATTATGATATCTTATTTTTAACTCCACTTCCTAGTTACGTTCCTCACTTACTAGGTGCCCCCGATGGGTAATGTAAAGCTGTTCAAACCCTTCTTTGCATGCTAGCCTTCCTATTATTGTCTGCATGGACTTTGTTAGGAATATCTTTATGAAATATCTAATATTAAGCAAGTAAATCACATAATTTGCACTATTTTGCATTAAAAAATCAATCCTTGATTTTTTTTTGGCATTAGACTGTACTCATTAAGTGTCTGAAGATGGAGCAGATGAAGAAGAAACCCAACTGAGTGAACATAAGTGAAAATTATGCAAAATCTTAGTAATTTATGATTTAAGGTGACACCAAAGAAAGCTTTGGAGAAGGGATATATCTAATAGTCTTTCAAAAGTTTCTCTCAAGGCGACTGGGTTTTTTCATCATAATTTACATTTTGATAAGGTCAATTTTCTCAGAAGAAGCCCTTCGTTGTGTTTTGTGGAGGTAGCTCTGAACAAATGGAAACACAAAAAAATGAAAGTGTTCCTACCTTAAGGCAAATTACTGCAGGTCTTACGCCCAGACATCATATGTCTGCAACATAAAAAAAAAGACATTCGATATTTATTTACATTATGTAAAAAGCAGTATTCTTCAAGTAAGCAAAAACTGAGACACTGCACTGTCTTCTCAGCAGAGATCTGTTGCTAGTGGAAAAAACAGAAAGAAGTTTCATCACAGAGTTGTTCTGTTTGATTAAAAATAAAATGAATAAAAGAATGATAAGTTGATGATAATGATTAGGGTAGTCATGAGATGGAAACATCTAGACATGCAACATAAACTAATCTGAGCCTCTAAGATGAGTTTCAGATATGTGGTACAGGATAATCTATAGCACAAAGTAATTTTTCTTACCATCAAGATTAGCTTGACTTTCCATATATCCATATCATATAATAATATTCACCTTTGCTTCCTTATTTTAAAACATAACTTTTAGAAATAATTTATAACGCTAATCTTGGAAAATGTAAGATATTCTATAGCATTCAGCCATTAAGTTTCAATTGATTCTTATATAGCAACAAAATAATGTAATGCGACATAGACCTTTGTGGTTTACAAAGCATGTTCATACATTTTGTGATTTTATTTTTATAAAAACACAGTGAGAAGTACAGGCACCTAGAAAAACATTTTGCTGAAAAAGGATAGCAAGCCCTGAGAGGAAACAGATGTAGTAAGCCCTAAGATTGCCTCAGCTGGAGAAAGTTACCAGGCTGTGGTGCAGGGAGAGGACATTCAGTCAGATCCTGGTGGTCTTGCTAAGTTGAGGAGACAGAGCTGGAAGTTTAGGCGAACAAGGGTGGCTAGAGTTTGCAGGGCAGAGTACTACAGAGGAGAGAGATACACAGAGACAGAATTCCAGATATCTTCAGAGTGTTCCCTTTGAGTATTCAGTTGAATACTGATCAATGCATGCCTGTGAAGAAATTGTGCACCACCAGGAAAAGAAACACCTGAAAGTTAAGAAGGAACGGTGCCAGATGTTCATGCAAGACTAAGAGGAGTGCCTATTTCCATTATCCAGAGTGGAAAGTTTCATAATTCAAGGAATGTTGATTAGAATACAAAGAAAGATCTTGCCTCAGTAGGAAAAAAAATTAATCCTAGAGCAGAGGTAGTTCTTGTCCCATCTAACAAAGATCAAAAGCAAGACACAAAAGGATCAAGCTTTTTCCAATAAAATTAACCATGTCTTGAACAAAGCTCAAGAATATTTCTAGGAATTTATGTAGGACATAAAAATATATAGCAACCAATATGCTTGTCAATATATTGACTACGTATGAAAGAGCAAAGGTTCTCACAAATAATTCCATTTAATCATTAACAAAGACAAAAAGTGACTCCCACTCATATTCTGCAATTAGCCAATATCTAATTGATTTGTGAAATATCAAGACGCTAAGAAATCCTTTCTTTCAAAGACAATATTCAGACAGTTACCACACTGTTCGAAAAGAATGTATAATGTACTTTCCTAGTGTTAGTATTTTTTCCTTTTTAAATTTTGTTTGCCTGGTGTAAATAATGCAAAGAGGTTACCACAAACGAGTGCATGATTTTATTTTTTTAAGCATTTATTCAAGAACATATTACTTTTTATAAAATATTAGAAACTTTCCTCCCTGCATCAAAGTGTGGTACAAGATGCTGGCACTGCAAAATAAAGTAGGGAGGAAGAGTTGGTAGAAAAGAAAAGCATTTAAGGACTTAAAATGTAGAAAGACTTGTTGTAGGCATCATAAATATAACATTTACATAATTCCTACAGTAATTTTCCCTTCTGAACCAGCGTTCAGAGGACTCACTATAAATTACTTTTAGTGTTGGTCCTGTGATTAATACTACACATTAGTAATAATTATTGCCTCATTCTATGTAGTCCAAGCACTCTGTTGTTTGTACTAGATCAAATAACTGTATTTCTATTGTGCAATTCAGAGTATAACATACTTGTAAAAAAACAAAATCCATGAGTCAAAAAAGTAAACACAAAGGACAGTAGGGAATATTTTGAATTGAAGGAAAAATAAAACTACAATACATAAAAATGTGTGGGATGCAGCCAAAACATCTCTTAGAAGAACATGCATAGCATTAAATGCTTATACCAGAAAATAACAGAAGTTTCAAATCAATTCCCTCTGCTTCCACCTTATGAAATTTAGAAAAATAATAGGCAACTAATACCAAAGCAAATAGCCAAGAGGAAACAATAAAGTGCAGAAATTAACAAAACCAGAAAAATCATTCAGGAAAGTCAGTGAAACCAAAAGCTATTCTTTTTTCTTAAGATTTTATTTTTTAGAGCAATTTTAGGCTTACAACAAAATTTAGAGGAAGATACAGAGATATCCCATATAACTCCTGCCCTTACACATGCACAGTGTCCCCTGTAATCAACATCACTCAACAGAATGGTGCTTTTTGCTTTTTTACCAAGGATGAACTACATCAACACATCATTATCATCCAAAGTCCATAGTTTACCTTGGGGTTCACTCTTGGTATTGTACATTGCATGGGCCTGGACAAACGCAAAATGACATATATCTATCATTATAATATCATACAGAGTAAATTTCCTGCCCTATAAATCCTCTGTGATCCACTGATTCATCCATTTCTCCCCACTAACTGTCGGCAACCACAGATCTTGCCTTATCCAGAATGCCACATAGTTGGAATCATACAGTATGTAGCCTTTTCAGATTGACTTCTTTCACTGAGTAATATGCATTTACGTTTCCTTCACAACTTGATACCTCATTTCGTTTTAGCACTGAATAATATTCCATTATCTGGATGTACCACAGTATACTTATCCATTCACTGACTGAAGGACATTTTGGTTGCTTCCAAGTTTTCGTAATTATGAATAAAGCTGCTATAAACATATGCATGCAGTTTTCTGAGTGGACATAAGTTTTCAGATCCTTTGGGTAAGTACCAAGGAGGACAACTGCTGGATCGTATGGTAAGAGTACGTTTAATTTCATAAAAAATGGCCAAACTGTCTTCCAGAGTGTACCATTTTGCATTCCCACCAGTATTCCTATTGCTCCACCTCCTTGCTAACATTTGGTATTGTCAGTGTTGCAGATTTCGGCCATTCTAATAGGTGTGTAGTGGTATCTCATTGTTTTAATTTACATATCCCTGATGACAAATGATGTGCAGCATCTTTTCATATGCTTATTTTATACCTGTATGTCTTCTTTGGTGAGGTGTCTGTTAAAGTCTTTAGCCCATTTTTCAAATGGGCTATTTGTTCTCATACTGTTGAGTTTTAAGAATTCTTCCTAATTTGGGGTAACAGTCTCACATCAGATATGTCTTTTGGAAATATTTCTCCCAGTTTGTGGCTTGTCTTCTAATTGTCTTGATATTGTCTTCCAGAGAGCAGAAGTTTTTAATTTTACTGAAGTCCAGCTTATCGATTATATTTTTCATGGATGATGGCTTGATGTTATATCTAAAAAGGCACCACCACATCAAGGTCATCAAAATTTTCTCCCATGTTGTTTCACAGGATTTTATAGTTTTGCATTTTACGTTTGGGTCTATGATCCATCTGAGTAATTTTTGTGACATGTGTAAGGACTGGGCCTAGATTCATTCTTTTTATGTGGACATCCACTTGTTCCAGCACTATTTGTTGAAAAAGCTATCTTTGCTCTATTGTATTGCCTTTGCTCCTTCGTCAAAGATAAGTTGACTATATTTATGTGGGTCTATTTCTGGGCTTTCTATTCTGTTCCATTGTTCAATTTATCTATTCTTTTGCCAGTAACGCACTGTCTTGATTACTCTGTGACTATGATGAATCAAGAAAAACAAAACCAAACCAAACAAAAAACTCCATAATATTGTCTGAATTCAGGTAAAAACTAGAATGTTGTTCAAATAACAAGTGACCTAACATCCCCCAATCTTTGCTAATATTAGTGATTGCTGCTTCTGTTCGAACTACAGCTTTAGAATTTCTTCATATCTCCTGCTTTTTAAACAAGAATTATTAGGATACCTAATCACAGAATTATCTCCATCTCCTTGAATCCTTCCCCAAATCACCTAACGCAAGCTCAAATCCTAACATAAAACTCTTCTAACCCCTCTTAATAGACGTCCAGCAGCCTAGTGTGTGCAATGTCCCTCTTTGCAATAAGTCAATAAGTGCAACTTTGACCTCAGATATGCCCTTTGTTGTCTTTGACTTGGGAGCGTTGGCATCTCTCATATGTGGCCCCTCTTTTAGAATCCATCTGTCACCTCCTTACATTTAAGATCTGTTTTCACTCACACATAAACTATTTTGGCAATCTAATTGGGGTTTCTGCCCCTCCCTTTCCTATCTCCAGACCACACTAGAGATTGCTGAATATTTATTAGTAGAAAAAATTCTCTTCCAAAAAAAATACTATTTATCAGACATCTAATTGTACATGTCCATTTTAATACTTAGTGAGTGAAAGACTGTCAGTAGCTGTTCTCTCAAGAGGCAAGATACATCCTTTGTGCTGGTGAACCAATTGTATGCTGTGATATATCTGGGTGTTCAGAGATAAAGTGCCAAATGCATACCTATAAATGGAAAAGCAATTTTCTCCTATGTTTCATATAATAGTGTGTCAAAATTCTCTAATTCTTTTGTTTTGTCTTAAATAAAGAAAGGTTAGGTTGTGAGTAAAATTCTGTTTTGATAGCTTGAATCTCTGGAATAACCCCCAAAGGAATTAGCAGGAAGCAAATCTAGTCAAAGCAGTGTTTAGAAAATAGAAGTTTGTACCTTGTCATTATATTTCACATTTTCAACTAGACCTGCAATGAGACACTAGCTTCCTTTTTTTTTTTTATTCAATAGACACTTTTCATTTGTGCTTTTTAAAAAGTATTTTTAAAATTGTATTTTACATAACATGACACATAAATTGCACACTGTGGAAAGAATTGTCTGCCTCCCTGAATGAAACCATTTTAATCTCAAGAGTTTTATTATCTGTTAAAATCTATTTAAATATAGGCATTCAATTTTACATTACTTGACATTTATGGGGAAGCTATTTTACAGCAGCAGGTTTCTGAAGAGACAAGATCACAACAAATATTCATGATTACCTGACATGCTGGATTGAAAAATATGGGGAAAGAATGATCTAAATATTCTGGGAAGTTCACATATATGAATATATCTAATATAATTCTGAATCAGAGGTCTTCTAATATGTTATATGTGTTTGACAACTACCATTATGACATATATAATAATAGTCTACCTATTTTTATTTACCATATTACAATATTAATTGAAGCTATTCTGTTTAGAATATTAGCTAAACTATTTAGTATTAAAATTGGAGAATAGAGATATGCATTTGTCACGTGCAATACTCAGTTAGTGTTTAAGGCTGATTTTTTTAAAAAGGAAAACAACAACTTTGCTAGTTGAACTGGCTAGAAAGACAATAAATTCCACTATAATTATGCATCGTGATCTATCCGTGGGCTAGGAGGTATCTCAGCTTTTATTTCAATGATACGAAAACACAAATCATGGGCACCGTTTTAGATATGGGAGGAGACGACATTTAAAAAATTTTTTCTAACACTTGCTCAAGTTGCCTGCTTGAATTAGAGTGGAAAGAAACTGGGAGAATGAGCTTCTACAACTAGGGTTTTCTGTAGCTGGCCCCATGAGTCTGATGCATGACAATTCAAACTGGGATTTTTATAAACAAGAAAAGAAACAAATCGCCAGATTTTAAATTACACTGAAGAATCTGCATGAAACTTCTATCCATCAAACGGCCACTGAAAAATGAGGTAATTACCTAAAATAATTTGCATGTTAAGAGCTAATACAATATTACAAAGCAAAGTCCAGTTGTGAAAGCAATGCATAATTTCCTGATTAATGTCTCATGCACAATTTTCCTCCATGCTCTGTCACAGCCTAAATAACAACATGGCCAATCAATCAAATAAAAAAAAGGATAACTCAGATAAGAAATGAGTTCGACTCTAATAAATCATGACTTGAACTCAGTGAATTTTAGAATTATGACAGCTAATCACAGTATATTGTGTTCTTAAGGCAATAATGTTTAGATTTTAATTGGTATAATTATAGATTTTTAGAGATTCAAGATTAGTGTGTGAAGGCAAAAAAAAAAACCCTACATTTTTTAGTTTGTAAAATGTCATCTATTAAGTTATTGAAGAAAACTTCACATTAAAATACCAAGTCTGTAACTCACGGCTCTGCCAAAAGTTATGATAAGAGCGATATTTAGTCAGGAAGACTGAGAATGTCAGTGGAGTAATACGGCCAAATTTCCTACATAAAGATTATGAGACATTTCCCTCCTTGGCGCAAAGTGGGAACGTTTCTTCTAAAAGTAGAAGTAATCTCCTCCATCAGCCCAGGGCAGGTGTGGCCTCAACAAAGGAGAAGTAGGGGAGGCAAAGGTGCTCTAATAGCTACAAGGGCCCTAAGGGAGCTTGGATCAATCACTTACATTCCAAATAGCCTTTCTCTTCTACTGTTCTGTTCACGTGTAGATGGAGACACTCTTTAAAATGTAAGACTATTTATGGAACTTATTAAGAGGCAGAATTTTTCTCTCCCTGTTGGTAGGAAAGGGAAGGGGGAGCCAACAGATGGAAGTTTTCTTAGAAGCCAAGGTGCTATTTGTTGCTGTTGGCGATGGGGAAGGGATGAAAGGCAGTCCAAGAAAATGAGTTTGTGATTATTTTGACCCAGCCAGAATACTGACTTTCCTGTTGCTTATCAGGAAAGCATTAATATTTAAAAGCAAGTGAAGAAAGCAAGTTTGGAGGTCTGACAGTCTGTTGTGTCCAGGTCCTACTACTTACTGACTATGACCTTAGGCAAGTTACTTAACCTCTAACAAGCCTTGTCTTTAACCTGAAAAGTGGAGATAGTAACCTAACACACACTACTGGGGAGATGCGATTATTGACTAGAACCAGTGCTAGTACTAGAATAGTGACTAGTTCCAATCACTTAGCCCAGTGACTGGTACTAGTAAGTGCTGAATATACAACACAGAATTTATTATCTGTGCTGTTATTAAATCACTTATTTAACTTCTTATAACCATTTCCTCATCTCTAAAATGGAGATAATAATATTACCCATCTGATATATTTGCTGTGAGAATTAGATGGATTAATACATCTAAATTTCTTATCACAGTGCCTGATGTATAATAAAACCTCAAAATATTGATAAATTAGTCATTAGTAGCCTGTAGCCACACGCAGCCAAATTCAAATTAATTAAAATCACAAAAAATTTAAAATGTCGTGAGTCATATTTCAAGTGCTCCATAGCCACATGTGCCTAGTGCCTCTCATATTGGACAACACAGATTAAAATATTTCTATCATCTCAGAAAATTCTGTTGGATAGTGATAATAGATACGTCCTTAAAGAAAGATTTGTAGGGACAAAAGACTGTTCATTCATATTGTTAGTCAATGAGTGGGGTGGAGAGGATAGGATGAAGAATGGACAGTTTGTAGAAGGTGATTGACTTGTACTTTACATAACTTCATATTGTTTCAAGTGCACTTTCTTTACATTTAAGCATGTACTATTTTAAGAATTTTTTTTTCAAATTATGAAATAACAATTATAAACACTTTAACTTTACATCAGATTGACTCTCGTTAACAAGGAAAGAATTATTCAAACTACCAGTTCAATGGCAATGTACCACGTAGAATTCACTTGAGGTAACTTAATTTTCAAAATCTATAATTATGCCTTTAAATGATATCTCAGTATAACAAAACTTGCCAGGGCTTTGGCAGTCTAAATTCTTGCGTGTGGATGACTAAGGCTTTTCAAAGTTTGTCAGGCTTGAAATACTCTCATAGCTCAAATACAACTGCCATGCAATTCTCAGTGACTATATAAGAACATGTTTATTTAATATTTATTCACAAATGCTATCAATAATGAAAAGCTATTATATCACCAATTTCTCAAGTCACCATGACTTCCCTAATTTCAAAAGCCTGTAGTCATTTTTTCACATTCTCATCTCTTTGACCCTGGATTTCTTGAGAATATTTGATACTATAGGAGAGCAAGAACTATTCCTCTCCCCTCTAGGTTCTTCTGGCTGGTCTAAGAATTAAACTGACATGACACAGAATAACAAGAGAAAATGTTAATATCATGTACACATGGGAGAAACCCAGGAAAACTGAGTCACTTGCCAAAGTGGCGGAACCCACTTAGCTCCTTCCTGGGACAAGCCTTCTATCTTAAATTCTTTCAGGCAGTTAAGGGAAAGGTCAAAGTCTCTTTCTGAGTTTTTTAATTCTTAAAAATAATCAAGCCAAAGAGATATATTTTGGGATGGCAAATTCTGATCCCCCACAATACTAATGAGTATTCTTTAATTTGGAAACACAATCCCTTGGTCCTACTACAAAAATCTCTCCCTGTTCTTCATCCTCCTATACTACGCTTCCTCAGGTGTATTTCTGGCTTTCTCTTCTTCTACTACTCCTCAAACAGTGTTTTGCCCTGTGTTTCATCATTGACTCTTTTCTTATGTCACTTTAAATGCTCTTTTGAGTGTTCCAGTCTGTTCTCATAGCTTCACATATCACCTATATACGGAGAGTGTCACATTCTATACCTCCAGAGAGAGTTTTTCATTTAAATCCTAGACTTCTATTTCGTTTTATTTTCTGCATGCCCCATTGACCCGCACACAGATTTTTGTAATACTGAACTAATCTTTTTTCTAGAGCTCCATTTATAAAACAAATGCACATGCATGCGCAAGCTTTTCCTTCTTTAGTTTACTTCTCACTAACAAAGACCTGATAATCTTCTAGATTTATCTATCTTATACCCTTTCCAATAGGTCACTAAGCCATGCTCATTCTGCTTCCTGTATATGTAGTACATATATATATATATACTCAGTCCTCTCTCCAGATGCCTACTTCCCCTGCTTGTATTTAGTCTCCCAGAAACACTCCTACTGCTTAGTAACTCATCTTACTTACCATCAGTTTAACGCCAAAAAGGCTACCAATACCCTTTTTCTTAAACACAAACTTCATTTGTATTACTTGAAATTCTTTAATAAGTCTCATCACTTACGGGGACTTTCAAAAATCCCCTAGTACACACGTGAGGCCCATTTTGTGGCTCCTCCTTATCTTCTTAGTTCAATTTCTGCACCTATTTCATATCCCTGAACCCTGGCTACGTCAAGGTAGCCGTTGTCCCCAAAATGTGATATGCCCTCTCATGCCTCCAAAATCCACTGTATATGCTCTTTGCTCTACCTGGAATCATTTCAGTCTTTCTTATTTCTTGAAAAACTCATAATAGTTTAAGACTTCAAAAGCAACATCTCATTTTTTGGTGTATTTTTCTCATACTTTCTTTCACTCTCCTCTTCTACGCAGAACTCAGGTTCTGAATCTCACCTACAGCACTTTGTAAAGTCAAATTGTTGGTCTGTTTGGGTAGACCATGAGATCTCTAAAGGTTTCATTATTAGGAATGTCTATAATGGGTAGATGCCAACATGTCATTCATAGCAGACCATCAATTATATTTATTTAAATTGTTCATTAAGTAAGGTATGGTTCTAAAATATTATGAATAAAAATAGTGAGGATGGCCAAAAACTACTGAAAATAAAAAGACAATATTCAGAAATACAGTTAAAAATACCAGAAGCATTATCACTTCCTCCTCTGTGAAATACTTTCTTCACTTGGCTTTGAGTACCCACTAATGTCGTGGATTTCTTCTTGACTTACTGGCTTTTCGTTCTCAGTCTGCTTTATGGATTCCTCCCTATATTTGGACCTTTCGGTGCTGGAATAGCCCAAGACTAAGATTTGCCTTTGCATCTCTTACCTTTATTTGAACACCCCAAGAGATCTCATGCAATACCATTGCTTTCAATATCATCGCTATGCTAAAGACTCTTAGCCTGGCTACCTATGTTGCACTCCAGGCTTTATATTCAGCTGCCTACTCAATGTTATACTGTCAAACTTCACATGGTAAAAATTGAGGCCATCATTTTCCCCAGCAAAATGTGCTCTACAACCTAGAAAATTGCAATTCTCTCCTTGCAATTGATTAAAGCCTCAAACTTTCAAGAAAGTCTTGATTCTTTCATGAAATCTTGGTAAATATATCTTCAGAAAATATGAGGAATCTGACCCTGCCCCATGGCCTCCACTGCTATAATCTTGTCCAAGTCAAAATCCTCTCTCACCTTAGTCAGAGTAAAAGCATGTGAAGTGGTCTCCCTGTTTCTGCTCCTCCACTCCCTGCCCCTTCAATCTAGTCCCAATACAGCAGTCAAAATAATTCTGATAAAAAATAAGTCAGATCATGTTGTTCTTCTGCCCATAACCCTCCAGTGGCTTGTCAATGCATCTAGAGTAAAAACTTATATCCTTACATTGGCCTATAAAATCCTTAAAGATCCCTGTTACATATTTGAACTTGTCTTCTACTTTTCCTCACCCATTTATTTGTAGCTTTATGGCCTCCTTGCTATTTTTTGAATGGATCAGGGAGGCACCTAGTTCTAGGCATCTGTACTTTCTCTTCCCTGTATTTAGGAAACTCATCTCTCAGATAGCCATATGACTCACTCTACCTCTCTCGCCTTCCACAGTGTTCACTACGCTATGTAAAATTGAAAATCACTACCACACTTCCTAGCCCCCTTTGAAACTTTTTCTTTACTGTAATTATCATGTAACATATCATATATTTAGTTAGTAATTTTTTATTTCTTTGTGTTCTCTTAATACTTGTAGAAAGGTAAATCTATAGGATAGCAATTTTTGTTAGTATCTCCTTAGTGCCTAGAAGGGTACCTGACATGCAGTCATCGATAAATATTTTGCTAAGTCAGTGAATGACTATAATTAGTCACTGATTTGAGAGATGAAATTAATGAATAAGGTGAAGAATTGGAAAACATATCAGGCTGGAATACAGCAAAAATAATAAGTACATATCTAAAAAAGAAATAAGTACATTTCTAAGTCAAATAAAATAGGTAAGGAAATATTTCCCAGTGGGTGGTCCAATAAAGCTTGTGGACTATTGAAAAATAACCATTCCTATTTCTAATAAAGTGAATAACATTGCTGAAAGATAATTAAATGGCTTCCCTTATATTTGACCTCTCCGACTCTTTGAAATATTACTGCATAGAGCGGAACATAGCAGATAGTATCTCCATAAATTATTTGACCATAGAAACTACTTCTGATCTCTATGTGAAACTAGGGTTTTATGGAATGACTTTTGGGAATTGATGGGGAGAAAGGGATATTGTATATTAGCTATACTTCTGTCTCAGTATGGTAAGATGAAAAGTTCTGTGATAGGTAAGACTGGAAAACTAGAAAGCTGGTAACATGGTCATTAATGTCGAGCAATAATTTGTATTTTGCTATTATCATATAGTCATGAAAAGTCAAGAGTTCTGTGAATGATGATCAGTAGTACATAATAAGATGCAATCCTATCGCATGAAAAAAATAAGACTTCTGAGGTTTAGTAAGAATATACAGTAGAAGTCTTTTTCATTGCCTTTGCTTACATCAAGAAGAATATTGGCCTTCTTTAATTCTACAGAAATACAATTTATCACATCTATTAGACTTGTACTTCCATAACTTTTTCATCCTAGAAGTCATAAGAAGTTCTATAAAAGCTGATCCTACCAAAATTATGGAAAGACTGTAGGATGGCATAACAGTAAGAGCTAAGGATTTGGAAACAGAATACTTCTCTACATGTTCAGATGGACATAATCAGTAATGGATTATCATCCACATATCCAACTCCACTGGACAAGAGTTGAGGTTTAACAATACAGCTTTATAGTTCTACATCAGGAATCAGTGTCAAAGATATAATTAATGCACAACCCTCTGATATCTAATAATTTGGTTCATTATCATCTTTAGTTGATTTATTTGTCTAATATCACTTGCAGCTAGGATCATGCCAGGCATGAAAACTCACATTTAAATAAGTTTATAAAAAGACAAGTAAAAATTATGCTGGTTATATGAATTGCAAATTAGAATATCTCTATGTCAGAAAGGTCACAGTTATGATTATATTGTTTTCTCTTTGTCCTAAAAGTTTAAATTTTAATAAAGATTAAATGGCATCTCTCTATAATCTAGAAAAATGATGACAAACTAAAGTTTCCATTTATGCATGCATATCTTTGTCTAATTGTTCACACTTCATCTTAGCACGATAGATTTACTAATTATCAAAATTTCTGAAAATTGATGTTCTGTTCTATATAAAGTAGAAAGGAAACAAAAATTATTATGTGCTAACTTCATAGAGCAATGAAATAATGGTATGGAAAAAATAACTTTTATTTTTCTCTTTGAAATAGTCTTCAAAATCTATATAATTGTTTAAAAAGGGAATCTACACTTTGCATTTTTGCTAAGTAATATAGCCTGGTTAACAATAGTTATTTGACATATTTATTATTCTATTGTCATAGAATTCCTGGAAATATTTTCTGCTTAAGAAATTCCTAATAACGTACTTGAAATCAGTATGATTTCAACAATTTAAGTCAATAATTTGTTTCCATGTGAATATTTGAGAAAACATTTTGTTTCTTCTCAGTGCACAAAATCCCTAATTTTCTGAGCTCCACTTGAACTTATGTAATGTTTATGAGCACGGATAGATAATAAGAGAATGACGTCCAAAATTAATGACCCTAAGTTACCCTTTGCACCATAAACATACTATTATGAGTATTGTGTGTTCACTTTAATTTTCAAAACAGTCTGATAATGATAAAAAAAAATAGTAGAAGGACAAACGCTTCTATAGTGATTGCTTTATGCAGTTGTAAGCACTTTCTGCATATTGTCTTATTTATCCCTCAGAATAACATTATGATAAGGGTACATTATTATCTGTGTTTGACAAAGAAGAAAATTCATGTAGCGAGTTTCAGGAATTTTCTCAAGGTCACACAGCTGGGAAGTGGAGGTTCCAGGATTTGAATCCAAGAAATTCAGCTCTTGAATCCATGATCTCAAACAAGAGATTACGTCACCTCCCTGTTGGCTGAGTTGGCTAGTTCCTTTCAAATCTGTCTTGCAAATAAGAAATCTAAGAGTCAGAGCTATTAAGTTTCAAGTCAGGATTTGAACTGAAGTTCTTTGAGTAAAATCCTACAATATTGTCTTACAGCATTGATGGGCACCAATTTTCTGTTCTCGTGGGTGAGCTATTTTTGTTATCTTTTATTATCTTTGATTATGAGAAGCTGTGAGTTATAGAATATGCGTCAGGTAGACATTGAATAAGACATATGTACTCCACATCAATGAAATTGGTATAGGTTTCCTTGCTTAGTTTCTTTTCATGGGGGTTGTGAAGGGAACTAATAGTTATTTAAAACTTACTATATATTGAATCTGTACTAATATTGTAAGACATAAATCAGTTTAATTCTTAAAACCACCCCATGAGGCAATAGTATTATCACTGTTTTGCTGATGAGGAAAAGGAGACTCTGCAACACGAGAAATTCAATGTCAGAAGAAGGATTGTAATTTGGCCTATTTGATATTAAAGAAATTCTTACACACCAAATTCAAATACTGCTCCAGGAAAGCACACTGGGGTTTCAAGCATATTGTCACATGCAAATATTTGCTGAGGCACTGAGAACTGCACAGAGTTGGGCGAATTTGATATTACAAATCACCACAAGCATTTCTATACCATAAAAATTGATATCTTTTTTAAATGCATTGGATTAAAATGGTAATTCACTGTATTATATTACTGATCTTGGAGATGGAAAGATGCAACGTGATTCTCCTGCTATCACATAGTGACAGAATATGAGCACAAGCTTATAATTTCTTAATTCATTATTAGCTCCTATTTGACTTAGGGTAGGGAAAAGGCGTGAATATTTCAGAAATAAATTCATTATCAATATTACCATTGATGCAAAGTCCTGGTAGACGAGAACATTACGAAATTGCTCAATGAACAGCGTGGACTCATTTGGTTATATGCAATATTTTGTGTATTGTATTTCAAGTTACTTAAACAATGGATATATTTTGCTTACAAATTTAAAAACAAAGTTAGAAATCAATATTTAATTTTTCTTTCTAAATAATCCAAACACACCTTACTTTTTAAAATTTAAAGTGAATAATTACCTAGAAAAAACGATTAAGTAAAAATAGAAAAGTAAGTTTGTTTTTTTTTTAAAGATTTTATTTTTTCCTTTTTCTCCCCAAAGCCGCCCAGTACATAGTTGTATATTCTTCGCTGTGGGTCCTTCTAGCTGTGGCACGTGGGACGCCGCCGCAGCGTAGCCCAATGAGCAGTGCCACATCTGCGCCCAGGATCCGAACCTACGAAACACTGGGCCTCCTGCAGCGGCGTGCTCAAACCTAACCATTCGGCCACGGGGCCAGCCCTGAAAAGTAAGTTTTAAGAAGCAGTATTACTGTCATTTCCCCCAGCTCTCGTTTCTCATGTTTAATCACTAGCATATATTATTTCAGAACATTTTTATGTAGTGCATATTATTACATAGTTCTATAAAATACATTTCTATATACATATGTATTATATGCATTTTCTTTCAAAAGAGGATCATACTATATATTGTTTTATAATTTTTTTGTTTCCCCAAAATATCTATCATGGACATATATGGATTATCCTCATTCATCTTAATAGCCCTAGAGTCTTCCATACACTTCATTGTTTCACTCTAAAAAATAAGGCTGCAATAAATATACTTATGTATATGCCTGATTGTAAGATTATTTCTAGAGTTTTATGCAGTTTAAAAAGATATTCTCATTTCTTTCACCACACCTTCCCCTCCCACCCCATCCCCCCCAAAAATCAAAATTTATTTTTAAAAAAATGTGGAGCTCTGTACCGGAAATGTTCACGTCTTCAGAATTATAACCTTTACAAGTCTGGTGAATCATTCTCCATCACAATTTCTTTATCAGCAAAATAGGGATAATAATAGGATTTGGGTTGTCGAGAAGATTACATTAATGGAACAATTCCTTTCACTTAATAAGTGCTCAATAAATGTCACCTCCAAACTGAAATGATCTTTAACAATCTAGCATATGAGTATGAAGTAAAGTGGCAAACTTTTCTTTTTTTAATTTTTTTTTTTTTTTGAGGAAGTTTAGCCCTGAGCTGACATCTGCTGCCAATCCTGCTCTTTTTGCTGAGGAAGACTGGCCCAGAGCTAACATCCGTGTCCATCTTCCTCTACTTTATATGTGGGGCGCCTGCCACAGCATGGCTTGCCAAGCGGTGCCATGTCCGCATCGGGGATCCGAACCAGCGAACCCCGGGCTGCCAAAGCGGAACGTGCGCAACTTAACTACTGCACCACCGGGGCGGCCCCCAAACTTTCCTTTTTTTAACCAAGAAAATGGCAAAAAAAGTACAAATTTTTTTCCCCTGATTTGAAATGCCAATTTCATAATATACAAAATTTATAAAATTATCTTGTCTGCTTCTGAACCATGTGTTTCTGTTTCATTGACTTGTGCATTCCTGTACCACAACTGTACTAAAAAACAGGGCCTTTTAAGGAGACATCATAATAGATAATAAACAGATAAACATATTAACAAACAAAATTACTTCAGATATTGATAAGGTCTGTAAAGATGACAGAAAATCTTAGTGTAATGGGGTGGTGGCCAGGGTGGCCTCTCTGAGCAAGAGCATCTGATTAGTGCCCTGAACAATACAAAGGAGCAAATCAAGTGAAATCGCAGGAAGGGCACAGCAGGAGAGGGTAGAACCGTGCAAAGCCTTGAAGCCAGAATGAGTTTGCCCAATCGGAGGAAGAGCAGGGCTGGGGCGATGGGAGTGCTCTAAGCCATAGGGACACGACAGGAGAACGGAGTAGAGAGGTAGACTGGGGCCAGATCATTACAGTGCGCTGAATCAAATGCCTGGGCACAGGAGAGCAAATGTAAAAGTAAAAAGTTTAATCCAAATTCCATCTCCACATTTTTACTGATATAGAGAGGACATGCTTCTCAAAATGCTTCCATGAGGCCACCCAACGCCCAGCTACACCTTGCATTCACCCAACTAATGTTCAGTGATTTTCGGTCCTTGTCAAACGTGAGACTCTTTTATGAAGTTTTTTTAAAAAAATAAATGTTCCTGGCCCTCTTTCATGAGGAGTGGAAGCCTAGATTTGTATAAATATATGTATTTTTCAATCGGGAGCAATCTGATGAGTAACAGAAGTAGAAAACCACTGTTTTCTATTCAATTGGTCTAACTGATCATTGTTCATAGAAAAGAGAAATTATCAGGAAGAAATATGTTATCATTATGTTGATTTCTTTCTCACTTTAGTTGTGTTTTTATCATGGAGATTATCAATTGCAATGTGTGTTGATGCGACTTTCAATCACATTTTGCCACCCGGATGTTATTGAAGATTTCTACATTCTCTTTCAAACATGAATCCCATCACTAATGAAAAGATTAGTTTGCGGCAAATGAATACGTTTTACTGGTAAAATATCTGAAAGTTATTTTCCTGATACTACAGGGGCTATAAATTATCTCGTCGTAACTTAATAGATATTACATTAGGGTTGAAATATTATTAAGGTTGTCCTGACTGATAATTCTATCACAAATAAAATAATCTTTTAAAGTATAGTAATAAATCAGCTTAATTCCTATGTTATATACTCAATAGTTGCAAAATATGACAAGAAATTAAAAAGCCCAAAGACTTATCTTAATGTTTAATGTGAATAAAAACATACAATAGAAAGAAAATGATACTCAGCAATCTTCCAGCTGAGCCTGAGAATTCCAATGCCAAATTGCTTTAAAGAATAAACTCTGATAGAATGGCATAGATGCTACTACATTATACATATGAGTCTTGTGTATATTGAAAGAAGGAATTACATTAAATATGGAATTTTTGCACACATGAAAGAAGAGCTCTTTTCTGAAAAGGAGATGAATCCATCAGAGTTCCTCAAAATCAAAATAAAAGGAAATGTCCTTTCTAAAACAAGACTGCATGTTAATATTGCACCATTCAAGAAATATACTTATAGTTACATTTAGAGGTTATGTATAAAATTTTCCTTAATTACCATAGTAGTTTTCTCTTTAAATATCTTTTCAGAGACCATTATCCATATTGTAATGTTCAGGAAGAAATGATAGATTCATAAATGTGTTGGAGGTGTCATATTCAAACTACAAGCCCTAGAGTAGTGATTCTCAAAGGGAAAAAAAATGTTTCAAGGCAAAGGACAAAGTGGGGCATATCAGAATGTAAAATACTGTAACTGCTTTCAATTTTTTTTATGTTTGTATTTATGCTACTAAGATAAATTGGAAGTTCAAATACTATATAACCTATTTTAAAGAATATAAAAGCAGGTATATGTTTTAAAAACATGTAAAATATTGCCTTAGAATTTCAAATGACATTATTACATGCCAGAGTATGATATGTGACCCTGTGCTAAAAGGAGGGGATGTGAGATCCCTTCCTTCATTAAGGAGAGGAAGCCATACAGGAAACAGTAAGGAGAAAGATTATATAACTTTTCAAACACCAACCCTCCTTAGAAATTTGTGGTGGCATTCCAACATATATATGGGAGAAATTATAATTTCCACTCAGAAAAAATGCATCAAATATGCTTTCCTCTAATTTTCAAATTATGGCTGCTAATTCAGTTATCATTTTAGGGGGAGGGGAAAATCATTTAAAGTTGATGATCACAAATGCTATACCAGTATAATTTTGTAAGAATTTGGAGAAATCTATACTTCAGATATAGTCAATTAATGCAGCAACTAAAGGATAAAATTTTAAATCTATATTTCACAAGGTAAAACTGATCTAATTAGGTTTAGATTTGTACTTTAAAGTGTGAGAAGGTGCTAATTATTCCAAGGTAATATACATTTAATGCCAGGAATTTATGACATGCCAAGCACCTACATTTTTGCACATTATTTTGAGGAAGAAATGGGAGAAAGAAACCTACACATAAGGAATACAAACCATGAGCCAACACCATGCTCAGCACTTTATGTACAGCATTTTTCTTCATTTTCAAAACATACCTCATATTACATATTATTATTAAGCTGAAAGAGGTTAGTTGAGCTAATCAATATCATATAGCTTGTTAAGGGCCATTGCTGGGATATTAAGACTTTTCAGCCTGACTTCCACACCTTCTGCATTTCACTCAGACACTATGATCTCTATGCTGAACCTGTATCATTCCACCATAATTAGAAATTAGTTGAATAGATCTTAAGTATCATTTCTAAATAAGGTCTCAATTTTATACTATCTTCCTTGAAAGATAAGGGGAACAGATGACACAGTTAGGAACAAACACACTAGAATCTCCTGATTTTCAGCAACAACAGTAGCAAAACTAGTTAGCATACATGTATCAATTCCCCATGCTGCGTGATATATTTACACTTTCAACTTATTCTCATTACTTCACAGCAGAACGTGATTATGTAAGAAAACCAATCTACTTCTACTAGAAGAATATTTCAGTGATGAATGGTGTCAAAGACTCTCTGTGCGTGTGTGGGCGTGTGCACATGTGTACACATATACATATATAATCTGTCTTGGAAACTGAGTTGTTGGCTGTGAATACCTCTTTCAAAAATTACTGTCTCTACTGGAGTTGTCTAGGACAGAACACATGTTCAAGAGCACGTATTGGACTGCTGACTGAACTGTTATTGGGAGAAGCACTCCTGCCTGGACTAGCCAATGAGAGGCAGGAAGAGTGTGAATCACATTTTAAAGATGAACTGTGTTTGGAAACTTTCCTATATTTGGCATATGCCCCTAATAGGATACAACTGATGGGGAATATAAGTGTGATAAAAGATGTTCTAGGATAGGAAAGGTGTTCTAGGAGAGGCGGCTACTGCTTTTTTATTCTGTTATGGCTTTCTATGAGAGATCTCCAACATGCATCTGAATACAATCTTAAAACTATCTTATAACAGAGTAGGTTAAAAGGTTCAAAGTCTTGAGAAAATCATTTAACTAGGAAATGATTTAAAACATTAAAAATGTTCTGCAATGCCACTTGAATATGAAATTTCAAAGGTCAAAATAATCATGTTATTTTTGAAATGCAAAAGAACATTAACCTGGACATTAAAACTTAATAAACTATTCATAACCCATGATATTAAAAATTATATATATATTCCTGGAGTCCTAAAGAGATATTCTAAAGCTCCAAATGTGATGAATATATGTGGATGTGCCTTTGAGATTATATTGGAAAGCCATAAAAGAAGCAAAAAAAAATTAGACTAATATTCCCTCAGATATGGACTTATAAAGCAAGGATTAATCAAGTATTAAATGTGTGGTATTTTCTCAATCAATCATTCTCAGTTTCCCTGCAATCTCTTCAGATAGTCAATATATCCTCTTCCCAAGGGACAGATCCAAAAATCTTCACTCATCCATCACAATAGGCTAAACTACTCTAAGAATACAATTTCAAACATAAAGCAACCTATAGAATTTACATTTAACATTTCACATGTCACAACATTTTAGTTTTGACATAAATCACTTCAATTATATCCTATGTCTTAAGAACTTGGACTGCTTAGGCAAGTTTTTATTACTTAAATTTTATTTTTGAGTTCTCATTGATATAATTAAACAAAATGGGTAACAGTCATTTGATGGCACAATTGACAACTGCTAATTTGCTTTTAGACTTTGAGATCTTCTGGAGAATAAAACGCTTTACAATCTTTCCCAAATATAAAATGTCAACAGAGATGTGAGTTAGCCAATTTTCCCATTGCAATGATGTGGATTTCAAAGGTTGATTACATATTCACAGAGTTGCATTCATGTGTTTGTGACTAGACAAGTATTTTTTAAAGCATGAAAAAAAGATGTATTTAATGCCACAAATCAGTATTCTAAAGCTTTTTAAAAAATGAATTGTTACATAAAGCATAAAAATCAAGACATTTCAGGGTAATGTATTATTAATGCTTTTTAAATATTTTATTAGGCATCAAATTTGAAATACAGACTTT
Source organism: Equus przewalskii (assembly GCF_037783145.1). Taxonomy (NCBI): domain Eukaryota; kingdom Metazoa; phylum Chordata; class Mammalia; order Perissodactyla; family Equidae; genus Equus; species Equus przewalskii. Next base: position 14,525,607 of record NC_091843.1, read on the forward strand.
TACCTTACTATATTTATAAATCTTAAAGATATATAGATACAGAAAGCTGTATGGTACCATTAAAAAGTAAATTACAATATAATTTTCAGATGTAAAACAACGTTGAAGATTTAGTAATTCAAGCATTTTATTGTTTTATGTTTTTGGAGTTGAAGATTACTTCATTTTATTCTAGATTGTCGCATCAAAGAACAAACACACAAAGAATTGCCTTTATAGCATAAAGAAATCTATCAATAAACTTTAAAATATCAAGTTAATCTTTAAACTCCTCCAGAAAGAATGATTTACGGAAGTGCAAGTAACACCATGATAATGTGCATGTGAATTGCTATTAAATTTTTATACCTCTGTAATTAGACAACAAAGACCAATCATTTAAAACTTGGAAAGAAAATCATCTACAGGATTTATACGAGTTTATGTATTTTATTTTCAGTAATGTTAGAGTATATTCATAAAACGTTAAGACGCATATAAAACATAGTCCAATGGGATGACCCAAATGCATGCAACAGTAGTTAGGAAAAACACGGCTATGGAAAAGCATTTTGTAAATAACCCTGATATTACCTAAATGGCAATGTGTGGACTCGATACATGAATATTACTCGAGGTTCCCATTTAAAATGACACCTTTCAAAATTAACACCACCTTGTTCAGTATATAGAAAGAGCAGTTTAAAGATTTCAATAAGGAAAAAAAAATAATACTGAGGTCAGTTTATGGGGAAAATCTGAAGTAGATCAAGAAGGTTCTTTCTACCTTTTCAGTAACTTTTGGGTATTCTTTGTTGTCCTTGTAGCTATATTATTTTCAATTATTTGTCAACTAATCTTTTTCTGTCAAGAACTTGGGAGTCCCAAACTGCAGTAGTTTTCAAACTTCAGCATGCATAAAAATCACCAGAGGACTTGGTTAAGAATGCAATTTCACCGATTATAATCAATGAAGTCTCTGATTTAGTGTTGAGGGAAGGAGAGGGGGAAGTAGAATCTGTATTTTTAATTATTCTGATACAGGGAATCAGGACACCAAACTTTGAAAAGCCTGTCACGGGGAATATTTGAATGAGTACAAGTCTCCAGTCCCAAAAAGAATAATTAAAGATGTGGATTTATTGTTGGATAACTTAGAGGTTTCTGGCACTTACAAATAATGTGATCTTGAAAAATCACTTTATGACCTTGATTCTTAGCTTTGTCATATAAAACCATGGGTATTCAACTAGATTGAGGTCTAAGGATAATGTTTTGAATTTTGGGTGTCCTAATAATACTATTTTTCTCTAGCTGTCAGGGAATATAGTATTGTATGGGAAAGTCTCTTAGTCTCTTCCAATTCAAAGTAAGTAGATTATTGGCTGCTTTACCTTTTGCTAATACTAGATACCTTTGTCATTAAAGATACAGAATAATATGGTGTCACATACATACTTTTCTGCCCAATAGTACCTACTCTTTCTTCAAGTATTTATCTCATCCTTCCATTGTGAACTGCTTCTCCTGACACCATCCATGGCTGCAACGGAAGCCGTTATTTTACAACGTGATCTACCCCTGGTAGCTCTTGATTGGTTCAGGTGTCAACACTTGACCTAAGCTGGGACAAAGATTCTCTTCCCTGATATTTTTGGACTTGAGACTCAGAGCAAGCTGGTCTCTTCCTAAGAGCTTGACTTGTAAGATCAAAATCTCAGATGATGTTGGAAGCATCTGCAGGGTAAAGTGACAGGATAGAAATAAAACATATCTAGACAAGCAAAGTTGAGAGACAAAGCAGAAAGTTTTCATTCTCTCATCTCACAGCCCAGCAATATTGCTATCCTTAAATATCATAAAAGATCAAGACATCTTACGGTATATTTACCTTTTAGAATAAGCCAATTTCAGCTATGTTTTTGTGCCAATCAAATCAGAGTCCTAACTAATAGAGTAGATTTTGCAGGTGGATATTGAAATTCCATCTGCTTCTTCCTAAACCATGCAATTCAAAAGAGGTGAAGCTCGATATGAACTTAATAGGATTGGAATTTAGTAAGGCATGATTTTCTAGGGTGATCCCATTCTGTATCTCTCCTACAGATGTTTATTGGCCTAGAGAGCCATAATTACCAGTGACTATGGAGCAACTGAACATCGTGGAAAATAATCTCCTTAACCCAGCATCGCATGAGGAATCCAAGAATCAATAAATATCAAATATGAAGATTATATAGAACAACAAATATAAGACTGGCAGGTCTGAATTTAAAATATGCATCCTTTTAAATAAATGATTTTATCTATTATAACTAATGTTTAGATCATAAGAATACAAGCTAGGAAAGGGATTCATTATGTAGTCTCTATTTCCTATTTTTTTAAAGCAAGGACATATCATTTTAACACATTATTTTAAATCTCACCAGCGGTGTCAAGGGAGCCGAGAATCTCAACAATACCACTTTAACTTTTCTTTAAAATTTTACTATCCTAAATATATTTATACACATTATTTTTATCATAGATTTTACAACTTATTGACATGTATGTAACTCTCAATTTTTAGTGATATTTTATTTGTCAGGAGTGGTCAACTTTCTGAAGATGAAGAAGAACAATACAAAACTCAAGATATTAGAAAATAGTTAGCGGGAAAAAGTTCCATGAAGAAGAGCTTCCATGTTCAGAGACAACAGGTCCTGAGCAAGCTAAGCAGATTTCAAGACATGAATCACAGAGTAGCATATCCTCAAGATTGAAATATTTCAATTACGATTTCTGGGAAGTAACAGAAATGTATTAGTTTTCATAAGAATAAAACATGCTATTGATGGTAAAGTGAATGAGCAGTGAAATCATGAATTGAGTAGTGGGACCATGAACTGCTTCACGAGGTTAAAAAGATACACAACTTAATAGAAGTTATGTAGGGCTTTGAATATCAAACAATGCATTAGCATGCTATAATTGTAGCATCTAAAGGATATTGAGAGGAAATGAAGAGAATTTGCATGTCTTTTTTTTGCAAAAATATTTACATTGATCTCTTCTCACTTAAGACTAAAAGGAGAGGGGCTGGTCCCGTGGCTGAGTGGTTAAGTTCATGCGCTCACCTTCTGCGGCCCAGGGTTTCACCGGTTTGGATCCTGAGCACGGACATGGCACTGCTCATCAAGCCATGCTGAGGTAGTGTCCCACATAGTGCAACCAGAAGGACCTACAACTAGAATATATAACTATGTACTGGCGGTCTTTCGGGAGAAGAAGAAGAGGAGAAAAAAAAAAGATTGGCAACAGATGTTAGCTCAGGTGCCAATCTTTAAAAGAAAAGACTAAAAGAGAAAATAATAACATCAAAACAAGATACTTAGTCAAACAGAGAAAAATGAGTCCTCTAAGAAATAGTATAATTAATTATGTAACTGAATTATGTTATTTTCAACACTAATATCATTTGAAATTCAGCTGGAAACTTTTGATAGAGTGATACCCAATGCCTGAGTAAGAGTTCTTCATAAACCATTGGTTATAACAACTTCTCCTCATTCTAGAAATTTTATGATATATTTCAGGGGTTAGCAACTATGGCCTCAGGCTCATATCTGGCTTGCCACCTGTTTTTGTAAATAAAGTTTTGTTGGAACACAGACGTATCCCCTTGTTACCATATTGTCTTTGCCTTCTTTCTTCTTCTAAGAACAGGGTTAAGTAGTTGTTAGAGAGACAATATGGTCTCAAAGCCCAAAATATCTACTATCTGGCCATTACAGGAAGTTTCCCACCCCCTGATCTATGTTATATTTGGAAATCAATAGCACCTTTAGTAGCATTGCTTGGCACATGAGAGATAATCTGCTGGACATATGTTAACTTTTCATTTCAGCTACAACATTGTGTAAAATCCATAAAGACATATCTGAAATAATAAAAAAGTCAAATTTCCCCTAAAATGTAACTATATTGTTGATCTAGCTACCAAACAGCTGACCCAAAAAAAAAATAGTGCTCACCAGTTTCCTTCCATGTGTAATTCATATCTGCATAGGTAATGACAAATTTGCCACAATTGACTGTTGTGCCTGAAGGTGTCGCAAGATTTGTAGACACCAGTTGCAAAGGAAATGCTAATTTTATAATCTTTGAAATATGAAAATACACCACTTTCTTAGAATTGAAGAAATGTGTTGATAGAATGACTATTTCTACATCTGATGAAATATTTGAGTAGATAGATCAAAAAGATCTTTACTAGCCAAAGTTAATGTAAAGAGGCCATCATATAAATTATGTCCTTAGAAAATATACAAATTTCAAAGATCCAAAAAGGAATGCAGATAATCTCTAAACATGACAAAATGAATCTTGCCGCAGACTTTTCCTCTGCAAAACAAAAGAATTTACTTCTTTATAAACCAGGCAATGAAGAATCTCTACCAACATTTATGGGAAATTCCAGGTTTAATGCTAACTAGAGTATTGTTTAAGTATGAAAGTAATGGAAAGACATATATCATAAAAATTAATTTCAGCTGAGCATTACATCAAAATGAACAAAGAATGGGGAAATAGCCCTAAGATGGTTGAACAAAAACACTGCTGACTTTTTCAAATTTCTGAACACGAAGAGGAACACTACAAAACAGAAGACATTAGAAAAGCTACAGTCTTGAAACAAATTCTATGAAGAAAGGCTTCCATGCTCAGAGAGGACAGGTGCTGAGCAAGCCAACTATAAATGCAGCTCTCCTCTGATCTCAGGCAGAGCACCATGACCTCATAATCAACTTCCTTGAGTGCTAAGAATAAGTAAACTGTGTATTTTAACAAGTAGGCATTACTCATAATTATTGTTCTGAAAAAAACATGCATACATTATTTTTAGTCCACTACTTTATATATCATTTCAATTTTTCTTTTAAATAGTTGCATCAAGTTCATCCTAGTCATGACAATTTAATTAATAGCAAGAAAGTGATATCCACTCAAGCTTCCCAAGCAACTGAAATTGTGTGAGTGAGTATATGAGTGTGTGTGTGTATGGCGGGAGTTGGGGAGTGGGTGTGTTCCCAGACAATTTTCTAGATATGCTTGTTGGCTTTGAGCTACTAAAGGCAAGAACTAGTTTTCTCCATTTTTCAAAAGTGTCCTAGCCCCTCACTCCTCTTTATACCATTTGCTCCATTCTCTTGCTTCTCCTTGAAGATTAGCTTTCTTTGGGTATGCATCAGCATTGCCTGAAAATGGGAGTTTCTAGCTTAAATGTCCTTCTCACTGTTAGTTCCACACTTGAGAAAGGAAAAGTTCAATGTATCATTGGACAGCTAGTCAGTGAAAGGGCTGTTTCCTCCTTGGGCAAGTATAACCTTAGCTTCAATTACTTGGGACGCTGAGGATGAGCCTATGTAGTTTAAACACAACCAGCTGTGCCTTTCCTTCATTCAGTAGGTGCTAGGATCGGGCCATGTATCAGAGATCTGAGGGTAGGCTGTTTTGTCACTCCAAAAATGTAAAATAAAAAGATGCTCTAGGGTAGCTTCTTTTCTTTAAAAAAAAATGACAAAAATGATCTGATGCATTCTGCTATGAAACATTATCATTTTTTCAGTTACAACTGATAATTGTCGGCATATATAGTATGCCTATATTTCTAACTGTGTAAATAAAAAGTCCATGAGATATCAAAACACTTTTTAAGTTAAATTGCAATTGTACTGTAACAAATAGAGTGTAAAGGCTTTTTTCTTAAGTTGGGTGTCTTGTATTTGTGATGCTTTTTTGTCCCCATCATCAAATATGTACTTGATTCAATTCATGTCTTCACCTCACACTTTCATGAAGCATCTTCTACAAACAGAAAACTTTGTTATGGGGTCTAAGGATTCAAAAATGAATAAAATGTCTTTTGAGTTAGATGTACTCTATTCATTTCTCCGACGATCAATCAAGTTATCAGGTCTGTGCCTGACTTTCATCATTTTGTCGTCTCATTGAAATCACAGCAAAAATTGCTTGGTATTTAATACGATTTGTCTTTCAAAGAGGAACATGACAAAAAGTGATCCTACAAAACTCATATTTATTGTAGAGATGTTCTTGAGGACATTGTGTATGATATTGTACAGGAAATTTATTTTATCTCAGAATTCAGTACCAGGAAAATCCATGCTTCCCCTCAGAAGTTGGTAGAGTTTTTAAGGTTTTTTTGTTTGTGTGTGTGTATTGTGGTGATGGTAGCTTTGTAAGTCTTATTACTGGCTGTATTTGTCATTTTGATTTGCCATTGGAGAGGTTAAAGGTAAACTTATGATCCTGCTATGACATTGGTCAATACTCCAAGACCACATCTATATTTGTCCTAATTTACTCTTTCTTTCATATTGTCATTTCCTTCTGTGTGTGTGTGTATTTCCTGACTGATTTTCTACTTGATTGCGTGTCACTGATTATACAGTTTACACACACAAACACATATACGGAGGAAGAGAAGGATAGACGGAATAAGAAAAAGAAGTAAAAGCAAGAAGAAAGTCAGGAAGGGAGAGAAAAAGAGAAGAATAGTTATGGCAGAGGTCATAAACAGGTAGCCCATGAACTGGATCTCATCCACAGAAGTGTTTTATTTGAATTGTGCAATATCAAAAATAACTATAATTTAAATTAAATGGTTGATATATTTAAATCTCTTGAAAAACATTTTTGGTTTCTCTTGAAATATTGTAAGGCATGGAAAAACTATATTTCTGTTATTTTGTAGAAACTGTCAATTATACCTTAATAGCTATTGCCCGCTTTAGGCAGGTAGGCACTCTTCAGTCACTAATACTTAACGTGATTCTCTGTTTCTAATGCTAACTTTGTCCTCTTCACATATTTCTGTTGTTCACTTGGCCTTTATACCCAGTTAAGATTTCCCTACCGAGGTATGATTCTTGTTTTGGGAAATCCTCCGTCTTAAAGGGTACACAGATACCTACACAAATAAAGTCATATCCCATTTACTCCTTTTGAAATGGAGTATAAGAGAGCCCCATAAATGAGAGTAGTAAGTAAATCAAAGTCGTGACAGCCCCTTTGGAGATGTGATCCTGCACAGTGATTTAAAACTAAATTAACATAAAAGTATGAGATAATTGACTGACTTCACCTTACTCTTTACAGATGTTCAAACAGTGGAGTGGGCAGGCCTTCAGCACAGTGCACATCCATTTAAGACTCATACATGTGTTGCTGCATGCCGTCCTCGTGTTTAAAGGACATTAAAATGGTCCATGTTTCTTTATACTTTGGGAAACTTTCAATGTATTTGCTGAGAATCAAATAGAAATCATCATCAGCTGAAAAACAGTTTGTTAATGGTAAAGAGATTCAAGAGCATAAACAAAACAGATTGGCAAGCGCCATTCAAACTGAGGAAAGCACAGTATCCTACTGTACTAAACGGCTATGAAAAATCGGCACTCTAGAAGGCAATGCTAAATGAGGTATGCCATTAGGCATACTGCTATAATAGATGTAAAGATAGTGGGGCATCCTGGGGTGTCGGGGAGAGAGAGATTAATTTTACCTGGGAGTATTATGAAGACCTCATGGAAGAGGAAAGATTTGAGCAGGGATTTAAGTAAACTGACTAAGGCTGATGAGGAAAATGAAAAAGATGTAGAATCACTCATCATTCAGGATAACATTTTTTCTTAAGCCTAAATTAAACTTGCACAGAGATTAACATTTATGACAATTAGGGCTACAGCCTGAAGCATTTTGGCTCACAAACTAAGTGCACTGGTTAATGAGCAAAGATTTCCGTTCCTTTGCATACGTAAATACTAAGTGCAGAATTTATCATTCACTAAATCATCTCAGCTTTTTTTCTGCATTTCACCAGTGGTTGCATCAATTGTCATTTAACTGCTCTAAATAATGTGTTCTCTTCCCTGTTGTATTAAGCTATTCCTATCAAGGCTAATGATTTTCTGATTTCCACATGCCAGTGATTTTTGGCAGTAACAAATGACGCTTCTCTTCTGCATGTTGCAAGTAGCTTAAATTATATTTTACATACCCATTTAAAGGATCATTAGTTAAGTTAATATCCTTGCTACTCAAGAGCATCAAGCAGTTTGTAAAGCGTAGTCTAACTAAACACTACTATATTCTGTAGTATTTCAATAGCTAAAAGAATAGGTTTTTAATCTCTATAACTATATGTAACTTTGACCTGAATACATGGTTATGCCTGCTGATTTGTTGATATTTGCATTGTTGTGACTTCTCCAAAAGAGAATGACATTTGTATAAACTTTGGAGAACAAGTACTATCTATTACAAAGAATAATAAACTCGTTCTAGTTCTTAACCTTCTGGTTACTGTCCAGATATTTACACAGTACAGTTTGTTGTACTTTTCATTATCTTTCATTTTCACAGACAATACTGTTTAAATAATTATAGTCTGGAGTGGAAGGAATTTTGAAAATGTTAATAAAGCATCGCGTTTTCTTAAAATCCACATCTGAAGGTCCTACCTTCTTTAGACTTTGGAAAACCCACCATAAATATCTGTGACGTAAAATAGAAGAATTTTGTTTTAACATGACTGATGACTGGCAGATTGGCAAGGAGTTGGCTTTGTACTCTGAGCAGGAGCAAAAGGGCAACTAAATATCCTTTGTTGAGATAAGCTTAAGTATACGTGGATCTGCCTTGCTCCTAATCATAGATCAAACATTAAACAAAATATAGTGCCTTATTGTAGCTATGTGTTGGGAGTCTGTCTAAATGACACTGTGCCACTAGAGAGGAGATACATTGATTTCTTAATATTGAGGATTGCCTGACATCCTCCATGCTCCATAGCAGTTTTTCCCGTCATAATACACATTATGTTTTTCCATAGGAAGTGGAAGGATAGTTCATGGGATGCTGGGAATTCTGGCCTTAGCTCCATCAATGGCCATTAATCCAGAGAATTTAGGGCCAATGTTGCACTCAAAAGATCAAGTAGATTCCAATTATTGAGAATCTCCACTTGGATGGTTAGCATGTATCAAATATTCATAACAAGAATTAACTGCATTAATTGCTGAGGATGGGTGGATCCTTCTAGATATCAGATAGGAAGTTTACATGTATGAAATAAATGAGTTATAAGCATAGAGTCCACTGGACATCACACAAGTTTCACGGAGCCATCAGAAGCCATGTCTGTTTTCCTCTTGACCATTTGGAACATGTGAAAAGAAAGTATCAGGATTCGTGGAGAGAAAACTAAAGATTTTTATATTAATTAATGGTTAATATTTTTTCAAAGGGTTTGGATCACATCCTCCAGTAAATCTTTGATGGCATAGGCCATTGAAAACATTTGAAAGAGTATTGGGGATAATTATAAGAGATGAGGTATGAGAATTTGATCTGAATTATTGTGAATCATAAGTTAAAATTTTAGGTCTGTTAGAAATTCAAAATAACATCCTGGATAGTGAAAAAAAAAGCATCTGGGATTTACAATGGGTGCCTGAGAAGAAACCTGCTAAATATTTAGGAGTTCAGAGGTGCCATATATAATGTGATTATTTTCTAGTGGGACCTCACCAAGACTCCTCCCTGGCCCCTGGTATCTAATAGTTCTGTGAGGCTAGTGAGTCTAAGTGGACATGCCTGGTATCTTGCTGAATATAGGCCCGAAGTGTACTTTGTTTATATTCCCAGGGTGGGGATAAGAGACTGATTTATAACTTGAGCTCAGAAAGGGAGGAAATGACACTCAAGTTCAATAACACTTCATTTAAATACCTCATATTTAGAAGCTATTCACAATGGATAAAATTAATGTGCATGGTTTGGTCCCACATATTAGCTTGTTGTATCACTACTCCTCAGTTCCTACCTGAAAGGGCTAGCGAATGTGCCCCAACATTGTTTACCTTTGAATTTTGAGCACTAATCTGGCTAATACTAATGTGCTGCTATTGTTCATAATATACCTTATAAACCTCATCTGATTTTGCTTTACAGCTGAATTCAGGCATTTTCCTGCTACTCTTGCTATGATGTCGTTTTAGATGTTGTCAATCTCCCTGAAACTGTCTTAATGGGGGGCATGTCCATTTGAACTAATAATATCACTATCAAGAAGGAGAAGGAAGAGGAGCTAGAAGAAGAGAAGGAGGAGGGAGAGGAGGAGAATGTGGGGGGTGTGATATTGCAATTTATAATAAATATATTAGTCTTCGTCCCATTTCTGGCACGGAGCTCCTAAAACTCTTGGAATTTCCTAAGTGTTGAGAGAGATAAATGTGTCTTTTTTACTGTTAATGAGGTGACTTTTGGACCACACCTGAGGATGGGAGCAAGCTGCCAGGAGAAGCAACCATGTGATTAGAGGGTTGGAACTTTCAATCCTCCCACTCCGTGTCCCACCCCAGCCCCAAACTTGAGGGAGGGGAGAAAGGCTAGAGGTTGAATCAATTGATAATGGCCAGTGATTTAATCAATCATGCCTATGAAATGAAGCCTCCATAAGAAAACCAAAGAACTGGGTTCAGAGACCTTCTGGGTTGGTGAACATGTGGAGATTTGGGGAGAGTGGCATGCTCAGAGAGAGCATGGAAGCTCTGCATCCTTTCCCCCTACCTTGCCCAATGCATCTCTTCCATGTGGCTGTATACCCTTTTATATTAAACTGGTAATCTAGTAAGGAAAATGTTTCTCTGAGTTCTGTGAGCTCCTCTAGCATAAAGCAAAACCGAGGAGGGGGCCAGGGGAACTTCTTATTTATGGTCAGAAGGACAGGTAACAACCTGACCTTGTGATTGGCATCCTGAGGTGGATGGGGTTGTTGGAACCTCCAATTCATAGCCAATAGGTCAGAAGCCCAGGTAACAACCTGGGCTTGCAACTGATGTCTGAAGTAGAGGTCGGGGGGCAGCCTTGCAGGACTGAACACTTAATCTGTGTAATCTGATGTGTCTCCAGGTAGATAGTGTCAAAATTGAATTGAATTCCTGAACACCCTGCTAGTGTCCAATAATTGCTTATTGGTGTGGGGAACCTCCCCCTTCCCACAGTGGAACTGGGTGCAGAACACTTTTAAGGCAAAACAGAGGCAACATCAGCTACTATTTATTTACCACTATGTGTTACGGGCTGAATTCAATGCTTACAAAAAGCTTGTCTCATTCAAATCTTACTTAACTCTATAAACTAAAAAGGTAGACCTGTTTAAGAATTTATTTTATAATTGAAAATAATATTCTGCATAGTGAAGAACAGAAACTGGAATTTGTAGTGGGTGCCTGAGACATTTTATAGATAAGGAAGCAGGATTAGAGAGGCCTAAGCCACTTGCCCAATATGAAAACCCAACAGGGAGAATCAAAGCCAAATATAAACCTAGTTGCCTTTAACCATCTTTAACCATTTTACTATACAGTACTGCCTCTCCAAACTGGATATAAAGCTATTTTCACATTCTGCATGAACCAATTAAATGTCATGATTTTCAGCAACGTAAAAATAATTTTAGCCAACAATTTCAAATTTTCTTCATTTTTAGTTTTTAGTACAAAATATGAGATAAGTCTCAATTTTGCTCCCTTTTGCACCCTCTGGTGGAAATATTAATATGAAGAAAATGGCCAAATCAGAATTTGAACAAGGAAGATATTATGGCCAAGTATTTTCAAAGAATTGGCCAGTTGCTTTGTAAGAGTTGAACAGAATATGTTTGAGTCTGTAATTGGCAAGCACTTAAAATTATTCCCATTGTTTATTGGTTCCTTTGTAAATAATATTATGACATAAACCTAAATATATATGTTTATATTAATATATATAACATATGTATATAGTATACATATACAAACATACATACAATGAATGTGAATGATGATACTAAACTGAGATAATCAGTAATTGAATCGAATCAGAATTCAGCAGGAATGTCATTTCTAGCATACAAATATTTTTCCAGATCTTCAGTGCATGCATTCATTCATTTATTTCTTTTTTCAAAAGCTTTTATTTTTATACTTTCTACTATGCTAGGCACTGGCATTTATAAATGGGCATGCAAAGAAGACGACAGTTTAGTTACAAGTTTGTGTATAAACATGTGAAACTTTTTCAAAGAAAATAGTATCTATTGCATAGTGGAAATATTATAAAATTAAAATATCTTTATTTGTTAGCATACTATTTCTGTTTATATTCTCAATGTCATTTTGAATTTTAATCTTTTTCTCATCAACACAAAAGAGATTCTAATATTGTGACATAGAAAAGATGATAATTGCTTAATTATTTGCACAATATGGCAAATACACATTTTGCACATATCAACAGAGATGTTATGTGGAATGAAAATGTTTTCATTATGTATTCGCATTTTGAACAAATGTGCTTACACCAAAAATCTTTAGAAATAAGTTAAAAGTATGTTTTTGCTCCGCTAAATAATAACAGCTACTCCCGTTTCTCACTGCAGTATTGTATAATTCATCTATTCAGGAAATATTTAATTTTCTGTCTCCTTGGTGTTAGGTGCTGTGGTAGGCTGTGTGGATAAAGTAGTGAGCTCCATTTACAAGGTGGCTGTCTTCACTGAACTTACAATCTAGCCCATACCACTTAATGCTGACTGTGTTTCCTAGTGTCCCAGAAGCTTTTGAAAAATGACATGGGTAGTACCTCATTCCAGACCTACTGAATCAGCATCTCCAGTGGTTAGGCCTTAGCAAATTTATTTTTAAAAATAAAGAAAAATCTTTATTTTTAAGAATAATTTTAGAATTACGGAAAAATGACAATGATAGAACAGAGAGTTCCCATATACGCCACACCCAGTTTCCCCTGGAATTAACACCATATATTTGTATGGTACATTTGTTACAACTAATAAACAAATATCAATATATTATTATTGACTAAAGTCCATAGGTTGTTCAGATTTCTGTAGTTTTTAACTAACGCCTTTTTTCTGTTCCAGGATCCCATCCAGGATACCATATTATATTTCGTCATCATGTCTCCTTAGACTCCTCTTGGCTGTGACATTTTCTCAGACTTTCCTTACTTTCAATGACCCTGATAGTTTTGAGGAGTACTGATCAGGTATTTTGAGGAATACTGGTCTGTTTTGAGAAAGTTCCACAACTGAGATTTGTCCGATATATTTCTCATGATTAGACTAGAGTTATGGATATTGAGGAGGAAGATCACAGAAGTGCTATTTCGTCACATCTTTTTAAGGACACCTTCCGTCAAGATGACCTATCACTGTCAATGTTCACGTTGATCACGTGGCTGACATAGAGTTTGTCATGTTTCTCCACTGTAAAGTTACTCTTGCCTCTCCCCACTTTCCATACTGAACTCTGGAGGAAATCACTCAGCATAGCCTACCTTTACAGAGAAGTAATGCCCTGCCTCCTTGATTACAGAGTATCTGTATCAAATATTTGGAATTCTGCATATTTGTTTGTTCGCACCCACTTATATACTTATGTAATAAGTAACTTCTATAAGTATGGACTCATGGATTTTTTTTATACTTGGAGTTATAATCCAATACTACATATTTTTGTTGTTCAAATTGTTCCAGGTTTGGTCATTGGGAGCTCCTTCAGTTGGTTCTTGTGTCCCTTTGATGAACAACCTGCACTGTAGCTTTTTTAAGAACATCACTTTCTGAAATTATAGGATGCTGCAGCCTCATCTTGTATATTTCAGTCCTAGTATCGGCTATTTTTCCAAGAACTCTTGGTTCCTTTTTTTGGGGGAAATGGTATTAGAAAGCCAACCCTGGGTGCTAAGTATGCTTGTTGCCACTGGGGTATTATTGCTTCTATGTTCTCTCAGGTGACAGAGCAAGGAAATATATGTGTGCATAACCTGTGTATATATCTATAACTATTTCTATGTGCAGTATCTATATTACAAAATAGCAGTCCATACTCATATCTCCAATTGTAGCCCATTACCACATAGATTACTCAAAACTCTTCCCCTTGCTTATCTGTAAGCTCCTACTCAAACAATGAGAACGTGGCTCCTACCATCTGCCAACCATTTACTTAATTGTCTAATTCAAGTATACATATATAGCAGTATCAGAATTGTTAATCCTTACTCCCATGGGAATCTCATTGGTATGTCATTGCTCTTTTAATTTGCAATACCCTAATTACAAATAAGGTTGGGCATTTTTTTCATATGCTCATATTTTCCATCTATATTTCATCTTTGATTAGATGTCTTCCCAATTTTACTCATTTTTTAAATGAGTTGCTTGTGTTTCTATTGTTAAGTGAGTTTTAAGAATTCTTTGTAGATTTTGGATACAAGTCCTTCATCACAGATTTGTTTTACACATATTTACTCCCAGTCTTTATATTGTCTCTTCATTCTTTTAACAACGTTTTTCACAGAGCAGAAATTTTAATTTTAACACAGTCTAAATTATCAAAATTTTCTTTTAAGAACCATGATTTTGGTGTTGTATGTAAGAACCCATGGTTAGATACAAAGTTATCTAGGTTTATTTTCTCCTGTGCTCTCTTCTAAAAGTTCTACAGTTTTGTGTCTTGTGTTTTGGTTCATGATTCATTTTGAGTTTGTTTTTACAAAAGGTGTAAAGTCTGTGTCTAGGTTCATTTTTTGGCATATTGTTATTGACTGAATATTTATGTCCTCTCAAAATTCATCTGTGAAGCCCTAACCCCCAATGTTATGGTATTTGGAGGTGGGGCCTTTGGGAGGTAATTAGGGTTAGATGAGGTCACAAGGGTGAGGCCCTGGTCTGATGGGATTAGCGCCCTTATAAGAAGAGACCCCAGAGAGCTTGTGCTCTCTTTCTTTCTCTCAGTCTACTTTGCTGGCATCTTGATCTTGGACTTCCCGACCTCCAGAATTCAGAGACATAAATTTCTGTTGTTTAAGCCATTCAGAATGTCGTATTTTGTTATGGCAACTCAAGCAGACTAAGACATATATGAAAATCCAATATTTCAAGCACCATTTGATGAAAAGACTACCCTTCTCCACTGAATTGTCTTTGCTCCATTGTCAAGATAATTTGACTCTATTTGTGTGGGTCTATTTCTGGGCTGTCTATTATGTTTCATCGATCTGTGTTCTATTCTTTTGCCAATGCCATGCTGTCTTGATTTCTGTCACTTTGTATTATCTTGAAATCAGGTATTGTGAGTCCTCCAACTTTTTCCTTCTTCTTCAGTATTCTGTTGGCTATTCTAGGTGTTTCTACATAAATTTTACAGTCAGTTTGTTGGTGTCTACAAAACAGTTTCTGGGACTTTATGTGGGATCATGTTGATCTATAGGTCAGGTTGGGAAGGAATTAAGTCTTAACAACATTGTCTTTCAATCCAAGAACACTGACTATCTCTCCGTATTTATATCTTCTTTATTTGACCAATTTGACAGCTTTTCTGCATAACAATCCTGTACATATTTTGTTAGATTAATATCTAAATATTGTGTTTTTTTTCTTTGCTGGGAAACATTTGCCCTGAGCTAATATCTTCCTCTTCCCAAAGCCCCAGTACATAGTTGTATATTCTAGTTGTAAGTCCTTCTAGTTCTTCTATGTGAGCTGCACCACAGCATGGCTACAGACAGACTGACAGACAAGTGGTGTGGTTCCACACCCAGGAACAAAACACAAGCTGCCAAAGCAGAGCACACCAAACTTTAACCACTAGGCAATCAGGGCTGGCTCATAAATATTTCTCTTTTATTGATGCTATTAAAATAATTTCAAATTCCAATTTTTTCTGCTAGTATATTAACCTTGTATCCTTTGACCTTGCCTTATTTACTTGTTAGTTCCAACAATTTCTGTTCAGTTCTTTGGAATTTTCTACATAAGCAATCATGTCATCTGTGAACAAAGACAGCATTATTTGTTTCTTTCATATCTGTATACCCTTTATGTTATTTTACTGTGTGATTGACTAGGTAGGACTTCCATTATGATGTTGAATAGGAATGCTCAAAGACGGCATTCTTGCCTCATTCCTGAATAGGGAGAAAATCCAGTTTCTCACCATTAAGTATAATATTAGCTGTTGATTTTTTGAAGATATTCATTATGAAGGTGGGGAAGGTCCCTCTATTCCTAATTTTCCGAGACTTTTTATCATAAGTGTCTGTTGATTTTTTAAATGCTTATTTCTGAATGAATTGATTAGACCATATAACTTTTTTTCTTTAGCCTATTTATGTGGTAGAGTAAATGAATTTATTTTCAAGTGTTGATCCAGCTTTGAATACAAAGAATAAATCCAACTTGGTCCTGTGTATATTTTATTTTACACATTTTTTTCAATTTGATTTGACAGCTTTTTTGAAGATTTTTGTATGTATGCTCAGGAGAGACATTGATCCATAGTATTCCTTTCTTGGAATGCTTATATGGGATTTGGTATTAAGGCAATGCTTGCTCTGTAGAATGAGTTAGGAAGTGATTCCTCTGGTTTTATATTCTGGAAGGGATTGTGGAAAAGGGGATAATTTTTCTCCCTTCAATGTTTGATAAAATTTACCAGTGAAAACATCTGGGCATGATACTTTCTTTTTAGAAAGATTATTAATTATTAATTCAATTTATTTAATATATATAGGACTTTTCAGATTATCCTGTTTCACTTTGTCAGAGTATTGGTAGCTTGTGTATTATGAGGAATTGACCCATTGCATATAAGTTATCAAATTTAGGCACAAAGAGTTATTCATAGAATTCTATTGTTATGCTTCTATTGTCTATGGGCTCAGTAGTGATAACAATTCTTTCATTTCTGATGCTGTTAATTTGTCTTCTCTTTTTTTTTCTTGGTTAGCCTTCAGACATTTATCAATTGTATTGATCTTTTCAAAGAACCAGCTTTTGGTTTTGTTGATTTCCTATATTGTTCTCCTGTTTACAATTTCATTGATTTCTACTCTGTTTTTTCACTTTATTTTTTTAAATTTTTTGTGAGGAAGATTGACCCTGAGCTAACATCTGTTGCCAATCTTCCTCTTCTTGCTTGAGGAAGATTGTCATTGAGCTAACATCTATACCAGTCTTCTTCTGTTTTGTATGTGGGATGCTGTCACAGCATGGCTTGATGAATAGTATGTAGGTTTGTTCCCCAGATCCAAACCCACAAACCCTGGGCCACTGAAGCAGAGCATGCAAACCAAGCCACCATACTACTGGGCTGGCCCCTCTATTCTAATTTTTATTGTTTGGGGTTTTTTTCTTTTTGCTTGTTTAACTTCAATTGCTCTAGTTTCCTAAGGTAAAATCTTAGATAATTGATTTTTTATCTTCCTTGTTTTCTAATTTATGTATTTAATGCTATAAATTTATAACTAAGCATTGGTTTTATTACCTCCCACATATTTTGATAAATTCTATTTTAATTTTTCCCCAGTTAAAATATTTTTAAATTTCTCTTGAGACTTTTTTCTTTGATCCATGTTTTATTAGAAGTGTATTGTTTAATGTCCAAATATTTGGGGGATTTTCCAGCTATCTTTCAGATGTTAATTTCTAATTTAATTTCATTTTTGTCTGAGGGCATATTTTGTATCATATCTAATCATTTATATGTGTTAAGGTGTATTTTGTGGCACAGAATCTGGTTTATCTTGGCAAATTTCCTGCAAGCTTGAGAAAAACGTATTTTGTTGGATGGAGTATTCTATAAATATCAATTAGATCAAGTTGATAGATAGTGCCATTAAAGTCAACTACATCTTTACTGATTTTTTCTACTTGATCTATCAATTACTGAAAGAGGGTTGGTGATGTCTTCAACTATAATAGTGATTTTTTTCTATTCCTCATTGTAGTGCTATCAGTTTTTGCCCATATATTTTGATACTCTGTTGTTAGGTACACAGAACTGTTGTGTCTTTTAGAGAATTGGCTTATGTTTCATCAAGTAAGGCTCTCTTTATCACTGATAATTTTCCTTATTCTAAATTATGCTTTGCTGAAATTTATATATAGCTACTACTACTTTCTTTGGATTAGTATAAGCATGATATCTCTTTCCGCTGTTCTTTAAATTTAACCTGTGTTTCAAAAAATTTTTTTGTTTATTTTTATTTATTTATTTTTTAAGATTTTATTTTTCCTTTTTCTCCCCAAAGCCCCCTGGTACATAGTTGTGTATTTTTAGTTGTGGGTCCTTCTAGTTGTGGCATGTGGGATGCCACTCCAGCATGACCTGATGAGCAGTGCCATGTCCACGCCCAGGATGCAAACCAGCAAAACCCTGGGCCACTGAAATGGAGGGTGCTAACTTAACCACTCAGCCATGGGCCTGGCCCCCATCTGAGTTTTTATATTTAAAGGGAAGTTCTTGTAAGAAACATACAATTGGGTCTTGTGTACACTCTGACAACTTCTGTCTTTCAATTGATGTATTTAGAAGATTCACATTAAAGTGATTATTGATATAGGTGGATTGATAACTATCATGTTTATAACTATACTCTATTCACTGTATTCGGTCTTCATTTCTTTTTTGTTTTCCTCTTCTTTTATGCCTTCTCTAGTTTTATGTTAGCATTTTATTTTACTTCATTTATCTCCTCTCATGGCATACAAGTAGTACTTCATTTTAAAAGGTTTTAGTAATTTCCCTAGATTTTGCATTATATATTTTTGACTAATCCAAATCCAGCTTCAAATTACATTATTTCAGTTCAAATGTAGTATAGTTACCTTCTAACAGAGTATTCCCGAATCCTCTTTTCCCTTCCCTTATGACACTGCTGTTCTTTCATTTTGCTTATCCACATGCTATAATCACCCCAGACATTGTTACTGTTAGTTATACTTTAGATTAAGAATAATAAAGATAAAAATTTTTATTTTTGCTTCATTTATTCCTTCTCTGACACTCTTCCTTTAAGATTTCTTGTAGGGCACATCTGCTGATGATGAATCTCTCAGTTTTTATTTGTCTGAGAAAGTCTTTATTTCTCCTTCACCTTTGAAGGATAATTTCACTAGATATAGAATTCTAGGTTGGTGGGTACTTTCCTCTATCAACCCTAAACATTTCACTCCACTCTCTTCTAGTTTGCATGTTTTTTGATGTAAAGTCTGAAGAAATTCTTATCCTATTTCTCTACATATAAGGTGTTGTTCCCCTCCAGTGACTCCTTTTAAGATTTTTCTCCTTGGTTTTCTACAGTTTGAATATGACATGCCTACAGATAAGATTTTTCAGAATTTTTCCTGATTGGTTTTCTCTGAACTTCCTATATCTCCGGTTTGGTGCCTGCCATTAATTTTGGAAAATTTGTAGCCATTATTACTTCAAATATTTTTTCTGTTCTGTTTTTTCTTCCCCTTCTGCTATTCCAATTATGCTTCTGTTAAACTTTCTGAAAATTTCTCACAGTTCTTTTATGTTTCGTTTTGTTTTCATTTTTTTCTCTTTGCATTTCAGTTCGGAAAATTTCTATTGGCTTATCTTCAAGTTCACTGATTCTTTCCTTGGCTACAACCAACCTGCTAATGAGTCCATCAAAAGCAGTTTTTATTTATGTTACAGTGTTTTCAATTTCTAGCATTTCCTTTTGATTCTTTCTTATAGTTTCCATTTTCTCATACATTATCCATCTGTTTTACATAGTATTTACATTTTCTATTAGAACACTTAACATCATAATTAGTTTAAATTCCCTGTCTGATAGTTCCAAAATCTGTGTCATGTCTGTGCTGTTTCTGATGCTTGTTCTTTCTAGTCACATTATGTTCTTGCCTTTGAGCATGCTCTGTGGTTTCTTTTGTTGAAAGCCATACATGATGTGTTGAGTAATTGGAACTGAGGTAAATAGGTCTTCAGTGTGCTTTTTGTTAATCTGGCTAGGTCTTTGGCTATGTTTAATGTTTGATGTATCTGTAGGTGCCAGGGGTTTCAAATTGCTCTAACATCTTTGTTTTAGTCTCCCTAGTTGTATTTTGGCTTCCTTAATAACTATTCCACACTATGTGCAAGGATCTCTTTTATGTGCTTATATATATTAAGTCATTTAATCATTACAATCACTCTATGAGGTAGATTCTATTATTATTACCATTTTAAAGTTGAGGAAATCAAGATACAGAACAGTTAAGTAATTTACCCCAGGTTGCTATATTAATAAGCTGGAGAGCCAAGATTTAAACAGAAATAAGTCAGCTCCAGACCCCATGCTGCAAACCACTAATGCACACGATAATTTGCCACCAATCCTGGAATGTCCCAGTTTCCTGCATGACCACTAGTGTTGCTGCTATTTCACTCCAGCCCCTCCCCAACCCCTCCTCCAGCTGCCATGATTTTGACTGCTGTGTCTACACAAACTATTTACAAGAGTTGGAGGAGTTGGAACAATTTTTAGCTTTAATTGAGAAATAACTAGATAATTTTAAAAAGGGCAACTAATGTTGAAGGGAATTGAAATGAGCAAAAGAGGAATAAGATGGATCCATTTAAGTATTTTTAAATTGAAATGCTATAAATCTGAGGCTGAAGAGAATATTCTTTCCCCAAATCATCCATTAAAAGTGAACAATCTTTATCCCTCTTGTAAAATGAAATAAAAAGTACTCATTTTGTTGTTGTTGTTAATTTGGAGGATAAGTTTTGTGTATTAGCTTTTTTGTTGTTATTGTTTCCTTATATCCAACAACTTAATAAATTATAACTATCTTTAATAAGAAAAACAACAAATCCAAGCCCAATGAAACTAAGGGAAAATATCCAGCCATGTACAATCTGAAACAAAAAGGCAGTGCATAATAAATGTCCTCTCTGTTCCAATGAATTTAGCCAAAAAAGAATATATCAGTTTTTTTAAGTGTTCATCAAATGAATTTTACACATCATGGGAGCATTTTGGAGATATTAAAGTTACAAACTAATAAGAGTTTTGTGATTATATGGAAAATTAAAACTTGAAGAAAAATGACTGTGTTAAGAAATAGTTGAGATGTAGAGAAAATTGTGTGAAAATGAGCAATTCAAGAATGGTAAATCCTGATTAAAGGGCAATGTTTTATTTATGTATGAGGTCCTATGTTTTCCTTTTTACTGATCAATAAAACATTTATTTCATGCTTGATAAATTCAAGACACGAGGTTAAACACTTTACAATCATTTACCAACAATAATCACATAATGAATAAAAATCTATGTCTGGATTCTATGAGCTTTGATCTTGAAGAACACTATTTATACTGTTTATGTTCTACTTTAGAGTCTGGTGGAAAAAAGAAGCCATACCACAGAATTAAATAAAATATTTAATTTCCAAATTTTTGTCAGTGCTTTTATACTGCCAAAAAGGTCCCAGAATGTATGCCCTATTATTTATGACAATACATTTAAAGTTTTTTGTTATGCAAAAAGAAGCTCAGAGATTACTTTCGAGATTGGGTGGCAGCAAAGGGGAAAAAAGCCGTGAATCTTGTTATAAGTACATATAATTTCACTTTTTAAAAAAAATCTGGATAGAAGATATATAGTGTGGTTGGATGCTTATTAAAACAATCCAGAAGAGCGGAAGAATTTGATGATGCCAGAGAGAGGTGGCAATTGCACCGTTTCCTTTTATAGTCCAGAGGAGATGGTATTTGATCCATAAGTGAAAAGTTTAGCCTTAGCTGGGAGCACAAACAGCTCATCCATAATAACAGAAGGGATGGCAAAGGCTATTGGCATAGCTGTTACTATGTTACTTCACATGGCTGTGGAAACCTCTGGAAACTATACTCTGATTGCTTCTGTTTCTTAGTGAAAGAAGAAGCAGATTAATCAGCTAAGAAAGAGGCAGGGAAAGAATGCTTTGGTTTGAAAAGTGAGAAGAAGGTGTGAAATAATGTTCTAGGTTACCTCAAGTGTGAATTTTAAGTATTGCACCCCTAAAACTTCTTTATTATTTTTTTAGGAAGATTAGCCCAGAGCTAATACCCACCACGAAATCTTCCTCTTTTTGCCAAGGAAGATTGGCCCTGAGCTAACATCTGTGCCCATCTTCCTCTACTTTATTTGTGGGATACTTGCCACTGCATGGTTTGATAAGCAGTGCGTAGGTCCACGCCTGGGATCTGAACTGGCGAACCCTGGGCTGTCAAAGCGGAGTGCATGAACTTAACTGCTACACCACCAGGCCGGCCCCCACGGTTTTATTTTATGTTTAGTATTTTGAGTTAGTCTCTCAGTGCCTGAATGCAGAGGCTGAGGAGACAGAAGATTTTGTCCGGAGAATACAAAATGAGAAAAAGAGTAAAGAAACAAAGAAACATAAACTATAACTAGGTAAGTTTTCGTAGTTTGAAGCTTGGCTCACCTAATTGTATAAAATCGATCCAGCCTTTAAAATGCTGAAGACCTTTTATCATTCCAGAATTACGCTAAGTGGAATTTAGCAGCATTGCTTTTGTGTTATTCCAGATTAAATTCAATTTGATTGGAGATTCACTTTGTTGTTTAAATATTGCAATTCAAAGCAAAACTTGAGAAATGAAATTCACAAAGGAGAAGCAGGGATTTCCCATGAGGTAAGCATGCAGTGCTTTAAATATAGATCTTAAAGCATAGCAGCTACCACAACTTTGATGATGTTTCATAAATCACATTCAAGCAATTTTTATTCCTATTTCACTGAAAGCAGTTTTTACATCCCAGAGGTCAGGATAGAATCTAGACTAGCCATTACAATCTAAATCTGTGTGTTCAGATCCAGTATTGTCCTTACCAAAAGCATTTGTTTCATTTTCTTCCTCATCATCGACACACCACCAGCCTCAAATAATTGTAGATATGTTAGGAAATATATAGCCCTTTGTAAAATGATTAACAAATTCTATTAAAAGAAACTACGTATGCTATTATTAATATATGTGAGACAATAAGATAAACTTTCTTAAACTTAACAATTTCAATATTTCTGAAGTTAGTTCTAGAGGTGGATATAAACAGTGTAAATAAATACAATTTTGAATCTCCTTCTAGTTGTACACAGACAGTAGATGCTATGGTTGACATATGACTCTTAAAATAAAAAGTCCATGCTTAAATCACAGTGGCACCCCTACAAAAAAAGTTTGAGAGGAACATAAATAAACATGTGCATATAATATAGACACATGTGACTACAGCATGCTTCCTTTTTTCCCCAAAGTATGAGAGCAGAGTGGGGGAGCCCCCTTCCCCCAAACCACTCCGTGGACATGGCTATAAATATAGTTTTCACTATCATAATTTAAATAATTATTATAGACACTTAGTAAGTGATCAAAAGTTAATATTTTACTTGTTCTATTTCCTGCAACAAGTAGTAATAATAACAAGCAGTAGTAACAAATCTTAATAATAATAAGATTTTAGTGCATACCATTTTGAATCACAAAAAGCTAAAGAATAAATACAGAATTGATGGTGGGAGAGGGAAAAGTTTTTCTCATCTAAAGCAATCAGAAATATGGGATTCCTTACATTTCACAAAAGTAGATAGATTCAAAAATCTCAAATTTTCTTATTAAATTATTTCCAATACATTTTATATTCAGCATATAAAAGTAGAGACAATAATAATAAAGACAGCAAGTTCAGATTGATATGCAATGAAACACCCCAAACAAACCATTTTAGAGAGCTTTCCTTTACTGTGATCAGACTAGCTACATCTAAAATACAGATTGAAAGACTGTTTTAAGTTTATCTTTTTTATTTCTACTTTTTGACCAGTCCTATTATTGTACCTAATATATTTGCTATCTATCACCCAGACATACACACACACACACACACACACACTCACACTCACACAGACACACACAATCAGGTTGGTAAATATGCAGGTTTGTATATTTATACATGATCACTATTATTTTCAAAATGAATACTGATTTCTCAAAAAGAATCTAAATTGAATGTCATCAAGTTATCAAAATGGAGTTCTCTATGAAGTTAGGAACATAGGGGTTGGACTCATTACAAAATGAATCTTCTGCCTCAGGAAGAATAACAGGTTGACATTTTAAAAACTCACTTTGAAGGAAAAGGACAGAGTGAGAAAATCTCCATACTATCTCCGAAAGGAGATAGTCTTCAATGAGCATGAATTCCATTTTATTTTATGCAAGATTTTTTACTACTGTGGTATTTTTCTGTTATATTGAGTTATAACCCCCTACCCATAGAAGCAGCTTTTGATTTGATTTTCATTGCCTTGGGCAAGCATGATTGAGGACCCATAAGACTTCAGAAGATGTTGATTGATTCTTTTGATCCTAGGAGATAATAGAAAGTGTTTAAATTGGTTGTGTTAAAAAATCTGAGGATGAATTGGGACTTTAGGCAAATTGCACAGAAGATTTTTAATCTTCGATTTGTTCAGATTTGTAACATAGGAAACAGCAAAGATTTGTATCTCTTCTTGTCAAATTCCTTTCTACTTTACTTCAATCCCTTTTTTTCTCTTCACCTTTTCTGTTCCTATGTGACTCCTTTATTCCTCGAATTAGAGGCCTTTGGGTCTTATTTAAATTAAAAAAAGATATCAAAGTTATACATAAAGAAAAACTTAACCCACAGCTAGACTGGAGATCAGACAAAAGAGAAGTAAAAAAAAGAAAAAAATATTAGTGGCAAAATGAAAAGCGAACCTATGTGTTTCTCTTTAGGAGTCAAAAGTGCTAATCATTAGATCATTACCTTGGGCAATGGGACAAAACAGTTCTCAACAGAGCTCTCGTGATACGCTACTGTCCTATTAGAGGGTCTCAGTTGAATATAGAGAAGTGTGGCAAATAATTTGTTACTATTAATACGTAAAGTACTGAGGTTTGCAAATTAATTCCTTTTATCATATAAATTACAACAGATGAAATGATTGTACTGATTTAAAAAAAAAAAACAAAAAACAAAACCTTATTCCCATATTAATGATATTGATAGAAAAGGGGCTCATCAAAGACTAACGGGGCTTCATTGGATTCTGTAATCCAAAGCTTATTCTACCTCTGGCTGCCTTAGTAAAACATCATCACTCAAAACTGTAAGAGTTTGGGTAGTAAGCAATCACTGCAGAGTTTCCAGTTATTTTTGTTTTTACTTCTCTGTATAAGTTTTAGGATTGTGCAACAAACTAGAAAAATAGCTACTCATTTCTACATGGGAGTGTTTTTGTTATGGAAAACCTACTATTGGTGAGAAAGGATGGGTTCTGAGTTTGGCTTTTCATAGCATGTTTCATGAGATTGATAAATTGTCCACTGATTGGATCAGAGAAAGGAGAGAACACAAAGGGGCTGGTGACCATTACTGGGAAGATACTAGCAACACCAAACATGTGGGGACAATTAGAAGGGTGTCTCTTTCACCACCAAAGTATAAAATGTCTCTTTATTATTTGTTCTGTACATTGTGGAAAAGAAGTTCAAAACCACTCCTTTAGTGAGAAATAAATATATTTTGGAGATAAGCAAACTAGGTTTTATTCTCAGCTTAGATTTTCTTTTTTTCTCTCTCTTTTTTTTTTTCCTGAGGAACATTGGCCCTCAGTTAACATCTGCTGCCAAACTTCTTCTTTCTGACTGAGGAAGACTGTTGCTGAGCTAACATCTGTGCCAATCTTCCTCTACTTTATATGGGACACCACCACAGCATGGCTTGACAAGTGCTGTTGGTCTGTGCCTAGGATCCGAACCTGTGAACCCCTGGGCAACAGAAGCAGAGTGCGTGAACTTAGCCACTATGTCACCAGGCCAGCCCCTCAGCTCAGATTTTCTAACTATATGAATTTGAGAAAACTACAAGGTTCCCCGAGCCTTAGGTTTATTTTTAAAATGGAGATAACGCTTTTTGTAAATTATACAATCATTATTATGTAAAGTTAATAGCTTTTGGATTCTTAGATGGAGTAATTCATAAAAATGCCCAATACTTATAGGCACTCTCTGTATGCATGTACATGTATCTATATACTTGCATTGAACTCAGTAATGTTAGGCAGTTTCCTAAGCATATTCGTAAGTATTAATTCATTTAAATTTTTCAATAATTCCTCAAGATATAGAATATTATTATCTCCATTTTAAGATACAGAAATTGAGAAACAGAAGGGTTAAATGAGTTGTACAAGATCACACACCAATGAGTAAGCCGAGGATTTGAACAATACATTCATATTATTAACCAATAAGTTGCACTACCCTACTGTAATGATAAATTAATCGTTTCCTAAATTAAGCCCCGGGAAAGCTTCACCTGAGAAGAGTTCTGTCAATATGCATCATTGAGACTTTACAATTGGTTAGTACAGTTTTGAAATACCTTCCTCCATTTAGTTTACATTGATTTTGTGCCACTTCTGTGGGAGAGATGATTAAAGGGACATTTTACCTTATAATTGAAAATGAGATCCTTAACGGTTAACTCCATCTTCACAAAAAGATTGAAATAACAACTGTAAGGCCATGGATCATATAATTACTCTCGGCCTTGTACCCTTGTCCATAGCATTACTTCTCATCAAAATCTTTATTGCTTCTGCTCCTTGCATTACTATGCAAAGAAGAGTCTTACTTTAGAATATGGCATTTAAAATATATAGTTTAGATCATGTATAATCAGATTTTCTGCACTCAGAGCACAAAATTCCCAGAAAAAAGAGTGAAAAAAGACCCTTTAAATGTATTAACTTCTTTTTGGACTCCATTTTCTTTGCAAATTGTGACATTTTACATCATAAATATTTCTTCAACTGGTAACAAGTAACTATTAAAAGCGTCATGGGTGCCCAGCATGTGTGACCAAAGTGAGGGCTGTAAAATGGATCCATTTTCCTTTTTATTTCCACAATATTACAAAAGAGAAATCCTGACTGAAAAAAACAAATTCAAGAGATGATATTGAAGACTGCCCCATTAAAATAATACCCTTTCCAATGGGAAGCTGGCCATTTTAAAATCTTGTTATATATTTTTGCGTGTGGCTGTGGAACAATTTTGCATTTCTTCATCTCTAAAAAATCTCACATTGTGAAATTGCATTTCTGCAATCATTACTTCTAGTGACAAACATGGTACCAGCACAATACTATCTGAAGAAATTTCTCTTACGTTGTAAAAAGAATACTATACTATTGCCTCTGAAACTTACATTTTTTATGTTTACTTTTCCTAGGTGCTATCAAATGTGATTTTTTTTATTCCTTAGCATCTCCTTGTGAGTAAGTACAGTTTTCCTGAACATGATATTCTCTATTCTGAGTTAAGCTTAATAATTTAGGTCATATGAGAGTTAATGTTAAGCTCTATGTTGTGAATCTAAAATTGGCTGTATATCAAATAAGGAATATTAAACATTTTGGCCTCTTTTTCCTTATGCTTTTACTTTGTAGTCTTCAATTCTGTAATTAAGAACATGAGCCATGAAGTGAGGAGGACCTAAACTTAAATTTCTGCTCCCCTATTCACTTAAGTTTGGGACCTCTGTAGATATCTTTTCCTCATTGTAAAAAGGTGGTAATAATAAGCACTTTACAGGGTTGTTGTGCAGAATAAATGAGATCTTGGAGGAAAAGTTCTTATATCTGGCACATAATAGGCAAACAATCAATGATAACTATCCAAAATAATTAATACTAATTATGTTAAATTAGAAAGCATAGCTCGATCAGTACTTCACTGCGGATTACCTCACCATTTTATCTATGCATAGTAGGTGTTTCTTTGTCGAGCCTTTTTCCTTACCAGATATCTAATGGGACATGTGAGCGTAGCAGTTAAGAGCACAGACTTTTGAGGTGAGTCTCAGGTTTGTCACCTACTATCTGTGTGGTTTTGGAAAAGTTACTTAAGCTCCATGCATCTCATTTAAATGGGAATCACAATATCACCTTACCACGTAGTCATTAAAATTAAGTGAGATCTGGCAGCACGATAAGGAATTTAGAGTAGTAAACTGGTATGATTATCATTATTATAAATTCACAATAGGAAACACTGTATATAATATTCGTTTTAAAAGAATAATTGACATTTTCCTTCCATTTCATCATGTCAAATGCAGAAGTGACAAGCGGTGGCATATTATGGGTGAGGGCAGTGTAGTGGGAGCCATTCACCCTGGGGGCAAGCAATAAGGAGGAACACTGTCTATAGGGAATTTAAAAGGATAATAGTACTGACTAAAAATAAATTGTCTTTTTAGTATCACCATGTTGCAGAAATTCTAAATAACCTTCCTACTGGTGTAGACTGTTTCTACTGCCCCTGTTTGCCTTGGTGTGCCACTGATAGCAAATTGCTGGTACATTTTACAATAATTTTTTTCTGTACCTTTAACCTTTACTCTAGTTTTATTACGTAAACTCTCATGATCATCATACAGCATGTTTGTTAAAACATATACGGGGATTAAATCATTTATTTATATAAATTGAATAGCATTTAATTTTTAAATTAGTTTCATCAGGTATATTGAATTCCTTCAATCATGACAAAACCACTGCTCTACTGGATTTTAAATTTGTTAATAAATGGAGTATACTTTTTCTAAGTGTAAAAACAATACGATATGGAAAAATCCAAAATTCCAAATCTCTCAATCTGGTACTATTCCAAACAGTTGAAATTCCATTCAGCTCCTTCTTGGTAAGCAAGAAATTCAGTGTCTGACTTGTCATGTGTTCCTTGTATTATCTTCAAAGTTTCTGCCTTAGTTTAATACGTACAATATATCTGACTTACAGTGTCTCCCTATTCAAAATGTATTCCTTAAGAAAAAGAGACTGCTAGAGAATGAACCTCAGAATAGAATATATACAGTGGTTTTAAGGAATAAAATAACTATATTCTTTCTCATAAGTGTTGGGGAGAACAGAAGTAATATCCCAATGTTTTTTGAAATAATATACACATATAAATGTTTCATTTTCAACTCTATATAATAAGAAATGCTTATTGAAATTTTTAAAATAAACATATCAAAAATAAGAATATTCACTACAAACTTTACTATCTAGCCCTAAAAAATACATACGCAGGACAATATAAAGTTAACCTGGAATTACAGAGTTATCATAAAATGTATTCTAGCATTTTTCATGACATTTAGGCAGGAATTTGAGGAGCTAAATATCTAAAAAAAATATATTTTTAAAACACAGATAATCTATTTGAATTGTCATTTCACTGCAACTCTAATCCCTGAAACTTTACAACCATTCAACTTAAATATCACCATGTTATTTTCTGTAAATCCCTGCATGAATTACTTCATTTTCTTCTGTGAATTGGTGTGTATATATTCAATTTAAAGGAAGGATAAAGGTAAAATAATAAATAACATCATACTTTTCTTCAACATCTATGTTATGCTTTTGTTTTATGCTGCCTTTACAGTAGTAATTCTCAAATATAATTACCCAAATTGTATTTCTCCTGCTATTACAATAATACATGCTTATTTAAATATCTTCCTTTGACTAAGCTTTATTTGAAGGTGGCCTCATTTTGTCAAAAGTACATCAACAGGAGAGTTTAAAGATATATATTTATAACTAACACAAATTCCAATTTATTATCCAAGACTAAATACTTATTTTGGATTATCTACTATTCTAGAAGTTAAATATTACTACCTGGGACTTTTTTTAATGCAAGGTTATTAAATCATCAACAGAGTGTCTGTTAAGTTGGCTTTATTTAAAAGGTAGTTCAACAGATTAAACAACATTATAACATGGCTCAAGTCTATTTTGCGAGGACATTTAGAAGCATATGTTCATTGGTAGAAAACATGTTCGTTTCATTTTGAAACAGAGTTATACTACTTAGAAACTCAAACCTTTTTGTTTGTTTTATTTTAACAATTCCCATGTGAGTAGTCATCATAATTATGGTAATAATGCATCCATGTAGAGAACCTAATGTTAACCTTAACATAACAGTAGATTTATGTGATTCTTCTGGAAAATATATTATAAGGAACACGAGTGAGGAATCTCACCTTAACATTAGGAAAAAGCTGTATTTTCTCTTTTGTGTGGAAAAGAATCAAGTATTTCATAAGCATTTTAAATATCTCTAATGATTAAATCTGTTTTGCTCCATTTCAAGACACTCTTCTGGGTCCAGGATGGATACACATGAAACATTTACAGTCTTGCAGGGAGTTATAAAATGCACAAATGACTATAACACAGGCCAGATAATGTGTCTACAAGAGAGTACAAGGAGTGTTGGGGGTCAAAGAAAGAAGAAATTTTGTGATGATCATGGAGGGATGTCATTTGAAATGGGTCCTGAAATATTGATAACATTTGACATGTGAAGGTAGAGGGAAAAGAAGTAGCTAAGAGCAGGAACATTGAGAAAAGGAGGAAAGTAGGGATTCATGGGGTGGTTCTTTGTGCACGTGTGTGTGTGTGTGTGTGCGCGTGTGCGCGCTGAGGCTCACAAGATAGATGACTATTTTATGCACAAGACATTCCATGTATTTTGATGAAAACAAAAGAAAACTAAAAAATAAAATAAAAATCCAGGATGTAAGACAAATAATGGTGTAGATTATAATAACTCCTAAGCACCATAACTACTCATAGTATGTCAGTAATGGTTCAGCACTTGGAGCTGTGAAATAGACAACATGGTCTGTGGGTTATGTGCAATTTTTGAATTTTATCTGTGTTTTCATTACTACCTGTCCTTTTTTGCTTTCCCTTCCACTCAAGAAAAGTATTTTGGAAAGAAAGCTATTAAATGTGATATTATGTGCACAAGTCCACACTTAATTAATTAAAAAAAAACTCACAAATTTTAGGCTTTAATTATGATCAGTAACTAATCATTGGTAATAAACTTCACAACTGGTTATAGTTTGCCAGAGTATCCTAACACAGTCTGGGAACCAGGAACAATAGGGAGTAATGAGATTTTGTTGTTTATAAGATTAAGTAACGTAATGGAAGTTATGCTTTCAATATGTGAATCTAACTTTGTTTGCAATAGATTGCATTGGGGAGAGTTTGGCAGTCTAAATAGAGAGGCTAAAAGACTGAATCAGGCTGATGGCAGTGGGTATAGACTAGAATGGGCATACATATATATGACTCTAAAGATGGAAAGTACAGGAGCAGTCCATTAATGACAGGTAAAGGTCCAAGGAGATACTGAGGGTAGGCTACTGATAGCGTGGTGTCAACAGAAGTAAGGCAGTTAGAAGTAGCAGACAGCTGGAATATGTTCCGGGTTCATGAGCTCATGAACATACACACATGGAAACGTGTATTTAACACTAGCCGGCTCTGTGCTTAATGATAAACCCCTAGAAAAATTCCCAACAAAGTAAATAATAAAATAAAAATGTGCACCATCACCACTATTACTACAAATTACTGTGGAAGTGCTAGCCAATTCAATTGTGCATACTCGTGTGCACAAACATATCTATGTATTGATCTAATTTATTGCTATTTGAAGATACCATTTACTTAAAAATCCAACAGTATCAGTCAAAAGACTTTTAGGAAGATAATCTTGTAAAATTAAGTTAGCAAATATCATAAATTTTCTGAACTTCCAACAGTATTTCTAAGAAAATATAATTGATGAGAAATAAACTTTAGAAATGAGCAAGATTTATATGAATATTAGCAGAATCTTCCACTAAGGAATGTGAAACAACACTTGATTAAAATAAGAGACTGTTAAAAGAGATTCAGTCACATAGGGAGGTTAATTTTCTTAATTCAATATGTCATAGAAATTTAATAACATCCCAGTCAAAAGCTCACATCACAAGACAATCCAACAGTTATTCCAATAATGGAAAGATATGAGAAATGGCCTGAAAATGTGCAAAAAATAAAAATAGTAATGATTTTATACTACCAGATACTAAAATATTTTATAGAACTACAATATTAAACGTTTTATAATACAAAAGTTTTATTTTTAATTCTGTAAATTAGAGTTCTCAGCCAACTTACTGAAGTCTTTACTATCTGCAATTGTCAGGTTTTTTAGTTAATTAAGTTGGAATCTTCAAAGTATATAGTCATATTATCTGCAAATGAGAACAATTTATATTTTTTCTATCCAATTTTTATATTTCATTTCTGTCTCTTGTCAAAATGAATTTGTTCATATTTTCAAAATTGTTTAATAATAATGCCAAAAACGGACAGCCCGTGCCTTGTTAGTAACTTGTGAGAATGCTTTTTGTGTTCCTCCATTAATTATTGGAGAATTTCTTGCTTTGTTCTGAAAAAGATCTATTTAACTATGCATCCATTTATTCTTAACTTTCTAGTAGTTTTTATTTTTAGCTAGAAGAATTTGTGAGTTTTATTGAACACATCTTCAGCATGTATGGGAAAAAAATAATATTACTTTTCTTTCTTGCTCAATTAACATGGTTGCTATGCTATTTCCCAATATTAGCACTCCTGGAAAGCATCTCAGCCACTCATAGCATATTATTTTTTCAATTACATTTTATTTTAATTACAATTTTTCCAGAGGGTTTGCAGTTGTATCCAGAAATAAGAGTTGTCCCTATTTGTTGCTTTATGTTTTCTCTCTGTTTGGTTCAATATCAATTTTTTACTTGTTTCATTGACCATCACACAGAAGCTTTCTTTTTTTTCTGTCTTTGAGTTTCTAATTTTTAAAGTTTTCATAGAAATAACTTGTCAAATCAACTCAGCTTCAGAAATTTTTACTGAAGATGAGCATTGTTGAGGGTCTTTTGAAAACTTTACTTTTTTCTTATGGGAATTGATCTATCTAGATTTTCTTTAAATTCCAGTATAAGTTCTAGAATTTATCTTTTTTCTGTAAATTAGCCACTTTTCCAGATTTTCAGATTAATATATGGGGAGTTGAATTAACACATACTTTTAATTTTCTTCTCATAAGGGATTGTTTCAAAATCATCACTGCTTTTGTATGTTTGCT
Organism: Equus przewalskii; assembly: GCF_037783145.1. Classification (NCBI taxonomy): domain Eukaryota; kingdom Metazoa; phylum Chordata; class Mammalia; order Perissodactyla; family Equidae; genus Equus; species Equus przewalskii. The sequence continues at coordinate 14,558,570 of NC_091843.1, forward strand.
TTCTCCTTTTCTTTCTTGATCAGGGTAATAGATTATTTTCTTTTAAAGAACCAACTCTTTAATTCATTTATTAATTCTACTACTTTTGCTAATTTATTAATTTCTCTTTATCGTTACTAATTCTAACTTTTCTTTTCATCTGTATCATTCTTTTCGTTACCACTTCAATTTGATCCTTAAATCATTTAGTTTGTGTGAAAGCCACGGGTAGATCTGCCACTTGGAAACTCCCTAGGGTGGACAGCCTCTATTCATTGTGAAAGGTCCTGTGCCATGCATAATCTCTAAAGAGTCTGAGGCTTTGTGGCATGACTAGAGATTTCATATCCAAAATCCAGGTGACATGGCCCTTTTATTACCAGAGATGGTCAAGAAATGGTCAGCATGGTTAAGAAGGGAAAGAAGTTTGAAACCAATGAATCCAGTGTTTCTCAGATACAGCAGGACCTCAATCCATCCTAACTGCTCAACTCACTGATTCAGGATATGTCTCTGTGAGGGGTAAGAGAGGTGCCTTGGGCTGAATTCCACTTACCATCTGATGTAGTCTTTGTTCTTACTAGTTGAATTATAATCATCATCTCAAGTATTTAGTGCTAGCTTGCCCCAATGAATACCCTTAAGAGTAGTTTCTCCATTCATTAGTTGGTAGTTTTTTTCAGTATTCTCTGAGATTTTACTTAATTAAATATTTTGTTTTCTTGGTGGAGTAAAAAGTTCATTGAAAAAGCTCAACAAAAGCCTGGCAAGATTGACCAAAAAAAACAAAGACATAAATAAATAATACTAGGAACATATCTACAAAGATTTCAAAAATTAAACATATAAAAATAATTTTACTATAAATAACTATTCTGCTACTAAATTTGAAAACATATGATTAATATATAAGTAGATAAATATCTGGAAATTTTGTATCTAAAAACACTGGCCCCCAGAGAAAACAACCTAGAGTATACTATAAATATTGTCAATTGAGTCAATCATTAAATATCTTCACACAAAAAAATACCAGCCCAGATAGTTTAGAAAAGAGTTATAAAACAATTTGATCTTTACGCACATTTTTTTGAGGAAAAAGAGAATTAGAGAACACTTTCTGAATTTATGAGACTGTTATAAAGAGGAAAGTATTGGAACTAATAAACAAATCAAAAACAAGATTCTTTGAAAAGAAATGACCAAAAAAGTCAAGCTACTAGACAACCTCACTTTTTTTTTTTTTAAAGAAGCAGCACAGATACAGAAAGAGAAGGAGGAATGCAAAAGCAAAAATGCAAAGCATAGAAAATCTTTTTAAAAAATCATAAATGATTACTAGGAGAAATTCTATGCAAATATATTTTAAAAACCTAAAATAGATAAATTTCTGGAAATATAACTTAACCAAAATTGATTACATTTGATACAAAAATTTTACACCGTTCAGTTTCCATAAAAGAAATTTCCAAATATTCCACCTACATAAAAAGAACTAGATCCAGATACTTTTATAGGCTTATTCTACATACAAAATATATGAACATTAGATAATCAATAGCTACCAACCAAATTCCAGAGCACTGAAGAGGAAGAAAATATTCCAAATATTTCATATTAAGTCAAATAAAACACTGATTTTAAGATATACCAAGATATTCAAAATATTACAATATTCAAAATAATGCAAGAAGAAAGCACTATAGACAAATCTCTTTTACAAATGCTGAAGAAAAAAATACATAAAACCTTAGGAAATAAAATCCAATAAAATGTTAACTACATAATTCATTGTGATTCAGTTAAGTGTTTGCTAGGAATGCAGAGGTAACTTAATATTAGGAAAGACTAATATAATTTAGTAAATTAATAAATAAAAAGAAGAACACCATATTATTTTCTATGTAGAATACACAGAAAAGCATTTGACATGACACTTTCAGGATTAAAACACTAAATAAAAGAAGAATATATGGATACTTCATTGATATAATTATATAGAGATAGATATCTCAGCTCTAAAGCAAGTATTTTACTTATTGGCAAAGCTTTAATGGCATTCCAAGAAAGTCATGTACAAGACTTTGGCACCTCCTATCTTCACCATTATTTAGCATTGTTTTTGAGGGATTACTCTAAGTATCTATTTGCAGCTGATCTGATTGTATACCTGGAAAACCTAAAAGTAACAATAAAAAATAACTTAAAAATTTGGAAGAATAGCTGGATATAAAATGTAAAGAAATAATTACTTTAAAATGTTAAGTCAATAAAATAATAAAAAGGTACATTTCAATAGAAAAAAAGTATCGTCATAAACCCTAATAAGAAATCTGCAAAACACTCCTGAGTCATAAAAGGTAGATTTGAACAAACAGAAAGATATACCTAGATCCTGGAGAGGAAGACTTGACACCATAAAAATGTCAATTCTCCCTAATTTATAACTTCAACATGATCCCAATAATAATTCCACTTGGTTTTTTCCAGAGCTTAAAAAGTTGATTATAAATCTCAAATGAAAGAATAAACTAGGAAGAATAGTTAGTAAAATCCTCAAACAGAAGAATACAATGTGTGTGTGTGTGTTTGGTAATGGGTAATCACATCAAACACTCAAACATATTTATTTTAAAGCGTCTCTAATTAAATCATTGTGCGATTGGTACCTGAATAGGATAGCAGTCCAGTGGAATGGAATAGGAAATCCAGACACAGATCTGATGCTTATGGAAATTTAGTACATCATGATGATAGACATCAAAACAATAAAGCCATTATGACATTGAAAGTGGCTTTGTTTTGTTTTAATTCATTGAAATAAATGTAGTTACAATATTTATTTGTTCCATGGAAACATTTTTCTGGTTAATGTTCTTTACAGGTTATTTTTCTTTCTTTCTCTCTCTCTTTCTCACTCCATTATATTTGTATAGAATTCATGTGTGTTTCTTTTTAATTACTCAACTTTTACATATGGGAGATGAGCTATGTTCATGCTCAAGCAAGTAAACATTTTTCTTATTACTGATGATGAGTTTGCAATCTCTTCTCACCTGTCTGTCCACAATGTTTCTTTCCTACTTCTACCACCAGAAGACTTTCTTACAAAATCTCTTAACCTTTGAGATTCCTTGTTCAGTATCCTGCCTCCTCTGCTTGTGCTTGGAACCAAAGTCCAGGCAAACTGCTACCATCCACCTGAGAACCTGCTGCCATTGCCGCAAATAAGAAATAATTGATTCTGTACCACAGGGTCTGTCAGGGTTTAAATTTGTGTTTGTGTGGCTATTTTTGGTAACTGTAGTCAAGAGTGTCCTTTCACTATAACATATCAAAATATCATCATCAGGGACTGGCCCTGTAGCCTAGTGGTTAAGTTCACATGCTTGGCTTCAGCAGCCCAGGGTTTCACTGGTTGGGATCCTGGGCACAGACATGGTACCACTCATCAAGCCATGCTGAGGGGGTGTCCCACATAGCACAACCAGAAGGACCCACAACTAGGATATACAACTATGTACTGGGGGGCTTTGGGGAGAAGAAGCAGAAGAAAAAGAGAAAGAAGATTGGCAACAGATGTTAGCTCAGGTGTCAATCTTTAAAAAAAAAGTCATCACCGTTATCATCATTGTTGACCATTACTGCTTTTGGAAGACTTGACTCTATTTCTATTTTGTGCTTTCAGATACGTCTTAATTTTTTTTCAATGATGAAGTTAGTGTTAGTTTTCCTTTATTTTTCTTGCTTTTCCATGGTTTTCAGAAAGTGAAGGGGACTATGCTGGATTTATTTTACATTTTTAAAACAAAAATTCCTAAAGTTTTTTTCTAAAATACATATAAAATGTCCCTTATATTAATTTTAGTCTCAAATTGAAAATGAAATTCTTCTTAAGTCTGAGCTTCATAAGATAAAGGCAATGGCCCCTTTGTTATTTTCAAATGTAGCAATAAAGTCGTCCAGAAGGACAAAAAGAATCTGAAAATAAAGACCCACTGAAAACCTGGTACTAATAACCTTAAAAATGTACACCATAACACTTCACTAGTTTCACAGGTGGAAAAATGTGAAGTGTGTTTACACTATTCGCCATAAGCCAATTTTATCTGCATCAAGCCATATGGTTTGGGAAACTGGGAGTTTCATGAAAATCTAGAGTGAAATTTAACAGTGCTATCAGCAAACAGAGTAAATGAAGGAGTTTACAAGCCATTCTAAGACACAGCAGGAAATTTTTTTCTTTTTTCTCTCCTTTAAAAAAAATATAATACCATACTGATATTTTAAAACTGTATGCACAGTGTTTCTGTTATTTTCTGAAAATTGCTCCATCGCTATACTGATTTACAGAAAAATTGGCTGTGAGGTTTGGACTGCATTATTGGCAACTTCTCTTCTTATGTAAGAAATTAGAAGCACTTAATGTAATGTATAGTTAATTATTTTAAGATATTAACTATAACTTTTGAGGTTTCAAAATTATTATTCAATTATACCTAATAAAATAAACATTGCTGGAGAATCATTCAGAGACAAGTATGAGGAAATCTGGTCAAAAATTACATATCAACTAAACTAAAGACTATATTAGGATGTTCTCCTTTTGATATCTACAGAACTACTTAATACGAGAGCCAAAAAATTTATTTTATGCCTTTTCTTGGTATATTAACTTACTCACTCTAAAGTATCAAGAGCAATGTTACTTAAAACATTATTTTAAGATTTGAAATTTCAGTTAAATGCACTCCTTAGGCTTACAAAATATTTCCAATAATCAAGGAAAAAGACACCCGTCTGCATATTCCTTCTGAAAGTATAAGGAAATTTGATTCCTCATCACGTACTGTAGAATTCTTTATGTTGACAGCAAAACTAACAGAAGAAAAGTCAAATTTATATGAAATTGATTAGTTTGGAAGCAATCACTCCTGTAATTAGGACAGGTCAGGAAAAGTTTCTTTATAAATAATTTATCAGAAACCCCTCTATAAAGACCTAGGGAAATTTCAAGCGAGGTGCAATCTTTTTAAACTATTCCTGTATAAATCAATTAAGGTGCTTTATTTTGACACCTAGTGTCAGTATTTACCAAACGTAGATAGACAAGTCCATCCCTGCAGCATGCATTTGCAAATAACTTTACTCATTAATGTTTAATTAAGACAGAGGAAAACTGTCCTTGATATTTTGCTGCAATTAGTGCTCTCTATACCCCACTGACTTCTCATGATGAATTACTTTTCAAATGAAAAGTGAAGTGATTAAAACTGGAGACACTCCATCTACTATGCATTGCCCATACCACATTTTAAAGAGGAAAACCAAATAATGCTATGCATAGTGAAAACACAAGTGAAACAATCTGTTGTCAATTTCAACTGTGAAGCTTCTTTTTGATTATGGCTCCAAAGTGATGTAACATGCAATTCCCAAATTATTCCTTTAAATCATAATGATAGACAATACCAGAGCTTTGAGAGGTTTACTTCAACCCCCTTAATTTAAAACACTCCACAAACAGCAAGTGAATTGTGAAGGTCACATAATTTTCCAAATGATGTTATCATTTCACCTATAGTTTAAACATTTTACTCTTTTAAGGGACTTCATAATTCATCTTTCACAATGTCCTTATTTTACCAAACAACTAAACTAAACCAACAATGCACAATAACAACAACAAAAATGAAGTCTGGAAAGATTAGTTGACTTACACAATGTCATACAAACAACAAATGATAGATCTAAAAAGACAGCACATTTATTCTAAAAATACGCCAAAATATTTCCCCTCACCCTCTACTCAAATATTCTTTGCGTACATTTTAGACTGGAAGAGCAAATATAGTATGGGAAATATTTATGAACTTTTTGATCATTGTGTTCAGCTATCATCCAAGTTGGAACATTCTTTTTTTTCTTTTAATAAGAATGCTCATAACAGCTTTACTCATAATAGCCAAAAGCTAGAAACAGCCCAGGGGAATGCATAAACAAAGGATAGTCCACTACTCAGCAGTAAAAATTAACACACCACGTATATACATAACAACCTTGATGGATGTCAAAAACATTGTCAGTTGAAAGAAGCCAGACACAAAAGAATACACACTGATGAACCCACTTACATGATACACTATCACAGACAAAACTAACTTGAGATGATAGAAATCAAACCACTGCCTGCCTATGGTAGGTTTGGTTTGATTGGAAAGCAGCATGAGGAAATTATGCTACTTTTGTTCTGTTGATGGATGTGTTCTCTGTCTTGATTGGGGTGTTGGTTATAACGGTCTGTACAACTCATCAAACTGTACATTTAAAATCTATGCATATCAATGAGTATAAATTTTCCACAAGTAAAAAATTGCTGTGGTATTTATATTATCTTGGATTCATTTAAAGAGTGATATACTGGTATTATTTTTTAATAGCTTTATTGAGGTATGAGTGACATACAATAAACTGTACATATTTAAAATGTACTATTTAAGAAGCTTTGACTTATCACCATGACCAAAGAGCATCTATAATTATACATAATGATAAAGCATGTATTCATTTACCCTCAAATGTTTCTTCATGTTCTTTATAATCCTTTTCTTCCCACAAGTTGGAACATTCTTGAAATAGGATTTTATTACACATATGTTTTATGTTGTCTAATATTAATGAACTTACATGTAATAGTAGATAACTATTTCCTAGATTCTTTTAAAATGTCCCTTTTTTCATCATTCTCTCGATTCTAGAATCTCCCCTCAAATATATGAAATATTCAGAATTTACAAACTACTAGCCTAAGTTCACCAACAGACGTGTTATGCTTGTTCTACAATAAATTATCTGCCATGATAGGAAAAGACTGTGAAATTTCACATATAAATCCAGATCTCCAAATTCTCTACGCATGACATTGGCAGATCTGGCAGATCTGAGCATGCGTCAACACATGGCTACCAACCCTCAGAGCTGAACAGCGTTGGACTACTTTAAATAGTGCATGTGCTCTTCAGTTCTCCCTATTCCCCACCACTCCCTATTATTTCCTAACATTGCAGTTTTGTATCTGTTGTCACTTCAGCTGAAGCTTGCACTGTTGCTTTTCTAACACTTGGCCTACTTCACTCATTTATTTTACCTTCCTGGTCCCTGGAAGCTTTTGCATTTATAACTCCCGACATAATTGCTCTGGTGGCAAAACTACCAAATGAGACATGGCGATAAATTCACACACACACACAGATTTTGAAATTATATAGCATGGGCTTATTTACAATTGGATTAAAGAGTTATTTTTGGTATAAACTATGGACATACTGGATAACCATTAAAAACCAATGCAAGCTTAATTTATCAGATATACGATCTTTAAAATCATGGAACTAGTGAGAAAGAATGCATTACCTTTGTTCAAAATTGCAGAAGAAAGTCCATGATGTTAGGTTATGGGTAAAAGTTATGAATAAGGAATTTTCAATAATCACTTCTCAAGGGTATACTGATATGGATCAGATTAAAGACCTGGGCCAGGAAACATCATCGGGAGGGATACGGTGTAGATAGCAGAGCAGAATTGTCTGAACAGACCACAGGCACTGTCAAGCAAGATGCAGATAAGGTGGAGAAAGTAGGCCAATCTGGCTGGAGCAGAGACAGGGTTTTGAGGCTAGCAGAGCAGTCCAAGTAGGGATTGGAGAAGCCTAGCACGAGGAATTTGTAACTTAATTGCTCAATGTTCTAAAATATGAGCTCGTGTATTATGGCTACCTAATACGAATGGAATATAGCAAAGTCTGTTGATTGTTTTTGAGCCTCTCAAAACATGCTATTCTGTTTGGAAAATAGTTTCCTGCACCCTCCTTCATATACCACATTTCCGTCTCATATCAAGGGGGAAAAAAAGCACTTGAGTTCTGACAATGGCTCTGCTTAGGTTTGTACTCCAACATGATTTCAAACGACCAAGATAGAATAAACCTATGGAAAGTTCAGAAATACACACTGAGGAACTATGAACAGACCCTTAATATTGGTCTCACTATTGGGTGCTGGTTATGATAACAATTCAAAGACCTTGAGCTATCACCAGGCTTACTGACGGAGGACTCTTATCAGAGCCCCTGCTGTTAGTTCTGACAGATTTACCACACATGGCTGCACATGGCTACACTTGTACCCACTCAAGTGTGTAAGAAGTGTCTAGTGCTGAGCCACTGAGAATTCACCTCAGTAATGTTTTAATTGCAGTGCTACCTCAAACCAAAGAAGTTAAGCCTGATAGGAAAGTTATCCACATCATTATCAGTGCTTTCTTCAATGCAAAGAATCATGTTATTTGAAGGTATATATTTTTCACACTCTCGCATTACACGTGAAAATGTTGAGAATGCCCTTTGGGTTGTCAAAATCCATTTATAGATAAGATTTTTTGTTTTCCCATAAAGGAACTAAACATCCATATATTTTATTAAATACTGGATAACATCAAATATAGGAAATATTCATATCAGTTTTCCATATACCTGAGAAACCAAAACAAAATGTTTAAGGGAGAAGGTCAGCACCTTGAAAACAAGCAACATTTCCACAGATAATAACTAGAAATCTTGACAGGGAGTCTCAGCTCGATTCAAGATCCGGAATTTGACAACTGTCTCAGGCATTCTCTAAAGTTAGATTACCGCAATAATAACATTTGAGGGCTTTAGAATCCTTTATTATACAATTCTTTTTTATGAAAAAGAATGATGTGCTTAATTAAAAAAAATGACTTTAAATTTAAGAGATCCATATTTGAACCTGAGCTCTTCCACTTATTAGCTGGCTATTTCATTTTTCTGAACTATTGGGATAATGATATCTACCTTTTAGGTACTTTGTGAAGGTTGATTAAAATAATGTATATAAACCACCTAGCATAGTGACTGGCACTCAAGTATATATAGTTAAAGTTAGTACATACTCAAGGGATAATATTATATATAAATGCGTATTATGTATAAAATATAAAAAAATGTAAACTTTGTAATTTCCCCATTTAAATCTTTAAATATATGCAGGTTCATGTGCATGTTTATATGTGTATGTTTAAATTATTTTTAAATTAGTTTCTTTACTGAAAATCAGATGAATGGGTAAAATTGTTGTTTACCTACTGGTAATATTCAGGTATATACATAAAACAATAAAATCGCAAAATGACTTGTGTTAGCTACAATCTAAAGAATTCTGAAAGAGTTTGATGATTTTGCTCTAAGAAAAGATATAATTTACATTTCTTAAAAGTAAATCCTTGAAGTCAATCATTAACCTACCTTTAAAAGAGACAGAAGAGAATCACTAGGAAGTGGAAATATAATCTTAAATATCATTTCTGAAACTATCTGGAGAACTGGTTATAGCTCAGAATTATCTATGGGTTGTATCAATAAAATAGTCTATGGGTTATATAGACAAAATAAGCATTTATATAAAGCTTTATTGACATTTGATTTCTATATATTACATCATTTAATATCATAACAACATTGAAGGTTAAACAATATTATTGAGATTTAAAGAGACATAGTCTTGCCTGAATTTAGAAGGCGAATTCAAGATGGAACCCAGACTCCGTTTCAATTATTGTGACCGCCAATGTATTTTTTGTTCTTTCTTTCTTCACCATAACCTATTGCCTTTGTTTCTTTAAATTTCTTTTTACCTGAGTTTACATTCCACGGCAAATATTCTGGTAGCACTTGCAGTCAAGCTTGAAGTCAATCATGTGCCAATTCAGGATTCTCTTATATTAGAAATGTATATTTTGGACCTTCCATACTCAGCATCTTCCAAGATATTTTTTAAGAGTAGAACTTCCTTTCTTGAAGATCAGAATTCTGAGGCTCCAGCCTCACATCTATAATATTCTGTAATAGTTGCTCTTCCTGGTTTTACAGGTTAGAATTATTACCCATCACACATAAGCTAAGAGCTCCCGCCCCTGCTTTTCCTGGATCAAGCTGCAAGGTGTTGCTGTATGAGCAGCAGCTCCATTCCAAATCAATACCTGCAATTAGGACAAATTGTACTTGTGCCTTTTGATTCAGGTGCATTTGTTGGTGTTTTTAGCTGAAAGATTTTTGTGTGTGTGTGAAGAAGATTGGCCCTGAGCTAACATCTGTTGCCAATCTTCCTCTTTTTGCTTGAGTTAGAGTGGCCCTGTGCTAACATCTATTCCCATATTCCTCTTTTTGTATGCGGGATGCCACCACAGCATGGCTTGATGAGTAATGTGTAGATCTGCACCAGGGATCTGAACCCATGAACCCTCTGCCACCAAAGTGAAGTGCATGAAGTTAACCATTACGCCACTGGGCCCTTTTAGCCACAAGATTTTAATGTACACCTTCCTCTTAACCAGAAGTTACAAGGCCTCTAATTTAAACTCAGTTTCAGCTTCTATGGAAGATGACCACTTTTAGAAGGATTCATCAGTACACACCAAAGTGAGTTTTTCATATCCAGATGATCATATATCTATTATTACATTTTATATCAGATGTACCCTCCAACTTGAGTAAAACCCTATCCAGATATATTGCACTAATGTGGAAAACAAATTTTAAAAATAGGTAGAAAGATTATTTTTTTTAAAGCTTTTATTTTTTTCCTTTTTCTCCCCACAGCCCCCCAGTACATAGTTGTATATTCTTTGTTGTGGGTCCTTCTAGTTGTGGCATGTGGGACACTGCCTCAGCATGGTTTGATGAGCAGTACCATGTCCGCGCCCAGGATTAGAACCAACGGAACACTGGACTGCCTGCAGCAGAGCACGCGAACTTAACCACTCGGCCACTGGGCCAGCCCCAAGATTATTTTTGTTAAATAAATTTATAAATATCATGGAAAAGTCTTGAACTTACTTGGAAGTCAACCTTGACTCTATTCAAGGAAATCGAGATGACTACATGAAGACAATCATCTTTTCTGCACATCTAGTCAATATTTTAATTATCCACTGCACCCTACCCCCTTGGAATTGCTTTGTCTCAGTTCAACTCTTTAGTGTGGTATAATAGGAATATATCATAAACTAATATAAAAACTGTCCCACAAACTTATCATTTTTTTTCTATTGCAATGTTGCAAATGTCTTAAACTACAATTGATCAATTTCGCTTTTCATGGTGGTTGATAAAAAGCTTTGAGTAAAAGTTATGAACAATCTTTAGAACATTAAAGAGGCTTATAGCTTATATTTTAGTATTAGCTTTATTCTTTATAAATATTTAAACCTACTTTTAATTTACTGTATTTTGCTGTATTTGTGTGTCTTTGTAATTAGGAATAAACCCTTTCTAAAATAGGGCAGACTATAAATTAATAAATTACTCAATGCATTCCATGGCAGACATCCTTTCATAATATGGTCCTAACTTCTCTCTTTAGCTTTACCTCCAATCATTCCTTCTCATGAATTTTTTTCTTTATACACACTAATTTTTTAAAACCACTTTATTGAGGTATGATTGACAGATAAAATTGCTGTCTACATTTAATGAATACAACTTGATAAGTTTGGAGATAAGTATACAGCCATGAAATTGCCACCACAATCTATGTCATAAACATATCCATCACCTCCAAAATTTTCCTCCTGCCCTCTTTATTTATTATTATTATGATGGTGATAAGAACATTTAACATGTAAATGACATGCTTAAGATTGAACTCAAGGGGCTGGCCCCATGGCTGAGTGGTTAAGTTCCTGCGCTCCACTGCAGGCAGCCCAGTGTTTCATTGGTTCGAATCCTGGGTGCGGAATTGGCACTGCTCATCAAACCATGCTGATGCAATATCCCACATGCCACAACTAGAAGGACCCACAACGAAGAATATACAACTATGTACCAGGGGGCTTTGGGGAGAAAAAGGAAAAAATAAAATCTTAAAAAAAAAAAGATTGAACTCAAAAGTTATCCTTTCATGACTCTTGGAATGAATTAATGAATGTATGCAGCTGGAATTGTGTCTGTGAAAATGAACGATATACTCATTTACTTGGCCTTTTCTTTGATTTAATCTTACTTAAATTCAGGAATTTATAAGCTAATAAAATCTCAATACAGAAGAAAGCAAATGTTACATTTCAAAGAAGCTTAATTAAATGTTAAGATATTGTAATATATTAGGGGACAAAAATCTCAGAAATGACTCCAAGATGTATGTTCTCTCCACTATTGCATAGTTGTTTTCTTAGTATTCTTCATTTTGAACAAATCTTTATTCACAGATGTGTTTTAATTACTTCAACAGATTAAATTAACTTAAAAACCCAATTTAAATTTTAAATTACTCTGGAATATTGTCTCACCAAATAGTAAATGAAGGTAGGTAAACTTAAAATCGTTTGCTGGGCAGAGATTTGTAGTAGGAACGGATTGGCTAAATTGAATCACTAAAATAGGACTTGGGTAACCGATTTAAATAAGAATAAGCTTTTCATGGTGACTAAAGGAAACAGTAATGTGGGGTAAGTCAACCTCCTGAGCTTTTCAGGTTCTAGCACGAGCGACAGATGTACTTACTATCCTGGACCCCTCCTACTGAATACTTCTAATGGAAGTCAAGTTTGTTCTGTTCTACTTTCAAGTAGAAGAAGAATACTGGAACCCAAGTGCTCTACTTAGGGGAAGGCATTTCCTATTCGAGTTCCGACTTGCTTATGTGGTTTGTTTGCTTTATTTATTTATTTATGGTCAGGATCACAAGTAGAAGGTATTGGCCCTTTGAAGAATGAACGTTGCTGTCATCCTCCATTTCCCATGAGATGTCACAGCTGTGACAAGGAAGGGTTTATAATGGCACAGTTCGGTGCCTTCATAATTTATTCTCTCTGATTTTATGCTCTTTTAGTCTCCTGCTCAACCATCCACTAACAAGCAGTGATATTAGCCAATAAATCAAAGACGTCTGCTTGTCACCGCCAGATGCTTGGCCACATCGCCACCGATTATGAGACATACAAAAGGACAATTTCATGTAGGTAGCTCAGCAGAGGTGTTCTACTGATATTCTGTTTGATAGGAAACCAGCGTGAGGTGAATATAGTAAAATTCAATAACTTTTATGCCTTATAGCAATGAAGAACTAAGTTGAAATAAAACTGGGAAGTAAATTAGGACCTCACCTTTATTACTATTCCTTTTATGATCCTAAATCTCTTCCTTTATCACTTCAATACAAGTTGGAGAAAAGAAATATTTTAATGTATTCAGTTCATTTTGCTGGGTCTAGGAATTTATCTTCCTTTTCTAAATGCATCAAATATGATATTTACATCCATCTTTTAAAACATATATTATTTCTAAGGAAATATAATGCTAGCATAATAATATTTGCTTGAATGGTAGCAACGTACAAGAAGAATATGATTTTATTTTTTCTTTACTCTTAAAAGCTGCTGCCAACTAATTAAAAGTATCCATTAAGTATTACTTGCTTGTAGCTTGTGTTTTCCTTTACCTCATTATTCAAATGACCGATCTACCACAATGCACAAATACCTTTCTGTGACGTAAATAAGAACAATGACAGCATACTGAATTTATAGAGTTCAAATGACTGTGCAAGATATTGCACAAAATGCTCCTCAACAAAATACTGAATTTTAAAAAGAAGACACAAATAAGCTTATATTTTTTCTTTAAATTAAAGGAAATAAAGTAGAAAAGAGATATTGTATTGGTTTTATTTTATAAAAAAATTTCTGTTTTTCTCACCTGAGAAGTTTGTCATATTTATGTATCAAGTATAGAATTAGATTGTTGACGCAGCATTTCTGCTATGTTGACAATTTATTATAGAACAACAAAATAGATCCGATGTTGTAAATCAAATTTTATGTTAAGGTATTATTATCCTTTGTTTTTAATTGGTATACTTGTTGTTTATCTTGTGACCATTTAAATTGCTGCTGTTTTTCTCATGTCTTCCTTGAATTTTCTAGCGTGCCCCCACAGTGCCCCAATTTCAGCTACCAACTCTCACAGGCTAGAAAAACCATATCGGTCATTTTAGCTTTTTCTCATCATACATTCTTATGATGCAGATGCCTCTAAATGGCTGTTTTCAAATATTAATGTCTTTTAAGTCTCAGTATAATAGCTTTAACTTTCCAAAGAAAGTGTGTTAAGGAAATACAAGAACTTCTTAAGGCAAGATGTTTTTTGTATATTTTTAAATAACAAACAGATATTTACAATTCCATTCAACCTAGGCAGTGATGTTTTATTGCTGTTCTTGTTGCTTTGTTGTTGTTGTTGTTTTGTTGTTATTTATACTCTGACTTTGACATTGATATTTCTTATGATGGTTTTATTTCTCTTCAGCCTAATAGGAATTCAAAGGTGCCATCTATTTAGAAAGCTCTAGACAGAGAAGATAATTCACTTGGAAATATGTGCTTGAAGTCTTCTTTTATTTCTCTGAGCTACAAAATTATTAATTATTATTAAGTATTTAAGTACCACTTTATATTCTACAAAGTTTCCATAATTATCCTTTTATGTCTCACATTTCTATGAAGCATAAGAGTAAATTTCTAGTTATACTAAGCACAAAAAATCAAGGAAATGCACTAAAAATATACTGAATAACAAATGAAGAAGGAAAATAGAAACCTCAGAGATATTAGGAAGGTGATAAATTACAACCGAAATGCTTCAGCTTCTGCATGACCACCATATAGAATAGGATGCCTGCTTTCATCAAAGAAGTGTCACTTTGTATTGCCCTGCAGTAAACAGATAAGGACTGACTTAAAATGTAAAGGACTATGAAAACACAGAAAATGAAAAGACGATTAAGGATTTGTGCAGTGTTTTCTTTTGATGAGACACTAAACACTAAGTTTATCTAGACAAGGCAACTGATGAGTTTAAGTGGATTTGATTGAGTTATTTAACACCAATGAAAACCAGTGAGTGGTTTTTTTTTCCCCAATGTCCAGAACTTGGTAAAGCCAGAAGAATTTAGAATGAATGCAGCATAAAGCTAAGAATATCAGTTTAAATTATTGGTCTCATCTCTCCATTATTTTACTCCTTGCCTTTGTAACATACTTTATCTGTAGGTTCTTGATATTGGATTGGGTGGAAAGCATTGATCACTTATTATCTTGAAGGTAAACTTGGAAATGAAATCTATGAAACTGTCTCCAATAACTTATGATGAATAAGAGTTCTGATTTGCTCTAGTTTTTGTAGCTTTTGTGGAGCATCTATATGTATCATTGTTCTTTCATTTTCAATCCCCAAGTAGATCTGTGAAACTAGCACTGAGAGTACCACCATTTATCAATATTAGAAGGAGGTCTGCTTCTTCCCATTGGCATGAGAGAGTACTGGACCATACTGTCCTAGGCCCAAGTAGGTTGTCAACCCAAGTGAAGATTTTCTGGTTTCAAATAGTATCCAATAGAGGTGAAGTTCCTTTACAAGATGAGATAGGAGACAGTTGCAAGTATCTCTTACAGACAATAAGGAAACAAATTATTTGCATCTTTTTCTTCCACGTCTTTTTAGATTACTTGAGATTGAACCAATTACCATTCCAGGAAACTTTATGGCCTCTATGGATCACAGATCCTATCCTGACTTTCTCCTCATGGTTTTACTCAAATAATAATCTACCAATATAGTATTACACTTACAGCTCAGCAGCACAAATGCACCCTCATCTAAATTCTGGGTTTTTCAATGCCATTACCCTAGGGCAAAGATCCAGTGAAAATTTTCATCTTCTCACTCCCATGATCACTGCTTCTGAATGCCTATAACCCTTACCGTATGTATAATAGATCTGCCACCTATCATGTATTTTGTGTAGCATTCTAATTAGAGATGGGGTCTGGGCCAAGTTATTTACACTCTCTCTGCTTCCTTTTGTTTATATATAAAAAGACTAATAATAGTACATACTTCAAATGCTGAGGTAGAGATTAAATGAGCTAATAAATGTAAAGTTCTAAACCAGGACTGGAGGCATAGAAACACATGCTGAATAAACACATAAGGGTTGTTGTTATTATGGTGGCCATGCTTTTTTTTCTAGAGCATTCTCTTTTGTCAGAATTTATTGAGAAAAGTAATCATGTTATTTATCTATTAATATGAATTAGAAAGTGTATTTAAGAGTAAATGTGCTATTTAACTCTTGATTTATGTCAGTACGAGAGTCTCTGATTTTTATGTATCAGGTAAACTAATAATATACATCACATATTAAACAAATTTATATGTTCATGCAAGCTTTATTGAACACTCAAGTTGTAAAAATAATCATTTGGAATACTGTAACGATTTAATTGCAAATGCACCAATAATTATGTTGAAAGATTTTAGGTTTCACAATTCATCTTGTGATGGAATCAAGCAAATATGATAAATGTTACTGACATATTTGATTAGCATAATATATTTAAGCCATAAAATTTAAAATGATTTGATAGAGAAAACTGTAAAACTCTCATCATAAACAACAAAACTGAGAATATATGCACTGTGCAATAAAGTGTTTCTGGACACTGCCTTAAAGTGAGAAAATCTTGGTTTTAGTCCTCAAACATGAAAACATGAACCATGAAAAATATCACAGTCTCCATGGACTAGTTATTTGTAAACTGTTTTGATAAATCTCTTTCTATTCCACTAGAGTATAAGATACTTGAGAGTCAGGATAGAGTCATTTGTTTGTTTATTAGCTTATTTAGTATTCCTTCCTTCATTTATTTAGTAATCATTCATTTACTTGTCTCTGATGTATTCCTTAGCATTTCAGAGAGAGCTCAATAATATTTTTTAAATGAATGAATGAATGATGAATGACCCCAATTCTTTCATCTTTTGAATGGTGGGGCTAGAGGAAATAATCTCTCTCAGTTCCATAGCTTTAAAATATTGTGACAGCATAATATTTAAAACTTATCGCCAAAGATGCACATATAAGAAAAACAGAAATTCTTCTATGTTCTTGCATTCTTTCTCTGAAAACATACTTTTGATTTCCTGAGGAGATTTATGTATTTGTCCACTCTGCTGAGACAGATAGAGGCAAAACTAGTTTAACATGTGAGTTAATGCAATTTTCAACTATAGAGTGAAAGGTATCATAATCATAATTGTTGCCATTAAAATCATATCAGTCAAGTACTGTTCATTCCTGAGTGGCAAAACCATTCTAGGTGGTTTATTTACTTAAGTTATCTCATTTGATCCTCACAACCAATCTCTAAGGTTGGAATGGTAATATCTAATTAAAAAATGAGGGTACGGTATGAGAGAGAACTTGTCCACTACTTCGCACTGTAGGTGACAACCAGGATTCTAAACCAAATTACTTTGAATGCAAAGATCATGCTCATCCTATATTTAACAATTTCTAATATTTATTGTGTATGAGTCCATAGTAATAAAGCTTTGCTTTGTATTTGTAGTACACATTTCCATGATTCTCTGCAAGTAAATATCAATGTCACTATTCTAGAATACACACTCAGAGAAGACCTGGAACAAATTTTTAAATCTGTTTTGCATGCTTACCTGCACTTTCACAAATTAAATTATCATCATTCAATGATAATGAACAGAAGGAGAAATTCCTTCTTAAAAAGTAGCAGGAAATACAATGAATAAATAGGTAGAAATAAGGGAAAGAAATTCTATCTTTGAATTAAACCACATATACTGACTTCTTTTGTAAGTATCTTTATCTACTTCTGAACTTAATAAATGTTTAACATTTGAATACACAGAGAATTAGGGAAAAACTATAGATTATTTTTCTCACAAAAGTTTGTAGGTCTTGTTTTTCAGTGTATTGTGTTTTATTTAAAGTGCACTTCTTTCCCTTTAATTCCCTTTCCCTTTCCAACGTTAAATGAGTTTTTTGAACATGTCCAAGAAGGTATTTTTCACCCCTTACAATCAAGTCCTGATCATTTGTGTCATTCTCTGGAGTGTATTTAAAGAGCCTAGTCTGTCCTTGGTTTAGGTATAGAAACAGAAAGTAAACACTTAAATGGTTTTTATAGTTCAATTAAACCATAATCTCCATCCAGCTCCCTTTTCAACATGAAGACTTGAATGATGTGTCTAAAATCACAGTCAATTCACAGCAGGACCAATGTCTCTGATTTCTTACTCTGAGATTCTTTGTACCATATATTGCTTAGGAGATTCTGGAAGTTTCTATCCGTGGAGTAATAGACAACTGTCCAAGAATCTTGAAAAACCACTGGAGCTGTTATGAACATCCACAGTAGGATTAAATTCTTTATTGATTCATGATATTATCTCCACCATTTAAACTTTTTGTTATTAACATAACATTGGTATAGTTTTCCTAGAATTCTATAACCTTTTAAAATTGAAAGAGATACAAGGCTTTCTTAAACAAACAAAAACTAAGGAAATTCATTGACAGCAGACTTACTCTGTAAGAAATGTTTAAAAGAAGTTCTTAGGGAGAAGGAAAATGAGATAAATATAAAACTTGGATATACATAAAGAATGGAAGAGCATCAAAAGAGAAATGATTGAAGGAAAAGTAAAACATTTTTTACAAAACAGATTTATATAAAAATTCTTCTACTTCTCCTATTCTTAATTGATCTAAAAGAAAACTACCTGTTGAAAGGAATAATACTAATAATGTATTTAATGGTTATAGGATAAGGATAAGTAAAATGAGTTACAGCAAGGTTATAAGGAATGGGATGGAGAAATTAAATATACTCTTCTATGTTAACTGCACTACATGTGGAGCAATAAAGTGTTATTTGAAGGAGGATTTGGATTGGTTAAAAATATATATTGTAATTTCCAGGGAAACTACTAAAACTTTTTCAAAGAACCATAATTGATATGCAAATAAAGGAGATAAAATGGAATTATATAAAGTGCTTAGTTAAAATCTGAGAAAGGATAAAAGTGGAGATGGGAAACAAAGGACAACCATGATGAATAAAAAATAATTACAAGAAAGGTAGGGGGCTTGCCCCGTGGCCGAGTGGTTAAGTTCGCGCGCTCCGCTGCAGGTGGCCCAGCGTTTCGTTGGTTCGAATCCTGGGCACAGACATGGCACTGCTCATCAAACCACGCTGAGGCAGCGTCCCACATGCCACAACTAGAAGGACCCACAACGAAGAATATACAACTATGTACCAGGGGGCTTTGGGGAGAAAAAGGAAAAAAATAAAATCTTTTAAAAAAAAAAGGCAGATATTAATCCAAATATATCAATAATCACTTTAAATGTGAATGCTTCACATATGCTGATTAAAGACAGAGATTGTCAGAATGAGCTATCAAGCCACAAACGATATGGTTGAACTTCAAATACTTATTGTTAAGACACAGAACCTAGTTTGAAATGGCTACATACTGTATGATTCCAATTATATGACATTACAGGAAGGGTAAAACTACAGAGACAATAAAAATTCACTGGTTGACAGAGGATGGGCCAAGAGAGCAGTGTTGCATAAGTGAAGCACAGGGGATTTTTTTTACGGTAGTGACGCTGTTGTGTATGAGACTGTGACGGTGGATATACGGCACTATATATTTGTCAAAATCCATTGAGCATTTTCTTTTAATTGAAGTATAGTTGACATAAAATACTATATTAGTTTCAGATGTACAACATAGTGATTTGACATTTACGCACATTAAGAAATGATCACCACGACAAGTCTAGTAACCATCTGTCACCATACAAAGTTATTACAATATTACTGCATATATTCTCTATCCTGTACATTACATCCCCGTGAATTATTTATTTTATAGCTGGAAGTCTGCACCTCTTAACCCTTTTCACCTATTTTGCCCATCCCTCTACCTCCCTCCCCTCTGGCAATGACTAGTTTGTTCTTTATATAGATACATTTTTTCTGTTTAGTTTTGTTTTTTACATTCTACATATAAGTGAAATTATGTGGTATTTATCTTTCTCCATCTGACGTATCTCACTTAGGCTGATACCCTCTAGTTTCATCCATGTTGTCACAAATAGCAAGATCCATTCATTGAATTTTATAGTGCAAGATTGAACCTTAATATGTGCAACATTTTAAAAATCATTTAGGATGTCAGGGGTTTCCAGGAGGTAATGCAGACTGTAACAAAATAATCTAACTCCACTAAAATTGTATGAAACAACCTCACTTGAGTAGGTGGGGGGAAATTTACTGACTGAAATAACTTTTAAATAAGTGGAGTCTATAAAAAGTAAAGGCAAAAAAAAGTACATAAATACAGTAGTCTAGTTGATAATGTTGTTTCTAGTGGGAGTATAAGTTTATAATTCTGATACTCTTATATATGTATCCTGGAAAGGAACAATTAGGTAAATGATGGCAGATGTGGGGAGCCAGGTTTCTTTCATTTTTTGTTTTTTGAGGAAGATTAGCCTTGAGCTAACTGCTGCCAATCCTCCTCTTTTTGCTGGTGAAGACTGGTCCTGAGCTAATATCCATGCCCATCTTCCTCTACTTTATATGTGGGACAACTACCACAGCATGGCTTTTGCTAAGCGGTGCCTTGTCTGCTCCTGGGATCCAAACCGGCAAACCCCAGGCCACCAAAGCAGAAAGTGCAAACTTAACCTCTGGGCTACCTGGCTGGCCCCAGAGCCAGGTTTCTTATTACTGGAGTAGGAATTTACAATTAAGCAGGGGAATAATACAGAAATATTTGTGTGGTAATGGATTAGAGTTGGAGAGTATACCCAGTGCCCAAATATTGGTTTCAGATACCATTGTCCAGCAAAAAAAACACAGGGATCCTTAAAGAAATGGCTGATTCCAGGACTGCAGCAGAAAATTTGCAGTATCTTATAGTGGAAAGTAGGATAGAAGAAAGGGAGGGAAGGAGAGAAAGAGAGGGAGAAAAGGAGCGGGGGAGAGAGAGAGAGAGAGAAGCGGGGGTGGGGTGGGGAAGGATAGAGAAAAAAAGAAAGAGACCACAATGATGGGGGTATGTCATAATATAGAGGAGCCAAATAAAAGAGCCCCAAGGGCCAAGATAAATCCATTTGTGCAAACAAAATAAATATAGTAGTATTGGATTATAACCCAAAGTATGAAGTAAATATCCATATGTTCGTACTAATATAGCTAAATGATTAAAAATAAATAAATGGGAGAGAGGAGATAAATCTCTCATGCAGAATAATTCCAAATAATTAATGTAGATACTCTCAGGAGGTGAAGTATAAATCCTCAATCCTAAGTGTTGGATTCTCATAGTGACTTCCTCCCAAACAGTACAGTACAGAAAGAGGGAAACAGAATAATTTTATAGTAGAGAAATCTAACAAACATTAGCAAGTGTTCAAGGTGATCAAGGTTAACATCAACAGGGATAAGTCATGTTGATAATATGCACCCTTGATATAACATGATGAAAACGGCACTTTACCTCTGTGATCTTGCTACCAAAAACTCATAACCCCAGTTTAATCATGAAGATAATATCAGACAAATCCCAATAGAGGGACATCCTACAAAATAACTGACCAATACTCAAAACCACCAAATTGATCAAAAACAAGAAGTCTGAGAAACTGTCAGAGCCAAGAGGAGCCTAAGGAGATACAAAGACTAAATGTAATGTTGTATTCTGGATGGGATCCTTGGACAGAAATAGGACACTAAGCAAAAATTAAGGAAATCTGAATACACTACAGACTTCAGCTAATAATAATGTATCAACATTGGTCCATTAATTGCAACAAATGTACCATACCAATGTAAGATATTTATAACAGGAGAAAGTGTCTGCAGAGTCTGAGAACTATCTTCATAAGTTTCTATAAGTCTAAACTTGTTCTAAAGAGAAAAAGCTTATTGAGAAAAAAAATGCCAAAATATGGTGTTCTTCCATAAATTTAAAAATAAGGAACTATACTTACCTTTTAAGGATGTAAGATGAACAGTCACTCAATATAGGAAAACTGTTAAGCGATTATGTTTGGTAATCAGAACGGTTGGGTTTGAATCCTTCCTCTAATATTTACAAGATGTACTAGCTTAAATGCTTATAAATGTTAGGTGGATGTGATGTCAATTTAACCACAACAGTTATATTGAGTGGCTCAGAGAAGAATTATGCATTGAAACCTTGAAAGGAAGGAATGCCTTCCAGAACAAGTTTAGCTTACTCAATTTGAAGTTACGAACACATCCAAACAAAAGTTAGTAGTTTAAATACCAGTGAGTGTACGTGCTCATAAATGTGTGTGGTTATTTGTATATGTAGAAGCATGTGGTTGGAAAGCAATGGAAGCCTCGAAAGGGAGCAACAGAACAGCTGCTTTGACAGTGTTTCCAGCCTAGTTGTGGGAAGAGGATGACCTGAGAGGAACTATTATATCTATTGTAATAACAGATAGATTGGATTCATGAAGCTATGTTAGTCAGGT
This sequence comes from Equus przewalskii, assembly GCF_037783145.1. Taxonomy (NCBI): domain Eukaryota; kingdom Metazoa; phylum Chordata; class Mammalia; order Perissodactyla; family Equidae; genus Equus; species Equus przewalskii. Next base: position 14,581,025 of record NC_091843.1, read on the forward strand.
GGGAGCTATTGAAATCATCCAGTTGATTTCTCTTGTGCTGTACCATGTTCACCAGACCAACATAAACTATAGTCAGAATTTCCATGTACATTTATACAAAGATACTAACCAGAAAAAAATTGGGAGTATCTTCACACCTTTATTCTAAAAATATCTTCTTAAAAACTAATGTTTAGGTGTCTGATTTTTATATACCTATTCTGAGCTTAGTTAACCTGCACCATTATTGGGGCTGATGAACTGGTGGTGTTCTGGGACTTTTCCAAATGATAGTCAATCTCTTTGTATATATTTTTCATCCAACTGCAACTTCACTCTTCAATCATTGAAACTAAGAAACAATTCTTAATTCATTTAGATCTGAAGTTAAACTACTTATACTGTAAGTTTAAACATCAGTCTGAGTGTTATTAATATCAGTATAGTATTAGTAAGTGGAAATATCAATATTAGTGTTATTTCATTTATAAAAGTCACACCTTTACCAAATGACCAATTTCCCAAATTACTCAAGGACATAAAAAAATCTTTAAGACACAAATATAGACTCAAAAGTATTTGAAAGGGAAAATTGGCATTTGTTTATTCTACAGATATTTCTCTAAACTAATGCATTTTCTAGGCTAACTCCTAGTCCTTTCTTTTGAGTTTAATTATGGAGAGTAGAAAGTATTTAGTGGCATTTAGTTACATGATGACTTTAAGGGGAAAGAAGGTTGGAGAAAAACATTCAGGGAATGAGTCTTCCAAGAAGTCTAGTACAGTAGCTATATACAGGCTTTGGAGCAAGATGGGTGTAAATTGGAGCTCCAGCTATCCTTACTCCTTGCTGATGTTAGGTGAGTTTTCAACATTCTCAAGACCTCTTCTTTATTCCTTATTAAATAAGGACAGTAATACTACCTACCTTTACAATTGTAGCTTATCACATGGCTAGTTTTCCATAATTTTTAATTATCATTTTAATGTCCTTTTTTAGTATGATCATTAGGATAATAGCTATTATTTTGCTGTGCCACAAATGTGAAATTTGGTTCACTAACTGGGTGGGGGGTCATACTCTAGCAAAATATTAAACCATGATTCTAAGTAGGTATAATGTCATCCAATTAGGTTGTGACAATGTAGAAAAATAAAGGTCAGTTCCCTAGTTTTCATCTTTTTTACGCATAGGCCAAAACTGCAAGAATGAATGTGAAAGAAAACATTTTAAGCATAAGGAAAAACTTAAATCATCACAAAATAATGGACAAAAATATTTCATATAAAAACCCAAAAGACTTGGACATAAAGATGGTTTTGTAATAACTACAATGATTAATAATATTTTCACTGTGTCAAAAATGACATTTAAGTTTGAGTAAATGGTAGAGACTGTGGTCAATAAGAATTCATACGTTTTCCAATATTTCCAGTCTGCCTTGCAGTTCATTTGGTGCCATATGACTAAATCGGGCCAATAGTCTATGAATAGAAATGATGCGTCACTTTGAGCCTGTGGCATCTGACAACTTTTGGGTCCTTTCCGTCTCCGTCTTTTTCCTGCCTCAGCAGCACTAAAGACCATAATAGACCACAATGAAGACTGGGTTTCCTGGGAAGTCAACTCTGAGATGGAGTTTAGTGTGCAGGATGCTTAAGTAGTGCCTCTGGGATCAAGAACACTGCAGTGGCAGGGAGGGGACAGAAAAAAGAAGGGGCAGAGGGACAAACTGAAGCTGAGATGCTGGCACTTGATTTACTCCTTCTGGGAGCTACAGAGATTAAAATAAAAATGGCCTTTTCAGAGTGTCCCACATCATATCAAAATGGCTGTGCCGTTATATATCTACTTCAGTCTTTAGATGCAATGAGTCCTTCTTTGAGGAAGGATATGGCCAGTGCATCAACATGTCCATCACGTTCCACAAGGCATAGTTATAAAATGGATGAAGCCTACCAAAACCAGTATCAGACCGGGACATTAGGGTTAAGCCACTGAAATTTCATGGCTTGTCTATTGCTTTGGCTAGTGTTACTTTTCCTAATGCAAGTATATGTTATAATGTATTTATCTCTTATATGAATTCTAATATGTACTGTGTTATTCATTAAACTAAAGTCTGTTTTAATCAGCTCTAAACTTGCAAAGATGTATTAAGGAAATATTCTTAAAGAAAAAAACAAAACCTGTTAGCATCCTAATTGCATCGTACTTAAAGTATAGCCTGTACACACTGAAATCCCTCATAAAGATGTATTTTCCCAGGTTAGATCTTTTATTGGTTTGGCAATAGAAATTACTACTGCTTAACAGAAATCACGTTATTATCATACAGTGATCAATGGATATTCACTTTGCCTGTATAAGCAGTAATTCAGTTTCAAGGTTAAATAATACAAGGTTAAAAGATTAAGAACTTTTGTGCAGCTTAAGAATAGCTAAAATAAATACTGGGAGGTAAATCCATTTCAAGTGGGTATTGTTAGCTGATTTCCAATTAGTAGTTATAGTCAGATGCTAGCCTCAAAGAGTTATAAGCTAAGCAACAGCAGTATGAGATGATTTTAAGATCAAATGGCCACATAGCCAGAGAGTACATTTTGAATAACATTTCCTAAATGATAAGAAAAGAAATGTGGGGTGCAGTGACTTTTAAACAATGGCCAAATAAGGTTATGATAAAATAAATCAGAGAAGTGAGATGGTTTAATGGCTTTTTAATGAGCCTAATGTTTTCTGTTTTAATGAGCCCTCTTACATCAGCTTTAATCATTTTATGAGGATGAGAAATGATTGAGAAATGGCTTGCATTAATTCAATTTTCTGTTCAGTCTTCCCACAAGCCATTATGGCACAGTGGCTAATGGGAGCCAACTTGGATAAGTGGGAACTTGTATAATAGGACAAGCCTCGGCTAAATTTAGTTAGACACTTGATATGTTAACTGGTGATAAGGTTATATTTCCTCATTTTGCAAAGAGTGCACACCAAATGCCCACAAAGTATTTTAACACCGTAGCACAAGCAAAAATTAATGAGGATAGTTTAAATGAACTATAATTTGTCCTAATTAATTATACAAAATTGTGTTAAAAGTCTCCTAGCTTTTTATTAGTGACATGTTAAGATTAAAAATGAACAAAAATAACTGAATTTTGAAATATATACCTTTGATAACAATCTGTCTAAAACCATGTTACACCTTTGTAATATAATACTTACAAGGACACAATTTTCCTACTACCTAGAACTAATAATAAATAAAGATGTAAACCAAATTAGATATCTCAAATCTATATAAAAGTTTCACAAGGGGGGCCGGCCCGGTGGCACAGCGGTTAAGTTCACAGTTCCACTTCTCCGCGGCCCAGGGTTCGCTGGTTTGGATCCAGGTTGCAGACATGGCACCGCTTGGCAAGCCATGCTGTGGTAGGCGTCCCACACATAAAGTAGAGGAAGATGGGCACAGATGTTAGCTCAGGGCTAGGATTCCTCAGCAAAAAAGAGGAGGATTGGCAGTAGTTAGCTCAGGGCTAATCTTCCTCAAAAAAAAAACAAAACAGACTTTCACAAGGAACAAGCCATCTTAAACAAAAATAAAATAAAATAAAAAGGACACTTCTCCGATATAGCAATCAGTGTTATTTGTAATGAGTAACAGAAACCAACTCTTACTAATTTAGATTAAAAAAAATTAAGACAAATTAAAACCATGTGGTTCATTGAATTGGCAGGAAAATTCAAGAACCAGGCTAAAAAGCATGGGCAAAAATAGAGAATGGTGCATAGTGAAAGTCGTATACCACATCAGTCCAATGAGGGCACCCAAGCAGTGTTAGTGTGAACCCCAGCAGTTCTCCAACAGTACTGAGCACCAGGCACTGCTGCTAGAACTCCGGTCATGGCCAGCCCTAGGGAGGCTGGATATTGCTGCATTTACTACTACCCCCACAGCCAAAGTAGATTCTCAGCATTGCTATCTCAAAATGAAATCTGCATCAGGTGTCAAATTGGCCAAGACACGTTCTGAGGCTGCTTCCTAGCTGTAAGAGAGCTACAAAAATGAGTCATTGACATTTTCAGCCTGTTTCGTGGGAGGTGGGTTCTCTTCCCACGAAAATTCTTCAGGTAAAGAATAATACCCCAGAGACAGTGAAAGCGGTTTAGAAACTTGGAAAGAAAAGTATAGCTAGCCCTAAATTATATATAAAATGATAGAGAGAGAGAGGAAAAAGTAAAGGTTAATAGGTAATAATTGTAAGAAGCAAGCTAGCAGCAGCTTCTCCAAAAATCTAGCTCCCTCCAGGGAAACACAACTTGATCAATTCAAATGGAATGTACAAGAACCTCTCTGTGAGAGGACCCATGTTTAGCTCTCTATAGGAAGACAAAATGCAGGCGGGAGAGAAGGACCAAGGAGCTAACATTTTCTAAGGTCAACTAGGTGATAAATATTTAGCTAATCTTTTTCAAAAGGCACTTGCCTTCAAGGATTTAGCAATCTTGTACAGAGACAAGACAAGTAAATTAATAAAGAATAAATTATAATGTAATGTGTCCTAAACTCTCTAAATATTAAAAAAAATAGGAAAGACTGTATTCAATGCAGGGAGTAGCGTATTCATTTGAGGCAAATAAGGAAAATTTCCTTGGGCAAATAATAAAATACAACTAACAATAAAGATATTAAAGTTGTAAGAAGATAGAGAAGTTCACTTTTTTAAAAATATTGATTATACAGCACTTTTATAATAAATAAAACACCCACCTCCTCTAATAAGGACACTTTGCTGTGGTTTTCACTTTTCCAAATGTCCTATATGTACATACCTATCTTTATATATGTATATATTGCTCATCCTAGCAACAGGCTATATGTGGAATTATAGCAATTAAAGGCAAGGGAGGGGATAAAAAGCCAAAAACAAAATGAAGACAGAATACCTAAACATATCACTAAATTAAGAAATTGCAAAGCATGAAAGAAGAAAGTAGGTAAAATACTGCACTGGAATAACGTGATTGTACCCCAGGGGGAGGACAGGTGAAATCACCCTAGAATTCACCAGTTAAGACATTCCTTCCTAGTCTCCTCAACAGCAATCCAGAACCTTCATTACTCTTTTTGACCCTCAGCTTCCTCACTCTCTACACAAAATTTGCCTACTGTAATATCAGGGAAATTGACCCCAAAATACTGTATGCCACTGTGTTTCCTCTAGTCTTCTAAGAGTTCCATTATGTATTCAAGTCCAATTTATCCACTGATGCTTTCAGCATCATACCCTCCTGTGTTCCTTAGGACTCACCTCATTATTCTGTGCCCCCTCCATTGCTGTCTTCCTTTTCACCTATAAACAAACAAGTGCTTGTATTCGCCACTCCCCATCTATACCTCACTGCTTCCAGTTGATACCAAATCTTTCTCCTCTCCAAGGCATTTAAGATTCTTGAAAGAATCATTTCCACCATCTCCATTCCTCACTACCTATCCTCTCCTTAGCCCTTGAAATTTGGCTTCTGTTACCAAAGAATTTGAAAATATTCTCATTAAATCCTCTAATGAGCTCCCAAATGTCAAAGTTAGTAGCAACTTTTTAATATTCCTCTGATTGGGGGTACTTGGTACTTTTTGACATAGTCAATCACTCCTTTCTTCCTGAAACTCTCTAGCAGCTTGGTTACTATGACATTGAACTGTTGTGGGTTTCCTCACACAGACCTCTTTCTTTTTATTTCTTCCTTGGCTCCTCTTCAGTTCCCTTTTCTGTCTAACATCACCTTTTAAGAGTTTATATTGCCCACGATTTCATACTCCACGTTGTTCTTCTGACTAAAGATTCTTCTCCTGAATGATCCTGACTCCACATGTTCAACCATGTCCTATATGGTGACAATGCCTTACCTAGCTTTAGTCCCAGTCTTTCCCCTGAACTTCTGACATAGATTTAATTACTGTTGTGCATCTGCCCCTGATTGTTAGAGATAACTCAATCCCAACAAGACAAGGACAGAATTTACCATCTCTCTGCTATATCTTCTCTCCTCCTGTAAGCATGTGTGCATTTGTGACACCAATGAATATCCAATCACAAGTAATTTCTCTCCTTTATCCCCACATCCAATTAGTCATCAAGTTCTACTGAGATACCTCTTAAATACTTTCAAATCCATATTTTCTTCTCCATCCCTAATACCTCTGTTTTAATTCATTCCCTTATTGCTTCTGTCACTTGTTCTACAAAAAGACTCCTAAAAGTGAGGCCGGCCCAGTGGTGTAGTGATTAAGTTTGGGTACTCCACTTCGGCAGCCCAGGGTTCCCAGGTTCGGATCTCAGGCACACGGCACATCAAACCATGCTGTGGCAGCGTCCCACATATAAAGTAGGGGAATACTGGCATGGATGTTAGCTCAGGAACAATCTTCCTCAAGCAGGATGAGGAAGATTGGCAACAGATGTTAGCTCAGGGCCAATCTTCTTCACCAAAAGAAAAAAAAAAAAAGGACTCCTAAAAGAAACATTGTCTAGTTTCATCTACAGTTAGGTCTATCTCTGCATACGCAATAGAATATATAAAGCATACTAAATGTAGAATATAAATTCTGTTTTGTTGTGTAAAGATTATTTTATATAAGTTTAACTTTCTATAAATTTCTAATCTTATACTTACATATTAAAATAGACTAGGCATTTATTTTAAAACTCTGCTCATGTTGCTAAGAAGGCTTTCAAGCAGCATTTTGAAAACTGAGATCTGTGAACATTAGTGTTCTGAAATATTTTAATATGCTTCCAAAAAATATTTCCAGATTAAATAAGCTTGAGAAATGTTCAGTTAAATAAATTAGAGATTTCTTTACTATAAGGCCTATTGAAGCCTTTATTTTGCTAACATGTGCCAAAACTTTCTAAAAGGAACATATCACCTTTAGTATTTCATAAGTATTTTTGACCATGGAGCTTCTTTATCACAGTATAACTATTAACATATCTGGAATAATCTTAACATTATTTGAAAATTCCATTCTAAAATATTTACAGAAAAAATAAAATATGCTTAGGTATAAACAATGTGATATTTTTACATGACATAAATCAAAATTGTTTTCATATTATTAGTTAATTTGCTTAAAATTACTTTCTAGTCTTTTCTAAATATATTGATTTATGAACAGAAAATTAAGACACTTAGAGTATGGAGAAAAGATGAGTTTGAAATTATTTTGCATGTTATGTGATTCCCAATGGAGTCTATTTAAATCCTTCTAAGATACTCATCCCTAATATCACTAAGAAATACAGGATTAGGCTGGAATAAATTAGTGAGATGTTTAATTAAACTAGAAATATTTATCATTATTAAAAAGTGATATATCTCAGGGAGCTTAAAAAAAACTAACTTTTTTAAGCTCATGCTTAACCTAGACTAAATTCAGTATTCTCACTTTAGCATATGAACCAGCAGCTTCATTGTACAATACAGACACTGTGGTTCTCAGAAGGACGTGATGGATTTTAAAGAAGGCAAGTGTGGACTTCTGAATTCACACTTAATCTTATTTCATGCTGAATCTTACAGAAACAAAACAACTATCTTGAATCTCTAAGAATCTTGGAATGAAGCAGAAAATTCTCATATAACTGAATCTGGTTTGCATGATGTTCCAGTATATATCCACGCTTACTAAGTGATCTGCACCTAAAATTCTGAATGTATGTTTCTATCATTTTGGTGGGGAAGGAGAGGAGGGGACTGGATGACTACCTGTGCATTATTTTTCTGTACTCAGATCTTCCATTCTAAGGATGTAGAACTACTGATTTTCTTTCGGGATAAAAGTCCATCTCACAAGCACTTGCCAAAAAGCACAGAATTAGCAGTCATGTAATACAACACTTAAGAAGACTACAGGGATAAAATTCACTAAAACTCAGTATTTCCATGTAAAATAATTATTGTTTTATTATAGAATATTTCAAAGATGTACCAAAATAGAATAGTATAACTCCCAATTATCCAGCCAAAACAACTCATGGTAAATTTTATTTCATCAATGTCTCCATCCCTTTCTGAATCCTGACTGTTTTGAAGCAAATTTCAGACATTTTATCATTTTGTCAGTAAATATTTTAATGTTTTTTAATAAAAAATAGAGACTCCTATTTAAAACAGAAACACAGTGCCATTGTCCCATCTTTAAAAAATCTAACAAAACAATTCCTAAATATTATAAAATATGAAGCCAGAGTTTAGGTTTCCCTAGTCATATTATAAATGCATTTATTTAATTCTGTACTTTTATTTGTTTTGATTTGAATTTTTTTAAAAGTCCATAAATTATAAATGGTTGATTTGCCCAATAATTGTTTTTTTTAATCTATATGGTTCCCTTCCATTCATCTTTTTTCCCTATTTCTTTTTTCTTGCTCATTTCCTTTTAAAGACATCAAATTTTTGTCTACAGTGTCCCCAGTCTTTTCAATTCCTTGCACTTACTTATAACTCATGCTATATTTTTGTATTTGTCACCATATTCTTACTCAAGCAATTCAACGAACTGATAAAGTATATATTTTCATAACTGCTTTTCAGTCTGGTCGTTCCAAAACTATTTTTCACTATAGTGTATATTTACCTTTTACACATACGTAACTAGACAAATTTCCATATGCATGCTCAAATGAATTTCCCTCCGTTTAAGAGCAATCAAGTAAGAACAGTACAAATATTAGCTAATTCTGTACACCATTCCACTCAATCAGGACACACTCTGAGTAAGCATGCATGTGACACACGAATCTCTATTCATTCTATTATATTTGTGCCTGAGTGGCTCTCACAGGGGGAGCATCTTGTCCAACTGAGGATGATTCGTAGTAACTAATGATATGTGTGGACCATTATTGGTGACTTGTGCCCAATGATGAGAACAAAGACATGCTAAGTGTTGAATGATGGAAGAATACGCCACCACAAAATATGCCACTTTGGCATAAGAATTATTTTCAGCTAAAAGCACTTGAAAAACAGCAAGTACAAGTAGGGCACTTTGACTTCCTCTTTTCCTCATGAAAGTAAAAGATAAACTTCCATGTGAAAGATGTCTTCCTTATATCAGGAAAAAAAATCTCATCATCAGAGACAGGGAGTTGAGGCTGAGGAGAACGTGTACAAACAGACTAGCTACTTCTTTGGGTCTTCATTTTCTTGTAGTGACTCATGTACATGTAAATATCAGCATGCTTTTCTCTTGTTAATTTGTTTTATGTCAATTTATTTCTCAGTCCAAACTGGAGACTCTAAGAGGGTAAAAGCAAAGTTTTGCCTCCCCTACAGTAGCCCACATTCTAAACCCATCTTACGATTTACTATGAGTTACCTTAACTGTTCTGGCCACAGTCAACCCTCCCCACCTCAATGTTTTTGGAGAGATATTACTTCATCTCTTTGTACAACAAAACCAAGAGGGATTGAGTTCCATGAAAATCTCTTGTAGAGAATGGGAAGGCTGAAAGCAGAAGGCTATTATTTGGTTTCCAGGTGTGCTATCTGCTTAAACATAACCTGGCTGTGCTAATTCTCTGACTACAGGAGCAAAGATGAAGAGAACTAGAAAGGATGACAGAGAGCGGGAAGGCAAAGCAGTGGAGCAGCCTGTGCTCCCACTGTTCAGGCGATCCAAGGTACATATTTTCCAGGAGTCAACAGAACCCACAGAGGGAGCAGGACTGGAGCCACCAAGCCAGCGCTTCACCCAAGTTGGCTGCCTACTAGACCAAAATGCTGTAGTGGGAAGAAAGCTGTAGAGATCACTGCTGATGACCAGAGCAAAGAGAAGTGGAGAAGTCCACTGTGAACCTCAAGCAAATTCATGCCTATGCCCTACAAGAGCAAATTAGAGACAAGTCCTTCCTAAGCAGAGAAGTGGAAACTACCAAGAGAAAATGACTACATAGCAGTCAAGTGAGTGGAGATATTTGTCTCTTTTCTTCTCTTTCCTCATCTCACCAGCATATTGGTATAAGGAGGACTTGAAGAGAAAGAAGGGAGAAAGTTTCAGAAGCAGAAAATGCCTCCCTCTCTTCCCACCCTCTGACCCTCCCACAGTAGGCAGGCTCTCAGGTCCAGTCTACATGGGGAGAAGATGATATTTAAATAGGATGAAAGAAAAGTTTTACACTGATTGAAGTGGACTTTAATTAATCAGAGTGATAGAAAATTATGGAAACTGCCAGTGATGTCGATAAGGACATTTTGACAGATCACAGTTGAAAGCAGTGATTGTAGAAAAATAAACTCTTCATGTTAACACCCCACTGAGTTGAGACTACTCAATAAGCCATTTTTATGTGTTTTCATACCACATGCTCCCTAAACACAAGTCAATTCCTTCTGGGGCTTAACCAGGGAAAGAACAATCTGTCGCAGCTCTGGGAGAAAAACTGGCAGTGTCAGACTTGCTGAGAGGAAATATGCCTGTCTTCAACGTGGAATCGTCCTAAGGAATTTTCAAGATGAAGTTTGACCACACTCAATTTTCTTCTGCATGCTTTACCATACAATCCATTTGTAAAATGCAACTTCTCTATATAATGCAACACAGACCCTCAACAAATGGGCTGGTTTTATCATTGTTTTATTTGTGAGGACACAGCCTGACTCACTTAGAATTTCAACCTAGTGTAGGGTGACCAACCTAGTGTAGGGTGATTTGCCTGAAGGTGATGAGTTTCCAAGACGTGGCACTTTCAGTGCTAAAACTGGGGAAGTCTGGACAAATCCAAAAGAATTCGTCACCTGTCTGGTCTTATTTGTCCTTCAAAGAGTGTTAAAAGTGTCATCTCATTCATCTTCTCCTTCAAGGCTCAGAGTACAGAAACATTTAGTAGCTTGATGTATTACTAAAAGTACAAAAATGTAACGCTGAATTTTTCATGTGTTAAGTGTACTAGTTTCTTAATGCCAATGTAACAAATTAGCACACTTTTAGTGGCTTAAAACAACACAAATACATGTTCTGGAGGTCTGAAGTGGATCTCACTAGGCTAAAATCAAAGTGTTAGCAGGACTGTGTTCCTCCTGGAGGTTCTAGGGCAGAATCTATTTCTTTGCCTTTTTCAGCATCTAGGAACTGCTGCGTGCCTTGGCTCATGGCTTCTCATCACCCAGACTTCTAGTTCAATAATCACAATTTCTCTGACTCTCCTCTTTAATTTATAAGGATACTTTTGATGATATTTGGCCAACCTGGATAATCCAGGGTAACCTCCCCATATCAACATCCTTCACTTTATCACATCTGCAAAATCTCTTTTGCCACATATGGCAACATATTTTCAGTTTCCGAGAGTTGGGACATCTTTGGGGCACAGTATTCTCACTACAAAATTAAGCATTAAGGAAATGATTTTAAAAAATTAATTTTATTCAGGAAAATTTAATCCACACTTGTCTCTAACAACTGTAAATTTCCACAGGACTATATGAGTTTAACACACTAGGAAACACTACACTGTCATGATCAATTCTATTTTGCCAATCTTTTGTAGTGTATCTTTATTTCTGGCTAGATGTATATTCCTTTATCTTAGAATGAGTCTAGGAAGATTTTTGTCCTTGATTCTCAAAATTGCAGGAGAACTGGGCTGGTCCTATGGCCTAGTGGTTCAGTTCAGTTCTCTCTGATTCAGGGGCCCAGGTTTGGTTCCCAGCACAACCTACACCACTCATCAATGGCCATGCCGTGGTGGCGACCCATATACAAAATAGAGGGAGGTTGGTACAGATGTCAGTTCAGGACAAATCTTCCTCAGGCAAGAAGAGGAAGATTGGCAACAGATGTTAGCTCAGGGAAAAACTTCCTCAGCAAAAAAAAAAAAAAAAAATCAGGAGAACCAAATTTATAACACCTTAGCATTTTACTTGCCTGAGACATAGAACTTCTACAAAACTTTCCCACAAAACGCTCACAGCTAGAACTAGCCTAAAACAGATGATCTCATTTGATTCAGTATTTCCATAGTGAGTATTTGCAACATTTAATCCCTCTTATTTGATAAATTCTGATCATTTGCTTGAAAATGTAATTTATTTTTAAAAAGACATATTAAATGTCTTTAGCAACTTAAAGATGTTCTTCTTCCTTCTTACCAGGAAATAACTGGTCAAATTTAACATACTGTTCCTCTAACTCACCTTCACATTTAGAGTTGGAGCAATGAAATCTAGACATCTTGGGCAGAGTTTGTTATTATAGTAACTGGTTTTAAAACCCTGTACATATTCATCAAGGACACATAATAGTTATATTCTTGTGCTCTCTTTCCCCTTCATTCTTTCATTTATTTAATAAACAAGTACTTACTGATCTCTTACTATGTGTGAGATGTCTCAAAGATAAAATCCTTTGCAGGCAGGATTGAGTGATGATTAGAGCACAGACTTTGAAGGCAGACAGATTTGGTTTCAAATTCTTGACTAACTGAGCAAGTAAACTCTTAACTTCAGTCTCGCTCTCCTAATTCTTATGGTTGTTGTGAGGTCTCAGATAACAAACTGAAAAAAATTTAGCACAGTGCATGGGATATTACTTAATTCTCTGCAGGACCTAACACAGTGCTAAGCAAACAATTAATAAACAAAGTCCTTATTGTCTTATTGAGTTGTACCATATTGCAATTATATCTTGACATAAAGAATCCCACTGAGACTAGGTTTCTATTTAGATTTTAATACAACTCTCTCAACAATTTATTAATTACTGAAAGCAATTTATAATCTGAGATAATCTGGCTAGTTAGAGATACAATCTTTTGTACTTTAATGTTATAAAATAGCTCAATATTTTATTTAGTATATAAAGTCTGGGTATATATTTCAAGCTTCTTTGTTGAATTTGCATAAGAAACATGCCCTATTCAGCAGTTCTTGGAGCATCTGTGAGTTTTCCAGAATCTTTTAGCTCCTAAATAAAGTAAAGCTTACCTCGTTCTGGGTATTTAGAGGAAGGGAGAAAACTAAAATATATTTCATAATGTTTTAGATGAAAATGGACTTTTTTTTAAAGTACAGAAACTAAGTCTCTGCCATAAGCAGAATCTAAACTCTGAGGACATTAAAACAGATAGACCAGCTGGAGGAACCAGAAGTGTGGGCCTAAAATAGCCATAAAGAAGGGAATATTATAAGACCACCCTATGGGAGACACTAAACAAAAACTTGGCTAGAAGCGGGGGAAGCAGCAAAGGAAGGATGACGTTGGATCTGATTTTTCTTTCTGTCAGTTAGTGTCACTTAAGTGGTTCATGTATGGACATCTTAGTGAGACTAGATGTTTGAGAACATCTTCGGAACTATAGACCTGGTGATTCTCTTTCTGCCACCAGTCAAGTCAACATATATAATGTCCTAGAAAGGTGCATGCCTACGTGCTTGGCTTGGTCTCCTTGTTGACACTGCTGCTTGGAGGAAATTGTGTTCTGGAAGGAGGCAAAAGCCCAAAGACTCCTGGTGGTGCCAGGTCTGTGCATTCTGGACAGTTTGCTTAGATATCTCCTTATTCTGCCCTTACTCTGCCATAAGAGGGTTACATCCAATCCGAGGAGGACTATACCATGGAGTCAACAGATTCTTCAGGTAATTCTGTAATTTTATGTTTATTAGTAGAAGTAACAGCAACCAAAAGGCATCTTTGGAGCAGTTCTATTCTATTCTATAAACCGAACAGAAGACAAGGATTCTGTAAAATCTTTCCTGACGTACCATTTTAACCTAAACTAGCATCTTTTAAGAAACCTAATAAATCTAATAATCGGTAAATCAAGTTATATAAAGTAATTTAAGACCTCTTTCTCTATAGAATGCCCATTGTTGAGTAGTAATGTGGTAATTACCAGAAATGGAATAGATTATATCATATAAAAATATAATAGGTGTAATTCCTAGATATAAAATGTCTTAAGTCAGTGAGACACAGAGAAAAACAGAAGAGATGAAGAGGAGGAGGGTACAGAGAGCCATATTCGAGCATTAAACATCCAGTTGGTGTTCAATGAAAAGGAGCAGAGGATCTGGTTAAGGCTGGCAATAAAAACCCCTCTTAACGTTAGTGATGTTATAATGAGAAAATCCATGTGTTAACAAAATAAACTAGTTTGACCTGAGATCAAACTAGTCCAAGGGGATGGACTAGAATTATAAATAGAAGAATCCAAAAACTTCTTGAACACTGACAGTCTCTTAGTTCCAGCTGATGTTGTAATTTGTCTTCTACACACCGAGGCCATATGGTACTAATCTTATGGGACCACCATCATGTACGCTTATGCGGTCTGTTTTTGACCAAAACATAATTATGCAGTGCATGACTATAATTCACAGTTGAATTGGATGGCTCCATAAGAAGAAACTAGAATTAAGAAGTGGTGGGGGCTGGCCCGGTGGCACAGTGGTTAAGTGTGCACAGTCCGCTCCTTGGGCGGCCTGGGGTTCGCCGGTTCGGATCCCGGGTTCAGACATGGCACCGCTTGGCAAAAGCCATGCTGTGGTAGGCGTCCCATGTATAAAGTAGGGGAAGATGGGCATGAATGTTAGCTCAGGGCCAGTTTTCCTCAGCAAAAAGAGGAGGATTGGCAGTAGTTAGCTCAGGGCTAATCTTCCTCACAAAAAAAAAAAAAGGGGGGGGGGCCGGCCCTGTGGCTGAGTGGTTAAGTCTGCATGCTTTGCTTCGGTGGCCCAGGGTTTCACCAGTTCGAATCCTGGGCGCGGACATGGCACAACACATCAAGCCATGCGGAGGCGGCATCCCACATGCCCCAACTAGAAGGACCCACAACTGAAAATACACAACTATGTACCTAAGGGGTTTTGGGAGAAAAAAGGAAAAATAAAAAAAAAAAGAAGTGGTGGGGATAATGTTCTAGAAGTGGTGACTTGCAATATGGAATTTCTTAATAGACACTCTGGCAATTATTTTGTTTCCTTGCCTGCCTTAAATTGTCACTGAGAAATGCCAAGCCCTGATCTCCAAAATAGAAATTGGAATCAGTGCCTAACAGGTTGAAGTAAAATGACTTGTCCTGAAACATCCAGCAAGAGAAGCATCCTAATAAGTCCATTTCTTCTGAATGTTCCAATATTGATATTTTGCCTGAGCTCAGAAATCTGCAGTAAAGAGATATACATACAGTTGAACAAGAATATTCACCTATTTATACTCTCCTAATATAGGTTTGTGATAATTTTCTGGTTGACACTGTATCAGGGATCCTAAGAATAAAGAGAAAGTAACTACTTCAAATCCAAACTTAAATATGAGCAATATCTTCATTTCTCTCAGAAAGGGTTAATTTTATAGTGATTTTTTTAACTCATACCTGCTCAAATAGTTTTCATATGAAGTTTGTAAGGGATCTTTTCTGGCAATAGTCAGTATTACAACACAACCCTTTCCTTTCGTGGTGTATACATATGGGTGAAATGACAAGTTTTCAGAGTGACTCAGTTAATGGTCTGTGGCCTTAAAATTTGTGAAATATAATCACCTCATTCATCATTTTCAAAAAATAGAATTTTTATCTTCTATAATAGGAAACTAGGTAGCTAAAGGTTAGAAGTACAAATTCATCTTCGATTAATAAGGTATTAAGAAGCAGGAGCAAACAGTACAGTTAGCTTCTTCTAAACTAGAGATATAGAGAAGTGGTAAGCCATATGAAATATTCACCATCAGGACTTTCGAGGTAGGCAGATTCACAACAACGGCACACAAGCTTTGTCAGGAATTGCTGAAAGATTGAAAGCATACTTAGAGGATTTATTAAAGCAGTAGAGGCATCCTCGACTCCAGTTACCATGATTGCAGAGAATTTTATGACCATGTGTTTAATCTTCCTGTGCTATAACAGATAAGTTATGCTTTCAGCTGATTTGTGTACAAAGAATTTTCTCAATCTTTTCTAGTACTGAGGTATTGCTTTTTAACTTGCTAAGTGAAGCATTAATACGACTGTCAGCAGCAAGATAGAACAGGTAATAAATATTAAGGCTTAATGTTACAGTGATATATTCTGCAGGGAATATTGGCCTAGATTATAAGGTATGATTATTATCTTTCATAATAAGAAATGATGGGAGAAATAGAATGTTGGTAAAAGTAACTTTTCTCTCTTATCAATGAGATCTTTTTACAAGAATATAATGGAGGTAAAAATCCCAATTTTCTCAACAGTAAAGGCGATTTAAATAGATGCTCAATAAAATATTGCTGTTCTTAGAAAAGAACTTTTTAAAAGGTTAACAATAGTCTTTTAGTACTTGACCATATCATTCAGTCAAATTATTTCATAGGGAAAATAGTTTGGTGAATGTTTTATAAACGGATTAAAGATAGCAGAAAATTCTTGCAGGAATGGGAACCAGCATAAAAGACCATTAGACTACTCACGTCTGGAAAACACCAAGATGATGACAGGTTTATTTATAGAATGACATGAGTTTTTAGCATCCTAGCCTCCCTGTCTTTGTATATACTATTACTTTTGCCTAGTGTATTAGCTCTCTCTTGCTGTAAAAGAAATTACCCCAAGATTTAGTGGCTTAAAACAACAAACATTTTTTATCTGACAGTTTCAGTGGATCAGAAATCCAAGCACAACTTAGATGAGTGCCTCTGAATCAAGGTCTTTCATGAGGTTGTAGTCAAGCTGTAAGCCATGACTATACTCTCATCTGAAGGTTTAACTGGAATGAGAGATTCACTTCCAAGCTCATTTACATGATTGTTCACAGGCTTTTGGTCTTCGTGGGATTTTTAACTGAGAGTCTCAGTTCCTCCTGAGGTATTGAAAGTGAAGGCCTCAGTTCCTCACCATGCTTTTTGGGCCTCTCTACAGGGCTTTTTACAACATGGCAGTTTTCATTGCCTAAGTGCAAGACACCTGACAGAGAGGGAGAAAGACAGATAGAAAAAGAAAGAGTGTACCCAAAACAGGTGCCACTGTTTTTATATAATTTGATCTTGAAAGTGACATCCCATCACTTCTGTAGTATTCCATTAATTAGACACGAGTTTTTAAGTTCAACCTACACGTATGGGTAGGGATTTACACCTTAATGTGAATGTCAGGAGGTAGGGATCATTTGAGACCATTGTAGAGTCTGCCTACCACACTTAGATTTTCCACTCCACCTCGTGATTTACCCTCAATACATCCTTCAAGTTAGCGAGCTTGTAATAAATGGCTTTTGAAGTCTCCAAAGAGTCTGCCTCACACAAATATTCACGCCAAATTATTTGGAACCATACAAAATCCTACACTGGAGGGATTCCTTGAAGTTTAGCCTAGCATCTTCAAAACACTGTTTTTTTAAAGATTTTATTTTTCCTTCTTTTCTTCCAAAGCCCCCCGGTACATAGTTGTGTATTTTTAGTTGTAGGTCCTTCTAGGCGTGGCATGTGGGATGCCGCCTCAGCGTGGCGAGATGAGCAGTGCCATGTCTGCGCCAGGATTCAAACCAATGAAACACTGGGCTGCCTGGAGTGGGGCACGCGAACTTAACCACTCGGCCATGGGGCCGGCCCTCAAAACACTTTTTTTTTTAATGTGCATTAGGTATAGACAAATATATTATTCTGGATTTCCAATTAGTTATAATGCCAAACATTCTGTTCCATTTTCCTTATAAGTAGTCACACTTTGTAATCATTTGATCCTATTTTGGGTTTGAAAATATACTCAGCACACTCTACTTTAGAATGACATTCAAAGCCATAATCGAATTAGAGGGGTGAAGGTCCTTATTACAAAACCCTGAAGTTTTGTCTGGGCCTCTCGTCTGCCCCTCAGGTTTCCCTGTCTGCTTGTCCTCCCACTCAACAACCTCTAGCCCTCTGCATTTGGCTTCCTTTGAACCTGCCTGGTGTCCTTTGCAGCCAGGATACCTCCAGAATTGTATATATGTGGGCCATTTAAACTAGAAGTCAAGATATTTCCTCTTAACAAATTGAAAACGAATTATGTGAAAGCTTCTTGATGAGCTGATAGAGATGCCTCTCCTGTTAATATATATGGTAGCACAAGTAGGATCAAAAGGAGGTGACCTCCAAGAGACAGGAACCCATGGAATCTAGCAAGGTACCCGCATCAAGCTCCTTGTGCTCACTGCTCCAACAAGTCACTGCCTACTTTTGGTTTGGGTATAATAGCCACATACTTTTTCTTGGGGAGTGATGTCAGCATCATGGCAGAGTGAGCTCTTACCTTAGACTTTACCCACTAAAACACGAGGAAAAGGACATTCATAAGCCAACAGATGACATTCACACAACACAATAGACGTCTGAGAGACCCATCTAGTCATACATCTGAAGGTAAAGGAGCTGGACCCCCCAGAGGAAGTGGAAGAAACTTAGAGGATCTCCTCTCTCTCTCCCCCAGTGGCAGTGACCTAGGGTTCAGGAGGATGCACAGCTTTGAGAGGAGATGGGAGAGGGGTGGTGCTCCACAAGAACAACTTCACTCTCAAAGTTCCCTCACAGCCTATGGGAAAGCCCCAAACAGAGGTGACTAAGCTATTGTGGAAATGTCATCATCAAGCCAGCACACCAGGAGAGCAGATAATGAGGGCAGAGGGAGAATGCCCATGGGATCATGCAGGAGAAATAGAGTGCCCCTCCCCCCACCAGGCACTCCAGCTATGCCAGTTGGCCAGAGAGCATGTGCAAGCATCAGAAAAGCAGCAGCTGTTAGAGACAAGCAGGCATCACACTGAGCTCAGAATACATAGCTCTTTACCCCCACACAGTGGCAGCAGGTGGGAGCTGCAACCTGATACTATTACCATGTGGAGGCAAAAATCCACACCATCAAACAGTATGTACAAATATATTAATATTCCAGACCAGAAGGAAAATGACAAGCACCCAGAAGTCAATCCTGGAGGCACAGAAATTTATAATGTAAATGACAGAGATTTCAAATTACCTATCATAAAAAAACTCAATGAGTTACAAGAAAATACAGATAGACAGTTCAGGGAAATCAGGAACAAAATTAATTAACAGAGGGAATTCTTCACAAAAGAGATTAACACTATAAAGAAAAACCAATCAAAAACGTTGGAGATGAAAAACACAATGGATGAGGTAAAGAAAAATCTGGGCTCCGTGAATAACAGAGCTGATATTATAGAGGAGACAATTAGTAGTCTGGAAGACAGAAATATAGAAATACTTCAGATAGAGGAGGAGAGAGAACTAAGACTTAAAAGAAATGAAGAAATTCTCCAAGAAGTATCCAAGTCAATTAGGAAAGGCAACATAAGGCTTATAGGTATCCCAGAGGGAGAAGAGAAGGATAAGGGAGCAGAAAGCTTGTTCAAAGAAATGATAGCTGGGAACTTCCCAAACCTAGGAAAGGAGCTGGAAATACAAGTGAAAGAAGCTAAGAGAATTCCTAATTATATCACTGTAAAAAGACATTCTCCAAGACATATAGTAGAAAAGCTGGCAAAAGTAAATGACAAAGAAAAAATATTAAGGGCAGCAAGTCAGAATAAAATAAATTAGGAACCCCTTCCATGCTTTCGGCAGATTTCTCAGCAGAAACCTTACAGGCTAGGGAAGAGTGGAATGATATATTCAAAATTCTGAAAGACAAAAACTTTCAGCCAAGAAAGGTATATCCAGCAAAAATATCCTTTAAATATGATGGAGAAATAAAAACGTTTTCAGATAAACAAAAGCTAAGGAAGTTCATCACCACAAGACCTCCCCTACAAGACATGCTCAAGAAGGTCCTTATACCTGAAAAAATAAGAAAGGGATTACAAAGCCTTGAGCAAGGAGACCAAAATCAGAAAACTGCAGCTCTCTACCAGAACCGGTTAGCCAATGCTTAATTATAACATTAAAGATAAAGGAAGGAAAAGATAAAAAATAAATATAATCTCGTCATTTTAACCACAAACTCAAAGCACAAGATGGAATAAGTTGTGAAAATAATAACTTAGAAGAGGAAGAGGAAAGGGGTGGAATCAGCTTAGTCTAAGGAAATAAGAGGCTATCGGAAAATAGACAAACTTATCTACAAGATTTTTTATATAAACCTCATGGTAACCACTAAACAAATAATCAGAATGACACAAATAATAAATAAAGAGAAAACCATCATAGAGAACTACCAAAGTAAATTGGTAGTCCAAAATACATGGGGTGAGAAACAAGGGAAACACAAAGAACCAGAAAACGAGTGATAAAATGGCAGCATTAAGCCCTCAATATAAATAATCACTCAATGTAAATTGATTGAATTCTCCAATCAAAAGACACAGAGTGGCAGGATGGATAAAAAAAAAAACAAGACCCAACAATATACTGCCTCCAGGAAAGATATCTCAGCTCTAAAGACAAACACAGGCTCAGAGTGAATGGATAGAAGATGATACTCCCAGCTAACAAGAAACAAAAGAAAGCAGGTGTTGTCATACTATATCAGACAAAGTAGACTTCAATATAAAACAGATAATGAGAGACAAAGAAGGGCAGTATAAAATGATAAAAGGGACACTCCACCAAGAATGCATAACACTTATAAATATATATGAACCCAACACAGGAGCACCAAGGTACATAAAGAAACTATTAACAAACCTAGAAGGAGACGTTAACAGCAACACAGTAATAGCAGGGAAATATAACAGCCCGCTTATACAATGGATAGATCATCCAGACAGAAAGTCAACAAGGAAATAGTGAATTTAAATGAAAAACTAGACTAGATGGATTGAATAGATATATATAGAGAGAACATTCCATGCAAACACAGTAGAATACACATTCTTCTCAAGTGCACATGGAACATTCTCAAGGATAGGCCATATGTTGGAAAACAAGGCAAGCCTCAATAAATTTAAGAAGATTGAAATCATATCAAGCATCTTTTCTGACCTTAATGCTATGAAACTAGAAATCAACAAGAAAAAATCTGGGAAAGTGACAAATAACTGAAGCCTAAACAACATGCAGCAGAACAACCAATGGATCATTGAAGAAATTAAAGGAGAAACCAAAAATTATCTGGAGACAAATGAAAATGAAAATACACCACACCAACTCATATGGGATACTTAAAAGTGGTCCTAAGAGGGCAATTCATAGCAATACAGGCCCAACTTAAAAGACAAGAAAAATCTCAAATAAGCAATCTTAAGATACAGCTAAATAATTTAGAAAAGAAGAACAAACAAAGCTCAAAGTCAGCCGAAGGTGGGAAATAATAAAAAGTAGAGAGGAAATAAATGAAATTGAAACAAAAATACAGTATAAAAAAATCAATGAAACAAATAGCTGGTTCTTTGAGAAGATAAACAAAATCAACAAACCCTTAGCCAGACCCACTAAGAAAAAAAGAGAGAAGCCTCAAAGAAATAAAATTAGAAATTAAGGAGGAGAAATTACAATGGATACCACAGAAATATAAAGGATTATAAGAGAGTACTATGAAAAACTATATGCCAACTAACTGGAGAATCTAAAAGAAATGGATATATTGTTAGACTCATACAACCTCCCAAAGAAGAAATAGAGAATATTAATAGAGCAATCACAAGTAAAGAGATTAAAACAGTAATCAAAAACCTCCTAGAAAACAAAAGTCTGGGACCAGATGGTTTCTCTGGAGAATTCTATCAAACATTCAAAGAAGATTTAATACCTATCCTTCTCAAACTATTCTAAAAAGTTGAAGAAGATAGAACACTTCCTAATATATTTTACAAGGCCAACATCACCCTGATCCCAAAGCCAGACAAGGACAACACAAAGAAGGAAAATTACAGGCCAATATCACTGATGAACATAGAAGCAAAAATCCTCAACAAAATATTGGCAAAGCAAATACAGCCATACATATAAAAGTTGATACACCATGATCAAGTGGGATTTATAGCAGGGACACAGGGATGGTTCAACATCTGCAAATCAATCAATGTGATACACCACATTAACAAAATGAGGAATAAAAATCACATTATCATCCTAATAGACACAGAGAAAACATTTGACAAGATCCAACAACCATTTATGATAAAAATTCCCAATAAAATGAATAGAGAACAAAAGTACCTCAACATAGTAAAGGCCATATATGACAAACCCACAGCTAACATCACACTTAATGGGGAAAGAATGAAAGTCATCCCTCTGAGAACATGAACAAGACAAGGGTGCCCACTCTCATCACTCTTATTCAACATAGTACTGGAGGTTTAGGCCAGAGAAATTAGGCAAGAAAAAGAAATAAAAGGAATCCAAATAGGGAATGAAGAAGTGAAACTCTTGCTGTTTGCCGATGACATGATTTTACATATAGAAAAACCTAAAGAATCCATCGGAAAACTATTAGAAATAATCAACAACTACAGCAAAGTTGTAGGGTACCAAATCAATTTACAAAAATCAGAAGTTGCATTTCTATACTCTAACAACAAACTAACAGAAAGACAACACAAGGACACAATGGCAACAAAAAGAATAAAATACTTAGGAATAAATTTAACCAAGGAGGTGAAAGACCTATACGATGAAAACTACAAGACATTATTGAAAGAAATCGATGATGACAAAAAGAAATAGAAAGATATTCTGTGTACATGGATTGGAAGAATAAATACAGTTTAAAAGTCCATACTACCTAAAGCAATCTACAGATTCAAAGCAATCCCAAACAGAATCCCAATGACATTCTTCAGGGAAATAGAACAAAGAATCCTAAAATTCATATGGGGCAACAAAAGACCCCAAATAGCTAAAATAATCTTGAGAAAAAAGAGCAAAGTTGGAGGCATCACAACCCCTGACTTCAAAATTTACTACAAAGCTGTAGTAATCAAAACAGCATGGTACTGGTACAAAAACAGACACATAGATCCATGGAACTGAATTGAAAGCCCGCAGATAAAACCACACATCTATGGAAAGCTAATCTTCAACAAAGGAGCAAAGAACATACAATGGAGAAAGGAAAGTCTCTTCAATAAATGGTGTTGAGAAAATTGGACAGCCACATACAGAAGAATGAAAGTAGACCAGTAGCTTTTGCCATACATAAAAATTAAGTCAAAATGGATGAAAGACTTGAAGGTAAGACGTGAAAACATAAAACTCTTAGAAGAAAATATAGGCAGTACACTCTTTGACGTTGGTCTTAGAAGGATCTTTTAGAATACCACGCCTACTCAGACAAGGGAAACAAAAGAAAAAATAAACAAGTGGGACTTCACCAGACTAAAGAGCTTTTGCAAGGCAAAGAAAACCAGGAACAAAATAAAAAGACAATCCACCAACTGGGAGAAAATATTTGCAAATCATATATCCAACAATGGGTTAATCTCCAAAATATATAAAGAACTCACACAACTCAACAACAACAAAACAAACAATCCGATCAAAAAATTGGCAGAGGATATGAACAGACGCTTTTCCAAAGAAGATATACAAATGATCAATAGGCACGTGAAAAGATGTTCAACAATGCTAATCATCAGGGAAACGCAAATGAAAACTACACTAATACCTATTAGAATGGCTATAATCACCGAGACAAAAAACAACAAATGTTGGAGAAGATGTGGAGAAAAGGAACCCTCATACACTGCTGGTGAGAGTACAAACAGGTGCAGCCACTATGTAAAATAGTATGGAGATTTCTCAAAAAATTAAAAATAGAAATTCCATATGGCCCAGCTATCCCACTACTGGGTATTTATCTAAAGAACTTGAAATAAACAAGTCAAAGAGACTTATGCATCCCTATGTTCATTGCAGCATTATTTACTATAGCAAAGAAATGGAAGCAACCCAAATGCCCATCAACTGAGGATGGGATAAAGAAGATGTGATATATATATATATATATAATGGACTACTACTCAGTCATAAAAGAAGCAAAATTGTCTCGTTCACAACAACCTTGGTGGACCTTGTGGGCATTATGTTAAGTGAAAAAAGCCAGACAAAGAAAGACAAACACCATATGATTTCACTCATTTGGGGAAGATAAACTAACACACGGACAAAGAGAACAGTTTAGAGGTTACCAGAGGGGAAGGGACTTGGGGAGTGGGCACAAGGGTTGAAAGGGGCATTTATATGGTGACTGACAAATAATAATGTACAATAGAAATTTCACAATGTTATAAACTATTATGACCTCAATGAAAAAATATTAAGAAAATTAAAAAATAAAAACTCTGAAGTTTAATTTGTAGAGAAATACTCTGAAAAATATGAAACATAAAGAGTGCAACAGTAGGTGTTCATGATTAATAAGCATTCATTAAATGTGGTATCCTTTTCTTCTGGAAGGATAATGTTACAAAAGAGGGTTATGACTTCCAACACAGCATTAAATGAAGTGGAGAAGAAGCTATGATGTAGGAAAACCATTCCTCAGTTTTGTCTCTCAAATTTTTACATAAATACTCCTAAATAATACAAATTCCTAACTAGAAAGTACGTTTGTTTGTATATGTGTTTACTGCTTTCTTCTTTGATTGATCACTAACATATACATCAGCAATTAATACTAAGTGTCTCTTGTTAACTTGCTTAAGGGATAAGATGGTAAGTTAGATAATTTCTTTGTTTTTAGAATACTAAGGTAGAGGATATTGTATTTTTCTAGTTGCATGGTTCCCTTCAGAGCAAACTAAAGATGGATCAGAATGTAAAATCTTGCCTCTTATAAGTAAACAAAATGCTACTTAATTACGTATATCAATATAGAGTATTCTCTATTCACCTCAACTTGCTATAAATTTAAAGCATTTGTCTGAATTCAACTGTATTTATTTTCACAGAAACTAAATAGAATCATACACACACAGATAGAGAGATACATAGATATAGAGACCTATATCTATATCCATACATATCTCTCTATCTGTACCTAATATAACAGGCCCAGAACATCATTAAGATAGATAAAATGGTAAAAGTGCTCTGAAGAACAAATGATAGAGGTTTTGTGTCTGCATTTTTTTTAAATAACTCAACTTTTCTATCCTATACTTGAAGCCATATGTTGGTTCATTTTACATCAAAACAAAAATCTGTACCTAGAAGAGAAAGAGCCAAATAAAGACACGTTTTCATGCTAAATGAATAATAAATTATAGGTTATGTGTTTCTTTGATTTTAGAAGATACATAATTTAAAATGATAAATAATTAACATATCAAAGCATTCTAATTTAACTGATGCACAAGAACGGCTAAGACATAAAGTATCCTGCTTGTGCTTAAAACATATCTTCATAGTACAAATATATAACAGCTTTTTATTACTCACAATTATGCTTTCCAAAGGGTAATTTCAGTTTATCAGGTTAAAATATTGGGAAATGTCAAAAAGTTCTACTTCTTATATGAGATGTGTAAGTACATAGTGGTGGAAGACAGAAAGAAATGGATAATTAGCAGAGTGCTATTAAAATCCAACATTTAGCTTGGCCTACTTTGCTGAAGCATGATTTCTGAGCAGCATTTTCATTTCCATTTCCACACATGTTCCTCCTCCAATCTAAGTCTACTCTGTAAACATGAAAAAAAAAATAATCCTTGCTTTGTAATCATCTACTTGGTAGGTACTAAAACAGTACTTTATAGGTGGTGTGGACTGAGAACAATATTTGTTTATATCTAAGCTGGTGACAATCTAAAGAAAGTTTTCTTGTTTTTTTCCTAACTAGGGCTGAAGGTCAGCTAGTTAGAAATCAACCAGGCTCTCAGAACACTTAGTTTTCAGGTGCAAATTAACATTGATTCACCTTGTACTCTTGAAAAAGAACTATACTGTTCTGAAATATCAGTTGCTATCATTATCACTTCAAATTGATTTTTTTTTTAGATTAAAGCAATGAGTATAAAATAGCTTATTTTACTTCTGCTAAAACACAGTCTATACTGTGAAACATGGTCTATACACCTCAAATAAAGAGCAGGCATAGTAAATGATAGGTACTAGAAGAAAGAAGTCCTTATCGGAAACTACCATGTACATCATAGTGTGAACGAGAATCAGAAGCAGAGTATGACAGAAGTCACCAGACAGCCTTATAGAGGCTTAGACCCATATTCACAAAAATAGGTTGTCTTTTGAGTGTAACAGGACAATTTAAAGCACTGCTTCTCCTAGAACATTTATTACACCAGCAAAATACAAGACCATCCAGAAATGTGCTATGAGCTAGCTCCCAATAAGCATGTCAGATCTGGTAGTAAGCACAAGCTGTCTAGTTGGCTTAGACAAGAAGCATCAGGAACGTAGACCAGATCTAGCATACAGAACTTAATTTATTACAAAGCAACGTCTGGAAAGAGTGGCACTGAAAGTCAAGGGATTCCTTCATAAATTATACTTCTAAAATTAAGACTTTGTTCCTTTTCAATTTCAATGCTCTTTTGAGTTCAGATGTCTTAATGAGGTGGAAAAACTAGATACGGTGAATACTTTTACCAGGTATGTGTAGAGTGAGCCAATCCTAAAATACCATTCTTCCCTTTTAGAAAATCAGCTAGTCATTCAGGGACGCCTAGGGCAACAGAAAGACACATTCTCTGATCATAATAAAATAGAGCTAGAAATCAATAACAAATGTCAGCAACGTAAAAAACTTAAGCATACCTTCCTAAATCAGTTAGGTAACAGATTTCTGAAAACTTGAAATTACAGACAATTCTTAGAATACAAAATTTTGAGAATGCCACATATTGAAACTTATGAAATGTGGTCAAAGCTTTAGTCAGAGTTAAATTCATAATGCTAAATGTTTTAGATTGAGAAAATTTAGTTCTAGAAGGGAAAAAACACATTGAAACAATCTAAGGAAAGGAAGGAATAGTGCAAAAGCAAAGTGTTGCTTCTCTGAAAAATGAAAAACTAATCATCTCTGAATCTAATTAAGAATGTTAGAAAGAGAGGAGGGGGTAGAGCAAAATGGCGGGGTGAGCTGACCCGGGATTCTCTCCCCTCCAAAATACAACAAAAGATTGGAAGAACTGAATTTCAGAGAATAAACATAATGCCAGCTCGTTAGAGACCTATAATACCAAGAAGGCGGAGATCATAAACCTTGCTGTACACCTTCGCAGGCGCTGGAACGGTAGGAGAGAACATCGCTCCGTCCCCTGGAGTCTGTGATGGCTGTGGCGCGGGTCGGGAAGGAGCGGGGGAGGGGCCACGCGACCGGGGGATCATCCAGGACTCCTGCCGCTGATTCAGTGGAGACCCGCTGTTCGGGGGAAAGCTTCCATCTGCGGGTACCCCATAAATCAAGGGCCTTGGGAGACCAGAGAACAGAACTGATCTGAACCCAGACTGGCGCGTGTGAGTAACAGCCCCTCCCCCCCGGCAAAGCCAGTGGGCACAGCCATCTTGCCCCAAGGCGGGGAGCTCATAACACGCGGCTCTTGACCCCCATCTAGTGGCGACAGGCTGTAACTGCAACTGAATTCTACCACCATGCGAAAAAACTGCTCCTCTACCATCCAGCAATTTATAAAAGCCCCAGACCAGAAGGCAAACAATAAAAATATAGAATTAAGTCCTGAGGACTTGGAATTAGGTAAACTAAGTGATAATGAGTTCAGAGCAGCTATAATCAAAAAACTCAATGAGGTAGAGAGAAAGATAGAGAAACAAGTCGAGTTCTGGAGTTACTTCACAAAAGAGATTGAAATCATACAGAAGAATCAAACAGAATTACTTGAGACGAAAAACACAATGGACCAGATAAAACAGAATACGGATTCCCTGAATGCCCGTGTAGACAACATAGAGGAGCAAGTTAGCATAATCGAAGATAAACAGGCTGAATGGTGCCAGACAGAGAAAGAAAGAGAACTAAGAATTAAAAAAATGAGGAAAATCTCCAAGAGATAATGGATTCAATGAGGAGTAAGAACATAAGGATCATAGGAATTCCCGAGAATATGGAAAAGGAAAATGGAGCAGAAAGTGTGCTTAACAAAATTATTGAAGAGAACTTCCCAAATCTAGGGATCGACGGAGAAATGTGTGTAGAGGAAGGTTTTAGATCTCCTAGATTTGTCAATGTAAAAAGAGCTACCCCAAGGCACATAGTAGTAAAGTTGTCAAAAAGGAAAGATAAGAAAAGAATATTCAGGGAAGTAAGAAAAAAAAAAGAGAATAACCTATAAAGGAGCCCCTATCAGACTGTCAGCGGATTTCTCTACAGAAACCCTACAAGCTAGGAGAGAATGGAGTGACATATTCAAAGCTTTAAAGGATAAAAATCTTCAGCCAAGAATACTCTATCCAGCAAGAATTTCCTTCAGATATGAGGGAGAAATTAAATCTTTTCCAGACAAACAAAAGTTAAGGGAATTTGTAACTAAAAGCCCTCCATTATAAGAAATCCTCAAGAAGGATCTCATACCTGAAAAAAGAAAAAAGAGAGAAAGGGGACACAATCCACAGACTAGGGAGACCAATAGATAGAACCAGAACAGGATAGCAAATATTCAATTATAGCATTAGGGTAAAGGTAAGGAAACTACCAAAACAAGGACGATCTTAACACTCTAACTACCAATTAATAAGACGAGTTGGGATAAAAAATGAAAATAATTATTTAGGAGGGGAAGAGCAAAGGGTCTAAATCAGTACTGGTCAAGTAAGTAAGAGACCACCAGAGAATAGACTATATTATACACGAGATTCTAAATACAAACTTCAAGGTAGACACTAAAATAAAGTACAGAACAGAGTCACAAATCATAAATAAGGAAAAATCTAAGAAACCCAGCATAAGAAATTGCAGTATTAAATGGGTAGTCTAAAGCAAACAGGAAAAGAAATGCAGGAAAACAAGACAATGAGTGACAGATTAACAGCACTAAGTCCACATGCATCAATAATCACTCTCAATGTGAATGGATTGAACTCTCCAATAAAAAGACACAGAGTGGCAAAATGGATTAAAGAACAAGATCCAACAATTTGTTGCCTCCAGGAAACACACCTCAGCCCCAAGGACAAACACAGACTCAGGGTGAAGGGGTGGAGGACAATACTTCAAGCAAATAGCAAGGAAAAAAAGGCAGGTGTTGCAATTCTCATATCAGA
Source organism: Equus przewalskii (assembly GCF_037783145.1). NCBI lineage: Eukaryota > Metazoa > Chordata > Mammalia > Perissodactyla > Equidae > Equus > Equus przewalskii. The sequence continues at coordinate 14,610,157 of NC_091843.1, forward strand.
CCAAGTGGATTTCAAAATAAGACAGGTAAAGAGAGACACAGAGGGACAATATATAATGATCAAAGGGACACTTCATCAAGAAGAAATAACGCTTACAAATATCTATGCACCCAACACAGGAGCACCAAGATTCATAATGCAACTGTTAACAGACCTAAAGGAAGATGCTAAAAACAACACAATAATAGTAGGGGACCTCAACACCCCACTCACATCAATGGACAGATCATCCAGACAGAAAATCAACAAGGAAATAGTGGAGCTGAATGAAAAACTAAAACAATTGGACTTAATAGACATATACAGATCACTTCGCCCTGAAAGAGCTGAATACACATTCTTCTCAAGTGCACATGGAACATTCTCTAGGATAGACCATATGTTGGGAAACAAGGCAAGCCTCTACAAATTTAAAAAAATTGAAATAATAACAAGCATCTTCTCAGATCATAGTGCTATAAGACTAGAAATTAATTACAAGAAAAAAGCTGAGAAAGGCACAAAGATGTGGAGACTAAACAACACACTACTGAACAAGCAATGGATCATTGAAGAAATTAAAGAAGAAATAAAAAAATACCTGGAAACAAATGAAAATGATAGCATGCCATACCAACTCATATGGGATACAGCAAAAGCTGTATTAAGAGGAAAATTCATCGCAATACAGGCACATCTTAACAAACAAGAAAAACCCCAAATAAGCAACCTTAAAGCACACCTAACTGAACTAGAGAAAAAAGAACAAATGAAGCCCAAAGTCAGCAGAAGGAGAGAAATAATAAAAATCAGAGCAGAAATAAATTGAAATGCAAAAGGCAGTAGAGATGATCAATGAGACAAAGAGCTGGTTTTTTGAGAAGATAAATAAAATTGACAAACCACTAGCCAGACTTACAAGGAAAAAAAAGGGAGTAAGCTCAAATAAACAAAATCAGAAATGAGCGAGGAGAAATAACAACAGACTCTGCAGAAATACAACAGATTATAAGAGAATACTACAAAAAACTATATGCCAACAGAATGGATAACCTAGAGGAAATGGATAAATTCTTGGACTCCTACAATCTCCCAAAGCTCACTCAAGAAGAGGCAGACGATTTGAACAGACCAATCACAAGGAAAGAGATTGAAACAGCAATCAAAAACATCCCAAAGAATAAAACCCCAGGACCAGATGGCTTTCCTGGGGAATTCTACTAAACTTTCAGAGAGGATTTAATACCTATCCTTTTCAAGCTATTCCAAAAATTAGGGAAGATGGAACACTTCCTAACACATTCTATGAGGCCAACATCATGCTGATACCAAAACCTGACAAGGACACCACGAAAAAAGAGAACTACAGGCCAATGTCACTGATGAACATAGACGCAAAAATTCTAAACAAAATTTTGGCAACCAGAATTCAGCAATTCATCAAAAGAATCATACATCAGCATCAGGTGGGATTCATACCAGGGACACAGGGATGGTTCAACATCGGCAAATCAATCAACGTGATACACCATATCAACAAACTGAGGAATAAAAACCACATGATCATCTCAATAGATGCAGAGAAGGCATTTGATAGATCCAACAGCCATTTATGATAAAAACTCTGAACAAAATGGGCATAGAAGGAAACTACCTCAACATAATAAAGGCCATATACGACAAACCCATAGCCAACACCATACTCAATGGGCAAAACCTGAACGCCATCCCCCTGAAAACAGAAACGAGACAAGGATGCCCTCTATCACCACTTTTATTTAACATAGTACTGGAGGTCCTGGCCAGAGAAATCAGGCAAGAAAAAGGAATAAAAGGAATCCAAATAGGGAGGGAAGAAGTGAAACTCTTGCTGTTTGCAGACGACATGATCTTATATATAGAAAACCCCAAAGAATCCATTGGAAAACTGTTAGAAGTAATCAACAACTACAGCAAAGTTGCAGGGTATAAAATCAATTTGCATAAATCAGTAGCATTTCTATACTCCAGTAATGAACCAACAGAAAAAGAACTCAAGAATACAATACCATTCACAATCGCAACAAAAAGAATAAAATACCTTGGGGTAAATTTAACTAAGGAAGTGAAGGACCTATATAATGAAAATTACAAGGCCTTTCTGAGAGAATTGGATGACGACATAAGGAGATGGAAAGACATTCCATGTACATGGATTGGAAGAATAAACATAGTTAAAATGTCCATTCTACCTAAAGCAATCTACAGATTCAATGCCATCCCAATCAGAATCCCAATGACATTCTTTACAGAATTAGAACAAAGAATCCTAAAATTCATATGGGGCAACAAAAGACCCCGAATTTCTAAAGCAATCCTGAGAAAAAAGAACAAAACGGGAGGCATCACAATCCCTGACTTCAAAACATACTACAAAGCTACAGTAATCAAAACAGCATGGTACTGGTACAAAAACAGGTGCACAGATCAATGGAACAGAATTGAAAGCCCAGAAATAAAACCACACATCTATGGACAGCTTATCTTTGACAAAGGAGCTGAGGGCATACAATGGAGAAAAGAAAGTCTTTTCTACAAATGGTGCTGGGAAAACTGGAAAGCCACATGTAAAAGAATGAAAATTGACCATTCTTTTTCACCATTCACCAAAATAAACTCAAAATGGATTAAAGACCTAAAGGTGAGACCTGAAACCATAAGGCTTTTGGAAGAAAACGTAGGCAGTACACTCTTTGACATCAGTATTAAAAGGATCTTTTCGGACACCATGCCTTCTCAGAGAAGGGAAACAATAGAAAGAATAAACAAATGGGACTTCATCAGATTAAAGAGCTTCTTCAAGGCAAATGAAAACAGGATTGAAACAAAAAAACAACCCACTAACTGGGAAAAAATATTTGCAAGTGATATATCTGACAAAGGCTTAATATCCATAATATATAAAGAACTCTCGCAACTCAACAACAAAACATCAAACAACCCAATCAAAAAATGGGCTGGAGACATGAACAGACATTTCTCCAAAGAAGATATACTGATGGCCAATAGGCACATGAAAAGATGCTCATCATCGCTGATCATCAGGGAAATGCAAATCAAAACTACACTAAGATATCACCTTACACCCGTTAGAATGACAAAAATATCTAAAACTAATAGCAACAAATGTTGGAGAGGTTGCAGAGAAAAAGGAACTCTCATACACTGCTGGTGGGAATGCAAACTGGTGCAGCCACTATGGAAAACAGTATGGAGATTCCTCAAAAAATTAAAAATAGAACTACCATACGATCCAGCCATCCCACTACTGGGTATTTATCCAAAGAGCTTGAGGTCAGCAATCCCAAAAGTCCTATGCACCCCAATGTTTATTGCAGCACTGTTTACAATAGCCAAGAAGTGGAAGCAACCTCAGTGTCCAGCAACAGATGAATGGATAAAGAAGATGTGGTACATATATACAATGGAATACTACTCAGCTGCAAAACAGAACAAAATCATTCCATTTGCAGTAACATGGATGGACCTTGAGGGAATTATGTTAAGTGAAATAAGCCAGCGAGAGAAGGATAATCTGTGTATGACTCCACTCATATGAGGAATTTAAAATTATGGACTAAGAACAGTTTAGTGGATACCAGGGGAAAGGTGGGGTGGGGGTGGGCACAAAGGGTGAAGTGGTGCACCTACAACATGACTGACAAACATTAATGTACAACTGAAATTTCACAAGATTGTAACCTATCAATAACTCAATAAAAAAAAAAGAATAGAAAGAATCAAAAAAAAATGCTAGAAAGAAAACTCAACTACAAATTTTTAAAAGTTGGATAAAATAGTAGCTATTGAGCATAATAAAAATAAATAAATATTATATTCAAATCAATGCTAATGAATTAGAAAATTCTAAAGTGAGAGACTTAGAATGCATGATGAAAATCACCCAAGTGAATTCAAATTAAGCGTAAAACTAAAGTAGAAAATGGATAGTGTCATCAACATAGAATATTAGCAAAATATTTTTCAGGCCTAGACAGTTCGGTAGATATTTTCAGTGAAAATGTCAAATAGTAAATTATTCTTTTAGTACATATAAATGTCAAATAGTAAATTATTCCTATAGCACATATAAATGTTTCAGGGCACATCAAAAGAGAGTTTTAAAGATAATGCTATACTTACAAAAACTGTTGATGGTCACTACACAAAAAAGAAAAGGAAAACTGTAGCTTGCTTTCACTTAATAATTTAAATGTAAAAGCCCTGAAGTCCTTTCAAATAAAATTCAACAATATATTAAATACATAAAATATGATAAAGTAGGATTTATCCCAGGAATTCAAGGATATATCAATGTGTAAGGACTTTTTAAAAATTGTATATTTATCACAACAAAATTTCAAAGGAGATAATCCATGACGCTCTTCCTAGACACTTAAAAGACACTTTAATAAAATTAAAACATATACATGATTTTAGAAAAAAAACATATTTAGTTGGGAATGTAAATATCCTTTCTTTAAAATAACAAAATTACATTTTTCCTCATTAGTATTACATCGTTATCCTAAATCCCTATCCATTGTCACGATCTGTGATATCTAATAAAAATATGACATAAACTTCATAGCAGTGACTCAAATTGCCTAGAGAGAGACAGAGTATATATTATTCATACAACAAATAGTTACTGAGAGTCTCCTATGTTGCAAGCATTCTGCCTCACCCTGAAGTACCGATGGTTAAGACGTCTGCCCTTCCAGATGCTCAATGTATTTCAAAGGAAATAATTTTTAAAAACTAGACTTTATTTTTTGAAGCAGTTTTGTTGACAGCAAAAGTGAGCATAAATTATGTAGTTCCCATATGTCCTTTGTCCAAACAGGAGCATAGCCTCCCCCACCATCAACATCCCCACCTGAGTGGTTGACTTGTTTGCAATTGATGAACCAACACTCACACATTATCATACAAAATCCACATTTTACATTAGGGTTCATCTTGGTGTGGTACATGACATGGGTTTGGACAAACGTATAATAGGTGTCCACCATTATAGTACACAAAAATCCTGCATGCTCTGCCTTTCATCCCTACTTCCCTCCCAACTCCTAGAACTAGTGATCTTTTCTACTGTTTCCACAGAGTGACGTTTTCCAGAATGTCATATAGTTGGAATCATACTGTATACAGCTTTTTCAGACTGGCTTCTTTCACTAAGTAATATGCATTCAAGTTTCTTCCACGTTTTCATGATTTAATAGCTCATCTCTTTTTAGCACTGAATAATATTTCATTGTCTAGATGTGTCACAGTTTATTTATCGATTTACCCACTGAAGGACATCTTGGTTGTTTCCAAGTTTTGGTAATCACAACTAAAGCTGCTGAATCATTTGTGTGCAGTTCATGTGTAGACATAAGATTTCGATTCATTAAGGTAAACAATGTGATCGCTGGATGGTGTGGTAAGAGTATGGTTAGTTTTGCAAGAAATTGCCAAACTGTCTTCCAAAGTGGCTGTAGCATTTTGCATTCCCACCAATGGTGAATGAAAGTTTCTGTTGCTATAAATCCTTGTCAGCATTTGGTATTGTCAGTGTTTTGAATTTTCAGCGTTTTAAGAGGTGTGTAGTGGTATCTTATTGTTATTTTAACTTGCAGTTCTCTTATGACATGATGTTGAACATCTTTTCATGTGCTTATTGCCATCTATATCTTCTTTGGAGAGGCGTCTATTCAGGTCTTTTGTCCATTTTTTTAAATCAAGTTTTCCCCCTTATTGCTGAGTTTTAAGAGTTATTTGTATATATTAAATAACAGGCCTTTATCTTACATGTCATTTGCAAATATTTTCTCCCGGTCTGTGGCTTGTCTTTTCATTCTCCTGGCAGTGTCTTTCACAGAGCTGAAGTTTACAATTTGCATGAAATGCAGCTTATCAGCGCTTTCTTTCATGGACTGTGCCTTTGGTGTTGTATTTAAAAAGTCATTGTCAAACTCAAGGCCATCTAGATTTTTATCTATGGTATCTTCTAGGAGTTTTATATTTTTGCATTTTACATTTAGGTGTATGATTCATATTGTGTTAACTTTTCTTTTTTTGAGGAAGATTAACCCTGAGCTAACATCTGTGCCTATCTTCCTTTATTTTATATATGAGATACCTGCCACAGCGTGGCTTGATAAGCAGTGTTATGTCTACACCCAGGATTTGAACCGGGAACTCTGGGCCGCTGAAGTGAAACGTGCAAAATCAACCACTGTACCACTGGGCTGGCCCCCACACTGTGTTAACTTTTGTGAAAGGTGTAAAGTCTGTGTCTAGGTTCATTTTTTGTGCATGTGGATGTCCAGTTGTTCTAACACCATTTGTTGAAAGGACTCTCTTTTCTTCATTGTAGAGTCTTTGTTCCTCTGTCAAAGTTCAGTTGACTATATTTGCATGCGTCTATTTGGGGCTCTCTATTTGATTCCATTGATCCATTTGCCTATTATTTCATAACACCACACTATCTTGATTAGTAGAGCTTTATAGTAAATCTTGAAGTCAGGTAGTGTCAGTCCTCCAACTTTGTTCTTCTCTTTCAATCTTTTCTTGGCTATTTTGGGTCTTTTGTACCTCCTCATAAAAATTAGAATCAATTTGTTGATATCCACAAAAAAACTTGCTGAGACTATATTAAATCCATAGATCGTGCTGGAAAGAACTCACATTCAACAACTGAGGCTTCCTGTACATGAACATGGAACACCTCTTCATTTATTTAGTTCTTCTTTGATTTCGTTCCTCAAACTTTTACAGTTTTCCTCTTATAGATCCTGTACACTTTTTTAGATTTATACCTAAGTATTTCATTTTGGGGATTCTAACATAAATGGTATTATGTTTTTAATTTCAAATTCCACTTGTTCATTGCTGGTATACAGAGAAGCAATTGACTTTCCTATATTAATTTTGTACCCTACAACTTTGCTATAATCACTACTTAGTTACAGGAGTTTTTTCTTTTTATTAGTGATTCTTTCAGATTTTCTACATAGACAATCATGTCATCTGCAAAAAAAAGACAGTTTTATTTCTTCCTTCCCAATCTGTATACCTTTTCCTGTCTTATTGCACTGGTAGTACTTCTGTTATGATGTTGAAAAGGAGCTGTGAGAGGAGACATTCTTACCCTGTTCCTGATCTTAGCAAGAAAGTTTCTAGTATCTCATCAAGTGTTATGTTAGCTGTATTTTTTTAATAGATGTTCTTTATCAAATTGAGAAACTTCTCTCAAAGTAGTTAAATTTTAAACACTGACATGAATAAATAGAAAATAGTGTAATGGGAATTGATGAATATATGTTAAAAAGCTTTAAAGAAGAAATGCTGAAAAATCTTTACTCAAACAGATCTTGGAGGGAAGAATGAAAGTAGGAAATGGAAAGTAACTAAATGGACTTCGATTCCAAAATCTCTGATTTATTTTTATATATATTTAAAAAAATCAACATGTTATTTACATCCTTATTTATGCAGGCTACAGACGAAAGGAATTTTAGAACTGGAAAAGATTACATTATGATCAGAATGTTTATTTGTCTTACATTGTAAACAAATACGCTATTTGCGTAACAATTATTGAGTGTACACTTAATGCTGTAGTAAGACCTAGAAAGATGAGTAAAACAATTTCTAACTTCAAAGGACACTACAATATGTCTATATAAAACAGCACAGAACAGTGAATGAAGGAAAAGAGCGATGCAACACAACAGGTAGACAGTAATTAGTGAGATCTAGACTGAATATTCTAAACAGTCTTTTGCTCTTAAAGTGTGTTTTCCAATGAAATACTTTTGTTGCATAGTGTCATTGGTAGAAGTTCCTGCTAGATCTGGGAGAAGGTGAATGGACCTAATTAAAGGAGCACATTTTCCAATAAGCTCCCAAGCAATAAAACTACAAGTTTAGTTCTAAAGGGATAATGCTTCATATAAAAGATTTCTTTGTTTAGTTTCATTTTGTTTTTTACTTCTATGCTAAATAATTCAACAATCTTGTACTTTTCCATGAGATGGTACTACACTTGATACTTAATAAAAAGCACTTCTGATGGATATCTAGTAGAAAGCTCAGCCACATATTCATACCAAATCCTATCAGAAAAGATCACAGAATATCTCGATATCTGTAAGATGGAAAGTAGGAGTCATTTTTATAGTCTCTTTCTACACCAGTCCCTCAAATTTTTATTCATCTACCTATAAATTGCTGCATATTTCTGCCAGATTCTCTGCTCAGCTGCTTCTTTGATCTCCCATCTGTTCATTTCTTTCTTTCTGATTGAAGAAACAAGAAGTATTTGTGGCTATGTATTCCACTGAGAAGCCACAAGACAAAAGACGGATGTGTATGAATGAAAAGATTTCAGCCTAAAGTGCCTTTTTCTGAAAATGCTTGAAATCATGTTGATTCGATTTTCTGGGAAGAATAGAATGACCAGATGCCATGTTTTTAGAGACTGTCTCATTTTGAACCATTCTGCTACAATATTCCAGAAATTTCAAAACACCTTGAAAAGGACAGCAATGTTTAGCAGATGAAATGGTTTTTAATACTCTTCAATGGCTTCCTTTTGCACTTGGAATAGAATCTAAATTTTTATCATGGCCTAGAAATTCCATGTGATCCATCATCACTTGCCTCTTTCATTCCTAGTTCTCCAAACGTACTGGCCTGTTTCAGTTTGCTGAACGTACTATACCCATTCTCATCTTGAGACTCTCCTACACGCAGTCTCATTTGCCTAAAGCGATCTTTTGTCACTCTTCTCATGGCTCCCTCCTCATCCCTTGGTCCTGGCTCAGATGTCACCTTCACTTTTCCTATTTCTGTCTAAAGTAAGTCCTCCCCGGGTGTTGTCTGGTGAAAGAGTGTGACGTCATGATTAAGAGTGTGAGTTCTGTACTAAAATAACAGTATTAACATCTACACTGTCATTAATAACTGAGGTTGCGAGCAGCATATTTAGCCTCTGTGTGTCTCAGCTTCGTAATTTATAAAATAGAGATGATAATAATATCTCATAGGGTTTGGTAGGTTAAATATGCTCATAAAGTAAAGCACTTAGAGAAGTGCCTGGAACGAGAGAAACATCGGATAAATGTTTATCATCACTATCTTAGCACCTTGTTTGTTTCTTGTAAATTTCTTAGAACAACATGGATTTCTTTTTCAAATTAAATTTTTGTCTACCTCCCATGCTATCTCTTAAGGTTTCTGAGGGCAAGGATTGTTAATCTTGTTTCATTCTTGTTTTCCCAATCCTATTAAAGCATCTAACGTATAATAGGGTTCAATGACTGTTTATTGAATGATTGGATGGATGACAGAGATCTGTGGGAATTATTGGAATAGGAATACCCTGCTATGAATGGGTTGAACTGGTGACTATACTCTCTTCTCCCCCTTATTAATCAAACTTTTCTATTAAGAACTGGCACCATCACGCATTAGAATTTAAGAACTTACTCACTGCTAACTAGAGTGGTTGCTTCTGTAATGCAACTAGATTTTCTTGCGCCATGAATAAAACACATGTTTCTCTGTCCCCAAATACTAGGCCATGTGTACAATCAATGCTTCCAAAGGAAAGGGTAAAACCCATGTTTAAAGGCAAAGAATCTTTACCCAAAATGGCATTAGACAATGTTATCTTTGAAGAAAGTAAAGATTGTCTTGGCAAGATGTTGTTAGTTTATAAATTATTTAGAAAAGGAAACCAGCTGGATGACAGAGGTAAATGGCAAGGACATGTTGGCATTTCCTGGTTCTCTTCTTGGCATTTTTAGTAAAGTTTTATAAAACAGAGATACACAGAGTGGGGCAAACCATTCTGAAAACAGAGATGGAAGGAAATTCTGCCTTTGTCTTGCAAATTATGTGGACTAAATATCTTATAAGCAGGAACCTTACAAGACGGAAAAACCAACTGCTTCTGGACTCTAAACGGAAATGGTTGCCTGTGGTGGCTTTAAAACTGTAGCTTTAGCTGGAGATAAAGCTGGTATTCAGCCTTCTAGCAAGGAGTGGCAAAAGCTGTTGTCTTCTACTCAAGCCATGGTTGTCAGGGTCAATAGTTTAAGAAAGGATCTTAGGAGCAAAACTCTTGACTTAATGGCTAATCTCAAGGAAAAGAAAGGAAAAGACTGATCACGGTAATTAAAAACAGAGCTTATCAAATACAAAGTAAATGACAAGAGTTGTCAGGTTTAAAACTATGTCAAAACAAGATTTTGGTTGTGGTTACTCAACCAAGGAATTAACTGGAAGCAAACAGACTGGAAATCGACTAAGTTTTTGAAAGGAAATTTATTGGAAAGTAGAAAACACAAAAAGAACAAGACAATACAAGCCCGGCTGATGTGAATCTGTAAAAAACAATCCTCGGGGCTTAGACCTCAAGCAACAGGAAGTGAACTATGCCATCCCCAGCAAGACTTTCCTCTCCAGTACCTAGATCTAGCCGTGGAATAGCATACAGAAGATCCTCACATAGGGCCAAACTATGGTTGCCAGATGAACTAACTAAGGAATTGTTCTAGAACAGGTAATTGATACTATTTATGCTCATTGGGATTCAAAGTTTTCCATATTCCAAATGGGCATCTTTATTTTGATATAGTATTTCTCTCCACCATTTTATCTCCAGTGAGTTGGCTGTTGTATAGCTCAAACTATTAGACACAACATCAACTCTGACAGGGAAGGTCATACATCACATTCAGGTCCTGGAATTTATGGAACATGTAGTAACTCGATGAGACTTTAGAACTGTCCCTTTGGGGGAGTGATGTGTATACTCTATGTATGTGGAAATCAACATATATAAATGTAATACTTTGATGGGCCTCCCAAAGAACTCTTTAAAGGAGCCACCTCAGCTGTATTTGTACCATTAATATTCTCTCCCTTTCCTGCAGTCTAGAATATGAATGAAATGGTTGGTGTTCTAATGAGCAGCTTGTAAGTATGAAGCAACTTTGTAGGTGAAGCCAGTAATCAGGATATTAGAGGAAAAAGTTAGAAGTCAGTCACCCGGTATTAACATATTTCTGGACTTCAAGTTTTGTGAAAGGAAAATAAACCTGTACCTAATTTAGGAAACTATTATTCCAGGTCTCTGCACCAGCCCCCAAAGGTAGCTCCAAATGCACGTTCATGCCAGTAGGCTCCAGACCAAACTTTGAATCACCGTTTTAGAGGTCTGAAAATTGCACTACTTCATGATCTTTTCTAGCACTTTCCAGAGTTGATCGAAAAGTTGACTAACATATAATTATCATCATCATACTTTTTTTACTTTTAGGAAGATTAGCCCTGAGCTAACATCTGCTGCCAATCCTCCTCTTTTTGCTGAGGAAGACTGGCCCTGAGCTAACATCCGTGCCCATCTTCCTATACTTTATATGTGGGACGTCCACCACAGCATGGCATGCCAAGCGGTGCCATGTCCGCACCCAGGATCCAAACCAGCGAACCCCGGGCCGCCAAAGTGGAATGTGTGCACTTAACTGCTGTGCCACTGGGCCGGCCCCAATCATCATACTTTTAAAAAATTCCAAATATCTAGTGGAACGTTAATAAGAATAATGTTCATTAGCTTTATATTCACTATTATAATTATATCAATTATATATATAATTAATTATATCAATTATATATATAATCATAAGAATTATATTATATATTATTTATTATATCATGCACTAATAATTTTTTTTTTGGAGGAAGATTAGCCCTGAGCTGACGTCTGCTATCACTCCTCCTCTTTTTGCTAAAGAAGACTGGCCCTGAGCTAACATCCGTGCCCATCTTCCTCTACTTTATATGTGGGATGCCTACCACAGCATGGCTTGCCAAGCAGTGCCATGTCGGCACCCTGGATCGGAACCAGCAAACCCTGGGCCTCCGGAGTGGAATATGCACACTTAACTCCTGTGCCACTGGGCCAGCCCCATTCACTAATAATTTTAAGAGGCAGAGTATCTGATTATGCTTTTAGGACAAAATCTTCATTTTCCAGGTTATAGTTTAATAAATAAGAGCATATACACTGTGTATACATGTACTTAGTGTGCAAAAATGTGCATATACATAAACCTAGACACAGATAAATGTATGTAGCTCTGGATATGTTTGAGTGTAAATATAAATTTGACAATTTGTTACAACTCCATTTTCTTTAGATGAAACTTTTCTGAACCCCAAGATTTTGCAAATTAAATAAATCTATTAGGCTGTCACAGCAAGTTTACTTTCCAAAGAAATGACAGGCTTGATTAGTAAGTATGCCCTTTATCTGTAAGGTTCTTATTTGTCTACCATTTCACAGCGAGCAATTCTGATGAATAGCACAATTAACCTTTCCGTTATTAAAACAATTAATTGCAAAAATTAAAGACATGACAGGGACAAAATATTAATGCATAAATTATTAGGTTCAGAAATTATAATTATTAATCCATGTACAGTAATTGTGCCAAAAACAATGAACAAATAGTATGCTAAAATCTGTGATAAAATTTTTTGCCTTTCACTTCCTTCACAGACAAAAGAGTGAATATTTTAAGTTGAGCATGAGATCTAAAAAAGAATTAGTATCAGCTAAGTACCGTAAACACATAAGATATAACAATAAAAGGTTAATACTGGTTAGCTAATAAATATAAAGATCTACACATATAAAAAAGTGTGTTTTTCAGAATAACCACCTTAAGAATATATACAAATAATGCTATGCTGATGTTTACCAAAAACACTTAGGATCTTTTTTTTTTAAGATTTATCTCTTACCCTAGCTTTAACCATAGGGTTGAAAAACAGGAGAAACTGACCTCTTCTGATTTGGAATCAGAATATTTAAGCTAACTTCACAACTCTGCTCTTTACTGACCATATAGAATTAATTTCCTTGAACCTCAGGTTTGAGAGGGCAAAATAAAACCTCTAAACTCTCTTCTCATCAGTTTTGTAATAGTAAGTAGTATATGAGAAAGCACTTTTAAATGTCAAAGAATTACATAAATGTGAATTATTATTATTTTTTACCAAAAAATTGGGTTCAGGAGAATGTTTTATTCCGCACTGACCAAGACAGTAGGCACAGTCCACCTGTGGCTATTGAGCACCTGGAATGTGGCTTGCTTAATGGCTGAGGAACTGAAGTTTTGCTTTCAGTTAAAGTTATTTCATTAAATTTAAATAGCCATACCTATTGAACTCTCTATACACTTCTTGCTCTTTACACAGGAACAAGAGTTACTAAACTTATTTAACAGTTTTGAGCCACTGATTGAGCCATGACAACCAGTAGGCCTGATCATCATGTTTTTAGCGGGCACATTAATCAATGTACTACTCTTTTCAACATCATTTGTGAGCCTTTTGCACCTAAGGGAACCTTGAGCCAAGGCAGGTTTTGCTTCTTTCTGAGTCTGCTGGTCATGATATATTGATGTCATGAAACTTTTACCTCATATTCATCTGCACATGATGAAGATTTTTCCACCCTAGAACTAGACTCAGGTTTGGAAAGCTTGGTCATCTATGCGAAACACAATTCCATGCAGGAGCGACTGTATAGTTCAACCTAATGCAAGAGAAATAATTATTTGTTGTTGTACTATACAAGCCACTCATGTCAAATTTTGATATTTTTCAAAATGATAAGGCAATTTTTCAATAATAGCACTTGATGATTTGTTTAGTTAAAGGAAAATAGGATGAAAGATTATTTTGATTTGATTATGTGGTTGGAAACATAATAAGCTATAAAAATAACTATTCTTTGTAGGTAAAAGAGCTAAAGTATTGCTTTGTAAATAGTATATCTTTCTAGATAGATAATAGATAGATAAATAGCCAGCCAGACAACCAGACAGATAGATAATTGCTTCACTGACTCTCTGAGAAGAAATTTTTATATTGTACACAGAATACACTGAAGGCATAAAATTCGGACATGAGAATATTTGAAGATTTAACTTTGCATTTTGTGTTAATTACATAGTAGGCCCTCAATAATTTGTCTTGATTCAAAAATTATTTCTCTTTTGGGAAGATTTTCAAGTTTCTAATTTTTTTGTTATTCTTACGGTAGCAAATCTGTAAAGTATACAGGGCAATTCATCAAGTAGATTATGGATACCCAACTTAATAAAGGAGAATATTCAAAAGTCACCATGGGTTACATATGCAAATGACAATATTTTGTTTCAGACAGAAATTATTAATTACTTAGGATGTCCTTTTCTGATGTGTGATCAAAAGCAGTTGTTTTTCATCCCTTTAATTCAAGGGAAGTTTTGGTGAAAGGGCAAGTAGGAACAGATGGAACATGTGGTTTCTGGGACTTTTTCTTCAATGAAGTGCTTCAAACACAGAAAAACTTCTTTGATCTGCCTGACTTGGTGGAACTGAGTGCTGAAGAAGAATGTTTGTTATTTCCTTTTAAGTAGGACAAATTAGCAACCCATTTTTAAACTGGACAGAGTATAAGAATAAATGAGTTATATTTTTTTCCTAAAACTAAGTAGTGTTTGAAAGATTTAAAGAAAATAAAAAGGACATTTATGCTTATAAAAAATTATTTTTTCTATATACAGTAAAAGTTTTATTTAAACCTTTACCTTTTAGCACTACTGTGATTTAGAAATAAGATAAATCATCTGAAATCATGAGACATATGCAGTTGTCATAGATAATTACTGCTTGTTTCTATGTAGTATAACTTTATCAAATACCACTATTTATTCATATAAACAAGAAACATAATTCCATAATGAAACTTAGAAAAATTTTTACAAATCACTCATATGTAAACTCCTAACCCATTTTTTTCCCAAGGAAATACAACTAATTGTACTAAAAATAACACACACACCTGCCTCTGACTTTTATGGTGCCTTTGATGAAAAGTGAAGCAAAGTTTAAAGAATACAACTGTGGTATCTCCACAGCATGCTGTATTAGTCAGGGCTCTCCAGAGAAACAAAATCAACAGGATATACAGGGAGAGAGAAAGAGATCTTTAGGAATTGGCATATGAGCTTGTGGAGGCTTAGCAAGTCTAAAATCTGCAGGATAGGCTGGCAGGCTAGAATCCCAGGGAAGAGTTGATATTGTGTCCAATGGCAATCTGCTTCTTCTTTTGGAAAGATCGGCTTTTTTTTTGGAACTAAGGCTTTCAACTGAATGGATCAGGTCCACCCACATTATGGAGAATCATCTGCTTTACTCTAAGTCTATTGATTTAAATGTTAATTTCATCTAAACAATATTTTCACAGAAGCATCTAGAATAATGTTTGACCAAATATCTAATTACCATGACACATAAAATTAAACATTATATATATAGAGCATTTAAACCTAAACCATGACCCCCCCCCCCCAAAAAAAAGGGATAGTTCACGTTACTTGAAAAGCTTTAATGATCACTTTAAATTAGTTTTGAAAATGTATGCCTTTAGTTTCTAAAAATGTAAAGTCACTGAGTTAGGATCACTTGATTATTTTCTCAAGCACAGGAAGAATTTACTAAGACTTTCATAATCTTCCCTTACACTCAGCATGGTTTCTCACATGTTTACTAAATGAATGAGAGCAAATCAATATTCCCAACATCATTCCTACATTTTCAATTTAACTTAATATGGTTTAATCCCAGGATAATTTTCTCAAACTCACTTTATTACTAAGTTTGTTATAGTTGATCACACTTTGATTTTCATACACCAGATTTACATCTAAAAGAAATGATTAGACATTATCAAACTAACATTATTTGAACTACAATTTAACACGAAATTTCTCAAACATTACCCAAGTATCTTGTAATACATTTTTTTATTATTAGCCTTTCACCCTGGTTTTAACATTACATCATCTACTTGCACAAAGGAAATGTCAATCATATATATTTATCCATGAGATTTTAGTTTGTGGTTTCATTAATAGGAAAACATACACTAAAGATTTCAAAGAAGAATGTAACTCATTATAAGCAACAGTTGAGAAGTATGCCATGGTTAGCATTCTACAAACATGTAATCTTGTTATATTGTGAAATGCTATAATACTATGCCCTTTTCTAAAATACAGTTTACTAGAGCATGGCAGGAAGAAGGCAGGAGGCCAAAAACTGGAACAAGCAATTACACAATGTAAGTTATTTTTCTCATTTTCAAAATAAAAATTTCTTTGACTTCTAATCCAATCTTTATCATAATATGTCATGCCTAACACCCCTATGGACGTAGAAAATTTAATAGCCCCGCTTCACTGCATCCATCTATTTAATTGTTTTTCCTTGACTAGCTTTAAAATTTTAATTTACATGATTTTTCTGTTAGCTGAAATGGATTGAAGTTTATTTCCTATATTTTTCTTTGTAATTCTTTTTTTTTTTTTGGTAAGGAAGATTGGGCCTGAGCTAACACCTGTTGCCAATCTTCCTCTTTTTGCTTGAGGCAGAGTGGCCCTGAGCTAACATCTATGCCCATCCTTCTCTATTTTGTGTGTGAGATGCCACCACAGCAAGGCTTGATGAGTGCTGTAGGTCCATGCCCGGGATCTGGGCCCATGAACCTGGGCTGCCAAAGTGGGGTGCACCCATCCCAACCACTATGCCACTGGGCTGGCCCCTTTTTGTAACTTCCTAAACCTTCTTGTATACAATAATTTTAGGAAATGTTATGCCATTGAAATTGTTTCCATGTTTATTATAGTTAGTATATGTCATTCTAATTTGTTTGGAATTTTCAGGCAGGACCTATGGGAATTATTTACCTGATTTTATGAAAACATATTTGTTGCATGTAAATATAGCATTTCCTTCTTCCACTTATGAAACTGAGATACTTAGACATTGCAAATCTGGAATTTCACTTGCAACAAGAGCCTTTTAAATATTCTATTGTACTAAATCAGTCATATCTGGAGATCAAAATTAATTTAAGAAGCAAGTTTTATTGAAAGTAACTCTGTAAGTTTCATTAAATATTGTGAAGAAGGTTTTTTCCCCAAAGCTTCAAATGTGATTTTTTTCCCTTAGATATTTACTTAGTTTAATATTTGAATTACATTGCTCCAATTTTCTTGTATGGTCGATCAATTTCTACGTCATCCCAGAAAAAATTAAGTGCAGTTATATAAAAGGTAGTGGTTGAGTAGATTATCATGGCATTGCTATCCATGTTGTTAATAGCCTAAACTATTCCTAATTAATGAATCTGTTTGAAATAAAATTAGGTTCTACCTACATCTTAGATGTTGATCTACACATTCAGTCATTAGTCAATATAATCAATCAGTATTCATAGAATTACATATTATGTATTATAGAGACATATTGTGTATAAGAATTTAGGGTTGGAAAAATATATACTGACATTTGTTCATTTATTCTTTCATTAATAAAATATGTATTAAACATCCCTTATGTGCCAGCCAATAAGCCATGTACTAAGGATACCCAGCTGAACAAGTCCCTGGGCCACTCTCAAAGACTTGGGAAAAGCCCCCTAAGAGATCTCAAACAAAAGTCACAAGAATCAGAGCCTGATCAGATCAGAAAAGTAAAAGGTAAAACCAAAAGCAAATGTAAAAATAAAATAAAGTTGTTAGAAACATTTTAGATAAGCTAAGTATCACAAAACCATATAGCATCCTATGTTACATAATATAACAATAATATAATAATTGTATATCCTCATATCTAAATAACATTCTAAAGGAGATGGAGAAAACTACACCACTTTTTCCCCTCATTTTTTCATGTTCATCACCTTTATTCTAGAAGAATGTGTACCATCTCATTATAAGATCTCTTCCTACGAATACATAATACATCATGCTAACCAATATTTCCCATCACGCTGCCTTTTTTTTTTTTGTAACTATTGGCAGAAGTGTTATCTTCTTCTCTTCTATTTTGCTCATGTCTTGGAGCATTTATCCTAAACTTCTGTCTATTGTAATGGTGAAGGGCTGTTCTATTGCTAACTTGGTTACACTGGAAACTACATTTCCCGGAATCTCCTTCCCTGTGTGATTCCAAGACTGAGATGTATGAAAGTAAAGTTGCAAGAGACTTGCAAAGCAGAAATGAAGCAGCAGACATGATGCTCTGAAAGTCCTTGCTGGTCAGAAGTAGAGAGAGATACAGAAGCGCCAGCAGGTACAAGTTTGTCCTTAGTGTTTCCTTACACTCAGTTCTCCTTTGAAAATGTGGTCCCTATTGACCAACAGCAACCACAGACTCACCATCTCCAGAGCTGGGTTGTGAACTCAAGGAACTGATAGCCGGGAAGGCCAGCAACCTTCCCTAGACTTCCTGGAGTTATCTTTTCCAGCTCTACTGTGCTTTGTGAAAAGGCAAAGAAAACATTGATAAAAGGACACAGAAAATCACTGAATTCCTCCAGGGCCTTACTAAAACTGGGAAGAAAAACACTTCATAAGATTATTAACCAGAATTTTAGGGCAAATAGCTGAGAGAATGCAAACCAGAAGTCAGGAGATATTTGAATTAGAAAATGCCTCAATGAGAACAAGAACAGATTTGAGTTTATTTTGAGCCTAAAGCCAGGGAGTCACAGTGTGATCCTACAAAAGCAGGGAGTACACCAAAGGATTAGCTAGACACAGCACACTAAGATCAGCTTTTACCTTTTCAGGGGAATGATCATCTTAGTTTTAATGTAGAATAGTTATTAATTAGAGGCATAGGATTTAAAAATCTAACAGTTCTGTCTTAATATGAGTGTTACCAATTATAGCCTCCAGCAGTAGAAGGCCAATACTGCAACCACTCAGGCAGAGAGGAAGGCAGTGGGGGTTGAAAGATTTGGTGAGTCTTCTGATGACTTGGACACTTTATTTCACGTCAACTCTGTATCGCTGAAAGTCAGAGAGTTTGTTTAGGAAGATTGGCTAAAAACAATACCTCTGTTTTGTGCATAAGTCTTTTCAATGCTTAAAACTCCAATGTGCTAAAGTACAACAAGCAGTAGCGTGTAGAAGGTGATGATAACAAGGGAGTAGAACTTGGAGTGGAGAAATGTAAATTTCATATGGTTTGCATTTAACTTACTATGCAAATATACAATTTTCACACTGAAAAGAAAATAATGAAAAATCCCTAGATGAGGTTTATTTGATGTTTTTATTAATTGAAAACAAGTTATACATGACATTTAAAGATTCAAGTTAAGTGCATACTGTGTTCTATACACTGCTTTAGATCCCTGAAATTTTGTGAAAGCACAAAATCAAAATATTTATTTCGTTAAAAATGATCACTGTTATATCTGTATGCTCTAAGTTCAATTCACCAAGTGAGACATAAATTTTACTAATTTATATTCCATAGTTCATAGTCTCTAAAATGAATGTTCAAGAGTTATAGAATTAATTTATGTTATAAAACCACAGTCAGAATCATAAGAGTTATTAGCTGTCATATCTACTTCATAAATCTTGAGACTATTGGTAAATTCTCATTATGGAAAATTAAATATTGGCCATAATTCTTCTGCCTCCTATAGCAATGCTATGCATCCATACCCTTGGCATGATTCCATGACGGGTGAAACATGTCTACCTGTCCACTAACTCTTGTCACGGCCACATGAATTTCTTTGGCCAATGGGATACTAGTAGACATGCTACAATAGAGGCCTGGAGTGTGCCTCTATGATTGAGCATGTCTGCTTGTTGTTCTTCTATCATTACTTGAAGAAGATGTCCCAGCTAGCTTGTTCATCCAAAGATGAGAAACTTGGGCCCAATCTGTAGCTAGAGCCAAATCCAGGTAACTGCAGCCTAGATCAGTCAACCCACAGCCATCTCAAACATGTGTGAGTAGCTATGTCACTGAATGATGTGCCAGGTGGTTAAAGAGCACTGAGGCAATGTTTGAATGATACAAAAATCTGCACACACACAAAACCCTAAAATATATGGCATTGGTTTTGAAAACAGGTATAAAGTGAGTAATACTTACTTAAGAGGTTAGGAGATTGATAAGGAAACTATTGTAGAAGAATGGAAAAACAGGGACACCTATCATGTAGTGGCAAAATATTTACTAAAACTGTCACCTGAGATAATTGGAAGAAAATGTATTGAGTGAATTTGTAGAGTTGAGAGGAGACTTCAAGGCTGGTTACATCTGAGAAGGTGCTAGAAGGAGACGAACTTAGAAACAAACTGGTGGGAATGCAAACAAAATTTATCCAATAACTTGCAGAACTGGATAATGAAAGAGTTTCTCACCAAACTAAAGGTGTATTCATTATAACAATCCAAAGCAGCAGGGTGTGGAGTGGGGTGTTTGTGTGTGGGGTGACAAATCTGATAGATGAAATGTGATACATCATCCCTGCTCAGCCATTTGCTAGCTGATTGACCTTAGAAAAGTTATTTTATCTATGCCTCAGTTTTCTCATGTCTAAGCTTGGGATACATATGGTTGTTTTCAATGTATCAAATGAAATAATGCAAATAAAATTTTAAAAGTGCCTGGCACATACTAAGAACTTGATAAGTGCTTTTTACATAGTAACTATTATATTATTCACAAGATTATATTGAACATTTGAATATTAGGAGACAGATATTTTTTAAAAAATTATTCGCTACACAGACTCTATTCCACCTAGATTCTAGCAATACAATAAAATAATCTAATTACCCTGAGCTATTTAGGTAGATACCTAAAACAGTGGAAAAAGACAGCCTTAGCTACAAAATCACATTTGTTCCAATGAATATCACCCACAGAACAGTTAGAACATTATGTATACCGAATGCTTTACATGCACCCAACACCGTACTCAACACTGTAGTCTCAATAAATAGTATGTTGCTTATGTGGTCCTCAACCTCGCAAACTTAACTGTAAGTACAAAACAGAACTAAAATTTTCAGAATTCTTTTATTCTTTAGAGAACCATTTTGCATAAATCATTGACTCTATTGCCTTCCTACCCTTTCAGTGTTTTGCATCAATTTCCATTCTTATAAACCCCTGCACTTTTTTTTTCTCATTTGAATGTTGCAACAGAAAATTATATTTCTTGTCTGTATGGGTTCACTCCAAATGTATAATACCCAACCTTACCTGTATCTTTGTTCCACCTAAGACTGTTCCAGCTACGCCAACTTTTTCCAACTTCGTCATCCCACCACCTCCATTGTCAACTACTTTTCTAACAAATTAACTCTCTCTCATTGACTTAAAAATTTACAAATTTAAGGACCAGCTTTTAGCCATTATTTGACACAGTTGACTATCACTTTCTTCTTGAATCTTTCCTCCCTGATATTTTTCCTAGCTATACTCATTAATTTTGTCTCCAGGATCTCAATGTTCTTTCTCTGTGTGTTGGCTTCCTTTTCTCTTCTGTTGTTCACATTCTTTCAAGTTACACCCATTAGAAGTTTGCTTTTCTGAAGATTTGTTTTGGGCTCTCATAGCTCTTTCACTCTATACTGGTGTCTAAATGGTTTTAACTTGCCTCTTTACTGTGACAAATCCCAATCTGTATCTCCCATGCTGACCTCTTACGCTGTACGCCTAGATTTCCTGTTGCTCAGAGGACCATCCTAAAACTCAATTTGTCCCAGTTCTAATCATTTCCCTCGAAACTTATTCATCTTCTTGTCTGTAGTATCCCTGGTAACTTTTATTACTACCCTTTTGGTTTTCTAGCCTAGAAGCTTGATATCATCTTTTTTCTGCCCATCTGCATTCTAAGCGTAGGACAGCCTCACTGATAAGATGAACTTTGAGCAGAGATTTGAGTGAATAAGGGAGGAAGAATGCTGTAAAGCATTTCAGCCAAGGAGAAGGAAGAGGAAGAAACAAGGGTCTGAGGCACACCTGTGCTTGGTGTCTTTAAGGAATACCAAGGAGGTCAGTGGGACCAGAGCAGAAGTAGTGAGGGAGAAAGGAAACAAAGTCCACAAACAAGTTCCAGTCTTTCACAGCTTTCCATTCTGACTGAGGCTGAAAGCCAGAATGGCTGCAAATGGGCATATTTGCATAAACACCTTCCTTTCCTGTGCACCTTTTTTCCCATGTGATTTAGAATATCTTTGTGTAAAAAACAAAAAGCCTCCAGTACTACATCTCAGTTACTACAACCCTTTGAAACAGTAGTATGTTAACAATGAAGACTCCTTGCTTTTCCAGCCTTCAGATACAAACCAAAAGTAGAACTTAGGATTTTTGAAGTTGCATGTGCTGGTACCAAAGTGTGTGGCATGATCTACATAGAATATTAATAGACGAGATAAGATTACTGTGTATGAAGTTCCACTTTCTCCTACCCATACATAGGCCACTACAGCACTAGTGTCAAACAGACGCTAGTTGAGGGACAACACAAGTTGAATGACAAGTTGTGTTAAGAGGATGATAGTGGGGAGAAAGTTATGAATTTATTGCAGTACTGTGATGAAAAGGATTTTCCTGAAATGCCTTTAAACACCAATCTGGGTTGCCTGAACGATCATTTTGCCAGGACCAGAATTTTTTCCTACCTCCATACCCAGAATACTTGTAGCTTTCTTTCCAGAAGAAAGAGTGAAAATTTTCCCAGGGATCTCACGCAATCAATTGGCATTTAATCTGTCTATCTGACACCAAAAATAACCTATTTGCCCCCTCACTGACAAGCATTTCTTATGCTTGCCTAATGGAAGAGTAAACAATAGCAGGTCAATTTTCCTTCTCTGGAACTTAACCTTCACTGCCTGCCCAGCAGAGCATTCAAGAGCCTCTTTGCAGATAATGAGAGACTGAGGGGCCACAAGCACTTCTTGCTGACTCTCGCTTTGTCAAGTGTCCCTTACCAAACTTTTGCTTTAACCTATCTTGGGTAGTAATGTCTCTTGCTTTCTGTTCCAGGATGTGTTAAGCCAAGAAGGAACACAAATATTGCATTTTTGAATCACACATACCTTTGTGAAAAATCTCCCTGTTGTTAAGTCAGACATGATCTTGGATATTGACTTAATTTCCATGGATGAATTAATGTCACGAGGATAACCGCACTTCCTAAATTGCTACAGCAAATTGATCTTTACCTCCGATATTTTACATTCCTCCAGACACCTAGGGACTGTGATCGTAGAGGAGTAGAGGGTTGGGGAGGGAGTCTCCCCAGTGAGTGGTATTAAATTAATTAAACAAGGAGACCATTAGCCTGAGATGGCTCTAATGCTGTAGTGGCCTATGCAAGCAAACCAAAATCTAAGCCTGTAAATGTCTCAAGGTTATAAAATTAAAACCTAAGGGCAACCAATCACAGCGAACTAGGCTTTAAGCTATAGCCAACCAGTAATTTCCCTCCTTTGCTTCCACCTTTTCTCTACAAGTCTCTTTCAGAGCTGCTGTCCATGGACTACTCTTAGCCACTTCCAGCTTGGCACTGCCCTATTCAAACAGAGTTTTGCTCAAGTAAACTCTTAAAAAATTTAATGCGTCTCAGTTTGTCTTCTAACAGTACTAAATCCTTCATGTAAGCTTTCAAAGTGATATAGGTTGAGCTAAGACTGTTAAACTGATTCATCACACAATCACACCTAAGAACGGCAGTTACCAGACAGAGATATGGTAAGAAACAGAGGTATCTGAGGGAAAAGCAAAAGTCCTTTGATGTTTCCAAAGACACTCCCTCTGCCATGTCCTAAACCACACCAGTTTGACAAAGCTTTCCCTAGGTGACATTAAAGCAGAAGCCTATACAAAACCATCACTGAGAATCCTTTCATCTACGTTGTTCAGCTGTCTTCATCCCTTTCCTTGATGATTTTGAATGGAAAACATCCCTTGCTATGATAGACCAAAATAGATTCTCAGTTATTATAGGGAGCAAGTTCAGAATTTCTGCCCCTGCTACTATACCCAGAATAATTTCATCTCAATGTCCTTTGTTGACTACAGAGGCAGTAACAAATTTCATTTGACTATTTGGTAGCAAAACCCATAGTTCTCTGCCATACTTCTTTCTGTAATAAGTGTTTTATGTCCTCACGACAATGGAATGCTTTTCATACCATAAACAATCCACTGTGGAATATGCAATATACAAATGATAAACTACGGTAGAGGTACATATGGCAATAAGCATGTCCTTGTATACATTTAGTTTTTAGAGGTAAGCCTGTCTCTAAGAGTTGCTTAAGGTAGAGATAAGGATAGCCTAAAACTTTTAAACTTCACATTTGCGTAATGCAATAAAATGATTTTAAAATTGCTAACACTCTGCCCAGGGATGATCAATCACTGCTAACTTGCCTACAACTTAGTAAATTATGAATCTGAAGAGATTACAACTGTCATCTTCATCTCTTGCACTGGCAAAAGATTCATATTTCAAATCCAGGCTATCTTTGCATACAATTCAGTGTTATATTGTCCTGCCACCAACTAATCATGATTTGGAAAGATGATGAGTCTTCCAAAGGCAAATATACATTTTCCTCTTATCACAGCAGCACAGTTCACTTTAGCAGAGTTAAGGTAGTATCAGTATTTCCCTTACAAACTCCTGATTTCAAGGGGTTATGTATGTTGTAAAAGTTTATAGTCAAAAGAAATTTGTCATATGCACTGTATTCTGGATTGCTTAACAAAACAAAACTATACTAAAAATCTTAAACCTAAAATCATGTCTTTTAAATATATTTTTGTGACTGAAAACTCAGTAAATGACTATTTCTATCTTACAAATCGTACTGCTTCCCTCATCATGAAACATGAAATAATATATGCAAAGTGGCCTTGGGATAAACTAGCTAGCATTGAGCAACAAACCAAAGATAAACGTTCCATCTTGCTATGTCATGTGGGTGCCTATATGACCCAGATATGACCAAACAAAGCACTGTATCCTCCTCACCAGAGTGGAGGTTCTGGGATGAGCCCATGGTCTATGCTGGCTAATCAGAATGAAGCCCAGGAATTTGTGGATGAGTCTAGAAAGGTGTCCATTCTTTCCTGGTAGATATGAATCTTAGAGAAATTGATGCTGGAGTTCCTTTAGGTATCTTTCCACCCAAAGAGGAAAGTCTGGAACTGACAGATGTGACAATGTGGAGCTGTAGAGTTAGGCCAACACAAGGTAAGACAAATGTTAGACAAAACTTTTCCCTAATAACATCATTTGAGCCTTCAAAGCTGTAATTTTCTGAATTCAGCTCTATTCATGGATTTTTTAGTTATGTGATCTGATAAATTCTATTCATTCTCTCTCTGTCTCTCTGTCTCTCTCTTTTCTTAAGACTCTGACATTAGGTTTCTCTGTGACCTAAAGCTAAATGTCTCTTAATTGATGCAGCCTCCTAATCCATTCTCTTCCTTCTGGGCTCTAGGCTATTTAATCAATCCAGTATTTTCTTACCAGACTAATCTTCCTAGAAGCATACTTTATCATGCCGTTGTCTGTTTAAAAACAAGGCAGTGGGGGAGAAATATATCACCCAAAACAATGCCCATTGCCGTCAGGTCTAATGCCAAATTCTAAAGACTTCCTTTGTGCCTCATAAAATACACAAGTTTATCTCTCACATCCATATAAATACATTCCAGTTAAACATTAATTCTTCATCTCTTTGTTGTGCTTTAACTCCATGCCTTTGTTTATGATATTTCCCATTCCTGGAATGACCTTCTTTATCCTCTCCACTTAGGGAAATCTTTCTTAAATTTCAAGGATCATAGCCTTTCTCAGATACAAATTTTCAATGATCCTCGTCTCCTTTTAATTTCGATTGCTTATATACAGTCTGTATCTTGACACTAAGCATTTGCTTACCTTTAGATAATAGCTTTCCTGAATCAAGTGACTATGTTTTAGTAATTAATTTAGATCCCTATATTAGGTAGAAATCTTTGACTATAGGTAATAGGATTCACCTTAAGCAAGAGAGTAAACCATTTTATGAGGGTTGCAGGATGTTTCAAGGAAGCCAGGGAAGGCATTCTTCAAAAAGAACCAAGACCAAAGCATTCTTCAAAACTCTCAACTCTGATCCTCTTTGTGTAACTATTTAATTCTCTCTTTAGACTCTTTTTTTCCTCCCACTTCCCTCTTTCTCCTTTTCTGGTCTTCTGTTCTATTCCATTATATTCTCTCACTTCCCTCTTTTCTCTCTCATACATATCTTTCTTTCTCCATACTAATATTCTCACTTTTTTTTCCTGCTTTCTAGACTATAGTCAGCCCCTAATGATAATGCTTGACTACCAGTGAATCCCAATTCTAAATTCCTAAGATGTAATTAATTTTGCTGCTTTTTGGTCAAGTACTTTTGGTTCAATCAGACACGGACAGTGAGAGGGGACCTTGTAAAAAGAGAGCCATACTCTTGCAAGTAGGGAGATGACTTTTGAGAAGAAAGGTGATGAAACAGACACTCCCATAGATATCTACTACAATTTCACACAAAATTAGCATATCATTTCAGTGCATGCTTATTGATAGAGCAAATCAGGGAAGTTTTCGTCAAAGATATAAGGGATGATTTAAACCCTAAAGAAAAAATTGGATTCATAAAAATGGATAGAAAAGTTTAGAAGCAAATGAATGAGAAATTTGATTCATTCAAAGGAGATACTTGATTCTTTGAAAAGACAATGAGGACTAGTATTGATGACTTCGGAGTCAGAATAGCATACATGGTTAAAGCTGGCACATTTATCCATGTTTGTAAATTTAAAACTGTTTTGAGGTCTCTCGGTCAAGATAGAGTAACAGGGATTGGACTTACTCTCCAATCAAGGAACAAACCAAAAAAACTGGATAAAATATATTTTAAGATTATTTTCAAGATACTGGACAGCAGGCAACAGAGAACGGTAATCTCTGAGGACCAAGAAGCAAAAGAACTGGGCCCTACTATTGCACTGGCTTACTACTTTGAGTTCTCAGGCCATGACACAGGGAGGGGTAATGCAGGTGAAATATGGAAGGCTTCCTATGTTGAAGAAATGGACCTGAGAGTTCAGGGAGACCAAGGAAGCTAGAGTTCACAAGGCAGAGTACGGGAATTACATAGAGAACTGTGGAGATCACACAGGTTGCGAAGCGTAACTGTGCTTTCCAGCCAGAGTAGAGAACTTTGTCATTAAAAAGGCATTGAGCAGAGTATCAAAAGAGTATTGCTTCAGTGGTAGGTAATAAATCTCTAGAAATTTGATTTAGACAAAGTATGTTCACTGATCACTATAGAATTTAATAAGAAATCAATAATAAAAAGCTATCTGGAAAATTCCTAAATAAGTCAAAACTAAGTAATACTCTTGTATATAACCCGTAAGTCAAAAAGTAAATCAAAAAGGAAATTAGAAAATAATTTGAATTGAATGAAAATAAAAACACAGCATATTAAAATATGTAGAATGTGGCTAAAAACAATTCTTAGAGGAAAACGGAAAGGACCAACCGCCTGTAGTAGAAAAGAATAAAGATCTCAAATGATCTTGCCTTTGAACTAAAGAAACTAAAAAAAGAAGACAAATGACCGCCCCAAAGAAATAAATAAAGATTAAAGCAGAAAACAATAAAATAGAAATGAAAAAAACATGTAGGAAAATCAGTGAAAACAAAAGCTGGTTCTTTAAGGAGATCAATAAAATTGGTAACCCTCTAGCCAGAGTCACAAGGAAAAAAGAGAGATGGCACTAATTAGCAATATCAGCAATAAGAGGAATGGCATCACTACAAATTGTACAGATATTAAAGGAATACACGAATATTATTAATATCTTTAATGCCAATAAATTCAGCAATTTAGATCAGATGTCAGTAAACATTTTTTTAGGACCAAAGCTGACTCAGCAGAATCACCCCAATCAGCCAAAAGCTAATTCTAGGCACATAAAGTACCTCCTGCCACTTGAGCAAAGGGCACAGTGAAGAATCGCCTCAGATACGAGGCAGAGTAAATAGGCAAGTGGAAGTTGGCTTTGAGAGAAATTAGTTCTTCTGTGGAAAGGAAGGTACTGGAACTTCAAACGTGGGGTGGGGGTGGTAGGGATAGAGATTAGAGAAGGATCATTTTTAGGTATACTAAACTATTAATACCCAAATGAGAAGTTTTTCATGGCAAATTCTGAAAGTTCAAAGTCTTATAATGGTGGAAAGTGGTGAAATATCTAAAAATTTTGGAGAAAAGTAATAGTCATCATGGATTATCTTAAGTAAATGGTTCAGATTTGGAGACAGAAATGAGAAGGTTTCCTTTTTTAAACTTCTGCTATGAAAATATCAAACCAGTACTTTTTCTTGGGTCTGAACAATTTCATAATATCATTGTCGTTGGATAGTATTGATCAGAAAAAGAATACCAAAAGAAGGAATATATCAGAAAGAGTAGAAACATTATCATAGCTTTGGAGCAGCAACGGAGAATCAGCAGTACCTGGATAAGTGTATAATACCCAATTTATTCTTCTTCAGTCATTCTCACCTGAGGAGTGATTTTGCTCCACAGTGGATATTTGACAATATCTGGAGGTACTTTTGGATGTCATGAATTGGGGGTCTCCTGGCATCTAGGGATGCTGTTAAACATCCTACAATGCTCAGGACACCACCACCTGCCAAAAGAATTATCTGGCCCAAAATGTCAGTACTGCCAATGTTGAGAAACCCTGTTCATTTCAGTTAATATTTCCTCAACCTTCATATACCAGGCACTATTCTAGTGAGGAAACGACAAGAAGTCATGGTCCTCGTGGAGTTTACGTTCTAGTCGGGGATAACAGGAAACAAACATGAAACTATTTGTAGTGTAAGAACATTTCAAACAGAAGGAAGAGCAAATGCAAAGTTCCTGATATGGAATCCTATTTGGAATGTTCAGGAAAGGAAGAAGGCCAGTGCCGACTGGAGTACAGTGAGCGAGAAGAATGGTAGGATATGATGGTAGAAAGGTAGTTAGGGCCACATCATGTAAGCCCCTGGAGGACAAAGTGAGGACTTTAGATATTTTTCTAACTGTGAGGGAAGTCTCTGAATATTTTTAAGCAGAGAAGTGTCATAGTAGAGTTTGCATTTGAAAAAGAAAGTACTGTGACTGCTTGCTAGAAGATAGATGATGGGGAGGTATTAAACAAGATTAGAGGCACCAAACCCAGGTAGGATGCTATGACCTAAGAAAGGAGATGTGGAGCTGATGAACAGTGTCAAGCTTTGTATTCCTAGGAAGGCAGTATGATGATATATTGCTGAGATCAAAAGAGACCCTCATACCTCGTAGAGTAGCAGTAGAAGTCTGCACTGAGTTGATGCTGCAATGACCTGATGATCAAATAGCAGTGCCTAGTGGGAGCAGAAGGAATAAGAACTCGTGGAACCAAGACCAAACCTCAGGGTCCCAAAACTTCCTGTGCAGATTTAGAATGAGCTGGAGAGAGTTAAACGAATGCATAAAATTGAAATTATTAGTGTTAATGCAATCTCACTCAAACTCACTATCTAAGAAGGAGAAGAAGAAAAAGAGGAAGAGGAGGAAGAAGAGAAGGAGAAATATACAGCCCACATACTTGGTCAGGGGCGCTAATGATGAACACTGAGGTTCTAGACAGCATAGTCAAAAAACTACAGATCTGGTGAAACTCCCTTGTTTTTCTGATGCAAATAATGCAATTCCATTGAGCCAAAAGTCACTCACTTGACAGACCTACACTTAGCATATATTCTCACTGCTTATTTATTTTGTTTTCCACAATATCCCTATAGATTTGCATGGAATTAAACAACTGAAAGGAAATACAGAGATAACTTTTAACAAATGAAATCTATGAAATCTCAAATTTGATTAGTTCTCATCAGAATCAATGGTGATAAGGGGCAAGGGCTTCTCTGGCCTGGGCAGGATGGAAGGGGTAGAGGAGGAGTGGGGTGGTAAGGAAACAGAAAATGCACATCTGACCTGAAATAAAGGCTGTACATTTGAACAGTATAAGTTAAAGATTTATTACAAAAAGCATTATTATAGAGACACAGCCCAGAAATTAGTGAGCCGAATGATAAAACAGTGCCAAAGATAATACTTCCTATAGTTAAGGTTACATTGCTTCCTGAAAAAGGAAAAATAAAAGGAACTATAATCCAAGTAAACATATATAAATTACTTTATTAGACTGTTTGGTATAGAGATGAGTAAGAGAAAGAAAATAATTAACAAAAGATATAGGAGTAGTTCCCTTTTAGCCCAAAATTTCAGTCTTTTCCATTGTATGAAATAAATGCAACTGTACATGGAAAAGGAAGTCGAATTACAAATATTTTTTTTTTTAAAAAAAGGAAAGGAAAGAAACAACAAAACCACCCCATAAAGCAAGGGGGCAGAGGGTAAAGTTTAAGATTATCTGCAGTCTTTTTTCCTGAGGAAATAGCCCAGAAAATTTTAGAGAAATAGTTATTTAGGGAATGAACCAGGAAAGGAAAAAGAGCCCAGAAAGCAGAAGGGGATCCAGGTTTTCTGAAAAACAGCAGCAGTAAAGGGCTACGCATAGAGTGGACATCTGCAGAGAACACAAGAAAGAAAAGAAACAAAGTACAGGCGAATGCAGTGAAACACTAAAGAGGAGAAGACACAGAAGAAGAAATCTCAGAGATTGAAAAACACGGAAGTTCATAAAATATGCACAGCACTGTCATAAGCAGTAATAATTGTTTTTGAGGGAGATTTGTCTGATTTATGAAAAAAGAAGGAAAGATGGAAGAAAAGAAATAAGGAAGAAAGGAAAGAGAAGGAAAGGAGGGAGGGAGAGAGGAAAAGATGATCAAAAGACCAGTCCTGAAAAATGACCTCACTATACAGCATGTCCTGATTCCCTCCCCCTGTGAAGAAGGCTTGTGGCCAAAGCAAATCTTACAATTGAATAGTATGTTGGTAATTAGTTGAAATGTTTAATTTAACGGTTTAGTAAATTCAGCTAATAGTTTATCTCAAGTGTGTGATTAAGTTATTCTCGAGGAAATTCTTTTTTTGTTCCAAATCTCAATTAAGATTTCTAGCATGGTATTGGTTGTTTCAAAAATATCATAATCTTTGCTTGAAAATACTCTGCAGATGGAGCAAAGATCTAAATGTACGAAATAAAAATCAGAAAAGTACAAAGAACAGCAAAATTTAATTTTTACATAATCTTTGAGTAGGAAAAGCCTAATATTACACAAATCAAGGAGCCCTAAAGAGGATATTGATAAATTTGTCTACTTAAAATTTTAAAAATTCTCATTCATAAGAAAAATTTTAAAGTGAAAAAAAGAATTGAAAATTGGAAGAAAATGTGTATAACGTGTTTGATAGACGAAAGCCTGATTTCTTAATGCTTAAGAGCTCTAAATAATCAGTAAAAAGAAAGAAAAATTGGGATGATGAAAATAGACTATTCCATAGAAAAGTATATACAAACAGCTCTTAAGTACTTGAGTTTATATTTGACTCACTCATTGTGAAGTACAAATTAAACACACACTAAGATATCATTTTCACATAGCAAACTGGCAAGTATCAAAAGTTGAATAACAATTTGTTATTGAGAATGAAGAAAGACAAACAGGCAGTCTCGTATATGTTGATGTTAACATAATTATTAAAATATATTTATAATCCATTTAATCTCTGGCCTCACAATTCCAATTCTAGAAATTTATCCTATAGAATATCATAAACTATGAAAAATTTGAGATTCCTCTACACTTTGGAGATAACAATTAGCCTGTCAGTTTTATGGATAGTGGCAGAAGACTAGAGAGTCCTGAGCCAGAAACGAAGAACTGTGTTACTCAGGGGATGGCAAGCAGCCCGAACTTCATGTTTTCATCAGTTCTCCTTGTCCCTTCAAGTCCCACAAAGGCAATATGGAGGGGCCCAGGTGGATGCTGCATATGTAATGAATTTGCATCACAACTGAGGAACTCTGAGCTTAGGAATTTGAATCTTTTTATGCTGACTAATAACTAAACCTGCTTTCCTTCCAGAGGGAGACACCATCTCTATCTTCCATGGCTGTTTGACACACAAGATACCTTGATAAGCTAGTCCACAATAAAACAGCAGCCAGTGCCTCTGCTTACAAGACATGTAGAAAATTGAGAGACCCACGGAGTATCGCCTCCTAGCACAGATAGCTCACGTAAAGTTGTAAGTACTAGTACTTTCACTGTAGCTGTGTATAATAGCAAACCATCAGAAATACATGAAACATCCATCATTAAAGTTCTAAATGTACTAGTGTGCTTGTATATGCTGATGTATGCATGTATAATAAAGGCAGAAAATTGGTATATCTCTTTTTCAAGTCATTTTCTAGAACCAAAATTCATTCATGTAATGAATGAAAAAACTGGTAGTACTATTACAGCTAGGAAGGAAAATTGTAGTTGGGGTCATGGGGGAAGGAAATTTGCTTTTACTAGATTTTTTTGTGCCTTTTGAATTTGGTCACCCATTCAGAAAATTAGTTATTTTTTTAAATATCCTAATTTATTAGTCCCTTCTTGCCACTGAACTCATGTCCAAGCAGGGCCCCACTTTCCCATATGTTTATTCCTAACTGGTAGAGAGAAACATGTAAGAGATCCCTAAACCACTCAATATACAGTAGAATCCCCAGCACCTTTATTCTCAATCTCAGCACCCTAGTTTTCATCCTATAAAACTCTCATCGCAAATGTAAATAATTTGTTTATTTGATGGTTTGATTTTGTTTTGCTCCGTGATAGAAAGCATTGTAATCTCTACTGTCTAACCCACAGTAAGTCCACTATAAAAATTAGAGAACCTTAATTATATTGTGACATGCAACCTAAGCATTAAGGTCCAGTATATGACTGCTATTTTGTCGTGCAATTGTAAGAGTAGATTGATCAGATTAATAGGGGGCGTTGAACAGCTTAACAGGCTAGTACAAATATTCATCAGGAATTATCTCAACTGCAAGGGGTGATAACAATAGCTTGTATTAATGTATTGATGTAAATTAGAACAACAGATTCTCATTAAGAGATGTTTCTTATTCTGGAGTAGGAGTCAGCCGACTACAAGCCAGAGGCAAACCTGATCCACCACCTGTTTCTGTAAATAAAGTTTTATTGGAACACAATAACATTCATTCATTTACTTATTGTCTATGCCTGCTGTCACACTAGCAGCAGAGCTGAGTAGTTGCAACAGAGACCACAAAGCCTAAAATATCTACTATCTGGCCCTTGACAGAAAAAGTTTGCTGATTGCTTTTCTAGAGGCTCTTCGTGGAGCTCCAAATACTGGAGAGAGCAGATGCTTCCACCAACATTACAGAGAAACTGGATGACCATCAGCCTCAGGACACAAATTATTCAAAGTCCTTTGTCTGGCAAGGAAAGGAATAGAATCCTTATATGAAAATCCTCTAAAAATTTCCTTGAAAAGAATAGCTGTTTATTCTCATGTTAAAACAAGGCAAGAAGTGTGGGCAGTGAGAAACTTTATCTTTTCAGACATGGTTTCCTGAGGTAACACCATTCTAATTGTTTATGTGAGGGGTCATTTTTTTGTTCAGAGGGGTCATTTTGTTCGTTGTTTAACTCAGACTAAAAAATGGAAGAAGACTGCCATTTCCATTTTCTCAATTAGTTCTTTAGGTTTAACAGCCATTTCTTCCTGAACAGCATTACTCCTGTTAAACTATTGATGATCAACAAGTAATTTAAACCAACAAGAGAGCCTCTCCATCCAAAGCAGCATGGTTTCCTTCCAGGCCCCACCGGCTCCCTTCTATTTAAGGTGAGCTCAAACCCTGAAATAGATATCACATCTGTTCACTATCAACAAAGGTGCTGCACTGATCATGTGTTACGAGTGTGCAGATACTACCTACTAAAATCAGAGCTCAGATCTTCAGCTCATTCTCTTGGGTTATCCTGAAGAGTCGTGAAAGAAGACTTCTAATCAATATCAACTTGGCTATGTTTTTTAAAAAAAATGACCCAGAGGTAAAAACATTCTTTTGAAATTTGTATGATTCAAGCCGTACATCTCTTCAGCCTAACTGTAACTCACACATTTATTGTTTATGTTTTATGAAATAATAATGTTCCAGACAGTGGCTAAGAAATGCTGATTTGCCCATGGGTCACACATCAGAGCTTATACGCACACTGATGGAGAGAAGAGAGAGCTTCAATTTGCTTTAAAAGAATGAGATAAAAAGAGATAAAGGAAGGGAAATGGCACTCTCAGTTGATCAGTTTGATCACTTTTATAGATTGCTTGTCAGAGGGGAAAAAAAATCATAGACATCGCTTCAAGTTTTCAAAGGATTAGCATTGGACTAAGTTGTTCCCTAAACCCCTTCGTCCCATTATACCTCAATTATTTGACTTTTCTGTTAGCAAACGTCAATCACTCCCAGGTGTCCTTCATTATCAAGTCAAAGCATTTTCCTTCCAAAACCTCAGACTGCAGCGTTTCCCAAGGCTTACTGATGGTTTTAAGGGGAACCAAACTTTCCAGATAAGATATTTTATACTTTGAAAATCCTTTTAAGAACAGCATGCTGTAAGTGTGCGAGATTAATTCTGTCTCTATCACATGCAGATAAAATTGGGGAGGTTTTTCTACTATAATCAGGAGACTTTTCTGTTAGAGTAACCCTTTCTGACTATGATCCAGCATCTGCCTGTTTGTAAAATAAAGAAAAAAACAGCAAAAAAGTGAACCTTGAAGTTGCAAGTAAGACGTATTGTATATTGTTAAAATTGGAATGATGGTATCTGAGGTAACCCATGTTAAATTAATTGTATACATCAAATTAACTAGATTTGCTCATTTCAGATGGACAGCAACACCACTGCTATTTTTTACTTCAGTGTATATATTTAGTTGAGTATTTGTGTAACTCAAATTCAAAGTACTGTAAAACAGACAGAATGAGCTAGTGTTTGGGCATTTCTATTTAGAAATGACCAAATTCAAGGTAAATATTTGCACATCAAGGTAGGCTAATCAGGCATCCTTATCAAGTGGTAAAGCTGGTACTTTACTCAAAGTTTAACATGGAATGTTTAAAGGCAAGGACAACTTTCAGGTGCCCTTATCAACATATTAGCCCCAATTGCATTTTCCAAATATGTTATCAAAATGGTAATTCTGTGCTTTCCTTTCTGTAGCTAGACTAGGTTTCATAAAGGTAGAATTATTACTATAAATATATTGGGGGGAAACTATTTCAATTACTGGGAGAATATGTAACTCCAAGTCTATTTATTTCAATTTATTCAACTGTCTTGATATATTCGCGCACAGAACTTTATAAAGAATGAATAAATTCACCTTGAAATTGTACCAATTGACTTTGGCTGGGCTAGACTGAGAGAGGAATCAGAGTCCCTCTTTGAAATAAGCCTTGACAATGCTGATCAAAACAAAGAGGCTATTCATTTATTAAACTGACAGCTCAACCCCGGCTTCAAGCTTACGGAATGATGGGGCCTGGGGTGTTAGTCATGGCCTGGGGTGCTGGCCTCTACCAGATACATTTTTGCTACTCAGACACTCAGAGCCTATATCTGATGGTGTGACATTTCCTAGGGCATTGGCAGCTGTTCAGATGTCAAGCAGCTGGTGTGAGAACTGTCATCCACTCCAGGTTATTATTCCATGAGTGACATGTTAGCCCAGAGAATTTTTTCATAAAACCACCTTAGTTTCCCTTTAGTTACTTACAATCTATCAGAAATTTCAGCAAAGAGACGTGTCATAGATAAGAACTCTATTAAAGTAATATTGGACAAGCAACAGTCATGCGGGATAACTGTGGCTATGATTACAGGGTTGTGAAATGTGCATTAAGTAATTTGTTACTAATAATAGTGAATGTACCAAATTTTGTGAATAAATCATTTATTTTGTGAGTGGCAATGAGTTCAACGTTCCATTTAATTGTTTAATAGGTAAAGCATTGTAATGCCCTTCTGGACACTCAGAACGCTGCATAAACCAGAATAATCTTGGGTATGGCAACGGGAGTGGGTTGGGTACACAGGAACATCACCATCCATGTGTATGTGGCCATCCAAAAGCTGTGCAATCACATGGAATAGAGAAGCCGCGATCAACATGGCAACAGCACGCTTAAAGTTTCAGTCAGCTACAGCATTATCTTCGCTTCTTAAGCACATTTAGCAACATTTTAGTGAAAGTGTTCTCTCTTAGAACACTGATTGCTATATGTTAAACCAAAGGGTTTCTTCTTCTAAGAAGAACATTCTGTTGTAAAATTGATACTAATTTAGTAAAGACAAATTCTTGGACCAGCTCAGGGTGGCATCAAAATCAGATTACAGGAGAAAAAGGAAGGAGCCTTTTTTTTAAAAAAGTAAAATAGTCTGAAAAGAATTGGGCTGAGAATAAGCTTGTATAAAACCTTTAAATGAGGAGAGCAAAGCACAATACCAGTCACAACCAAAGGCTGGATATTCCCAAAGCTACTAATAAATGTCAGCTTTCCTCAAAGACATGTTTACTTAGGATAGCAAAAACAAATCTATGAATTTTAAACTCATTTTAGTAAGATGAGAGCCGCGTCGCCTGACAAAAATAACAATGGCGATATTGCTAATTTTTCATTCTTTCATTTCTTGCTGAACATGCACACATGCTCATTCTACACATAAGCATTCAAAATCATACAGTTGACATCATTGTTTATCCTTTCTTCCTAGATTCATTTCTAGATATTTGTAACGTTATACAAGGTTCCCTCAGGGTACCATTCTTCCCATTACAGGCCCACATCATGTAGGTAAGGCTGAATCAACCCCAAAATCAAGCATGTGAGCTGAGCCCTGCCAACCACTGCCTTGCACACCTCTAAACAAAGCAAATGACTCCAATTGGGCTAATGAAATTTAGTCCCAAAATTCCACTTCAAATTGTCAAGGAAGAGTTTTGAGACTGTAAGTCAGGCATCTTACTGTACTGCAGAGAGAGCTTCGCTGAAAACTGAATGGTTACAGAAGGAAAAACAAACAAACTATAGAAAGAGCCTGGTAACATACATTGAGATGCTGAATTTACTCTTATCTGAAACCAGTACAACTCACACACCTTTCAGTTACGTAAGTAAACAAATTCCCTATTTCTTTAAGCCAACTTTTAATGGCTTTGTTATTTACCCCTGGACAAATATTAATTTACTTATGTTCAAAATTTTACTCAGTTCTCTTTTGTAAAAGTTCTTATACAAATTTGTGTTTGGAAAGGGATGAATATTATTAAAATAGATTTCTGTGAATATTTGACAGACAGGCTTCACCTAAATTTTTTGCCTATGCTTTACGAGAGAAACATACCTAATTAACACATGGTGCTAGATCAACTGGACATCCACGTGCAAAAAAATGAATCTAGACACAGAGCTTATACCCTTCACAAATATTAACTCAAAATGGATCAAAGTATTAAAATTATCCCAGGGCAAATGACAGGGTACCTTCAAAGCACTGAAATCAAGACTGAAACTGACTTATCAATAAAAAAAAAAAAGCCAGAAAAAAATGGAACAAAAGCCAGAAAACAATGGAATGTTAATCCTCAAAATTCTGAAAAACAAAACAAAATTCTGCTTATCCAGAATTCTGCTTCTGGCAAAAATATCTATAGAGAATGAAGGTGAAATAAAGATATTTTCAGACAAGAAAAAGTAAAAGAAATTAAAAAATGTAAAAGAAAACCTGGGAGAATTTACCACCATCAGGCTCGTACTAAAGGGACAGAGCTGTTCAAGCAGAAAATTATTGGTCACAGAAGGAAGCTAAGGTGAAGGAAGATAGAAAAAGTAATGAAGAGCAAATGTGCGCAAAAATTAACTCAAAATGGATCACAGATCTAAATGTAAAATGCAAAACTACAAAACTCCTAGAAGATAACTTGGGAGAAAACTTAGATGACCTGGGGTATGGCGACGACTTTTTAGATACAACATGAAGGCATGATTTATGAAAGAAATAATTTGTAAATTGGACTTCATTAAAATTTAAAAACTTCTACTCTGTGAGAAATAATGTCAAAGAATGAGAAGACAAGCTACAGATTGGGAGAAAATACTTGAAAAAGACACATCTGATAGAAGGCTGTTATCCAAAATACATAAAAAAACCCTTAAAACTCAACTATGAAAAAGAAAACTGATTAAAAATGGGCCAAAGGTCTTAACAGACACCTCACTAAGAAGATATAGCGATGACAAATAAGCACACCAAGGGATGCTCCACATCATATGTCACCAGGGAATTACAAGTTAAAACAACGAGATATCACTACAGACCTACTAGAATGGACAAAATCTGAAACAGCAAATGCTGATGAGGATGTGGAGCAGTAAGAACTCTCATTCAGTATTGGCTGGAATGCAAAATGGTACAGCCACTTCGGAAGACAGTTTAGTAGCCTCTTAAAAACTAAACATACTCTTACCACACAATACAGCAATCATGCTCCTTGGTGATTTCCCCAAGGGAGCTGAAAACTTATGTCAGAGACTTACGCCCACACAGAAAACTACACATCGATGTTTCTAGCAGCTTTATTCACAATTGCCAAAATTTGGAAGCAACCAAGATATCCCTTAGCCGATGAATGGATAACTAAATTGTGGCACATCCAGACCATGGAATATTATTCAGCGCTAAAAAGAAATGAGCCATTGAGCCATGGAAAAACGTAGAGGAAACAAGTGCATATTATTGAGAGAAGCCAATGTGAAAAGGCTACATACTATATGATTCCAACTACATGACAGTCTGGAAAAGGCAAAATTATGGAGGCAGTAGAAATGATGGTCAGGGGTTGAGAGGAGAGGAAGAGGGATGAATAGGAAGAGCACCAATTTTTAAGGTAGTGAAAATACTCTAGGATATCGTAATGATAGACACATGTCGTTATACATTTGTCCAAACCAATAGCATGCACAAGATCAAGAGTGACTATAAGGTAAACTACCGACTTTGGGTGATTATGATGTGTTGATGTAGGTTCATCCATTGTAACAAATGTACCACTCTGCTGGGGGATGTTAATAAAGGATGAGGCTATGCGTGTGTGAGGGCATGAGGGAAAAATCTGTACCTTCTTAATTTTGCTGTGAGCCTAAAACCACTCTAAAAAAATCACTGAAAATATATATACTTAACAAGAAATAAACATACACACACAAAACAATTTGTGATTTTATAGAGAAATGACCACCATACTGTGCTGCCAACATAGAATCTTGGTCATCTGGAAATCCACGATCCTGATTAATCTATTCTTTTTTAGATTTTTAACACTATTTCAGTGGCATTCACTTTTAAAAATATATATATATACATATTTATATTTCAGAGATGAAAAAATGGTCTGAAATTGCCAATGTTTCCTTTATCACCAGTTTATACATAAATAAAATACACAACCATATATATATAAAGTGTAGAATAATTAAAATCACTAAAACCTTTGAGATTTTAATACAAATATAGAATTATGTAAAATAAAATACACAAAGAAATATTCTCAGATAAAATACATACACATATATGTACATAAATAACTAAATATTCGTAAATATATATTTAAGCATACATGCATGCTTATGTGTCTTTCTACATCTTCTCATTTTCATAGGTTTGTCTTAATATCTTGATTCTTTTAATCCTACTTTTTTCTTCAATGTTATCACCGTTTGCTTAAATAGAACAACTTTTTTTTCTTCTTCTCCCCAAAGGCGCCCAGTACATAGTTGTGTATTCTAGTTGTAGGTCCTTCTAGTTGTGGCATGTGGGATGCCGCCTCAGCGTGGCCTGATGCGGGGTGCTAGATCCACACCCAGGATCCAAACTGGTGAAACCCTGGGCTGCTGAAGCAAAGCGTGCCACTCGGCCATGGGGCCGGCCCCAGGACAACTTCTGCTTGCATTTTTTTTGTTTGTATTTTGGATTCCTGGTCACTTTGAATATTTAATACTGATCACTAAAAACAATTATTTATCTGAGTTTTTTCGAGTTTGATTATTCTCATTCTCAGATTTTTCCTACTGTGCATTGAATTACAGTCTTTTAAATGAATATATGTGTATGTATCTGTATATATAGATATAGATATTTGTATTTCATCTATCTATCTATTTATCTATCTATCTATGGAAAGGGAAGGGAGAGAGAGAGAGAGTGAGCTCCCAATAAGCTAATTTTTTGCTTTAAATATAGACTTTGGGGTTTCTCTCTTCTTCTTTTTGAAAACATGCTCTGGATACTTCTGTATGTTCCCTTAGAGATTTTCCTAGGGGGTGCAGGGGAAACCTTTAGATATTCACATTTACTTTAAGTCAAAAGATTCAGGGTTTTTGTCTTTGTTTTGTTTTGTTTTTGGAAGGAAAGGAGTGATACTAAGTTGAGAGCAACTGGGAGGAGGGAGAGAGAGAGTCCATTAGCTTCTCTGACCTCTAGTCTACTGTGATGTTCAAGGTTATAAAGTGATACCTGCCAGGCAGAAACAACCATATTAGAAACCATAGTTTTGAAACCATGACGTACACACAGCAGGAAATGTTTACATTAATAAATACGTTTATGTTCTGTAGACTGTAATATTACCACAAGATAGGACATTACAGTATATTTGTGATTTTTTTGTTTTGTCCAAAACTTAAATCAAATTCATATTTTTGACTCAGTTAAAGGCAATAATCTGGCCCCAATCCAATTCCATTTTAGATTTTATGCAGTCTTCTTCATATTACTCTGGTCAAAATGACGGCAGTTCAGAGTTTGTGAGGAACTGTTTAGTTCATTTTCTGATGTAAGACCAAAGTGGTCATTTCTCATAATTTTGTTTATTCTTATAGATTTAGCAAATTATAGATGTTAAATGAATATCTTTTTAATAACTGGATCTTGAAGAATCAGGCAAAAGCTGGGAATTTTCTCTTTCCTTTTTCAGTATTCAGTTGATGTCAGCCTGAAATTTTCTTACTGTCAAAACCTACATCAGGATCCATGTAATTGTCTTGCCTCACATCGCAATGAAAATAACTAGGAAAAAATTTCCTTTATGTGCATGCACAAAGCACGCATTAGTGTCAGAGGAGGCAACAATTCTGTGGACGGAATGTGATTTCTAAAGAATTTTCAAATATTTTAATATAGATTCCTATTTATCAAATACAAAGTTTTCTGCACATTCCTCAGGAAAGAGAGAGTGTGAAAATTCTCTTTAGTATTCAGGTTATTGAAAGTTCCATATTTCCTGTTTACCGCTTCAAAACTCTTCTGCATTTCCCCTTCTGTTCGTTCTGGGGTTTTCTTTTTGTTTGTTATTTTGGTTTTATCATTTTAGAAAGAAGAAACAATTTAAGGATTTGAAACATTTTTGCAAAGTTGAATAGCTAACCTACGGTCCCCTCTTCGTCTCTTAGTCTCAAGAGACAACAAAAACCTCTATAGTCTTCAGCCATCGAGATTTTCCTTTCATATTGGTGATTTACACTCCCCCCTCTTCAGCAAAATTGCAGATCAAGTGTCAGGTTCCATTTGGATGGCTTAACAGCACATCTTGTCAGTTTTTAGAGCTCTGGAAAATGTCCCCAATTTACTTTAATTGTCTTCTCTCAGGTGGCAGCAATCAAATGACAGAGCAATGAATTTAGATTCTCCAGTCTTCTCAGCCATACCATATACACTTGACAAGGAACAATCTGACAATTAAATAGACACCATTTTTGAGTTGCTATATAAACAGCAGGACATAGTCTTATTACTTAATTACCAGAATACCAACTGATACAAAAAAGCCAGCATTTTCCTCTAATGTGTGAACTCCAGAAGAATCTCCTTGGAATTGATTCCTTTATGTACTTATTTAGATTAAAGTCTACCACGCTGAAATGAAAAAACACACTTCTTATACTTAACCTGCCAACATGTTCCCTTTCTCCTTCCTAATATGACACACATTAATTAATTATCCATTTCTTTACTTGTAATTAAAGATTAAAAAAACCTACATAGTTTCATAGTTGGTGGTTCTTACGAAAAAGGAGGAAAATATGTTCTGGCTTTACATAATATTTTCTTCATTTACGCTAAATTATTCACCCCTCTGAATTCAACACAAACAACCACTAGTAGAGTGCCAGTGAAGAATTTAATAATTCCAGAAAGGTAATTACTTACATCAATGTTCAAATTAACTTTTATAAGAAAGATTATTCTCTTGTTCAAATCCCTTACTTGTCTGGTGGATGGCTGAATGATGCAGAATTAGTAAATAATTTCTTTTTTTCAAAGATTGACACCTGGGCTAACAACTGTTGCTAATCTTTTTTTTTTTTTCTGCTTTATCTCCCCAAACTCCCCCTGTACACAGTCGTATATCTTAGTTGCACGTCCTTCCAGTTGTGGGATGTTGGACGCCGCCTCAACGTGGCCTGAAGAGCGGTGCCATGTCTGCGACCAGGATCCGAACCCCGGGCCGCTGCAGCGGAGCGCGTGAACTTAACCACTCGGCCACGGAGCCGGCCCCAATAATTTCTTATATGTATGATCACTGTCAGATTTCTTCAGACTCTTTGTTTTTAACTTTATTTTAGAACTTGAAATCACAGAAGGGGTCAATTAATGTGACTAATATTGTCAGCTAAGTTTTACACTTTAAAGCATCATGCAGTATACTGAATTGAAAAGTAAGAAGTTCTCTAGTGCTGTATTTTGACCTTAGGACAACTAATTTACTTGTGAGAAAATGGTCGAACCTCTTTTTCTTTCTTAGAGTTAAATTTGTCAGGCTGCTCCTTCAAAGCCTGTGTATATAAAATGGACAGTTAGAAAATGCCACTACTTTTCATGTAACTCATGTTCTTATTAATGTTTTATTTCCTTTTTCACTCAAGAAGGTTTATACAATATGAAATAAAAAAGATGGAGCTGATAATATCCAAAAGGCATTGGAAATACGCAAAGATAACTCAACTAATACCCACAATAAACAAACAAAAAACAAACAGCCTGGAAAAGACTGAAAATAAAAATATATGTCATACAGATGTCAGTGTTAGATTGCAGGAAGACCATGAAGGAAGAAATAAAAAGAACAATTATTCAGTACTCCAGTGTTAATCACTATGCTAGGAAATTTGAGTTTTTTAAAAAAAGTGTTCTACTGCTATAACAAAGATTATCTTATTCCCACTTTACAGAAGAGAAAATTGGTTCAGCTAGGTGAAATAACCAATCAGGCAGTTCACGAGTGGTAGCCTGCGATTTATACGATGTCTACCTGACTTTATAATCCAAGTTCTCTATGTCATCATATTTGCACACAAGATTGTGTGTTGGAAAAAGGGTTCTATTTCCCCATCTTTAGTTAAAAATAGGTGAAGGAGTTCTCCATCTTCAAAGAAATCCATCAACGTTTGTTAGTAATATGTGATAGAATGTAATTCCTCTTACTTTGAAAAAAGCTCTTATTTTCTAACTTCAAACCACAGGTTAGAATTTAAATTTAAATCTGCAGTAAAGAGGCATACACTAGAGATCGTACAATGTCCCTTAATAATCTGAAAGCTCTGATTAAGTGAACCTTTCCCTTTCTTTCCTAGGATGCATCATCCATTTCTTCTTATTCCAGGGACATCCATTTTTGAAAGCTCTAACCCATCTATTTTCACTGTAATTTTTCAATGTTTTAAAATTCTTTAAATCATATAGCCCAACATAAAATATAATAGGATGACTAGAGCTTGATTTCTTGTTATTTGTGACTTATAATAATAAAATATCCCTAAATTTAGGAAACTATTGTGTAAGAGTTATATATATATTTTCATACCTGAAGTGACTCTAACATGAAATCCAGTGTTTAGTAAAGGCCTTGGGGTTCTGTTCACAATAATGCATTTCGATTCATTTTCTGTAATTATGGTAAGCATTAGTGGTTAAAGAAAGGTAACAAGTGACCACAAGTTTGACAAGATGATGCACAATTCTTGTTTTGTTTGGTCTTCTTTAGTCATCTATAAAATTTCAATACATAGAAAGAAAATGCAATTTCAAGTCCAGGGCTTTGTTGTCAACAATTAAATATTTCATTTAAATGAAACAGATTTCCAAAAATGACTTCTTTTACTTGGGAAACAGTAGTTATAAACTTAATTTACTATCATAAAGATTTGGACATATCAAAATAGATTTCTTCAACTATAATTATGTGTGCTGAAAACCTGATAAAACATGGTTAGCCCACAACTGGGCCACCAGACGGCTCTTCCAATAAGTATAAAATGTCACGTGAAATTTGGTTTTATTAGGAAGTATTTAGATTTGATACTGTGCTAATTTTATTTTATATTACTAATTATTTTTCTTCAAAAATAATATATAACATTTTGTTTGGAATGGCATGTAAATAATTG
Source organism: Equus przewalskii (assembly GCF_037783145.1). Taxonomy (NCBI): domain Eukaryota; kingdom Metazoa; phylum Chordata; class Mammalia; order Perissodactyla; family Equidae; genus Equus; species Equus przewalskii. Next base: position 14,654,647 of record NC_091843.1, read on the forward strand.
TCTTCATCTTTGTAATAACAAATTTCCTTCCATGTCAGTCTTTGTTTGGTCTTGGAGAGTTTGGGATATTTCATAAAAGTTAAGATATCATGATATCAATAAACTATTTGAACTGTGAAAGAATCACTTGCAGAGTAAATATACCCTACAAGATATCAAATAAACAGGTGCATTGATTTTTCTACTGAAATGACCAGTTGTTTTCATGGAGGGAAATGGCATGGATCCAGCATAGGTGGACAACTAGGCAACTGGATTCAAACAAATTCATTTTCAAAGATAATTATCTCCATTTGAAGAATGATAACATACATGATCAATTGTGTCTCACAGCCCTCAAGTTCCCGACATGAAACTATTGAAGTTACTCTCTAACCTGATTTGATCCAACAAATTAAACAACTTTGTAAAATCACTTTTTAATTTTCTTTACAACATTTTGTTTTAATATATCCTTTCAAGTAAGTCAACAGTTTTGGCACTGAGTACACAATCTTATGCTGTAATTTGACTCTTTAGATTTTAAAAGTTGAACTCTACACAGTTCAAGTCCATTTTATGATGAAAATTATGGTTCTTTTGAAGGAGAAATAGGTACCCTGTGCCAGCAGAGTCTGTGTTTGTGTTGTATGAGTATGTGTGTGTGTGTGTGTGTGCATATTCACACGAACATATCCTCGCTGATCCTAGCGAGGATCCAGTAGATCTATTTCACTAATAGATCCCATACCATTAACATACATGTATGTAAAACCTTTATATAGATGCTTAAAATTCTTGTTTCCCTGAGCATATGTATTCATGGACACTTACTTGAAAATTTTGAGCTCATCATTGCAATATCTGTGATGTCAAGTTGCATAAACAGCTTATGGATTTTAGATTAATTTTTTTCTTCTGAGAGAGGGGTATATAATAAACCCTTAAAAAAGTGCCAAATGTTAAAATATAAAATGAAGTAAAGTGAGAAACGAAGAAAATTGTTTATCAAATGGGATAATTATTTACTAATTATTCACTTTATGCTTTCAAAATATGGTACAGTGTTTGTGTTTGTAATAGCTCTTTCATTTTTCATATGAAAGCATATCCATAAATATTTGTCTAAGTAAAGACCTGCTCTGTGTACAAATGATTGTTGAAACTGAGTGCTTGGAAAGAAGATCTTCAATGTTTTCACTGAGAAATAATGAAAACATATTTGATAAATAATTCATTTACACCTGCTGTGCATAATAATCACTCATGATGCTGGAGTTCTTTCTGAAATAGTTCTCCAAATAAGTTGTCCTTTGCATAGTGTTGTTTCCAGTGAGGAGACTAGAAAGTTTGTGATATTTCAATGAGCATGTTGATCTCGGAATTAATATAATAAAATTGCTCCCCAAAGCTTTGTGTAAATGATTTTATCTTAAACGCAGAAAAGGTTTGGTCAAGGTTTAAATAAGAATTTTGTGAAAAGGATAGCATTATACAATCCTAAATCAAGCTATACTTTTTAATTTCCTCGTATATCTATAAATGTAGCAAAATAAACTTGTAGAATGTTTTACAACAGGTGTGAAAGAAAGTATTATTATATGTCCATGCTTCCCAATATGTGGGCTTCCAAGAAACATCAACCAGGAACTTGCTAAAAATGCAAATTCTCAGTCCTGAGCCCAGACCTACTACTGTATCAGAAACTCTGGGGTGGGGCCCAACTATCAAAGTTTAACAAACCCTTCAGGAGATTCTGATGCTTGCTCAAATTTGAGAACCCCATTTACGCTATGAGGGTGTCATACTGAAGGCTAAGGTTTTTGTTTGTTGTTGTTGTTGTTGTTTTGAGGAAGATTAGCTCTGAGCTAACTACTGCCAGTCCTCCTCTTTTTTGCTGAGGAAGCCTGGCCCTGAGCTAACATCCGTGCCCATCTTCCTCTACTTTATATGTGGGACGCCTACCACAGCATGGCATGCCAAGCTGTGCCATGTCCGCACCCAAGATTCGAACCAGCAAACCCCTGGCCGCTGAGAAGCAGAACGTGCAAACTTAACCTCTGCGCCATCAGGCCGGCCCCTGAAGGCTAAGGTTTTTATACTATTAGTAAGTATGTTATAAATGTTTAGCAGGTCTTGAAGATTCAGAATTTCTGAAACCAATAAAATATACCAACATTTCTGTCTGCATTTGAGTATGAAAACATATTTTGCACTTAGTTTCAATTTACATTTAAATAATTTTCATATAAGCAGACTCTAAGACTTTTCACCTCCACTTTCAGAACTTTTTTTGCATTCCGTACTTAACATTCTATAGCTTAAGAATATATACTTTAAGAAGTTTTCAAGGAGGTACAAATACACACAATTTTCATAGCACAAAAAGGACATCTTTTTGTTTGTATCTTTTTTCAGGTTTAAGGCATTGAGTATGTAATATAATTTTTTCATAACAATCATAATCATAATGATATTGGTAAAGGAATCTCAGCCTTTAAGGTATATTGTACCGGGGGTTTTAATAAATAGAATAGTGACTCATACAGGGAAGGCAATGAGCCTGTTTCAGGTGAAATAAAACTAAGATAAAATTTAATAAAATGTGAACAAATTCAAATAAATTTGACTTTATAAAAGATATTATCCCTTTTTTCTGATCCCTGATGTTGGACAGTTACTCATGAGTTTGGAATCCCTCAATTTCTCAGACTATTTAACTTAGTTGAAATTATTTCTTCCCACCCGAAATAATTTCTGTATCCTAACCTCACTGCTAAAATCACTTAGAAACTCCTCTAACAATAGACGTGGTCAACAAACGTTGGGATAAATAAGTGAAAGGGCTGCCCTACCAGTTACCAAGTTCTGGAATGTTTTGGTAGAGTAGAGTGTTAATATGAATCTAGTGCGTACTACAGCTATCTGGGGTGTAAACATTGATTTGGTAGCTATTAGTAATAAATGGTAATTAAAATCACAAAGTGATTGAGACTCGGCAACAATAAAGTCAATAGGCAGAAAGTCTAAGACAAAACTTAGGTGTTCATAAGTAGTAAAATGGAAAAAAAAATTAATAAAATCAGAAAAGTGCTTGAATATAATAATAAAAATCATATTAAAGGTGATTAAGTTATTACACAAATTGTGGTTTCATTACTGTAAGAATGGCATAAAGAAACAAAAAGTGGAAGAAAATAGAAAGGAGAATTTCCAAAATTAAAGGCAACATTAATAAGAATTTGAGAAAAGGGAGAGCAAATGTTGAGCAGAAACTAAATAATTGTTATTTTTATGCAGGAGATCATTTGGGGATTTTATAAACATAAAATATAAAATAGAGAAAACCATTTTAAAGCAACAGGAGCGCCTCGGTGATAGAAAAACGAGGCCTGAATTTAAGGGTGACGTAACATGTAAAAGGCTGATGATGTGGAGCTGACCTCATTAGATATTTTACCGTTAACGTCCAACACGCTTTCTAATATGTTTATTGAACTTAATGGCCAAATATTTCAAATATGCTTGTTATATAAAATTTAAATATAATCCTCCCCGAGATTTGAAAGATGTGCTAAAACCACAATTTTAAGATTTTTAACTATTGTGGGGAACAGATGATTTTATTTGACCTTCAAATATCTATCTATTTCTTTTGGCAACACTGCTTTTATTGTAAGCGTTGCTAACAAGCAGTGAAAATTCTCAATTAGATTAGAAGGTAATTTAATCACCATTGCACAGTCTCAGTGATCAGACAAATATTGGTCACGAAAGTCAATTAATCCCATTTCTGAAAGCTCTGCTTGCAGACACATTAGAGATGGTCACCTGGAGAGACCAGGTGGGAGATATTCAAACGCAACTGCGCAAGGACATCTCCCGACAGAATGTAAAGCTAGAAACTGCCTTCACAAATTTAGTTTCTCTTGTTTTGGGCTTTTTTAGTTAGTTCTGTCCAGAGCAGCAGTGCTGAAAGAGCTGCTGCTGTGAATGTTTATTTCTGCAGAATTGCACACCTGATTGACATGTCTTGATTCTAGTAATTTGCCTCAGTGCACTATGTTGCCACTCATGGAAGTAACCTTGCCCAGAGCTCTGGTTTCTTAGTACGTACCATTTTCCCAACTCATCCCCACCCCAGCAATCTATTAGGTGTTTCTGAAAGAAGTTGCTGAATCTAAATTGTTTTCTTTAACCCTTTGTATTGTAAAATATCTCATATACAAAAGTATACAGCACAATCTACCACAAATACCTGTGTAATCACCATCTAGATTAAGAAATAGAGCATTAGACCTAGAAACTTGGAAATCCAACCCCTATGTTACCTCCCAATAACTACCTACTCCCAACTTCTAAAATGTAACTGAATTTCATGATAATCACGTTATATTTCCTTTATATTTTGTAGCAATGAAGCTAAAACATAAAACCAGTTCGGCTTATTTTTTGAAATATGTATAAATATTATCACACAGTACATAGTCTTTTGTCTGATGTCATTCACCCAATGTTATATTCGTAAGATTCAGCCATATTGGTCAGTGTAGCAATAGGTACTCAATTTTCATTGATGTATAATATTCTATTTATTTGCACATATGACAATTACACTTATCCAAATATCCTACATAATGCTGCTATGAAAATTTTTGTACACATCTCATGCACATACTCTTCTTTGCTACGTATCTATGGGTATAATTGCTGGGATATGGAGTATGCAGACATTCACATTTAGGAGGGCTAAACGAATTCCTAAAGTTGTTCTGCTTTCCACATAGTAAGAGAGCTCTCAGTGCTCTACACCTTTGTCAACACTTGGAGTTGTCCACTTTTTAAATTTTAACTATCTCAGTGGGTACATAGTGGTGTCACATCAGGTTTTAATTTGCATTTTCCTGAACACCAATGAGGTTGAGAACTTCGTCAGACTTTTATTTGATATTTGAATATTTTATTCAAGCCTCTTGCCTGTTTTTCTCATGGGTTCTTTTGTCTTTTTCTTATTAATTAGTAGAAGCTCTTTACATAGTATGAACACCAGTCCTTCACCCACTTATGCATTGTAAATAAATTCTCCCACTCTGTGAATTGCTTTTTCATTCTCTTAATGACAACTTTTGAAAATAAGTACTTGAATTTAATGTTGCCAATTTACCAGTATTTTCCTTTATGGTTAATGCTTTAGGTATCCTATTTAAGAAACATTGTCCCAGTCCATTGTAAAGATATTCTTCTATATTATCTTCTGGAAATGTTGTATTTCCCACCTAAACTTATAACTTCCTGAAATTCATTTTTAATAAATGATGTGAGGTAGTAGTCAAGTTGCACTATTTTTCATATGAATCATCAACTGTTCCACCAACATTTGTTAAAGGTACTATTTCCTATTGTACTATATTACCACTTACATTTGAATTAAATGTCCATATATGAACAGATCTACTTTATGCTGTGTTTCATGTTCCACTGATTATTTATCTATTCTTGCACAAATAACACGTTTCCTTTACTGCAAAGTGATATTAGTCCTGATATCTGACAGAGCAAGTTCTCCCCCTTTGCTCTTCTTCAAGGCAGAGTGTGATGATGATTATTAGCATTTTGCATTTTCATATAAATTTCAGTGTAGGCTCATCATGTTCCATAAGAACTCCTTTGGGATTTTTATTGAGATTGCAGTGAATCTAAAGGTAAGTTTAGGGAGAATTAGAATCTTTACAATAGTGAATCTTTCACTCCATAAACATGATACACACATCAAGATACTTACATTTAATTTAATTTGTCTCAATAAAATTGTGTAGTTTCCTATAGCGATGTATTGCACTTTATCTACTAGATTTATTACTTGATATTTTTTATGCTATTCTAAACGAACTTGTTTTAGAATTTCACTTTGTTTGTTATAGCTATAAAGAAATGAAATTGGGTTTTGTATTTTAACTTGCATCCAGAAAGCTTGCTAAAATACTCTGTTGATTTTAGTACTTTGTTTGTATTCATTTGTTTCTATCTATATGTTATCATCTAAGAGTAATGAGGATTCCTTTTCAATTACATTCCTTTTGTTTCTTTTTCTTGGTTTACTGATCTGTTAAGGTCTCCAGTAAAATGTTGATTGGTGATATCAGCTATTTCTTCATTTTAAATGGAACATTTTAAAAATTTCAATATTAAGTACTATTTTTGCTATGGGACTTTTTTGGGTATATGCATTTTTTAGACTGAGGAGATTCCTTTTGTGTCTGTGTGTGAGGAAGACTGGCCCTGAGCCAACATCTGTGCCAATCTTCCTCTATTTTATGTGGGATGCTGCCACAAGGTGGCTTGACAAACAGTACTAGGTCTGTGCCTGGGATCTGAACTTGTGAACTCCGGGCTGCCCAAGTGGAACACATGAACTTAACCTCTACACCACTGAACCAGACCCTGGAGATTCCTTTTATTCTTGGTTTTCCAAGATTTTTTAAATCATGAATATATATTAAATGTTATCAAACCCTCTTTGCAACATTTTTGAGATGATATGATTTTTCTTTTTCCTGTTAATATGTTACATTAATTGATTTTCCAGTGTTAAATGAACCTCACATTTTTGGAATAAAACAAACCTGGTTTTTACATATTGCTGAATTAAGTTTGCTAATATTTTAATTAAGATTTGAACTCTTCATTCATGTTTAAGACAGGCATAAAAATGTATTTTCTTGAAGTGTTCCATCTTCATTACATGAATTGGAAGCATGTGCTGTTCTTTTCTTATTTTCTACTTTCCAGAAGTTTTTATTCAAGACTGAATTATTCATTGCTTAAATATTTGAAAGTGTTCACCAATGAATGCATGTGGCCTAGATTTTTGTTTTGTATAGCTTTGTGATATTTTCCTTAAAATTGAAAAATGTTGTTTGTAGAAAGGCTTTTAATTAGGGATTAAATTTAGTTAATATTCATAGGATTATTCAAAGTTCTACTTCTCCTGTGTTTATCATATTGTCATATCATGGTTTTTAAAACTGTTCATTATATTCTCTTGTCTTTTTAATGTATCTATGGATTTTTTTAAATTAAAACTTTAATTTTTAAAGAAGTTTAAAGATCACAGTAAAATTGAGAAGATACAGAGATTTCTCACATACCTTATGCTCCCACACATGCACCATCTCCCCAATTATCAATATCCCCACCAGAGCGGTACCTTTGTTATAACACATCATAATCACCCAAAGTCCATAGTTTACATTAGGGTTCACTTTTGGCGTTCTAGATTCTATGGGTTTGGACAAGTGTATAATGACTGTATCCAGCATTATAGTATCATACAGAATATTTACACTAAAATATCCTTTAAAAATCTCTCTAAATCCTCTTTCCTCCACAATTATTCATCCTTCCACTCTCAATCCCTGGCAACCACTGATCTTTTTACTGCTTCCATAGTTTTGCCTTTTTGAGAATCTTAAATGGTTAAATCTCTAGGGACTGTTGAAGTTGTCCAATTTTTAATCTTGAAGTTAGCCATTTGGTCTTTCTCTCTTTCTCTGTCTGTCTCTGTCTATAACATACTTAGGGTTTGTCAATTTTATTGACCTTTTGGTTTTTCTTCATTCTTTCTACCTTATCAATTCTACTTTTATCTTATTTTAATTCTCCTACTTTTTTTAGTTTAAATTGCTGTTTTAATTATTAACTTCTTAATAAGGACACGATTCATTGATTTTCAGTCTTTCTTCCTTTCAAATATATGCAATTAAATCCAAAATTCTCTGTAAGCAAAGATTTTTCTGCCTTTCACAAGTTTTGATATGCTATTTTTATTATCATTCAGGTTAAAATCTGTTCTATTTTATACTATGATTTTCTCTTTGACTTTTGAGTTATTTAAAAGTATTTTCTTTAATTGCTAATACTGTGGCTTGCTATTTAATTTTATAACTTATTTCAATATAAAATACTTTATTTATGCTGAAAGTATTTTCTCTTTATGATTTCTGCCATTTGGCCTTAATGGTTACTTGCTTAACAACTCAGTATTTATACAAATTTCATAACTGTTTGTGTTTGCTTGAAAAGAATGTATTTTCTGCAGTTATTGGGTGTAATGTTCTGTACATTATATCCATTACATCAAGTTTGCTAATTATGCTTTACAAATATCTTAACAGATTTTTTATCTGCTTTTTCTATCAGTTACTGAAGGAATATGATAAAATTTCCCACTATGTTTGTGGACTTACTTTTTCTCCTATTGTGCTGTGAATATTTTATTTTAATATTTTAACCAATATTAAAATATTTATACAATTTTAGACATGTTATAGATCACTGGTGAATTAAAATTTTTTGGCGTGCCTACCCTTAACTTTAGTTATTCTTTTTAGCTTGATAATATATCTCTATATGAGTTTTATTAAAGTTAGTCTTTGTATGACCTACTTTTTCTTTTGACATGTCTTTATTTTTTAGCAACTTTATTGAGAAATAATTTACATAATATACAATTCACCATTTCAAATAATATGTCTTGATATTTGATATGTTACTCTAGACATCATTTTGTTATTTTATCCAATCTGAAAATCTTTGTTTTCTAATTGAAATATTAATCCACTTATATTTAATATATGTATTGATATATGTGGCTTTGCATACACCATCTTTTTCAATCTTCTCTATTTATGTCATTTGTTCTGTTTTCTTATTTTCTTTCTATCTTGAATTTTTTTGCTTGAATGTTTTTAATATTCAGTTTTTCCCTCATTTTTTCTAAATTTATGAACAATTTTTTATTTTTTATCTCAGTTTACCAAATCCCTTACATATTGTAAGCTGTGCTAAACCCTGTAAGGCATCATTATTAACATTTAATGAAGTCAATATTCTACTAGGTTTTCTCACATATTTACCCTTCCTTGTAGTGTTTCCTTCTTGTAATTTCTTGCCCTCACAGAGGGTAAGTTTCCTTCTGCTGAAGTACCCTTTTAGTATTGCATCTATTGTAATTCTCTCGCTTCTTGTTTTTTTGAAAACATCTTTATTTTGCCTATATTTTTGAATTTTAGTTTTGCTGAGTATCAAATTATAGGTTAATATTTATATTCTTTCATCACTTAAAGATGTCATTCCATTCTATTCTGGTTTCCATCATTTCTATTGAAAACCAAATAATTAATCTTATTCTTCTTTGTAACATAGCATGTCTTTAACTTCCGGTTGCTTTTAACTCTGGATCTTTATATTTTTACCTCAGCAGTTGTTAATTACAAAAGTGAGTTTCAATTTATTTTCATTGTGATTGGAGTTTGTAGTACTCTTGATTCTGTGAATTGATGCCTTTTTTCAGTTTTGTTAATTTCTCAGCCATCTTCTCTTCTGATATTGCTTCTGCCCATTTCCTATCTAATTTTCCTCAGATTCCAAATACAGAGTTACACCTTCTTGTATCATCTATGTCTCATACCACTATTCTGTAGTTCTCATTCATTGTCTTTCCAGAATTTTATTCTGGAAATTTACTTCTAAGCTATTCTTCATTTGATTAATTCTCTTTTCAACTATGTATAACATGTGTTAAACCCATCAAATGATTTCTTCATTTGAATTTATTTAACTCTAATATTCCCATTTGGTACTTTAAAATTTCCACTCTTCTGCAAATACTCAATCTTTGCTTCAATTTTCTTGACATAGTGAGATCATTATTTCAAAATGTGTGCTTGATAACTTTACCATTTGAAACTTAGTTGGGTGTGTTTCTATCTTCTGCTGTTTGTATTATTTTTCCTCATGTTGTGCTCTTTACTCCTGTTCTTGGTTATTTTCATGGGGTTCCAGATTTTTAAAAAATGTTTGTAGAAATAATTTGACTTTTCATATGATAAATCTTACTCGAGAGAGTATTAATATTTGCTTCTGTCAGGTGCCTAGGGGCACTAGCAATCTGAGATTACCTCAATCCAATTCTAGATATTGAGAGAATAAAAAACTGAGCTGCAATACCTGCTGGGTTCTACTTTTGGTTTTTCTTTACCCCTGTGGTGCCACCCTGAACACCTATCCCTCTCCTCTTAGCCCCAAGAAGCTCCCCAAAGAACTCTTCAACCTCTTACCAACCCATTCAGGAACTGGAAAAAACGCCCATAGGGGAAAACTTTCTGGCCATGAATCTTCCCCTTGATATTTGCCTATTAAATCTGTTGCTTTCTGTAACATTTCTCCAGTCTAATTTTTCTAGTTGTCTTCAGCAGGAAAGCTTGATCTGAATTATCTGCTCCACCATTACTAGAAGCTCCACTGCACTGTTTTTTGTCTTTTAGTTTATGACACTGGCATGGCTCCAAACAGAACCATAAGGCAGGCAATAAGAAAATGTAGGTGTTACAAAAACTGCAAAGAATGTTGGTGTGGAAAAAGAAAATTCTTCACTTGAGACTATTATCCTCATTTGAATCAAACTACTCTTTTCTCAGCCAAAACATCCAAATATCAAAAATAGAAATATAAGTAAGATTCTTATGAACTCTCATTTTTTCATATTCTTTTATTAAATTTTTAAATTTAAAAATATACATGCTTACTATAATAAAAATGAAAATTACATTATAAAAATATTTATTCTTTATGAAAAATTTGAATTATAAGAAGTAAAAAATGTAAAAACAGCTCACTTTAAACACATTTGCATAAAATATATTTATACATTTTCCTTTTTTAATACTAAATTATCCTCAAATGATTTGTATTATAATATTTGAGGGATTTAATTTTATACTCATGTTTGAGACCAAAATAGATGGGAACATAATGTGGAAAATCTAAACTGGGGATATGTTTTAAAAAATCAAGTGATTTTGTAAAGTAGTAGGTGCTATGTAGAGTAGCAGAAAATAGGGAGGAAAAATAAGTGTAGAACGAGACAGAGAAATGGTTTAGGAGTCAAAATACGAAATCTACACAAAGAACATAGGGCCATGAAAGAAAAAATTGTTAAAAAAGTTTTTCAGTGAATATAGTATTTCCACTGTCTACTGTGTGTTTTCCAATACCACCAAGCAATTCTCTTATTCTCAGTGGACCCTGAGTGGATGTCCTACAAATTTAGCTCAACCTGACACTATCTACCTGGTGATAGTGTCAGCTTCCGCAGGTTAGTTTAAAGGCTGTTATACAAGACTGCCCTCTCTTCAGATGCCAATCACAAGTCCAGGTTGTTTCCTGTGCTTCCGACTGACCAGCTGGCTATAAATCGGAGCTTCCCCGTGACGTGACTCCCCACTTCTCCCCCCCCCCCCCCCCCGGGTTCAACTAATTTTCTAGAGCAGCTCACAAAACTCAGGAAACCAGTTTACTAGCTAGATTACTGGTTTATTACAAAGGATATTAAGGGATATGAATGCACAGTCAGATTAAGAGATACATAGGGCAAGGTCTGAAAGGGTCCTGAACACTGGAGCTTATGTCCCTGTGGAGTTTGGAGTGTGCTACCCTCCCAGCACGTGGCTCCATTCTGGTTCACTAACCTGAAAGCTCATTGAATCTTGTCTTTTTAAGTTATGGAGCCTTCAGTACACAAGCATGATAGATTAAATCACTGGCTTTTGGTGACTGAATTCAATCTCCGGCCCTTTTCCCCTCCCCTGAAGTCAGGGCTGGGGCTGAAAGTTCCGCCCCTCTAATCATGATTGGTTCACCTGGCAACCAGCCCCTCCTTAGGGGCTTTCCAAAAGTCACCTCATTAACACAAACTCAGATATATTCGAAAGGGGCGTGTTATGAATAACAAAAGACACTCCTTTCACCTTTATTGCTCTTATCAGTTAGGAAATTCCAAGAGTTTTAGGAACTTTGGGTGCTAGAAAGAGACTAAGACCAGATATTTATTTCTTATAAAAATCACTGTAACACACACCCAAAAATAAAAACACTTTGTAAAAGGAAGACAGCATTAGAAAATAATTTAAAAGAAAACTCACCAAGCATTTCTTTCCTTATCTCATAGATAACTTATTGGCTCTAAATATCTGATTTAATTTTATTAATGTATGTGTATGTATACTTTGATCTATTGAGAAAGGATTTATGACACCTGTTTACTTTCAAGTATAAGAATATTTCAACGACAGCGTAGGTCTGTGAGGACATTTGAAGTTTATGAATTCTATCAATGTAAGCAGATTAAAGGTAAGTAACTGTCACAAATGCTAGGAACAATTTTTGAGAAGGAAAAGTCACATTATACTTTTTTTTAATTATTTAAAAATATTTTTTGCGTGCAAAAGCCTGTCCTTTTTGTTTACTCGGTAAAGCCACTAATAACCCAATGAGGGACCAGGAACAATCTCTCTCAGAATTGCCTAAAGTTCTTACTGAAAATGAAAATTCCTGGGAAAGCCCATCCTGTGCCTACAAATAGCATGAAACCCAGAATTCCCCTTCTTACAAGCTGTCTGGATGATTATTCATACACTCAACTTTTCAAATTGCTCAGGCCTAGGACACAAACAGGCCTCAGGACCCTCTCCCTCACCAATATAATGCATTAACTAATTCTATATTAAAGAGTGCAGTTGATTACTATCTGAAGCCCATACAACAAAAGGAAGACATCCAAAAAATACTTCCCTTTAGGTACTAGCCACATTCTTGGGGTTGTGATCAGCAGAGCATGAAGAACACAGAAATGGAACCCATTGTTTACTCTAAAATTGACTCAGTTCTTGCTCTCTGAGGCTGAAGGAACAAATTTCTTTAGTAGATACATAGATAGGTAGAGAGAGAGAGACAGATAGATAATCCTTTCATACTGTTCACCTATTTAAATGTAATGTCTGTCTTTCCTCTTCTAAAAAGGGACTTGATATTTGATAAATTTGATATTTATCACTTGATATTTATTATTATATGAGTTAGAACTTTAAACTATTGTGTTTATTCAATTTTAATAACCCTTTGAATAATAATCACTTAATAATCACTTAGAATAAGTTTGATTTACTTTGTTTAGAAAACAAAAATTTACACTTTTAAAGCAATTCTTTTAAATGGATCCATCTGTAATCCAGGCTCCTGTGTAGTGTAAGATTCTCTTGATGGTCAACATATTTGACCATTCAAGGCACCACACATAGGGAATGCCCATATCATTTATAGGCAGAGGTACCTGAAACTCAAAAAAGAAGTGAGTAACTAGAGATGACAAATTTAAAGCATAATTCAAAAGGCAAAATATTAATGCATGAAATATTTTGATAACATTTTAGATAACATCTCAAGTTTAGTATTGATGCGGTGACTTAATCTACTCAGCCAATTTATTTTCAGGATAGTACAATGCATAAGTGCTTGGAACTGGAAGTCAAACAAACATGAGTTGAATTCTGGCTTTGCAATGTGATTTGGGCAGGTGGCTTACTTTCTGAGGAAAACTTAGAGTTCTCAGCTGAAAAATTGAGATAAAATATTACCTACTTTCCAGTAGGTACTGAGCCCGTGCAGAATATTCATTCCACAAAGGCAAGAACTTTGCCCTTTTTTTTCACTGCAATATTGCAAGCACCTAGAACATTATCTAGCAATGGTAGGCATTCAACAAGTAATTGTTTAATGAATGAAATAACTCAATTTGAAAGATGTTTAGCACAGTATTTAACATGAGTAAGAACTAAATAAGTCATAGCTATTATTATTGTTATGGTTTCAAGGTACTTATTATCATATATTGTCCATTTAATAAAACCATCTGCGTGTTTATTCTCCTCACATTTCTAAGGTCTTCCAACTAGTTAACCTACTAATAAAATCTGAGTGTAAATATTTAGGCCGATGTAGAGAAATGATACAAGAATTAATCCTTTTCAACTCACTTCTGACCAGAGGCGATTAATAAATGTACATTTTATGTGTCTGACATTACAATATTAATCAGTGGAAGAATTACTTATTAGTACCCATAACATAAAAAAACCTATGTCAAAAAAAAAACAAGTGAGGAACATATATGTGCTCTGTGTATGAGAACCTTATATATTCATGATATAGAAATTGAACTTAATGGTAAGATTATCATGGAACAAGTTTAGCTGGTAAAGCCTTCCTATAGTCTATTAGGAAATACAAGTATCTTTCAATAATACATAAACTCGTCAATTCTCATAAAACTTCCCATAAAAGGCAACAAAAAAAGAAAGGAAAATGGAAGAGGACAAATACATGTTTGCCTATGAAAACTCAGCAATTTTCATCAGCCCTTTACCCTTCCAATAAAGCTTATTTTATCACGATAAACAACAAAACTTTATTTTCCAAAAATATATTTAAATATGAGATATTAATTGTTATTTTAGGTGTTGTTTGACTTAGCTTTCTATAATCACCTTTGATTATGTAGAATTAAATATACTAAGATTTTAAGATTGAGATAAGCTAGTTCAATTTATGGGCTGGCTTATTTTCTCTTTCAAATCCCACTTTAAAAGCCATTCACTTATTGAACTTATTTCTTCCAGAAAATATTCAAGCCATTTTTAATTAAACTATACTGCTTTTCATATGACAAGTCAGTTCCTTTCTGTCCTGTGTGAATGGTCACTGGCTGTTTAATAACAGCATTAGAAATGAATGTGGACAGCTTTATTTCTTGGTCTATAATCATTATTAAAGTATTTCCTGCTAAGTACAAAGATTAGGTTTCTAATAATATCATTCACCAGTCTAAACTACACAACACTCTTCAATTTGTCATTATCACCTACTTAAAGGGTTCATATTTATGTATAAATTAACATTTATACAATGCTAAAATTGAAATATTTATTGAGGATATTATCTTAAAGAACTTTTCACATAATTTTACTTTTTATAACTAATCTTTACTCTATTTATTTTGACAAGATAGATAAAATATATTTTGGTTTCTGACAGAGTACTCTGAGTGAGGAAGACTATAAGAGTATTTTGTGTCTTTGGATAGAAAAATGTTTATCACAAGTAAATTGAATAAGTGGGCAAAATTCCATTCAAATCATAGTCCTCCTCCAAATCACTTCCCAGTCAAGTTGTTACATAATTTTAACTCCATCACTGTAAAATATGCCAGAGCAGGCCACATCTTATCAGAACCCCCTGACATTTCTCCAACAGTCTCATCCATAGATTAGTTCTCTACCGTTAAATAGGAAGACACTTCCAAGATCCCGGTGGCTTTTCTTTAACTTCTTGCAAATGACTTTACTTCATATTTTATAAGGCTAAAGAACAGACACATCATTCCTTTGTGTCATTCAATTTCTGCTTTCTCTCTTCTCAGAACTTAATTTTTTATAATAGACGTCTATTTTATTTATTTATCTATCATTCAGTTATTTACCAAATATCTTCTATGTGTGTATCACACCAGAGATGTACAGAGTGCTGAAGCACTCAAGCTTCAGCATCAGACAGACCCAAGTTCGAACACAAGTTCTGCTACCTGTGAACTGTTTAACCTTAGACATTTAATTTAACTTCTCTAAATCTCAGTTTTCTCTTTCGCAAATTATTACAAACACAAGGCAAGTTTTAACCACGTTATGTATTTGAGATGTGGATCCCTTAAAGGGTTATAAAGAGAAAAAATGAGATAATGGTTACAAAGTGCTAGGAAAGTGCCTGTCAAAAAGTGAGCTTTTAATAAATGTCATTGACACTACTACTGCTACTGCTGCTACTATTTCCACCACATTAAATCTTTCATTGAATCAAAGACCAAGTCTTGCATATCTAAGATTAACTATTATCTAACTTAATATGGTATGTCCCCCCATGTTGTAATCAGGTGAGGATTCTCCTCTGTGCCTCTCACAATAGCATTCTCATTTTTGTACCCTGCTCTTCCTCATGCTGTTTTACAACCTGTAATGTTTTCCTACCAATTTTTGTTAATGAGTTTAAGGAAAAGAAAGAAAATGAATAGAGGATTTCATGTAGGACACTGTCTTTGGTAAGACAATATGGATTCATAAGTGATTTCTACAGGATACAGTTGATCATAACTTAGAGATGATAGAAATTGGAGTTAAAGAAGCTACTATAGAAACCAGTGTATAAAATGAAGGGGTTTCAGGTCTTAAACTAAGTTCACGGCAAAGAAAGTAGAAAGATAAAGGATCTAGGAGTCATTACTAGTAAAGAATGAATAAAATTAGGAAATATTTTTTAGGATTAGTTAAAATTAGGGATTGTATATATTTAGGTCGCACTCTAAAGCAATATACGCATGAGATACATAAAGGTAAGTAAAGATAATCACCTACTAAGAACATCTGTCTTATATAAGCGCTGATTTTAAAGCCCTGGCGAGTGTGCGTGTGTGTGTGTGTGTCTGTGTCTGTGTGTGTGTGTGGTGATGGGGGAGATGCGCCAGGCACTGGTAAAGATGAAATAGATGACTGCCTTTACTGTCCTTATATTTTGCAAGGGGAGGCAACTGCAGAAAATAAGCCAGTGAACAAAGACTATAAACTTAGGTATGAGTATTTACTATGTATGGATATTACTGTAGACTGAATTTGATAACAGAAAACAGGGTCTGTGTAGGTATATTGCAAATGTGCTGTATATAACTATATGTGAATAGATATTTAATAAATGTTTACAAAATATTACCAGTGATTATCAAATTTAATCTGAAACTCAGACTGGGCAACTTCACACAACTATGTATTACATCTAAGACAATTAAAATAATAGTATTATAATTATTATAATAGTAGTAGTGACAGTAACAACAACACTCTAAAATCCTTTGCTTCTAAAGAATAAGAGGAAACATGTATACTTATTAACATGAACTCTTACTAAGTTCATTAACATGAACTCTTAATATTAAGTGCCAGATGTATTCTATGCACCACAAATTTATTACCTCATTTAATCTTTAAAGTAGCCTCATGAGCTACATACTGTTATTATTCTTCATACAGTAGAGAGGAGGAGATTATATCCCATGACCAATCATTAAGAATAAAACTTTCAAGGTAAATGTCTTGCTTTTCACATTTTTTCCAAACAATGAATAATTAATAATGGTTATCCAGAGGAAAGAAATTATTAAATGTTTTCAGATTGTGACTATATTTCAAACATATATTAATCCTTTATAATACATTTTGACAGTAGATTATTAAATACCCATATGGGAAAAGATGGCATCTTATTCTTTTGTTCGTTCGTTTTTTCAGAGGAAGATTCACCCTGAGCTAACATCTGTACCAATCTTCCTCAAATTTTAGTATGCAGGCCACCAGCACAGCATGGCTGCTAACAGAGAGGCATAGGGGGAACCAAACCCAGGCTGACAAAGCAGAGCATGCCAAACTTAACCACTAGGCCACTGCGGCTGGCCCAGTATCTTATTCCTTTTAATTTTATTTAGTAGCTAGTATAATTCCTGACACACATAGGTGTTTGAAGTGATTTTCACCTTGGCTTTCTAATATCTTCCTCTTCTCACCTCTTCCTCACCTCTTCCCACTTTCTATAATCACACCTCTTTAGAAAATTTCCAATTGTGTACAGGCTTGGTGGGAGGTAGTTTAAATCCTATCAATACAAAAATCAACAAAATCGGATTCTCCTTGCCAGCACACTGAAACAAGAGACGTATGCCTTGGGTTCAGTCAGACATACTTCTCTTGAGAAATCTTGAGACAGTGCATAATCTTGCGAGTGAAAATTTGAGAGCAGGACAAAACAACATGAGGACATGTGGTCACATTCACTGTAGCAAAAGATGAAGCTTCCAGAGGACTAGAATTTCTGGGGAGTGAGTTCTACCCTGCTTCTTTCTGCATATTCTATTAGTAATCTCTTGGCTAGGCTCCATGTTTAGGCCTGAGGACAAGTAAATTAGATTAAATCAAGCTGGACCCATTATGAAACAATAACTTATTCGCCATAACAAAGGAGATATGGATTAATTGATAACACCATCATGAATTCATGCTTCAAATGCTTACATACTGTATCAACTTTCTATTTATATTCAAGATAAGGAGTGTTTTAAGGCATAAGGACAAGCTTCCTTTATATGTTACTTAGGATAGAATTACTATATTTATTTCCAAGTACTGTTTTTGTTTGGTATTTGATTGACACATTCCCATTTTGGGTTATGGGAACAAATCAGAAAACAAATAGAAATCAGGAAAAGGTATTTTTAAAAATGTAGACCAGGCACATCTAAGACACAGATGTTTCTTTTACACCAGCATCCCTAATGTCACCACTCTTCTTCGATATGCACTTAGCTTGCAAATATCAGAGTAAACGAATATAAGCTATAACCTAAAAAGAACAGTATCCATCATCAACCTCCTCAATTTCTGTATTTGAAGACATATCGGTATATTAAGTTGCCTGCTAGCATTTCTCTGTTATGGCTCTGTCACTCTTCCACAGCATCTGTTTTACTAATTTTGACTGCAGTTTGGTTATAAGTTAATCCACTTTTCCCATACTGTTTCAAAATTTTTATACTTGAATTCAGGGTAGACAAGTGCTAAGGCCACGTGAGAATCAATATCTAATATATTTCTGAATGTAGTCCTCAGCATTTTTATCTTGAATTAAAACAACTTGAAATGTTCACAGTACCACCTTTAATCAAGTGTAACCATAAACCACAAAGAATTGAAAATGAAATGAGTATAAGACATTTCACACTCCAAGCAGTCAGATGATAATAAGTTTCCACCTGTTAACATGTTAATAACAGTGTTAAAGAGCACAACGTGCCCTAGGTATTACAATCTGTGCAATTTTACATGTGTCAAGAAATGGTTTGCTTGTTAGCAACTGGTTAGAGTATCAAAGCAGAGTGAATTCCATGCGGAAACCGGTTGCATAATATGGAAAAGGGGAAATCTTCATTTCTTGAGTCATTTAAAATAACCCATGAAAAGCATTGGATAATACAGCAAGAAGGATTGGCCTCTGGAGGGTATTAGGTGACCTACAGTAATAGATCATTTCCATCCCTAATGTCTGTGATTAATATGTCATAATTTTGAACGGTGAACTCTGGAAGAGAGACACTGAATACTAATATAAAGAGACAAGCCATAGCACGGAGAAGAAGGGGCATTCGTATCAGTGATTGAGTAATAAGGCTAGGCAGAACATATGGAGAGACCATCTCATCATAATAAGAGGTTCGTTAAACTATGTTTTTAAGATTATTTTACTTTTTCTTATGAGTGTTTTCCTCTGCTTGATAACATTAGAAGTGTTTTAGCACTAAGCTAAAAATCTGAATATGAAAAAACAAAGCAGGACAAACAGAACATAATAGATTTTACCTAAAGTTTTTAAGAGTATTAAAATGTAAATAAAGGCCAAAGCCAAAATAAAAGTACAACAATATTTCCATCAAGCTTTTTTATTGTTGGAAAGTTGAAAACAAATGTTTATGAAAATGCTTCAATGAGAAAGTTCTAAGTTAATGTCCAGAACAAGTATTCCTTTTTGTTTATCTGCTTTTCTATATTTAGTGACTAAAAAATCCTAGTTTTAAAAATCATGATAATTGTGTTTAGTATATTATCAAACATTTGCACTTCCCGTAATATCCCAATATGTTTGCTTGGCTGTAACACACATTGTCTTTCCTTCAATGAATCAACCCTAAGAATAATACCAATCTCAAATAATCCTCAATTAAAAATTGCTAATCTATTGGTTGATTATCCATTGATAATTCATTTGGACTATTATTTATTTCTAATTAATAAAAAAGATTGCATTTCATGATGAATGACAAATGGAGGTAGCTATGCATTGTAGGTAACATATGTTTTACATTTTATCTTCCAGAATAATATAAAATTGTAAAAATCATGGTATAAGTAATTATGTAATAAGAAGGCAAACTAGCACAGTAAAGAAATTGTTATTAGAAAGAATCATGGTCTCCCTAAGAACAAAAAGATATCCTTAACCAACCTTCTATTGTGAAGCAAGACTGAACCTAAACAACTCCGAATCAATATTAGTCAATCCCAATAGCCCACAGGGAAAACCCACACAGTAACGAGATAATCAAGGAAGCTGTGAAATAGTCATTATGCTAACCACATGCAGGGAAGGGCCATATAGGGGCGTTGCAATTATTTATTTAGCATACCAGTTTTCACAATTTAGATTGAGAAGAACTAATGGAAGCATGCTGATAGCATGCTCACCATAGAATAGTAAAAATCTGTAGTTTGTGTATCCTACTGAGCAAAAACAGGAAGTATGTTCTTTAAGCAACTATAAATAGCTCATATAAAGCCACGTGTAGAAAACTGACACTGATACATATATATATGGTGATTTATTTATCCTAGCCAGGCTTATAAGGGCCAAATGATACCTGTGTATACCTAAGGATAATAAAGTCCCAGTGTTCATAAAGAGGACTATGCCTCTATTAATTATCTGAATTGATTGCCTTTTCAAATGGTGTTCTGCTGGATAGGGTTGGGTCACAGACTGTTGGAAAGCAAAAACTGTCCCGTATGCAAATCTGTGTGAGAAGTTCTGCTTGCATTGTTTCTTTTTAAAATATACGGTGATGTAGGTTACCACATTAAACGCTCAACTGATTTAAGTGGGAATGGGACCCTCTTTTTTGAGCATGCCTATTAATATTCTTTGCAACAATGTTTCCTCAAACAAGTCTGAGGGCCTCTACCTAATCAGTTATTGAGTTGAAGATGCATCTGCTAGGGGTTAGGAAAATTAGTGATTTACCATAGCAAAGAGAAGGAGCAATAGCTCATAATTTGAATAAAACAAATAATAGGTTTGAAAGACTTTTTTTCCCTCTAAAAAGGCTGTTATTCTTTCTTTAAAAAGTCAAAAATAGGGGCCAGCCTGTGGCACAGCAATTAAGTTCGCACATTCCACTTCAGCGGCCCAGGATTTGCTGGCTTGGATCCTGGGTGAGGACCTATGCACCGCTTATCAAGCCATGCTGTGGTATGCGTCCCACACATAAAATAGAGGAAGATGGGCACAGACGTTAGCTCAGGGCCAGCCTTCCTCAGAAAAAGAGGAGGATTGGCAGCAGATTTTAGCTCAGGGCTAATCTTCCTCACAAAAAAAAAAAAGAGAGAAAGTCAAATATAGAACCCTTTAGCTTAACCTAGTTTCCTTTATAAACTACTATTTCTCATAAAAATGTTGGCAAAATGCACATGAATGTCATTGCTTTATTTTTTCCTTTATTATGTCAAGCTGAAAACTACTGTCAAAAGGCTGTATAGGACGTAGATTAAACATATCATTCAAACCACTTGGAACTGAAAAAAAAAAGATTCAAATCAATTTCTCTCCTGAGATTTTTTTCCAGATAAATAGCCTCTGGCAAAGATAATTTTAAACAATTGCAGTATTTGTAGCTACTGCAAACACATTTTGCCTAAACCAGAATAATAACCCGTAACTGGTATCTGTGATTCATTCTCCATACAAAATCAAATGCATTTGCAATGTCACTCAGATCATACTATGCCTTTCCCATTATATGGAGAGACACAATTCAAACTTGTTGCCATGTCATAAAGGGGCCCTTTGCAAACTGATCCTTGTGCACTCATTGAGTTTGTATCCTCTCATTCTCCCCATTGCTCTTTAGGATTCAACAACACTGGCTTTACAATTTGCCCTCAGAATTACCAGGCTTAGTCCTACATTATGGCTTTTGCCCTCACCATTCACTCTGCCTGGAAAGCTCTTTCTCTAGACCTTGGTATAGCCAACTTCTTCTAGTACAAGATTCAGCTCATGTAACTGCCACATCTCAAAAATGACTTAATTAACCACAATATCTAAATAAGCACACCTGCAGGCCTTGTCATTGCCCATGATTTTATTTTACCATAGAGCTTGTCACTATCTGAAATGATCTTAATTAGTTTATTTATTTTTATTCTCTCTTCTTCAGAATATAACGAGAAGAAGCAACTTGTCTGACTTCTTCACAACTTTATCTCCAACGCCTAGAAAAGCACCATGAAATATACTCAGTGACTATTTAGGGAATGAATGACAATCACCTGGATTAATGTATCATGAAAACATACATTTGATTAATTTTAAAATTCCTAGAAAGCATGTAATTATACAGCAATCTAAAATAAATGAATTTTCATTGATATCATATCCCTAAGATATATAGTTAGCTTGGAAAAGATAATTTTATTCTTCGTTTAAATTATAAGCTTTTTCCTCATAGAAGTTCATATAATGTGATGGCCATAATAAAAATCCAATTTTTTCTTAATCAGTTTTATTTGCAAGTATTTTTTTCCTAATGAAATATAATGCAATTAATGAAATATGCAACTTCTACGAACTATGATTTAGAAATCAAAAGTTGTGTTATAGAATTGTATCAGAACACATCTAGCAGATACATATTAGTTATATGTGAATAAAACAGTAGATTTGCTTGATTCCTAGGAACAAATTAAATCGTGTCCGTGGTGGTCTGGCAATTTCTTATTGCAGAGCATTGCCAATAATACATTTTGTATGTTAAATATTTTGCTCCTAATTTAGAATTCCAAAATGACCTTTGTACATCAAATTGAAATTATAAAATAGTCCTTCTTAATCTGAAACATAGCTATTTTTTACAAGTGTCAAGCACTGGAACATTCTGTGTGCTATGACAGCCTAATTTTCAAGACAAGGCAGCTGTGGATAGTGATAGGAATAAACAAAAAAGCCATGAACACGATTCTTAAACATGTTAAAATATTAGGTGTCATGAATAAAATTTTCGTTTTAATTCTCAGAACATTTACTATAGAAATCTCTTTTCTCTGATGCTTTTCCTATGGTAGCTAACACATAGATTCAAAAGAATTATTACCAAATGACTTCTAAAAGGAGAAAATAATATTTTGTGTGGATCTTTACATTTTAGAAAACTTCCTATCTCATTTTTTGGGTGACTGCAATATCATAAATTCCAGTAGATTTGTTCACTGCTCCTCAAACAACTAAAGACTGTGCTACACCGTAAATGATGCTTTTATGAAACTTTAGCCACCTGTGAGTGGTAATCATAAAATAGTTTAATGCTGTCATCCATTATATTTTTGATAATCTTATAATAGATCAAGTTAACTAGGTTTGACATCCTCTACCCCATCTTCAAAAAAAGACTCTTTCATCTGAGAATTGGATATTGATCCTTCTTTAAAAACAGACAAATGACTCATGCGTAGCTACTGTATAGTCATAGCATATATACCTCTCAAACTCAGCCAAAAGTAAAACTGTACCTACTAATTTCCAGCAAAAGTGTAATTTCATTAATGTTTCACTATATATTTTTTATGATGGTTTGGGAGATGAAAACATATTGTAAGCTGTAAAGTACAGTATCAGTAAGTGTCACTGATGCCATTGTTTTCTAAATTCACAAAAAATTTAATAGAAATATTCTTCTAGAATATTACATACAATTATCTATTTTAAATTTATTCATTTTTAAAACCAAAACACATTTTAGTAGTAAACACTCTTTGAAAGACAATGCAGTTTCTTAAAACTAATTATAGAAATCATGAAATATATATAATTAAGTCTAAATCATGCTTAAGTTTCTTTTCTCCTCCAGATGACACAAATTTAACTTCAGCTCCGTTTCCATAAAGTACAAAAATGTTTGCTCAAAAAATCTTTTAACTATGAGTCATAAAATCTCAAAACAAGGTGACAAGCTTTGAATATTCCTTATGCCTTTTGTATTTGGTGCTTACAGAAGGAAAGCACATAATTTTTTTTTTAAACTAGAGAATGTAACTTTAGGTAAAATATCTTTTACACAGCTACTTTATCAAGCACTTTTTGATTGTGAAATGGGGCTGAATTTTCATTTCTGTCCACTTCCATATTCCTAACTTTCCAACCTTTCCCAGAGTGCAAGCTATTTTTAAAACTTTTTATTTTATAAAATAACATACATAAAAGAAAGATTATAAAATATGAATGATTAGCTTAACACATTATTATAAAAAAAATTAGGCACGTGATTGTCACAGCAAAGATGCCTGCGGTCTAGAAGCGCCTTGCCCTCCCCGTTCCATCTCTTCCCAGTCATGGTGCCTTTCTATTCTGCCTTTAATTTTATATTCTTACGTCCTCTTATATCGTTTTACTAGCTGGGTATGCATGCTTAAAACATGATTGTTTATCTTTGTTTTGAACTGTATAAAAACTGTTTCTAAGATTCATTTCAATGACGCATAGAGCTGTTATTCATCAATTTTCATTATAATCAGGTATTCTATGTATAGAACATATAATCTTCAGTGAGGAAGATTGCTAAACTCTTTTATTAATTCTAACAATATGCTTTTAGATTTTCCAGTTTCCTAGTACACAATCATATCACCTGCTTAAATGAAAGTTGGTATATCCTCCTTAATCCTTTTACATTTTATGTCTTTTTCTTGCCTGATTGCACTCTCTAGGACTTCCAGAGCAAAATTAAATAATTTTGATGATACGGGAATCCATCTTTTTTTTTTTTTTTTTAGGAAGATTAGCCCTGAGCTAACATCTGTGGCCAATCCTCCTCTTTTTGCTGAGGAAGACTGGCCCTGAGCTAACGTTCATGTCATCTTCCTCTTCTTTATATGTGGAACACCTGCCACAGCATGGCTTGACAAACGGTGCGTAGGTCCCCACCAGGGATCCGAAATGGTGAACCCTGGGCCATTGAGGGGCAACGTGCAAACCTAACCGTTGCGCAACTAGGCTGGCCCCTGGGAATCCTCTCTTAAGCCTGTTCTTGAAGGGAAAGATTTGAATGTTTTTTAGAGTTTATTAAGTAAATTGTCTTCTCTGAAGTTTTTGTAGGTATCCACCTTAATTTTATAAAGATTAAGGAAGTTCTCTTCTTCCTTTGCTGAGTTTTTTTTCTTTTATTGTCAATAGATTCTGAATTTAATCCGTTTCCTCTTTATCTATTGAGATAATGTGAGGTTTTCTAATTCTGTAATGTGGCAAATTATATTTATTGATTTTTCAAATGTTAAATGAACCGTGAATTTCTGAAATAAGCCCCAAATGAGCATACTTTTGATTTGTTTGTATAGATATGGCTCTATTTCCCTTAATAGTTTTGCATTCATGACTATGGCTAAAATTATTTAACAGTAGTCCTTTCCTATCCTTACTTGCTGGGTTTTAGTGTCAAAGTTTTGATAACCTGAAAAAAACAGAGGAGAGAGTATTCCCTTATTTTGTTTTAATTCTTTGGATGAGTTTGTGAATTACTAGTATTTTTTAAATTTCATGCCTAGTTACCTATTTGTTAGAAACTGCTAGTGACAGCAACTGGGCTTGGGGTTTTCATCATGGAAAATTTTAACTACTGATTCAATTTCTTTAGTAAGTTTAGTAATATTCAGGTTTCTATTTCTTTTTGTGACAATTTTGGTGTATATTTTTATAAATTGTCCATTTCATTCAAATTCTCATTTTTGGCATAGTTTTTTTATAACTTTGTTTATATTTTTGATATCTACTCTAGAGGATCCATAGTGATGTTTATTTTTTCATTCCTGATAATAGTTAATTTTGTCTTCTCTCTTTTATTTTGTTCACGCACACCAACAAAGTCTATTAAAAACAGTTGAGCATTTTTTATTGTATACATATATGTGATATATAAAAATATACATACATACTTTTACAAATTTCTACTATTACTATAGTTTTATTAATTCTACTAATTTCTAATGTTACCTTTATTACGTCTTTCCTTTTATTTTTGTTTGGCTTTATATTGCTTGTATTCTAGCCTCATAAAATGGTTACATCGATTAGTGATATGCAGTCTCTTTCTTTTAAAAAAAAATATGTATAAGACTATTAATTTTCCCTAAGCAAAGTTTTAACTGTGTACCACAATTTCTCATAGGAAGTGTTTCATTATTATTCAGTTTAAAATATTTTCTAATTTCCAATTCCATGCTACTCTTTCTTCCGTGGTTATTTAATAGGACATTTTTTAACTCCAAATACATGGGAATTTTCTCTTTCTCTCTCTTTTTTAATTTCTAGCATAATTGGGCTGTGGTGAGAGAATACACGCTATATAATTTCAGTCCCTTGCAATTTTTGAGACTTATGTCTAGTTCATAATGTGGTTAATGTTTATAAATATTTTATGTGTGCTTGAAATAACATATATTCTGCAGTAGTTGGGGGAAGTATACTAAAAGTTGATTGGATCAATTTTGTTGATTGGCTACTCAATTATGGTATATACTTATTCAAGTTTTGTCATCTTTTTCTACTCACACACTGAACATGTGTTACCATCTTCTACTATGATTATGGATTTTCCTGTTTTCTCTGTTCTGTCCATTTTCACTTCGTGTACTTTGAGGCCATGTTATAGCTACGTACAAATTTAGAACTGCTATGCCTTCCTCAAGCATTAGCCTTTTATCCTTTTGATATATAGAGATAATCCTCTTTATCTCTATAGTGATTATTGCCTGAAAGCCTACGTTTCCTTATATAAATATGAACATCAGCTTTCTTTTGTTTACTGTTTTCAATTATAAGCCATTTCCATTCTATTTTCAAACTTTCTATATTCTTTTTAATTATAGATGTGTTTTTCATGAGCAAATTTAAAAAGCAAAAAATGGATTTTGTTATTTCTCCAGTTTGACTTTGTTTTAAACTGAAACATTTATTCCATTTAAATGTAACATAATTATGGACATTTAGGTTTTTTCTTTTTAAAGCTAACACTTATTTTTTCAGTTTTATTGAGATATAATTGACATATTGCGTAAATTTAAGGTGTGCAGCATGATGATTTGATACACTTATATATTGCAAGATGATTACCACCTTAACATCTCCATCATGTCACATTATTACCATTTCTTCGTGTGATGAGAACATTTAAGATCTACTTTCTTGGCAACTTCCAAGCACATAACACAGTATTATTAACTATAATCACCATGCTATACACTACATCCCCAGAGCTTATTCATCTTATAACTAGAAGTTTGTGCTCTTTGACCAACATCTCCTCATCTCCCCCACCTCCCATGCCCTGGTAAATACCATTCTAGTCTGTTTCTATGAGTTCAGCTCTTTTAGAGTCCACATATAAGTGATATCATACAGTATTGGTCTTTCTCTGTCTGAAGAATTTTACATACATTTTGTGTGCTTTCTATTTGTCCTACCTGTTCTGTTTCTTTAGCCTTTCATCTTTTGCCTTCTTTTGCATTGATTAAAAAAAGAAGAAAATAATGCATCACCCAGTATTTCCCTCTGATAGTTTGGAAGTTATAACCTCTTATTCTCTCTTTTAGGAATAATCAAAACAATACCAAGAGCCTTGCTTCCTCCCATGATGTCTTGAGTCTTCTCTCTCCTTGTTATCTCTGATGGTGTGCTGAACGTTACATTTGAAAAGTCATTTGTAGAAATATTTTATGGTCAAGAACGATGCTACCTTTAGTCAAAGATCAGTCCTTTGCTTGGTTTTGTTTGTCTGCATGCTTTTGCCAGCTATTTAGGACAATTAGAAATCAGGAATTCTATTAATCTTTGTTAACAGTTTGAGATTTTCCAAATTACCAAAATAGCATGAAGCTGGGAAGCAGTTCTTTCAAAGACCAGGCAATTTTGAGGACATGCTTGCTTTCAGAGTACAGCACTTTACAATTGCAATACAAACTGATTCTGATTTCTCACATTGGGCCACCGAACTCTAAGTTTTCCAAAAGCAGAGCTCAGCTTCTCAGCTACCTCATATGGATTGGTAAATGCCTCCAGGAAATTTCCAAGATCTTGGCGAAGTTATAGGTAAATACATACATACATATATGCAAGTGTGTGTGTGTGTTCGGCCTTTTTAACAAGATTGTTTTCTAAAATTTCTTCTGGGATTGTAGTGTCTTCAGTGACAGGGTTGGTATGAACTAGCTAATCCACCTTTACTGGAAGAGAAAGTCCTTGACTCTGAGCTACTATTACGAAGTATACAGTTTGAAAATATAATTTGGGGATAAGAATTTTCTGTTTTTTCTAACTAATGTTTTTCCAGCCTAACTTAGTAATAGGTTGTATTATCACAGTCCTTAAATTATTATTTTCTATGTGTCTGGTTTCAAATATCATGATCTCTCTCAACAAATTCAAAATCCTCAATATATATAATAATCGCATTTGTTCCTACATATCTTTCCTCATTCTGTTAGTCACTGGCAGACTTATTAGCTGGAAAAGTTGAGTTCTGGCACTTTTCTCCACACTGAGCAATTGCTCTTTGATACAGGTGCTCACAGGTTCTTACAGCATTTATTTTATCTATTCAAAGAATAAATAGATACCCAAAACTTTATGGAAAGTCATATCATTTAAATGTGTGCTACACATAGCAATTTTCTCTCCAGGGCCTTCCTGTCAGAAAATATTCTCTAAACTATTTGTCTTTCTTTAACTAAAGGAAAATTCAAAAGGAAACTAAATGTAACACACTATTTTCCAAGTGATATCTTAGGTGGCATTACTAGTTGTTAAAAGAGTTACTCACGTCAGAACAGTTACCATTGTAATTTCTTAGGTTTAAAATATGTATTTCCTCTACTCATAGGATTTCTAAATATTTTAAGATTAAAGTTTTAGATACTAAAAATAATTTATTTGATTTTTTCAAAGTAGAGAGTAAATATTTAACATGGGCTCTAATTTTTATTTTGAAAAATATTAAAAACACAAAGTAGTAGAGACAATAATTAGTCAATATTGCTATTTGGCTATACATACTTTTTTATACTTAATAAAAGAGATAATACTTTACAGAAAAGTTATAGTTCCAATTCACTCTTAATCACAATTTCATTAAAACTAACCTTTTCTGCTAACCACAAATCATAAATTTGCTGTGTATCTTTATTTTATATTTTACACACATGCTAATATATTTATTATTGTTATATTTTTATAGTCTTATGCACATCTTGCACCTTGCTTTTTCCCTTTACCGTGTTATTCTGAGACATTCGCTACATAAATACACCCAATTTTATAGATCGAGTCTCTTCTCATGGACATTATTTCATGCTCCACAACTTTGAAATTCTTTATTGAATATCTAAAAGTGTTTTGTCCCTTTTTGAGCAGCTGATTTCAGAAACCAACACTTCCACAAGGTAAGTGATTTCAGTGAGACATACAAAGGTAACTGAACAAGTGACTATGGCACAAACTGTGACAACAGCTCTGAAATGGATTGGTGGAAGCGTTGCCAAAGCAAGTCTAAGGGACGTAGAGAAAACGTCAGTTCTTCAAGGCTCCCTCTAATAAAGTACTATAATTTCCACGTTAAAATTTTATCATGAGAACTTTAACATTTCTTGCGTAGAGACAGTATGACGAAGTAAATTTTTTAGGGTGGTACCTTGGTGCCAGATGTTTATCAGATTCTATTCTTGGGGCATTGCTTGATACAGAGCAAGTTTTTCTACCAAACAGCTGTTTAATGAATTATTGTTTTTTAAAAAGATGTATGTAAGAGTTAAAAAAGAAAAAGAAAAACAACCCATGGCCAGGAGAGACAACTTGAATCCTTTTAAAATTCTATTAAAACTTAATTTGGGAAATGGGTTTCTAAACTAGATTCAAAGATTTTCAATGTAGAGTTAAAAGGAAATCATATGTTCTATTCCAACACAAAATTTTCTAAACGCTGCTAATAGACAACAGTAATTTCACAGTAATAGTTTAATATACAAATGGTTTTCTAAAACCACGTGAATAACCTGTATTTGATTTTCCATATTTAAATCCCTTCAGGTAAGTCCTGTAAATATGTTTGGCTTTGGGTAGGCCTGCAGTCTGAGGATTTGGGTGAAATTCATATTACAGAGATTGCAGAATTGAAACTATGTCAGAAGTAATATGTTTGTTCACTGAGATTGGCAACTACACACGGACACATAATAGCAGCCGGATTAGTAGGCTTTTCAAAGTTCTCACATATGCATTATATTAGACCATTCCTCCAAAAGTGAAGGTATTATATTTAATACTTGGAACTTAGAATTCACTTGATTGCCCCATCAAAATTCAGCAGTTGAAATGTGTTTCTCAATTTCTAAATTCTTAATTTTTCTCCAGTAGTTTTTTATATTCCCTTAATTTCAGCCACTATCTTCTAGGTTCCTACACAAGTCTTTAATGTTTTCAGAACTGTATGTTTAAGAATTGTTTAATTCATTAATTATGTACTTGCTTTGCTGAAGTTTTTGTATATCTCAAAAGTAAAACTGTAGTAAGAAAAAATAAATTTAAGCTTTCCTATCTATTTGGTAATGCAAGACTGAGAATTTACAATTCCATGGCCTTATAAGTATCCAATATGACATTTTTTATTAATTCTAATAACAAGTGAAAAAATTGTGGTTTTTAATTTTTTTATCTTTTAACATGGGCTCTATAATATTGATGTTAAGCATTTTTTAAAATATCGTTCAAAAATAGTTTTTATTTTTATCAAAATGACACCTGCACACAGCTTAAAAAGTCAGAAAGTGCATCCAAGCTTACACTTAAAAATGGCTCACCATTTCACCTATCCCTCTTTTTCTCATCTTGCTACGTAGAGCCAAGTGCTTTCAACTCCAATTCTTTAACACTCTTTCTGGATCCACAACTTTAGACCTCATCTATTGACTTCCTAATAGAGAATATATATATATGGATTTATTACACTCCTCAGATGTGTGTATACATACCTACATACCTCTGATTCTTCCATGCATCCAACATAGCTGTAATATATTTTTAAATTATATTGAATCAGTGTTTATATTTTTATGACAATGTAAATATGATTAAAGTTCATTCTTTGAGAATCTTTACATTTTCCGAAGGGAATAATTTCTCATTTTTGCATTTGCTTACCTTTTTTTATATTCATATTTAATTCAGTTCTAAACTTGCTTAGAAAAGGTTAGAATTTCTCTCACTATACTTAAACAGGTTGTGATCGGTTGTACCCCAAAGCCTGCTGCATAGCTGTTGTGGGATTTTCCTTGAACATCAAATTGAAAATTCCCTTAGCATCTTTTTTTCTTTTTAAATTTTTTTATTATGATGATTTTTTTTTAAAGATCAGCACCTGAGCTAACAACTGTTGCCAATCTTTTCTTTTATCTTTTTTACTGCTTTTTCTCCCCAAATCCCCCCAGTACACAGTTGTATATTTTAGTTGTGGGTTCCACTAGTTGTGGCATGTGGGATGCCACCTCAGTGTGGCCGGATCTGAACCAGCGAAACCCTGGGCCGCCGAAGTGGAGTGCGTGAACTTAACCACTTGGCCACCAGGGCTGGCCCCAAATTTTTAATTTTTTTAAATTGCAGTAACATTGGATTATAACATTATATAGCTTTCAGATGTACATCGCAATATATTTCGAATTCTATGTAGATTACATCATGTTCACCACCCAACAAATAATTATAGTCCATTCCCTCACATGTGAGCCTAATCACCCCTCTTGCCCTCCCCCCTTCCCCTATGGTAATCACCAATCCAATCTCCATTGCTATGTGTTTATTTGTCTTGTTTTTATCTTCTACGTATGAGTGAGATCATACGGTATTTGACTTTCTCCCTCTGACTAATTTCACTTAGCATAATACCCTCAAGGACCATCTATGTTGTCACTCCAGTCAGAACGGCTATAATTAACAAGACAGGAAACAAAACAAACGTTGGAGAGGATGTGGAGTGAAGGGAACCCTTGTACACTGCTGGTGGGAGTGCAAACTGGTGTAGCCACTATGGAAAGCAGTATGGAGTATCCTCAGAAAATTAAGAATAGATCTACCATATGATCCAGCTATCCCACTGCTCGGTATTTATCCAAAGAACTTGAAAACTCAAAGGCATAAAGATACATGCACCCCTATGTTCATTGCAGCATTATAAGCAATAGCCAAGACTTGGAAGCAACCTCTAGGTGCCCATCAAGAGACAAATGGATAAAGAAGATGTGGTATTTATACACAATGGACTACCACTCAGCCATAAGAAATGACGAAATCTGGCCTTAGCATCTTTCTTGTGTTGATTATGTGGTTTTTGGGCTCTGTCCCCAACCTCCCATCCCCCCTCCTCCTCCTTCCCCTCCTTTTTCTTCTTAGTTTACCCCATTATTTTGTTAATTAGCTGCCTCTAAAGGTGTTTTAGAGGTGATTTTTTTTTACATGCAAAAAAGTAGTTCTAATTCAACTTTCATCTTCTGTTGTCACTTGGCTAATCCTAATAACCCATGCTGCTATTTACGTACCCTAGAATTTTGATAGCAATCTTCCATAGACTACTTAGGATCTTTTCTCAAACCCTGATATTCTGCAATTTCATAATGAGATGCCTAGTATGATTTCTTTTTCACTTAACTTGCTGAGACTTTAGTGGGTATTTTCAATCTAAAAAGTCAGGTCCTTCAGTTGTGGAAAATCTTATTGCATATCTCTGATATTTTTCTCCATTTTGTTTTCATTAGTCTTCCTCCCTTCCTTCCTTCCCTACTCCATGAGAATATTATTTCCAGCTCCCGGCCTTTTGGCTCTCCAGATCTGCCTTTGTTTCTGTTCATTTCTGTTTCCTCTAAACTCCTAACTCTTGTCAACCATTTGAGCTTCCACATACACCTTCAATAATTTTAGATAAAGTAAACTTGATTTCTATTCTTGCAACCAAGGCAAGAGCTCTAAATGACACACCAAATGCTGGTGCAGTAAACAGATATGTAAAGTTTCTGTGTGTGTGTGTGTATATACACATTATACTTAGAATATAAACATTGTACTTAGAGTAATTCCTGCATTCTTTTTGTCTTTCCTTATTGACTGATTTACATATATAATTAATAATAATTATGTAATAAAAATATATACAGCCATGCGTCACTTAATCATGTGGATATGTTCTGAGAAATGCATCGTTAGGCATTTTCATCATTGGGCAAACATCACAGAGAGTACTTACACAAACCTAGATGGTATAGTCTACTACACACCTAGGCTATATGATACCAATCTTATGAGACCACCATAATATATGCAGTCTGTTATTGACCAAAACATTATTATGTGGCACATGACTATATTATATGTATAAATCTGGCAATAAGGGAAAACGATGTAAGAATCATTCTAAGCATAATTTGAAATTAAAAACGTGTCATAGCATACTGATTATGCTGATAGAGACAATTACAAAAATAAACTGCTTTAAAACCAAAGAGTTTTAATCATATATATAGAAAAAATTTAAATAAAAATATTAAAATATACATAGAAAGGAAACCAAAGAAACTGGGCTTGGAACTTCATTCTAGTTTAGAGGATTTATCTGCTTTAGAATTATTTTAATTCTAAAATGTTTTCTATTGTACTAAATAAAAAATGCTTTCATTTTTATCAATCCAGTGTTAAAACAAATTATTTAACATGATTATATACTGTGTCACAATGGAGACTAACCAATTTGGAGATATATACCATGCTGCTTTTGCCTACACGTATGGAAATTGCACTAGTATATTCAAAATTCATCCCAGACTATTTTAAACTTCTCATTTAAAAATATAGCTTTTATATTCCATGTCTTGGTATAAACAAAATTATGTTTAATTTTATTGAAGATGCTTTATTGTTTAATGATGTTTACACAATACTGTTCTATTATGCCAAGGGGTAAAAGCATTACATTATGTTTGTGTAATTGTCATCAATTATACATTGTAAAATATGAATATATTTTCTCACTTTTACTAATTGAAATTACTCAGCACAACTGAAGTTAGCCTAAGATGTCTATTCTGTTGAAGATATGGAAACATAGAAATAAAACATTTAATTACTTTAACGACTTATTTTGTACTTTCTTTGCATATATCAGAAACCTATGTGGCAATGGATATGAGGATAGATTATTAGTTTTTTAATGTTTCATTTTTTTCCATCTAAGGGCAGCTAGACTGAGTCCTGTGATTCAGCTTTACTTCCCCAAAATTAATTTCAATATTCTTGATCAACTAATTTTTTTTCAGTAGTTGCTTAATTGTAGCGGAAATTATTAATATTTACTTTAAGAGGACATTACATTATACTGTACTGGATATCAGCAGGAATGATGGAGTAAAGAACTCAAAAAATCCTTTCCTCCATAAATTCAATGAGAACAGTAGAAAAATCATCAAAATCAACTTTTTTAGAACTATTGAAACTAATCAAAGGCTTTTAAAAACCAAGGAGTGTTTAATCTAAAAGCCTAGCTGAATCTTGGCAAGAACAGTGAGCACTGCGGATTTTTAATTTGGCCTATTTCCATCCCTCTCTCCTCTGTGGTAGACTTGAAACCCAATAGCTTAGGAGCCATCGGAGGAGGCACAACATGGTTGGAGAGCCTCCAATGCCTCATTCTCAACGAATTATCACTATTTGACCTGTCTGGAAATTCCCTGGAAAGCTCCAGTGACAATGCTTGTCTTTACTTGGTGTAACTGAGAGTTAGATCTCCCAGTGTAAACAGCCTTTTCCTAAGGGGCATTTGTGAAAAAGAATCAGTGGCAATTATTTAATATTACAGATGTCCAAGATGACTAAAACAGTTGGGGCAAGAAAAAAAAAAAAGAAAAAAATGTTTATCAAAAACATTTAAAAGGAAAAATCTAGAGAATAAGATGTCTATAGGGGAAGTTTAAAAGCTCTAAATTCCTGTGAATCTAGAAGGTCATATGCATGCAAAGGGGTATGCAAGCATGAATAAGACAGTGTATCCACCCAGAAATAACTTGAGAAGGCCCTATACTCTCATTTCTAGCTGTATTTGAGGCCCTGCACAAGTAAGAATTGAAGAATAAGGCTGAGTTTTAAACTGTCTGCCTGGGCACTAAAGGCACACTCCAACACACACAGAGAGATTCTTCACAAAGAGTAGGAGACTTACCACATCCAGGCATTTAAGGAAATCTCTTTCCATTTATTACCTGACTACTAAGCTAACTGAGTGACAACTGTGCTGCCCTCACACAAAAGAAAACACAGACTTTATAGAATTAGTTCAGGAAAGCCACTAAACAAACAAAAAGCAGTAACAATAAACTCAGAGAAATAAGAGAATCTGATTTCTAGAGTTACTACAATTACGTATTCAAATATTCCAGTTTTCTATAAAAAATTTAAAGGAGTATGAAGAAACAAGAATGTATGACCTATTCAAAGGTAAAAATTAACTAACAGAAATCATCCCTGAGGAGGCTTAGGCATTGGACTTATTAGAGAAACACTTTGAATTGACTGCCTAACATGTGCACGATGCTAAAAGAAACCACTGAAAAAAACTAAAGGAAACCGGAAGAATGATGTCTCACCAAGAAGAGAATATCAATAAAGAAGTAGAAATTATAAAAAGGAAACAAATAGAAATTAAAGAGATGAAAAGCACAATAACTGAACTGAAACATTCACTAGAATGTTCCAACAGCACATTTGAGCAGGCAGAAGAAAGGGTCAATGAACTCAAAAATAGATCAATTGAAATTATCCAGTCTGGGAAACAAAAAGAAAAAAGAATGAAGAAAAGTGAACAAAGCCTAAGGGGTCTGTAGAATATCATTAAGTATACGAAGATATGCATAACAGAAGTCCCAAATGGAAAAAGAGAGAAAAAGGGACAGAAAGAATATTTGAAGAAACAATGGTGAAAATTTTTAAAACATCGATAAATAATAACCTCCATATCTAAGAAATTCAACAAATTCCAAGTAGCACAAACATATAAAGATGCTCACCTATACGTGTTATAAACTGTTGAAATCAAGAAAAAGAGATAATCTCGAAAACAGTAAGAGAGAAAGTATTCATTATGTACAAGGGGTCCCCAATAACTTTAATAGCTGATTTCTCATCCGAGACCACTGAGGCCAGAAGACAGTGGGATGACATACTCAAAAGGCTGAACAACAACAACAACAAAATATATCAACCAAGTACTCTACATGTGGCAAAAGTATCCTTCGAAAATACAGGAGAATTTAAAACATAGTGAGATAAACAAAAGCTGAGAGATTTTATCATCTGCACTACAACAAATGCTAAAGAGAGTCCTTCAGGCTGAAATGAAGGACACCAGGCAGTGACATGAATATTCATAAAGAAAAAAGCACATCAGGAAATATAACTGCCTATGTAAATAGGAAAAGCAATATAAATGTAATTTTTGTTTTTAATGTTTTTCTTCTGGTATATGATTTAAGGCAACTTCATAAGTAGATAACTATAAACTAGTGTTGATGTATACACAGTATATACAGATGCAATTCATATGACAATAATAACACAAAAGAGGGGAATAGAGCTATGTGGGAGCAATGCGTTTGTATATTATTGAAACTATGTTGGTATTTATCTGAACTAAGTTGTCGTAATTTAAGATGTTAATTTTAGTTCCCAAGCCAACCACTAAGAAAATAACTCAAAATATGTAGTAAAAGATATGACAGGGAAATTAAAATGGCACACCAGAAATATCTATGTAACACAGAAGAAGGGAATAATGGAGGAATAGAGGGACAAAAAATGTGTAAGATATATACAAAACATAGGAAAATGGCAGCAGTAGATCCTAAATTATTAATAATCACATTTAATGAATTAAACTCTTAAATTAGATGGCAAATATTAGCAGAATAGTTTAAAATAAACCACACAAGTTCTAACTATAGTCTATCTATAAGAAACACATTTTAAATAAAAAAAATAGAAAATAAAATGGTCAAAAAGATGCACCATGCAAACAGTAATGAAAGAGAGCT
This sequence comes from Equus przewalskii, assembly GCF_037783145.1. NCBI lineage: Eukaryota > Metazoa > Chordata > Mammalia > Perissodactyla > Equidae > Equus > Equus przewalskii. The sequence goes on from NC_091843.1 coordinate 14,691,540, forward strand.
GAAGTGACTACACTAATAAAAAAAAGAGAGAGAGAGAGACTTTAAGACAAAAATTGTTACTAGAGACAAATAAAGACATTTTATATTGGTGAAATGGTCAATCCTTCAAGAAGGTATAACAATTATAAACATATCTGCAATTAAAAACAAAACCCTGAATACGTGAAGCAAAAAACGACAAAACTGAAGAGAGATATAGACAATTCAACAATAATAAATACTTTAATATCCCACTTTAAATAATGGATTAAACTATACAGAAGATTAGAATGAAATAGAAGAGTTGAAAACACTGTAAAACAAATAGACTGAGCAGACAACTAAGAACACTCTACTCAACCATTACAGAATGTACATTCTTCTCAAGTGCACAAGAAACGTTTTCCAGAATAGACTATATGCTAGGCCATAAAACAAACTTCAATAAATTTAAAGAATTGAAATATTTAAAAGTATTTTCTCTGAGTACGATGGAATGAAATTAGAAATCAGTAACAGAAAGAAATTCGAAAAATTCACAAATATGTGAAAAGTAAAGAACACATTACTAAATAACTAATGTGTTAAACAAGAAATCACAGTGAAATTTAAAAATATTTAGAGATGAATGAAAACAAAAACACAATGTATCAAAACATGGATGCAGTGAAAGCAGTGCCTAGGGAGAAATTTATAGCTTTAAACTCCTATATGGATTCTTATAATAAACTCCTATACTAAAATAAAGATCTTGATCAATAACCTAAACTTCCCCACCTTAAGAAGCTAGAAAAATAAGAGCAACCCAAACCAAAAGCAAGCAGAAGGAAGAAAATAATGACCAGACCAAATATAAATGAAAATAAATATAGAAAAACAATAGAGAAAATTAATGGAATCAAATGTTGATTCTTTGAAAAGACAAAGAACACTGACAAACATTAGCTACATTGACCAGAAATAAAAGGAGAACAATTTATTAAAATCAGAAATAAAATAGGGGCTATTACCAACAAACTTACAGATTTAAAAAAATTATAAAGGTACTTGTTACATGCCAACAAATTACATAACCTACGTTAAATGATCAAATTCCTGAAAAAAAGACAAAGTGCCAAAACTGACTCAAAAAGAAACAGGATAACTGAAAAAACCTGTAGTAAGGAGAGAGGCTGAAGTAGCAATTTTTAAAGATCCCTGAAAGGATAGTCCAGGACCACATGGCTTCACTTGTGAATTCTATTAAATGTTTAAAGAATTAACCCCAATTTTTCGAAAACTCTTCCAAAACATAGAGAAAGAATCCTCAAGTTATTTTATAAGGCAAATATTACTTCATACCAAAACCAGGCAGCTATCACAAAAAAAAAAAAGGAAAAAAAAGAAAACTACAGACCAATATCCCTTACTAATACAGATACTGATATCCTCAACTAAATACTAGCAAACCAAATTCAGGAATATATAAAAGGATTATACATTATGACCAAGTGCAATTTATCCTAGGAGTGCAAGATTTGTTCTATATATAAAGATCAATCAATGCAACACACAGTATTAATAGAATAATCACAAGATAATCTCAATAGACGCAGAGCATTTAACAAAATCCAACATCTTTTCATGTTAAAAACACTCAACAAATTTGGACTAACGAAATTTCTCAACCTGATAAAGGACATCTACAAAAATCCACAGCTAACATCATACTTAATGGTAATAGATTAATACTTTCCCCTTAAGATTAAGACTATTCAAAATTGTACTAGAGGTTCCAGTCATGACAATTAGTCAAAAAAATGAGACAAAATTCATCCACATTAGAAAAAAATAGAAAAATTGGACAAAAAACATATTTTTGCTTGAAAGGACAGCATTAAGAAAGTGAAAAGACAACTCACAGAATGGGAGAAAATAGTTGCAAATCACATATCTGATAAAGAATTAGTATCCAAATTATACAAATAATTCTTATAACTCAACAAAGAATCCAATTAGAAATGAGCAAAGAATTTGAATAGACATTTCTCTCAAAAAAGGTATACAAATAATCCAATAAGCACTTGAAATGTACTCAACATTATTATTCATCAGGGAAATGTTTTTGAGTTGTAACAATTCTTTATAAATTCTGGACAGATTTCAATTAAATCTGAAAAAAATAATTTTAAATCACAAAAGATTAAGTAATGTTAACTGCATACCACAAAAGTGTAGTAGTCCTTAAATTTAAGTGTGCATATGAACTATGTAGGGGGCTTGTGAAAAATACACATCCTTAAACTTCAGTAACAGCTATCAGAACATAGGATAAGAAGAGTAACAAGAGAAGAAAGGAAGAAGGAAGAAAAATATTTTTTTATTTCCACTAAGTAATTTTTCCTTACTTAGCATATATTGCAATGAAGGTAACTTTATCCAAACTGTAAATAAAGATATATCAAAATATGTTTTAAATATTATTCTATGTCCCCAAGTCCTTTAAATCAATTAAAATGATGCCTGTAAATATCATACACGTATTAAATGGCTCAAATATTTATTGAGCATCTATTAAGTCTAAGACTCTATGATTCTATCAGTAAACAAGACACCTAGAGAAAACTGTTTTAATTATTTTTAATCATCCAAAATGTCACAAATTAAAGTAAAATGTTTTAGTAATATTTGATCTTCTATTGGTAAAATATAAACAATTCAATTAGCAAGTGTATAGAAGGTTTCTATGTTCAAAACACTCTGTTTACTCTTTTAATGAAAAAATGGCCACATAAATTGAAATTCATCCAGTCATTACAAAGAAAATAGTGAATACATCATACCAGTATCTGTTTTTAATATGCTCAAAACTATTTTATACACACACACACACGTGATCTTTAAAACTAGGTGTGGAATCATGCCATCTCAATTATTATTAAATGTTAACTGAGAAGGGAGCAGTATTATAAGAAAGTGATAGTAGTGAAGAGGAATTTTTATTCCCCTTTTTAGATATTTTTCAGTTTGTATTTTTGTTACATGCATGATTCATTGATTGATTGATTTAGAAGTGTGGTTAAAAAAATAGAGTACGGTTTTCTTTTTTCTGGAATGAAGAATCAAGGAGAGTTTGTGGGGCAACAAGCATCATAATTTTAGCGGTGCTCTATTTTTTTCTAGTGAGTTATATAGGAAAGATTGGCAGGGCAGGGGGGAAAGGGGGAATGGCACAAAGCAGTCCAGGTTAATTGTCTTAATCCAGGGACCAATAGTGAGAATGTAATGAACTGGATGCATATGTGCCATAGAAGGATTTTAATTCATCATTGTTACTAAATGGATATATAACGTGAGGGGAAAATAGATTTGAACACAGCCATGCTTTTAAATGTTAATGACTGAGAGGATCATGCTAATGATCATTAAAAGACAAAAGAGGAAGAAAAAATTAGAAATCTTGGTTTTTAAGATCGTGTATGTGTGTGCAATATGTGGGAGAGAGAAGAGAAAGAGGTAGGACATTTTTGATTGGCTTGTAAGATTTCAAGAGAAAGAACAGGGGAAAAAAAGAGAAAGATCAATCTAACTTTGGGACAATGAGCATCTATATATCATTTGTTAACCTGAGTTCTCTGCCGTAAATGTAGAAGTTAAGGTATAAAGAATTCACACACAAACAGGTATATAGTCTGTGGCAACTCTTGATTTTACGGTATTTTATGGTATACCTGCATTTCTGTTTCTTTGACACACTGAGTGATAATGGAAAATGAAAGAAATACACACTAATTTACCCACATATTCTCACATGCTCACATAGCTGTGTGTAGAAGGAACAGTTTGTAATAAAATTGACATCTCTAAAGTCATGAAGAGTTTTCTCCTTCCAACTGAATTTATATGCATAGAGTTGATATTTCAGATGTTATTTTTGTGGTGAGATACTCTTTTGGGACTTCAACTACTGGGGATAAAAGGAGTGTGATGTTGATAGAATTCAAAATGCTGTTTGAAGAGGCATGCAAAAGTGGATCTCTCTTATTACCTTCAGAAAAATTGTGGAAAATAGCAATCTTATGTCAATTATATTAAATATACTTATTTTTATATCTTCAGCACCGGGCTTTGAAATTTTAACAAGATTTATATGTAAATGATAAGTTATCATGATACGATTTTAATAGCACCAACACATCAGAAAAAGATAATTACTGTCTTACACTTTCAACTATCCTTGGAAAATTTAAAATATGCAGTTGGGCTTAGGCGTTTGGTAGTTGTCTAACATAGAACATATTTAAATATAAATGCTTTCTAAATACAAATCATTGATAGTTAAATATGCAGTGACTCACAAATAAGTATTTTGGCCTCCCAACCCCACTATGCATGTGTATATCAACATCTATCTTCAGTCATGAAAATATAGGAACTGATTTAAATACATTTAGCAAATGGCAACAATGCATTAAGCTAAATTTAATAATAAATATGCAGATTGCACAATACCTAGGGGTTAAAAAAGAGCATATGTAAGTAATTTTAACACAAATTTGCTACCCTCTTAGCAATATGTCTACAATAATCTTCAGTTCCATGCTAGTCTTCACTGGAATGACATTTACCTGTGTATGTCCAGCTCATCTTAACACTGGCTAATGAAGAAACGGCCAATATCTGTCAGCCAAAGTGAACAAAATATTAGGAAAATGTTAAGTAAGATATAACTGTAAAACATTTCCTGGGGATCTAGGCATACCGTTCTGTTCTTTGCCTTGGTAAAAGATTACATTCATTCAACGAATGCTTATTGAGTTCCCATTGGAATACCAGGAGAGGACAAGAAAGGTTACTGCTCTGCGCGAACTTTGTTCTAATAGACGGAGACACAAAATAAGTAAGAAAAACAGACAAGATATTTTCATCTAAGCCTAAGTACTATGAAGAAAAAGATTGTGTGTGTGTGTATGTGTGTGCGTGCACACATGTTGCATGTGGAACAGAGGGGAAGATTTGAGCTTTCATCTAATGTCAAAAAGTAGGCAGCCATTTAAGGTGGAGTTGGGGACTAGTATGTGTAATGCCTTGAGATTGGAAAGAGCTTGCTATGGCTGAGGAGAGAAAGGACAGTGTTCATGGAACACAATGAGAGAGAGAGAGTGGGAAGAGGTGAGATAGAGAGGTACATATACCTCAACTCTTCTTTATAGTTTGCAATTACTAATCTTGTTGAATCCCCAAGTTTCAGAGCAAGGAACTATGATTATCACAGGAATATATAGTTAATAATCTCAGGAAAATTTTTTATAAAAGTTTTGTGACTGCAACTGCAAAGCTTCTAAATCATCCCATAGCTACTCAATCTTTGAAATATAAACACAAGTTTATGAAAGTAAGGAAATAACGTACACATATTGGAACTCTCTCCAAATGTGTAGTGACTCAAAAGCAATTTTAGTACTGGCAGATTTCTTTTTCCAAGTTAATCCTTTATTCCATTGCATTCAATAATTGGTTAGATTGCATTAACTCTATCATGAACTTTATTCTAAGAAACTGCCCAAATAGTATTTCTCATTACACAGAGTTCCTTTATGTTTGTTTTTACTTAAAATTTTTGGTTAAATTTCTTATTCTAGATTTTCTTCTAAGAACATCTGGAGTAAGAGTTGGACAATATGTTTTCTCCTTTTCTGTCATCAAATGATAGAGCATGTCCCAGTCCCAGGATGAAAATATGGAAAAGCCCAAGTTGGAATTTTATTCTAAAATTTTAACCTTAGATAAAGTAAAAGACGTTGTGGAGTCAACTGATGAAGCTCCTAGTAGACTTGAGAGATATACAGATAACTGCCTGGGCTTGGTATTGCCCCGATTCTGTGAGATAACCATCTGCAACAATCAACGAAGCCAAGCAAAACCTCAAAGGTTAAAGCATTCTGAAACAGCTTCAAAGAAAATCCATCTTCCTGTTCTCACACACTTTACCTCCTCTCTCCCTCCACACACTTCCCAACTTACTTGCAAGACTATATTTGGGTCAATGTTACTCACACTTTTAAAATCACTAAAGGCTGTCTTATCAATTGCTATTGCACACATGAAAGATAACAACCCCTAAAAGTTAGCTCAGTACAAATAAATCATTGCCTAAACATGTCCACTCGGTGTTCCCCTCTGTGACATTCTCACCTTGAATGTACTTACAATACAGTGAGATTTCCATTATGTGATAAAACAACACATCTGATATTATGACTTGTGATATATTTCATGCTATTCAGCCAGGTATTGGGTACCAAGGTGGGGAGAGAGAGCTTAGAGAAATAATTTTGTATATATTGATGTCAATTTTAAGTCTATACTTTCCAACCTATCAAAACTCTTTCCTGGTGTATAAAACAAAAGCAATGCAATAATTTTTGTGATGCTTAAGTGAAGTTATATACACATACATACATGAAAATTAAAATTAAAATTAAAATAATACAATATACGCACCTATTACAGAATAGTTCATTAATAACTTTAATGAATGGTATCAATTATAAAAGATAATAGTTTTGTTTAGGTATTTTAAAAGGAAAGGCTCATGATACAGTGTAAAGGGAATTCTCCATGAAACCATGGAGATGAGTAATTAAATAATTGATAGCAGAAGACAAACTGTTTGACCAAAGCAGAAGCTTTATACAAATTGATTATATTTGCTCTTGGCTTTTTCTGAGGCCTTTTTCTCAGTCTACCTTCTTTTGAACATAGTCTTCCTGAAGCTCTCCTTTCTTTGCTTCAGGGATTGTACACTGCCCAGGCTTTCTTGTTCTTTTCTAAGCATACACCTCATCTCCCACACTCCCTACCCTCCACCCCCACCTCCATCTCTCTTTCTTTTACTAGATTTTCTCCAATTCACTGGATTCCAGCAGTCTCCAACAGCCATTCTTGGTCATCTTCCCCTTTTACATCAAATCTTTTTCTCAGAGATTGGCTACAGAGTCAGAGTCTTCAACTATTACCTTTAAGTTTCAATACTTTAGAAAAAGTCTGCCATCTACAAAAACTGACAGATCATCTCAGTTCAATTAATTTGTTCAGAGTTCATAATCCATGTCAAGTAAAATTAACTAACACTGGTACCTACTCCCGAATTTCCTCTCTACAGACATTTTCTTAATCTACCAAACTCAAGAACTGGACATCATTTCTTACTTTGTTCCTCATCACAATTAGTATTTAAGATTTATTAATTTTACTTTGAAATGTCACCACAATTTTCAGTTCTAATATTATCTTAATCCAAGCACTTAGCACCTCATTCCATATTATTATAATGGTTTACAAAGTGCATTTTCTAATTCACCTTATCCTTTCTCTTCTAGCTTACCAATTGCTAATCTTCTGTAAATGTACATTCTTCTCTGATCATGACCCCATAGTGCTTCAAAGCGTTCTCCAGGCCAGGTCACACAAACATGAGGGTCAGGCATCAGGTAAGTATCAGGAGCAGGATAAAATAGTTATCATGAGTCTGAAATCACCATGTTAACCTCAAACTGATAGTTGAAGCAAGACTCCAATTTTGAACAAGTGCTCTGGTTTGGTATTTAAATATCCAAGTGTTATCGGGCATATAAGACTAATGATTCATGTTAGGGGCAGTAATATATGCTCACCCTGCTCTCTCCCTCTCACATGCATGGGTATGTGTGCACACAATTTCTCTCTGTAACTCTTGCCCCTATTTCTGATATGGTTGAATCTTCCAAAAAATAGCTTCCATTTCCATGTCTTTATTATGTATGTATATTCGATTTAGGAAAGGAAATAAACTGCTCTTTTTCCTTCTACAGTAGTATGATTAATAGTGTTTTGATAAGTGAGTTGGAAACAGAGGCATAAAGTCAAAGAGAGGTGAAATTATTTATTAAATATCTCAAAGTAGGTCAGTAACAGAGTACAAACTAGAATATATATCACAGGGAAATAAGAGAAGGTGTGTAACAGTGAATTTTAAAAAATAAGATAACCCAATATTAAAACAGTCTCTCTCGTGGGTCAGAATTCCCAAACTCTACAAGATTTTAAGATGAATTTATATTGACAGTTAGCAAACTGTGTTTCAAGTAGCTTTCCGGAGCTGCCAAGCAGGTTGAGGACTGAGGCCAGAGGGGAAACGGTGAGAAGGAACTCCAGGCAGCCACCCTATCCTCAAAATTGCTGTAATTTTTATTTATTTTATATGTTGAGTTCCTTGTGAAAATTCAATTGAAGGGAAATAAATTCCATTTCTTTAAACAGAAAAGATTGATAATGATTTCAATGGCTGGGAACTTGTGGAAGTGGTTTCTGACTAATGTTTAAAACTGGACAAGAAGTTTCTTAGATTTAGTTTGAACTCTAGCTCTCCAGAATTTATGTTGTTGCTTTCTCATAACTCCAACGAATATACCCATAAATTTTTAAAAACGTAATGAAATGTCAGAAGGTATTTGAAGAAAGCACTCCATTCTGGCCACAAAATTCCTGATGGATGCCTAGTTCTGATCCTTATACCAAGAATCAGTGAACATTGGTAAATGACCTCAGATGAAGGGTGCAAAATGACCTCTTTGTAAGACAAGAAAGGCTTTGAAAAGATTCTCCTATTCATTTAATGACAAAACCAAAATTTGCAACTTGTCAAGTTGACTCAGATATATCCCTAAGCCTATTTAAAGGAAACTGTAACATCAAGCAAAAATTGTCCTCAATGCTCCGGGCCCTGTGCTTCTACACATCTATCCCTTTCTATGACGGGTACTTTAGTGAATCTTAATGTCTTCAAGGTCCTTTTCCTTCACACCTGCCACCTCCATACCTTACCATCAAAATCTGCATTCAGTCTTGTATTTTAATCAATATTTACAATAAAAAATTTCTAAAATGACCAGGGATATGTTAAAGTGCTTCACTTACCAGGGATATCTGCATTTTTAAAAACAATTAAAGTGTATGCTATAGAAATAAATGGTCCTGGGCTTTTTAAAGTTAAAAGAGGCAATTTAAATGGTTCTATAAAGCTGGGTATGAGACTATACAGAAAGGAGAGAGGTATGGAAAATCAAAAAGTTAGTGCCATTTTTAAGACATCAAGTCAAACAAATCACATCTGAAGTTCAAATGCAGAGCATGGTTATATCCTATAACTAATAAATACTTCTCATAGTCCCCAAGATATCATGCTTCATCCAATGAAAACACTTAGCTTACACTAAAATCCCTTCCAGAATATCCTTTAATATAGACCAAGGAAATAAGAATAACAAAAACAATAGATATTGATGACAATTTTATTAAGAGTTTATAATGTGCAGAACTGTCAGATGCTTTTCGTGCAATATGTCACTTATTCCTCGCACACAGCCCATGACACAATGTACTTTCATTGTTCCCCTTTTTATGGACAAGGAAATAAGGGCCAGGGAAATCAGATATCTAGTCTCTGGTCTCAAGTTAGTATACGACAGACGCAGAATTTACCCCTAGATCTCTTCAACTGCAAATTACTTGGAAACTTACTCTCAAGTCCTATTTCTTTCCTGATGATTTCTCTGATCACTTTGAATGATTCACCTTTCCTGAATTCCTGCACTGTGTTCTGTCTCTGTCAGTCACTAACCCAAATTTTAACCTCTCTCACACCTGTATCTTGCCTTCCCACATAGATTTTTCTGCTTCTGAAAAACAATGTGCGTAGATAAACAACATTTTGAAAACTTACTAGTGACTTAAAAACATCGCCTATCTTCTCTCTTAGGAATAATTTCTGGCTTTTCAGCCTAGTATGTTAATCATACTTATAAAGATTTATATCGTACTTCAACAATTATATTTAATTCAATGATTAAGTTGTTTGAATATCCATAAACAAGAGTTCTATACAACAATTTTCCCATTCTGTAGTTCTTAATTTCATTCATCTATTGGTTGCCTGAATGATGCCTAAAGTTCAAACATCAATCTCCTGAGAAATGTTTTCTTTCATTTTATCTTTCATATTGCCTTTCTTCCTTTTATTCCAGTCGCTTCTCCAGGAATACCAATTATTTATAAATGGGAATAAACTTTTTCCCCACTATTTTTATCTTTTTCTTCTCTCTGCAAATTGAGATTCTCAAGTTCATTCTCCATTGACTTTCTGATTAGACTTTCTGTAGTAGAGTCTGTCTTTTTTTCCTCCCAATATTTGCATAGAATATTCATTTTTGAAATATCCAATTCTAAAGTCATCTATTTTGTGCCAGTTCTTTCTTTTTGCTTTTTGTAGTTAACATTTATTGTAAAAAATATGTTTCTGTCCCATGAATGTTATATTTCATTTTTTGTTGAAAAATTCACAGGCTTAATGTTATCATTACTTTTCTTTTTAGAAGTGTTTATTAGTCATTAACAAGTAGCCTAGTTTTACTGCCAGAAGAGGAGAGATGCTTCACTGTGCACAGGGACTCCTCCGATGATGTGATCCGCTGCAGGGCTGTTTGATTACTACTTTCTCAGTCTTAGGACCCAAGAGCCAGTGGAGAGTCCATAGGGTTCTCGTACATAAGCAGACCAAAAGAGCAAAGTGTTGGCTCTGGATTTGACAAAACTGCTGAGTTATTCTTTCTAGTTTTCTATTTAACCTGACAGCAACTCCAGATAAATGGTTTGACTGTGTGGGACCCTCATTCTGGTGACATTGCTCAGGGGATCACGAATGAACTTCACTACATCAAGGTGATGTTTCCAACCAGTTCTCTGTTTCCAGTGACCATGTATGCTCTTCGGGCACTCACCCAGCACATTGATCTAAAGCACTTAAAGGACTTCTAAGGAGGGGGATACAGATCTATCCCCGTTTTTTCTGACCTCTAGATGTTACAGCACCAAGTTAGTGAATATTTATAGGGTTCTGTCAAATCTCTAATAAAAGCCATTAACCACAGTCTTTTTTTTTTTGCTTTTTGAGGAAGACTGGCCCTGAGCTAACATCCATGCTGATCTTCCTCTACTTTATATGTGGGACACCTGCCACAGCATGGCTTGACGAGTGGTACGTAGTTCCACACCCAGGATCTGAACCAGCGAACCCCAGGCTGCAGAAGCAGAACATGCAAACTTTACGACTGCGCCACCGGCAGGCCCCTCATCACACTCTTTTTTGCCAATATTTTTCTTCAGTCTGTCCCTGTATGTATTATGCATAACAAACATTTATATTTAGTGTATGCCATGCATCCTTCACAAAATTACACAGCTGACATAGATTTTCTTCTTTTTGTTCCTTTGATGGTTTTAGTCCAGATTCAGTAGGATGACATTAAATTTTTATTACTCATAACCATGGATATGGATTGAGATGACACAATAGAAGATCTGGTAATCTAGGTAAGCAGTTGACATAAACTTCATGAAGGAATTCTAATATAGAAGGAAAGGCTAATCCAATATGCATGCAGAGCATGGAAAAAGGCTGTTTTGAAGGAAGCAACATTTGGAGATTCTACAAGGTAGAAAAACAAGTAATTAGCATCAGGAAAGTCTAAAAGCAGGTAACAATGTCTTCGACAGAAAATAATGGATAGAGACAGGATTCAAGACTCTGAAGTTGGGAGGCATAGAGAGTGGTGAGATCTAAGCAAAAGTGGCTTAAAATTGGGATCTAGTTACCACTGTTACAGGGTACAGGTCACAAGTCAATTTTCCAGAACAGAACTAAGAATGACTTATTACAGAATTCTGACCTAAAGTACCTTAATTCTTTATAAGTAGGGTCATGATGGCACTGATCATTTAGGGAGAGAGGGTAACATAGCATGAGGAGAGGAGTGATACAGAGACAGATACTGATATTTTGCTGTAATATTATCTTCTGTGATACTGGAGTCCATGTGATAAGAACCACAAACAATTCACTGAAGAATAGTATTAAAAAGAAATTGAACTTTTCTAGTTTATTCAATAATTCATCTCTCATCTTCCGAATGTTGCAATGCTTCTCTTATATGGTTTGTATTCTTTAAAAAGTACAGTTCTTCATTGCCCACAGCTCTACTGTTTACTTTTAGCAACTATGTGACACAAATAGAAATTTTATTAAGAAAATATTCTCTAGCACATAAGTGAAATTGAGCTGGCTGTTCAACATGAACACAAGGGTTCTTTTTCCACATTGCATCAATATACTAATTTTAATATGTTAACAAATGATTACATTTTATTTATATTTTATTCATTTAGTAAGTACTTTTTGTGTACTGTGTGAATGCACAATTCCATATTAGTTACTGTATAGTGGATTATAAAATTATTAAAGATGTGATTGCTAGCCTCAAAGGGGCAACAATATAATATCATATACAGTGTTTGAGAACAAAACTATACACAAAAAACTAATATTATATAGATTGGCCTGTGAAGATTGGCAATATAAATATATAAAATTGCTTAGACATAAATGACTATAAATCAAAAATACAATAGTCTATCAAAACCTTATTCATGGGAAGTTTATAAAGCTAAAGATTCTTGTGGAAATAGAACTATATTATCAACTACCATAGAGAAACTCCCTTAACTGGAAAAAATAGATGAGTATATGTTCAGTGCAATATATTGATCAGTAACAATATAACTTTATCGGCTTTTTTACAAAAATCCCAAAGAAAGGACAGAACTGTTATATTTATTTAACATTAATTTCATTTTTTCTATTCATTAAATATAAGAATAATAATCTCATCAAATATACACACTTTATCATGATATTTTAAATTTCAGAATAGCACAGATTTTGATGCAACCATTTATAATTAGATACACAAGTGGAATTAAAATAAATATTTTACAGATCACCCATGGTAGCAATCCGGTATAGTCCTTAAATTTCTAAGGATTATTTGCCAACACACACTAAATGGAGTGAAATAGTTTTGAACTAATTCTCCTCTAATTTAGTTTATTCAACATTTTACTCTTCTTCTCAAAAGAGACTATTGAATCTCAGGCACTCTGTTTAACGGAGTTGAATGTATATTGCAACAGAAGAGAATAATATTCCTCAAGCATAGATTTCATCTAGTCATTCTCTTCATTAAAAACATTCAATGGTTTCTTCATGGCCTTTTTTTGTTTATTGAGGTAACATGGGTTTATAACATTATATAAATTTCAGGTGTACATCATTATATTTTGATTTCTGTGTGGACTACATTATGTTCACCACCCAAAGACCCATCCACCACCATACACATGTGCCCACTCACCCCTTTTGCCCCTTTCCCTCCTCCCTTCCCTTCTGGTAACCACCAATCTAATCTCTGTGTGTATGTATTTGTTTGTTGTTATTGTTGTTGCTGTTTTTATCTTCTATTTATCATCATATGTGTTTGACTTTCTCTGTCTTATTTCATTTAGCATAATACCCTCAAGCTCCATCCATGTTGTCACAAACGGCAAGTATTTGTCTTTCTTTATATCTGAGTAGTATTCCATTGTTTATATATATGTACACACACACACATACCACATCTTCTTTGTCCATTCATCCATAGATCGGCATTTAGGTTGTTTCCAAGTCTTGGCTATTGTGAATAACGCTGCAATGAATATAGGGGTGCATATACCTTTAAGCATTCATGTTTTCATGTTCTTTGGATAAATACCCAGCAGTGGAATAGCTGGATGGTATAGTAGTCCTATTGTTAGTTTTTTGAGTAATCTCCATACTGTTTTCCATAGTGGCTGCACCAGTTTGCATTTCCACCAGCAGAGTGGAGAGTTCCCATTTCTCCACATCCTCTCCAACACTTGTTATTTCTTGTCTTGTTAATTATAGTCATTCTGATGGGCGTGAGATGATATCTCATTGTAGTTTGGATTTGCATTTCCCTAATAACTGGTGATGTGGAATATCTTTTCTTGTGCCTGTTGGCCATCTGCATCTCTCTTTTGGAAAAATGTTCAGATCTTATACCCAATTTTTAATTGGATTTTTTTTGTTACTGAGATGTTTAAGTTCTTTATATATTTTGGATATTAACCCCTTATCAGGTATATGGTTTGCAAATGTCCTCTCCCAATTGTTAGGTTGTCTTTTTGTTTTGTTTTGGTTTCCTTTACTGCATAGAAGCTTTTTAGTTTTATGTAATCTCATTTGTTCATTTTTTCTTTTGTTTCCCTTGCCCAGTCAGACAAGAGACATAGTACTTGAAAATATGCTACTAAGACCAATGTCAGCATTTACTGTCTATGTTTGCTTCTAGAAGTTTTATGGTTTCAGGTCTTATATTCAAGTCTTTAATCCATTTTGAGTTAATTTTTGTGCATGGTGTAAGATAATGGTCCATTTTCATTCTCTTGCATGTGGCTATACAGTTTTCCCAACAGCATTTATTGGAGAGACTCTCCTTTCTCCATTGTATGCTCTTGGCTCCCTTGTCGAAAATTTGCTGTCCATAGATGTGTAGGTTTATTTTCGGGGTCTCCATTCTGTTCCCTTGATCTGTGTGTCTGTTTCTGTGCCAGTACCATGCTGTTTTGATAACTATAGCTTTGTAGTATATTTTGAAATCAGGGAGTGTGATACCTCCAGCTTTGTTCTTTTTTCTCAGGATTGCTTTGGCTATTCGGGGTCTTTTGTTGTTTCATATAAATTTTAGGGTTCTTTGTTCTATTACTGTGAAAAATATTGTTGGAACTTTCATAGGGATTGCATTGAATCAGGAGATTGCTTTAGGAAGTATGGACATTTTAACCAAGTTAACTCTTCAAATCCAGGAGGATGGAGTATCTTTCCATTTCTTTGTGTCTTCTTCAATTTATTTCAACGTTTTATAGTTTTCAGTGTACAGGTCATTCACCTCTTTGGTTAAATTCATTCCTAGGTATTTTATTCTTTTTATTGCAATTGTAAATGTGATTGTATTCTTAACTTCTCTTTCTGCTACTTTGTTGTGAGTGTATAGAAAAGCAACTGGTTTTTGTATATTGATTTTGTATCCTGCAACTTTACTGTATTCATTCATTATTTCTAAAAGTTTTTTGGTGGATTCCTTAGGGTTTTCCATATATAAACCAAGTCAGCTGCAAATAGTGACAGTTTCACTTCTTCCTTTCCAGTGTGGATCCCTTTTATTTCTTTTTCTTGCCTGATTGCTTTGACTAGGACTTCCAATACTATGTAAAATAAGAGTGGCAGAAGTGTGCATCATACTCTGGTTCCTGTTCTTAAAGGAATAGCTTTCAGTTTTTCTCTGTTGAGTATGAATTGGCTTTGGTCATGTATGTATGTCATGTACGGCCTTTATTATGTTGAGGTACTTTCCTTCTATACTCATTTCATTCAGAGTTTTCATCATAAGTGAATGCTGTATCTTGTCAAATGCCTTCTCTGCCTCTATTGAGATGATCACGTAACTTTTATTCTTCATTTTGTTAATGTGGAGTATCATGTTGACTGATTTGTGGATGCTGAATCATCCCTGCATTCCTGGAATAAATTCCACTTGATCATGGTGTATGATCTTTTTAATGTGTTGTTTTATCCAATTTGCTAGTATTTTGTTGAGGGCTTTTGCATCAATTTTCATCAGTGATATTGGCCTGTAACTTTCTTTTTTTGTTTTGTCCTTGTCCAGTTTTGGTAGCAGGGTACTTTTTGCCTCATAAAATGAGTTAGGAAGCTTCCTCTAATCCTCAATTTTTTAGAAGACTTTGAGAAGGATAGATATTCAGTCTTCTTTGAATGTTTAGTAGAATTCACCAGGGAAGCTGTTTGGTCCTGGACTTTTATTTTGGGGGAAGTTTTTGATTAATGTCGATCTCCTTGCTGATGATTGGTCTATTTGAATTCTCTGCTTTTTCTTGATTCAGTTTTGGAAGGTTGCATCATTCTAAGAACTTATCCATTTCACCTAGATTATCCATTTTGTTGGTGTATAGCTCTTTGTAATATTCTCTTATAATCTTTTGTATTTCTGAGATATCCATTGCAATTTCTCCTCTTTTGTTGCTCATTTTATTTATTTGAGCTTTCTTTTTTTTTTCTTTGTGAGTCTAGCTAAAGGTTTGTCATTTTGTTTATCTTTTCAAAGAACCAGCTCTTAGTTTCACTGATTTTTTCTATTTTTTTTTTAGTCTTCATTTTACTACTTTGGGGCTTTTTTTGTTCTTCTTTTTCTAGTTCCTTTAGGTGCACTCTTAAATTGTTCATCTGAGATTTTTCTTGTTTGTTGAGGTAGGCCTGTATTGCTATTAACTTCCCTCTTAGAACGGCTTTTGCTGTATCACATAAATTTTGGCATGTTGTATTTTCATTTTCATTTGTCTCTAGGTATTTTTTTTATTTCTCCTTTGATTTCTGTATTGACCCAATCTTTCTTCAGTAGCATTTTATTTAATCTCCACATATTTGTGGAATTTACAGTCTTCTTCCTGTAGTTGATTTCTAGTATCTTGTCATTGTGGTCAGAAAAGATGCTTGATATTATTTCAATCTTCTTAAATTTATTGAGCGTTTTTTGGCCTAATATGTTATTTATCCTGGATGATGTTCCATGAGCATTAGAAAAGAATGTGCATTTTGTGGGTTTTGGGTTGAATGCTCTGTATGTATCTACTAAGTCCACCTGGGCTAATGTGTGATTTAAGGTCAATGTTTCCTTATTGATCTTCTGTTTGGATGATCTATCTATTCATGTGAGTGGAGTGTTAAAATCCCCTGCTATTATTGTGTACTGTCTATTTCTCCTTTCATGTCTGTTAATAATTTCTTTATATATTTAGGGTCTTCTATGTTGCGTGCATAGATACTTACAAATGTTATATCCACTTGTTAGATTGTTCCCTTTATCATTATGTGGTGCCCTTCTTTGTCTCTTGTTATAGTTTTTGTTTTAAAGTCTATTTTGTCTGATATAAGTATTGCTACCCCAGCTTTCTTTTCATTGCCATTTGCATGGAGTATCTTTTTCCATCCCTTCACTTTCAGTTTGTCAGTGTCTTTAAGTCTGAAGTGTGTCTCTTCTATGCAGCATATATGTGAGTCGTGATTTTTTTCCAATCAGCCACCTTAAGTCTTTTGATTGGAGCATTTAGTCCATTGACCTTTAAAGTAGCTATTAAAAAGCATGTACTTATTGTCATTTTGGTTTTTTTTCTGGGCATTTTATTGGCTGTGGTTTTGTCGTATATAGCTTTTATTATGTTGAGGTACTTTCCTTCTATACCCATTTCATTCAGAGGTTTCATCATAAATGAATGCTGTATCTTGTCAAATGCTTTCTCTGCATCTATTGAGATGATCGTGTGACTTTTATTTTTCATTTTGTTAATGTGGAGTATCATGTTGACTGATTTGTGGATGTTGAACCATCCCTGCATCCCTGTAATTCTTCTTTGTTCCTTTCTTCTTCTCTTACTCTCTTCCCTTGTGGTTTGATGGCATTTTTTAGTATTATGTTTGGGTTCTTTTCTCTTAAATTTTTGTGTATTCATTAAAGGTTTCTGGTTTGTGATTACCATGAGGTTCATATATAATAACCTATGTAAATAGCAATCTATATTAAGTTGATGGTCTCTTAAGTTGGACTTCTGGCTAAAAGTTTTACTTTTTTACTCTCCTCCTCCTAAATTTTATGTTTTTGATGATATTTAACCTCTTTTTTGTGTGTGTGTTTCCATTAACCTTTTGTCTTGGAAATAATTTTAGTACTTTTGTCTTTTAACTTTCATATTAGCTTCATAGGTGGTTGATCTGCTACTTTTACTGTATATTTGCCTTTACTAGTGATTATATTATTTTTTTTTTGATAATGTCCTTATTCCTATTTGTGGTCTTTCTTTTCCACTTAAATAAGTCTCTTTAGCATTTCTTGTAAGGCTGATTTATTGGTGATAAACTCCTTTAGTTTTTGATTCTCTGGAAATTGCTTTATCTCTCCTTCCCTTCTGAATGATAACCTTGCTGGGTAGAGTATTTTTGGCTGTAGGATGTTTCCTTTCAGCACTTTGAATATATTGTGCCACTCCCTTTTATCCTGTAAGGTTTCTGTTGAGAAATCAGCTAATAGCCCTATGGGGCTTCTTTTGTATGTAACTTGTTGCCTTTCTCTTGCAGCTTTTAGAATTCTCTTTGTTTTTAGTTCTTGACATTTTAATTATAATGTGTCTTGATGTGGGCCTCTTTGGGGTCATCTTGTATGGTGCTTTCTGTGCTTCCTAAACCTGGATGCTTGTTTCCTTCCTAAGGTTAGGAAAGTTTTCAGCTATTATTTCTTCTAATAGATTCTCTACCCCTTTGTCTCTCTTTTCTCCTTCTGGGACACCTATAATATGGATGTTAGTGTACTTAACATTGTCCCAGAGGTCCCTTAGATTGTCCTTGTTCTTTTTAATTCTTTTTTCTGTTTGTCTTGGGTAATTTCCTCTAGTGTTTTGCCCTGTTTGCTGATCCATTCTTCTGTATCATCTACTCTACTATTGATTCTCTGTAGTGAATTTTTTATTTCCATTATTGTATTCTTCAGTTCTGATTGTTTTTTTTTTTTATGTTTTCCAATTCTTTGTTGAAGTTCTCATTGTATTCATTTATTCTTCTCTCAAGATCAGTGAGCCTACTTATGACTGTTAGTTTGGACTCTTTATCAGGTAGATTGTTTATCTCTGTTTTGTTTAGTTCTTTTCCTGAGGATTCATGCCTTATTTGGAACATATTCCCTTGTCTCTTCATTTTGCCTGTTCCTCTGTGCTTTATCTATGTTTCAGTTAAATCAACTACATCTCACAATCTGGGAGAGGTAGCCTTATGTAAGAGATGCGTTATGAGGCCCAGCAATGTGCTTCCTTCTTGTCACCAGTTCCAAGTGTTCCAGGAGTATCCCCTGTGGGAGCTACGTGTCTCCTTCTGTCGTGTCAGGGTTCCTCTTACTTCAGGTGCACTGGGAGGCTAGGCTGTCCTCCTGGCCAGCTGATTATAAGGGTCAGCTTCATGCAGCTGCTATGGCCCCTTAAGTCACTTTATTGGATTGGGGGAGACACAGCATAGCTGGCTGCAAGGTCTAATAATGCATTCCTGCTGCAATTTTTCTGTTAATTGAGTAGGCCCTCAGCATGGCTGGTTGCTAGGCTCAGGGTCTTACAACAGCTATAGACTTCTGGCCTACAAGACTATTGTCAGCTCTCTCAATAGTGCAGCTGGGCGGGGCCAGCCTCAAGCATGGTGGCAAACAGTTGTCTCAGGCTTTGGAAGGTGGGGCAGATCTCCTATATAGCTTAATATTGCTCCTTGTCATGAAGTGTCATGAATAGAATTTGGCTTTTTTCCTCTCCAAAAAGGTATTTCTGCCTCTTCCATCTTAGTCAGCACTGTCCCTTGTTGTGGGGGTTCTTTTTATCCAAGTTCTGGTTCTCTCTTAGGAGTAATTGTTCTGAGAGTAGTTGTAAATTGGTTATGTCCATGGGAGGAGATGTGTTCCGAGTCCTCCTACACCACAACCTTCCTTGCAATCTCCCTTCATTGCCTATTAAGCAAAGTAGAATCCAAAGTTGAGCATTTAACCTTGAAGTTATGTGAACCTTAGAGGTCATCTTGTCTGAGAGCATACCTAATGTAAATACCACCTCTGCATTTCATTCATACAAGGAGTGAAGTCAGGGGAGATAATTTGCATGTGGGTAGTGATAATGGCCCTAATCGCAAGTCTGGCAGGAAGCCATCCAGGTTCTGTTACATGCAACTAGCTCCTGGTACTTGAATGATGCCAACATCCTATGGCAGTAAGAATTTGGTGATTCTGGAGTGAGACAGAACTCTACTTAAATCTTGAGGCTTAAACAATTACATACTAGCAGAGACTGAATATACAAATGCATCTTAAACTTTTTTCTTCTTCTTCCTGTGCACACAGCCTGACTGCATTTCTCAGCTTCTCTGGAAGTTACATGTGGCCACGAGACTGATCTCAAATCAACCTGAGAGTGATGTACACGGCTTTTAAGTCTTAAAACCACCCAAACAGAATCTTCCATGTTTTTCCCCATTCATTGGCTGAATGCAAGGAACCCTAAGGCTATAGAGAGAGCAAAAACTACAAGATGGAGAGCCTGGGTCTCTTGATTACCAGGTAGGAGGCTGTCTGACAATTGAGAACATCATTTTTGAATTTTACTTAATTATAAATATATTTATAATTATATATTTAGTTATAAATTATTATAATCGTGTTTGCTATGGAAGCTAATGTTATTTCATTAACGTAGCTGTAACATGAATATGATATCACTTACATACAGTTATAATAAAATTAAATAAAATAGTCTATGTATTGCCAATAGGAAGCATAACAATACTTCATACCTCTGTACTGTTTGCTCCCAGAACTTCCACCTATTGGCCCAGGTTCAAGACTATGGCATAATATAAATCAAGTTTAATACCCCTCCATATTAAAACATTTTAAATATTTTAAAAGTATTATGTTATTTTCTTCTCCATTTCACACTGAATACCCTTAGTTTCTTAACCTTTCCTCATATACCATAATATTTAGCCTGGCATTCTACCTAGAAATATTCATCCATAAAGAAGGATTAGTTGGGCATCAACTATGTGCTGTACACTATTCTATGAGCATCAGGGATATAGAGATAAATAAAACAGTGTAAATCAAAGTCTACTGTAAGAGACAGGCAATATAAACAGATGTGATACTTATACAAAATGCTCTATAGAAATATACATTTGTTTGTTAATATATCAGAAATAATGTAATGGTTCACATATAGTCTGATCATTTAGAGTGTGATTATTTCCTTTGGGACACTATGTTTATGGCATTCACTCAGTCATTCAATAAATATTCAGTGAGTATCTGCTATATGCCAGGCACTTGGTACTATTTAGAATAAAAATATAGTGTTCATGCCTTCATGGTGCTCATTGATTAATGAAGCCATTCCTCAACAAATAAAACCACCTATGGGATGCCAATTGATTTTTGACAAATATTTGAATCTCCTATTCTTTTCTTCTTTACTATATCTCTTCTGATAGTAAAATAATTCTCTCACATCTTTATAGTTGCATGCACCAGCAGCCCACAGTATCTGTAAGATCCAGGTACTCCAGCAAAATTTAAGCTTAAAAACATTGTAATTCACACTTATTTAGCAGAAGTTGTCTTGTCTAATGGTTGGCATTATGACAATGAGAATAAAAAAATAAATATTTAGGTGTAACAGGTTTTTAATAAATAATTGACATAATTTGGTATAGGCAGGGAAAAAGAGAACAAAAAGAAGTTTCTGATTGAAACACAAAAACACTAATATTAATACAAAAAGTAAAGTAGGTAAAAATTGCATGTAGGTGATGATGATGGCTCTGGTACTTAGAAATGATGGCTTAGAGGTCTGATTTGGACAACCAGAAGGTAACATTTAGAAGGAAGCTCCAAAAAATGGTTCTGAAGCCAGGAAAATCTCATAATTGAAGTATTGAAGTGAGTGATATATCAAGAAAAACTAGATGAAAAGGAGATTGATTAGGACAAATACATTTCATCCAAGTAAGTAAGTGACTAAATTTGGGAGAGGGAAAAGAAGGTTTCCAAATTTTTAAGTTCTCTAAATTTGAGGGATACACTTGGGGTCCCAAATAGAGGTGTGCCTTTAACCAACCAGATCACACGCAAAGCAAAATTTGTGTTGTTGTTGAACGTTTATGATTAAAGCATGTCAGTCAGTGGTCAATTAGGAAAACAAAGCTATTCTAGGTATATCAAGAAGAAAATGATTTAATATAGAGTATTAAGTGCTGATAAGACTGCTCAACACATTGTAGGAGTGAAGGTCAGGGAAGGTCTTCACTGGTTCTACAGGAATTGTCCCCAAATACTCACTGCTGTTTGTAATAACAAGGCAAGTGGTTCGCTGGGGAAAGCCATGACTGATGCAAAATTTATGTCTACTGAAACTCACACATTTGCGTTTTACTATCAGAACAAGTAGTCTTCTGTAATCTTCTTCCAAATCTTATGTAAGCAATTCTCATTGGTGGAATCAATGCTCACAATGGTTTTAGGAAAATATAGTTCTTAGGCTTTCAACTCTGTGGTTTATAGAATAAAGGGGGCAGGAATGGAAGTGAATATCTATAGAAAATCTGGTACAGTAGCAGAAAAGTTAGTTGGTTATTGAAGGCTACACTTCAAGAAGGATGTGGTTCAATATGGTTCATTCTCCAAAGTACAGGCTGAGGAAACTAACTTTAACTATGTACCCAGTAGTGATCAGGCCTGTGAAAACCAGCAGAGGAATCTCTAAAAGTTTAATTTCCTAACTAGTTAGTGAGTTGATTGTGAAGAGAGATGTAATAAGATGGGAATTTTTAGTGGTTATTAGTTTAATGCATTACTCCCACTAGACTATATGTCTCTTGAGAAAAGGCAATTTCTTGGTTTTGATCACAAGCTCACTCGAACAAAAAGGAAAATAATAAAAAGATGGATGTAAAGGTTTTATTTAGGTTATTTACCTTTATGAAGGTCTTTTCCTTCTCTGAAAATATTCTTTAATAAAATTATTAAATAAATAAAATAGATATTTAATAAAAATAAAAAAATATTTAGTAAAAGTATTTCTTAATAAAAAATAATTACTAACAATTGCATATACCAATAGCAGCATGGAAACTAAGGGTCAAAATAATTAACCTAGTGTAGTGAGACACTAAAGTGATTCCTGAATCATCAAAGAAAAATGAATTTGGTTTTAGTATAGTTATGCATAGTATATCAAGTTTTATTATAAATCATTTAAAAAATTGAGAACATTATATTCACTCACCAAACAACTTGAATCAGAAAGCTCAATTAAATTCAAAAATTTAACTGAGAAAACTCAATTAAAATTCAATGTGAATTTTAGGAACAGTGTCCATTAATAGGGATCTGTTAAATAAATTACATGCCATACCAGTCAGCCCCTGAAATAAATAATGCTAATAGCAATGAGAAAAATTCACTGAATGTTTACTTTGTGGAACACAGTTTTCTAAGTGCATTATTTTCATTAACTCAATAAATAATTTATTAGCAAAATTAGAGTTAATTGTTTTATTATATGAATTTATAATATAATAAAATCTATTAAAATTAAGATACTTCAAAGCAAAAAGTAACAACCAATTAGCTTTTGATTGAAGATTTGGTAACATTCAATAGATATTTTGTAGCCATTTGATATGGATCATGGGACATCCTCGTTCTATGCAAGTATACCCTGTGTTGTTCTGAATTGTACACAGAGTACATGTACTCAGACAATGTTAATTACTTTTACTGTACACTCTAAAAAAATAATCAATTGCATATTCCTTTAATTATAACAGAAGAAAATTATTACTTATAATAAACTCATAATAAACATTAAAAATATTTCATGAAAACTCAAAGTGAAAAAGAGTGATTACATGCCTGTCATATTCCTCAGTTTTTCCAACTTGCAAATGCTTAAAAAGTTCTAGCATACTTAGGACCCACTAGATCAAATATTGATTCATATTATACACAGAAATCACTTCAAAATATAATTATGATCACAAAATAAGAATTTTGGAATTTGATTCTACATAGATTTCTATAGATAATGTTATGACATCAATTATGCTAGAAGATAGCTCATGTTTGGAGCCATCTTATATCTTGCCATATTATCCTTCTTCTGCATCCATAAATACTTGTATAATATGTCTCCGTCACACATCTAAGAATTCCCAGAGGACTTATTCTAATGGTCCTCATCTGCAGCCCTGAACATATATAACATCTTACACTGACTGTAAATAGCCAAATCACCTTTGCAGGTTTAGAGACAACAAATCAATGCATGATAAATAACACCGTTCCACTTTTGACTAAAAGATGGGAGGTTAAAGTGTTTCCCATTATTACTATCAAGAAAAAAGAAAATTTTCTGCCTTTGAAAACAGATGTTGGTTTGTTTTCTTGACAGAATGCAAGTTCATCTATAGAAGTCATCAAATGCATTCCTAGTAAAAATTTTTTCATGATAATCTATTCAGGCTCCTCAAAAGATAAACATAAGAAAAAATCTTTATATGTATTCTCTATAATAAGTACTTAAACCATTTAATATATCTAGAAAGAGTTATTTAAGTAGTGAGTATATTAGGTACAAAGAGAGACTTTATTTCTATTATGTGGTTCTTGTAAGCTAGACAGATATGCCTGTGAATAAACACATCACAAGGTATTGTGCATTTGCAATAGTACAGGAGCAGTCAGAAAAAATTAGAAATTAATTATGATGGTGTTCCCATGGTGGTAGGAAGTGGTGGTTAGGGGACACTGGGAAGAGTTTAAATGAGGAAGAAAAAATACAGATGAAATCACATTTAAACTGGGTCTTGATAAATGAGTAGAATTACAGTAAATCTATGTGAATCACGAAAGCAATCACGTTGACTGATATCATCGACGAGGCCTGAATACTCTTATGCATATAATTTGATACCAGAGATGGAAGCATCTAAATATCAGGGCAGGAAATCAAACATGTTGGGCCTAGCTATGGACAACCTTAAGTGCCAAGATAAGGCATTCATAATTGATTTGATAAGTAAGAAAGAGAAATTGAAGGATTCTGAGCAGAAAACCTAACTAGCAAGAGAAGATGGGAAGTCTACTGCAATTTGTAGGAATGATGTTGAAAGACTATTTTGATAGTCTAGGTAAGAAGAAATGAAACACTGAACTGAGGGGAATTAGTTATAACAGATGCAAGATAGCTATTGGTATAACTCTAGCACTTTGTTGTAGCTAATTTCCCCAAAGAAACATATTCAGAGAACAAACATGCTAAACAAAACCATACATTATAGGGAAAGCCAGCTGAAGAAACTATGTGCACAAGCGTGTGTGTGATTTTTTTTTTCTTTCCCTTGGATGCTAATTTTTTGCAGTATGGTAATTATCAATTTCTGTGTACCATAAAAGATAAAAAGACAAAAGTGGTTTTGGCTTAGCTACAAATTAGCGTACACACAAAAAAATCATCAAGGACATCTGTGTGTGATACCTGGCCTAGTAATATGTCAAAAAGACCGGCCACCCTCTCGAGAATGGTACCTATGAAAGACAGGAAAAATGTTCTCATCAAGAATGCTTTTTCTTTCTCCCGCAGCAACATTAATTACACTGTCGGCTGGAGCCGAAAGAATGAGATAGGCAGAGGCAATCTGATTCTCATCTTGTTTAAACTTGTCAGTTCCAAAATGAAGTCAAGAGTTAGTCAGGGAAAATGGAGAAGGTCTCCTTCCTCATTTAGAGATAAACGGGAAGTCCAACTCCTGAATTTTTTACAAAAGGAAGGTTACTCACCAAGACGCTCATCTCTTTTTAAAAGTATTGCTAATTCAGCCCCTCACACGACATCCGGAGGCTGAGAGCAATGTTTTTCAACAAGAGACACTCCCATCTTCAGCACTGCCGTGTGTCATCTACGTTGTGCCTTTGACCTTCTGCTGAGAGAAAATGTATCTCTACAGTGCTTGGGAGCTGCCAAGACTTGCACACAAATTTTTAAGTTGAACTTCTGCTTCAACCCAGTGTTCTTACTTCCCAGCTCTGCTGTTTCGTGTGGCTCACTAGGCAACTCCAAGAAGCTAATTTCAACAAGAATCTATTTTACTAGAACTCTGACTCACAAAATGGTCTTGGTCTGTTATATATAACCAGAGGAGAGAAGGGAAGAGAGGAGGGGAAGGCAGAGGAAAGAACAAAGGTAGATGAAGTGTGAATAAGAACATCACCCAGTAGAGGGAGGGTTAAAGAGTATGACACATAGATGTGAAACGAAGAGGCTGAGAGGGCAAGAGGTACGTGATTTGCACCAGGGATCAAAATGCTCTGAATGTGCTATGTAGTGCAGGGAGTTTAAAAACAGATCCTGTTAAGAGACTTGTTCTCCCTCCATCCCAGTTGTGGACCACCCCTTCAAGTTGTGAATCCATGACTTTACTTTTTCTCCAAAGAAAGTCTCCTATTTTATCAGGTGTTAAATAAAATGAGTGGAATAAAAAGAAAAGGGCTTTTTTATTTCTCATTTCTCTAACAGAATTTTTATCCCAAAAAAAGTAAATAGATTCAAATAATCACTTATTAAAATTAGCTGGGACAATCCTTTAAAAAGTCAATGCATGAACGGTTTTATTTTTGAGATTAATATATTTCACCAAATTCCACCCACTACTCCACATCCACACGGCTCTGATTGCTCACATGAATTTTTGGATTAGATATGCTTTGAAAGTGTGTCCTTAAAAACAATTGGTTTAAATGTCAATTTTTCTTTTTAACCTAAGCTTAGATACACCAGTGAGTATTGACTTTATGGAAAAAAAAAAATTAACACTGGAGCAAGCTGTGCGGTTTGTTCTATTCACCAGTGCTCGCCTACCACTGTGATGCGACACTTCGTGAGACCCAAAAGTGTTATCACTTCCTAAATTCAGGTTAGGGTGCATGGCCCGGGAGATAACAGTCTCTCCATATCTTCTTCATAACCTGAGTCTTAAAGGTCAGTTAATGATGGAAAACAGGAAAACATAAATAAAAGGCAAAAAAAATCAACAAAAAAGCTGTATTGTCAATTTTTAAAAAATAACCGATCCTGATAAGTAACAAAGAATCCTGATTTTAAAAAAGAAAGTGCATTTACCAATTTTTCTAATCTTTTTAAAGTTTTTCAATAGTTCTAAATTAAATCCCTTTCACCCTTATCTCTTTATCCATCAGAAAATCCGAAGGGTATTTGGATTCAGACATCCATTGCACCAAAGATCTTTCATTACACAGCACAAACAAGCACTTTTATTGAACAAGAACCCAATTACTTAACCTAGCTTCAGGTTTCATTCTACCCTGCGGCGTCTACCTTGACAGAAGCCTACTAATCTCTTCTGATGGACATTACTACATATCGTTTCTGATACACAGAGATGATTCCTAACCTTCTTGTAGAGAACCACTGATTAAATAAACTGAGATGCCCATCTTGGCTTCCTTGGACCAATGAATAACAATGAGAAAGAGTGCAGGCAGATATGGACACTTTCCTCCTCCGTGTAAGGCACAAGCAGACAGAAAAGGGGAAAACAGGAGTAACTCCTCCGAGAAAATGACCAGCATTTACCAAAGTCCCATACTGGCATTACTTAAGTTTCTAGTTTTCTTTCTGCTCTTTAAATGACTGTCATACTCCCCACATTTTGCTAGAAGAGAATAAAATCAATTCTCTACTTGTACCTTTGTCGCTGCCATTCTTTTTTCAATCTTATTGTTAAATAATGTTAATGACTTGACCTTTATGTCAGTAATTCTCAACATTGAATGCATATTAGAATAACCAAGGAACTTTTAAAGAAGCCCAAATCCCATCCCTAGAGATTCTGATTTAATTCATCAGAGCTGAGATCTGAGCATGATTATTTTTTAAAAGCTCTCCAGATGATTGTAATATACAGCTAAGGTTGAGAAGCATTGCTTAGTGTAAACAGCAACAAACAAATTTGTTAATTATTATATTAGAATTATGAAGAGTTCTTAGGGATCATTTAGTCTAGCCTCACTTCCAATGCGGGAATATCTCAAAGAAAATCCTCTGAAAAGTTACATTGATAAACGAATCGTTACCTCAAAAGAAAGTCTACTTCTTTGGTTTCCTTTTAACATTAGATCTTTAGAAAAAGTCTCCAAGATACTTCAAAGTATCCATGTACAAGACTGCTCATTACAATAGTGTTTATATTAACAAATAAACTCAATAATTTAATGTCCACCAACAAGGGATTGGCAGTGGATATTATAGATAAAAAGAGACAGGGTTCAGAACAGAAGTAGGAAGTATAATTTCAGTGTAAACTATTTTTAATGAGGTACCTATGTTCATATACGTACACTTATGTGCATAATACCTTTTTGAATGATACTATAAATAGCAGTTTCTAGAAAGAAGGTTAGGCTTTTATTTTTTAGTTTATATCTTTTTAATTATTTCTATTTTATAATCTTTTGTATGAACTACTTTCATGTATTTCAATTAGCAGAGGTTATTTGGATATTGGGATAGCAATTTGTGTTTCCTCTTTTAAAGTTTTCAGTACATTCTCAATACTGACGTGAACTCTACTACCCTCACCTTTCATTGTGCTACTATTTGGAGCTTAACAGAGTGAAGTTACCAGTCTTCTCTATGATGGCCCTTCAGCTATTTGAAAGAATACAATAATGTTTTTCCTTGGTGGAAACTCAATTTCTCCAATTCTTCTTCACATTCCTTCAAAGCCTGTGTACTATGTGCTTACTGTTAATGTGCTGGTATTACAGACATGGAAATAATTTCACAAATTCCTGTCATTAAGAAGTTTACACTCCAATCAAGGATATAAAATAAAAATAAAAACATAAAAATAAAAGATAAAAACCAATAATTTCATTACAAGTTTATTTATAAACAGGAAATAAATGCATCCAGGGGAGTCTATCCTTTCAAGATTATGGGTAGTAAATAGAAGGAGGTAAAGCTGGTAAACAGGCATGGAGCACTTTTATCAAAATTCCTTTTTTAAGTTAACAAAGCACTTTTCTGTGTTATTTTATTTCATTTCACTTTTATAACAGTACCAACCCCCAATTTATAACTGTAGAAATAGAAGCTCATAATATCATGGCATTCAGATCCTTATCTTCTCTGAACATGCTCTGATACATCAATGATGCTCTACAATAGCCAAGAATTAGAGCTATTTTCTAAATGCAGTCTGATAAGTACAGGGGCAACTGGCACAGGTCCATTGATGTCGATGCTAACACCTCCGACAATTTGTTCTAGAGTGAATATGGTGGGAGGGGAAAGGTCAAAAAAGGATTTAGGTATGAGGAGGAACAAGCAGCTAAGTCTGCGTGGAAGAGTCAATGATGACTTCAGAGAGGAGATGGTGTTGGCTTGAGATGAGAGTTGAAAGGCAAAGAAGAGTTTTCCAGGGGTACAAACAGTGGGGGTTTCATTCCAGGCAGAGGAAGCAGCATAACTAGAAAGACTGCATGCTTAGGCACTACGTGTGCCTTCATACTGTGCAGAGTTGCATAGACAGGAACAAAGAGACAAAAGGGAGTGAGGGTAGAAAGGCAGACAGAAGACCGACTGACCACTAGTATGTTGGGAATTTGGATTTGATTCAACTGACAATGAAAATAAATAAAATAATAACTCATATTATGTCCTGGGAAAATACTTGTATATTTGCTAGAAGCTAAATATGAACAAAAGCATATATAATAGAGATGCTCTCAGCTAAAATAAAACGTCTACATAAATATAGGTAGCTTTTAAGTTAAAATGACAATTTATTACTTTTGTAATTTTAACTCCCTATCAGGATCCTAGTCATACACTTTTGTGAGAAATGACTGCCTTTTTCATTAAGTTACACACAGTATAGAATAGTCAACAGGTGCCTAATATGACTGTTCATGGTTAGAATCACTTGCAAATTTGTTTTGGCATAATATTTCTATCAGAACATTCTAAGTCAGTTAATAAAAAAATACGGCATACTTCCATTAAAAGTCCTTTATTGCAGGCTGTTTACTATGATTTCTTTGCTTCCAATTTCTTGTCAAATGAAAGGCCATCTCTCAGCTTCTCCTGAACAATTTTGAGCTTTAGCTTCTACAGTATAGATGTCTACCGCATATTCTAAAATTGAGATCCCTATTGGGAACAACGGGAATCCATGGTAAAGAAAGAAAATACGCAGCAATGTGTATAAGAAGAGAATTTTTTTTCTCTTAGTTTTAATATTCTTTAAGATAGCACGCTGGTTTCCTCTGTTGTGAGGACATTTCTGAAAAGACACTAAATTTAGGGTTTTAAACAATATTCTATTCCCTGAAATACTTATATGGGTTAGTAAGCAGTTTCAGACAATAACAGAATAAAGCAATTTATTTTATACTTGGAATATGAGAACAAAATATTTTTGTGAGATCCAGTGTTAGGGATTACACTGGTTACTTTTATTTGATAGAAGTATAATTTATAGCATCAGAATGTAGATTGATTATGATTGTTTCATGTTTTATTGTCAAATTTCCTCGGCTAATAAAGTCATAGATAATGAAGCTGGCAGATGAGATCATTTTCTGGAGTTTTCAAGGTCAATATGTCAATTAAGATTGTGGGCTAATTCATTAGCACTGGGAAAAAAATGAACATGCAGAGCTACAGGAGATTACAAGTCTGAGATATCAAACATCTGTATCGACTTATGACAGCCTCAAGTTCTCTATTTTGTGAAGTAATTTAGAGGGGCAAATTACTTGTTCACTAATTTGACAAAGATGAAACTTTCCAAAATGGCATAATATAATATAGGTTCAAAGACTGCTGCATCATATAAATCAGGTAACCCTTATACATATATTGAGCCAAATTCTCCAAGTATATAAGCTTTCTGTTTCATTGAGCAGCACCATTAATTTGTCTAATTCATTCATTTATTCATTGGACAAAGATTTACAATTTACTGAATATGTACTCTGCACAAGGTTCTGTTTTAGCCACTTGGGAGGCAAAACAAAAGAGGCAGCCATGGTCTTTGCTCTCACATAACTTATCGAGACAGATATTAAAAAATTAAGTACACAATTAGTTGTTAATTACAGTTGGTATAAGTGCCTCAAAGGAGAAATCCTGCATAATGTGAAAGAATACAATTTTTATTATATAGTACCTTAAAAATGAGAAAAACATATGGTCTGAACATATTCATAGAATGATTTATAGATATGAACTTACTAATTAAATATAATTGATTAGGTATTTATTGAGAACCTACATATTCCATTCATTCTGTGGGTGCTGAGGATATAAGGATATCATACCATGTAATCGGGAAAATATACATGCACAGTCAAATGCTAAAAGCTATGGAAGCACAGATAAAAGGGGTGGCCCTGAGATTAAAAAAGAAGACCTTGGAGAGGAAACTCATTCATTCATTTGTTCAACTATGTATTAAACATTATCATACTCCCAACATAAGCCTTGGTGGTAGGGATTTATGTCAATAAAACACAACCCCTGTCTATAAAGGGCTCACTGTCTAGAGCAATGGTCTCAACCAGGATGATTTTCCCCTCAGAGGACATATGGCAATGTCTGGAGACAATTTTTTTTTTTTTTTGTCACAGCTGGGGAGAGGGTGCTACTACCATCTACTGGATGGAGGTGAGAGTTGCTGTTAAATATCCTGCAATGTAAAGGACAGCCCCCTCACAAGGAATGATTGTCCATCCCAAAATGTCAATGATGCCAATGTTGACGAACTCTCGAGAGCCATAGAGAAGTAAAGAATCCATTACAATGCAGTATTATTAGTGTTGAAATCGGGCTGTGCTTTAAAAGACTAAGGAAAATAAAGGAGAGGTTGTGATGTGTTAAGAAGAGTGGGTAAGGAAGATCATTTGGCTTGGTACACTATTATCCCAAATTATGGTGAGATACTGGAAAGGCCTGGACTAGGCCTGTCAAAATGAAGATAGCAAGGTTAATGAAAAATGGATGTGATGATCATCTCAATAGATACAGAGAAAGCATTTGACAAGATACAGCATCCATTTATGATAAAAACTCTAAATAAAATGGGTATAGAAGGAAAATACCTCAACATAATAAAGGCCATATATGACAAACTCACAGCAAATATTATTCTCAATGGAGAAAAACTGAAAGCTATCCCTCCAAGAACAGGAACCAGACAAGGATGCCCACTGTCACCACTCTTATTTAACATAGTATTGGAAGTCCTAGCCAGAGCAAACAGGCAAGAAAAAGAAATAAAAGGGATCCACATTGGAAAAGAAGTGAAACTGTCACTCTTTGCAGATGACATGATTTTATATCTAGAAAACCCTGAAGAGTCTGCTAAAAAACTTTCAGAAATAATAAAGGAATACAGTCAAGTTGCGGGATACAAAATCAATGTACAAAAATCGGTTGTGTTTCTATACACTAACAACGAAGTAGCAGAAAGAGAAATTAAGAATACAATCCCATTTACAATTGCAACAAAAAGAATAAAATACCTGGAAATAAACTTAACCAAAGAGGTGAACAAGCTGTACACCGAAAACTATAAAACATTGTTGAAAGAAATCAAAGAAGACACAAAGAAATGGAAAGATATTCTGTGCTCTTGGATTGGAAGAATTAACATCGTTAAAATGTCCATACTTCCTAAAGCAATCTATAGATTCAACGCAATCCCTATCAAAGTTCCAACAACATTTTTCACAGAAGTAGAACAAAGAATCCTAAAATTTATATGGAACAACAAAAGACCCCGAATAGCCAAAGGATTCCTGAGAAAAAAGAACAAAGCTAGATGAATCACACTCCCTGATTTCAAATTATACTACAAAGCCATAGTAACCAAAACAACATGGTAGTGGCACAAAAACAGACACATAGATCAATGGAACAAAATTGAGAGTCCAGAAGTAAACCCACACGTTTATGGACAGCTAATATTCGACAAGGGAGCCAAGAGCATACGATGGAGAAAGGAGAGTCTCTTCAATAAATGGCGTTGGGAAAACTGGACAGCCACATGCAAAAGAATGAAAGTAGACCATTCCCTTACACCATGCACAAAAAACAACTCAAAATGGATTGAAGACTTGAATGTAAGACCCGAAACTATGAGACTTCTAAAAGAAAACATAGGCAGTATGCTCTATGACATTGGTCTGAACAGCATATTTTCAAGTCCCATGTCTGACCGGGCAAGGCAAACAAAAGAACAAATGAACAAATGGGACTACATCAAACTAAAAAGCTTCTGCACAGCAAAGGAAACCATCAACAAAACGAAAAGACAACCTAACAATTGGGAGAAGATATTTGCAAACCATATATCAGATAAGGGGTTAATATCCAAAATATACAAAGAACTCATACAGCTCAACAACAAAAAAACCAACAATCCAATTAGAAAATGGGCAAAAGATCTGAACAGAGATTTCTCCAAAGAAGATATACAGATGGCCAATAGGCATATGAAAAGATGCTCAACATCATTAGCTATCAAGGAAATGCAAATCAAAACTAAAATGAGGTATCACCTCACTCTGGTCAGAATGGCTATAATTAACAAGACAGGAAACAACAAATGTTGGAGAGGGTGTGGAGAGAAGGGAAACCTTGTTCACTGCTGGTGGCAGTGCAAACTGGTGCAGCCACTATGGAAAGCAGTTTGGAGTATCCTCAGAAAAGTAAGGATAGATCTACCATATGATCCAGCTATTCCACTGTCGGGTATTTATCCAAAGAACTTGAAAACACAAAGGCATAAAGATACATGCACCCCTATGTTCATTGCGGCATTATACACAATAGCCAAGACATGGAAGCAACCTAGGTGCCTATCAAGGGACAAATGGATAAAGAAGATGTGGTATTTATACATGATGGACTACTACTCAACCATAAGAAATGACGAAATTCGGCCATTTGCGACAACATGGATGGACCTTGAGGGTATTATGCTGAGTGAAATAAGTCAGAGGGAGAAAGTCAAATACCATATGATCTCACTCATAAGTAGAAGATAAAAATGACAAAAAAAAAAACCCACAAACACATAACATTGGAGATTGGACTAGTGGTTACTATTGGGGAAAGGAGGAGGGAGGGCAAAAGGGGTGATTAGGCTCACATGTGATGAGATGCACTATAATTAGTGTTAGGGTGGTGAACATGATGTAATGTATACAGAATTCGAAATATGATGTACACCCGAAAAAAATAAAAATTAAAAAAAAATGGATGTGAGACAAAATTTGAGAGGTAAAATAAACATTGATTTATTGAGAAATTATGTGGTGAAAATTTGGAGGAAGAAAGAGTTGAAGCACATGGAAGACTCAATGATTTCTTTAAGACATGTGTAGTTTGAGCGGTAGGTTAGATGGTATTAACACTAACAAACAGCAGAAAAAAGAAGAAGGAGCAAGTTTGAGGGAAATTAATGATAAAAATAATACTTATATGTTATTATGTGTCAGTGTGCTAGTCATACCACATTATTAAAATTGTCATAACCCTTGATAAGGAGATAGTACTATTTAAAGTAAGTACTACTATCCTCACTTTTAAGATAGGGTAAGAGAGATTAAATAAATTGCACAAGGTCACATTGCTTATTAGTGGCAATATCTAGACTCCAACTGAGGTTTGTCTTCTGCTAAGGCCAAGGTTTTCAACCTCTATGTTCTTTTTGATAAGCAGGGAGGAGATGAGACAATCTAGGTGAAGTTTTCATTCTTTGGACCCATATTGCCTGAGTCCTCCAAAAAATAAAATCTGGTGTAAAAGCTTGCAGACTACTAGCTGATTAGGGAGTACAATTCCAAGGAAGCAGAACTGTGGAGAAGTTTGAGTGAGTCATGGATGTAGGGAGAGCAAACCACCAATATTTAAGTCAAGCACACCTCATTGCTTGATTGCAGGAGAGTCTTCTAGGAGGCTATGTGAACTACCACACTTCAGGACAGTCCACGTAGATGAAGAAAGGGAGAATATTCTCCAGCTCTTAGCACTACTGGTTAAATATTGGCTCCAAAAGCTTTAGCTCTCCTGCCCTTCCAGGTTGCTCATGCAGAGATACTAAGTGGGCGTCAGTGGCAAGAGAGACGTCCTGGGGCGGGAAGAAAGAGGGATTCAGCATTGGCAGAAGACAAGGCACTGTTGAGTTGTGCCTGTGAGAATTCATCACAAGGAAGGTAATGCAAGATAAGTGGCCAAGTCGCCTGACATTAGAGCAGTTGGGAAGCTATGTTAGGGTGTGTAAGAAGGAGGTGATATATCTGGTCTCTATAAATTACCAGCCGTGTTGCTTTCTTAAGTTACTCACCTTACCGATGTCTTAATTTCCTCATCTGTAAAATGGAGCAAATCATAGTACCTACCTAATGGTGTTGTGAGGATTAAATGACTTAATACATACAATCATCTAAAACAGTACCCGGCACAACATAAGCACTAAACGCATTATTCGCTATTGCCATCACTACCATCATTATTGTTGAGAAAGAGAAAGTCAGCCTCTTATAACCAGGAATTAGCCAACTCTAATGGTGTTGATAAGAGCTGGCCTGGCACACAGAGCTAAGGGCATAGTGTTCTCTTGTTACAAAAAAAAAAATGTTAAATCTCATAAATAATGTTTATATTGATTAGATGTTAAAGTAACATTTTTATGCAATTCTTAAAGTAAAATATTATTAAAAAATTTCACCTGTAAGTAGGTAATATGGCTACAAAATTTAAAAATTACATATGTGATTCACATTTGTGTTTCCCATTATAATTCTACTGGACAATACTGCACTAGAAGAAAGTTTGAAATTAGTACTCTCAGCAAATGTTATATTCCATACACAAAAAAGCAGATATTAAAAATGTTATAGGAAACACTACTACCTGTCCCACAATTTCTCATGGGTTTTGCTTATTCTTCCTCTTTGAAAATAGCCAAGAATTTAATAGCAGCTGTTTAAAAGTATGGATTGACAAGAACTAAGTTTTAAAGTGTTTCAGAGTAGAATCCAATAATTAAGAATATAATCTTTCTACTGCATACAACATAGTGTATTATTCTGCAGGAATAACATATTCAATACAGCCAATGAAGTATGATGTTGAATAGAAACTTGTCATCTTGCATCTCTAGCATTCTTTAGACATTAAAAAGAGAAAAGAGAAAAAGAAAAACTACTGCTCTCACATGTTTACTTCTCTGGTCACAAATGTGCAATGATTCCTCATGCAGCATTTGGAAGTACTCCACTGCTGAATGCAGTAAACGATTCAGCACTCCTCTGTTCATGAATAATTCATAGGAGAAGTGCCATATACCAAATTTGTTGGGTTATGTGATTCCTACAGCACCTTTTAAAACTTGATCTACAGACTTATTCCCACTGCTCTATTTTTACCGTATCTTTTTGGGAGGATAATTACTATGATGGACATAAAACTTGAAACTAGTTAAATGATACTGCAAAATGCTCTATAGAGTTTAAATGCAACATGGAATGATTTCTCCATTTCTCTAAGTGTGATAACCAACCTTGGGATTCATGGTGTCATCAAACCTCTGTTTTAAATTGGGATTTTTTAAAGCATGGTGATATTAACTTTGTAACTATGGATGGTATATTATGATTTAGAAATTATTGACTTTTGTCAACTCTCTTTTTTCCTTACATCTGTCTTTTTAACTTTCTTTTAATCATCTTTATTATTCTTTTAAAGTAATTAAAGAATCCATATTCATTATAACAAGTTACAAATAAAAAACAGAAAATATTTTATTTCTTTTGATTTTATAATAGAAATATCAGGTCTAAAAAAGGGCATTAAAAGCCTAAAACATCCTCGTTATCTAGTCGTTGCTCTATCACATATGAGGCAATGAGGAATTCTCACCTGTGAAGCCAATTTCCTACTCCTGGAGTCGTGAGGGTCTGAAAGATCTCTTCCATGGCTTATGTGAAATTAACCTCTCTGTAATTTATACCTACCGATCTTAATTTACTTTGGAACTATGATAAACAAGTATGATCTCTCTTCTACGTAAATTGAAGTACTTTCTTAACACTCTTTTTTAAATTTACTCTGTATTATATTTTCAGGTAATCTCACATACACATTATATATATATATTATGTATATATTTCATATATATATATTTTATATATAATATATATATAACTGAGAATATTTCTCTCTCCTCTGTGCTCTAGTTCCATTGGACTTCTCATTTGACGTCCAACACTTAGTTGTCTTAAGAGCATCTCAAACTCCACATATTCAAAATTACGCTTATAATCTCTCTGCCCAAATTTGATGAATGATTGCCCTCAGAATGGAATCATCTTTAATATCGGCTTCTTCTTCACTCCCCATATCCTATCAATCAGCATGTCTTATCAACCTTATCTCCTAAAAATTTCCTAAAGCCACTGATTTCTCTCCAGCAACATCTCCAATTCTCTGGACTAATTTCTATTCTCTCTCACCCAGATGAATGTAATGGCTTTCTAAATGGTCTCCTTGCATCCATTCGTGATACCCTTTGTTCATTCCTGAGCAATCAAAGTGTCTACTTAAATATGTAAATCAGATGAAGTAACTCCTTGTTCAAATTTGTGCATTGTCTTTTCCTCTATTTAGGAAAATCTCAAAAGCCTTAATAGTGGCCTACTATTTGCCACAAATTCTGGTTCTGCTTACCATACCCTTGCTTAATTAATTACTTCTCACAGTTCAGATAGCCGGGGAAAATCTTTTGCCCAAGAAAGCCTTCCCTGACCTTGCTAATCATTGTCCTTTCTCTCATTACATTTGCTTATAACACCATGTGTCTCAACTTCATAACATTTAATGTCATAATTTCATATTAATTCTGAAAGAAGGAACAAAATAATACATTAAAATGAACCTTTAAAATAAAGAAAATGCTTATATCTAAAACTAAACTGCAGTCTCTGATATACACTCATAACATGATTCAATCAAACAACAACATGAATTTGAAGATTTTAAATACACAGGCAAATCCACAAAACCATACACAGTAAACTACTGTGACTGCAGGCAGCAGAAAAAATTACATTCTTAGCCTAAAAAATACTATAATGTCTACGGAGAAAAGAGATATTCATTTTCAAGACTACCATTCTAACATAGCTGTGGATGAAGGAAAGAAGAACATTACTCTGAAAATGGAGATATAATATGTTATACAAGCTTTGCTAAATCAGAAACTCTATTAGGCCCCCAGATCAGCTCCTGCTTGTAGTGTGGCTACACTTCAGATAATGTGATGGGATTGCCTTAGGGGATGTCATCGTTTCCCGTAAAGTCGTTTTCATGAATAGATATTTCAGGTGGATGAAAATTAAAAAAACAAAAACAAAGGAAAAAAAATCACTCTCTCAGCAGGCACTTTCTCAGATGGTCAGCAATATATTCACTTTAAAACACAGAATAATCTGGAAAACCATCAAAATAACCATCTGTTAGAATGGTCTTAGAGGGGAACATTTTCTTATAGCAAAACTTCTGAGCTGACCCAACAGAGTCTGAGAATGAGAGTGGCAGATGGGCTCCTGGAGACTACATTTCAAATAATTTTGTTCTAACCTGTAAATATGTAAGAAATTATAAGCAGAAAAGAATAAAGAAAAACTGGCATTTTCTGCATTTACTTTGACACAATGAAAGATTTGTTATTCCTGAAAAGTCCTGATATATGCTTACATACATTATAACTTTTAAAATAAACTGTACATTTTTGCCTAGATTACATTGCATTGCTCTTGAGCAGCAAGAGAAAATGCCATAATACACTGTCACTCAGGGCTTTGTGAAGGTCCCACTTACTGAGGTGAACTGTGGATGAATGGAAAGAGAAGTTTGTTTATTGTACTCTTCTCTTTATCTTGATGTCAATTCCTAGTTGATATTTTACAAATTTTACTTATTACAAGTCCAGTGCCTCAGAATCTCTTCTTTCTCTTATATGTTATGAACTAGTTTAGCAAAAGCTCTATCACTTATGAACTTGACTGTGTCTCCCAAAAATTCCTGTGTTGAAGCTCTAGCCCACAATGTGGCTATATTTGGAGATGGGGCCTTTAAGGAGGTAATTAAGGCTAACTGAGGTCATAAAGAGGGGCCCTAATCTGATAGGTCTAAGGTCCTTATAGAAAGAGAGTGCTCTCTCTGTCTCTGTCAGCACAAGCACAGAAAAAAGACCACGTGAGGACACAGTGAGAAGGTGGCCCACTGAAAGCCAGAAGGAGAATTCTCTCCAGAAACTCTGTCAGCATCTTGATCTTAGACTTTTAGCCTCCAGAACTATGAGAGAGTAAATTTGCGCGGTTTAAGCCACTCAGTCTGTAGTATTTTGTTATGGCAGCCTTTGCTGACTAATACAGTATCTTTAGAAGATCTCAAGTTCTTTGGCTTGTTTGTTTTTAAAACAGATCCATGATAATTTGGACAAATCCATAGTATTTTGAGCATGTCTATAAATATAATTACATGAATTTTTTTGATGTGTCAAAATTATTTGGACCCTGAAAAAGTGTATGTGTCATCTCAATTTCATGTT
Source organism: Equus przewalskii (assembly GCF_037783145.1). Taxonomy (NCBI): domain Eukaryota; kingdom Metazoa; phylum Chordata; class Mammalia; order Perissodactyla; family Equidae; genus Equus; species Equus przewalskii. Next base: position 14,730,784 of record NC_091843.1, read on the forward strand.
GAAACTTTTTTTGATCCATTATCAAAATATAATAACAAATACGAAATTCTAGAAAATGTGTGGCAATAGAAAGCTCAACTGAAGACGCTTCCCTTAGATTATCTCCTCGATGATTAATAGTGACTTGTCTTCAGCAATGCCACTAAAATTGCATGTTATACAGTTTGGACAAGGTTAAGTTCTGCGAATGAAGTCTTTAGCAAGAAAACTAAGGGGACTTAGCTCATGAATTGGATATGAATGCTACTTAATTTTCTTTCATTAATAGAATGCATCTAGTCTTCATAAAACTTTCACAGTGGATCTTAGGACTGAATATAGGTACTGAAAAAATAAAATACTAAAAAATAATAGAAAATGGGGCAAATTATAAAATTAAGCAATTGAAAAACCAAATTTCAGAGGCAGGTGCTGTGGCCCAGTGGTTAAGTTTGGCACACTCCGCTTTGGCGGCCTGGGTTCAGTTCTTGGGCATGGACCTATACCCCTCATTGGCGGCCATGCTGTGGTGGCGACCCACATATAAAATAGAGGCAGATCGGCATGGATGTTAGCTCAGGGTGAATCTTCCTCAGGAAAAAAAGAAATTCAGAATAAATAATATACTTTAAAAAAAGTTCCTTTCTCATTTACTATCAGAAGTAAAATGCAAATTAAAATGTGACACTATCTTTGCCTATCCAGTTAGCATATTCTTTTAATTAATACAATTTTTTTACAGCAGTTTTAGATTTACAGTAAAGTAGAAGGGAAGGTACAGGGATTTCCCATCTACAACATGGCCCCACGCATACACAGCCTACCCCATTATCAACATTCTCCACCCTCATGGTACATTTGTTATAACTGATGAATCTACATTGACACATCATAATCACCCAAATTCCATAGTTTACATTGCAGCCCACTCTTGATGTTGTATATTCTATACATTTGGACAAATGTTTAATGACACATATCCATCATTATAGTATCATACAGAGTATTTTCACTGCCCTAAAAATCCTCTGTGTTCAGCCTATTCATCCCTCTCTCCTCCTTAACCCACAGCAACTACTGATCTTTTCATTGCCTCTGCAGTTTTGCTTTTTCCAGAATGTCTTATAGTTGCACTCATACAATATATAGCCTTTTCAGATTGGCTTCTTTCACTTAATACTATGCATTTAAGTTTGCTCCATGCATTTACATTTGCTCCATGCCTTTTCATGGCTTGATAGCTTTTTGTTTTTAGTACTGAATGATACTGTAAACTCTGGATGTATCACAGTTTATTTGTCCATTCACCCCCAAGGGACATCTAGGTTGCTTTCATGTTTTGGAAATTATGAATAAAGCTGCTAGAAACACCCACATGCAGATTTTTGTGTGGACATAAGTCTTTAGCATAAGTTTTCAACTTCTCTGGGTAAATACCAAGGAGTGTGATTGCTGGATCATATAAGAGTATGATTAGTTTTGTAAGAAAATGCCAAACTGTATTCCAAATTAGCTTGTACCATTTTGCATTCCCACCAGCAATGAATGAGAGTTCTTATTGCTTCACAACCTTGCCAGCATTTGGTGTTGTCAGGTTTTTTATTTTGGCCATTCTAATAGGTGTGCAATGGTATCTAATTGTGGTGTTAATTTGTAATTCCCTGATGACATATGATGTCAAGCATCTTTTGAAATGATTATTTGCCATCTGTATATCTTCTTTGGGGAAGTGTCTGTTAAAGTCTTTGGTCCATTTTTTTAATTGGGTTGTTTGTTTTTATATTATTGAATTTTAAGGCTTCTTGTATAATTTGGATAAGTCTTATATCAGATATGTCTTGTGCAAATATTTTCTCCCAGTCTGTGGCTTGTCTTCTCATTCTCTTGACATTTACCTTTCACAGAGCAAAAGGTTGTAATTTTAATGAAGTCCAGTTTATCAATTATTTCTTTCATAGATTGTGCCTTTGTTGTTGTATCTAAAAAGTCATTGCCAGTTATCATTTTTAAAGTTGCTTTTATATACATGCACACATATTAAAGATGATCAGATTTGCAAAGATTAGTGTACACAGATACTTATAATTTTCTTTTAAAATGGAAAAAAGAACAACATATCCAAATTCCAGGGAAATTTTAAATAAATGACAGCATATCCAAAGTCTAAAATATCGTGTATTCATTAAAATGATCTTGAGAATAATATTCTGTAATATAGGAAATTATAATTAAATTTTAAAGTAAAAACAAAAACATACATGATATGAACTCAATTCAAATAAAAAATTGGTATTTATGCAAAAGTCATAATAAATTGAAATATAAAAAGTATTTTCTCTGAATAACAGGATTATGAATGCTTTCAATATTATTTTCTTTAATGATTTTATTTCCAACTTTTCCAAATTTTTAATCATAAAAATATCCAAAAATTTATCCTTTTAAAAAATCACATTTAGGCCAAATATGATATCAACATAGTATTCTCTAACCTATTACTGCTTTTATATATTGAAATCTCTGAATGATGCCAATGACATTACTGAGATGTGAACTTTAAGTAATCCTCCAACTTTATCAAGTCTATTTTCAGAGAGAAGAAGGAAAATTGAAAATTCAAATTATATTAAATATTTGGTCACTGCAGATTCTTAAGGTCTCTGAAACTTCTATGCCTGACAGTCTTTTGTTTGTTTCAAAATACAGAAAAGACTTTTATCGTATAAATACCAGAAGCATAAAACAAACAGGACATTTTTGAATATGTACCAAAATTGGGCAAATTTGATTTAATCTTCTAAATTCCAGGATAAAGGACCTATACTCATTTGCTTACCAGTTGTTGAAATAGAGTATATATTGCCTGACATTTTCGAATTTGTTTGGCTTTACAATCCTGTCCTCAACATTAAAAGTAGTAGTTCTTCTGGGGTAATCACTACTCTAGACCAGCCCAATCATAAGTCACATCAACACAAAATTGCTTGAATTAAAAAGAAAGAATAAAACACATACACATACATACATACATGCATACACACTGCTGTTCTTTAGAAATCATCTACTTAAATAAGACAGTCATCTATAATGAATTATATTTTTTAAAGTTCAAGTAATATATTCCTAAATTTTGGGCAGATTATGTAGAAAAATATATGAATGAACCAGAAAGGATTAATTTATCTTATTATCTACAATTCAATCTTTTCCAGTAAACAGTTATCATAATTTTTAAAAATTAACTGACAATTCTAATTGTTCATTGCCCAGTTGCCTAATATGCTAAATAAAATAGACACTGAGGCAAAGTAAGTAGCGATCCATTCAACTTCCCTTTAAGAACACTAGATAAACTCCAGTATTTCCTCATAGTTGAGTCTCCAAGCATCTATTTCCTTTGCTTTTGATTTAACCACATAGTCAAAGTTGCCTTGTCTTCCTTTACATTTGTTGTGAAATCTTCTGCCACTTTTCTTTTCCTTTTCTTGTTCAAGTTGTCAGAGTCTATATTTTCCCTTCAGTATTTCACTCAGCTTTAATGAAAATTAACCTCACAGTCAAAATAAAATGGAAGAAAAGAAGAAGGTAATAAGTTTATAAGAAAACTGATGCCATAGCTAGGAAAATCAGTGTCAAAAGCTGTGATCACGTTATCATTTGATGATACAACATCCTTAACACAGCTGATGTACAGTTATCCTGAGTATAAGTAATTGTGTCTGAGAGAAACACAGGTGTGGAGCATATATACCACTCACTGGATTCCACTCAGAGTCTATGAAGGTCATACGTTGTCATCACATTTCAGGATCTGATACCAAAATAGCAGCACCTTTGATGACAAAAGATAAGGCTGAAGCGTGAATGGAAAACCAATTGCCCTCTTTATAAAGCAGAAAGCTCACAATGCAAGGCATTTCCATTCTAATAGAAATACACTTCACACATTCTACAGATCAAGAAATATTTGAATCTTTCGTATCTGGCATATGAGGATGTTCCAGTCTATTCTCCTTTCGCTATCTCTTCTTTCACTCCCCTTCCCTACTCTCTCCTCCTTGATCCCAGAGCATGTTTCTTTGCTAAATCACACTACAAGCGATAGTTTCAACTTTGCCTTAATCCAATACACACAAATCAACCAAATCAATTAAATGATTGAGCACTAAAGATTTTTAACAGGCTCTGTAGAAAATAAAAACTCAGGATACAACATCTATAGTGTAGCGTACGTTTTCAAGTTGGCAGACTTTCCATCTATTCACTTTTGATTCACTTATTTTGTGTAAACTTGAAGTTCAAGAGACCAAAGAAAATTCCCAAGAGACCTTGAGGGCACAATAGCAATGTATTGTTTAAAATTTAACTTTTCAATGAAAACAGAGCCTACATGGAAAATATAATTAAGAAGGAAAATAATCTGCACCTTTCTCTCCTGTTTGCCTGGAACTTGGAAATAGTTGATTCTAGAATAAATAAATTAGTTTGTAATTATTTAGTATAATTAATTATGACAGTAAAAGTTTCTAAGTTTTATTAGTTTATATACATTTAGCATAATCTTTTTATTTTTTAAAAGAGATATCTTCATTGACAGTAACTCTGTTTGCAGCCATCTCAGTCAAGATTCTGAATCCTTCTTATTTGGTAAAGAGTGCCACATCCATCCATTCTTCAAGGTGAAACTATTCCAGATTCCCTTATAAAGTTACCCAGGTTATTCTAGCTCTACCATGTAGTGGCTAAGGTACGTTTTGTTTATTGATTCTCATTTTGGGAAATATTTATCACCTACTCTCAATATCTGTGGGTCCCATGAAACTGATTTCATTTGTAGGTACAAGGCTGGCATGAGTCAAGCCTGGTCAATAACAGCCTCACATTTCTCTGGTTCAGTAATTGGCTCAAGAACCAATTGGACATTCTGCAGCTTTTACTGAGATTTCTCATACAGTTTGTCTTCTTTCCCTGCAGTACTTGGACTGGTGGCAGCCACCTTGCAAACACAAGGAGGAAGTCTGTCTGAGAATGGAGCTAATATGAAAGAGAACAAAGACTTGGAGAGAGCAACTAGATTGAGGGACATTGTTTGATCCTCTGAATCAAACAGCTAATAAGTTTATACATATTGCTGGAAGTCTCAGCTACCAGGGATAATGATTTTGCCTTTTGTTTAAACCACTTTGTGCTGAATTTTCTGTACCTTGCAACTAAAATAGTCTTCACTGACATTCAGCAATGATCACTCTCACTTCAGATTTTCTATAGAAATTAAAACTGTACAAATTGGCATTTAATAATATATGGGCTTAAATTATTTAGCATATAATAAGGAATCCTTTTTTAAAATCCCTCTGATAGGATTTAATTTCCACAAGGAAAATTCATCTTATAATTAGCCATGTTTTCCAGTGTTAAGAGGTGAACTGAGACATTAAAATTTTCAAGAGTTTATATGAGCACACATCGAATTGAGTTGGGCAGTGCCAAACCATGAGTCGTTTGAAGTGTTCCACGAACAGGAGCTAGGGGCAAGGTTTTTATAGAGAAGACACTGAAGGAAAGCACAAAAATTATTTGACTAGTTATAGCTTAAGCAGTTGTCTGATTTGGGAAAGCCTAGTTGGCTGCTCATGATTGGTTGTTCTTAGGTCTCATTTTCTTAGATTTGAGTGCATTGACACTTGCTTAGGGTTTGGTTGTCTTATGTAGATTACCAAATATTAGAGCCACCCTAGTCTAATAGCTCCTTGCAGAAATACTTTAACACCAGTGTATATTCTCCGTAGCTTTAAGTGTAAATATCGTGCACAGGGACAGAAACAAGCCTTACTGAAGCAAAGTTCTGTTAGGGATACTTCTAAGATAACCTTCTCACCTGAACTGTAACAGTAATAGAGAGAAAGGAGGTTTGCCCTGTCCAGACTTTCTTGTTTAATTATTGGATAGATTATTTAAGAATGAATTTTATCATAATAGTAACACAAGTGGCTGGGAATGATAGAATTTCCTAACAGATTTTTATTTATCATATTATTTATTTAAGCATAATTATATGTAAAATCATGCTAAATAGTGGGTTTCTGAGGTAAGCATTGGAAATTCTTAAGCAAGTCTTTCTAAGGATTGTTTCTGTGGTATGACCTATCAGGGCCAAAATTTCTCTCTATATCTCCTACTTTATGCTGTTTTGTTACTCTGGGTATTACAATCATCATTTATGCCAGTCTGTGTTGAGCTGTCACTTTTATGCATACAGTCTAAATGATTAATTGCATAAATATCTGTCTATATCTACAGTTTGTTAAAGTTGATTTTCTAAGTAGACTCTTTATCATTAGTTTTTACATTTTTCTAATACTTTCTAATAAATTTCTATCTCAGTTATTATCATCTAAGAATTTTTCTTCTTAATTGCACCGCGGTGAATGTTCTATAAGGCACTATCTCTCCACCCCTCACCTTTTCAGTTCCCTGATTGCAAGGCAGCACTTTTTCTAACCCTTGCTTCAATTGCTTCAATGATGTGACTTCCTGTAAGCCACACCATTTAAGTGGAAGAATCTTTACCACCTGGAAAAATGAAGATCCTACTCTGAGCCAAAAAACCTAGGTATCAAGTTTATTTTCTATTAATTACATTAAATATTTTCCCTGGCTGAAAGTTACATGGATTTTGTTTTTATTTACATACCATAAGATCTGCATTTATGAGAATCTTGCACTTAAGACGTACTCAATGATTATACATTGACTGATCAGAGAAAACGTTGATTGATAAAAGGAATGGACATCACCCATTTTCCCCTTCCCCATTTTCTAAGAAAAACTGTGTCATCCAACATAAATCCTATTACAGCAAGTAAGCTAAGTTTAGATCTATTAGCTGAAATAAGAATTTCTAAGTTGATGGTCAGCAATTCAATAAGTTGACAAATTCAGTTGAATGAATGTGTCAACATCCAATTAAAAAGGTTATCAACTCAACAAGAATTATGCTGCCATCTTCATCGTGTTATTAACAATCTCTCTTGAGTAGCTCTTCAGTCTTCCGGTTCTGCACTGTATCTGTTCTTTGAATATTGTTCCTAATCCAAGATTAATTTATTCAAACTTTACCTTTGTGTAAAACCTATTGACTTCAAGCAGATTTTAGTGGGACTATTGGAACTTAGAAATTCTACAGTGCCACAGGGTAATGGCACTGGATTTTAATACACGAATACTTATATTTTATTAGAATATGTGAAAAATCTTCTTCATTTATATTTTGGTTTACCAAATTACTTAATTAAACTATTTGTCCTGAAAATCAATTTGCCACAAAGCTTTTTTATATACCTGTTATATACAGCACAATATATTAGGCAATAAGAATTTTAGGTTATGATGGTTACTTTTGAGGAATTTCTGATATTACTTATAAATATTTGAAAATCTCTAAAAGCACAGAATATAATAACTTTATTTGGTCAGCTCCCCTAATAATATAGTGAGAAGAATGGAAATGTTGATGAGGCTGAGGAAATGTTTCACAGAGGTAGAATTTGAAATTTTAAGACTGATAAGGAGCATTTTGTAAGGGGAGTGGAATGAGAACAAATAAAAAATGTGATCACAAGGATGAAGGTATCAATACAGCATCATTGCAGAGCAGTCAGGAAACCAACCTTAGCATATCAGTGAGGTGGATGATATAGAAAATTAAAATCCAGATAGATAGTTTAAAAACATTATTTTTCAGGCAATAGATTCACAGGAATAAAAGCTGCATCAAATATTATACATGAGGAAATTTCTTTAAAAACTCCAAAGTCTAGTCTAGTTATCGGCTGTTACTATCATCACTCCTATTCTAGGGTCTGCATTCTTAACTAGTAAGAATTTAGAGAGAAAATAAGCAAAAAAAGTTTGAAGTTTAGATAAGAACCATAGTTAAATAGGAAGAGAACCCAAGGTGGGCAATAAAGGAGCAGATCAAGAAACAGGAGAGATACTAGGATGAAAGATTTTCGTGAAAAAGGGGGCGCAGTATGTTTCCTCCTTTAGATTTTTCTTTCATGAGAATGCAAATGTATGGCTTTATCATCATTATTATTTTTATTTCACAGTTCTTAATAGACCAGCTAACCTATAATTACCAAAGAATGAATTGAGTAGTTCTTCGTATAGCAGGACACTGAAAACACATTTACACTTAACAGGAGGTGATTAGTTGGTAGAATGTGTTAGAAAAGCTGCAAATCCCATTTAACAAATATTAATCTTCTCATTCAAGGGATATTTTTCATCACTGACTGAAAAATACAGTCAATTCATTAAAACCTCTTTCAAGTTTAAAAATTGTTCCAGGGGAGTTATCAGGTGTGTTTTCATAATGCCACCTACAGTGGATTAGCAGAGACACAAAAACACATGGTCAAGTATAACTGAAGGAACTAAAGTCTCTTGGAAATATTTAATATCAAACAGAAATCTTTTAACATAAGAAAATTGATTTTGGAGTCAAAACTACATTAAAGAAACATTTTTTCGAGTTTATTATGTACCAAACACTGAGGTAGACAGAAACACACACACAAAAAGCAGATTTTCCCCAGTCAAGTTCAACATTTAGTGATAAAAATAAATAGGAAATAACAAAAGAAACACTAACGATACAATATGATAAGTGTTTTAAACATTCTGAAAAGATAGGGGGAAGGTGACTATTTTGCAAGGTGAGAAAAAGTCAAGTTGCTAATTGAGTTGGATTTTAAGAGAAGTTTTCATTTTTCTTTGTTTATTTATTTTTTGTTTGTTTTTCTTCTTGCTTAAAAAGGGAAGTGCAAGAGAGGCAAAAAGAGAAAGCGCTAGGGTATGGTGAAACCACTTCATGTCCTAGTAACACCAAGTTGTTCGATGAGGTTGGAGTTTTAAGACCAAAAATGGTGGTGATTAGTAAGGCTGCTCTACTTGAAATGGTCTCTGCATTAGTCAGGATTCTCCAGAAAAACAGAACCAATAGGATATATATAGACTTATGTAAGAGGAGATTCAATATAGGAATCATCTCATGTGGTTATAAAGACCTAGAAGTCCACAATCTGCCCTCTGCAAACTGGAGAACCAGGAAAGCCAGTGGTAAAATTCAGTCTGAGTCCAAGGGCCCAAGAACCAAGAACTGCGATGTCCAAGGGCAGGAAGAGGTGGACATTCCAGCTAAACAAGATAGAGAGGGAATTTGCCCTTCCTTTGTCTTTTTGTTCCATTTCGGCCCTCAACAGACTGGATGAGTTCCACCCACATTGATGCGAGCAGACTTCTTTGCTCAGTCTACTGAATCAAATGCTAATCTCTTTCAGAAACTCTCACAGACACACCCAGAAATAACGTTTTAACAGCTACCTGGGCATCCCTTGGCTCAGTTAAGGCAACACACAAAATTAACCATCATTGTCTCCGTTACCCCCAGAATTTTCACAAAACTACTGCTGTCTTGTCATTTAGGTTCCAGTTTAGATATTATAATTCCATTGAGATCTTCCCTGATGCTCTAATTAAAAGCAAAATCACAGCTCCTCTCCATTCCTATCACATCACCTTATTTTATTTTCAGTCTATTTTTCGAAACCGTAAAACATAATGACTTCCCAGTGTTTTTTGTTATGTATGTATTTATATACTGTATGTATCTTTCCACTAAGAATAGAAATTCCTTAAGAGCAGAGCTCATATCCTTGTAGTCGCTGGACTATTCTGAGGGACTAACCTGGAGATGTGTCTTATATTTACATGAAAGCTACAGATGAGCACACAAAATTTCAATCATCATTTAGGAGAGTGACTCTTTTAAAAATAAGGAAGCAAATAATCCTAAATCAATATCAAAATCTTAAATAATAAAAGAAATGATTCCATAAAAATCACAGTCTCGTTCAGTATGGGTTAATTTTATATATAAAAATATTACATCTAGGTATTTATTCAAAAAATGGAATACTAATGCATTTTTTCAGAATTAATCAAAAAGATAAAGCTTGAGGAAAATGACAGTTGTTAGAGTGAAAGCAAAAATGATTTGATGCTGAAAGCTTAGATTTCAAATCCTCTTTTCAAGTTTCAACACAATTAGATACTTATTAATTTCTTAATGGATCAAAGAACATTTCCCCTACCACTCCCAATATCCAGTAATAAAAATCGTAGTTATCAATATTAGACTACCAGAAGAGGAGCTGTTCCATTAGTATCTACATTTACAATTCTATAATTTTCTTTCAGGACTCATTCTGGAGAGAGATTTGTTCCTCAGTGTGTGATGGTTTTAAAACATGTCTAAAAATTCTTTGACACTCCTTCCATCAGGAAGTAGAGTCTATGTTCCCCCCTTCCCTTGAATCTGAGTGGGCTTGTGATTTGCTTGCAACTAATAAAACGAGGCAGAAGTGACACTGTATGATTTCTGAGGCTAGGTCATAAAAACCAAGGCATCTTCTGTCTTTCTCACTGGATCACTCACTTGTGGAACTCTGAATTGCCACGTAAGGATCTAACCATTCTGAGAAGCTCATGCTGTGAGGAAGCCCAAGACATGTGAAGACACCTCATGTAGATGCACCATTCAAGTGTCCAACTTAAAGTCCAAACTGACAGCTTAAAATGAAACACCATATTTATGAATGAACACTCCTCCAGGTGATACAGTCACTCACCCTCAAATGTTAAGTCCAGTTGAGGCCCCAGACATCGCTAAACCAAAAAAAAATCTACTTCTGCTATGAATTTCCTAAATTCTTAACCAATGGATAATGAAACTGTTTTAAGACACTGAGTACTGCAGTAATTGTTATGCAGTAATAGTAATCACTATGCAAGATTATAAATAAGTTTTATCAGCATGAACAAAAGATTGACATAAGCATAGAGTGGAAAATAGATAATCCTTCAAGAGAGATTTCTATCACAAGAACACATACTCAAACAACCAGTTACTCATTGTTAAAGAGAACCACATTTAGCCTGGAAGAACCCTATCATTTGGAAATTCTAAACAATGTTTACCAGAGTGGGTATTATAGTGCTCTATCAAGAAAAGAACTCGTTAGAAACTTTATATGTTTAAGGGCTTTATTTTATTTTATTTTGTTTCACCACCAATAGTCTAGTTTTATCCACCACACATACATGCCCCTTTACACCTTTTGCCCACCCCTACCCATGCCCTTCCCCTCTGGTAACCACTAATCTGTTTTCTTTATCCATGTGTTTATCTTCCACATATGAGTGAAATCACATGGTGTTTGCTTTTCTCTGTCTGGCTTATTTTGCTTAACATAATTCCCTCAAGGTCTATCTATGTTGCTGTGAATGGGACAATTTCGTCTTTTTTTAATGGCTGAGTTGTATTCTGTTGTATGTATATATCACATCTTCTTTATCCATTCATCAGTTGATGGGCACTTGGGTTGCTTCCATGTTTTGGCTACTGTGAATAACGCTGCAATGAACAGAGGGGTGTATAAATCTCTTTGTATTATTGATTTCATGTTTTTTGGATAAATACCCAGTAGTGGGATAGTGGCATTATATTGTAGTTCTATTTTTAATTTTTTGAGAAATTTCCATACTGGTTTCCATAGTGGCTGCACCAGTTTGCATTCCCACCAGCAGTGTATGAGGGTTCCTTCTTCTCCCCATCCTCTCCAACATGTTATTTTTTGTCTTGTTAATTATAGCCATTCTGACAGGTGTAAGGTCATATCTCATTGCAGTTTTGTTTTGCATTTCCCTAATAATTAGTGATATTGAACATCTTTTCATGTACCTGTTTTCAATCTGTATATCCTCTTGGGAAAAATGTCTGTTCATATCCTCTGCCCATTTTGTGACTGGGTTGTTTATTTTCTTGTTGAGTTGAATGAGTTCTTTATTTATTTTGGAAATTAACTTCTTGTCAGATATCTGATTTGCAAATATTTTCTCCCAGTTGGTGGGCTGTATTTTTGTTTTGTTCATGGTTTCTTTCTTCTTGCATAAGCTCTTTAGTCCGATGTGGTCCCATGTGTTTATTTTTTCTTTTCTTTCCCTTGTCTGAGTAGACATGGTATGCTAAAAGATGCTTCCATGACCGATGCCAAAGAGTCTACTGCCTACATTTTCTTCTAGGAGTGTTATGGTTTCAGGCCTTACCTTCAGGTTTTTAATCCATTCTGAGTTACTTTTTGTATATAGTGTAAGATAATGCTCTACTTTCATTCTTTTGCATGTTGCTGTCTAGTTTTCCCAGCACCATTTATTGAAGAGACTTTCCTTTCTCATTGAATGTTCTTGGCTCCTTTGTTGAAGATTAGCTGTCCATAGATGTGTGGTTTTATTTCTGGGCTTTTAATCCTGTTCCATTGATCTGTGTGTCTGTTTTTGTGCCAGTACCATGTTATCTTGATTACAATAATTTCAAAGTCAGGCATGTGATGCCTCCAGCTTTGTTCCTTTTTCTCGGGATCGCTTTGGCTAGTCAGGATCTTTTGTTGTTCTATATACATTTTACAATTCTTTGTTCTGTCTCTGTGAAGAATGTAATTAGGATTCTGATTGGGATTGCATTGAACTGTAGATGGCTATAGGTAATATGGATATTTTAATTACATTCATTCTTCCAATCCATGAGCATGGAATATCTTTTCATTTCTTTATGTTTTCTTTAATTTCCTTCAATGATGTCATATAGTTTTCAGTGTATAGGTCTTCCACCTCCTTGGTTAAATTTATTCCTAGATATGTTATTCTTTTTGTGTGATTGTAAAAGAGATGGTATTCTTGAGTTCTCTTTGTGCTAGTTCATTATTAGTGTATAGAAATGCAACTGATTTTTCTTTGTTAATTTTGTACCCTGCAATTTTGCTGTGGTTGTTGATAATTTTGAATGGTTTCAAATAGTTTCCTGGTGGATTCTTTAGGGTTTTCTATATATAAAATCATGGCATCCACAAACAGTGAGAGTTTTACTTCCTCTTTTCCAATTTAGAACACTTTTATTTCTTTTTCTTGCCTAATTGCTCTGGCCCAAACCTCCAGTACTGTGTTGAATAGGAGTGGCAAGAGTGGGCACACTTGTCTTGTTCGAATTCTGAGAGAGATGGCTTTCAGATTTACACCACTAAGTATGATGTTGGCTATGGGATTGTCATATGTGGCCTTTATTACACTGAGGTACTTTCCTCCTATACACATTTTATTGAGAATTTTTATCACAAATGGATTTGGGATCTTGCCAAATGTTTTCTCTGCATCTATTGAGATGATCGTGTGAATTTTACTCTTCATGTTGTTAATGTGATGTGTCACATTGATTGATTTATGGATGCTGAACAATGCCTCTGTCACTGGTATAAGTCCCCCTTGATCATGGTGAACGATCATTTTAACATACGGCTGTATTCAGTTTGCCAATATTTTGTTGAGCATTTTTATATCTATGCTCACCAGTGATAATGGCCTGTAATTTTCCATATTCATGTTGTCCTTGTCTAGTTTTGGTATCAGCGTGGTGTTGGCCTCATAGAATGAGTTAGGAAGGCTTCCATCTTCAATGTTTTGGAATAGTTAGAGAAGGACAGGTGTTAAATCTTCTTTCAAATGTTTGGTAGAATTCTCCAGGGAAGCCATCTGGTCCTGGACTTTTGGTTTGTGAGAGGTTTTGTTTACTGTTTCAATATCTTTTCTTGTGATTGATCTATTCAGGTTCTCTGTTTCTTCTTGATTCAGTTTAGGGAGGTTGTATGAGTCTAAGAATTTATCTGTTTCTTCTATGTTATTCAATTGCTTGGCATATAGTTTTTTCATAGTATTCTTTTAAAATCATTTGTATTTTTGTGGTATTTGTTGTAATTTCTCTTTAATTTTTAATTTTATTTATTTGATTCTTCCCTTTTTTTTTTCTTAGTAAGTCTGGCTAAGGGTTGTCAATTTTGTTTATGTTCTCAAGAACTAGTTCTTAGTTTCATTGATCCTTTCTATTGTTTTCTTAGTGCCTATTTCACTTATTTCTGCTTTAATTTTTGTTATTTCCCTACTTCAGCTGACTGGGGGCTTTGTTTGTTGTTCTTTTTCTAGTTCTGTTAGATGTAGTTTAAGATTACTTGTTTGAGGCTTTTCTTGTTTGTAGAAGTAGGCCTGTATTGCTATAAATTTTCCTCTTAGTAACGCCATTGCTGCATCCTGTAAGAGTTGGTATGTTGTGTTTACATTTTCATTTGTCTCAGGTATTTTTTATTTCTCCTTCATTTCTTCATTGATCAAATGGTCGTTCAGTAGCACATTGTTTAGTCTCCACGTATTTGTCACTTTCCCAGTCTTTTTCTTATAATTGATTTCTAGTTTCACAGCCTTGTAGTCAGAAAAGATGCCTGATATAATTTCAAGCTCCTTATTTACTGAGGCTTGCTTTGTTTCACAAAATATATGCTATCTTTGAGAATGTTCCATGTGCACTAGAGAAGACTGTGCATTCTGCTGTTTTGGGATGGGGTGCTCTCTATATATGTATTAAGTCCATCTGGTCTAGTATTTCATTTAAGGCCACTGTTTCCTTGTTGACTTTCTGTCTGGATGATCTGTCCATTAATGTAACTGGGGTTTTGAGGTCCCCTTTTATTATTGTGTTTCTGTTAATTTCCTCCTTCAGGTCTGTTAATAGTTGCTGCATATACTTTAGTGCTCCTGTGTTAGGTGCATATACATTTATAAGTATTACGTTCTCCTGGTGGAATGTCCCTTTTATCATTACATCCTGCCACTCTTTGGCTCTCATCGTCTTTTTAATCCTCAAGTCTGCTTTGTCTGATATATGTATGGCAACATTTGCATTCTTTTGCTTGCCTTTTTCTTGGCATATCATCTTCCATCCCTTTACTCTAAGTTTATGTTTGTCTTTAGAGCTGAAATGTGTTTCCTGGAGGCAGCATATTATTGGGTCTTGTTTTTTAATCCATCCATCCACTCTCTGTCTTTTGATTGGAGAATTCAGTCCTTTTACATTTAGAGTCATTATTGATATATGAGGGATTAATACTGCCATTTTGTCTCTTGTTTTCCAGTTGTTCTATATTTCCATTGTTTCTTTTCCCTTCTCTTTCTGACTGCCATTTCAGGTTGACAGTTTTCTCAGTTTTCTCATTATTTATGATATGTGGCTCTGCTCTGATTTTTTCTTTAGTGGTTACCATGAAGTTTGTATGAAAGATCATAGATGCGATAGCCCATTTTCTGATAGCCTCTTATCTCCATTAGGTTCCATCCCTTTCCCCTTCCCCTTCTGAGTTATTGTTGTCACAAGTTATTCTGTTTTGTGTTGTGATTTTGTGACTGAGTTAAAGTGTTTATAGTTACTTTTGATGCTTTCCTTCCCTTTATCTTTTAAGTTATAATTATATATTTGCTATCCTCTTCTAAAACAGAGCTGCAGTTTTCTGATTCTGTCTGTCTATTTATCTCCTTGCTCAAAGTTTTGTAGACCTTTGCCTTTTTATTTCAGGTATCAGTGCATCCTTGATCATTTCTTGTAGGGGAGGTCTAGTGGCAATGAACTCCCCTAGCTTTTGTTTATCTGGCAAAGTTTTTATTTCTCCATTGTTTCTGAAGGATAGTTTCACTTGATAGAGGATTGGTGGCTGAAAGTTTTTGTCTTTCAGTATTTTGAATACGTCATTCCCTTCTCTTCTAGCCTGTAAGTTTTCTGCTGGTAAATCCACTAAAAGCCAGATAGGGGTTCCTTTGTAGATTTTCTTCTGCCTTGCTCTCCTTATTATGTATTCTTTGTCATTGGCTTTTGCCAGTTTTAATATTATATGCCTTGGAGAAGGTCTTTTTGCATTGATGTAAGTAGAAGTTCTATTGGCTTCATGTATTTGTAAGTTCAGTACCTTCCTCAGGTTTGGGAAGTTCTCAGCTATTATTTCTTTGAACAAGCTCTATGCTCATTTCTCCCTCTCTTCTCCCCCTGTATTACCTACAATCCTTATGTTGCTTTCCTAATTAAGTCAGATATTTCTAAAGAATTTCTACATTTTCAAAAAAATCTTAGTTCTATCTCTTCCTCCACCTGAAGCATTTCTATATTTCTATCCTCAAAATCACTAATTCTGCCCTCCATAATGTCAGCTCTATTTTTTATGGTTTCTGCATTATTTTTATCTAAGTAATTGTGTTTTTCATATCCAAAGTTTCTGTTTGTTTGGGTTTTTTTTTTGGAGCTTCAATCTCTTTGATGAAGTACTCATTCTGCTCATTAATTTTATACCTGTGCTCACTGAACTGTCTTTCTGAGTTTCCTAGTAACTCATTGAGTTTCTTTATGACAAGTATTTTGAATTCTCTGTCATTTAGATTGCAAATTACTGTGAATTAAGGATTGGTTTCTGGAGACTTGTAATTTTCCTTCTGCTCTGAAGTGTTACTGTAGTTCATCATGCTGTTTGATGCATTGATCCTTTGCCAGCACATTTGTAGTAGTATCAGGTTGCAGATTCTACCTGCCTCCACTGTTGGGGAGCAGGAGCTTTTCTTTCTGATCGTACCCCATCTGCTGGAAGTTGTGTCAATAGGGCTGCTCTCCATTTGAATGGCCTTGTCACAGCTGTTTGGTGGGTCACTCATGCACACACAATTGGGGCCTCTGTACTCCACTGCTGGGTCACTCTCATCTGAGCAGAACTGTTGTGCTTGACAGGGGACCAACTGAGCTGCTGGGCTAGGTGGAGGGGGGCACTTTCTTTCATATGCAGGCTTGCTCTGCACTTGCTGGCAGCTCAGTTGAGTCACTGAACTTGGTGGGCAGGGCCCAGTTCTGGGGGAGCTGAGCTGGCACCACTGTGTGGAGAGCATTGGCACAGGCAGGGCCACTCAAGTACAGTGGGCACTCTTGCATGCAGGGACACCACTCCAAAAACATTTCCATGCTGGCCCCTCTGCCACCACCTCCTCTTACAGTCATGCCAGACACTGTGTCAGGAACCATGACCTTGATCACTGCCCCCAGGGAGGGGGATAGGTCCATTCACCCAGTTCCACTGCTTCCCAGGGATCCAGTCCACCAGCCTTCAGATGTTTGGCTAAGTGGATCTTGCAGACATCCTGTTGTACTGTGTAGGGAATCCTCTATTGATTAATGGATGTCCATTTAGTTGTAACTCAGAGGGAAGAGACAAAGGGAGCAACTCACTCCACCATGATGCTGATGTCCATCAGGATTTTAATTAAAACTGGATTTGTCTTTTCAACTTGAACTAAACTGATAATATTGAACTAGTATCTCTGTCACACATTTAATATTTTACATCTAAGTATTTCTGCCTTTAAAACATGCCTCACAAGTGTGTGAAATAGCTGTTTAAAACAAGCAACAAGCAAGCAAACAAAAACTGGAAACAACAACAGAAGATATCCCTTTCTCATCAGGACTGTTTCAACCTAGGGAGAGTATTTTTCTGACAATTTGTGTGGCTAGTTAAATCACTTAGACCAAAGTCTGTGTGCAAAGGCATTTGGATCAGACTAAAAATATTACTGCAATTTCCAGTTATAATAATTTCATTTATGAAAGTTAACAGTTATTTTTACCCAAAGGTGATCCCTGGAAAAGATAGGTATATTTTAGTGCTGGTTCCTGCAGGTCATGAAGAATGAAAAATTATCTGTTCAACTTAATCAATGTACTTACTTATTCTAGATGACATTTCAAGTCTCCCAACAAATCAGAAGGTTCTTTTTCCTAACAGAATTAAAAAATTACTAGATTTCAAAGATTATTTTATGTTAATATTACCAATGTTAATAGATATGGTTTTAACATAATATAACCTCAGTATTATCTTGGCTTAAATAAATTTATATTTGGATTTCATCATCTAAATTTGAAAACATGTCATTTTTCATGAGCATTTAATTCATTTAAATGACTAGGGTGTAAATTCTGTTCAATATGCTTAATCAAACCTTGGCTATTCTATACAGCAGTACTGACCAACAGAAATACAATGAACCACAAAAAAGAGCTGCATATAGAATTTTAAATTTTGTAGTAGCCACATTTAAAAAAGTCAAAAGAAACTGGTGAAATTAATTTTAAAATATGTATTATTTAACCTCATCTATACAAAATATTCTCATTTCAACCAGTTATCAATAAAAAAATAATATTTTACCTTTTTTTGCACTAAGCCTTTGAAATAGTGTTTACTTTACACTTACAGCATATCTCAATGTGAACTAGCCTTATTTCAAGTGTTTAATAGCCATATGTGACTAGCATCCACTATGTTGGGTAGTGCAGCTACAGAATATTATCTACCATGGAGAAAATTTCAAGTTCTATGCTTTTCAATCTATTTTATTTCCCCTTTTATGGCAATACTCTAATTCTTTCAAATACTTCAAATAATAATTTAAAAGATTTGATTTTGGGTGTTTTTTAAAAATAAAGGAAATGATTTATCATTTGAATAAACCTTTATTTCTTCCCATTTGCTTTAATTTTAAATGTCTATATGCTACTTTAACTCAATATGCAGATTGAGCTTACCAAAACTAAAGAGAGAAAGACTAAATGTAATAAATTAATGATTCTTTTGTCTTAATTATCAGCTGTGCGGGGAAACTTTCTCTGACCACCTTCTCTTATCTCCACCCCCATCCCACCAGTCACTCCATCATGTATTCTTGCTTAATTTTTTTCATGATTCCCATAACTATTTTAAAATGTATTATTTATTTAAATGAGTTCACCTGTTTATTGTTTATCTCAGCTACTATAATATAGGCTCTGTGAGAGCAGGTACATTTCTTCCCTCAAGCACCAACACTGTTCATTGCCTGGAAGAGTGCATAGCATGCTGGAGGTGCTCAATAAATATTTGTTCATTGAATTAGTAAATATCCTCATTGCATTTTAAAAGCATAGGCACTCTTCAATACAATTTACACTAAGCAAATCAGCTGAAATATTGTTTAGAAAGCTTCACTTGAGAGTCACTGCTTCTTAGGCTCTGTCAAGGAAGCAGTGCAATGTTTATGGTGTTCATATAACAGAACGTCCCTCCCCTTTAAAAGCGAGAAATTCAGAGACGGAAAAGTTCACATTTGTGATTCTAGGATAAGAGAAAAGCTTATGCTTTCTCTCAAAATATCATCTAGAATTTGACTAATACAATGCTATTAATCCAATATACAAACATGTGTCTTTCTTGTTATCAAAAAGCCTCTAAAATTTAATTAAAGTCAATAAAGAAATTAAAAGCTTAATGAGAGCAAGAATCCTCTGAGTGTGTTCATGCTGTTATCAGCCTATGATGTTGTAAAAGATAGGATTATGATTTTATTGCCAGACGACCAAGAGGAGAGAAAGGATAACGACGAGAGTTGTGAGAAACCTCCTGGTGAGCGAAATCTCGGAGTGAACAACTATTGCGCTTAATCAAGTCAATGGAGAAATTAAATACAAAAGCGATGGCTTCGGAGCATAACCACCCATTGTTTAAAGTAAATATGGGAAAATAATTTGAGATTTATCTAAACAAGATTCCTATTTAACATGTGAAACTTTATGGGAAATTCTGGGATAGGGACTACCATCCCAATGTGGTGTCTAAGTGATTAGAATTGGTCTGGATCAGAACACAAGTAATATTTTTATTATTTAACTTTAAAAATGAATAATATATAAACCAGAAATTCACTAAAAACTTCTAATTTTTTGCACTCAAATTAAGACCACCTTTCATCAGGTGTAGAAAGCTTCAGCAACTGTGGTCAAGAGAGAGATTTGTTGGTACAATACTGAACTTTCCCTGCCTCTCACTACCTTCAGAAGTAGTACAGGGGATCCCCCAAGATACCCACAGGTTCTCATCACTTGTACCTTCTATGAGACCACCACCTCTATACCCTTTGTTCTTGTTTATTTCAGATCACCGTAAGAAGCCCCCAACTTCACCTTTCATTCCCCACATTTTCACCTCTTTAGGCTCTGAATATCTCCTGTTTAGACCCCCTCTCCCAGCTTTCCACAGTTCCTAAAACTTGCCCACTGTGCTCTGTGGAATTCATAGTGCATTATCTTCCAAATGCCCAGTATCCTCCACTTGACTCTCAATGTTCCCTTCATCATCTCACTCAAAGGAACGCAGATCTTCTCTAAGAATAATGCTTTCCCAGTAGATCACTGTGTGTTTTCTCCCTTTCCTCATACCCCTGGGGGCCTGGTGTTGGGCTAAGTGTCCTCTTTATATCTCATCTCCAGTTCCAGATTACTCCCTCTTCCTTTACTGTGAAATGAACAGAGCATTACTGATCAGATACTAACTACTACATACAACTCCTTCTTACAGTCAGTTCTTGGCCCTCATGTAATTTCACCTCATTTATTGAAGATTTTAGTTTCTGAGTCACTCTCTCAAAAACCTCTCCAGTCTTAAATCTAAGTGATAACAACTTATAGGAGATTATTCTTTCAACATTCTAACTTTATAGTACTTTGAAATCTTCTCCTCTAATGATCTTGTCTCCACCCTACCTCACCCAAGTTCTCTCATGGATGTACATATAACAGTAACATTTCCATATTCACAAGTTCAAACATTTACTTTCTGATCACTGCTAACTCTCTTTATTGCTCTCTCCCTTCAGTACCTTAACTCCAATGATTCTTTCTACCCATACAATCTACTGATCCTTTGACTTTTCATTCTCTCATCCTCATTTTAAACTTATGTAATTTAACTTCCATGATTAATCATTATAATTACACACTAGCATACTCCCTTAACTCTCTTGTTCATCTCTTGATTTATTATATCCACTTGACAAAACCACAACCCCAATGAAATTCATCTCTCTGTCAACTCTGAACGTGTACCCACTCAGCTGAACATGAATTTTAAGTGACTCCTTAATACTGCTTGGTGCTTGTATTAAGTTTCCTACCCTCATAGATAACTGTATCATGCCTTTTCTCTTTAAACCTCCAACATCTCTCCCTTAATTACATTCTGAGTTAACAATCTTGTCTCTCATTTCACTCAGCAAATCAAAGCAACTAGAAAGGAGCTCCCCAAAACTCCCACCTTCCTATCAACTTCTGTATCCCTTTATTCTGTCTTTGATCTTAATGAAATAGATGATATGTCAACACTCCCATCTAATGCTCTCTGCATATGAGCCAGATCCAATGGTTTCTTACCTCTTCAAGAATATCACTCATTTTCATCATCAGCTATACTTTCTCCACAAGATTGTTCCCATTCCCATCTCTCCTATAGCTATCACTCCTTTTATTTGCTCTCCTTTACAGAAAAACACTGAGACAATTTTCTCAAAACTTCATTTTCAATTTTTTTGCTCAGTTTTCAATTTTTCTCCTACTTTCATGGGGCTTTCACCCCCACCAATGATAAGTTCTCCAGCCTTACATACTTAACACAAGAGCAGTAAGTGACATGGTTGACCATTCCCTCCACCTGGAAGCACTTTCTTCATCTAATGTTCAGGTTATTTTCCTATCTCGTTGATCAAGATTGAGGTATCCCAATCTTTGGTTCTTGGATTTCTTCTTTTTTTTTTCTGATCCATTAATTCCCTTGGTGACTTCATCCCGTCTCATGACTTTGAATCCTAAGTTAAATATTCAACTGCTTACTTAACATCTCCACTTTGATGTTTAATTGGCATTGCAAAATTAACAAGTGCAAAGCAGAATTTCGATTTTCCTACTAAGCATGCTTCATCTTGTGTCTTCCAAACTTCAGTGAAAACTAGTCTCTCTTTTTGGTTATTTATACCAGAAAACTTGTAGTCATTCTTGCCTTCTTATTTTATCTCATATCTCTCATCTGATTCACAAGTCAGTCTGACCACTTTTCATCTTTCCCACTGCCACTAACTTGTTCCAAACTAGATTATTTAAATTGCCTCCTCACTGGTTTTCCTACTTCAAACTTTGCTCTCACTCCTCATTGTATCTCAACGTAATAGCCAGAATGATCTCATTAAAATTCAAGCAATATCTTGTAACTTCCATAGATAAAATCCTTCAATATTTCTACATTTCATTCAAACTAATTCATTTAGTACTTCAAAATCCATATGAGGTAACTTCAAATATTAGTACCATTTTAGAGACCAGGAAGTGAGGCTCAAACAACAATAGTAACTTGCTCAAGTTTCTAAGCTGACAGGTGATTGTACTAGGATTCAATCTTATGAGTCCTGGTTTCAGAATCCATATTTTTTAGCCATTATGATTTACTGACAAAAATAGTTTTAAAAACCAACAAGAGCTTAAAGCCTACACACATCTGGGTCTGTAGACCTCTTCCCCTACTATTCTTCCCTTTGCTTACTCCTTCAGCCACCTAGCCCCATTGCTATTCCTTGAACTAGTCAATCAAACTGAAATGCTTAAAGTTCCCTCAAATTTTCCTTGCTTCTTTGTTTACATGTCCATTCATCACTTCAGTGTTCTGTTCTTCCAGTTTCTGATTTCTGCATGATTCTCTAGTATATGTCACATCTTTTCAACCATGAAAATTATTCTCTTTGTCCATTTAGTAAGTGACATCTAGGTGTTGGGGTGGCATTTGACCAGTACTGCCCATCAAGACTCTGGCTTCAAAAAGTCAGGCTCCAGATAATTAATTTCTAAGACTGAGAGAGCTAAATCCATGGATCTTTCAAAGTCCCCCAGCTCTTTCCCATCTTAAGGTCTTCGCATTGCCATTGCCTCTACCTGGAATGTTCTACTTCTGTGTTTCTGCATTGCTGGCTTCTGCTTAACATTCATGTCTCTGCCCATATGCTACCTCCACAGGGAAGTTTCTTTGACCACTCAAGCTGACATAGGCATCATCAGTCTCTGTCTAACCACTCAATCCCATCACCCTATTTTATTTTTTCACAGTGAAGTATTTGAAAATTTCATTTATTTACATGCACATTGATTACCTCCCCCAACTAGAATATGAGCTCCATTAGCAAGAACTTTTTCACTTTGATTTCCCACCACCTAGATTAGAACCTTCACGAGGAAAATGATCAATAAATATTTTTTTTAAATCCATGAATAAATCAGTATTTTTGTCTTTCTTGATTCTAATGGGTGAAAAAACAGCAATCTGTATGGCAATTTCTGAATTTTGTGTGGTTTTAAAAACTTGGTAGAGAAATACCGATTCTCTCTTACAATTAGTATATGTATACTAGGGTCTATTCCCAACTTACCTTAATAGAATATAAATAAGACATGTAAAATTTTAGTTCTCTCTTAAAACAATTTTAGTTTAGAAAAGTTCTCTCTTTTCTAAAATAGAGAAGTCTTTTGCTGTTTGTAGCATACATATATAAATACATATACATATACATATATATGTATATACACACACAAATACATGCACACACACGAATATCTCTCTCTTTACACCTATCTATCTATCTATATGAACACACACATTTAATTACACTTTTGAATTACTTAGAATAGTCTCCTTCCCATACTGCTATTTGGCAAGATATTGTTTGTTTTCTTATAGTTCAAGGTTAGATGAGTAGAGACAAGCTGCCAGACCAGCAAATATACCTCATGAGAGAAATGTAGATTATTAATAAATGCTATAAAACACACCCTGACATTTTGGCATGTTGTGCCCCAGCAAATTAGAAGGGGACCTTAGTTCTTAAGAGAAATGCTACAGCTCCAATCCTTTTCAAATTGATCTATGAATATAAACCTGGCACTCACTTCATTGTATACAAGTGGCAAGATAAACAAAGGTTAATGCTCAGCATATAAAAATTCAAAGGAAGAGAACATGATGAGGAAACCGCATGTTTCTTCAATAAACAAGTCAAGATTATTAATTTCAGAGAAACACCAGCTTTCATATAATAACAACAGTAACAGTAAGGATGGTTACATACATCAATAAAAAACGGTTATTTAATTTCTTTTTAGCTTACTCTACATCTCCCTCTTATCCTGATTTAGTTAATTCTTGTGATATGGGAGCCCCATGTGAATGATAATTTTTAAAATCACTTTCTGTTTGTTTAGACTTAAAAAATATAATGAGACATCCCAGAGAAAGGAAAGCCTATATTCACAAAAAAAAACCCACACACAAATATTCACAGCAGCTTTCTTCATAATATGCAAAGACTGAAAACAACCAAATGTCCTTTAATGGGTAAATGGTTAAATAAACTCTAGTACAATCATACCATGCAATACTATTCAGCAATAAAGAGAAATGAACTATTGATACACTATGTGTATGGATCTCCAGGGAATTATGCTGATTGAAAAAAAGCCAAAACTGTCAGGGTAGATATTGCATGATTCCACTTACATAGCATTCTTGAAATGACAATATTTTAGAAATGGAGAAGAGATTAGTGGTTACTAGACGTTAGGGAGGATCAGAGGGTGAGTACGGCTGGAAAAGGTCAACAGGAGGGATTCTTGTGGCAATGCAAATGTACTATATATTAAACATATCCATGTCAATAACCTGTGATTTGCAGTATAATTTTGCAAGATGTTCCTCTGGGGGAAACCAGGTAAAGAACACATGGGGTTTCTCTATATTAGCTTTTACAACTGTGAGCAATTCTATAATATCTCAAAACAAAAAGTTGAATTAAAAAATAATGAGACAATTGCTGAGATAAATATGATCTCTAATTGGAATATAAAAATCTGGAAATTAACTGGCTCTTTTTGGAATTAAAATTTATATTTTTCTTTAACTTTGTCCTATCAAACCAATGTTCTGACTATATACTTAATAAGACAAATATTGATTCAAAACTATTAATAAGTACCTAAATAACTATGACCAGGTCATACTTCATTTCCAAAATTTTATTCCTTTTGCTAGAGATGCATCAAATACACAGCTAAGTTGAAACTAGGGCATTGATTATCCAGCATCATATTCAGATAGCTCAGGATCAGTGGGGTCTTCTGAAAGGGAAATTTTGTGTTTAAATGTTGTTTCTGGCCTTTGCATAAGCTTCCTGTTCATTTTTTCCCCATTGCATTTTAACCTTTTGGATTTCAGGATAACTGCTTCAACGAAGAAAGTACTTGGTATTTGAAATTGCCAAACAAGAGTTCAAGTTCCAATATCTTCTTAATAGTAACATAATCTAGTGCAAATAATTTTCCTGCTCTGAGACTGTTTCCTTAGCTATAAAATGGAGCTGCTACCTAACTCTTAGGTTTACTACGAGGATAAATGGGAACGTTTCATTGAAGCAATCCATTTCAGTGGCTGGCACATGATAGGTGATCATTTTATTGATCATTAATGCATGCATTCAACAAATATCTGCTACATGCCAGACGCTCATCCACAAGCAAGCATTCTGGCTCTCCCAGAAGGTACCTTCTAGAGGCAAAGATGGGCAACACAGATATAAAAAATAAATAAAAATCAGGTGGTGATAAGTACTATAAAATAATAAAACAGGTTAATGGGGAAAAAAGTGCCTTTAGAAGAGGAGCAATCTACTTTCTCTCTGCTCTTTGTATATTGGACATTCTATTAGGAAATATAAATAATGTCACGCAATAAACATGTTATTGTTTTTTAGAAAATTTTCATTAATTAAATGTCCTTACCATTAGAAGTTCTTCATAAGGTAAGATCCCAAAAGATGATTTTCCTGATGGGAAAAAAATAAACCACTAAAATTAGAAATAATGAGAATTACATCATTTAATATTTAGGTTTCATTTTAAAATTTAGATTTCTTCTTTTTTTTTGAACATGCCCATACTTATTCAAATAAAACTATTATCACTATTTGAACAGTCAAAATATTTTTACATTTATTTTGACATTATTGGCCTATCACCAAGTAAAAAAGCACACCAACCATGCAAGGTAAAAATCCTCAGAGATTTTCCACTTCTAACTGTAATATTAATCATATAACTTTTATTGGCCTCAGTTTCCTCAGTTATAACATCATGGAATTTGCTTCAACTGAACTACAGCATATCTAAAATTCTAATTCTGTTCAAAGCTAATCCAAAGTAATTTTAACTAGTTTAAAGAAAAGGTTTATACATGTTAATTTTGAGATGCTAATTACACACACACACACAACTTATACACAAAGTATCAAGTTATATTTCATGTATCTCATGTTTAAATTGGAATTTGAAGTTATTCAGTAATTTTCAACTATTTAATTTCAATCAAGAGAGGAACATATATTCCTTAGACAAATACTGGAAGCCTGAGATGAAGGAGAAGAAAGAAAACTCTAATTTGTCCCTGAGTGATTTAAATGCTTTTAAAAGAATCTTTGGCTCATAGAAGATATTTATTTCTGCACCATTACTTTTTTCAATCCCTATCATCTTTTTTCCACTAATATACTTTAATTTAAATTTGGAGTAGCAACTTAGAATTGAGCAAAAGCAATAGTTTTCCAAAATCAGAAGGCCGCTGTGAATCACTTTCAATAAGAGAAGAAAAACAAATGAATTCCAGCCAGCATTAGGCTCTGGAATTCAAATTACAAGCACTCTGAGGAGTAATTATAGTATGTGGTCCAAGTATCCTGCTGCTCAGGTCCATTAACATTGCAGACCCTGCTGAATTATGAAAATGTTCCTAAGATCTAACATTTTTACAAAAAGATGCCGAAACCAAATCCCCAAAATGCTCCCTTGATAAATAAAAGGTTATATAAAACCCAATATTTATATTGTAGTCCTAAGAAAACTTGAAGACATACAGATATATCTCACATGTTAAAAGTGGTGAAATGTCTAATATTAAATGAATGGGCAAAGCAACTGAAAACTCTGTTAAACAGATCTGATTTTAAATTCCATCACCAACAGAAAATGACTCCGGCACTTCTAAAGTAATAAAGCCCAGAGGTCCTTCTACGCAGCTCAAGAATGCAGACGGGGGCAGGTGAAAGTTACATGACGGTTGATTTCATCTTAATATAAGGGGGAAAATGCATTATGAGATAGAGTGTTCTCAGAGACTAAAAACATTTAAGCAAAGGATAGTTTCATATTAGACCATCCTAGAAAAGACTTCTGACTAGAGGGTCGCAACGCTTCTTTCCCACACTTATAGTAGTATAATTCTGTGCTTCAATAACCTTTATAGCGACCTTGCAAGAAAATCTGAGATGCAAGACAAATCTATGTTAATATTTTAAATATCAAGTCTCTATGAAGCATTTCTTTAAAAACTTGCCATGCTTTTCACGAATGTATCAAAATCACTTCTTTGTAGGCCCTTACATTTGGAGTTTCCTAGGTCTCAAACAATCTTTCCCTCCCTTTCCCTCAATAACTCCTGAGTATCTGATAGGTCCTAGGTATGTATCACCTGCTGCAAGAATTCTTCCCTGCCATAGAGATTGCATTAGGAGCCCTTCTATGCATTTCCATAGACTGTGCGTCCACCCTATAGCACTGCTTTCATGTTATGTAATAACTGTCTATTTCCCTTACTAGACACTAGACCATAGACTCCCATAGGCAGTAGTTGTGATTACAATTAAAATGGTATCCAGAAAAATTAGTCCTGTGAGGACAACACTTCCAGAATGTTGATATGATACTTTAAAAGAAGATCATTTTTTGAGATAAATTTGGAAAATATTGGATGAGACCGAAGTTAAGCAAATTTGTTTACTGAAGGATATCACAGAGCCATGGAAGTGTTTTATATTCTGTAAATTATTTTTATTATTAAGAGGGTAAATGGATGCAGAATTTCTTAACATTAGTTTGCCTCAGACTCATTTTTTGTCATGGTGCATCTTATAAGACTAGGGTTCCTTCTCACTCAGAGAACACTGAATTATTTTATTCATCAGTTCCCTGGATAGTATCTGGCACAAAGTAGGCATGTAAGAAAAACTAATTTATACCAATTACTAAACTGTAAACTAACTAGCTTTCAGTTTTCTTGGTAAACACCAGCCTACCTACCCCAAACTATTTTTTTTAGATTAAAAGGAATTTGTGATCATCTTCTTTACTCCGATTGCAGGAATTCTTTCTCTGGTATATTCGGTCATTCAACTCCTGTGAGACAAGCTTAGGGCTGGAGACATCATATCTACATGAGGCAGTATGTTTCATTATTAGATAACAATTGTTTAAAAAACTCTTTTTCATTGAACTTACAGCTGAGTGTCTCTAATTTTAGTGCACTGATAGGAGGTCTTTGTTTTCGAACAACCAAATAAAAGGTTATACTTTCTTCTCCATAACACGTCAAAGGCATTCCTCTTAGGTTTCTCCTCTCTGAGCTAAACATCTTACTTCCCTGATTTCTACTGAAGTGTGGTTTCCAGATTCCCCAGTTGACAGCAATCTTGTTATAAAATTTTAGTTTATTGATTCTGGTATATTCTTCTAAAGCGTACTTCAAGTCAAGGTAAGATAGAATCTCAATATTTTGTAAAGATGCCATAGCTCAATTCTGTGTTCTTTATTCCACTCATATTGCTCCTGTTGCCCAGAAAGTTTTTTCTTCTTCCCTTTACCTCTTCAAACGTGATTTACACTTTGAGATAAAGCTCAACCACACTGCATGCCCAACTACATTAGCTGTCATTTCTTCTCTCCTGCTTTCAGATAAATCATTTAAAACTCATAGCTATTATCATAATTCAGCCTCCCATTTTTCTGTGTTATTCACTGACATTCCATGTGTGCTTTTCTTCACTCACTAAGAAGTTATAAGAATTGTGAGGGTAAGTGCTTTCTTTTCTGCTTTTCTAGAGCACTATGTAAACTGTTTTCATACATGAAAACTATTGATTAACCAGCTGCCTGAAAATGTTCATACACATTTACATACAGATTTCTACGGCAATAGCCCTTATGAACCTCCCTGCTCCTTGATATTTAGAGGGCTAAGGTAAATGCCACGGGGCCAGATAGAGTCATTTAGTATGCAGCTTGCTTCCTGAACGTTCCAAGCTTTTCTCTTCACTGGGAAGGAAGGGTAGTGTGCTGAAGGCCTGAAAATGACACTTCTAGATTCTCTTGCCTAGGTTTCTGATTGATTCTATGAATGGGAGGCACTGGTAGGAATTTAGAAAGCAGAAGTAACACAAAAATCATTCTGTTTGCAACTCTCAAAGCAGCAGAAAGGCCACTGCTAGAGAAGTGTAGACTCCAGCATTCTCAGTACCTCCAGCGGCAGCTGAGGCAGTCCCATTCCAGAAGCAGTGGCATAGCTCAGCTGTGAGTGCTCCCCCGGACAGAGGCAGAAGCAGCTCCCTGATTTGAGGTAAAACCCACTCTTTGCCTTCCCTGCCCATCTAGAACTTTTGTAAATGATTCTCTGCATTGAAAACCTCTCTCTTGGAGGAGACACAAATGGCCAATAAACATATGAAAAGCCGTCAGGGAAATACAAATTATAACCAAAGGAAATACTACTCAATAACCCCTCGAGGAGACACCCAGAAAATACAGAAATCAAAGAAAGAAGACACTAAGTGTTGAGGAGGATATAATAGAGCAAGCAGAATTCTCAAACACAGTGGTGGAAAGGTAAACCTGGTGCAACCTCTCTGGGAACCTATTTGGCTGTTTCTACTGAAAGTGAACATATGCAATCTCTGTGACCCGGAAATGCCATTTCTAGGTATAGCTTCATCATAAAAATGTACAAATGTTTACCCAAAGACATGTAATAGAATGTTCATAGCATATTGCTTGTTATAGCTGAAACCTGGATATTACTCAAATCTTCATTAACATTAGAAGGATAAATTGAAGTATGTTCACATAATGGGACACTACACAGAATTGATATAACTGTCTACACTACATGCAACAGTATGAATGAATGAGACAAACATAATATTGAAATGAAGTCAGACATAAAAGGGCACATACTGTATCATCCCTTTTATATAAAATTTTTAAAAAATGAAAGCATTCTCTGCTGTAAGAAGTTACAATAATGGATTACTTTTGGAGGAAGCAGAAAAGGGTCTATTGGGGTGCTAGGAATGATCTGTTTCTCTATCTGGGTGCTGGTGACATAGGGATGTTCACTTGGTGAAAATTCATTGAATTTTCTGTACACATATTGTACTTCAATACAAAATTTTTTTAAAGTTCTTGGTCTACTTCAGACCAGGATATACTAGTGACTTTGTCACTGCATGGCTGGGGTAATATTAGCCTAGAAAACTTAAAAGCAAGTACTCAGCATTTCTTTTGGCCATTACAACAACAAGCAAGCATTAATAAAGCTTCCTCAAAATTTTTTAAAAAATTAACTCTGTGTGAAAAACCTAGAGTGAGTTCTGTCTTCTTGACTTAATGCATAGAGATGTAGTTTTATTTGCTTTCAAAGCTAATATATGGAATTCTTATGTACCATTTCAAAATGACTTTAATAATTTATGTAAAATAACTAAAAATTCCAGAACACACACATTAAAAATTTTGCCAAAATCCCATGAAGTATTCCCAAATTGATAAGAAATCTCAGGCTTTAAAAATATATAACAAACACCAGAGTCATTTTCAAATATATTTTAAACACCTCACTGTCCCTTCCAGATCATATTTAAACACTTTCATTCATTACCATTATTTTTATGAAATCTCTCGAGTCTTGCACAAGAATAAAATTTTTCTGCTTCCAGACAAGGAAAAGGAGTTATTAAATAAGTAGAACTTGAATAGAGATAATTTGTTTTATTTGACTTTCATTATTAAATAAAATCCAGGGACTCAAGACTACTTAATGGAATTTTTTTAAACATACAGAGGCACATCACCTAAGTACAATTACAATTGATACCATATTTCTTTATGAGACTCCTCATTCATAGGGATAAGAATATAGAAACAAAATATAAAAAAAAAACTTTGCAAGGCAATTATAGCAGGCAATGACCCAAGTAGTCAATTTCTTAGCCATTTTAGCAAGTACTCCAGCAGAATGGGAACCATTATCATTCTAAGTGATCAAACCATAAAAAGGATCCTACATAAAGTGCAGAATGTGCTGATCCCTGGATAGTTAAAAAAAAATAAAAAACCACACAAAAAAAACAAACACATATAGATGAGGTAAGAATAGCAGGATCAAGCTGTGTACTGGATTTACATTTTACATGGCTAAAATTAAAAACTCTAATTTAATTCTTGAGTTTACCAAATAGGAAAAGAGCCACAAATCCTTTGTATATTAAGTTCTTAAAGTTTTATTGTTTACAATGTTTATCATTTTAAAGTAATCTTTTCAAGAAGGGTATGTTGTTCGTATATATTTTGAGCCTTGTTTAGGGGAGGAAGACTTTTCCTCTAGCTAATGTGGGTTCATCTGGCCAGAGAATGAATTAAATTCACGTGAGACAGAATAGCAAGAGAAAATTAAACAAAGCTTTATGAGGAACCATGGCCTGGGGCCTTTCTTCCCGAAGGAAGAAAGGGCACCGAAGAAGTGGGGTGCACATAGTGGTTATATACCCCCAAACAGGGTGTTTCACATATGATTGAAATGTCCCTCCCACAATAGTCACAAGACTGCCCTGTCAGCACAGCACTTGATGGACACAGCAGATAGTGGGTCTGCTATCTCAGTGGGCGTAGCAGGAAGAAAGTCTATTGTCTTGACCTGGGTGGTCACAGGTGAGTGCAGCAATCAGTTCCTAGCCTAAGGAAAGATGCTTAATCCTTAAAGAAATGCCAGCGTTGGGAGGGGAAGGGAAGTCAGTTACAGGAGGTTACCAGACAAGCACAATAAACAAATGCAGATTTAAGTCCTTGCCTTCCCCATTGATAGATTAAGAGTTTCTAGAGACAAGGTCATCTCCCCTTCTTCCTGGTACAGGGAGGGAGATATCTTTACAGATGGAGAGTTCCTTTACAATGTAAATGTCTCTTACAAAGGGTAAGTAAATTCTACTTTTCAGTTGCTTTCCTGTCTGCCAAGAAACCAGCTTCAAATAATCCTCATGCCAAAGAGACATATCTTAGGGTGGCCATTTCCAGGTCCCCATACTTGTAAAATTTGAAAGTATTTCCATTGCCTTTGCCCATAAAAGACACTTTGTTTGGGCATGAAATTTTGTATACCATTTCCCTTCAAATTCTAATGAAATTTAATGCTATAGAGGAGAATCCTGATGCTGAACTCCCTTTGCACTTTTAGGTAACTATATTCTCTCTAGAAAAGTATGAAATTTTTCCCTATAATTAAAAAAAATCCAAATGTCTCAGTATGTCTTTTTCCATTAATTTTACTTGCAAGGCAGCATATATCCTTTTTAAATTTTATTTTCAGTTCATATTACATTTGCAAGTAAATCATTCTATAAGTTATACAAAACATATAAAAGAGACAATGGGCTCCTTTTATTTTTATTTAGAACATTCAATTAATTCCGTAATCATCTTGTCTTTCCAAACTTAAGAATAGCAAACATATTAGTGTAACTTTCATTCCTCTTATCATTCCTTAAATGCACTACTGTATCCGCATCCTGAATGATTTTATTGTTTCAAGTATCCCTCCAATTCATCATCTACATCAGTATTTCTCAACCTTGGCACTATCAACACTAATGGGGCTGGATATTTCTTTGTGATGGGAGCTGCCCTGAACATTATAAGATATTTAGAAGCAACACTACTCCTTACCCACCAGATGACAGTAGCCACTTCCCAGCCCATCATGACAACCAAAACTGGCTCTAGACATTGCCAATTGTCCCCTGGGAGGTAAAATCACCCCCATTGAGAACTACTGATCTACATTACTCCTAGAGCTATCTTTCTAAGAATACTCAGATTATTAATTATTCTGTTTAAATAATTCCTTTTAATGGTTATTCTTCTTCACCTTTAAGACAAGCATATTACCCAGGACTTTTGTACTAAGTCTTGGTACTGTGGGGACCTGGAATTGGCCACCCCAAGATATGTCTCTTTGGCATCAGGATTATTTGAGGCTGATTGCTTTTGATAACCTGGGACAGGGAAGGAGGCTCTGAGGAATGGAACTTGCCCTTTGTTAGGACAAGTTTACATTTGTAAGGTAAATCTCTATCTGTAAAAGGTGCCTCCCTCTCTGTACCAGGAAGAAGACAGGTGAGGACCTTCTCTCTAGAAACTCTTAATCAATACAAAAGGAAAGGACTTAAATCTGCATTTTATTGTGCTTGTCTGGTAACCTCCTGTAACTGACTTCCCTCCCCCTCCCAACTTTGGCATTTCTTTAAGGATTAAGCATCTTTCCTTAGGCTAGGAACTGACTGCTGAGTTCACCTGTGACCACCCAGCTCAAGACAATAGACTTGCCTCTGGCTACGCCCTCAGAGACAGCAGACCACTACCTGCTGTGTCCATCAAGCACTGTGCTGACAGGGCAGTCTTGTGACTATTGTGGGAGGGACATTTCAATCATATGTGAAACACCCTGTTTGGGGGTATATAACCACTACGTGCACCCCACTTCTTTGGTGCCCTTTCTTCCTTCGGGAAGAAAGGCCCCAGGCCATGGTTCCTCATAAAGCTTTGTTTAATTTTCTCTTGCTATTCTGTCTCATGTGAATTTAATTCGTTCTCCGGCCAGACGAACCCCCATTTGGGAAGAGGAAATGTCTTCCTCCCCTACAGTACTCATTTCTAAAATCACCTCACTACATCATGCACTTTTGGTGCAACCACAAAGAACTATTTGTCTTTCAAACAACACACTCCACTCTTTTATGCTTTTGTGTTTTTGCTTATGTTGATCCCTCTACAAGGATTGCCTTTTCCTTGATTTCTAGTTGGAAAATTGTGACTAATCTGTTAAAACAAGTTAAAACGTCACCTCTGTGCAGTTTTTTCCCCACAGATCCATAGCATTAAATATTGTACACACAATGGAAATATTTTCTTCATCATTTATTTGCCCAAATTTATTTTTACTATTTTGAGTTACAATAAAATTTTGTCATTTTAGAGAATGCTACATAATGAAGCCAACATTGTTCTGTTAGTGGTTAACCAGGAAAACAAAACCCATTATTCTGTAATGATGGAATCATTTCCACCTAACTTTATTACATTAAATTTGCTTAGAGAGAAGCTCATCTGATGCATGTCTGCCCCCTCATAAAGCCTTCAGGCATAGTTTTTCAATTTGGCATTTTCACTCCCAGAAGAGCTTAGTTTCATCTGCGCACTGAAAGATTTCACAGGGCTGTCTCTTCCAACTCATTTATTAGCCCATTTGATAGTACCAATCCCTAGTGAACTCAGGTAAGTAAAATTCTGTAAAAAGCAAGAAGCACTTTACCTGAAAATGTAACTGAGGTCACCAGTGTGCATATATGCATTGAACATCTACCACATGCTTTGGGTCAGACTGTCCAATAGAACTTTCTGTGATGATAGAAATGTTCTATATTTGCACTGTTCAGTATGGCAGCCATATGTAGCTACTGAGCACTTGAAATGTGGCTAGTGTGATTAATGAACCAAATTTGAATTTTATTTAATTTATTTAAATTGTAATTCAAATAACCATATACAGCTACACGGCACAGATTTGGGCTATCACCAAACTGTTTTCCTAGATTTTCACTCAAAAAGGAGTCTGGGATTTTTGTCAATTACTTCTCATACTTCAGTTGAGAGTTCCAAGAGAAAGAGATAAGTTCTACAGTGCGTCATTCCACCTCTCATCTTGCATTATCAACTCCATTTGGAGGTATAAGAAACAAGAAAAGGGGGCTGGCCTGACATGGCAGTGCAGTGGTTAAGTTTGCACGCTCTGCTTTGGCAGCCTGGGGTTCACAGGTTTGTAACCCCAGGCATGGACCTGCGCACCGCTTATGGAGCCATGCTGTGGCAGGCGTCCCACATATAAAATGGGGGATCTCACATCAGGGCCCATCTTCCTCAGCAAAAAGAGAAGGATTTGCAGCAGATGTTGGCTCAGGGCTAATCTTCCTCACCAAAATAAATAAATAAGAAAAGGAGGTCTGAGCAACAGTATATATAATCTAATTCAAAACCAGCTTAGCAAGGCCAGGACTTTTTTAGTTACAAGAAAAACAACATCTGATTAAATTTGACTTATTGATGAATCACATACATTTCCCCTAAATGATATGATCTATTGAGATTATTCTAGAAAAACTAAAGAGAAAAGACTAGTGTCTAACAAAGTTTTGTAGAAGAGAATGTTTTTGTGAACACTAAAAGAGCGAGAATAACAAAGTCCAAAGAATCTAATAAGATCAGTAGTGAGCACTGGATAGTGGTCAATAAAAATGGCATGAGGGGATGACAGAACCAGAGGGGTACCTGGTGACCATAAAGGCCCATGACTTAATATAACTGAAGACAGCCTTTCCAACCACTTATTCCATTTTGTTATTAGTGCTGTCGACTTGACTTCGACTCCTAGCAACCCTGTATACAGCAGAGTGGAACGCTGTCCAATATTTTCTGTGTGCCATCCTCTCACTTTCTGGCACCATGTCAGACAATGCTCCACTGCTATTCACAGAATTTTCATGGCCAATTTTTTCTGGAAGTGGCTAGCCAGGTCCTTCTTCCTAGTTTGTCTTGGTCTAAAAGCTCCACTGAAACTTGTCCACCATGGTGACCCTGCAGGTTATTTGAAATACTGGTGGCATAGCTTTCAGCATCACAGCCACACATGGCTGCCACAGTGTGACAACCCATAGAGGGTGGTGTGGTTTCCTCACCAGGAAACAAACCTAGGCCATGGAGGTGAGAGTGCTGAATCTTAACCACTAGACCCCCAGCACTGGCTTCCCAAGCTCTGACAAAGGAAGGAAAATGGATAAAGTAGAACTTGAGATAGATGGTCCCTAAGTTTTGCTTAATAAGACTAAAATGAAGGGAGAATCACACATGGAATGTTTCAATAGGGCAGAGTCAAAAGAAAGGGCAAAAAGTTGAAACAGAAAAAAGAAAATTGAAAAAGCAGAGTACTTTATAAATCAATTATTTCCCACAGCATATTTACTCGTTTTAAGAACACAAACCTGCTAACTGCACCATGATGTATTCTAATTTATCTCTCTTCTACAGTGCAATTTCTCCAGCTATAATTTAAAATTTAATTATGTTCTTAATTAGCCATTTCTGCTCAAGGAGTGATATGCCCCTAGAGTGGCAGAATACAATTATCCATCCACCAAGTTCATATTGAACATATTCCATGAACTACCAGTGCTCCTTGGCCTGAGAGGTGACTTCCAGCTGGGTGATCATAAAGACTTCAGACTGAAGGTGAGATATAAATTGACTTTGATGGATGGATAGGAAATAAGACAATATGACATCTGTGTGTCCCATCAGTGTTATCCTGGAAAATTGTCCAACAGACCCACCCAACAATTATTTACTATTTAATTTTTCTTGGATCAAACTTTGTTCAACATTCTATTAACTATTATTTAGGGAACAGATTATGAAGCTACATGTTAACTAGCAGATTTTTACCCTGTAAGACAGTTAGCAGTTTCGCATCTCACCTAGCAATCTTATTTTAACATTTTCCCTTCAATCTCTATACTTATTAGGTTCCTCAATTGCTCTTTGAATTCTCTTCACCATCTTGTTGCTTCCCTCCTTAGTAAGTTAAATATAGCTTTGGCACGTGCTCATTTTTATAATTATATTAGGGTCATGCATATAATTTTACAGAAATTACATTTTGAAATAGATAGGGGTTTAAAAAGAACAAAAGCAGTCCAGGTAGCAAGGAATTGAGTGATAAAATGCAAAATATAAGCAAGATCAAAGAAAAACCTTTTTTTCTCTCTAAATTCACCCAGTATCTGCTCTGGCAGGATGCAAAGAATAGTTTGCCCCAATGACACTAGATGAGCTAGAGTTAGAGGAAATAAACATTTCATAAATGTAACGACACAAGAAAGAAACCAAAGACAAAATAACATAGCCAACTGATATATATTACAAAAAGAGGGAAAGCTAATTTATGTTGTTAAAGGAAGCAGTTATCTTTGCAGAATGAGGGGGCAGCGGCTCAAAGGAAGAACAAGGGGCCCTCCTGGGGCGCTAATAATGCTTTCTTTCTTATGACACAGATGTGTACAGTTTATGAAAATTCATCACGCTTATGAGATGTGCACTTTTCTGAATGTCAATTATACTCCAATAAAAAATGACCACGCATACCAAAAATGTTTGAAAATGCTCATAATAAAAGGTAGAAACAGATCCGTTTTCTTAAAAATTCTGGATTTGGTAAAGTTTCCTCTACATCATGTTTAGATTTATCTCTTTCTGTCACTATATGTATGAGGTCTACAGGATCCATAATTTCTTTCCCAAAGAATTGTCACCACTAAATCCACTTTCGTATGTGGTCTTCTTGCAAATATGTCACCTTCTCTGCATGAACCACACCCAAGATATGAGATGTTAGAATTATATTTTCAATTTCTTTAAAATGTCACAAGTGAAACCTAAAGATATTTGACTAGAAATGTAAATGCAGAATCTTTCTATGATTTTCTAGAAGTTTTCTATGATTTTCTCCCAATATTTTAAAGCTATCTTGTGACACTGAGTTGACAGCAATATTTTGGGAGATAGGAATTTATCAGTAATTTACAAAGTATATAATTTCCTCTTCAGAGGAAAAGAAGTCATTTTCAACATATTTATGAGATGATTGTTATGTAATTAATTTTTTATAATTATAAATATTAGCCAGTGGTATAAATAAGTTTTGGGTACAACCAGCTCTTGGTAATCATATTGCTCAACTGATTGATGACATGGAAGTGCAAATAGTACCCAGCCTACTATCTGCGTGTGAGGAACATATGGTGAATATCAGGCATGTATTTAGAAAGAAGAATGGAGAACATGGTTAAATCTGATAAACTAGTTAAGTGGAGGTAGGTTAAGTGGAGATAGGTCAAGGACATTTCTGCCAAAGTGCAGTTTTGGTTGTAAGGGCATGAAGAGCAGAATTTGAAATGAGGTTCATAGTTATATCAAGTCCAGATCATGGAAGGTTCTAAATTAACAGGTTATTGAGTTTTTGTATTATTTTTATTGCCAAGAAACCAAGGAAGATTTTTGAGCAAGCAAGTGACATAGTAAAAATTTTGCTTCAAACAATCTCATCTGGAAGCATTGTACAAGTTGGAAAGAATAAGAAGTTATTAGCCTATCCCATGCATGAAGCTGCTCAGGGTGGGAGATAAGACAGGCTGAAATACATTTCAACAGACGTGCCATTAGTGAAAATGAGAGCATTGGGAAACAAATCCACATGTAGCAATACATTATACAAAACAAGCAGGAATAAAAGTATTTTCTCTAACTCTCCAAGGAGTTCTTCTGTGAATGAAAATATTAATAACTGATCAGCAATCAATTACTTCAGTGATATTGTCCAAACATGGCAGCTCAATTATCTATTTATGTCAAACCAAAAATGCAGATGCATGTATATGCTCTTCAAACATTGTTATTTTTCCAATTTTATAAAACTGAGTTGTTCTGTGAAGGATATTTGTTCCAGTATTTTTTCTTCTGCAAATATAGTGTTGGTATGTTATAACTCCTTCTGTAATGGATTGCTTTACTCCAGTACAATGTTTTATTTTTCAATATCAATCAAGGTAGGATTAATCTTACTTACGTGGCAATTACAGAATAGTGGGGAAAATTTTAAAAAAAACAACTGAGGCCAGCCCCATGGCCTACTGGTCAAGTTTGGCATGCTCTGCTTTGGCGGCCTGGGTTCAGTTCCCAGGCACAGACCTACACCACTCATCAGAAGCCATGCTGTGGCAGTGACCTACATACAAAATAGAGAAAGACTGGCATAGATATTAGCTTAGGGCTAATCTTCCTCAAGCAAAAAGAGGAGGATTAGCAACAGATGTTAGTTCAGGGCCAATCTTTCTCACAAAACAAACTAGTGCGCTTTTCCAATGGTTTCAGGTAGGCTCCAAGAACAATTGGGTAACTAAAATTCCAGGTGGAATTAAAATGGCTGACTGTGTAGTATCAATACCCCATTAACTGAAAAAAACACACAAATTGAGCATATGAGTTTAAAAGAAGTCTGTCAGTATTGAACAATAGAAGGCCTTGCATTGTTTTACATCTTAAAAGCTTGTCTGGAGCAAAGGGACATGTAGGCAAAATGCCCCACACCGGGCTGAGATCCCACAGGAGTGGGCCACAAGTTGAGTTTAAAGACGTTTATTTTTCATTACCAATGTTTGTATTGCCAGCCTATTAAACTTTTTTAAAGTTATGTCTGCTCAGTAGACTTTTTCCAGCAAATTAAATGTGACATTTCCAAAGAAATTAATCTTAGTACACCGAGAAGAGATGGAGTGTTGATTTACTTTAAATCTTCTTACTACTAGAGGGGAGAAATGAAGGTGCAGTGTAGGAAATCATTGTTCGTAAACTTTTTTGCATAATAGGGCATAGGAGTCTGTGAAAGTGAAAGCAGAACAACATTCCTTTTCTTACTTTATTGTAACAAGATGTGGCGTTCCTTAACACTATGACTCTTCTGAGCTGTCAGAGTTTGCCTAGACTGAATCATGCTCCCCTAGAGCCCTGTTTTGTCAGCAGAAGCCACTAATAAACGTAACCTTAATGGCTGATTAGGGTGCTTACAACACACCGGCATCCTCAGTGGGCCAGCCGTGGCAGCAGCGAGCTGAAGGGGCTCTGCTGTGAGCATTCAGGTGTCATGAACAGATCATTGAGTCAACAGATTGTGACAGCTCCTTTGGAAAACTCCAGCTCTACATTAGCACACTCTGCCCAGGGACTTAGAGAGAGACTTTAACAGCCCGCAGTGTGACTTAAAGAATTTCAAGAGGCAAAAGAGATACGTTTCAGCAAAGTCAAAATAATAGATTTTCTAAGACACTGCATACCAATCTTAAATAAACAGGGGACTTTGAGGCATGGAAAACTACTTTTAAAAATAAATTTTTGGTGTGATGATATCTTTAAAAAACAAATATTTATCCTTAACAAATAAATGAATAAATGAATAAAACTTCAGGAGTCAGTTTTCTTCTAGATACTTAAGCTACATAAAGACTTGTCTCTCCTTTACTGATTTAGTCGTTAGTTTGGCTTTGTTTTTTTTGCTCTCCTCTGAGACCACACACACTTGAACTCTTTTGGCCAATGGTCTTTTTGTGAACACTGTCTTGTTAATATTTTAATCACTTCAAACAAATTTTTAAAAATTCATCTTTGGAGAGTCTGTGCTAGGCCCTCTAAGGTAAGATGGACCCATGGAGAGACTCATCTATTGAGTGAGTCAATCGCTTGTAGGCCTCTTGGTTTGTCTGAATGGAAACCTGCCATCTTCTACTTTTGCGTATTAAACAGAATTTCTATGACTAATACCTGAACTTGGGTGTGCAAAGGAGAACTAGAACCAGAGAACTTGATTCAGACTTTAAGAGAAGAGGACTAACAATCACAGAGTCTATTCGTTTGCTTGTTTAATAATATTATTAGTTTAATAATAGCAATCATTAATAATAGCCTGCTACTGAGCGACACTGTAGAGAGTCTTTTACCTGCATTATTTTCATACCTGAAATAACTCTTCATATATATATATGGCATTTTTCCCCACGTTATAAATAAGAAAAGTGAGAAAAGGATCTTACCTTGTCTCATACTCCTAAGAAGTTCCAGAACAAGATTCCCAGCCTACTTTATGACACTGAAGTTTATGATTCTGAACCAGGATTTACAGCACGGGTAGTTCGTCCTGCTCTCCACATCACCACGTCAAAGCAGTGGTTCTCAAACCTCAGCCAGCAGCAGAATCACGGGAGGGCTCGTTAAACCACAGATTGCTGGGCCCCACTCCTACAGTTTCTAACTCAGTATGCATATGGTTGTACCTAAGAATTGGCATTTTAACAAGCTCCTGAGTGATGCTAATACTGCAGGACCGCACAATAATTGCTTTAAAGCCATGTAAAAGGTGGAGTGAATATTAGTGAGTCTCCCTGCCACCTGTTCAGAGTCATCAAAATATGCCCTTTCTAGAAGCAATGGGTTTCATTATTGTGTCTCTTATTGTAAGAGGATGCTGATATTCCTTAGGATAAAAAAAGGAAGAGGCTATGATTCTCGATTTATGCAATTCCTTTAAATGTTTTATGAAGGGGTTTCCAAACTTTCCGATGGAGTAAGTGGGGGGACATAAGGGTTGAGAAGACAGAAGTATGTGCTTCCTTTTCGCTTGACACTGGTGTTTGTTAGCGCTGTTTTTTTTTCTTTTTTTTAAATAAAGGAAATGATATATCCTGATAAGTAGCGTTTCAACTTAAAATATGTCAAAAGATAAAGTTTTGTTTTGTTTTACAAATACATATCTTCCTTGACTTACAGTGGGGTTATGCTCAGATAAACTCATCTTAAATTAAAAATATTGTTAAGTTGAACATGCTTTTAATACACCTAACCTACCAAACATCAGAGCTTAGCCTATCTTACCTTAAACGTGCTCAGGACACTTACGCTAGACCACAGTTGGGCAAAACTATCTAACACAAAGTCTATTTTGTAATACAGTGTTGAATATCTCATGTAATTTACTACTGTACTGAAAGTGAACAACTGAGTGGTTGTATGGGAACACAATGGCTGCAAGTGTATTGGTTGTTTACCCTCATGATGGCATGGCTGACTGGGAGCTGCAGCTCACCACCGAGGCCCAGCAGCATGAGAGAGTGTGCCTGTACGGCTAGCTGGGGCAAAGATCAAAATTCAAACTACAGTTTCTACTGACTGCCTATCACTTTTGCAGCATTGTAGAGTTAAGTGGAGAACCTTCTGTATATCAAGTTCTTAGAACTTGTGTCTATTTATGGACAGACAAAGCAAACCTATATAGAGCAAGGCTAGTCCTAAAGCAAATTATTATTAGACTCAAATCTACATACTATTTTGAAGGGAGTCATAGTCTTGTGAGAAAACACTGTACGACAGATGGAACCTTGCTATGTGATAGTGGAAACATCATTAAGTGCACTACCTTGCTATGAATTTGGAGGACAAGTTTTTGGAATAGTAGCCATTAAATTTGATACACCACTTTTCATTTTTAATCCTCTAATAATTTTCTTAGAGATACGTCACTGTAAATTTGGCAAGGAAAAAGAGTATTGAATTGTTTTCGATAGAATGATTAGTGATTCTTGTTTAACACAAAAAAAGAAAAATTAGTATGTTTTTGGATACATTTAATACTAGATGATGATACTTAAAGAGAAGTCTATTTTATAGATGATTGTTCTTGGCAACATAAACGGGAATAAGTATTGTTTCAACACTCAGGGTCCAACATCTTGACCATTGCATGCTTTTACAATGAGTACAGTGTAGTGTATATTAACATTACTGCTTTATATTTGTACCAAAGGTTATGTGCAGAGA
Source organism: Equus przewalskii (assembly GCF_037783145.1). Lineage (NCBI taxonomy): Eukaryota > Metazoa > Chordata > Mammalia > Perissodactyla > Equidae > Equus > Equus przewalskii. Next base: position 14,773,256 of record NC_091843.1, read on the forward strand.
AACTTAAGACTTTGAATTTCCTTTTGTTATAACATTACTTTAAAAAAATTAAAGTTTAGCTTTAAAGCCTATTAAGGGTTCTTCCCAGTTTTACTTCTATTCATTAAGAATTTAGTGGTTTGAATTTTTATCTTCAAATGAATTTCATGAATTAAGTAATATTATGAATTTGCAATAATATCATCCAGTGGGATAACAAATTCTATTTTCTTTTTATTTTCTTCCTTGTTCTTACTTTTAAACCGATAGTTTAAATATTATGAAACCAATTCTTTTCATTTCTCAAGTGCTGATTTAATATTACAAAGAAATTATGAGTCTTTGTGTTTTTTTTGTTTTCCTGTGATTTGCCTCCTCATTTCTATCTCAAGTCACTGAAAAAAACACATATATAGTGTAGGAATTCATCCATTTTTTTGAACTGTTTGGATTTTCCAGTGCACACCTTTCCTGCCTACACCCTCACCTCCACCTACACCACTTGAGAGAAAAAATAAAGCTGACATTTTAACAGGCAATGACCATACCATTTTATGTGCTGTCTAGGACAATATTACTTTATTTTTTATAGGAATATTTTATAGTACTGAAAAAGCACCATAAACCTTATGTGTTTAGTTTATCACAACGTCTTAGGTGTAGCAATTATGCTGGCTACAGTTCAGACTCTTCCTTTAGTTGCATCTATTGCTCTAGGTTTGATATTGGTAAAGCTTTGTTTAATTGTGTAGTATAAAATCTGTTATCAGATTAATTATAGAGAACATTGTAATTTCTGGAGAGATGTCATAGAATCTAATCTCCAACGAATTATCACTGCAGAAAGTGATTTTAAACCATTGTTCTCACTTTTCCGTCTATCCATGCCCATTCACTGGGTTAAAGTCAGTAATGTATCTTTTAAACAAAAAGAAAATAAATGTGAAAAAAGTGCAAAAGTTGAAAAAAATCTTGACAAACTTGTTTTATGATGAAGGAATTTGCATTAGTGGTTACCTGAGGCTACCCAATCCAAATACTGCCTGTGTTGATGACCTGTCCCCAGTGTACCATATAAGGGAACTGGCATGATCTGTGGAGTACACTCAGGTACAGCTTCAATTATTAGGAGCGGATGACAGGAGGAATCAGAGGTCCTGGGTAGAATGCACCATATTATTGGTCCTGGTAAAAGAGGGATCTAGTAGGAATTTTAGGCGGAAACCAAATGATTTCCACAGTGTTACCAAGGAAGGGATACAAGTAAAGGTCATACGTTTCCAGGATGGTCAAGTGACCTGGAGATACTCCTGTGTTTCCACATGAAAATTAATATGGGTTAGTCCAGCATTCAGAGTAGCATTGAGTAGACAAAGCTGGATTCCAATAGTCCATTTAATGGTGAAATCTGATGTTCTGAATCAACAAAAGTAACACCACACACAAAACTGAATTCAAAGTGGATCATACACCTAAATATGAGTCAAAACTGCAAAACTATTAGAGAAAAACATAGGAGTAAATCTTTGTGACCTTGTGTTAGGCAAAACTTCCCTAGATATGATGGAAAAAGCACAGGTGATGAGAAAAAATATATAAATTGGATGTCATCAAAATTAATACTTTCATACTTCAAAGAACATCATCAAAGTCAAAAGATAACCTGTAGGATGGAATAAATTTGCAAATCACATATCTGATAAAGGACTTTGTAACCAGCATATATAAAGGATGCTTACAAGTCTACAATAAGATAAATAACTCAACTAACAAACTCACAAAGGATCTAAATAGACATTTTTTTGAAAAAGATACACAAATGCCAATAAGCTCATGAAAACATGCTCAACATCATTAGCCGTGAGAAAAATGCAAACTAAAACCACAATGAGATAACACATCACACCCCCTAGGGTGGCTGTAATCAAAAAGACAGATAATAACAAACATTGGCAAGATGGCGGAGAAATCAGAACCCTTATATACTGTTTGCAGAAATATAAAATGGTGCCACCACTTTGGAAAACAGTCTGGCAGGTACTTAAAGGCTAACTGTAGGGTTACCATGCAGTTTGGCTATTCCACTGCTAGGTATATCACCCCCAAAATAAAAACATATGTCCACACAAAAACCTGTACATTAGTATTTATAGCAGCACTATTCACAATAGCCCAAACCTGGGAATAGCCCAAATATCCATCAACTGATAAATGGATAAACAAAATTGGCATATCCCTATAATGGAATACTATTTAGCCATAACAAGACAGAAGTGCTAATAATTACCATGACATGGACAAACCTTGAAAATATTATGCCAAGTGAAAGCAACCAATCACAAAAAAGCACATATTGTTTGATTCCACTTACATGAAATTTCCAGAATTAAGTAAGTCTATAAAGACAGAGAGTAGATTTTTGGTTGACTAGGGCTGGTATGATTGGGAGCAAATGGTGAGTGACTGCTAACGGGTACGGGGTTTCTTTTTCAAGTAATGAAAATGTTCTAAAGTTGTGATGATGGTTGCACAACTCTGTGAATATACTAAATTGTGGGGAAAAAAAGGTGGGGGGACGAGAGAGAGACTTGAGAGGCCTGTCAACCAATTACTTGCAATGTGTGGACCTTGTCTACACCCTGATTTGAACAAAATATAAAGTAAAAATTCAAGAAAAAAAAATAACAGTTGTGGAGGGAACATATAATCCTGCAAATGGTCCCTCCAAATTGGTTCAAACTAAATCACCAAGTGTAGCCCTTTAGGTCTGTGTGTGGGGGAAAGAGGGGTTCCTGGGAGCAGGTTTACTCATTCATGGTTTCCATAGGCTCTGGGTTCATCGCTGGGGATCTGAATCTACTTGCTTGAAAGGCATAAGAATTGGTCCACGTGGCCATAATGGAGACATATTTGGGCATCCTGTTAAGGTGCTTATTGGACTAGGATCAGACTGCTACATGTTTTCTAACTCTCCTGGAGCTGGAACACAGAGAAAGCCTTCTTCAGAGCAAGGGCAAGACACAGCCCATGAGGCTCTCTTATTCAATTTTATAAGGGACTGGGCCAGATACTCAGTCTTGCTCCCCAAGTTAATGAATGCAGGAGCTATATGCCTTGGTGGTAGAACAGTGTGCTCTGGTTGGAAGCATCAAAACTTATGGTGCCTGCTCACAGAATGTAAGTTTGTTCCATCAAATACTGATTCCAGGGGCCGGCCCAGTGGCACAGCAGTTGTTTGCACGTTCTGCTTCTTGGCGGCCCGGGGTTCGCCGGTTCAGATCCCGGGTGTGGACATGGCACCGCTTGGCAAAAGCCATGCTGTGGGAGGCACCCCACGTAGAAAGTAGAGGAAGATGGGCATGGATGTTAGCTCAGGGCCAATCTTCCTCAGCAAAAAGAGGAGGATTGGCAGTAGTTAACTCAGGGCTAATCTTTCTAAAAAAAAAAAAAAAATGCTGATGCCAGAAAGTAAAAAGTAGTCTGTGGCCATATACCTGGCACTGTCTTTGGTACAGCCATTGGATGATGTTGTTCACACTGCAACACTGACTGCCTGAATAAAAACTCACTATAGTTCCCTCAGAAGGTGTTAAAGTTGACCCAGCAAATTGCTCTGAGTTGGGAATTGTGGGAGAATCCACATCTCTGTCTGGCCTGATAGCAAGTAATCAGAAACATGCCCTGGGCCTGTTCATGGTACTGAAGATTACTTAAAGACACATGCCAATTATTAGCCATATGATAACCTTAGATTTTCATCAAAGTGTAACAGATATCAAGAAGACAGATGGGGTCAGTAGGGCAGGAAGAGGGCAGCTTACACAGGGTTATATTATACAGCCTTTATTAGCTATTTCATCTGCTTCCTATATTCTCAATTCTCTATCCAGAAGTAGTTTTTCTTTTAGAGAACAGAGCATCAGCTAACTCCTCTATAGTCTTACTAAGAAATGTATGTAGCTTAAGTGTAACCATAACAAGGCCAAATGGAGTACTTTCACTTTGACTGAGGCAAAGTCTATGGCTAGGCTGAATATTGTAAAAAGTATAGAGGAAGGGCATAACATGTGGGAAACACATAAGCAAATAAATGAGCATTTAGAGGCTTTAAGGTAGGGAAAAGAAATCAAAAGTGTGAGGAGCCAATAACTGAATGGTAAACTTCAATAAACTGCAACAGGATACAGGATAAAGCACGTGGTGATTCAGCCAAAACTACTGAACACCTGAGAAAGCCTGGCCTGGTTTGTTGACTTTGAAGCATATCCTGCAGCATTCAACTCTGGAAACAGTTCCCTCAGGAGGTGTTCAGTTTCGTATATTGAAATGCGCATCATGCCTTTGTGTAGATCCATATTTCCACCTAGTATCATTTTCCTTTAACAATTCTTCTAGTGTGTGTGTGTGTGTTGGTGATGAATTCTTTCAGCTTTCTTATGTCTGAAAAAGTCTTTATTTCACCTTCACTTTTTAAAACATGCTTTTGCTGAGTATAGCGTTCTAGGTTGACATTTTTTTCTGTCAGTACTTGAAAGGTGTTACTGTCATCCATATCAGTGTTACTCTGTATGTAAGATGACTTCTTATTCCTGGCTTCTTTTAAGATTTCCTCTTCACCACTGGTTTTGATCAATTTTATTTTATCATGCCTTAGTGTAGTTTTCTTCATGTTTCTTGTACTGGGGTAGCCCATTTGGAGTTGTCCCACAGCTCACTGATGCTCTTTCTGTTTTTTTTAAAAAAATTCTTTTTTCTCTTTCTTTTATTATAGATTGTTTCCATTGCTAAATCTTCGAGTTCACTAATCTTTTCTTCTGCAATGTTTATTCTGCCATTAAGCCCATCCAGTGTATTTTTTCAACTCAAATATTTTAGTTTTCATCTCTAGAAATTTGATTTGGATCTTTTAATATCTTCTATGTCTCTACTTAATGTTTGACATATGGAATAAAATTGTAACTACTGGTTTTACTGCTAATTATAACATCTGTGTCAGTTCTGGGTTGATTTCAGTTTACTGATTTTTCTCCTCATTATGGGGCATATTTTCCTTCTGTATGCCTGGTAATCTTTGACATTGCCAAACATTGTGAATTTTTGTGTGTGAATATATTTTTGTATTCCTTTATATATTTTTGAGCATTGTGTAGGACACAGTTACTTGGAAACAGTTTCATCCTTTCGAGACTTGCCTGTAAATCATTTGACAGGACCAGCGAGGTGTTTAGTCTAGGGTTAGTTATTCCCCACTACTGAGGCTAGACCCTTCTAACACTCCACCCAATGACATGCAAATTATGAATTTTCTAATCTGGCTGGTGAGGACAGGCAATGTTTCCAGCCATGTGTGTATTCCAGGTATTCTTCCCACTAATCCTTTCAGATGGTTTTTTCACCTGCCTTGATAGTTTCCTCCCCAATGTGTTGATTAGTACTCTATGAAACACTCCCTGGTCCCCTCTATAGTTTTCTGGAGTTCTTTCTCTTGCAACTTTTCTTTCTGGACCCTCTCATGTGAGGCATAACCTATGAGGTTCTATCTCTTATCTCTCAGTGATCACTCTGCCTCATTGCCTGCTATCTAGTGTCTTGAAAACCATTTTGTTTCATATATTTTGGTTTGTTTCCTTGTTTTTGGTTGTTTGGGGCAGGAGGGTAAATCTGGTCCCTGTTACTCCATTTTCAGCCAGAAACAGAAGTCTCCCAGTAAGGAATTCTTAACTTGAACTAAGAGTAGCATTTATGTTTAGCTCTGACTATGATTGGTTTATATAGACATTTTTTTTCATTTTGGTAAGGAAGATTGGCCCAGAGCTAACATCTCTTGCCAATCTTCCTCTGTTTGCTTGAGAAATATTGCTGCTGAGCTAACATCTGTGTCAATCTTCCTCTATTTTATGTGGGACACTGCCACAGCATGGCTTGACAAGTGGTGCCTGGTCTGTGCCCAGGATCTGAACTTGCAAACCCCAGGCCGCCAAAGTGGAGCACATGAACTTAGCTAGTATACCACTGGGCCAGGTTTATATTTCTGATCCAATCTACATTATGCTTTAAGCATTATCTTAATTAGTGTGACCTCTAAAATTATGGGAGAAATGGATTAAATATTAGCTAAATATAGCACTGTTTAATTTGAAGGATTGCATTGGAGATTTGGAAAATGATAATTAGAAATTCTTAAGAATTGTCAAGTCCTCATGTTACCTTTTCCTTCTTAATTTATAATGCAGGAAAAGGATTCTTTATTTGGACTGATGCATGCTTAACATGGAAGGAATGCCAGTCATATAACTGTCATATGTTAATAGATTGACTAGTTTTCTAGATAATTTTATTGATTAATAATTCTTTGACATGTATTTATTTCAGATTTCAGTTGTGGTTCTGTATGCATATCATTAAAAATTTATCAGTATTTTAGAGAGAGAGTAATTTAAATGTATCCCTTCTGGTAAGGTTCTCCCCATTTACACTGATTATAATTTGTAGAAGCGAATTTCATACTGAAAATCAAGGAAACTCATATGTCATGGTTAATTGTGAAAGTTGAACTTCTAAAATATTTTATCATAACTGATTAGGAAGTCTGCCTCTTAAAATCAGACATAAATTTGCGGTGGTGAAAATCAACGATGAGTGACAAAGAATTGACCCATTGTCCTTCCTCTTTTCAGTTTTACCTAAAAGTAATTAGCATTATTATTAGGAAGAATTATTATTCACACCATTTATATATGGCATTTAAAATTATGGACGCTTGACATTCTGCCTTTTATTACATTTTTTTAGTAACACAAAATAGTAAGCAAAATACTTTCCTGGAAATCATAGTCTAATAGTAGTTGAAAAGTGCAAGTCAATAGTCTAAATTGAACCCTGAATACTTAGTCCTTGGTTATTCTTGTGGGTGCTTATTTTGTAAGTTGAATTTCAGTTAAAAAATTGATCATTATGGCCTTGAGAAGGGGTAATGGCTTAAAGCAACATAAATTTACTCTCTTACATTCTGGAGGTCAGAAGTTTAAAATCAAAGTGTTGGCAGGGCTATGTTCCTTCTGGAGGCAGGCTGTGTTCTTTCTGTTCCTTTTCTCTTTAGGATAATCTGCTTCCATGCCACTCTCAGCTTCAAAATGCCATCTGCATTCCTTGGCTCATAGCCCCTTCCTTCATCTTCAAAGCTCATTATTCCAACCTCTGGTTCTTTTGTCAAATCACCATCTCTGTCTTTGACTTTCTTCCCTCCCTTTTAGGAGGACCTTTTTGATTACCTGGGCTCACCCAGATAATCAGGATAATCTCCCCATCTCAAGATCCTTAACTTGATCACATGGCAGGGAGGGCATTATTCGGCCTGCCACAACCCTTTTCTCCACTTCTTTCAGGTCTTTACTTAAACATTCTCTCATTTATGCTACCTGCATGGCTTCTGTGAGCACTGGAATTTGCAGTTCCTGATTTCCAAGGGGAGTTTTGTTGAGTCTTCATATTACTGACGCAGCACAACTGCAGTCAGAAGTTGGCTGTCAGACTCACAGGACACAAACAGGTTTGAATAAAACACGACTTGCATTTAGCTTTATTGAAGGATGTGAGACAAGAAAGTATAGTATCTTCACTTCATCAAAAGGCCAACAGCTATCCAAGAATACAGCTTCTTGTGCTCGCTCACCCACACGTGGCATGGAAGGCTGGCAAGCACAAGAGCCAATATGTGTGGGGGTCACCTTGACATAAGTTGTAAATTCTCAGAATACGGGTACTATACTACATCTATGTTTTCTAACAGAACACCTAGTACTAAGACTCTCATGATTTTCATAATTCTTATCAAGTCTTTTGAAAGTTTTGTAAAGGGAAAACAATCTCTCTTCTTTTATTTCTCTTTTCTATTCCCTTCTTCCTACTTCTCTTTCTCCTTCACATAGTTATAACATCATCGTAGTTATAACTTACAGCTATTATTTATTGGGCTCTTTGTCTTTACACTTGGCTAAGTACATATATTATGTGCGTGTTTATATGTATATATATAATATATATGAATGTGAAATTGTCTACTGCTGTACCTACCTAGATATTTTAATAGACATTTCAAATTTAAACATGTTCAAAACCAAATTCCCCCTCTATTTCTCTATTTCCTCCAAGCCTGCTTCACCTGTATTCCTCCCTTCGAGTTAAAGACAACTATATTCTTCCAGTGGCTCAGCATCCACGAATCTTCTCTTTTGTCATACCACACATACAGTCTGCCAGTAAATCTTATTAGCTCAACTTTCAAAATACACACAAAATTCCAGAACCTGATCACCTCTCACCTCTCCCCATGCCACAACCCTATACTAAGCCACCTTATCTCTTACCTTGATTATTACAAGAGCCTCTGTATTGCCCCCTCTACCTTAGTCTATTGTCAGCACACCAGTCAGAGAGGTTGTGGCTGATTATACGTCTATACATGTGTCCTTGGCTCAAACCCTCTAATGGTATTCCATTTCTCTCAAAATGAAAAGGGAAAGTCATGTAATGATACACAAAATCTGGCCTTATTTTCTCCTGGTGTAATTTGCTATATTTCTCTTCTTTGCTCTGTTTCAGCTGCACTGGCCTATTTGATGGTGCCAGAACACTCTCAGATATGCTCCTACCTCAGGGTCTCTGCATTTACTGTTCTCTCTGAAATGTTCTGCCGCTGATAGCTACATGACTCCACCCCTCCCCGCCATGGGCTGAATCGTGCCCCTCCCAAATTCATATGGTTAAGTCCCAATCCCCAGTACCTCAGAATGTAACCATATTTGGAGAAAAGATCTTTAAAGAGGTTAATAAATTAAGAAGAAGCCAATAAGGTAGAGCCAAATCCAAACCTTGATCTTGAACTTCCAGCCTCCAGAACTATAAGAAAATTAATTTCTGTTGTGTGTAAGCCACCTGTGGTATTTTGTTGTGGTAGCCCTAGCAAACTAATACACTCCCTTTCACTGGGTCTTTGATCAAAACCCATGTACTCTGTGTGACCTTCCCAGGCACCTTATCTAAAATGTCCTACATACCTTATATCCCTTTCCGTGCTTTGTTTTCCTTTTATCACACATGCATCATAATATGCACTGCATTTCTTTATCTTTATTGTCTATCTCCTCTATAATGCGAGAGGACAGAGATTTGGGGCTTTTTATATTTTTATGTTTTATACTGCTATTTCCCTGGAACCCAGAATAGCATCCTGCATAGAATAAGTCCTCAGAGATTTATTAACTCTGCTGCATGTATACAAAAGTCTCTGGACCAATGGGGAAGACAAACCACGAAGCAACTCAAATCCATGCATGAGAGTAGAAATAGAAGGTAGAACTCAGGTCATTACCCTTTTATTGGTGATTCTCCAGAGATTCCCATTCTAGAGGGAAAGAGGAAACAAGCAGATATTTAGAATATGGAGTGATAAGAGGTATAAAGAAGTAAGATGAGGATGCAGTGAGTATGTTAAAGGAGGAGAGGTACGCACAGTGAAGTGTTAGGGATGTTAGGCATGGCTCCCTAGAGGGGACATTCTCATAGGATAAAAACCTATTTTGGAAGAAACATTATTAGGTGTTGAAACATTATTAGGTGTTGCCCTAGGGCCTTATGTTTCAACTTTTATATTTTTTTCTTTTCTTTTTATAATATATAAAAGGACAAAAGGACACAAAAATAAGCCCTGGAAATATAGTTAAGGACTAGGTATGGAGGGAGTATGCCTTGTTAGGCTCAGGGTGCTCAAAAATAGTTCAAATGCCTCTAGCTTAGGAGGCATTCTTTGGTTTAGCTCTGTCACTAACTGGTCATTTGATTTTTAAAAAAACATTTTTTAAACTGTGGTAAACTACATATAACGTAAATTTACCATGTTAACCATTTTTAAGTGTACGGTTCAATGGTATTAAGTATATTCATATCGTGTGCAACCATCACCACTACCATCTATCTCCGGAAACTTCAGCCTGCAAAACTGAATCTTTGTATCCATTAAACAATAACTCCCCATTATCTCCTTTCCTCAGCCCCTGGCAACCACCATTCTACCTTTTACCTCTATGAATTTGTCTCTATGAATTTATACTCTAGGTACTTCGTATTAGTGGAATTATACAGTATTTGTCTTTTTGTGATTGGCTTATTTCACTTAACATTATGTCCTCAAGGTTCATCCAAGTTATAGCATCTGTCAGAATTCCCTTCCTTTTAAAGGTTGAATAATATTCCATTGTATGCATATACCACATTTTGTTTATCCATTCATCCACCTATGGACACTTGGGTTCCTTCCACTTCTTGGCTCTTATGAATAATGCTGCTATGAATGTGGAAGTACAAATATATCTTCGAGGCCCTGCTTTCAATTCTTTGGACTATACACCTACAAGTGGAATTTCTGGATCATATGATAATTCTATTTTTAATTCTTTCAAGAGTCACCATACTGCTTTCTGCAGTGACTGCACCATCTTATATTCCCATCCACAGTGCATGAGTGTTCCAATTTCTTCACATCCTTACCAACACTTGATATTTTCTGGGTTTTATATATATAACTATACTATACTATAACTATACTATATATATAGTATATTAGCTAGTATACTAGCCAGTCTAATGGGTGTGAGGTAGTGCTGGTCCTTTGATTTTGAATTTAAATTGTCTAAATTTTTGCTTCCTGTGTTTAAAATGATTTACCATGAAATTTGTTTAGAAGGACCAAAAAGATGGATACTAGTAAATACATGTGAAATTCCTTTGTGAAACCTAAAGAGAAATTGACTTTTGAGAGGTTATTTTCTATCATCAAAATTGGTTGGATGATCTTTTAAAGGTCTAGATTCTAGATCCTACTTTGTTTTGGGGCCTCTTTGGCTTTTCTAGAATTCTATACTTCTAGATTTTTCTAGAAAAATATAAATTACCCAAATAGACTCAAAAGTGAACATACAAACAACCAAACAATAACAGAAAAAGGAATCAAGGATTTTCTCTTCCCTTTCCTGCTCTTTCCTCATAAACGTGTGAAATTCTATAAATGTCAAACATAGATAATTCCTCAGCTATTTAAACTTTTCGGAACATAGCAAAGCCCAAAATATCTGCAATTCACTCATTCTAAGGCTGGCAAGACCCTAAAACACAAACTAGATGGAGATATGTACTATAATCAAAGGAAACTATACAATAATGTCATTTGAAAATTGAGGCAAACTATTAGCAAACTGAAATAGCAGTATATCAAAAACAATAATTTACTATTAAATTATTCCAAGATGTCTAATCTGTTGATGAAGTACATTAGACTAGCAGAAGGGAAAAAGAACTTCCAAAGTTGAAAAGGCATATAATAAAATTTACTGTCACTTCATAATTAAAATTATAAACCTTTTTTGGAAATTAGGCTAACGGTATCCAACAAGAGCACAAGGTATTTCTAGTAAGTTCTTATTTAAAAGCTTCCCTGCAGAGTCTATAAAATCATTAAAGACAACATTATAAACACCAGTCCAATAAAGACCCACACTTATACACAAGGAATAGGGTTATGCCCTTTACCTGGATCACCTCATTTAATCCTCATAACAGTCCCAGGAGCTGGGTGCTATTGGTGGTCTCAATTTTACAGGTAAAGAAACTTATGCTCAGAAAAATTAAATAACATACCTAGAGTCACAGAGCTAGTTATTAGGGGACCATCAAATAAAAGCTCTTTTCTCAGAATTAAGCAAGGTAAAGAAAGACTTAATTTCATACCAGTTTTCATACTGTACCACTAATAGGTGGACAATTGTCCCTGAATTTTGTAGCCACTTTTGTACTGGCACACCCAATATAAAAGCTTGAGATGAGTGGCCCTGTAAAGTTGAGTTCCTCTTACTCTTTGATGCCATCTGCGATCATATCTGCAGGTGTTAATTGTTCTTTTGATAATATCCAGACTAATCCTATTAAGGCTAACAGTGGGATTGTGGCCTACTGCAACTTAGTACCAAGGTCCAAAACATAACAGGAGATCTAGCATCCATTGACGCCTCCAAATAATACACCTTTTAACTGCAATGAAGTGGTCAATTCCCTAAAGACATTCTAAGCATCTGCCTGAGTGTTAAATGTGTTAGTTTCCCTATCAAACCAATTAGAAAAGACAAATTAATTGGAAAGAAAATCCGCTGTACCATATTATGTACAATTTACTGGCTTAAATAAAACCCAACTTGTGTGATAAGAGAGGCTTCTCTTCTGTGTAGGAAGATGGAATTTCTGCTGGTTAAACATGGCAAACACCAATTAGGAAAATTAGAACAGTTAATTCTTATCATTCAATGACCTCTCTAGGTATTTGTAAGCAATAGACATTTAAATCTTCCCCTTTCTGTCTTCTTGGCAGTCAAAAGAAAACCCAGACAGTAAGCTTTTGTAGGATTTTTTTTTAAGAAGACATATATTTGCTAGACTGATGAAAGCTTGTCAAAAAGATGGTTTGGAGACTAAAATAAGGAATTTGGCAATTCAGCTTGAATTATAAAGTGATGCCTTTTATGCAATTGAAAATAATATATATCTATATATACCTATGAGTACTTGTGCATAGAGAGAATATATGGCAGCAAATTATAGTACACATTACCTACTTCATATTTTTGTGTTCATGCTAAAATTAGGCTCATTAAATAAATGACAATTATGTTTATTAGAAATGTATTGTGAACAAATTAAACTACTATTGGAACCTAGCAAATTGACCGGAGAGCTAATCATCTGTTTTGCTGATGTCTATTTTTTTATTGAGGCTATGATAGTTTACAAACTTGTGAAATTTCAGTTGTACGTTATTATTTGTCAGTCATATTATAGGTGCACCACTTCACCCTTTGTGTCCACTCCCCACTCCCATTTTCCCTGGTAACCACTAATCTGTTCTCTTTGTCCATGTGTTTGTTTATCTTCCACATATGAGTGGAGTCATACAGAGTTTGTCTTCTCTATCTGGCTTATTTTGCTTAACATGATACACTCAAGGTCCGTCCATGTTGTGAGTGGGATGATTTTATCCTTTTTTACGGCTGAGTAGCATTCCATTATATATATATATATATGTATATATATATATGTGTATATGTATGTATATATATATATATATATATATATACACAGCATATCCTCTTTATCCAGTCACTGGTCTCTTTTTTGATGTGCTAGGAGCCCCTAATAAGGATAGTTAAAGCATTAAGCTAAGAATTGAAGTGTGAAAACTAACATTATCACCTAATTTGATGATAGACATTAATCGCAGCTTATACTTTACAGTTAATGATTGAGAGAAATTCCCACATCTGTGTAGTATTTTAGTTGCCCGCATAGTAGTCCCCAAAATCAAAAGGTCCCAGTGAAAGGGAATTCAAGAATAGAGTAGAAAACTGGCTACACAATTTACCAGCATTGGTAGGATACACTTTTTTTTTTTAAATCTACTATTTCTATTAAAAAGCCTGTAACAGATTGCATAGGATCTGTTTGTTTGGGTTATATTCTAGGAAAAGAGGCCACATGCTCACAAACAAGCAAAAACACCATATTACCTAGGGAATGGGGAAGGTTTGAATTATTTAAGCATAGGTGCAAGCAGACATTTTCCTGCTCTCCCAAATGTATTCACAAGACAAAGGCAAGTAAAATAATTACATTCATTGCATTATTTCCTTACTTTTATCTTAGAATTAAGTTCAGATTTTGTCTTGATGCTTTCTGACACTAGGAGCACATAAGTGCATACCACACACACACATGCTCCCATACTTCGTGTATTTGTGCTTTTTAAAAAACTCTTAGCTTGCATATAGGTCAAGACAATAATTCTTTCTGCAATTGATTATTTTTAACATATATAAAAAGTAATTTTTTCAATTAGCTGTCTTTTTGCAGGATGTAAACTGAAATAGAGTTTACTGAATCGATTTAACTCCATCTGCTTGCAGTGAATATTTAAATTTATCCTACAATTTCCAGAAGTATTTTACATCTTTAAAATATTCTTCATAATTATATTAGCCTATTTCTTTTTTTCTTTTTAAAATAAGCTTAACAAAGACCTTCTGTTAAACCTGAGTTACTCTGGAAAGTAAATGGGCAGAGATTTGGGGACATCACTGTTGAAATTCCAGTTTTGATTTTGTATAACATTTTCAAAATATTCTTTTAATATTCACTGTGAGTACATACAACCTATTACATGCCAGGCACTTTGCTTGATTTCAGGCATACAAAGATGAAGGAAGTTTTCCCTGTTTTAACAGAGCTATAAGCCCTATTGAATGAAGGGAACTAACTCGTAAATACCATTTATTAAAATAGAAGCATAATGGATATGAAGGGACATAAGAATGTGAAAGACCTACAGGACACTTCTGCAATTGATTGATTAACTTCTGAGTGCAAAGAAATGCTAGAGGAATGTTAGAAAAGTTGAAGATGTCCTTCAAAGACATAGTCTAACCTAGATTTCAGAGTCCTTTGAATCATTTACAGTAGATCTAACTAATCATTGATCTAGACCCTCCTGTTCAAGGAATCAAAGAAAAAGTACGATAGACACCAGATCTAAAACAAACTGAAAACATACACGTGCGTATGTGTATGTGTTCATTATTTAGATTGTGTTTTTGGTTTTTAGTTGCTTTTATGATGAAACAAATGCTATATGTTAAATAAATGCACAATTAGGAATGTTAATACTTACACACGTTGTATAGCACTGTATATAATAGTATTTATTTAAGAAAATTTTGAGTTAATGGTATCATTTTCCCATTTCTCTTGGATCTGATGCAAGCTCTTTTCACAGACATCCCTAAAGAAATACAGGGAGCTAGAAAACGTACAACATAGATTTTGTTAGTTGGTGGTCCTGTGTAGCTGGTAGGTTAACAGTACTTCCGGCTCTGAAAAGGGGAAACAGTGAAGAAAGGAATAAAATATGATTGAGTGAGTGCATAAAAAGAAGAAAAGAAGACAATTTTTTGGATAACTTATACAATGTGACAAATGTACGAGTTCCTTCCTCAGAGTAAGGATACTGTGGTTATAGAAAGGATGGGAAGAAAGGGCTCAGGATCTGGAGCCTATCATACTTTTTCTTTGACTCCTTTAATAAGAATGGATTGTCATTTTTTAAAATTAGTTGATTTTAATATGACTTTTTTAGATTCTAAATTATTAGATTAACTATCAGATTCTAACACTCATAAGATTTTTAAGGTGCAAAACAGGCATTCGTAAACACAATATTAATATTTCCCTAAACACATAAATTTGGTTAGTTTTCCCAAACCAGCCTCCTCCCCCAACAGAATGAATTCTAAGTATGACACTATCAGCACTCTCCAAATTAGGGAGGTATCTTTATCTTTAACTTCTCTCTTCCTCACAGCACCCCTTGATAAAAGGCTTAATCCAAAATATTTTTTTAGTCTTATTTAAGTGTGATTTATTTTGTTGTTGCTTTGTTCTGTTGACAAGATAACAGTTGACTACTTAGCACATATATGTGTGTGTTTGTGTGTGTAATTTTATGGAATTTTAAGAATATTGATTCTGCATTTTTGTGAGGTATTTTTGGTGAGGAAAATTGGCCCTGAGCTAATATCTCTGGCCAATTTTCCTCTTTTTGCTTGAGGAAGATTGTCCCTGAGCTAACATCAGTGCCAATCTTTCTCTATTTTTTGTATGTGAGATGCAGCCACAGCAGCACAGCTTGATGAGCAGTGTGTAGGTCTGCACCTGGGATCCAAACCTGCAAACCCTGGGCCACTGAAGTGCAGAATACAAACTTAACCACTACACCACCGGGCTGGCCTCTGATTCTGCATTATTGATTGGAATAACAGGTAAGAGATCATCAACTCTTACACAGTCTTTCACCTCCGCCTCTGGTTATCTACTTTTCGTCCCCCACTATAGCAGAGAAAAGAGCATTCAATTTCTTTCTGGTGAATATTTCTGCATCTCTGATACTAGAAGGGGTCTTTTTTGCCTTTCCACTAACTATTTACAATGCACAAATTTTCTTAGTTTTTCTCTTTAACAAGTATGTTACAAAAACAGTTCATTATCAGCACAAAATGTTGAAAAGAGAAAAAATATTAAGAAGAAAATTAAAATCACTATTAATACCTCCATTGTATGTATGTGTGTATCATTCACTTCTGGAAGTGTGTTTTTACGTGTGCGTATCTCAAAAAAGCAGTATCATAAAGCACATAAAGTTTGTTAAGTTGCTTTGATTATATATCCTGAAGATTTGCTTGTGTCACAAAATGTTTTTCTAAATCGTGATTTTAAATGGTCATGTAGTATTTCAGCATGTGGATGTAACATAATTTAGTCATTCAATCCTCGAAACTTTCAGATTCTTTTGAATTTTCATTCTTGTAAACAATGATATAACAAATGCCCTTATACATAAATTTTCTTGCACATATCTGGTTATTTTATTAGGCTAAATGGAAGAGCTATAGTCAAAAGTATGAAAATTTTGACAGCATTGATGATTCTTGTCAAATAACTCCAGCATAGCTGTGCAAGTACAAGCACAATGTGAAAGGACATTGTATTTGAATTACTCTAGTTTCCATACTTGCGTTAACAATAAATACTAACCTTTGTACCAATATGACAAGCAAAAGGTACAATTTTTAAATTTTGCGCTTTTTTTAAGCTCCTAGTAAAAGTGTTTATAACGTCCCGTTTTGTGTGTGTGTTCTTTTGTAAACTGACAACTTTATTTCGGGATAGTTTTACTTTATAATTTGTCTTAATTTTGAGGCGATGAATGACAAGATTGAAAAAAGGAGACGCTTCCATGAGTCAAGGAGAAATATATATTTGCATATGTTTCCAAATTGCTATGTGTGTAAGTTTGGACACATCACAGGTATTCTATAAATCACTGTTGATTTTTGACCTGACAATGAAAACTTTAAGCTACACCTTTAGCAAGTGATAATTGATAAGCCAGTGGTAGGTCCAAATCTAATATTAGTAAAGTACCCACCACAGATTAAGCAATAAGCACAAGGTTCATCTAAATGTAATTGAAACCACATATTTCTAAATATCTTGTAAAAAGTACTTGAGGATGTTATTTACAAGGCAAGGTAAAAATATACAATTAAATGACATTATTTAAAGTGCAAAAAGTTTCCTTTGAAATAAACATTTTCTTTCCTTTGAGAATAGAAATGATTGTTTTAGCTTACTGTGTGTTAAGAAAAGAGCCTGCATTTGAAGTAGAAAAGTGAATCTATTAGATTACAGATTCTATGGGGCATTTCAAGTAACAGTAAGACATTTCAGTTTTATTCCAAGCATGATGGAAAATCAAAGACTGGTGTTAACCAGGAGACTTATTAGCTGATGGAATTTGAAAAGATCAAATTCTGGCTATCGTAGGGAAAGTGGATTGTTAGGAGGCGAGAGTGAAGCTAGGAGACAGTGTAGGAGGTTACTGCTAATGTCCAGGAGAGAATGGCAATAGCTTAGACTGGGATGGTAGCACTGGAAAAGGAGTAAAGTAACGATTTTTGTGCTGGTCAATCAGTCTTGCTGATGACTTAAACATAATAGGTAAAGGAGGGAAAACTGCATGATAACTCCTAAATATTTGGCCTAATCATTCGATGATGCCATTTATGAAAACAGGGAAGGTAGGGGCAAGACTGATTTTGGAGGAGTGAGGAGGTGCGGATTAAGTGTTCATTCCTGAGAGGAAAAGAAGTTTGTTGAGTTATTTCGAGTGAAAAGTCAAACACCACAATTTTTCTTTTCAATAATATATCAGGTCCTGGACCCGTAAGTGTTCCTTATACGGAAACAAGGTCTTTGCAGATGTGATTAAATTAAGAATCTTGAGATGAGGAGACTATTCTGGGTTTTCCAGGGAAACTTTAAATGTGATCAGAAGCCACAGCCATGGAATGTCAGCAGTCACCACAAACTGAAAAAGGCAAGGAGCAGATTCCATCCGAGAGCCTCCAGAGGAAGTGTGGTCATGCTGACACCAGGATTTCGGTCCAGCGATACTGATTTCAGACTTCTGGCCTTAAGAACTGTGGCAATAAATTTCTGTTGTTTTAAGTTGTTGAATTTGTAGTAATTTGTTACATTAGCCATAGGAAACTAAAACAGATTTTGATATTGAGAGTGGGATGCTGCTGAACAAATTCCTAAAATGTAGAAGCGCCTTTGGGATTGGGTAATGAGCAGAGACTGGAATAACTTTGAGGTGCTTGATAGAAAAGGCCTAGATTGTCTTAAACAGACTGCTGGCAGAACTATGGATGTTCAAGGCACTTTCACTGAGGGCTCAGAAGGAAATAAAGAACATGCTACTGGAAATTAAAGGAAAGATGATTCTTTATTAGACTCAGAAAGTCTAGCACAATCGTGCTTACAGCTGTGTAGAAAGCAGAACTTGTAAGTACTGAACTTGGACATGTAGCTGAAAAGATTTCCAGGATAAGTGTTCAAGGTATAGCCTGTTTGCTTCTTATTACTTGTAGTAAAATGTGAGAGGAAAGAGAAAAATTGAGGGAAGAACTGTTAAGCTAAAATGGAATTCTCAGCCTATCCAGATTGTAAATGATGCCAAAATTGTGAGATTTACTGATAGGAAAGTCAAGTCTGAATATAAAGCCAAGGATATGGCTGAAAACCATTGACTGGTGCCTTAAAACAATGAAAAGTTCTGAGTATTCTCTCACATAGAGCACCCTTAAAGAGATTAAGCACATGATTTATGGATCTGCTCAAACATCTCAATGGAATAGAGATGGGATTATCCAGAAAATAGGTGGGGAGGGCTCTTTTGTCTAATGATGTGAATCCCAGTGACATACACAAGAGACCCATAAGGATTTCAGAATTTTACCAGCAGAAACACTGCCAGCTTAGCCTGGAAGTGACAAAGAGAGGAGAAAATGAAGGAAGTATAACTCCAAGTGGAGATCCTTGGGTCCAGAGGCCAAAGTCATGGGTGCAGGAACAGAGGTCAGCTCTGTGTATGCAGAAACCAGAGTCATGGGTCCAAAAGGCAGAGCCTAGAGCCACAGAGGATTATTCCCAGGCCTTGAAATCTAATGGAGATTGCCTGGTTGGATTTTGAAAGTGCCTGGGGATAATAACTTCTTTTTTCTTCAATTTTCTCCTTTTTGGATTGGGAATGTCTGTAACTGTTATCCTATGCCTGTCCCACCACTGTGTTTTGGAAACAGATAATTGCTTCTGAGTTTCGCAGATCTCGAACTGGAAAGAAATTTTGCCGCAAACAGATCATATCCAGACTACGACTCATACCTGAGTTAGATTATTTAGGTGATGAAATTTGGAACTTTTGATCTCATAATATTTAGATAATATTTTAGATTTGAGGTAATACTATAATGAATTGAAATTTTTGAAGATATTGGGATGAGATGAATATATTTTGAATGTTGGATGGATGTGAATCTTTGTGGGTCAGATGTTGAACTGCGGTATGCTGAATAATATTTTCCGCCAAAAGATGTTCATATCTTAATCCCTGGTATCTGTGAATATTGCATTTTATTGCTAAAAGGGACTTTGCAAATGTGATTAAAGTAAGAATCTTGAAATGCAGAGATTATTCTGGATTATCCAGGTCAGTCCTAAATGCAATCACAAACATTCTTAAAGAGGCAGAGTTAAATTGGAGACATAGAAGAGAAGGCAATGTGACCATGGAGACAGAAATTGGAGTGAGGTAGCCACAAGCCAAGGAATGTTGGCCACCAATGGAAAATAGAAGAGGGAAAAACAGTCTTTCCTAGAGCCTCCACGGGGAATGTGGCCCTGCCAATATCTTGATTTCAGCCCAGTGATACTGACTTCCCAAACTGTAAAAGAATAAACTTCTGTTGTTTTCAGCCACCCGGTTTGCAGTTATTTGTCATAACAGCCCCAGGAAACTACTACAGAGTGAAAAAAACAATTTCCAAAGTTAACTTTACTATCAACTCATACATTTTACCCAATATGTACCCTATTTGACAGGACATGACTCTTTAAAAAGACTGTTGGACATGACCATTTTGAAGCCAGCTGCCCAGGATATCACAGGCAGCTACTCCAATGCTATATCTGAGAGTTTGCTGCTCCTTCCCGTGTCTAAAATTTAGACTAGAGATTTGCCACGTGTCTGTTGAAGGCTGGAGATGGTACCTGAGATTTGTCAGGTAGGCTGCAATAAAGTTCTGAAACCATTTTTAGGATAGGGAAGGCAGAGACTTAGAGAAAGAAGGGACATTTGCTCTGTACTTCATATCAACAACAATACTTGCTTAGACTATAGATGTTACTGACAAATGAGGTTATGTTTACTGTCATGACACTCTGAGAACTTTAAATCCATGTTTCATTATCATCTGTAGTGAACTATCGATTGTTTTATAAATTTTAGAAATATCCTATCTTAACAATTCTTTCGCATTGCTTTTTCAGTTAAAAGAGTTAATTTTGTTCAGCATAACACTTCAATCCATTTTAAATGCTTTACAACTCTGCTTTTGGGATTTCTTAAATTTTTAAAGATTAAGTAACTTGGGCTTCTCTTAATGGCTGAGATGCCCTGTCTGCTGATTAATAGAGTCGGTGTATGATTGTATTCTGTGTGATAATCCTGTAAAATAAAGGACTTATGGTTTAAGTCTGCTTAGCCTTTCATCTAATATTTGGCTGCTATCTTACGCCAGGCATTGATCTAGGAACTGCAGATATATCCCACAGAATTCCCTGCCCTCATCAAGTTGACATTCTAGTGGGGCAAACCATCAATAAACAAATAAATAAATAATGACAGCTGAGTATAAGGAAAGTGAGACAGTTAATGTCAAGTGAAGAAGTAGTTGTGAGAGTAGGGAGAAAGGTTTATTTTAAATAAAAATGAGGGAACAAAAGCCTTATTGATAATCTGACATTTGAACAGAAATTATTTACCTATGCTACTCTTCTTTCTTGGCCTCTATGCATCATAATTCCAATAAGTAGAGGCCATGGAGGGACATCTGACAAAGGGTTTTATTTGCCCCATTGAGGTTAACTGCAGCATTTAAAAGAAATTTAGTTCTACACTCCAATTTTCTAAAACAATATCAAACACACACTTGATCACATTGTGACTCCTCCTCTCCCAGCAAATGAATCTCAGTCTTCTATTTAAAAGAATAAATTTAATCAGGGGAATTTGTTTGAATAAGACATATCCAGTTTATTATAACAGGAAAAGCAATATGCTTATGCCCGCATATCCACCCACTGGCATAAGAAAAAGTCTTGAACTTGGGCAAATCATCATTTAAATCATTTGGCTGACTGGCTAGACCCAAATTCTAGTAAAGGCGTCCTTGGATTCCATGCATAAGGCTTTGAGGACTTCCACTCCTGCTGGGAAAGCTGCAGGTCATTACCACATAAAACTGCCTCTGCTGTTACATATTTCAAATTAGTATCCTTTCTTCTCTCCCCACCATCCGTTTCCAGACTACTGGTGCCCTTCCCACTGTGCATAAAATTAAGCATTAGATGGCTATTTAGTAATCATGATGTGGTTTGTTTGTTTATTTTTGGAAGTGCACATGGGGGGTGCTTTTACAATTATCTTTATTCTCTGTAATTAATTTCCAGAGCATTAAATGTAAATTAGCCCTCTGTGTGAAGTGTCAGTGCTATCACCTAAGCAAGAAGAGAGGTTCAACTTTCCAAACTATGGGAGAATTTTCTCTACCTCATTCTGTTAACTCATTGTGGAGGGAAATGCTAATGCTAAAAAGGAGAAAAGGAAAATTTTAGGAAGCTAATCTTACTCTCTCTGGCTTCACCTCTTCCCAAGTTTGTAATTGCTTTCTACATTTTGTGGTAAATCCTTGGAGGACCAGCACAGGATGCTGCAGTATGAAGTAAGCAAAGATCTAAATTTCCAATAGGTCAGAAAGCCCTGGCTTGATGACTATTAACCCCAGTGGTCAGTTTATTCAGAGCAGAGTGTGGAGCAATTTCAAAAACACAATGAGCACAAGTGCCTGAATGTGCTTAGAATTTCTTTGGCGTTTTAAGGAAGACTTCAGCAATTTTCACAGGAAAACAACATAGTAAAATCTTATTGGAAAAGCAATGTGAAATTTTTAGTCACTGCGTTGCCCTTTCCTTTACAAAGGACTGATACAAATCACACACATTGAGTATGATTAATATACAACATATCTTGTAGGAATGTCATGTTACAGGCAAATTTTTGTGGCAATATTTTCATTTTAATCACTGGATTTGTGATTCTTAGATGTGACCGTCCACAGGAAGTATCCATATTAGATACTTCATCTCCTTTCTCCTTTGCCAATGTATGAAGAATGTTGTTAAAATGCATATTTAGAAGAGGAG
The DNA here is from genome assembly GCF_037783145.1 of Equus przewalskii. Classification (NCBI taxonomy): domain Eukaryota; kingdom Metazoa; phylum Chordata; class Mammalia; order Perissodactyla; family Equidae; genus Equus; species Equus przewalskii. Next base: position 14,795,711 of record NC_091843.1, read on the forward strand.
ATAGCCCTAAATAATGTAAACATTTAAAGCCCACATTTCTTGCATCCAATCATGTGACTAATGGAACATGTTGGTCCCACTGGTAAACAAATATCTTCCTTACAATCAAAGGACCAGTTCATAACAGTATGTCACTCAAATGCTGTAATTGTTTTAGAGAAATTTCAAATTCTGTTCTATGCGCTTTGGAACATGTTGTTACACAAGTCAATACTAAAGTTGTCACAGCATCTTAGGGGAATAAAAAAACATGTCAATTCTCTGCCTTTTTCTTCACTCTTATCTTTTTATAAATATGTTTCAATTGTGTAAAACAAAGTAGGCACAAAGAAATAACAAACATCACAAAGTAAAAGATGGTCTCTTTGTTTCCATGCATGCATCTTCAAAATTGAGGTATACTATGAGGCAAGGTACAGAGTGTCCAATTAACCATAGAATATAGATGCCATATCTCTAGTTTGGAACATGTAACAACTTGAGTTCTGGATTGCAATATACCAGGATCCCTGTCCTGCCACTTGCTGACATGAGACTTCAGGTAAATGGTTTAACTTCCATGAACTTTGGTTTTTTCATTCACTGGGAAAATAGAAATGCTCGATGTCTACCTCCTAGAGTGGTGGTGAGGATTTAGAAAATGTGCATTGTCTGGTATATAATAAAAACTCAATAAATATAAGCCATCAACGTTGATTTTGCATGGTATCCAGATAACTCTGGAGTGTGTTAAATCTAGATGTCACCTTAGAAATCATCCAGAATGAGAGACACAAACCCAAATGTCTTCAGTGTCCAGATGGTTAACATAAAAAGGAAAACAGCTAGTGTGCCAAGGCACTGATGGTGACTGGGGCATCGTATAGAGTGCCTGCTCTACCTAAAAGTTAAAATACTCCCAGTCCACTCCCCTCCCCTTCTCTCCCTCCTAGAGATTAAACAGAACACATCAAAAAGCCAGATTGAGCCATGGCTACTGGTGCAAAGTCCCAGATTTAATTTCAATTCCTTCATTTTACTGAGTATAGGAGACCTAGAGAAGTGGTCTTAACTGAAATTCGTATGATTACTAATGGCAAGAGTTCATATCTCCTCACTCACTTGCACTTCACTATGAATAATCGGAGTACATGTACAACAGTTTGTTTTTAATCTAAAAGAAAAATTACCACTTTATAAAGTGCTGCATCTTTCTCTGAAGCCTAAAACAAACCACTGCTTACAGTTTCCCTAGAGGTATGGCATCTCTAACAGCAATTGAGGCAGCAATCTAAGCACAAAAATCTAAAAGAAGAAAGTGGTCTTATTCTAAGCCATCGTCTAGTGGATCACTTGTTATTAGCATCTTGAATGTATTTGACGCCTGGTTCTCAACTTCACTAAAGACTAAGTGTGAAACATTTGCTTAATGTTACTGTTCCTATCTGCTTTAATCATTGAGATCCTATTCTTGCTCATAATAACTTTGCCACTAGGTGGAAACCTTTAAAAGATGATAGCGGTTTCTTTTTCTACAGTATCAGATTTAACAGTAATATATGGACATTGTAAGAAGTTTAAAATTTTTGTTTCCTCTGAAATAAAAAAAAAGTAAGACCTCTATGAAGCTCTAAAACAACTGGAAATTTTATTCAAGTCTAAATTATCTTTGAAAGTATTTTTTGAAAGAAGCCATTCAGAAAATGCATATGCTAAATGCCTGAACTGAAGTACAGTCCAGAGCATTTGGAGAAGCCTGCCTCTTGCTTTTGTCCATTTTCCATGTCTTTCATATGCCTTAATATGATTTGATCCGATTTTGCATTCTCTACCTAATAATCTTATACAACAGTTAGCATATTGAAACTGTCTAAATCTGCTTGAGAGGTTTATTAAGCATTTAACTTGATCTTTGCTTGATTTAGGCCTTGGAGGACTTGGTACTCCATTTCTCATGAAGTTGCCTGTTTATGCCCTGAGCTAGTTTCAACTTTAGAGAAGCCAAAACAAGCACCCTTGGCAGTGAGTATAGCTTCTGCTGCCATTATTTTTAGCTAAATCTCTGCTTTGTTCCATTATTAAAACACAAATAAAATTTTTAAAAATTCTTAAACACATACATGTCCTCATGCATTCACACTCATTCACTCTGAACTTGAAGCTACTTGTATTTATTCCCTAATCAAAACATCAAAATCTACATGTTTTTTAAGTTGAAATTTGTTAAAGCACTATAGTTCCAGAAGAGGAGATATGCTGGAATTGATTCCAGAATAATTTCTTGGGATTATTTCGAACACATTGGAACATTTATCCGTTACTGAAGCAGATAAGCTAATTGTGCAACTGAATTTTTATAACTTATTTGCCAAGGATTTGAGGGTAGCTGATCCTTACTCTCAGAGCCACACTACTAAAAGTGTAATTAAAGCTAATAGTTCATAAAGTCTGAGCAGTATCTGGAGGAACAAGGGAGAATCGTTCCCCACAGTCAAGTTTTGTGCAGCTAACTGGTGGCATTCAGGAAAGTTCTGGCCATTCCTCTCAAGCATCTGGCAATAACTTCTGCTGACAGCAGACGAACAGATTTGATGGATCAGTATGGAATCTGGAATGGAAATGTTATTTTCCCTAATGTACTCAGATCCCTTTCAGAATGTCCGATAAATATTTTCTTTGGGGATGGGGTATATAAACTATCTCCAACCACCCATTAATCTAACACCCTTTCAGGGGAGAATCTGTCATATTAAGTTTATATGCAAATGTTGATTCAAATAGCCAAAGGAAGGAGAAATTTGAAACGTCTTTGATATTTAGAATCAAGCTATTTTAGAACAATAAGGATCTTTAGGATTAAATGCAATTGAATTATTTAATTTTTTAATTTTAATTATTTAATTTTTCCAAATGAGGAGAAAATCTAGAAAAGTCAAATTATTTTCACAAAGTTCAGATTTAGAAACTGGTTCTTTTGAATCTCAATCTGGAGACAACTCCAATGTACCTAAACCCTTCACTCCATTCAATTTCTGTAATTCATAAAGAGGACAATTCAAATATAGTTGCATGCAGAATCATGAGATAGGCTGAAGCGACAAAAAATACTGATGTCTTGGCCCCACTGCAGACCAATTAAAAAAAAATAAAATCTGTAGGGTAGAGCCCTGACATATTATGTATGTGTGTGTGTGTGTGTGTATGCATGTGTATTTGTGTCTTTGTGCATATGTGTGTGTACGTATTTAATTCCCAAGATGATTCTAAAATGCAGGAGGGTTGAGAATCAGTGGTTCATGTTTGGTCGTGTTTATCAGAAAATAAGCAAATAGATGTTTGGGTCCTGTTCTATTCTCCCCTGCCTTTGGCCAGTTTCTCACCTTCAAGGCTCCCCATCCAAAACTTATTTTCTTGAGAAATGCTTCAAAACACAAACATATCTTTTCTCATATAATAAAATGTTGCATGTAGAAACTATCTTGACAAAGCAATTTATAAAATGTTGTTAGTATCTATTCAAGTTTTTATGTCTTATTTTGCCCAGGAGTATTTGAATTTGGTGAGAAAAATAATAGAAATAGAGCTTCAATTTAAAGGGAGGATTTTAGATGGATCAAAGATTATGAAAGACATTTGGGGTTAAAGACCTTCTTAGAACCTGTAAAATGAAGCCATATTTATGAATCTACCTTCCTGATTGTTCCATTACATTTTGTACTATTGCTTAACTTGCTTCCATCATAAGAATAACCTTTCACTTCACGTAAGTTTATGAAGAAATAATGCACCAACGATCAAATGCTTATGTGCTAAGCACTACATTTAATCACCACAATTAGGATCCTCCTTCACCAGGAAGGAGATGCCATCATTCTCATGTAAGAGATGGGGAAACTAATCAAAGAGGGTAAATTGGCTAAGATTATACATCAACTTTGCAGTAGAACAAGGGTTCAAAATAATTTCTATCTGACTCCAGAGCAAATGTACTTTAAAATACCATGTTTACAAAGTCCAGAATGATCAGGATAAAACAAAGTAAGCCAAAGCAAAAATATCTGTATGGAGCCAGAAAATGAATCAGCATGACATTCCTGCTGTGGATATGGTTTGATATTCGCCTTCAGACAGTTTCTATTGACGTTTAAATACTTACTTGGCAGTAAACACACAATAATTAATTAGTACCTTGGATGAATAGTGCTAGTTTCTCTAATACCTTATAAAAATGAAGCTTCTAAATACTATTTTTGGAAGAGCAGATTGCTTTTCATCTTTAACTCTGTTGACATTGAGTCCCTTGTCTGTCCTAATGGAAATTTACAAATGAGTGGTGTATTCACAGAAAAATAAGACTTCAATAGTACAGTCAGAAACACTTCAAAAATGTCTGTGGCCCTTCCTGCGCCAACTCTAGCATCACGTTTCCTGACTTCCTGATCACATGCTCACCAACAGACCCCAGGGCCATGGAGATGACTTGGATAGATGTCCCTGGTGACAAACTCTTAGAGCCTATGGTTCGTGTGTCTGACACCTCTGGTCTTTGGTCACCACTGGGCCCACAGTGAACGCAGACAAGCTCATGAAAGTGAGGAAATTCTCAAAGGACTTAGCACAGGAGAGTTAAAAACTTCTTCACTGCAGTGACTGCGAAGGTGGGAGGTTGATTGGGGTAAATCTATGGCACTCCCCATGTCTGTGTCCAGACAGGGTTCCAGGGATTGCTCTAAAGTCACTACAGTGTCCTCTCAGTCATGTGGCCACCCACCAGCCAGGGAGCAGGAAGGAAGGGCCCCTCAGCCATAGAGACACAGAAGCACATTTGGCACATGCACGCGTTGGAAAACTGGATCTTCCCAGAAAATTCAGCACACGGTGGAAGGCTAGCTCTTCCTACTTTCTCCTCCTACACTTTTGGATGTTCATCAACTCCTTTTCCTGCCCCGTAGTTTTGTTTTTTTTTTCCTAAACCCCTTTCTCTTCCCCTAAATTAATGCTGGTTGAATTTTTCTTATTTATAAATAAAGTTAAAATAACCAGAAAAAAAAGTATTTTACCTTTCAAAAGTGTATTTGAGGGTGCCAGCCCGATGGCATAGTGGTTAAATTCAAGGGCTTCACTTTTGGGCCAGGGGTTCGTGGGTTGGGATCCCAGGGTGACCTCTGCACACTCATCAAGCAATGCTGTGGTGGCATCCCATATACAGAAAATTAGAGGAAGATTGGCCACAGATGTTAGCTCTGGGCCAATCTCCCTCAGGAAAAACAAAATTGTACTTAATCTACAGGATATACATGCTAATATTTACAAAAAGCTTATGAAAGAAAAACTTTTTGAAAAGGAGAAAAATACCATGTTTACGTATAGGAAGACAACATAGAAAATATGCCTATTTTACTTAAATTGATCTAGAGGTTTAATGTAATTTCTACCCAAATCGCAGCAAGTTGTTTTCGAGATATAGGCAAATTTATTCTAATATTTATCTAGAAAGGCACAAACCCTAGGATAGATAAAATATACTTGAAAAAGAAGAAGAATGTGGGAGGAATCCTCCATCCAATCTTAAGGCCTAGTATGTAGCTACAAGAATCAAGACAGTACAGTATTGGTGGAGGAACAGACACATGGATCAATGGAACAAAACAGAGAACAAAAATAGACCAAATAAATAGGCCCAACTAATTTAGGAGAAAGGAGCAAAAGCAATTTAATAGAGGAAGGACAGCCTTTCCACAAATGGTGCTAGAACAATTAGACACCTATAGGTAAATCAATCAACCAACCTCCATGTGCGTTTCATATCTTAATACAAAAATTAACTCAAAATGGATCACAGTCTTAAAATGTAAAAATATAAAACTTTCAGAAAAAAACAGGAGAAAATCTTTAGGACCTAGAGCTAGGCAAAAACTTCTTAGATTTGACATAAAATACATGACCCATAAAAGGAAAAATAAAGAAATTGAATTTCTTCAGAATTAAAAGTCTTTGCTTTGTAACAGATCCTATTAAAAGGATTAAAAAACAAGTCATATGCACACAAAGATGCAGACACAGACACACACACACAGAAGACAAGAAACAGATTGGGAGAAAATATTTGCAAATCAATTATCCAACAAAAGACTACTGTCTAGAGTATATAAAGATTTCTCAAAACTCCGCAGTAAAAAAAATTAGAAAATGGGCAAAAGCATGAACAGACAATGAAGAGACATTTCGCCAAAGATGATGACAAAGAAGCATATAAAAATATATTCAATATTGTTAGCCACTAGGGAAATACAAATTAAAACTACAATGAGATATCACATATCAGAATGCCTAAAATAAAGAATACTGACACCACCAAATGCTGATGAGACAGAAGAGAAACTGAATCACTCATGTTGCTGATAAGAATGTAAAATCATATAGCCATTTTGGCAAATAATCTCGAATTATTCGGAATACAATTTGGCAGTTTTTTGTAAAACTAAACATGTAACTACCATATGATCCAGCATTTGCACTCTTGAGAATGTATTCTAGAGAAATGAAAATTGTTTTGACATTAAAACCTGTGCATGAATTTTTTCAGCTTCATTCGTAAAAGCCCCAAACTGGAAACAACCCAGATGCTCCTTGAATGATGAATAGTTAAACAAACTATAGTACATCCATACCATGGGATACCACTCAGCAATAACAAAGACTGGACTACTGATACACAAAATAACTTTCATTCTCCAGGGAATTTTGCTGAGTGGAAAAAAAAGCTAATCTCAAAGGTTACATACTATATGATCTACATGATTCCATTTATATGACATTATTGAAATGACAAAATTTTAGAAATAGAGAACAGATCAGTGGTCATCAGGGATTAGGAATAAGATGGAGAGAGAACAGGTAGAGAAGTAAGTGTGGCTATAAAAGGGCAATAGGAGGGATTGTTATGATGAAATTTTTCTGCATCTTTAATTTATCAATGTCAATATCCTGGTTGTGACAAGAGGATATAACACTTGTAAATATCTATGCACTTAACATAGGAGCACCTAAATATATAAAACAATTATTAACAGACATAAAAGGAGAAATAGATAGTAACACAATAATACTAGGGGAATTTAACACTCCACTTACACTAATGGATAGATCATCCAAATAGATCAATAAGGAAACATTGGCCTTGAATGACACATTAGACTAGATGGACTTAGTAGATATATATAGAACATTCCATCCAAAAACTGCAGAATACACATTCTTTTCAAATACACATGAAACATTCTCCAGGATTGATCACATATTAGGCCAAAAAACAAGTCTCAATAAATTTAAGAAGAACAAAATAATACCAAGCATCTTTTCTGACCACAAAGGTATGAAACTAGAAATCAACTACAGGAAGAGAATCAGAAAACCCAAAAAAATGTGGAGATTAAACAAAATGCTACTGAATTACGATTGGGTCAATGAAGAAATCAACGGAGAAATCAAAAAATACTTGGAGACAAATGAAAATGAAAATAGGACATGCCAAAATCTATGGGATATAGCAAAAGTGATTCTAAGAGGGAAGTTTATAGTACTTCAGGCCTACCTCAACAAACAAGAAAAATCCCAGAAAAACAATCTAACACTACACCTAAAGGAACAGGAAAAAGAAGAACAAACAAAGCCCAAAATCAGCAGAACGAAGGAAATAATAAAAATCAGAGCAGAAATAAATGAAATAGAGACTAAAAAAAAATGGAAAAAATTAATGAAACCAAGAGCTGGTTCTTTGAGAAGATAAACAAAATTAACAAACCTTTCACTAGACTCATGAATGAAAAGGAGAGAAAGCTCAACTAAATAGAATCAGAAATGAAAGAGGAGACATTACAACGGACATCTCAGAAACGCAAAAGAGTATAAGAGAATACTATGAAAAGCTACATGCCAACAAATTGGATGATCTAGAAGAAATGGATAAATTCTTAGAAACATACAACCTTCCAAACCTGAATCAAGAAGAAACAGAGAATTTGAATAGACCAATCACCAGTAAGGAGATCGAAACAATAATCAAAAACCTTCCAAAAAATAAAAATCCAGGACCAGACGGCTTCCCTGGAGAATTCTACCAAACATTCAAAGAAGACCTTACCCATCTTTCTCAAACTGTTCCAAAAAATTGAAGAGGAGGGGAAGTTCCCTAACTCATTCTATGAAGCCAACATTATCCTGACACTGAAACCAGACAAGGACAACACAAAAAAAGAAAATTACAGGCCAAGATCACTGATGAACATTGATGCAAAAATCCTCAACAAAATACTTGCAAATTGAGTACAGCAATACATTAAAAAGATCATACATCATGATCAACTGGATTTTATTCCAGGGATGCAGGGATGGTTCAACATCCACAAATCAATCAACATGATACACCACATTTAAAAAAATGAAGAATAAAAATCACATGATCATCTCAACAGATGCAGAGAAAGCATTTGACAAGATACTGCAACCATTTATGACAAAAACTCTAAATAAAATAGGTATAAAAGGAAAATATGTCAACATAATATATGTCATATATGATAATCCCACAGCTAATATCATTCTCAATGAAGAAGAACTGAAACCTATCCCTCTAAGAAGAGGAACCAGACAAGGATGCCCATTGTCACCACTCTCATTTAACGTAGTATGGGAAGTCCTACCCAGAGCAATCAGGCAAGAAAAAGAAATAAAAGGGATCCAATCTGGAAAAGAAGAAGTGAAACTGTCACTCTTTGCAGATGACATGATTTTATATATAGAAAACCCTAATGAATTCACTAAAAGACTTTTAGAAATAATAAATGAACACAGTCAAGTTGCAGGATACAAAAATCAACATACAAAAATCAGTTGTGTTTCCATATATTAACAATGAAGTAACAGAAAGAGAAATTAAGAATACAATCCCGTTTACAATTGCAACAAAAAGAATAAAATACCTAGGAATAAACTTAACCAAAGAGGTGAAAGATATGTACACCAAAAACTGTAAAATAGTGTTGAGAGAAATTGAAGAAGACACAAAGAGATGGAAAGATATCCCGTGCTCTTGGTTTGGAAGAATTAACCTAGTTAAAATGTGCATACTTCCTAAAGTAATTTATAGATTCAATGCAATCCCTATCAATGTTCCAACAACATTTTTCACAGAAATAGAACAAAGAATCCTAATATTTATATGGAACAACAAAAGACCCCAAACAGCCAAAACAATCCTGAGGAAAAAGAACAAAGCTGGAGGTATCACACTCTCTGGTTTCAAAATATACTACAAAGCTATAGCAACCAAAACAGCATGGTACTGGCACAAAAACAGACACACAGATCAATGGAACAGAATCGAGAGGCCAGAAATAAACCCACATATCTACGGACAGCTAATTTTTGACAAAGGAGCCAAAAGCGTACAATGGAGAAAGCAGAGTCTCTTCAATAAATGGTGTTGGGAAAATTGAACAGCCTCATGCAAAACAATGAAAGTATACCATTATCTTAAACCATGCATAAAAATCAACTGAAAGTGGATTAAAGACTTGAATGTAAGACCCGAAACCATGAAACTTCTAGAAGAAAACATAGGCAGTATGCTCTTGATATCAGTCTTAGCAGCATTTTTTCAAATACCATGTCTGACTGGGCAAGGGAAACAATAGAAAGAATAAACAAATGAGACTCCATCAAACTAAAAATCTCCCGCACAGCGAAGGAAACCATCAACAAAATGAAAAAATAACCTAACAATTGGGAGAAGATATTTGCAGGCCATATATCAGATAAGGGGTTAATATCCAAAACATGCAAAGAACTCATGCATCTCAACAACAAAAAAGTCAACAACAAAATTAAAAATGGGCAAAAGATCTGAACAGAGATTTCTCCAAAGAAAATATTCGGATGGCCAACAGGCACATGAAAAGATGTTCAACATCATTAACTATCAGGGAAATGCAAATCAAAACTACAATGAGATATATCTCAGTCCTGTCAGAATGGCTATAATTAACAAGACAGGAAACAAGTGTTGGAGAGGATGTGGAGAGAATAGAACCCTTGTTCACTGCTGGTGGGAGTGGAAACTGGTGCAGCCACTATGGAAAACAGTATGGAGTTTTGCGTAGAAAATTGAGAATAGATCTACCAGGTATTCCTCAGCTGGGTATTTATCCAAAGACCTTGAAAACACAAATGCATAAAGATACACGACCCCCATGTTCATTGCAGCATTACTCACAATAGTCAAGACTTGGAAGCAACCCAGGTGCCCATCAAGGAACTAACCTATAAAGAAGATGTGGTATATATACACAATGGCCTACTACTCAGCCATAAGAAATGATGAAATCTGGTCTTTTGCGTCAACATGGATGGACCTTGAGGGTATTATGCTAAGTGAAATAAGTCAGAGGGAGAAAGTCAAATACCATAAGAACTCACTCATAAGTAGAAGATTAAAAATAACAACAAACAAACACATAGCAACAGAGATTGGATTGGTGGTTACCAGAGGGGAAGGGGGGAGGGCAAAAGGGGTGATTAGGCACTTGTGTGTGGTGATGGGTGGTGATTAGTCTTTGGATGGTGAACCTGATGTAATCTACACAGAATTTGAAATATATTATGATGTACACCTGAAAGTCAGACAATGTTGTAAACCAATGTTAACTGAAATAAAAAAAAGAAACAGAAAAGAAAAACATTAATATCCTGGTTGTGACATTTTGCTAGTAGTTTTGCCATATTGGGGGAAACTGGGTAAAGGGCACAACGGATCCCTCTGTATTATTTCTTAGAACTGCAAGTGAATCTACAATTATCTCAAAAGAAAAAGTTTAGTTAAAAAATTTCTTTTTCTGTTCAAAAGCAAGACCACCAATTGCTATCTTTGTTAAAAAATATAAACTTAACCAATGTGTTTAATTAAGAACTGAAATACCTTTTTTTGTTCTATATATGCTTAAGACCATTTATTAAAATAATTTTTTAGCACATTCGGAATTCTAGACGTATGAGTTTTAGTAAGTTAAGAACATTTACAAGTAGTTAAGCACTCAGGAGAAATAGGCTTGAAGTTGGAGCCAAGACTCACCTTTTATTTGTGCTATGCCCTTGGGAAGTGCTTGGCTCATAATAGGCTTTCAAATATTTGAGGAGCGAGTTGAGAATGAGCGGGAAGCAGCAGTGATGGTGGTGATGATCACGGTGCTAATGCTGTTGGTGCTGAGGGTGGTAATGACCACGGGTTAAATTTTAGGATTAGAAATGTAAGTTTCACTTTACAAATCGAAATTATTCTGTGCATGGCCATGAGAGTCTAGACCAAGATTGTGTCTGATTGTGTTTTTATTCTTATTTTATTTACAAGTGCTCTTTACTATGAAGTCCACTTCATAATCTTTCCTTAAATTAGAAGCGTATTGTGGCTTTTTTGCTTTTCTTTTTATTCTTAAAGTAACTTGTAAAACTAATTTCACTTCTGTCTGATATTTATTAACTCAGCTTCAGTCTTAGTGATATCTTTGCTATTTTCTCTTTTCCTAACTCTCTTTAAAAATATCATACCACTACACTGAAGCCTCTTTAAAATGCTGACAATTTTTATGAATTAAAATGTTAAGCAAGGAGCTGACCTGGTGGCACATTCTGCTTCGGTGGCCTAGGGTTCTCCAGTTTAGATCCCAGGTGCAGACATGGCACCGTGAGGCAAGCCCTGCTGTGATAGGCGTCCCACTTATAAAGTGGAGGAAGATGGGCATGGATGTTAGCTCAGGCCCAGTCTTCCTCGGCAAAGTAGAAAAAATGTTAAGCAAGCAATAGCAGGTCATTTAACCCTTATGTTTAGAGTGTACGTGTAGGTAACGAATTCTCATGGGACTGGTCTATTAACATTGCCAATCTCTGTTTAAGGGTCCAATTTCTCTTAGAGGGAAAACCAATCAAAATTATAATCTTGGACAAACTGGACATGCTTTGGTTTAACACGTTTAAAAAATGTAAAACAAATGTTGTGTATTTGGAAATAACACTTTTTTCTCCTTCACAGAATTGTTGCCACCTAAATCTCCAGTGGCAAAGCATTTTTTACATTGTATGTTAATTCAGAATTATCAGCCTATCAAAAAAATGACAGAAGCGTTCTGAGTTCATACTAATTACAGCAAAATCGCACCTAGAGGTAAACTTGTCTTTTTTATTGATGTCTGATTTTCACCTGCTGCATTGTCCTGGCATTTGAGATGGGAACCAAAACATGATGTGTTGTCAATTTGGTTTGTAAATACGCACCTAAGGTGGGAAACTCAGAAAGGCTTGATAAACAGACTGTTTTCTGTCTAACTGCAAATTTTATGTTACCGTTGAGTACAACTTGAAATGTCTATGAGGTGCCCGTGGGCAGGAACTCTTTGTTAACAAGCTATCAAGCTTAACTGGAATAACCTGTAGGAAATCTTTACTAAACAAACACAAGCCAGTCAATTTTTGGGAGATGCTCGTACACATCAGCATGACACTGTCATCGTCATCTTTAAAGCCAAATCCCTAAGCTACTGCTCATTGTTGTGAGTCAATTCAAATTTTATAAAACATCCGCTGTCTTCCTTGTGTAAATCCCATTTTCTTACACCTGTTAGGATATTTTTTCTTTTATGCAAAAACTAGTCTCCCTTGAATTTAATTTCAAAGCTGTGTGCTCTCCAAGTTCACTAGTTTGAAATGGTAGAAAAACATGCAGTAATTTTCAGCTAACTTTCAATAAACTCGGAATGACAGAAGCATGCTGAGTCGAAGGCTGTAGGAAACAGGACAAGAATATTGATGAAATATTTGATTATCTGTCATCGGGCTTCTCCAGCAATGCTGGGAGGGCCTGTTCTTCGGGTGGAAGTGGAGGTGGCAGTAGGGGCCCTATTTTTGGGTGAAGGTTGGGTGAAGTGTTGACCTCTCTTATCTTTTCTGAATATCATTAAAACGTCCATAATAGCGGGGTCTCCACCCTGCTGCAGTTGCTCTGGGACTACCTTTCCAGGGATGAATGCTTGGCAAAGTTGCTAATCAATGTTACAGATCTCAGCCCCTGCTGCTACTGACCCTGGTGCATCCTCTATAGAATTGCCCACTTGAGAGGTGTCTGGTTTTCTAATTAACACATGCGAATGTTCTGGAGGATGGCTGTCTTTTCAAAGCCGTCCCTTGCGGTCCCATAAAGTGGTTTTCATATGCATCACATTGACCATAATCTAATTCCAAGAGTCCCCAAGTACCTTCTGATTTAGTGTTACTTTCATTTGATGCAGTTATAGACAGGAAAATTTATTTTATTTATATTGATTGCATAGGTCTACACACTTTAGATAGATAGTATGTAGGAAAATCAAATATCCATTACTTTTTTGATCCAGTGTCTATTTTCTTATAGGAGAATGTATGGCTTTGTACTTTAAGGAAACTGAAAATAAGGATATGTTTAATTTTGTTTACTTCTTTTAGGAAACTGAAAAGTGACTATGTCAAATCGCTCTTTATTTTGATAAAAAGTCATCATTCTTTATGATAGGGAGAATAGTTTTAATGACATTAACCTAAATAAATATTTGCATTGCCTTCATATTATCGTAAGTAATCACATATTCACATCATAATAAAATTGTGGCCTAAGATCACACTCTAGCATGATCTTGGAGACTATAGAAATATAAAAAGTATGACACATTTATATATATAATTTATATAATACATATAATCTATATATTTGGAGTCACTTAGAATCCTGTTCATGTCTATTGTATTAAACAATAATAAGTATATTTTAAATATGTTTTAAGTCATAAGATTGTCAAGTTTCTATGCTGAAACCTAGAATTCCTAACTATGTCAGTGAAAGCCTATTACTTCCCCAGATGGCTGAGTTTTCTGTTAGTGGTCCATGAGGAAGTAATGTTTTAAGAATATCTTTAAAGTATCCACAGATTTTTTAGGGTTAAAATGTTACATAAAATTTTAATATATACATTAATCCCTTAATTCAGGAAAAGTATGAATAATATCAAACCAAAGCTATATTAATATATGTACAGCCAAATATTGTATTAATAAATAATGTCACTTGGACCAAGTCATATTGAACCTTTAAAATTTGTAAACAGTTAAAATATTTTGTCACTCAAATATAATGATCAAAGCCTTTCTTACCCTCCATCTATTGTTCAGATAAGATATGCACAGCCATCTTTATCATAGCAATATCTTACCAAATCTAATCTAATCTTTTTCCTAAGAAAACACTTCATTGTTTAAAGAATGCAAGTAACATTACATTTACAAAGTCTCAATTACAGCCATAATGCCCAAAATATAGGAAAATGGGAGTAAAACATTCAATGTAAGGCAAAAGTGTAATGAAATAAAAGATTAATGTTTGCCCTAGATAATGTTTGTGTTTTTTTTCCTGAGGAAGATTTGCCCTGAGCTAACATCTGAGCCAATCTTCCTCTATTTCGTATGTGGGTCACCACGGCAGTATTGCTGATGAGTGGTGTATGTCTGCACCTGGGATCCAAACCTGTGAACCTGTGCCACTGAAGCAGAGTACCCCAAACTTCACAACTATGCCACAGGGCCAGCCCACTGATAATTTTTTTTGTTTTTTAATCCCAATAGTACTTACACCATTTTTTTCGGAACAAATTGTAGTGAATCATATTTATTTGGTCGGAGAGAATCCCTCTGTTGAGCATTGTACATAAAACATTAGCCAGAACATATAATAATACCAATAATTATAACATTGTCCGTGAATTTGATTAAGAAACGTGTATTTCCAGACTACAGAGAGCTATAGTGCAATTTTGCTCAAAGTTAATGAATACCTCATTTGGAAACTTGATCCTTGACTGGCTTTAACCTTGGATCCTATCTAAAACCACAAGTTTGTTTAACAGCGACCTTTTCAGAAATGTCCTGTAAGCTAGCAGAATAAGTATTTGCAGGCAGATGATTCACACAATAAAGATTTATTGAAATCTTTTTGGTTTCAGGCAAGGCACTAAATATGTAGAGAAAAAATTTGTCCTTCCCTGATGGAGTTTCCACTTTACTGTAGAAATCAACCTTCAAACAAATAGTCACACAAATAACAATTACATTTTGTAATTGTATTTATGAACTAAAACTGGAAGATATATGAGAGAGCATAACAGGAATATTGATGTCGATTTGGAAGTCTGAGGAAGTCAATCTGAGGGATGCATTGATAAGGCCAGCTGGAGTTTGGACGAGAACCTTTCTGGAAGAGGGAATGTCTGTGTGGGTTTCCTGAGGCAGGAAAGAGCTATGCCCATTTGAAAGCCCAAGAGAAGAGCAGGATCAATAAAGGAAGATGGGAGGGGTCGGCTGGTGGCTAGAGGTTAATTTTGAGCTCTTCTGGGGTGGCCCAGGTTCCTTGGTTTGGGTCCCAAGCACAGACATACGAACTGTTTATCAAGCCACACTGTAGCAGGCGTCCCATACATAAAGTAAAGGAAGATGGGCACAGATGTTAGCTCAAGGCCAATCTTCCTCAGCAAAAAGAGGATCTTTGTTGGCTCAGGGCTAATCTTCCTCAAAAACAGATAAATAAATAAATAAACAGAGGTGTGAGAGGGATGAGGCTAGAGCTATGCAGAAGGCAGAACCCGCCTGGTGTTACAGGGCCTATTTTCCAAGTGTAGTGGAGGCCATCAGGGGGCTATGAGTAAAGACTCAGTGGGGCTGGATTAACATTTTACGCTTCTGCTCTATCCGGTTAAATCAGCTGTAGCAAGTTTCACCACACTTCCTGGGCCCTATACGGAACAAATCTAAGATACACAAGCAAAAGGAAGGGAAACACAGCTTATAAATATCCTTTGGGTTATTAGTAGTTAGGACAGACTTGGTGAAGGTTCATTTCCAATTCTGGGGGGAGGGGCAGAGATTGTGCATTTGAGATGGAGTTTTTAAGCAACAGTATTTTTCCAGAAGAATGATGTATTTGTGTGGTGACATATTACCTTACTGCTCCAGGCTAGGTAAATTAGATGTACATCTAGATAAAAATTGAGCCTACAAACTGGTATTTTAAACTATAATTCTTGAGGTTAGAAGAGAGTATATTTTCCAGTAAGTCTCCCTGTTGCCATAAAAAAAAGCTGCAATAATTTAAATAAACAAACAATAACCTGGGAGCTCATTCTTGTAAACAGATTGAGGACAGATGCTAACTTGTCAGCAAAGACTGAGTACAAATCCAACATCATTCTGTACATCAACTGTTTACATAGATGTCATTTAAATGGGATGCTTGTTATGTTAAGCGAATATGCAGCATCATTTCTTAGACTATGGCAAGTAATAGAAAACTCAATTATCTTCAATTAAAAATGTTCTATCTTGAATGAGATTATGGCCTTTTGATTATCTGATACTCATAGGAGCTCTTGTCTAGAAAGTTTAGTTTCTACAAGATATAAATTTGCTACAAGACATAATGTTCCAAATTTAATAGAGAGAGAGTCATGTCTCAGTTACTTTTTAAAGTATCTTTTTTATTTGTATCATTTCAGTGAATTTCTCATATCAGAAATAACATGGCTTGCGTACATTTGAGACACATATTTAATGAAAATGTTCATTCTTCTCTACAAAACATTACTCTTTACAACTTGGTGCCTTGATCTTTATATTTCAAAAGTATTTGGAAGGGCCTAGACTGTTTTCACCTTCCAAATTAGCCATCAGCATTTTAAAAACTAACCTTAGCAGAGAAAAATTCATCCCACCAAATTAATTGCTGCCATTCTTCCATGTCCAGCCCCTATTTATGAACTTATGTAATTTTCAACTCATGATTACAGCCTAGCAACATTGAGTCTCTCTTATCTTTTGTATGGCTTAATGAAATAGCTTTGGTTTTGAACTCAAACTGAAGTTGAAACCTGACACTCTCCTTAACTATATGATTGTCAATAAGTTATTAAATCACTCTGAGGCTTAATTTTCATTATCATTAAGACGGTAATAATAATCTACCTGAAAGAGCTGTTGTGGGAACTAAACAGCCTAGGGCCAACCTGGCCCATAATAGACTCAATCAACAGTAACTTTTATCATTAATTATAATGGAGACATCTGCATCTTAAACTCCCTGAGTGATTTTATGCATAAACAACAAAGGTTGTTTGAAAATCACTGTTCTAGAGTGATCATGTGATTTTTATGATAGTCAAAAAAGCATTTAACTGATATTGAGAATGAAAAGAAATTGAATCTCATGTACATTGTTGGTGAGAGTGTAAATGGTACAGCAATTCTGGAAAACGGTTTAGAGTTTCTTTAAAAAATAACATATAGGGGCTGGCCCGGTGGCCTAATGGTTACAGTTCTGTGTACTCTGCTTCATCGGCCAGTGTTTGTGGGTTCAGATCCTGGGTGTGGACCTACTCTACTAATCAGTCATGCTGTGGAGGCATCCCACGTACAAAATAGAGGAAGACTGGCACAGATGTTAGCTCAGAGCCAATCTTTCTCAACCAAAAAAAGAGGAAGATTGGCAATGGATATTAGCTCAGGGCAAGTCTTCCTCACCAAAATAAAAAACTAAAACAAAAACAACAAACTAAAATATACATAAGTACACTCTGCAAATACACTTCTAAGTACTTATCCTAGAGAAATAAAACCTTATGTTCACAAAAAAGTCTGTGCACAAATGTTCATAGCAAATGTCCTTCAAACACTAAATAGATAAATTGCGGTACATCCATGTGAGTTACTCCTTAGCAATCAAAAGCAACAAACTATTGATACTTGAAACAACTTTGGATGGATCTCAAGGACATTATGCTGAATGAAAAAAGCCTGTCTCAAAGAGTTTACCTATTGTATTATTCCATTTATATAATGTTTTAAAAGTGACAAAGTCAGAGTGGTAGAAAACAGGTCAATGATTTCTAGGAGTTAGGGTTGAGAAAGAATGTAATTATTAAAGAATAACATTAAATAGTTTCTTTGTGGTGATGGAACAGTTGTTTCCCAATTGTGGAAATGGTTACCCTGTGATGAAATTTCATAGAAGCATACACACACACACACAGTACATGTAAAAGCTGATGAAATCTATATAAGGTCTGTATTTTAGTTAATAGTATCATACTGATGTCAGTTTCCTGGTTCTAACAATGAACTATGGCTGTATAAGAGATTATAATCAGGGAAATCTGGATGAAGTGTACCTGAGTGTATGTAGGGGCTCTCTGTATCATTTTTGCAAATTCTTTTGAGTCTTAAACTATTTTTAAGTAATTTTTTATAAAACATTTAACGATGTGAGCACAGTATCCAGAGCTTCAGTTTCATTTGCTTCATTGACATCTTTTGTAGCCTTGGGAAATATTCTGATATACTTAATGCTGCAAACAATCGGAGTTTTTAAGAGTAATTAGGAGTTAAAATTGAATTAGAATAATTTAGAAATATTTAGAAGTAAGTATTTCATTATTTTAAAAAGCCCTACTTTTAGTTTGCAGATTTTTATTCTTAAAGCAAAATAAAGACAAAACTGTGTTTTTTGCAACTGAAATTGGCTATAGATATAAGGATACCAAAATAAAAACTGAGACAAATTCTTCTTTATTAATCATACTTTAAAGTCTAAAAGACACAAGATACTACTCTACTAATAAATTATTTATCAATACAAAATTCATTAGTTCATGTTCCTTGATATAATGAATTTTTTCCCTGGATTGCTATAATTTTATTTATTAAAACTTACTAGGGGGATTTGAACAGGAAGAGATGCTGACTAAAAAATGTGGCCTCAACATGTTTAATGAATTATTTTTAAAATTCAATTCAGAATCGATGACCAGGATCTGATCCTGATGATGATGATGATAATGAATTGCGTAAATCTGTATCTATATCATTGATACTTATTTGTCTTAGTCTGGTTTCTTGAGAAGCCACCCCAATTTAAGGATTCAAGCATATGTAGTTATTTTGAAATGTCTTCGTTGGAAATAATACTAGAGGAATGGGAGTCGAGACAGAGAAGACAGCCAGTTAAGGGTTTATTTTTGGCAAGTTATTGTTGTGGATAAATGAACTGAATCCTGCTAGAAAAATCGGGGACCCAGTATAAAATATGTACCTCAGAGTTATCCCACTTAAGGGGCAAGGAGATGGGTATTTATATATCAACTCCCATCAGTCTTTGGTTAAGACTGTTCTGGGGAGATAGTGGTCCAGCTTGTCCCACAGGTAACAAGGTAGCCGGGAGGCCAGAGAAAGTCCCCAGACAAAGAATTCCAAGTACTGACAGTTGAGAGTTGGCGCATATGCAGTGAAATGTTCCAGGTGAGAGGATTTTGATAGGTCCCTGACAAGATCTCTTACCCTATATTATTTTGTATGTACTGGGCACTTAACAGTACTTGCTGAATTAATAAATATATTATTTAAGCTTACAGACTGAATGATACTTTTTGTTTTTTTTGAGGAAGATTAGCCCTGAGCTAACATCTGCTGCCAATCCTCCTCTTTTTGCTGAGGAAGGCTGGCCCTGAGCTAACATCCGCGCCCATCTTCCTCTACTTTATATGTGGGACACCTGCCACAGCATGACTTGACAAACGGTGCATAGGTCCGCACCTGGGATCCCAACCGGTGAACCTGGGGCTGCTCAAGCAGAATGTGCAAACTTAACCACTGCACCACTGGGCAGGTCCCCAAGTGACACTTTTTTTTAATCACACAACTTACAGTTCTTTAGGTTTAATGTAATTTGACATCTATTTTTTAGATAATGTGATATTTTTTCAGATACCCTGTAAATTATATCATATCTGTTGCTTTAGTCAATCAACAAATAATTTCTCATTACTTGAAACTGTAGGGAATCAAGTTGAGAAATGTGTTTTCCATTAACAAGAAGCATTTAAAATATGCAGGAGGGAGAAAGGTAAATCAATGGGAGTTGACAGGTCTCACATATTCATATCTGTTTAGAGCTCAGATGATGCAATACTCCATGGTGAAAATTAATGAATTTTCCACCCATCTGTTAGATTTAGTGGGTTAAGGGCATAGTAAGGTTACAGTATTCGCAGAGCTGGGGCTAGTTCTTCTTACTGAAAGTCAGCTACAGAAGTCAACTTCATCCTCTTGAAAGAATATGCTGTCACTGATCTGAAATTTAATATCAATGGCTCTTCTTTGAAATACAAAGATTTCATAATTAATGTGTTATCTGAAACATTGAAGATGTTTTTTATTTTTTTAATATCCCCAAACAATAATTGAAATGTAATATTAGACTATTCCAGTTAATGAGTGAAGAAGAGTTTATCAAAGGTAAGTCAGAATCGCACATGTAAGAAAATGATGTACAGAAATTGTCATATTCTCATATCTAATTATCTATCTATCTATCTATCTATCTATCTATCTATCTGTAATAGAGAGACAGGCATAATAAATTTTCTGACGCTATGGAAACCTCATATAAGAAAAGTCTAATGTGGTTGAATCATGATCCTAGGAATGAGGAAAATTAATTCAGAGATAGTTTCCCTCCATCCCCTCCACTTCCCTTTATTTATAAAAACCATCTTAAAGGGGACAGCATGAACAAGAGGAAACTTGGGCTTAATTTATACAGATCAGAATGGCGTGGTTCACATCACCATTATTTTTCCTAAGAAAATTACATTTTGAAAAAAACGTGATAATCTAGCCAAAACTACTGAAAGTCAGGTAGATTCAAAAAAACTTTAAAAGCCAAATTAATGTGAAAAGATGAGAAAACAAAACTGCCTAAATATCTAAGTGGAAAATGGTTAATTACATCATCTTTTGTCATATTTGTTAAATATTCAGCTTTACAAAGCACGTGTAAAAGTGAAAGGGACTTTTGATAAATTACTGTAGAAAATGTAATGAATCATATTTTGATTTAACTGGAATTTATGGTACCTTCAGTGATAATCCAATATTCATATTTTAACTTGTAGGTATGATCAAGACATACCTTTTTTTAAGCCTTTCATTTTCTATGAAAGAAAAAGGAAAGACATAAAATTTAAAGACCAATTATTATTCCTGGAATGCTTGGCCAGAGAAGATGAATAGAATGTGTCTTTTGATATTTCAGCAGTGTTATTTTAAAATTCTCATGTAGGTCATTACTTATTCTAGAGCTGGATCAATCAAAGGGAGGTGAATCAGCAAGGCTCAAAAGAGGAAGCCACCTTGAAATGGATTAAATGAAATAATTGTGTGAACATATGGTCTGGAAATTAAATTGATTCAGCTAAACAAGTTATATTAAATAGATCAGGTAATTTTCAGGCATCTGGTCAGGTGATCACAATTTAAAGCAATTATGCAATTTGAGACTTTGAGAAAGAGAGAGGGACTGATTAGTCTGCCTTTACAGACAGAGAGACCACAATATGAAATTCAAGTTTTAGCGATCTTTTAAGAGTTTGTCTTTTCAAAAAAGGAGCATGCAAACATAAGATCCTTGATGAAAGACATCAGAGAGGTTTTCTAAAGGAAGTTTGTCAGACATCTGAGTTATCGATAATTTATTCATTTATTTACTCACTTAAACAACAAATATTTATTGAGCACCAACTTTTCTAGGGTTGTTATAAAATGTCCTTTCAAATGTTCTATTCTAGAGTGGCGTGCATTTATGTGTATTTAGAGGAGAAAAATAGGTACCTTTTGAAGTGATAAATTTTATCTGCAAAATCTTCCTTGCCATAAAGATATTTTTTTCTTCGTCATTGTCTTGATGTTTGAGCTCAATATCGGATATACATTTAGATATTGCCTTTCTTCATTTTGCCTATTGTTTCCAAATATATGTATAGGTATATAAAAATTAGAAGAATGCAACTGTTAAGTGACTTGCAAAGCATAGACAATATGTTACAAATATTCATAGGCCATGGATGGCTGTTGATTTAATTTTTCAAAATTCAAGACACAGTAAGACTTCTTTATAGTTGATGTGAAAACAAGTAACTTTAAAATTTTCTTTGTTAAACTATGGAAGGAGCTTACATAAATAGATAATCTTTGAGGTACTGAATTACATGAATCATAATTATCATGCATTTTTATTATTTTAAGTTTGCTAAAAGTTGAGACTATAACTGTGCCAGTATAAGAATTACTTTAATCTGTTAATCATAAAGTCGTTTGAGTGGACGAGATGTCCTATTAGATTTAATGTATATAGTCTTTACTGCCTTTAATACAGAAGAAATTCACTCATGCAAATTTCTTTCAACGTTTATTCTTTTTAAAAAAATTCATATAAATCTTGGTGATAAATATATCCACATGGTTACAATGGAAATGCGGCAAACAGTATGAAATTTTTATAATTATAATAGGCAGCTTTCTTGGTTTGGTTTACAGTAAATTAATTTATAGATAAGAAATGAAAGGACTTTAACCATACTAGGCAATAACACTTACAAGCATTTTGAAAAGAGCCTCACATTTTATAAAATGTCCTCCCATATGCATTCTCATTGAGCCTTACAACAACCAGATGATAAAATATAATATTCTGCATATAGATGAAAAACTTGAAGCCCAAAAATTCTTGATTGTTTCAAGGATGCACAAGTTAATAGAACAGACAGACAAGATAGAAATAAAGATGCCTTATTAATAATATCTGGCTGTCAACAATACCATGCCAGATAAATCTACAAAAGTTAATCATAAAAAATTGGGGATTACTTGACTAAGAAACTATTATCTATGTAAGCAAGATGGAAAAATGATTTTCTCTCAACCTATAGTGAAGGCCCTACTGTATTATTTCTCTAGAATGCATCCACACCTTCACTAGAATCACTTGGAGAGAATGGATGCTATAAAGAACAGAAGTTGAGGAATAGGAGATGCATAGTGAGAAGAGAGATTAGAAAAAAAATAAGTTGAGACCATATCACATAGGTTCCTATTAGAGGTAAGGAGTTTAGATTTTACTGAGGGTATTGAGGAGAAACTGAAGTGTTTGTCCAAGAGTGCTAGCATGACCAGATATTACCTTGGCTGGCTACGCTTTGAAAAATGTATTGGAGAGGACACGAGGGAGACTAGACAAAGGCCAGTTGAGAGACTAGCTGAGTGGCTATTATCATATATTCCAGTTAGAGATGATAAAAATCCATAGTAGAAGTAGTGGCAATGGATTGAAGAGGAGTGGATTAATTTCACAGATATTCATGAGAACTGAGTAGTTGAATGAATATATTAGGTGGAACCATATAAAATTGCCAATATTTAACCATTTTGACAAATAAAAAGGTAGCTTTATCTTGTTTAATCTCATAGAAGTTAAGCATAAAGGAGTCATCATACCAGATTCTCAGGTTTCTAGTTTGAGTAGCTGAGTGGTTGGTGGAATTATTCGTTATGACAGCAAACACAGGAGAGAGAAGAAAAAATCTGCTTTCTAGACCTACAGAATTTTAAATGTCTTTGAGAAAATAAGTTCTAATATTCAGTCAGAGTAATTAGATAAGCAGATAAGGGATTCAGAAGAGTGACTGCATCAGCAGTAAACTAGACCTAGATGTACATGGAAATCATGAGAGTTAAATGACAGTTTAACTGAAGGGGACATGTATGATTGAGGAGGAAAAAATGAGGAAAAAAAGATCATTTAGAAAAAGAGGGGAAAGAGGACGGAAAACAATTGAGAAGGAGTAGTCAGAGAGGTAAGACAAAAGTTCAATAGGAATTGGTGTCATTAGAGCTAGAATGACCCTTCAGGGGGAAAAAAAAATTGGTGTCAGAAAAGCCAAGGAAGGAAAGTTGCAAAAAGGAGTGGTTCTTTGATTCAACATCACACTGGAAATGTCAGCCTATGAAAGAAGAAAGAAAAGAAAAGGCATACAGACTAGAAAAGGAGAATGAAACACTCTCTTTGCTGATTGTGTGATTACCTTTGTAGAGAATCCTAAAGAATCTTCAAAAAAGATAGTAGAAATTAGAAGTGAGTTTGGCATGTGGGCAGGGTACACAATCAATATTTTTTTAAATCAATCATATTTTTATATGAGTAATGAACAATTGAAAATTAAAATTATAAAGAAGTACTATTTACAATAACACTGAAAACACCAAGTATTTAGGTATAAATCTAAAAAGGCTATGTGCAATATCTACTGAAAACTACAGAACACTGATTAACAATACAAACTAAAGAAATGGAAATATATATTGTATTCATTGGTTGGAACATTTAATACTGTTAAGATGCCAATTCTTCCCAAATTGATCCATTAAATGCAATTTCAATCAAAATACTAGTAGTCTTATTTTTAGAGAAAAGTTGAAACTAAAATGAATATGGAAATACAAAGAAACTAAAATAGTCAAAATTTTTTTGTAAAAGAACAACAAAGTCAGAGGACTCATGTTACTTGATTTCAGGACAAATGATAAAGCCACAGTAATCAGGACAGTGTAGTACTGGCAAAAGGCATATAGAGCAATGGAATATGAAAGTCCAGAAATAGAGCCACACAAATATAGTTGATTTTTTTTCCCCCAAAGGTACAAAGGCAGAAAGGGTATAGTAGTCTTGAACAAGTGATACCAGAAAAATTTAATATTCCTATGCAAAAAATAAACCTCAATCCATAACACACATCAAAAAAAAGAAGAAAGCCCTCAAAATTGGTCATAAATGTAAAAGTAAAACTTAAAACTATAAAATGCCTAGAAGAAAACATAGGAGAAAATATTAGATAAAGATTTCTTAGGTATGACATCGAAAGCACAATCCATAAAGAAAAAAAAGAAGTCTACACTTCATTAAAACTAGAAAATTTTACTCTTGGAAACACTGTTAAAATAATGAAAAAGCAAGCCATAGATTGGGGTAAAATATATGTGAATATTATACCTGGTAGGGGATTTTTATCCTTACTGTATGAAGAACTCTCAAAACTCTTACAAGAAAACAAACTGCCCAATTTTAAAAACAGGCAAAGTATTTGAGCAGAGGCTTGAGTAAGAAGACATTCAGATAGCAAATAAGCCTATGGAAATATCTTCCGCCACATTAAATTTATAGGGAAACGCATATTAAAATCACAGTGTGATACCACTGCACATCTATTTGACTGAGAAAAAAAGAAAAGAAAAATAATTGACAATATCAAATAATAGCTCGGATGTGGGGCAACTGGAACTCTCCCAATATTCAGGTGGTAGTGCAAAAAGTTACAGCCATGTTGAAAACATTTTAACTCTTTCTTATAAAGCTAAACATACACTTAGCAAATGACACAGCTGTTTCACCTCTAGGCATTTATCCAAAGTATGTGGAAATTTATGCTTTCATAAACATCTGTAGCTAAAGTTTAAACAGGATTTATTGTTAATTGGTAAAACTTAGAAACAACCCAAATATCCTTAAATCAGTAAATGGTTAAACAAACTGGTGTGTCCATACGATAGAATACTACTCAACACTAAAAGGAATAAACTACTAATACACAGCACAACAGGATGGAGAAGTGCTTATCAAATGCACTATGTTAAGGGAAAGAAGCTGGGCTGAAAAGACTGCGTATTGTATGACTACATTCATATAACATTCTAGAAAAGGGAAAATTGTAGGGACAGAAAACTGAGTAGAGGTTGCCAGCGGTGTGAGTAGGGGGAGAGATTGGCTACATAGGGCAAGAGGGAAAATTCAAAGGACGATGAAACTATTCTACATATTGACTTTAATGGTGGTTATACAATTTTAAGTACTTTTCAAACTTTCAAAACTTTAAAGGGTCGATTTTACTGTATGTAAATTATACCCTAAGAAATAGCAAAAAAAAAAAAAAAAAAAAAAGAACGGTCAAACCATTTGTAACACTTACGAGACATGATGTAAGAAAAGAACTAAACCTGTCTATTGGATTTTGGAACAAGAGTGCCCTTGTTGAGAAAAACTTTGAAGTACCGTAGAAAACATAAAGTCAGTTTGCAGTTGTTCGGAAGGCAAGCAATTACATCCGATAAAGGATGAATAGCCAGTGTAGTTGACAGTTCCCTCAGGAAACTTGAATAAAACAGAAAGAGCAAGTGTTATTAGAGTTTGAATATAAAATTGGTGAGAATTGGTTTAAAAGATGAAAGAAAACTTGAACCTTGGTCTATATTTGGGGAAAAGCCAGTAGAGGAGGTGGTTGAAGATACCAGAAAAAGAGAGAAAATTAACAGTGTGAGGTCCCTGAGGAGGCGAGAGTGGAAGAGTTCAAGCACAGAAGCGGAGCAGTAAGCAGGATGAGGAAGGACATCGCTTTTATCTTAATTGCAAAAAAAGAGAGAGATGGATGTGAATCTGTAAAATTTGGACATGGGACGGCAGAAAGCTGAAGGTGTTTCTAACTTATGCCTGCTATTTTTCTCTGTGAATGAACATGGAATCTAAAAAATATCTCCACAGTGTTGCGGGCCCCTTGAAGCTGGAGAAAACAAATCTGATACTGTTAAAACAGTGGTGGTGTTGATGTTTTTCTAAGAGCATTGAGCATCCCAGATGAAGTTGAAGAGAAGATGAACAGTTGAACTCACCCAAAGTCTCATTTTTTTTTTTTCAGAATGGTGAATTGGAAAAATAAAGGAGGCACAGAAATTGAGGATATTTCCAAAACATATGTATTTTAGACTAAGCTATTTAAGAAAGCAGGTAAAAATATACAGAAGAAAAGGAGTCAGGGGATTGGCGATCTTAATGAAGTTGAACGATTGCAGGAGGTGTAATAAACAATAATAACAAAAACTTGATATGAAGGCTATCATCAGAGATTGGGACTTCAGGGCCTGTAGATTTCAGAAGTAGAATGAGTAAGGATAAAATTCATCATGTGACATTAGGAGGGGAAACTGATATTGAAAAAGGATCATATCACATGATATGAAATGATAAGAAACTGCACAGATTTTCCATAGTCATATTTAAAACACTGAGACCATTGAAGTGATTTAAAAAAAAAGAACTGTGAAACAGGTACCAAAATATTCAGTGAACAAGGAAGAATGACTCTAATATTGATAGATAAGAAATTGTGTCGAGAAGCAGATTGCTGAGTGTTATGGCTCTGAAAGGAGTAGGAGTTCATGTGAGGATGTAAGAGTGACAGTGTTGAGAGGCTCTGGTGAGTGAAAAGGATGCTGAAGCTACTATTCTCTCCTTAGCTATGTGGGCCATGGAGGAAAGCAAGTTTCTCTTAAGAATTTGATAGGAAAAACATCCTAAGGGAGTCAGGATTCAGTTAAGGTAAGATGCACGTACTCCCTATATAGATAGAATTCATTTCTCGTGAAAAAAGTATTACCAATGCACAGTAGCAAAGATGCTTAATTAGCATGCTCTGTGTACGTATCAGGGGTGGGTATTTTTGAAGACGTGAGGACAGTGGAAAGTAGGGTTACAAGAAATATGGATGGGCCGGCCCGGTGATGCAGCAATTAAGTTTGCACGTTCCACTTTGGCAGCCTGTGTTCACAGGTTCAGATCCCGCGTGCGGATATGGCACTGCTTGGCAAGCCATGCTGTGGTAGGCGTCCCATGTATAAAGTAGAGGAAGATGGGCACGGATGTTAGCTCAGAGCCAGTCTTCCTCAGCAAACAAAGAGGAGGATTGGCAGCAGATGTTAGCTCAGGGCTAATCTTCCTCAAAAAGAAAAAATAAAAAGAAGTATGGAGATGAAACTCTTAAAGAAGACTGATAACTAGTGAGGCTTATTATTACATAGTAACCACGAATGATAGGTATAGAGAAGCAAGTTCTTCATGTTATTTCTTAATGACTCTGCATTTATCTGTCCTGGTATTTCACAGAATACTAAAAGGTGCTAGATTAGGTTGTACAACATTGAGCAATGGTAAATATATGGCAATTCATGTTGTTCGTACCCACTGCTGAGCCCATGGCAGGCATGACAGATTATGGCACTCTTTTCTGCTAATACTAGATTCACTTCTAAAGGCCTTTTCAATACACCTATTCAGATAGTCATTTCCACTTGACCAAAAATGAAATTCATTTTTAAAATCCTTGCATTTTTCCACAATTTTTCCTATTTGAATTTTCTTATGGGAGAACTGTCCGCCACAGTCCAGAAAGAAGACAGATCAGCATTTCCTCTCTCTACTAAGTATTTTTCCTCTCAAAAAAAGGGTTCTATTCACTATTCTCATCTCCTTATCTCAGATATATAGGTCTTATAAAAGAGTTGAAGGAATTTCTTAAAGTCCCTCTGGATTTTAAAAGGAAGTTTATTATGCTTTAGTTGAAACTATAGATGGTTGTCTCCCAAAATTAATATTCTTGCCCTGTTTTACAGAGAAAAAAGCAATTAACGTTATTTCTTGATCTTTATTAATGTGTTCAGGACAAAACGAGCAAAGTCCTTTGCTGTGGTGAAACCTCATTCGGAATATAGTTTTTGTTTAATTACATTCTACAAAGAACATTTATAAAATTGAGCCCATCCATGTTATTGTAATGCTTAACAGTTCAGTTCAGATTGCCAAGTTTTAGCTCATGCTGGCTGCGTAACTTGGGCCAAGTTATTAACCATTCTTTGTTTTGCTTCCACATCTGTTATCTAAAACAATGTGACAATGGTACCCACTCCATAGAATTGGTGTCATCATTAAATGAAAGAGTAAGTGGGAATTTAGAATAGTTCCTGGCTCAGTAATAGTGATAGAAACCTCCAGGGTGGAATTCTTGTGGGGTCTTTTTCATGATGGACTACAAAATGTTAGGCTGAATGAAACATCATCATAGATGTTGTGAACTGAGTTTACATAAGAAGGCTGACTAGAGGATATCTAAGTTCTTTATACTCTAATGTTGTGTTTATTGTACCATAAGTAAGAATTACTCTAAGATTGTTTAGCTCCAATGAGTCAACTTAAAAAGAAAAAAGAAAAAGAAAGATTTCAGGTATAATTGATTATTTGGTCAAGACAAAATTTAGGAGTCAAAATTTAAAGGCTATATTGAATGATGATTATTGTTCTTTTTTAAAAATTGAGTACAGTAATTAAAATCATACTGTAAACAGTTGGGAAAAGGAGTCGATGGGCGCTACATTTTAAGACTTAAATATATGGTATATATTTGATATAATTTTGATTCATCATGAAAATATTATGTAATTGGCATTTTACAAATGGTGAAATTGAGTGTCAGAAAATGGATTTGTCTAAGAGTGACAAGAAGCTGGGACGCAGACCCAGACCTCTGCCACAGGTTATGCTTCGTAGCAGTACTGCATACCCGTGCACATGAATACACTCTCCTAAATCATTTATTTTGTTATATAAAATAATTGAGTAGCAATTTCTCAAGCCTAACTATATAAATCATTATCTTCATGTATGATAGTAAATAGCATATCATTTATGACATATATGTATATATTGCAATGAAGCATAAAATAGAATCTACCCAGCCTCTTAAAAGTACCCTCCTGTTAAATATTAACATGATAAACTAAAATAAATCTTTGTAAAACAAGAAAGACTACTATTTTACTGAACCATCTAACCAATGACTTTCTATAAGACATAGAATTCTTTTGCTACTGCTGATGATTCAAAAGAATGACAATTTTTTTAAAGAAAGAGTTTGGCTTTCTTTATCTCTAAGAACAATACAAGTATTGATAAGTGCATCCAATTTATTGGGACAATATAACTGAAGATGTCACATCTTGGAAAGAGAATTGGAAAAATTATTTTCAAAGTAAAACAATTCTCTTTAACTCAAAGCACATTGATACTTTTCATATGAAAAAATACATAAATGCATAAATTCAATTTTATTTTCTATCACCTCTTTTACTCTCTCCCTGCCAAACCTTTTTTTAAATCTCTCTCAAATAGATTTGTAGAATGAAAAAAAGTGAGATATAGATTTAATAAATAAATCTATTAAAATAAGCTTGTGACTGACAACTAGGGTTGGAGATCGACTTCTATGTAGTATTTTATTGTCAACTAGAAGTTGAAAAATAACTTCTAATTCATCCCTGAAAATCTATCTCCTAAACCAAATTAAAATAGGATACACTTGTAAAACATAATAGATTCAGTATTTCTACAGATGATGAATGAGACCTGGATGCAATGTATAAGAAAAGTCATGTCATTTCTATATCTATAAGGTAATATTTCCCAGAAAACTGAAATGACGTTGCCTTAGAAAACAGACTTGATAATCAGGCATTTAGAACCTCAAACCACAATTTTGTTCAACTATTGCCTAACAGCCAGCCATGGTGGTTTAGTGGTTGAGATTCAGTGCTCTCACTGCCCTGGACCAAGTTCAATTCCTGGTCAGGGAACCACACTACTCATGTGTGGGTTGTTATACTGTAGTGCCTGTGTGCCGCGGTGATGCTGAAAGCTATGCTACTGGTATTTCAAATACCAGCAGGGTCACTCATGGTAGACAGCTTTCAGCAGAGCTTCCAGACTAAGAGAGACTAGGAAAAAGGATCTGGCCACCCACTTCTGAAAAAATTGGCCATGAAAACCCTATGAATAGCAGCAGTGCCTTGTCTGATATCAAGCCAAAAGATGAGAGGATGGTGCAAAAAGACTGGAGAGGTTCCACTCTGCTATGCTCAGGGTCACTAAGAGTAGGAATTGACAGGACAGTACCAACAAGTAACAAATAGCCTAACGATTAGGTTTGTTTGTCTTTATTTTTGTGATGTGTAAATTGGATGACTTATTATCTATCCACTGATAGATATAAGGTGTGCAGACTAATATAAGTGTATATGCTAATATAAGGTATAGATACACACAGACACACATGCACACAGACATATCTTTACTATATATATTATTTATGTAAATACATATATATGTATGTATTTGTGAATATATGTGTGTATATATGTATATGTGTGTGTATGTATGCATGTATGTAGATATGATTGGACAGCAAATTTGAGATATATTAAAAATCTTGAGAGAGAAACTAAAAGGATTGTAAGCTTTATAGTTCTTGGCTTTAGGATTTAATTTGATGATCATCTTAATTTGTCAAGATTTTTATCACTGTTAATGAAAATTCTGCCAATTAATTGAAGAATGAACACATAATTTTATCATGTATAATTCTAACCTAAACATAATTTCTTATCATTTCAGGCAGGTATGACTCTGTAAAGCACAAGCCAAGTTTCGTTAAATTTATTCATAAAGGTTAATTTTTTTTAGCCAGCTTCAAATAAATTGCTGTAATGTGAATTGCCTACTCATCCTCATATTGAATAGAACATAATATTAAATCTTGTTTATTAATTTATCAGTTCAATATGATCATATGCAGATAGAAATTTCCCCTAAAGTATATTAAAAGAACTACATGGTTTTGAAAGCACAGGGAAAAAAACTGTTAATTTTTTTGTTTAATGCTATCCAAGGCCTGTTTCTGAGGTATAGTGGAGGTAATTTTTATATTAAACTGGGCCGCTCAATTTCTTTTTTCCCTAACCTTAACCATCACCTAAAAATAGCAAGGATTTTCTTCATCTATTGCCCTCAAGGTGTGAATAATAAAGAGAAGGAGGACAAATTTTTGGCTATTTGAGCCCTTAATTAGATTTTTGTTAATGTATTACAGAGATAATATTCATGAAAACCAAGGCTTTCAATTGTAAGGGCCAATAATTTGAGAGAAAAAAAGTTTTGTTATATTTTTATCCATTCCAAGTTTATCTTTACATATAAAGAGTAAAGTTTGAGTCCTTAAAGCAAACCATTTATATCAGACGTCAACAAACTTTTTATCTAAAAAACCAAATAGTAAGGATTTTAGGCTTTTGGGGTTATATGATCTCTGTCTCAACTACTCAGCTCTGCCACTGTGTCTCAAAAGCAGCCATAAACAATATGTAAATGAATGATTGTGGCTGTTTTCCAATAAAACTTTACTTGTGGGGGTCAGCCCCATGGCTGAGTGGTTAAGTTCGCGTGCTCTGCTTAGGTAGCCCAGGGTTTTGCCACTTTGAATCCTGGGCACAGACATGGCACAGCTCATCAGGCTATGCTGAGGCAGCATCCCACATGCCACAATTAGAAGGACCCACAACTAAAAGTACACAATTATGTACCATAGGGCTTTGGGAGAAAAAGGAAAAATAAAATCTTTAAAAAATATACTTATGAGCACTGAATTTTGAAACATATATACTTGTTCTGTGTCATGAAATATTTTTTAAAATTTTTCTGATCATGTAAAAACATAAAAACCATTCTTAACTTGAGGATCATACAAAAAAAGGCAGTGGCAGGATTTGGCCCATGGACCATAGTTTGCTGACCCTTGTCTATATTGTAAATCATCAAGAAGAGAGGATGACATAAACACCATATCCTCCCTAAACTACATAAGAATTCTGGAGTCTAAGTGGTATACACTCTACCTCTCCAGGAACGTCCCAAGATACAAGGAGGTTGGCTGCAAGGACAAAGTTATGATAGAAAACTCAAATAGTGACATCAGCATCATGGCAGAGTGAGTTGTTCCCTGTTTCTTTCCTCTAAATTGCAACTAATTAGACATTCATTAACCAACAGAGGATTCCCTACACAGCACAACAGAATGTCTGAGAGATCCAGGTAGCCATACATCTGAATGTGGGTGGACTATATCCCCAGGAAGCAGTGGAACTAGGTGAGTACATCCCTCCCACCTAGAAGCAGAGATCCGGGTTGTGGATTCAAACACAGCAGCCAGCAAGAAGCAAGTGAAGGCCAGGGCAGCCCAGCCCATATGTGAACACTTTTGGAGATGTAGCCCAGCCCGCAGGAGCAAGCACAGTGCCTTGGTGGCTCTGCCTGTGAGAATGCTCCCCATGAGTGGCAGCAACTCAGCCCCCATGAAGATGCCCCGCCCAAAGCACAGCAGCTCAGCTGAACACCCTATGAGCACAGCACTGGCCTGCATGAAAGAAAGCAGCCTTCCCATCTAGTGCAGCAGCTCAGCCAGTCCCCTGCCAAGTGCAGCAGCCACACACATGTAAGAGTGACCTGGCTACAGAGCACAAAGGCCCTGCCTGCATGAATGCAACCTGCCAAGCAGCTGTGGCCAGCCTGCACAAACACAGAGCAGCCCTACCGGCACAACTACCTGCAGATGGGGCAGGATCAAAAAACAAAGCTCCTGCCTTCCCCTCAGTGGTGACAGGTGGAATCTGTGACCTATACCACCACAAATGTGCCAGGAAAGGATAAATTCATCAAACACTGTGAAGAACTATAGTAACACTTTGGAGCCAAAGGAAAATGAGCCAACTCTCCAAAAACTAACCCTGAAGTCAGAGAAGTTTACAAACTAAATGACTGAGAATTCAAAATAGTAGTCATAAAGAAACTCAATGAGCTACAAGAAAACTCAGAAAGATGGTTCAATGAGCTCAGGAATAAAATTAGTGAGCAGAAGAAATACATCACCAAAGAGATTGAAGCCATTAAAAAAAAATACAGAAATTCTGGATATGAAGAAGATGATTAATGAGATAAAAAAACAATCAAGAAACTGCAAAAAACAGAGGTGACATTATGGAGGGCAGAAGTAGTAATTTAGAGGATAGAAATATAGAAATGCTTCAGGTGGAGGAGAGAGAACTATGATTTTCTAAAAAATGAAGAAATTATTTGAGAAATATCCAACTCAAATAGCAAAACCAACATATAGATTCTAGGTATACCAGAGGGAGAAGGGAGGGAGAAAGGAGCAGAGAACTTGTTCAAAGAAATAATAGCCAAGAATTTCCCAAACCTGGGGAAAGAACTGGATTTACAAGTATGTTAAGTCAAGAGAACTCCTAATTATATCAAAAAAAAGATCTCCAAGACATATAATTTTAAAACTGGCAAAAGTCAATGATAAAAAAAAAAATATTAAGGGCAGCAAGGCAGAGGAAAATAACCTCCAAGGGAACCTCTATTTGGCTTTCAGCAGATGTCTCAGCAGAAACCTTACAGGCTAGGAGAGAATGGAACAGAATGTTCAAAATCCTGAAAGCCAAAAACTTTCAGCCAAGAATTCTTTAGAGAAACTATCCTTCAGATATAATGGAGAAATAAAAGGTTTCCCAGATAAACAAAAGCTGAGGGAGTTCATCAGCACTAGACTTGCCTTACAAGAAATGATGAAGGAAGACCTCCTACCTGAAACAAAAAGGCAAAAGTTTACAAAGGTTTGAGCAAGAAGATAAATAGACAGACAAAATCAGAAAATTATAGCTCTCTTATCAGAACAGATTAGCAAACACTTAATTATAACACAAAAGACACAGGAATGGGTCAGCTCAGTGGCCTAGTATTTAAGTTTGGTGCACTCCACTTTGGCAGCCCAAGGCTCATGGGATTGGATCCCAGGCACGAACCTACACCACTCATCAAAGCTATGCTGTGGTGGCCACCCACATATAAAATAGAGGAAGATTGGCACAGATGTTAGCTCAGGGCCAATCTTCCTCAAGCAAAAAGAGGAGGATTGGCAAAGGTGTTAACTCAGGGCCAATCTTCCTCACCAAAAAAAAAAAAAAGATAAAGGGAATGAAAGCATCAAAAGTAACTATAAACACTTCAATTTAGTCACAAACTCACAGCACAAAAAAGACTAATTTGTGACAACAACTCAGAAGAGGAAGAGGAAAGGGTTGGAACTTCTTTAAGCTAATGGAGATAAGAGGCTATCAGATAATGGAGTAGCTCATCTATGATGTTTTATACAAACCTCTTGGTAAGTACTAAACAAAAATCAGAGCAGAGCCACAAATCACAAAGAGAAAACCACTTAACTGAAAAGGCAGTCAGAAATACAAGGGTAAAGAAACAATGGAAATATAGAACAAATGGAAAACAAGAGACAAAATGGCATCATTAAGCCCTCATAAAGACGGAATCACCTTAAATGTAAATGAATTGAATTTTCCAACCAAAATCACAGAGTAGGGGCCAGCCTGGTGGCATAGCAGTTAAGTTCAAACTCTCCATGTTGGTTGCCCAGGGTTCACCAGTTCAGATCCCAGGCATGGACCACTTATCAAGTCATCCAGCAAAAAAGAGGATGATTGGCAGCAGATGTTAGCTCTGGGCTAATCTTCCTCAAAGAAAAGAAAAGACACAGAATGGTTGGATGGATTACAAAACAAGACACAACAATGTGGTCCCTCTAGGAAACACATGTCAGCACTAAAGACAAACATAGGCTCAGAGGAAAAGGATGAAAATGATACTCCAAGCAAATGGCAAGTAAAAGAAAACAGATGTTGCCATATTTATATTAGACAAAGTAGACTTCAAGATAAAAAAATGAGACAAAGAGGGGCAGTATATAATGGTAAAAGGGACATTCCTGTTGGTGGAATACATGAAACACTAGGCCAGATGGACTTAATAGATATACAGAGAACATTCCATCCAAAAACAGCAAAATACACATTCTTCCCCAGTACACATGGAACATTCTCAAAGATAGACCATATGTGCGGAAAAAAGACAAGCCTCAATAAACTTAAGAAGGTTGAAATCATATCAAGCATCTTTTATGACTAGATGGCTAAAAACTAAAAATCATCTACAAAGAACTACAAGGAGAAGACTGAGAAAGACACAAATACGTGGAGACTAAACAGCATGCTACTGAACAACCATTGGATCAATGAAGACATCAAAGGAGAAATCAAAAAGCACTTGGAGATGAATGAAAGTGAAAACACAACATACCAACTCTTATGGGATGCAGCAAAAGAGCTTCTAAAAGGGAAATCTATAGCAATACAGGCCTACCTCAACAAATAAGAGGAATCTCAGAAAAGTAATCTTAAACTAAACCTAGCAGAAGTAGAAGAAGAACAAACAAATCCCAAAGTCAGCAGAAGGAAGGAAATAACAAAAATTACAGCAGAAATAAATGATATAGATACTAAAAAAACAACAAAAAGGATCAATGAAACTAAGAGCTGGTTCTTTGAGAAGAGATTGACAAACCCTTAGCCAGGCTCACTAAGAAAAAAAGAAAGAAGTCTTAAATAAATCAATTTAAAAATAAAAGAGGAGAAATTACAATGGATACCAAAGAAATACAAAGGATTATACGAGAATACAATGAAAAACTATATGCCAACCAATTGGATAATCTAGAAGAGATAGATAAATTCTTAGACTCATACATCTTCCCACAATTGAATCAAGAAGAAATAGGCAATCTAAATAGACCAACCACAAGTAAAGAGATTGAAACAGTAATCAAAAACATCCCACTGGAGGTTTTGGCCAGAGCAATTAGCAAGACAGAGAAATAAAAGGGATCCAAATTGGAAAAGAAAAAGTAAGACTCTCACTGTTTGTGGAAGACATGATTCTATATATAGAAAACCCTAAAAACTCCAGTAAGAAACTATTGGAAATAACCAACAACTACAACAAAGTGGCAGGGAACAAAATCAACATACAAAAATCCATTGCATTTCTATACTCTAATAAAAAGCAAGCATAAAGAGAAGCCAAGAATACAATCCCATTTATAATCACAACAAAAAGAATAAAATATCTAGGAATAAATTTAACTAGGGAGGTGAAAGATTTGTACACCGGAAACTGTAAGACATTCTTGAAAGAAATTGAAGAACTCATAAAGAAATGGAAAGATATTCCATGCTCATGGACTAGAAGAATAAACATATTTAAAAGGTCCATACTACCCAAAGCAATCTACAGATTCAAAGAAATCCCAGTCCTAATCTCAAAGACATTCTTTACAGAAATAGAACAAAGAATCCTAAAATTTATATGAAACAAAAAAGACCCCAAACAGCTAAAGCACTCCGGAGAAAAAAGAAGAAAGCTGGAGGCATCACAATTCCTGACTTCAAAATATATTACAAAGCTATAGTAATCAAAACAGCATGGTACTGGCACAAAAACAGACACACAGATGAATGGAACAGAATTGAAAACCCAGAAATAAAACCACACTTCTATGGACAGTTAATTTTTGACAAAGGAGCAAAAAACATATAATAGAGAAAGGAAAGTCTCTCAATAAATGATGCTGTGTAAACTGAACAGTCACATGCAAAAGAATGAATGTAGATCATTATCTTACACCATGCACAAAAATCAACTCAAAATGGATTAAAGACTTGAGTGTAAGACCTGAAACCATAAAACTCCTAGAAGAAAATATAGGCAGTACACTCTTCAACATCAGTTGTAGCAGCATCTTTTTGAATACCGTGTCTATTCAGGCAAAGAAAATGAAAGAAAAAATAAACAAATGGGACTACATTAGAATAAAAAGCTTCTGTAAGGAAAAGGGAACTATGAAACAAAATGAAAACAAAACCACCAATTGGGAGAAAATATTCGCAAATCTTATATCTGAGAAGGGGTTAATTTCCAAAATATGCAAAGAACTCATGCAACTCAACAACCAAAAAACAAAGAACTCGATCAAAAAATGGGCAGAGGATATGAACATTTTTCCAAAGAAGATAACATTATATGTATCAGAATGGCTATAATTAACAAGACAAAAACATAACAAATTTTGGAGAGGGTATGTAGAAAAGGGAACCCTCATAGACTGCTGGTTGGAATGCAAACTGGTGCAGCCACTATGGAAAACAGTATGCGGATTTCTCAAAAACTTAAAATAGAAGTACCAACTATCCCACTGCTGGGTATTTATCCAAAGAACATATAATCAACAATACAAAGAGATTTATGCAGCCTATTCATTTGAGCATTATACACAATAGCCAAAATGCGCAAGTAACCCAGGTGCTCATCAATGGATGAATGGATAAAGAAGACGTGGTATATATATATACAAAAAATGGAATACTACACAGCCATAAGAAAGACAAAGTCGTCCCATTGGCAACAACATGGGTGGATCTTGATGTTAAGTGATGCTAAGGGTGCATGATGTTAAGTGAAATAAGCCAGATGGAGAAGGATGAATACCGTATGATTTCACTCATATGTGGAAGATAAACACATGGATAAGGAGAATAGGTTTGTAGTTACCAGAGGGGAAGGGGGTGGTGGAGTGGGCCAAAGGGGCAAAGGGGCATATGCGTATGGTGACGGATAAAAAATAGACTATTGGAGGTGAGCACAATGTAGTCTATACAGAAACTGATATATAATAATGTACACCTGAAATTACACAGTTATAAACTAATATGACCTCAATAAAATAATTTAATAAAAGGAAAACACACAAATTTCAGTAGACTTTCTGAGCAGAAAGGATTATATTTTAGGCTACTCAGGATATAGACTGGAAAATCCCAATCTTCAGAAAAAAGTCTGTGTCTAAACTATGGGAAAACGCATTTATACCCCATAGACATGGCTGAGAGCAAGATGATAGACCCAAGAAGGCTGAGATAAGGACAAGACACACAGAGTCCTCAGACCCTAGGGCTGAGGTTCATTCGTGGATGCCAGAAAGTGATGTGGAGGCCAGGAGAACCAAGTTACAACTCCATGGAGTTTGTAGAAACAGAGCAAAAGATTCAGAACTTGACCCCACTTCATCTCCAGCTTGATGCCAGAATGACATAACCCACCTTTAGAAGGGACCATAAGGGATTCTGAAAACACTAAGTAGTAACCCAAAGTAGACTGACTTATAAACTAGTTAAGTGATCAATTACCTAAGATGGATAAGTTATCTACAATAAGTGAGAATGTGGACTTGTGAAAAACAAGTTCCTTTATGAGAAAATTAATAAATTTCCTCTTTGCATGTCTGAGCCTAACTTGGGCCTACGTGGGGAAAAACTAAGAACTTTTAAGCTTATGTTAATTAAGTAAAACAACATACTATAATATTTAATGTCATTAATATTTATTGGATAATCTTGATTATTCTGATACAGATAATCTTGGTTATTCTAATCACCATGTATATTGACTTAAATGGTGGAGCATTAACTTCTCATAAAATTATAATAACATGTGAATAGATTTGCTTTCTAAAACTGTTGGCTTGATCAGTTAAAACATATAGGATCAAATCAACTGTTTCTAATTCAAGGTACCTGCGCTAGACTGAATTTTTGCCTCCTTCACCCCCCCAAAAGTATCCACACCCTATTCCATGTGACCTGTGAATGTTACTTTATATGGCAGAAAAGGATTTACAGATGAGATCCATTAAGGATTTTAAAATGGAGAGATTATCCTGGATTATCCAGCTGGCTCCAAATGCCATCATATCTGTCTATATGAGAGACACAGAAGGAGATTTGATGACAGAAAAGAAGACAACATGACTGAAGAGGCAGAGATTGGAGTAATGCAGTCAGAAGCCAAGGACTGTCAGCATCCACCAGAAGCTAGAAGAGGAAAGTAACAGATTCTCCCTTAGAGCTTCTGGAGGAAGTCCTACCCGAGGTTAGGAGAAATGAAGTCATTTGTCCAATATATCTAGTAAGTGGTTGAAACAAAGATTTGAATTTATATTTTAAAACATCAACACATATGTCCTTAATTATTATGCTGTATGGCAACCAAGAGTTTCTTATTTGAGAAAACTCCTCTCAAAAGTTGCCTTCACAGCTGTTCGTAGTATTTAGCTTGAGATTACAGTAGAGAGATGTGAATGGCAAAATGACCTTGCCTGAGAAGAATGTTACAAATCTTCATTTCACCGAATTCACTTTAACCGTTCATGCAACTATGGTATTCGGTTAGCTCATGTTGAGCTCACGGCTAACTAAACACTTCCATTTTTTTAAACAGAAATACTCATTAAATCAGAGCCTCTGTTTTATGTTTGTGGAAATGCTTTCCTAAAACTATGTATAATATAACTTTGGTTTCTATTAAAGTGCCTTGGTTAACAGAATGGATTAATTATAATCTTTGATTCACAACATCTTCTTATTAGTTAGCGACTTTTAATAACATAGTACATATCTGTGAATACACTCAACAACACAAAATCACGTGTTTGCTATTTCCTTGTTTTCCTTTTAATATAGTTTTATTGCATTTATACGTATTCTGTAAGTCTTCTTATTTCTATTATATTTAAATCTTGAACTTATATAAAGGGCATCAGCTATATCTAGTTGTTTGGGATTTTTTCATTTAATATAATATTGCTACGATTCACCTATTGTTGACATGGCTTGCTTAACATCTCTGCTGGAAACAATCCATTGTGTAAATGTTATAGTACGTTAATCTACCCTCCCATTGGTGGTTGTGTGCATTGAAAATGTGTTCACATTTTTATTGTAGTTTTTGGGATTATTATCATTTTTAAAATTTTTTTAGGGTGTCTGATAAAAAAAGCTCTTAATTTTAATATAAATTAAAATTTTGTGTAAGAACTTTCTCCTTAACCAAGTTCTAAATGATATTTATCTATATTTTTATATTATGTGTTTGAATTTTTCTTTTGCATTTAACACTCTTGATAAACAGTGAGATAATTTTTTGTATGAAATAAGGATTCAGTTTCATCGTTTTCCTTTTGTACAACCATTTTCCACTTCCACTGAATGGCATCTCCTTTTCTCCCTAATGGGAAAGTCACCTTTGTGAGACATCAAAGTTCTAATTTTGCAGGAATCTCTTTTGGGCTCTTTATTCTATTTCATTGGTCTATTGGTTCAACTCTTTGTCAATAGTACACTCTCTTAATTACTACAGCTTCATAATAAGTCATTATACCATTTAGGGAAATGTCCTTTTTATAAAAAGTAATTTTGTAGAAATTACTAGTCTTCACCAATATCCTCTTTTCCTCTCCTTCTGTGCAAACATAATATTTGACTTCACAGCCCTTTACCATTAGGCAGATGATGTGATGAATTCTAGCTAATGAAATTTTATTTGAAGTCATGTATGTCACTTCCAGACAGATGCAACAAAATGTCCATGCTCCGATCTCTCTTTTCCCTTCTCACAATGTGAAATTAACTCTATGTTTCAAACAGACAATATGATGGAGGCCCCCACAGCCTGGATCACATTCTTCATGGGACATACAGGTGAATGAAAAATGCATTTTGTGTAAATAAGATATTTACATTTTGGCATTGCTTGTCACTGCATTTTGCAATGAAGTTATAGCATGAAATTAAATCCTTAGATAGTCACTTAAGTATACATGAAAAAAAAACATTTTTGGTAAATATCCCTAAATAGTGGAATTAACATGAATTAGGATATAAGGCTTCTTTCTACCTGAGCTGTTTATTTATATACTGGCAGTTTAAGATTATCCTCCCTACCTTGCAGCTTCAAGTTGAGAGAATTTTTATTTGAGAAATGATTGTAAGAGAGCATGAGACAGCAGATGGGAAATTAAGAATCTAACTCTTTCCACATAAAGTATCAATACATTTCTTGCCTGGCAAGAGTTTTACCTTCTAAAAATATAAAGTCGAATGTTCTAAGAAATATGGGCTTTGTTCTTAAGCAAGAATCCCAAAAAGTAAGAAAAGAGGACAAGAAGAACATGCTCAGGAGTGGAAAATTAAAATGTGTCACAAAAAAAAAGACTATTAAATAATATTAGGTAAGGTTTTGCCCTACATAGAGGTTAAGATGCTTCTTTTGTCTTCCTTTGTCTCTCCTGAATCATCTGTAAAACAACGGATGAGTTTTAACTAGCAAGTGGAAGGTATATTTTGTGAGCTAAAGGTCTGGAAAAAGTAGAATAGGAGCCAAACTTTGACCTGCATCATTGAATAAAAAAAAAAATCACATGATTGACGTAGTTTAAATGGATGGCTTAGCAACTAAATTGGTACAATATAGATATTTACTATGTATTTTGGTTTTTAGACTGAATACTTAAGACTTATGAATAGCTATGATACTGTCATTATTGACAAAATTCACTTTTGTGATAAAACTATACTAATTCCACAATAAAGAAATCTTTTTTGTTTTCAGTTGTTTTCAGTGACTTGAAACTTTTCTGCACTTCAGGATTTGTGCTATAAAAATCCTATTGGCATAATACCTGCCTGCAGCTAGATACTTAAGATATCCCACTAAAGATTGATTTAAATTGAGTGTAATTATCTGCCTAGAATCTTCTTAAAAAAATTTTTCCCCTTCTTTAACCATTAATTTTCAAAACCACAATTATCCGCAACAAGTTCAGTTGGTGGTCTTGAATTAGTGTCTATTAAAATAAAATCTATATGCTGGTTAATTTAATCTGGACTAAAATAGAATCACATGCATAGTCACTAATACAGTGAGCAATTTTGTGGGTTTGAAATGGAGTCTCTTAACTTTTACAGTCGGAAGATACGCTTGAGTCACCTACATTAAAATGTTGCTAAAGTTCTCATATTCACTCATTAGCTTGGCACTTTAAAAAATGTAAATGAGATTCCACTTTCCACCTATCATGTTGAAAAAGATGAAGTTTGAAAATACACAGTGTTAGCAAGGGTGCAAAAAACCAGGCACTTTCATACTTATTGTTGCAGGTGTCAATCGGGGCAATTTTCGAGGGTGATTTAACCACATACTTAAAAAAATAATTTTAATCATATATTTAAAAAATAATTGACCAGTAACTTCATTTCCAGGAATTAATCCGACCAATTTTCTCCTTTAAATGTTCAGACGTATATACAAGATGATTCATTTTTAGAAGTGCGAATAATAAATGTCCTTAAAGGCACTATTAAATTGATGCAAATCCATACAAGGAGTATCATCTTACTCTTCAGCTATTCAAAAGAAAGCAAGAGACTCATATGTGTTGACATATACAATCTCTACAAAAATAAATTAAAATAAACATATGTGTACTCTGCTTTGATCTGTGTGTTTTAAAGAGGTGTTTGTGTGTGTTTGATACATCCACATATTAAGGTGCAATTTCATACACAGACAATTTTTGAAATATACAAAAATAATTTTTAACAATGATTGGCACTGGTGATGTGGATTCAGGATATGAGTGAGGAGGACTTTTCATTATACTGTTAGATTTTTTTTTACCATATACATGTATTATATTTCATTTAAAAATGATTTTGCAAATAGAGAGTACATTTAATATTTTGAGCATGCAATACTAAAATATAACAATGAATATAAAGACTGTCCTGTGTATCCTGCTGGGTACTAAAAAGTTCCTCTGTCCCTTGTCATACCCATTCTATCTACTTTTCAATGACTTAGCAGTGACCTCAATTCCAGAATGAATATCCGAGCAAAGTTGGTATAAAAAGGAGTCCTGGCTGTCTCCAGAAAGCTCTTTTTTATGTATATAATTTCTCAAGTTATTCTAGGCGAGGCCTCAAGTTTCATTGTTCAGCAATTAGATAAATACATTTACCCTAAAGCAATTCCCATCTTCCCAACTCTTCCCAGGTATCTGATCATCTACCATTGATCTATATCCCCATGGTTTATTTTTTTATTTTGCAGAAGACCATAAAAGGCTTTTGCCAAACAATATTATGGCCAGGAACTGATGCTGTGAGAATGGAAGCCTGCCCCATGCTGTAAAAATAAGATTGTATCATTAAATAGGGCTCTCAGGTATTTGCCAACCTGGGTAATGATGTCTCTCTGGGATACCTGCCCTTTTGGCAGTCTCCCATCCAGGCACGAGTCAGCAATCACAATTAGTGTGAAGTGGAATAAGAGTGCCAAGTCTGCAGAATACAGAGGAAATGCAGCTAAAGGCTGGAATGCAGCTCAGTGAGTAGTCACAATCCTCAAGGCAAATGTTGTTCCATTCTTAAAGGGGAATAAAGCAATGACGGATTGACTGCCAAACTATATTTTCCGTGTAGGTATGCTGGATCGTCCTGTCAGTCTTTCAACCATTTCAGACTGTTTCCAATATGTTTCTTTCCTCCCAAATAATCTCATGCACCTTTCCCCAGGTACTTATGGCAGAGAGAAGTGACACAGAGTTAAGGATTCCTGTTGAGGACAGCCAGAATGGGGTTTATTCTTTACTGAAGAGGTTGGGAAAAGACTGAATAGAGAGCAGAGAATAATATGGTTAGAACTGTTTAAAAAAAAAATCATACAATGGATTTATCAGGTGAGAGATACATATAAGATCCTAAAGTACAGTTGGGAGGTAGAGTGGCTGAATTTCAAATCAATATATCTCTTCCTTTAATTATGCTTTCATGCTGACCAGTCACCTTGAGATTCTCTCTCTCATGATGAATCACTCTGAAAGTCATAAGTGTTTGTGCTGCATATTTTTGCCTGTCTCTTAGAGTTGCATTTCCATAGCAGCTAAAAGATTGCCTTCAATATGATAGGTGTGTGCTGAGGGGTGGGTGGGCAAGTTTGGTCTTATTTGTTGATATATTACCAGTATTCTTGCTTGCCTTAAGTTGTTGCTCAGACACATTAGGAGCTGTGAAAAGGGATGGTGTTTTCTGATTTACAGCTAGGAATTAGCTGACCCACATCACTATTTGGAAATACCTTTTAAAGATCTGGTGTACTGCAGAAACAGACATAGAATAGTAATGTGTCTACTTTGCCTTTTTATGTTTTCTTTTAGTGACTTAATATGGGTAGAATCACCCAGCAGCCACATT
Organism: Equus przewalskii; assembly: GCF_037783145.1. Lineage (NCBI taxonomy): Eukaryota > Metazoa > Chordata > Mammalia > Perissodactyla > Equidae > Equus > Equus przewalskii. Next base: position 14,840,396 of record NC_091843.1, read on the forward strand.
GCATTGCCAATTAATAGTAGCTTTACGTTTAGACTTTTTCTTCATTCCTTCTAAATCAAACACATAGAATGCTCTACTCCAAGTCACACATGCTTTTAAGTTCTGTTAAATTACTCCCCACTTGAATGTAAATATCTTTTGTTTCTTAAAACATAAGTGCCCTTATTGAAACTCCTTATACTTAGAGACACCAAAACCATCAATGAAAAAAATCTTGTCAAAATGGGCTTACAGGTGGACATTCTACTTACTCTCTCATGCATTTAATTGAATTCTGTGCAATTTCATGTGCATTATAATAGACTTCTTTTACACCATCAGGAAACAAGTTTTAAAACATGTGCTGTGCATTAAACATCACATAAATATTCAACAAGGGAAAGAAAAACAGTTCTGAAGAAGTCTAGTAATTTTACAGTCTCTGGTTTCTAATAAATTTTTACAGCAATCCTAAACTGCATTAGCAAGCCCTGGTCTATTGTCAGGCTTCTGCACAACGTCCTCAATGACATGTCAAATGTCTACCACAGCAGTGGAACTCCTAAAGCTGTCCTCATCGGCAAGAATCTTGTCAGATTAAACTGCCAGCTCTTGTCAAGTAAAGATATATGATCTGATCGTATTCTCCTGATGATGACATGAGTTGTCCCTTCACAGTGGCTGGATGGTAAATTCCCAGGACATCCCAATAATCACAGGTTTTGAGAATAAAGAGAATTTATTAACCTTTCAAAGTGACGGGTTCTCTCCTGAATAAAATGTCTAATCATTTAACAACATGACTCTTATTTTTGTGTTCATATAGTATATCATTTATCAATACGTTTACTCAGTAATTTAGGATATTACACATGCTTTCTTTTCTGACTCTCCACACTTTCTTGTCATTTCTCAAATTAAACGTCATGAATGTATATCTGTCAGGAAATTATTTTCTATTTCAGGCATTCAGGATATTATATGTATGGCAAAACTTCCGGATTCTCTTTGGTACTTCTGATTGTTGTTTAAAACAAAAAAATTATTGTCAGCAGGCTAAAAAGACTATCCATGGACAAGAATGGCATTCATAGTGCCAAACTTTTAAACACCCCAAATAAAATCAATTGCATTTTTTGTGTGAGGTTTGTCACTGCCCACTTCTGGAAATATTACATAAATCATGAGGCAGGATGAGATAACTTTGCCACTTAAATTCAGGGTATCATATATCCTTTGAAACAAATTGAGTATTTACCACAATTACAAAAACCGACTTGGCTATTTGAAGAACCCAGGATTCCATCTGCAAGATTTTACACACCTCATCATATGTTCCCAAAGTAGTTAAATTTTAGCAGTTGAAACTGTTTTTGTGGGATAGCAGCAATTCTTGACCTCAATATTTATAAGATATCTAAGATTACACTTGAAATGGTAACTTGAATAGGCAGGCAGGAAAACATTGCTCTATAAAGATAGCGTGAGGTCATGTGATAAGGCACATATTTTCTCTTGGTAAAATTGCTCTCTGCCTCAAATATTTCCTTAAATAATGCATTCTTCTCAAGTCATGATAAACTGATAATCTGACCCATCATTTACATTTCAACATTAGGCATACTAATAGAGAATTGATATTTTCTTCAGAATTAATCTGGGAGTATTCGGTGTCATCATTTCCCATATTATCAAATAACAAAAGTTTTCATTTTAAGCATGCATTTTAAATACATTTTTATGTAAACTTCTACAAAAGAGATTTTACATGCATGACAAATGAGTCCAAAGGCTTAAAAATCACTTGTTGAAATTTGGATTTATCCACAAATTTGGGAATTAGGAGCTTAGTGTCATTCTCTTCCATAAAGGTGTTTGGTCTTTATTCAAATATCCATCAATTGCTCACAAAAACTGTCATTCATAAGCTTAAATCATTACAGGCTTCCTTTGCTTATGGAAATTGACTTTATACTTGGTTAAATTACATTAATTCCTCATCTTAGACTAGAATTATGTATTTTTTTAAGATTTGACTTGATCTTGATTGAGTTGATCAAACCACAACAGTGAAATAGCATGTATTTCTTCTTCATCGTTACATGAATATAAACCTGATCTTTTAAAAACAATGTCTGTTAAACACCTCAAAAATCATTATTTTTAACGGGCAAATATTAGAAGCAATTTTCTTCTCAGACTCCTCCAAATCCAGATCACAAACCAATACAGTTTCATATGGGAGTGAGATTCTGGTGACTCATTTTCTGTGTTAAATGTCCCTTCATCTTGGGGCTGGCCCCGTGGCCGAGTGGTTAAGTTCGCGCGCTCCGCTGCAGGCGGCCCAGTGTTTCATCGGTTCGAATCCTGGGCGCGGACATGGCACTGCTCGTCAGACCACGCTGAGGCAGCGTCCCACATGCCACAACTAGAGGAACCCACAACGAAGAATACACAACTATGTACCGGGGGGGCTTTGAGGAGAAAAAGGAAAAAATAAAAAAAAAAAATAAAAAAAAAAAAATAAAAAAAAAAAAATAAAAATGTCCCTTCATCTTGAATTATAAGATACATTAAATATAGTGTAATTATATTATGGCTCATAATACAATTTGAAATAAAGTTAAAACTCAATATGTTAATTTAGTATAAATTACTGTTAATTTGTAATAAATATCAAAATACTATCAAATAGTCCATTTTCTATCTTCTTTCAGTATAATGTTAATACAACTCTGAGTAAATTAAAGAGGTAAATTTCCTCTATTATTTTTCATCTATGATGATGTTAGGTGTTATAAGTCTATTCTGAAAACTGTAAGAATAAGAAAATATTGAGGACATTATGCTAGGTGAAATAAGTCAGAGAAAGAAAGATAAGTACTGTAAGATATCACTCATATTTGGGATCTAAACAAAAAAATTGAGATCATAGATACAGAGAACAGACTGGTGGTTAGCAGAGGAGGCAGTCAGGAGGCTGGTGAAATGGATAAAGGTGGTTCAGAGACACCAGCTTCCAGTTATAGGATGAGGAAGTCCTGGGGATGACAGCTTGCTCACCATTGTTAACAATACTGTACGGAACATTTGCAAGGAGCCATCTGAGTAGATGTGCGGACTTCTCATCACAAGAAAAATACTAGACTTATTGTAGTAATCATTTCAAAATGCATACATATATCAAATCACCTAAACTAATAAAATGTACACCTAAAACTAATATGATATATCAATTATATCTCAATTAAAAACATTTATTTAAAATTGAATTACTAATAAGTAAATATAAATAAATAAATATAAATATATTTATTTATAAATAAGTTGTGTGTATATACACACACACACACACACACACACACACACTGGCTATGTCTTTGTGCTTCAAACCTAAAAGCAGATGATAAGACCTTAAAAACAATTGACCAGAATATCCTGAATAAAAATAGTGTCCATTTAATATTTTAACTTCTAAAATAGAAGAAATGTGTACACACTTGGAATAGCATCCCCAAATCAAGAACATAATTTGCGGGGTTTTCCTCCAGGCTGGTTTACCTGTCCAATTGATAGCTATTTAGCTGAAATAAAACTCAGGTTTATTTTCTTCACTGATATCAATATTGTTCCTTACTTGTATTTTTTAAAATATGTTTCAATTAAGCAAGAGAACAAGATTTAGATAAATTCTTGGTATCTTTATGGATCCGACATTCTATTTAAACATATGTGTTAAAGATTTAAGTAAATCGTTGCTCTTTACACTGCTAAAAAGGGACTTTCTGAGAAAGTCTAGACTACCTACATTAATCTCATCCAAAAAGAGGGTAAAGTGATATATCAGAAAACCAAAGCAACAACAGATTAATGTTGCTGTATTAAAATCCTATTTACATAAAATTAACATAAATATGAGTTAGTATGCCATATGCTACAGCATCTGCTCTTCGCTGTATTAATAACAAGGCTGTCCCCTATAGGGATCTTAAAATTAATACGTATTTAAGTTGTATTTATATACATATTTGGAGTTTTGACAATATGATATATATATGAAATGTTGCCAATTCCAAACAAATAGACTATGACCATAGTTTACGATAAGTGGCTTTTGAGATACCCCACATTCTTTCTTAAAAGACTGTTAAATTAATTTTAAGTTAACTAAAACCTTTATTCCACGTAATTACTCCTATTACCCTTAAATTCCTATTCCATCTTCTTTGGAAATGCAGAACGGCTAGCCAATGAGAAATAACTCATCAGATTGAAAGATGCTCGAAGATAATCTTATACTTCACTTTCTGTTACTGATTTTTTTCATTTTTTTTCCCAAAACAGTCTACGTTCATTTGAGAGCTGCTTCTTCTAGCTTTTAGAGTGACTAAATAAATAACTTTCTACTATAAAATTTCATAGAAATATCACATATACAAGTGTAAATTAGCTTTGTGCACTTTATGAAATTTTATATAGTTTGATCACTCTTTTTTATTTCCAATTTTATGACAACGCAATTTCAAGTTCTGAATTGTATTTTTGCATGTTTTGTTCATATAACTTTTTTGCAAAGAAAACTGAAATATAATTATTTTCAAAATGATAAATTTACTTATACTTACTATAGTTAGAATTCCAGATCAATGTGGGTAAGAATATATAAATAATAAGCATAGTTATTTTCTGTCCCAGACGCATTGAAACAAAGCTACAGACCATTTATACCTCAATATCAGTGTGCGTATTATATGCCCTTTTTTTTTTATTTTTATGAGGAAGATTGAGCCTGAGCTAACATCGTTGACAATCTTCCTCTTTTTTTTATTTTCCTCCCCAAAACCCCAGTAGTTGGTTGTATATCCTAGTTGTAAATCATTTTAGTTCTTCCATGTGGGATGCCACCACAGCACAGCTTGATGAGCAGTGTGTAGGTCTGTGGCCAGGATCCAAACCGGAGAACCCTGGGCTGCTGAAGCAGAGCACCCGAACTTAACCACTCAGACACTGGGCCAGCCTCAGACCTGTTTTTTACATATAATTAAACAAAAGAAACATAGATAGTAAATACACCAAAATAAAAATAACTATTTTGACTCTTAACAAAAGAATAAATGATTTTCTTTAAGTATGTTAGAAAGTTATAAACACACCATGTTTATGTATGTCTGTGTGTGTGCATACATCTACATACATATATGTATGTATGTGTGTATACTGTGTATATGCATAGATATAGATATGATTCTGGTGCTGCAGCCACTTCTTTTCTTCCTGAAGTTGATAACTGAGGAATCAGACTTCAAAATCTCCTCAGACTCTTTCCTAGAACCACTTGACATCTGGAATCTATGGTCCCTCTCCCCTGAAAAATTGCACACATAGTCACAATGAAATCCTTAAAATATTTTTTAGGAGGCTACACTTTGAAGTCCATCTTTAGAGGTCAGATTAAGAATGATTCAAATAAAATTCACATGCTCAATGTTTCACCCTCCAAGGAATCAACAAGCATTTGTCTTCCTTTTTTTATTCTGTATAAATATTTTGTAGCCATTCAATAGCATACTGCACAAGATTTACAAGTTAGTATTCCAATGTCTACTATGTTCCATATGTTTTTATTGGGACCCTAAAATTTTGCATTGTTTTTATCCCTACAATTTAACTAGTTAAAATCTTTGTGCTTAATTTTGTGTTTGGCAGTCCAGATTTTTGAGTTGTGTTCTCAGGTTCTTCTCCAAACCTTTGTTGCTCAAAGTTTTGGGCACAGATCGTCAACATCAGCAGTCTTTGGTTGGAATCTCAGACTCCAACCCAAATCTACTGAATCTCAACCCACATTTTAACAAGATGCTGAGCTGATATGAACTCACTGGATTAAGAGATACTTCAGAATGAAAAATATCAGAACTTTTAAGTAAATATTCTTTGGGGTATAGCTTTATACACAGCTTATATCTACTTTATTACAATAATATTTTCCCTCTCTTTTTCTTAATTCTAATTACTTCCCTTTAGCCATATTTTCATTTTCCTTTTTTTTACAACACATTGTTAAAAATATCTACTCTCTTGTCCCACATAATGTTGATACCTTTCGACTAAAATAAAAATCAACATTAGTGATGATTGCAATTGTGCTTATTTTCTTCTATTGGAAGATGGTCATTTGTTAGAAAAAGACAATCAATTGCAACTGAAGTATTCAAAAGAAAAACCAACTGAGTTTGGAACAATAGCACTTAGTGACTTTTTTCTTCCTTTCTGACAATTGCTTAATAATATAAGCTAAAACACGTTGTGAATACATTGGTCCACTAAAAATTATGAAAGCTGGCCTGTGATTATATATGGTGGTTAAGCCAGATAACAAGAGAAAACTATCTCTAGATTTCTAACAATACTAGGGAAGGAAATTTGGATTCATCATTTTCTATATCCATAACTTTGATAATCAATGCTTTGGTTCTTGCCACAGAATTAACACCAGCCTAGAAGAATTTTATACATGTGTAGTGCATGGCACGTTTATAAAATTTATTTCTAAAATTAGCATCATAGTCTAGGGAAGAGAATCTTTATCCACAAGTGCAGATATTAGATAAAACATTGACCACTAAAGTACTTTTAAAAATAAAAAAGTAGAAGTGATTAGGTGGGGTCAATACTACTACAACTAACAAGTATACATAATGTTTTTTATTATAGTTAATGAGAAGTTTATGTGGAAATCTACACCTTTTCAAATCATATGTTCACATTTTATACCAATAAAATGAAAATGTTTTCTATTTATTTTATACTGCATGATTGAAGGAAGAAAAGGGGTATATTACAAAAGACAAAAAAAATTATAATACCCTAATACAATAATTCTTCTTTTTTTCTCTGCTTTATCTCCCCAAAGCCCCCCTGTACACAGTTGTATATCTTATTTGCAGGTCCTTCTAGTTGTGGGATGTGGGACGTCGCCTTAACGTGGCCTGATGAGCAGCACCATGTCCACGCCCAGGATCCGAACCCTGGGCCGCCACAGCGGAGCACGCAAACTCAACCATTCAGCCATGGAGCCGGCCCCACAATAATTCTTTATAATAGCAAAAAAGGAAAATGCTTTATAACATGCCCAATTTGAGCCAGAATGTTATGTCATTGAAATTTTGAAGGTAATTGAACAAATTAAGTGCTTCTGCTTGGTTTCTCAGCCTTAGGGTAAGTTCAGATCTATCCAGGCAATGAGAAGAAAGAAAACATATATGTTATCTATACAACACCCAGGACGAATTTGAAAATGACAAATGGCACTTTTGAAATATTGCAAATTTTTTTCATTTTAGTGAAGTTTCCTCTTTCCATTAGCAATAAGGGGCTGTATTCTTATTAAATCTCTGAAAAATATTCACAAAAGGCAAGACTACCTCAAATTACAGCTAATATTAAGGTTCTATACTTAATAGCAGTTCCTTCACAGATAAACAGAATTCAAAAGATATTTCTAGAATACATGTCCAGATGTAGGAATTACTTTGTTTTCATTTATTTGAGGATTTTTTCCTTTGAAAATTGTCTGCGAATAATTAGAGAAATATGGAATTGTTCCATCAAAAAATAATAACAAAACAAGATACTATCTGGACTCCTGTGTTAACCTGATGCTTCATGGCTTGGACCTCTCTGTAAATGGATCCAGGAGAATTTCAATCATTTTCAGGAAATAAGTAAATGTCCTAATGACAGCAATCCAATCACAACTTTTTAAATTAATTCATTCAATTACAATTTACTGGGCATCCACTAAGTGCAAGAAGGTGAGAGTTATTCATAATCACAATTTCCAACTCAGCCATGTATTTGTCCCTTTCCAAGGGCCCAGGCTTCTGAGAATTGGAGAGATGCTAAGTCTAAGGGACTTTCAGTACCTTTGAACTAAGAAGAGCTGTGGGAGGGGATTCAGAGGAACAGGAAGAAGTTAAGACAAACAGGTGGAGGTGATAGGACTTGAGAAACTGACATTTCCCAGGAAAATCCTGTCTGCTATTAATACTGTTTGCTGGAGTCCTCCCTCTAAGGAAAAACAGTCATAATCATCCACCTCTCCAGAATAACCTAGCCTCCAAGGGAAATTAGACCTTAAGTGATGGCAGCTCTAGTTTCCATAATTATCCACACATTTAATGCATTTAGTAACCAAAATAAGCTAGCCATACCTTTCCTTCAAGGATCTTCTGCTATTGAATAGTGTACCGTGAACTACTTTTGGCCTATTTCCCCTTCTTTGGTAAAGTCTAGGCGGTAGGTCATGAATGACATTCACACCCGCTTTTCATACTAGTCTATTTTAATAACACTATGATTCCTATTAGAATTCAAAATCAGTATCAGTTTAACTTCTAAACTGCAGCACTGATCATATGGGTCCACTCCATGAGTCTTATTAAGCTCAACTGAAACAATACAAGACTCTTACATCAACGTCCATCTCTAGAATTCCACCCTGTTTTGGCAATCAGAGAAACTAGTCTCATGTACTGGGTTTCCAGTTTCCCTGGCAACCATCGCCTCCAAATCCCTTTTCCCACACATTGCCCATGGTGTTCTTACCCTCCAGTAGTGAGCTCTCCTCATTTTTCATGCTATTTCCCACCAAGTTATCTAACATTGGTGTTATCTTCAATTTTTACGTGTGACCTCTATTAATCTGGATTTCTTTCTAATTCATTCTTGTTTCTCTAGGCCTATCATTTTTTATTTTTATTGTGTCCTTAGATTACTGGTAACTCTTTCAATGATCGCAATCCTCCAAACTGAGTAGCATTCTTTAATGTGAAGTGTAAAGAAAGCGTATAAAATCACCCTTACTTACAGGCCTCAATGATCTATGTTAGTATTTTTTGAGACTTAGAATTCATCTGATAAAATGGATATTATTAGCTTCTTCTTCCATGTTGAGGGTTCACTGGAACCGAAGTAGACCATACAAAACCGAATCTGGCAATTCTGAGAAGAATTGAACAACACTTATCTAGGAGATTGCTGTGAATATGATGAATGAATAGTGATTCTAAAGGTAGGCATAAGCGAAAAATTTTGTAAGCCAAGGTAATTTTCCTCAACTATGCTGCATAAAGCACTGAAATTTGAGAATATGCTGATAGTGTGATATGAAAAAAGGGTCCTGTAGGAAAATACATTTGGGCTTTGACCACAATAAACAGAATTTTTTCTAGAGTATTACTTGAAGACTCTAATACACTAATTTGAACTGTGATTCCTCAAGATGGGCATTGAGTGTACATTATTTGCAAAAAAAAATTTGATGCAAATACATACTTTTTCAAAGATTTTTTTTATGCTTACATACGTATTTTTAAGCACTGTGTAAGAGTGGAATGGGAAAATAAATAAAAATTTATAGCCGATGATAAATTGAACTTCTGAGAAGGATATTTGACAAGGTAATATTGAAGCTTTTATTGTATACTAAGCATTCAAGGTGTATGATTATTATCAACATAATTATTACTATTACAGTTGTATTAAATTGTGCAAATGCCAGGCAGACGCCTTAAGTAAAAATAAACTCTACATGAAATATGCCACAGATGAGTTTTTTATTATCTCCTTTGTATCTTGGCTTTATAGATTGCTGTATATTTGACTTATTGTAGTTTACAGAATTTATCTCTGATTATCGTTTCTAATTGTCAATGAAAGCATGACATATTATATTGACAAACTTACCTTAAAATCACAAAGCTTTCCATGTTCAGAGAATAGACTTGGGGAATTCAGTACATTTGCAATGACCCAATACGTATTGGGGAAATGGTTTCTAAAGGAGTCATCCCAAAATGGTCTGTACTATAAAAACTTCAATACGTTTTCAATGATTTATTAGATTAAGAAGTCAATACACATGACCCTTCCAAACTAGGTAAGATATGAGAAGTTTGAAAAAAAAGAAGTTGCATAGTTATTCTGCTAGCATACATGTGTTTTCACAATATCTGTATTAACTGTTGTCCACACATTTTCGATGCTATCCGTGTATCTTAGATTGAGAAATACATTTATATCTGTCGTGGATTGGTAGCAATTGTGGCCATCTGGTAAAGATTTCATAGAAGCACTAAACATATTTTTGAAACATGCTACCTTCTTATGCAGTGTTGTTTCAACATTTTAATAATTAGATTTGTTTGTTTCATAGCATGTGGCTTTTCTGTTCACACTGGTAGTAATGCTACTAACCTCTTACCACTAAAGAGTGTTAAATCAGAGTTTCCAATTTATGGGCCACTGACCCTTTATTTAAATATGATCTGGATCTAATTATTATAAACAGGATTTAACAAACCATATGCTCACTCATCTGTTCTTTATTGTATTAATGTGTCCCCTAAAAGACTCTAAATGAACATATAGTAGACGTGTGTGCTAATAACTAGTAACTAAAATGTATTCTTGACTTTTTTTTGAGATTAAAATAATAAATCAAAAATAAATAATAAAGTAATAAAGTAAAAATAAACAATAAAGTAAGTAAATTATAATATAATAAAGTATCATCTATGAGAACAAACAAAAATCATGACATATTAAAGAGTGGTCTGGTAATTTAGAATGTTTAGAAAAGCTGTGAATGTGAAAATAAACTTTAAGCAGCTGAGCCTCTTTTGTTGCATACATACTTCTGATTTTTTTTAATGCTGGAGATATTTGAAGAATAAAGCACTAATAACAACATCTACTCAAAGTCAGTGTGGAAATCTCCATACTACCGTATGTACTCAAATAGGTTTCTGACTAGACCATAGTCCACCAATTTGTGAAACAGGAAAATAAAAGGCAAAGATTTAAACTTGATTTTTTCTAGAGCCAGCTTTGATTTACACTTTCAAAAAACTGACTTTCAGGTGACTTCAGAATGACTCTAAACCCAATGCACTGTTCTAGAGATTAATTGGTCCTTAACTTATTATCATATCACTAATATAGCAAGTGGCCTGGATATATTTTCACATTTAGGTTTTACATATACTTCTACTTATTCTTTTGCATTCTGGTATTTTTATTTCTATTTAAACCACTACCACTTTCTTTCTATGGTTCTTCTCTGAACTGAAAGCCTTTGCTTCTCAAATAACATTTGAGGTGCATGTGGGAATCAGACAATGGGTCTCATCAATGGATAATAGGAAAAACAAAACAAAACAAACAAAAATCTACCTAACCATCAGAAAGTCTCCTTACTGATAACAGCTGCAGACCTTGACTCAGAACCCTGCATGAATTAAAATGATTTTCTTTAATGCAGACTTTTATTCAGAAAGTAATACAAATTATAACAGTTCTTTGCTTTTAAAATCTGCATTTCCTTTCATTCTTCAGTCTTGGGTTATTAACTTCAACATGATAGCAGGTGGCCAAATAAGAGAATGAATAAATTCTTCATTTTCCAACATTCTAACATACTGCCTACTGCAATGGATTACACTACCTGTGATGTACTATATCATCTTATGGCTAGTGATAACCTAATGATATGAAACAGACAAGGACAAAAATATGAAGCTTTATATGCTTAACCTATGCCTGAACATTTTTGTTTGTTTTCAAAAATAGTTGAATGAAAAATTAAATAGATCCTATTATAAATAAGCAATCAATTTCATTATACTCAGAATATTATTTTATTGTACCATCATTTTTTGATGTGCATATTCATATGATACAGCACACATATGGAGAACAATTTCAAGCTATTTAAAGTAAGCATACTGGAAAGCCAGCTGGTAACAATACACCAGTGGATTTTAGATTACCCAACACTCAACATACTTAAATTTGACCTACGGCAAATTCTTGCATAAGGCACGTAGCAATGTTCTAGAGAGAGCACACAGAAATACCAGTACTCCTATTGCACGAGTGATATCTGAAATCATGATGCATGTCGGACAACAGTTATCAGGTTTCTGCACGGTATTTGTTCATGTTGAAATTTATGCTCCATCAGTTTATATCAGGGTGATATAGAGAATAATTTATAGTGGACAATATAAAGTCAAGTCTTCCATTCAGATTTGTACATTGTGCTAAATACTATAGTTGTCACCCTCAAAACCCACTCTCAGATTTCTTTCCACTTGTACTCTTCTACTGCCAAGACTAAAAGAAAAGTATTCCATTTTCCACTTCTCTTAGGAGTTAGGAGAAGCCATTTGACATGCTTTATAGCCAATGAGATTTGAACTAAAGTTGCTGGGAAAAGAGCAACCTTCCTGAACAAAAAGGCAAAGATTTTATAGGAGAAATCCCTTCACTATTTGTCTCATTTCCTTCTTCAAGTAAAGACATGATGTCTGGAGATGAAGTAGCCATTTTATGGTCATGAGGCAGCAAGCAGAAGTCCCAAAGTCTATGCTAAGGATGTTATGGCACAGCAATACAATGAGTCAGGATGCCTGCTTATACCTCTAAGCAACTGAATCTGTCCTGGAATGCCTACATATGTACTTGCTGATACGTGAGAAAAACAAACTCCTATCTGAGCCACTGTTAGATTTTCTGCATTCTGCAAGAGAATGCATTCCTAATGGGTACCCAAAACACAGGAATGGTTTTGTAGCTGAGCAAATTTCTGTTCATATTTTCTGTGACACAAAGTCTCAAACACCATATGGCAAGTCCCTTAGATATCTGTTGGGCTTTGTGATGTTTGAAGTGAGTGAAGGTTATTTAGGTTTCCTCTTATTCCCCAAATTTCTATGTAGGTCAAGGACCATCCTCAAAGTGCTAAAAATGTCATAGAAAGGCAATACATATTCGGAGGTGTTTATGGGAATAAAAAAAGAGGTTTCACAATTAGTCTCAGCACGTCCTTTGAACACTTGAAACTACCAGAGGCCATTTTATTTTATTTTATATTTTATTTTATTTTATCTTGTTTTCATTTTGGTTCTGATTCATGGAAGGTACTTCTTCCTTCACTATTTGTGTTCTCTGTGAGGCATTCCTACTCCTTAGTCATTATAGCAATGAGGGTTCCACAATGTAGAGACTCCAAATGCCCCTCCCTATCCACTCTAGCCTTGACAAAGCTCTGAGTCAGGCTTCACGAGTACGCTCAGTGTAACAACCCCTGTTAAGAGCTCAAGTTCTGGATCAAATTGAAACTCTGCAGATCATCTTCCTTCCTTACCTGGGACAAGTCTTAGGGTATGTTCCATCTATTTGGGGTCAAAGTGAAGTTTAAATACAGGGAGCAATTATAGAGAGGTTCATATCTTTTGCATGAAAGATAAACAGATTATATATTTCAAAAAGTAATTAAGGATTTCATTATATGGTGTTTTCTTAAAATAAGTATCTGGCTAAAGGTCACAAAAGAAGACAGCATCTTTTTTGACATTTTAAAGAAAATAAACTGATTATTTTTAAGAGTCTAATAAGTATGCGTTATGTATTATTAATTGTAGTATGGAAAGGTAATGATACCATCCCCATTTTAAGAGATAAATGAACTTAGGCGGAGAGAGAATGAGTTATTTAATCAAAGTCAAAGAACTAGTAAATGGCAGAACTGAGGTTCAAATGCAGGTCAGAGGCCAGTGTCTGGAATTTCTCTGTTGCTCCAGGTGACCCCAGTTCAAAAAGGATGAATTCCCAAAAAGTATATGGGGCTTTAAAAAATCAATCTAATTAAATTCATGGGGATTTCCCTATTTATGGACACACTGTCCATTAAGATCTTTTCAAATACAGGAAGCATTGAATATCTTTAAGCTCAAATTAGTTTAAGGAATTTTTCTTTGAAGTGAAAGAAAAAGATTAAATAAGTTATTCAGAATCAGCTACTCAGCCACAATGGCTTTATTTTAAAATCATACTAGGAAGTAGCTTGCAAATTATTGCTTGGACAAGGGATATATATTTTCCAGGATACCACGGTCAGGACTCGGGGGAGGATGAATTTCTAAGGCGTGTGCCCAGTATTTGATGATTGCTTCCCCCCTGTGGGAATTTACCATCCATGCAGGGATTGCTGAGAGGTTGAGTAATGCTTTTGCGAGCACCTGGGTTTAAGAATAGAGTATATGTCAGCAGATTATCTGTCAACAGGTAATCTTTCTCTACTCTGGGTTTGTGTCTCAAATGACTATACCTTAGTAGTAAGAGAAAGAGAGGGAAGACGGTGCTCATCAGGATTTCAGCTCAGCTTTGAATCACCTTAATGATTAAGGCAATCTCCAAAATGTGATTGAGGTGATATGGTTCCAGATGCTGGCAAGAGCAAGTGAAAATAATGAATTAATAAGATAAGGTAAGGTAATTCTCTCAAGAAAATGTAATATCATCTTAGGTCTTAATACTTCTAAAAACAATTCTGTAAATACAAAATAAATAATATCTATGCACACAAGGGAATGAGACAAGTAAAGCTCTAAAAATCCAAAACAACAAAAAAATCTAGCAGAAATAGCAGACAATTAAACAGACACACAGAAACCCCAGTTACTGGAATCATCAGGTCCCAAGTTTAAAGTATCCATGTGTACTATTTTAAGGAGATAAAAGACAAGATTGAGAATTTTGGCAGACAATCTTCAAGAAATGGAAATTTTAGAACTCAAGACTATAATAACTGAACTAAAAATTTAATAGATGGGGTCATGAGCAGATTGGACACAGCTGTAGAGAAAATTAATGAACTGAAAGAAAAAATACTTTAAAAAATACCCAAAAGAAGAATGGAGTGATTAAAAGATAGAAAATACAGAAGATAAGACTATAGAGGACACAAGAGGAAGGTCTGGATCTACATATGGAAAGGAGAAAAGAATGAGATAAAAATTACATCTGAGGAGATAATGACTAAGAATTTTCCAAAACTAATTAAACACATCAAGCCAAATATTCACAAAGCCCCACAAATGCAAGAAAGAAGAAATAAATAGAAATCCACACCTAATCACCTCAAAGTGTGACATCTGAAGGACAAAAAAGAAGATAAAAATTTAAAACAGCCATAAGGGAGAAAAATAAATATTTTGATCACAAGAGCAACAGAATGGCAGTTGCCTTCTCAACAGGAAAAATGAAATGCAAAGAATTTGAAGTGATATCTCCAGTGTGCTGAAGGAAAATAACTCCCAAACTAAAAAGTATACTCAGTGAAATATCCTTTAAGCGTGTAGTGATTGGCAGGTGACATGAGGGATGATTTTGGGATATTAATAATGTTCCTTTCTGACATGGGTAGTAGTTACATGGGTGTTCACTTTGTGATAATGCATTAACCTGTATCATATAAGCTTGCTCCTTAGGTGATCTGATTGAGTCTGATGCTTTTAGATATAATTGATACGTCAGTGACTTCCAAATTACATCTTGTTGGGGTGTTTCCATGAACCTCACATGCTCTATCAAGCTCCCTATTTTACATCTCCCCTTGGGTTTTCAGTAAGAATCTCACACTTAATAAGGCCAAAACTGAGCTTCTGAAATCCATCTCCCTTCCCTCAAATTATCATTTCAATGGATAGTAAATCTATACTTCCAGGCTTAAAAATTTGGTGCCATTCTTGATTTTCTTTCTCTCACACTCTATATACAATCTATTAAAAAAGTTCATCTGATTTTTCCTTCTAAACAATTTGGCCACAAAGTACCCTTCCCCCTGCCACTCTCCTGCCCAAGTCACAATGGTCTCTCTCACCTCAGTGGTTGCTATAGCTTCCTAACTCTCCCTGATCTTGTCCTTGACCTCCTATAGTATACCCTCAATAGAGCAGCCAAAGTAGTTCTGTTAAAATATCAGTCAGTTGCTCCAGATGCTTCCCATCTCCACGTGCTACCTTCAAGGCCCCATTGGTCTTCCTTTTCTTTCCCATTTTCCCTCTGTCTTCATGTCCCATTTTTCCTCCAGTTCGTTATGCCCCAGTGATGGGAGCCTCTATTCTGATCCTTGACCTTGTTCTTCACTTAGGATCTTTGGACTTGCTGCTCTTCTGGCTGGAATACTTTTCCTCCAGATATCCTCATAGCTACCTCCCTGACTTCCTCTAAATTCTTACTCAAAAATCACATTCTCAGAGAGCCTGGTTACTCTCTAACTCTCCCCATCTCCCACACAGAAACACAAACATCAACATAAGATATCACTCTTTGCTGCATTTTTCTTTTCCTCTTAGCACTTAACACTATCTTATGTTAAAATACAGTATCTTCATCTTGCCATTGCCTCCACACTAGAATGTAAGTCCCATGAGAATAGAGATGTTTGTCAGTTTTGATAATGATTACATCCTCAACATCCAGAACACTGCCTAGCACTGTAATAGGTACATAATAAGTATTTGCTGAATGAATTTTGAATAAGTGAAAAGGAAAGAAAATAGTAATTCTTCCTACCTATACCTGTAAATATTTTAAATGAGTAGCTCAAAAAATATCCATATGGAAAATTAAAGCAAGACAACCTAAATAAAAAATATCTTGAACCATGTTTATCAGAATACTCCTTGAGTTCTTTTGCTAGACTACTTGACCATGGTAAAGGCAGATTATCTAAATAACTATTTTTTATGTCTTTTAATATATTAGAGTAATTTTAACCACACCTAGGTATAAAAACAACTCAGTGATTTAAATATAGTATATTAATAGGAAATTTAAGGTATAGTAAAGCCAATAGATCAGGAGACAACTGCCATTGAAAAGAAAGTTTATTCCTCACAGTTCCCAAGAGGAAGGGGCATGCCATGCCACAGGGGGGGTCACAAAGGGAAGTACCCTGGTTGGTCACAAGACAGAGGAGAGGGAGGAACTGTGGTCAAGAACCTTTATTGTGGTTTTTGTGAGAAAGGATGACTGGGATAGGGTTAGCAGGATTCGCACTGGCTAGTATGAATAATGTCAGCTGGCCGTGAAGCACAGGGATTGCCCTTGTTCTCAGGTACCAGGCTCTACAGTGGTTAGACCAGGTGTATAGTGGCCCAATTGTAAAAGCCCAATAAGATATATGGCTGGGGGTGTGTACTCTGTATTGATTGTTTTGTATTTGAGAAGTGCATCCCGGGGAGGAGGACATCTGAGGGGGAGGGGATGAGGGAGGCAGGAGGCCAAGGTAAGGTGACTCAAGTATATTATCAAGTTGTCTAGAACGAGGCATATCCAGCATATGCACGTACGGCAGATATAAAAGCACCAAGTTTACAGAAGCTAGAAACACGATTAATATACCCAGTCAGTTAGCCACTTAGCACAATCTTATATATGAGTTATACATTTTCCATAGTTTGGCCAGAATTGTCAACTCAATCTATTTGATTGAAGCATCAAGGTCATTGACAAAATTTGTTGACAAACAATGGTAGACCCTAAATTAAGTTTCCAAAGCAGTTTCTCATATTGTACTTCATTTAATTTACCCTCTAGGACCTGCAGTACATTTTCTGTCTCCGTTTCCATGGAAGAAGGGACTGAGGCTCAGAAAGTTTTTCTGTTGTCCAGGTTTATAGGTTAGACATTGTTGTAGCCAGATCTGCTATTCTAGCAACCTAAAGTCAAATCTTTATGAGCTGTATCATGGAACCCCTTGGCTGAAACCTTCTTATGATTTAATCCTTTAAAGAAAAATAAATAAAAACATGGAGCTATTTCCTATTAAAAATTTGTGTAACTTCAGCATTTAACATTTGATGCCGTTAATCATAAAAAACAAGGATTTTATACTTTCTATTTGTTACTGCTTTATATTGACAAGTCCCTGGATAGCAGTCAGAAGACTGGAGAAAGTTCAATAGTTAAATGATGGGATTTATCCCATGGAGAGTTACATCCTAATGCATTTCAATGCAAGGAGTCAGAGCTAATATTTAAGCTCCCTGAAAACCTGCCTTCCAAAAGACTTGCTGATATAAGTTATGACTGTCATTTACATAGCACCTTCTGATGTCCTCATTTTTACAGCACTAATACATTTGTATTCCCCAAAGCTCTTTTGTTGTGCTTATTGTTAAACTGAGCTTCTAAAGGAAGATGTCATGCTGGCATTTTATTTGGTAAGCTGTTACATAGTTCTCCTGTCCTGTCTCTTTTCCTTCTTTTCGTGCCCATCAGCTGAATCTATAAGGGAATTTGGGTTAGAGATGCTGTGTCAATGTAATTCGGGGATCAAAAGTACCCATATACTTATTTATGCATAACATCATAAAAAATAGATGTTCTCCTAACCAAATAATATTGACTACTAGATAAGAAATATCCTCAGTATAGATTAATGTGACTTTTCCTCATCCACAACAAACATCCTAAATTCTAAGAGATACACCAGAGTTTAAATATTCTGATCTGAACAACTTCAGCAGGCTAAACATCTCCACTGGGCTGAGTTTACTGATTGAAATGTCTGCTCTCAACTGCTCATCCCTCTGTTGTGCTTTCTCCAGATGACATAAGGAAACTTCTCTTCCTGACAAGAGACGAAACATTTCTGCCAGCCGAGGTGACATTGTGTTCACTCAATAATGATACAAGGCCCTGAGGTCCTTCAGCAAGAGAGATAACAAAGAAATCCTCATTAGCTAACTGAGGAAGAATGAAGGTCATCCCACAGAGAGAATGTCATGCTTAAACGTCACCTACAACATTTGTTCTTCATTAATTCTGTAAGCCCAAGCTGGGCTATCATCTAGCAGCATTTTAATGCTCTGTCCTCTGTCAGAAATAATGGTTAGGGTGTTTGTTTCCTCTGCAATGTACTTAAGAGAACATTTTATGTTCATTTGCCTTCACGTCAATGAATTCAAATAATGTTTTAGGACATAATATGATTAGATTTAATAGTGGTAATAACAGTTTGGATTTCTCAGATGAGAGAAATGAGGGCTGTAGTCATCTATTCTAAAGAACTCATTATACAAATTCAAAAACTACTATCGTTTTTAGAATTGTGCAAAGTACTGGTTTAGTTATGGCCTTGTATTTTAAAAATGCTTACTTATAGGAAGGATCTCTAAGCCATTTCTTCTACAAAAGATTTCCTTAAAGTGAAACCTAATTTAGGTGGTCCATAAGTTAGATGGTAGACATATATTTTCTACTTGCTACTTCTTAAGTCTAGAATTTTCTCATTATTGGATAGAAAACAACAAAAACAGACACTCTAAAGAGTGTTGCAGAAATAACCTTTAAAAAAGACACATGTTGTTTCTTCTGTCAGGATTATTTGATAATTTATCTTATGATCTTATGATATCTTATGATATCTATCCATTATTTCTGTAAACTGGGACGACATTGTTTTTGATAATGTTACAGAGTCCTGAAGCTTTTAGTAAGAAGGATAGAATGTTTTTTCAACAAAAATGAAAAGACTATTAAATAGATGTTTCTCTTCATGGCAATATATGCTTTTAGCAATTTTCAAGTAATCTTAATTATTGGGTGTGCTAAATAGGCCTCTAGTGTCAGATTTTGTGTAATAATATCATCTTGATAAGTACTGCAAAAGTCACATTCTTAAAAGGAAAATAACTATGGTAACACCATGTATAATAAGAACCATGCATGAATATTCAGCTAATGAAGTAAAATTTAAAAGTCATTAATCTACCTAATTATATTAGCAATTTAAGACTGAAGAAAAGTAACAATTCTAATAAGGTTTGATATCCAAGCATATAATACTAAGGTCAGCATTTTGTTATTATCTCATAGAAGCATTTAATTCTTTCAGCTTTAATTTCTTTAAGAAACACCAGAGGGTCAACAAATAGATAAGGACATAAGCATATCAGCTGGAGGGGTTAAATTAGGTCAAGTTTGGAGGATAAAATACTTGACAGCACAAGCTCCAAATGTGTCTTTAAAAATGTATGTGTATATTAGTTTGAATTACATTAATTTAAAATAGTGTAATATAAAATTTATGTTAAACCCATTTTATGTGCAAAATCCAAAATAATGTGAAGTATGTCAGTTATCACACAATTTCAAATTGCAAAATGTGTTCTTACTAATAACAGTAGCGAGTGGCCCATTGGCAGGTGAATAGAAATCTCTCACTTGTCAACATTTATCTGGTTTTATGCAAAATGTGAATCATGAAAGTACTCTAGGACCATATTCTCATAAAATGCAGGGTCCAGGATTGAAAGATAGATAACACTTACCTATAGGGAAAACCTATCTATACATGTGATTCTGGCTAAATATAAATCCTTTCACTGAAGAGGAATTTTTACTCTACTGAAACATTGCTAGTTATTTTCAGGAACATAGCTTTGAGAATGGTAAAGTTGATATTCTTCCTTTATTTATTCTACTTGTTTTGTAAACAGTGATTTAGGGAAAAATTAACACTATCTGTTTTTAAGCATTTCCCTAATGTGAATCTACTAAACTTCCTTTTTCTGCTAGTTCTCCCACAGAAAGACAAGGCCAAACCCTGAGGCACAGACTGCTCACTCATATATCAGAATGCATGGCTAATGAAAGTCAATGAGAAATGTCTATCTTCCGTAGATTTCCATTGAATTGTACTTGCCTGTGATGCTATTTGCAAGTCAATTGCCAAGCCAGACTCATTTACCTTTTCTATGCCACACTTGGAATATACTGGCTGATAGATGATAGAGACAGGATATAGCCATATATATTAAAGCAGTTACTTTGCATTTATACATCTCTCCTTCTATGCTGTATTATTGTTATTTGGAATTTCACTTAAAAATGGTTGGTCTCCTCAATTTACTAATTGCTTAATCTTATCATTTTACTTAAAAAATACAAAGAAGTAACAGGAGAATTCAAAATCAAACCAGAGCTTTATTCCTACCATTATTACCATCCAGAGTAATAGAAAAGAGGTAGTTTTTGGCTATTTAAGGAACATTTGAATAAGAATTATACATGTTTATATATTTCTAATTAGTACATATTCTTAATATATATTGAAAAGATGAATTTAGATGTCAGAACCTTCTTCCCTGGGTTTCTTCCCTTCTATTGTTCTACTACAAAATATTTTTCTCATTCCTCCTCCTAGAGCATCAAACTCTTATTTTCCTCCAATTTTGCTTTATTGATTTTGGATTCTTTTCTGAGAATGTAGTTTTTTCTGCCAGCTTCTTTCTCTTTATTATTAATCATTGATTTTCATCCCTGCTATTTTAAAGTCTATCATTGGACACAGGAGTTTGCAATTGTATTCAATGCTCTAAAAGAGGTGCTTAATGCTTACCAAAAGCATATTTTGGTCTAAGCCTTAGCTTATAATTTGGTAGTGTTGTTCTAATGCCTTTCTTTTTCCAAATGCAAAGCTTCTACATAGACGTATTGTAAAGAGAAGGTGGCTGTCGTTGTCCTGGGTTAGTAGGATGGCTCTTCTTCTTTCCCTTCCTCTTCCTTTTCTCCTCTCCCTTCTCTTCCTCCTCCCCCCATTTTTTGTTCATTTCTTTCTATCTGTGTCCTGAAGAAATAACTAAAGAGGATAAAATGGCAAATAGATTTTCTGTAAAATTATGCTACTCAAAGTGTGGTCCACGGAACAGCAGCATCAATAACCTCTGGGAGCTTGTTAGAGATATAGAAGCTCCACCCTCACCTCAGACTCACAGAATCAGAATCTCATTTTTAACAGGTTCCTCATGATATGGACATTAAATTTTGAAAAGCATTGATGTAGACTAAATCCCTTAGTTCTCAAGCACAACATGTAAAATAGTGAAACAATATAACACCATTTTTAAATGTGTCTATCTGTGCTTCTAGACTCAGTGGCTATGCTGTGAAAGCTGATAAACGTACATTTTAAATGCTAAATGTAGGCAATTCCGTGCACAGATCAGAATGGATGTTTTCTGTTTAGAGAAGAATAATGAGATTGCACAATAAATAGCTGTCGACTATGGGGCAAGCTTATTCATTGGGATATAACTTACACCAGGTGGAATCCCTGCCATTACTAAACTAGCAGGTCTAGTGAGGAGAAACGCATTATATTAACAGACAATCCAAATACAGTAGTCGCTGAGAGGCAGGGTACGGAGGAGCATAAGGAATGATGGGAGGATAGAGGAACAGCAACATACTCTGCACTTATGGGATCAGGGAAAGCTTCCTGGAGGAAGTGACGACTAAGCTGAGACCTGAAAGAGGAAGAGGAGGTAAGCCTAGAAAAGAAGGTATGAGAGAATGTTCTGGACATCTGTGTATGCTCATAGGTGAGAGAACACATGTCCCACCTTCATCGGATCATAGCAAACGTCACATAGCAAACATAGTGAAAACTGGAAAGTTGTAAAGTCAAACTCAGTTTTACTGTGGCATAGGGCCCATCCCAATAGTTATACATTACAAATTCTCATCTCCATTAAGGTTGCAGAAATATAAAAGGAAAACTAAACTAGATTCTCCGAACAGATTTATAACTTCTCACGTATCTTTGCAACACATGAAATTTTCTTCAGAGGTAGGCAGCAAGGAAAATGTGAGGACAAGGGCAAAGGTCAGAGCTCTTCACGTCAGTGTAGGAATGTCACCGTCTTTGAGGAGACTGCTCCTCCTTTATTGATAGGAGAAAGTAGCATTTTAGGATTACGTAAATTGAGTTTTAACCTCCTGCTTTAAAATCTCCTTTTTCAGGTGACCTCAACTTTGTTCCTTACATATAAATAAAACACAGGAGTTGAAATTGTGTCAGTGCTAGAAAAACATACTCATAACTTCTATCATGAAATTTAAAAGGTAAATCAAGTTTTCTCTAAATTAAAACAATAAATTTCTTGGTTGAGTAAGGGATACTAATGTTTCTTTAATCACTATTCTTTAATTCATCATAAATATACATCATATATGCTCTTTGGCAAATACTTTACAACAAAACAAAGAGAAACAAATTACACTTCTCAATCATTGCTATTTTAAGTGTGAAAGAGTTAAATTTTCAGCAGTAGCTTTTTAAATAGTATGCTAAACATACGTGTATTTTTTTTCCTGAAATTAGGGGCATATTTCAGAATTGAGGAGGGAAAAGACAAGGTCCCCAGTTCTCTTGGTGCTTTTTCCCCCATATTCCCTTTTTCAAGGTCCTTGACCTAGTTTGTCATTTTAATACTTTATTTCTTTCCTCGCCAGTTTCTTATTCCCTTGCCTGTACTTTTCTTCGTCAACACCTAACAGCCAAACAAAATTGATCAAACGGAAAGAGAAGGATTTTCCTAGGGGATGTAGTTTTAAATTTATTTCATTCCAAAATTCAAAATTTCTTAAATTCTTCAAGTGGAAGTTAACAGCTGGTATAAACTTTCAGCATGCAATCACCTCTCAAAACTTCCATGAAACTGGAAGACAATTTACATCGGCAGAGCTGTTCAGGTTATTCGTTATACGTGTTATCTTCCTACATAAATATCTAGTTATTTTTAGTTAATGAATTAATGAGCTGCTCCTTGAAATATGATAATTAACAACCATTTGACTGATAGAAGAAACAAATTCTCTGATGGGGAAATGAGAGGCTTTCAGGAATTTTAATCCCTTCTGCAAAGCATATCTGAGACAAATATTACTACCCTGCGCACTTTCCCTTGTTAGAGAAAACTGTTTTCATTTCCATCAATCTCAGTCTATTTATTTAGAAATTACTGAGTTATTAGAGCTGCTGGCTGGTCTCTTGTGTTTAATTTTCACTCGGCATCACATTTAGAAATCCTAGCTGCTGACGAAGTGCTGTGTAGTTCCATTTCTGCATCTTCCAGTTCTATAAAATGAATCTTGCTGTGAAAAATGAAGATTAATGGGCTTTATAATGACTCTCCCCTGCTAAAACTAATCTGAATAAAGAGGAGAGAAGGAGAGAGAGTGTGCGCGTGAGCGTGTGTGTGTGATGTGTATGTGGTGCTGGGTGATGTAGAGAGAGTGAGATGAGGACAGAAACACAAAAAACGGTATAGATTCCTTTGGATAAAAATAAGCCATGACGGTACAGCAGCTCCTCAAAAAATTAAACAGAATTACCATATGCTCCAGCAATTCTACTTCCGGATATACAGAGAAAGTTGAAAGCAAGGAGTCAAACAGAAATTTGTTTGTGCATTTCACAGCAACGTTATTCAAAATAGCCAAAAGGTAGAAGCAAACAAGTATCCATCGACAGATAAATGGATAAACAAAATGTGGTATATACGTCAAACGGAATATTTGAACCTTAAAAAGGAAGGAGACTCTGACACAATGCTACAACATGGATTAACCTTGAAGATACTAGGCTAAGTGAAATAAGCCAGTGACAAAGGACAAATATTACGAAATTCCACTTATATGAGGTACCTAAAGTAGTCAAATTCTCAGAGAAAAAAGGTAGACTGGTGGTTGCCATGGACTGGGGAGGGGGGTATAAGGAGTTGTTTAATGGGAACAGAGTTAGATTTTGTAGATGAAAAGAGTTCTGGAGATGGATGGTGGTGGTGGTTGCACAACAATGTGAATGTAGTTAAAGACACTGAATTGCACACTTAAAATTGTACACACAAAAATGTTATGTTATGCATATTTTACTATCATAAACAAACAAAAATAAGACACGGGCCTAATTATCAACTCATGAACCAAGTAATAATTTAATGCAAGTATGTCATTTCAAAATATAAGGAATAATCATTCCAAATGTGAGTTGCTTTCTTTTTAAAAGTGTTAGTAGTTTTCAAAGGCTTCAAAAACAGATATTAGTCATCAAAGGACTTGACTCACTCTCTCAGTGAATAGGTGCTCTGGATACTCCCTATATACATTAGCCATCTTGAGACTGGACAACCTCGTCCGTTTACGTTAAAGCAATGGCACAGACTGCCGATTTCTCTGAAAACAAGCTTTTGACAATTTTAGGCTTTCGAGAGAAAAGCACTGACACAGGTGGTATTTATGTGTTAAATGAGAGGCACAGTTTGAACAGGGAGTTGATAAATAGGGTGTGCTTTGTCAACTTCTGGATCTCCAATCATTTTCTCTCCTTCATTGTTAATTACAACAAACTTCATTACTCAGTTTCTTTTGCAAATGTCAGCTTCAACCGGACCCTCTAAAGTGTTCTGACGGTATCTCTTCTACAGATGGTGACAATTCAACACACCCAGGTCACAAACTTATCTTTTTAGTTATGTACAAGGGTATTTGCTATGAGTTCACAAATATTCGTGCTTAATTTTGTCCCTAATTAATCTAATTAGTTAATTAATATAATTAGTCTGGGCATGAGATTCACACTGATTAGAGTGTTTGGGGGAATCCTGATACTTCTGGCCTTTTGATTTTTAAAGTAGGAAATTTAGTAAAATATAGAAGGCAGAACAACTTTGTTACTATGAAATGTATGGCATTTTATTTTTTATCTATATTTGGAAGAGATTCTGCATATTTTTAATAAACTTTTCTCAATGAATATTCAGTATGATTGAAATTAAACACAATTTCTCAGCAGCATCTATTGCATCAAACAATAAACTTGTAATCACTATTTCGTTTTAAGTATGGAGAATGTCCACCTCTTGAATAACTGTGAGCAAGCTGCCAGAAGTCCAATTTCCTTTCTTCTCTTTCAGTTTCCAGAAATTGTTACACACCATTGCTCTTTGCTTAATAGTGTGACATCTTGAGGCAAGCTTAACTCTCACTCTGTTGAAGGTGGTCATTGATCCAGTAGCTTTTGCCTCCTTAGTGAATCAAACTCAATATAGCCCTCTTTCCTACTCTTTTTTCAATTTACTTGAATACTCTGCAGAAATTTTCAGTGCCTTTCTTTGCCAGAAATCTTATAAACAACATGCGTGGTAGTGGGCAGAAATTACTTAAAAAGGATTGACAGTCTCACTGAGCTACAACTCTAGGGACAGGGGTCCCATTTGATCCTATTCCATAGGAGCAAGAGAGTATTATTTACAAATGTGTAGGATATTCATAACAATATTTCTATTTATTGAATATAATAAATATTTATATTTATTGAATACATGATATTTATTGACTATATAAGATGTGCCAGGGACTAGACTAAGCATTTTACAAGGTCCATCCAGTATAGTACCCAAGATAATTTTAGGGTCACATAGGCACACCATTGAGCTAAATAGAATAACACAAAGAAAAAGTAAGTCCCTCTTCAACGCTGTTTCAATCTTGATTAAATCAAGGTGAAACTAATAATTTGGTGCTAGTCTGTCTTTAATGGCTCTTTAATTGCTTATAATCTTCCACTTTAACAGACAGACAAGGAAACTTAGGCATAGCTAATGACAATGTTTAGTTCAATGTTAATAACAC
This sequence comes from Equus przewalskii, assembly GCF_037783145.1. Lineage (NCBI taxonomy): Eukaryota > Metazoa > Chordata > Mammalia > Perissodactyla > Equidae > Equus > Equus przewalskii. The sequence continues at coordinate 14,866,703 of NC_091843.1, forward strand.
TGTTTTGTGTTTGCTTTTGCTGTATTTATGATCAGCAATACAGGTACTCAATCAGTAGTGGTGACAAAAAATCTCCTTTGTAAATACATGGGGTAGAGATAAAAGTAGTCAATGTAAAGAGAAATATTAAGGAATAATACAGGCGTATTCAGATATGACAAAATTAAGAACATGATACAAGGTTTTGTCATATCTGAATATGATACAAGGATGACTAAAGTGAAACAACATATTAGAAAATAGGGTGCCTAAAGATCTAAGACCACTAGGGTTGATTAAAATTCCTCCTAAATGAAGTGGACCATTTGTGGATTCAACAGGTATTACTGAGAACACAGTATGTGCTGGGCACTGTGTTCAGTACTGGGCATGGTGAATGTAATATTCATAATCCTTGACTCAGTGAAGCTTATCAGTTATCCAGGTAGAGGGCATTAAACAGGTAATTGCAATAAAGTGTAATGACTTCCTATTTAAAAAACAAAAACAAAAAAAACAGAAAGCAAAACAGTTCACAGAGCCTGAACTACTTCTCAGAAATTACACATCCAAAGAATGCATTGTCATAGAAGCAGATAAAATGGTATAAAACCAATCCAGCCAAGCATTGATTTAGTTATTCATTTAAATCAACAAGGTTCATTTCCTATTTGATTTTAGATAAGTTTTCAGACCTCTGAGTTTCAGCTCCATCATCAGTAGGGTTGTTGTGAGGATTAAAGAAAGTGAGGCTTGTCAAATGCTTCACACACTGCCTAGTACATCTAATGAATTCAGTAAATGGTAACTATTTTTATTAACCTAAATCTACAATGTGACAGTGACTGTCAGGTGATTGGCATAAAAGTTACATACAGTTTCCATCTAGTAAAAAGGAGATGGAACACAATTCCAAGGAGAATCCATGAGACCAGTAAAGCCACAATGACTTGTCGGGCACAACTGGATCATGAGAAGTAAGTGGTGGGACATAAGATTAGAACGATAAAATGATAACTGTGTAGCTAAATAAAGAATTTTGATTTGATTCTCTGTTTCACTGTCTCTGTTTATTTTTTTTTGCTTGACAAATTCCCTAAAATTAAGTTGACGTCTTAAGCTTTTCACTGTAAGTTTAATAGGAAAAGATGTAATTTCTAGGGATTTATAAATAACACTGCAGTTAAAATAAATCTTAACTATGTTGAACAAAACAATTTCTACAGTTAATATGAAAATCATCATTTATTTTGAAAACACATGAACCAGTTCTTCTTTAATAGTCAAAAAGTTTACATCATTCATTTTTCCTCTTGACTTCATATTTCTATTCCATTTTCCCTACAGAATTATTTTTCTGATATTATATTCATATCCTGGAATATTTTTTAGTCTATTCTATCCTAATTCTCCATTAAAAATGATAAAAATTGATTTTAAGAAATTTCTATGTCTACAAGACTCTAGATATTGTTTTCCTCTAAACTGCACTTTCTGCATCATTATTCCTACCGTAAAACATAAAATATTATAGATTTCAATCAAGAATTATTCAAAATAACAAAATTTTATTTGAGTTGTATTCTTTAATAGCTGTGATAAGACATTTTTATAATTAGTTCATATATCCATGAATAAAAATGTCATTGATAAAATAAGCATCAAATCTTTGCTTATTTTCATTTTATGGAAGTAAGTCTTGAGAATTTGGTCAATTGTATGGAGATGGATATAAGAAGAATTATGTTCTACCCTGGTATTCAATTCTTATAAGTCCTGAGTTTTATGTCAAAATCACATAATAATGTATCTCAAAAATTACTTTTAGTCATCAACCACGTGAATTTTACTGAAAACAGAAAATTGGAAACCGTCTGACTCACAAAGGTATTTATCTAGTCATTAGATTCATTCACTTTCTCAAACTAATGCCAACATTTTGAGTGGTCCTTTTGTTCAGCACCAAATTTCTACTTACTCATGTAATGTGCCAAAAGAGGTACAAGGTATGCTTTTCTTTTTTAAGCGGAAAAGGGGTGACAAGTCATGATGCCTAAGCCACAGATGTCTAGATTAGTTTAGGAAAGAGCATATATGGTATCTGAAGTCTGGATATATTCTATATTTACACTCTCTACACCTTTCGGAAATTCCCTTGTCCATCATGACAATTACTTCTATAAACAATATAACCATAAAATGTTTTAAGTAGAAAAATAAAATGCTTTTTTTGTTGTTTTTTTAGTTACCAGAAAATAATTTTAATGGCAATAGAGAATGAATGGGGGGGGGGGTGGTAGCAGAACATATTAGGAGGGTTTTGCAATATTTAGGTGAGAAAATATGACCTCTTTTAGGATGAATGATTTAAAAAGATATTTTAAAAGCAAGAGAGACAGAGTTTAGTGACTGACAATATGCCAGGAATAACTCCAGATAACTTTAAAAGTCACTAATCAACTCACTGATTTGGGTTTCAATGGCATTAACTAGGAGCAGAAATATGGAGGGAGAATATGTTTAAGAAAATAAGTTTGATTTGAATATTGAACTTAAGATGCATGTGGTATATTCATAAGATATCCAAAAGATATTTACATATGAAACTCTGGGAAGAAGTGGACTTTGGAGCAACATGATTGAATAAGATGCCCTTTCCAATATCCCGAATTCCATAATAACAATTTGGCATCAATCCATAGATAAAAGTACCGTTGTGGGAGCTGTGGGATCCAGAACCATAAGCCAAGGGCTCCAGAAGGATTCTCACCCACCTATACATTAGATAATAGGCATATAGAACACAGAAAGTGGGGTACAAAAGGGTGGAATTTGCGTATGCAATTGAAGTAAATATTATCAGAATAAAATAGACTGTGATATCTAGAAGATAATTTATGTAAGCATCATAGTAATCACAAAGCACAAACTGAGAGTAGATACACAAAAGAAAAAGAAAAAGGAATCAAAGCATACCACTACAGAAAATTATCAATTCACAAGTGAAAGCAGCAAGAGAGAGAGAAAGGAACAAAGGAACTTAAAAAACCCAGAAAAATATTAATAAGATAGCATCAGTTGAGTCCTTAACCTATCAATCATTACTCTTAATGTAATTGGCTTAAATTTTCCAATCAAAAGGCATAGAGTGATGGAGGAATTAAAAAAACATTCAAATATAAGCTGCCAACAAGAGACTCACTTCAACTTTAAGAACACACATAGGCTCAAAGTGAAGGGATAGAAAAAGATATTTCGTGCAAGTAGAAAACTAAAGAAAGCTGCAGTAGCAATACTTATATCTGACAAAATAGATTTTAAACCAAAAACTGTAACAAGAGACAAAGAAGGTCATTATATAATGATAAAGAGGTCAATTCATCAGGAGGATATAACAATGGTAAATACGCACGCACCCAACATCAGAGCATCTAAATATATTAAGCAAACAGTAACAGATCTGAAAGGAAAGACTGACAACAAAACAGTAATAGTAGGGAACTTCAGTACTCCACTTTCAACAATAGATAAATCAACCAGATAGAAAATCACTAAGGAAATATTGGACTTGAACTATATTTTAGACCAAATAGACCTATCAGATATATACATAACATTTATCCAAAAGCAGCAGAACACATATTCTTCTCAGGTACACATGGAACATTGTCCAGGATAGATTTTATGATAGGTCACAAAACAAGACTTAAGAAATTTAACAAGACTGAAATCATACCAAGTATCTTTTCTGACCACAATAGTATGAAACTAGAAATCAATAATAGGAGGAAAACTGGAAAATTCACAAAGATACAGAAATTAAACAATACATTCCTAAACAACCAGTGGGTCAAAGAAGAAATCAAAAAATATCTTGAGACAAATGAAAATGGAAATACAGCATACCAAGACTTATGGGATATAGCAAAAACAGTTCTAAGAGAGAAGTTTATAGAGATAAACACCTACATTAAGAAAAAAGAAAGATTTCAAGTAAACATCCTAATCTTACACCTCAAGGAATCAGAAAAAGAACAAACTAAGCCCAAAGTTAGCAGAAGGAAGAAAATAGCAAAGATCTGAATGAAAGAAAGCAAAATAGAGACCAGAAAACAATAAAAAAGATCAACCAAACCCAGAGATTGTTTCTGAAAAGTTTAAACAAAATTGACAATGTTTTAGCTACAGTAACTAACGAAAAAGGATAGAAGACTCAAATAAATAAAATCAGAAATGAAAAAGGAGACATTACAAATGATACCAGAGAAATACAAAAGATCATAGAAGACTACTGGCACCAATTATATGCTAACAAATTGAATAATCTAGAAGAAACGGATAAATTGCTAGAAACATAAAGCCTACCAAGACTGAATCATGAAGAAATAGAAAATCTAAACAGACCAATAACATAAAAGGAGATTGAATCAGTAATCAAAAACCTCCCAAAAAAGAAAAGCCAAGACAAAATGTTTTCCCTGGTGAATTCTACCAAACATTTAAAGAAGAATTAACAAAAATCCTTCTCAAACTCTTTCCAAAAATTGAAGAGGAAAGAAAACTCGAAAACTGGTTTTACAAGGCCAGCATTAATCTCATACCAAAGAAATTTAAGGACATTACAAGAAAAGAAAACTGTAGGCCAAAATCTCCAATGAATATAGATGTAAAACTTCTCAACAAAATATTGACTGAATTCAGCAGTGCATTAAAAGGATCATACATCATGATCACATGGGATTTAACCCTGGAATGCAAGGTTGTTCAACATACATAAATCAATAAATATGAAACACCATATTAATAGAATGAAAGATAAAAATCATAAGATTATCTCAGTAGATGCCAGAAAAGCATTTGGCAAAATACCACACCCTTTCATGATAAAAACTCTTAACAAATTGAGTATAAAAGGAACATATCTCAACATAACAAAGGCCATATATGACAAATGCACAGTGACATTAAACTCAACAGTGAAGGGTTGAAAGTCTTTCCTCTAAGATCAGGAACAAGACAGCATGCTCACTTGCACTGTTCCCATTTAACACAGAACTGGAAGACGTAAGCCAGAGCAATCAGGGGAGAAAAAGAAAGAAAAGACACCCAAATTGGAAAGGAAGAAATAAAATTGTCTCGGTTTGCAGAAGACATGATCTTTTATACAGAAAATTCTAAAGGCTCCACCAAAAAACTGTTAGAACTTATCAACGAATTCAGTAAAGTTTCCGGATACAAAAAATACACAAAGAAATCAGTTGCATTTCTATACACTAGTAATGAAATAACTCAAGAAAATTAAAGAAAACAATAACACTCACAATAGTATCAACAATAATAAAATAATTTGGAATATATTTAACCAACTAGGTGAAAGATCTGTATACTGAAAACTATAAGATTTTGATGAAAGAAATTGAAGAAGACACAACAAATGGAAAGAAATCCTGTGTTCACAGATCAGAAGAATTAATATTGTCAAAAAGCCCGTACTACTCAAGGCCATATACAGATTCAATGCAAACTCTATCAAAATTTCAATGGCATTTTTCACAGAAATAGATAAAACAACCCTAAAATTAATATGGAACCACAAAAAACTGAATAGCCAAAGAAATCCTGAGAAAAAAACAAAACTGCAGGCATCACATTTCCAAATTTCAAATAATATTATGAAATATAGTTATCAAAAACTACAATACCCGCATAAAAACAGACATATAGACCAATGTAACAGAATCAAGAGCCCAGAAATAAACCCTCACATATGTGGTCGACTAATACTTGATCAAGGAGCCAAGAACACAAAATAGGGAAAGAAGAGTCTCTTCAATAAATGGTGTTAGGGAAACTGGATATTCACAGGCAAAAGAATGAAACTGGATCCTAATCTTACACCACTCACAAAAATGAACTTGAACTGGATTAAGGATAAAACATGAGATCTGAAACTACACATCTCCTAGAAGAAAACATAGAGAAGTAGCTCCTTGACATTTGTCTTGGCAACAATTATTTGCATATGACACCAAATGCACAAGAAACTAGAACAACAAAAAATTGGGACTGCATCAAACTAAAAAGCTTCTGCACAGCAAAGGAAACAATCAAGAAAAAATGGCATCCTACAGAATGGGAGAAAATATTTGCAAATCATATATGTGATAAGGGATTAACACCCAAAATTCATAAAGAACTCATACAACTCAATAGCAAAAAACCCAAACAACCTGATTAAAAAATGGGCAGGGGAACTGAATAGACATTTTTCCAAAGAAGACATACAGATGGCCAGCAGGCCTTGGAAAGGTATTCAACATCACTAGTCATCAGAGAAATGCAAATCAAAACCACAACGAGATAGCACTTCACACTTGTTAGAATGGCTATTATCAAAAAGATAAGAAATAGCAAGTGCTGGGGAGGATGTGAAGAAAAAGGGACACTTGGCACTCTTGGTGGGGATGTAAATCGGTTCAGGAAGTATGGAAAACAGTATGGAGGTTCTTCAAAAAGTTAAAAATAGAACTATCATATGATTCAGCAAACCCAATGAAATCAGGATAACAAAGAGATATCTGCATTCCCATGTTCAGTGCAACATTATTCACAATAGCCAAGATATGGAAACAACCTAAGTAAACATCTATGGGTAAATGGATAAAGAAGATATGACAGATACAGATATATACTGTAATATTATTCAGCCATGAGAATGAAAGAAATTCTGCCATTTGCAACAACATAGACGGACCCTGAGGACATTACGCTAAGTGAAATAAGTCAAACAGAAAGACAAATACCCCAGGTTATCACTTATACATGAACTCTAAAAGACCCGAAATCATAGAAACAGAAATTAGAATGGTGGTTGCCAGGGGCTGAGGGGTGAGGCAAAGGGGGAGATGTAAGTCAAAGGGTGTAAACTTTCAGTTCTAAGAGGAGTAAGTTCTGCGGATCTAACGTGCAGCATTAGAACCAAATGAGAAAGAGTGAAGGACAGATTTTTGAGGACCACAACATTTAAATAAAAGGAGCCTAGAAAGGAGCTGTGAGAGAGTTAGGAGACAAAACAAGACAGAATTGTAGGATAAGGCGAGAGTGGCAGAGACCCCGTCCCTGCTCCCTGTACCAGAGGACTACTCCCAAACTCTGGAGAAGGAATGCACATGTAAGAGAAAACACAGAGTATGCTCATGACACACTCTAATTGTTACGCGTTTTTACGCACGTGTGTCCCTATACATTAGGACATTAACTGCACTTTGACTTCACCAAGTTACACCAAGTTTATGACTCTCCTTCTTCATTGTTAAAAATGAAATGATAAGCTACCCATTTCATAAGGGATAAATGGAGTCAATACATTTGAAGCGTTCAGAAAAAGGTTGGTACATACTAAATATGCAAAAAATGTTTCCAATTTTATGAGTACAGTATTTACATACAAATATAGATATCATATAATATTTATATGTTACTAATGTTAAACATTTAGTAAAAACAACAGAGGTTTAATTTTGATTCTCCTAAAATTGAGTGTGAGTGTGTTTGTGTGTGTGTGTGTATAAAGTCTTAATTGAAAGAGCTACAAAACAAATATCGAAGAAGAGAATTCAATTCACTTTATCTTGTTGTATATTCAGGTTTGCCATGCTGCATCACTAGCCCTTAAATACATGGATGATATTATAAAATAGCATGAAGAACCTCTATTTTAAAGTTTGCATCGTGGCTGATAATTGATGCCCTGCCAATATCTCTTTGGGTTTTACTGTCAACAAGCCTAATAACCAGAATTATCAGGAAGTGTGTTATGGTTCATTTGTTGTTGTTGTCAACTCATATAAAAATGAAGTTATATGCTATCTACTTTAAACAGAATAAATTGAGTCGATGTATTTAGAACATTTATTAAAAAAATTTAAAAGCTTGCACCTATTAATAACCTATAAAATTTTTTAAGTATTATATGTTAAAGCAAAATGCTCTTTTCTCAGTTTTTAGTGAATATTTTCTGCCCTATTAAACTCAGTATGCCAAATATAATTGACCCTTAATAGTTTTCTTACATTTTATTAGGATTTTTTCTTAATATTAGTGAACATCATAAAGTAATTTAAAAATGAATGAAACAGGTGACTGAACTGAACACATAGTCAGTAGAAGGACTACCTTGAAGCTGGTGATTTCCTACCTTGCCAATCATATTTTTTATATCATCAGTATTTCTTAGTTCTGGCACACATATTTCCTCCCTCTCCCCCCAAAAAAGAGAATACAAAGATTTTGTCGTATTTTGAATTCAAGAGGCAGTCTAGCAGATGCAGTTTAGATGTCCAAGCAATGTTAGATTCAGCACATTCCTATTAATGTAAGAGGATGGAGGGGAAATATTTTTAACCTAGACTTACTGGTAATGGCTGAATATATTTTATACTATTCATGTGATGATTTGCTGTCTCCAAGACAAAAAATTTTGAATGCTGGACATGTGCTATCTGCTTTCCACTATTATTTAGCATTTTTACATCTGATTTTTAAATAACCAGTAGAATGTAAGCTATCGTTGAACATGCTTAAGATATCAATTGTTCTAAAAAATTTCTTATCTTGTGGCAAGTGCCTTCACTAAAATTTTAATACTTAATTATATTTTCTTTACTTAATTGTTATCCAAATTTTAATAGTTATCTATTTATCTTTTTGTAGCAACAATTATTATGTTAAGTGAAATAAGCCAGTTAGAGAAAGATAATCTCTGTATGACTCCACTCATATGAGAAATTTAAAAATGTGGACAAACAGAACAGATTAGTGGCCACCAGGGAAAAGGTGGGGTGGGGGGTGGGCACAAAGGGTGAAGTGGTGCACCTACAACACGAATGACAAACATTAATGTACAACTGAATCACACAAGATTGTAACCTATCGTAAACTCAATTAAAAAAAAAAAAATCTGAAGTAAAAGCCATCTGACCAAAATTCGGGACTTGGATTATGACTTTTCGTAATGATAATAAAAAAGACATACCTTAAATTAAGCTTATTACCAAAGAGTTGAAATATAGTTATATGCAAGAAGCAATATATTTCCACCAATCGGTTCTCTCCCTCTCTAACAAGATATGACACAGTATTTTACATATTAAAAAATATTAAACATCTAGTTTCTGTTTTATAACATGAAATAGTTATTACTGAAGAGTTCTCATCAGAACTTTTATAAAATATATTATTTCCTTCAGTTAAAAAAGAAGAGGGAAGGCAACAAGGAACGTTTTTCTTCCCTGTGAAACTCTCTCAAAAGTGTGACAAATAATTTATTTGAAGTAAAGTAAGATTAGTTTTTAACTCCAAAAAGAAAAGTTACATTTTAAATTGGTTATAGCAGTGAAAACTTAATGATTAAAAGGGAGTTTGTAATAGTATTACACTAGCTTCATATTCAAGGAAATTCTAATTTTCTGCTCAAACAATATTGCCATCGTAAAGTTTTCTACAGTAGAGTTTTATAATTATCTAATTTCAGAAAACCTGAATGTCGTTCTCTCCTTTGTTTAAACCATTTTAAAATACACACAGGCAGAATCACACTTACAATGTTTTCCCCCTCCCAACGTTATTCTTGGAAATGTTGAAAGTTTCTCTGTACCTAAAAATACTTGATCCCAGAAAAAAAGTGAAGAAGCAAATAATACAGACAATTTTAAGGATGACTATAATATATATTTTGAGTGACTGATTATCTAAGGATTTTCGATATCTTATAATTTCTTTTTTATATCATTTGGTTTACCTTTTCCTCCCTCTCAGTTTTTGATCTTGCGCAGTGGTGAGCCCAGGGTCAGTCTATCCTTAAATCCAATGTATAGGAGAGCTCAGAGAAAAGATGCGAGCTGAGTTAATGCTAAAGCTTTGTTGAAAGAAAGTCATTCTCTGACAAATGGATCCTTCTTTTCCCCATCTCCCCACTGCATCTGTGCACATTTCATAGTCATTATGTACAAGAGTTCTGCAAACAGATTTATAGCCTGATTTACTAGTTACTGGACTTTGTGACAATAACTTAACCTTTTTTCTCTGTTTCCTCACATGAAGGTAAGGAACAAAATCAACGTTGAGCCCACCTAACGTAATTATTGTGAGGATTAGATCATACAATCTAATGTTACTCAAAGTTGAAATATTTCCCTTTAAAGGGAAATATATATAGTACTTACTTAACATTGTATTTATTATATAGGTTAATTAAGATCACATTCAGCGTGAAGTTAGAGTCTATATGTGTAGGACTCTTGTGCATTTATGTAACCAGAACATTTACAAAGTAAATACAAACAACAATATCAATGGTATTCAGCTAACAACACTAATTTCTTATTACAGATGATGTTGTTTTGCTGAAACTCATTGCCACTTAGATCACCCTACAGATGGTTGTCAAACCATAATCCTTTTGAGTTCAGTTCACTGATGCCCCTAGATATACCATCAAGGACTGTTTCCCTCCTCTTTCTTTTCCCTATACAATCTACTGTATAGTATATACACACTTGACTTTCCACAAGCAATATCATGTTACTTAAAGTCCAGTTCTGTTCATTTTATCAATATCTTGAAATAAATAATGTGCCTCCATGATCATAAACAAAGGTAAGCACAGATGACGAAATGATGATTTAGAAGGGTTATTGTCGAGAAGGCAGTAAAGTCACACTATGATATAACCCCGGCCCCAATCACTTAACAATTATATATAAAATAGAAACAGAAAACAGTATAAAGATATAGCTGGCCTCACAAACTGGACAGCCTTCTTCATAGGCCGTAAATATAAGCTGATAAGTAGGACTACATCATCTGTTCTTCTGAGATTAAAGTCCAAAATCAGGCAGAGATAAGAGGTCAGTTTTTCTGGGGCCACAGGGATTAAAGGTGCTCTCAGAAAATGGATTTATAGAGCCAGACCTGACGCTTAAAGCAGGTCTCCTAATGCTTATTAGAGGAAACTAAAAATCTGTTCCTTAGGGCTGCCACTTACATGGAATTGTGAAATTATGAAGGCAGGAGGATACATGCTCATAAATGAGAAATGAGGCAAGTTCCTCACTTGCTCAGTAGCCATTTATGTCACTTGCCTCTGAGTCAGATTACCATAATTACCATAAGGATTGATTACCATAAGGCCTGGGACCTGAACAAGCACTGGAGGGCAAGATGGAGGCACCCACCAAACTGACTAATATGAAAGGAAAAACACACCTAGAGAAAGGAAAGGAAGAGAAAGAAACAAAGAATCTCCCACTCAAAAGAAGGCTGTCAACCATATTTCCAAAACAGATTAAGAAATATAATGCCAAGAAAAATAGTTCTGAAAATCACCAATCAGAACTTGAATTTACCCAAGATGAAATGTTTATATGAATACAACCATAAAACACATTAATAACAGCTTACAATCCTCAAAGAGACAAATGACAATTATATCAATTTTTAAAAATGAAATAAACAGAGGCCAGACCAGTGGCATAGTGGCTAAGTTTGCATGCTCTGCTTCCGCGGCCCGGGGTTCATGGGTTTAGATGCCTGGTACAGACCTACAGGCCCATCAAGCCATGCTGTGGTGGGCAGCCTACATACAAAATAAAGGAAGACTGGCAATGGATATTAGCTCAGGTTCAGTCTTCTTCAGCAAAAAAAAAAAAAAGAAAGAAAGAAAGAAAAGAAAAGAAAGAAAGAAACAGAGATAAAAGAAAAGCAGGTGGATAGGAAAGGAATCATAAGGAATCTTTATAAAGAAGCATGTATCACTAAAATAAATTTTTTTAAAAAAAACTGAATAAACAGACTAAACTCTAGACACAATTGACACAATTTGGGAGAAACTTACAGAATTTGAAAATAGTATTGAGGAATTTACTTAGAACACGACCCCTAAACACAAGTAGATAAAGATTATGTAAAAAATTAAAGAAATACAGAGCATACAATGGAGTCTCCAGCATATATCTTATAAGAAAATAAAGGGAATGGACTGGAGGTCATATTTGAACAAAATAAATGGTGATGATTTTCCAGAATCAAGGAATAGCATGGCTATTCTGATTCAGAAGGCGCTCCAAGTACTGAGCAGGATAGATCAATCAAAACACCCACCTACACATGATAGAGAAACTGCACAGGTCAATGAAACTGAAAATCATAAAAGCCAGAAACAAAAGGCATTAACTGGCAAGGAAAAAACTTAAACCAAAGGAAAATGTCCATAGCAACAGAAGTAGATGAAAGAAATACCTTCATAAGCTTGAGAAAAAACTAACTGCCAGCCTAAAATATTATCTCCAGTTAAACCACTCATACAAAGATTAAGAGTTCATCACATAAATTCTCAGAAAAGGAATTATTAAAGCATGGATTTTAATTAAAAGAAAAGAGCAACCAGAGGAAAGGCATTGAGTAAAAGGATAATTCTGAAACAGACATTTTTAGAATATGTGGATATATTCAATAACTAATGACTTTTATATATGATCTGTGTGTGTGTGTGTGTGTGTGTGTAGTACTTAAGGAAAAAGTAAGCACTAAGTTGTTGAGAAATGGTTAATGAATAGTTAACACATACTGAAGTCCTTATGAAGAGATAGAACTATTGCATAATCATAAAGTTTGTTGGATCAAAATATATTGTTAAGCATGAATATTAAAATTTTAAAGTTAGCATTGAAATATATAATCTGTATTTTCTAAACCTGCAGAGAAAAGACAATAATATTCATTTGGGAGAACATAGGAAGATTCAACTTAACTAAAGCCACAAAAGGAAGAGAAAAAAGCCAAGAAAATAAGGGTGTAAATAGAAAATACAAAGTCAGATTGAAGAAATATACCCAAAATACCTATTAAGAAAATAAACATAAATTGATTAAACTCACCAATTAAAAGACATAATCAGACTGGATAAGTTTACTAAAAAGGAATGATATGCTGCTTATTAAGAGTACCCCTAAAACAGCAGATAAAGTTTGAAAATAAAGGCTTTAAAACACTTAGATCAGGATGCTCATATAAGAGAATAGTATACAGCAGTTAAAATGAATGTACTAGTGCCCGGCCCAGTGGCACAGTGGTTAAGTGCACACGTTCCGCTTCAGCGGCCTGGGGTTCGCCAGTTCTGATCTCGGGTGTGCACATGGCACTTCTTGGCAGGCTATGCTGTGGTAGGCATCCCACATATAAAAAATGTAGAGGAAGACGGGCACGGATGTTAGCTCAGAGCCAGTCTTCCTTAGCAAAAAGAGGAGGATTAGCAGCAGATGTTAGCTCAGGGCTAACCTTCCTCATAAAAAAAAAAGAATGTCCTAGAGCTTCTGGTAGCCATTTGGCCAGGGCTGCTCCTTCAGATGATCCCACTACAAAGAGGACCTGGGCTGGAGGCCTGGCTGCCAGTTATCACGGTGTGACCTTGGAGGTCTATTATCCTCTTTGTGCCTCAGTTCTCTCGTTTGTAAATTAGGGATAAAAACAGTGCCTACCATGTGGATTAAATAATTTCATATTCATGAAACACTTGAACTGTTTCTGACACATAGCACAGTGTATTTAATAAATAAGTACATTTTCATTTAATTAAAAATATCCAATTAAAACACAAAATTAGATATAGGTATAGATAGACATATAATTGGGAAGTTAAATATCCCCAAGATTAGCAGATATGAAGACTTCACTTTTAGAAGCATTATGATTGTCATGGTAAGGCTTCAAGAGAGTACCTGGACCACAAGAAGGGCTGGTGAATGTCACCTCAAAAAACAGCAACCGGAGCAAAACTATTTACAATTCCAGTTTCTTCTGCTTTATTTATTTATTTATTTTTTAGCGTGGTTGCTCCACATAATCTCAGATATGTATCTCACATAATCTTAAATATGTCTTAGAAACTGAAGGGGAGCAAGATTTGCCACCCTGAAATATGCCTTTTTGGCATTAGGATTATTTTAGGCTGATTATTTTTAAGAAACAGCAGACACAGGAGAAGCTCTGAAAACTGAGTACAATAGAAGTTACCCTTTTGTAAAAGACATTTATATTTATAAGAGAACCTTCCATTTGTAAGGGTCTACCAGGAAGAGGAGGATGACTAAATCTCTGGAAACTCTCATCAACAGGGAAGGCAAGGACTTAAATCTGCGTAACAGCCATCCATCAGTTTACTGTTTTGCCTGTTACCTCACATAACTGGCTCCCCTGTCCCCAACATCTTCTTTGGTCTTTAGCTGAAGATGATATTTAGAGTGGTGGCTTGGGCCATTTCAGGGAGCTATTCAGTTTTCCTGAGTCTCTCCCATGTATACAGGAGTAAACTTCTATTTGTTTTTCTCCTGTTAATCTGCCTTTTATTACAGAGGAGTCTCAGCCAAGAACCTAGAAAGGTAAAGAGAAAATGATTTTTCCTCCCTTACAAAGCCATGCAGTCTTCCTTCCTAATTCATGAATTCATGAGCTTCTCCTGTTCTTCCCACAAAAGTGACCATTCCAATGACAAACAACTTGTGCCAGAAAAGCTCATTCCATTTTCTGACCAGGCTAATTATCAGACCATACTTCCTTGTATCAAAGTAGAATCCATCTCTTTATTACTTCTATCTATTAGGATTAGTTATGTCTTCAGATGCTGCATGCAACATATATAATGGTTCTTCCATGGTACATTCATCTGTGAAAAAAAATAACATGTCCTTTCTAATGCTTCTCTTATTGAAGATGTGGGGGATCAAAATTTGCCACCCCAAAACGTGTCTCTCTGGCTTAATTACTTTTTAAGAACAAAGACTCAGGAGGAAACTCTGACCTTCCCTCTAACTGCCTGAAAGAATTTAAGATAGAAGGCCAGTTCCAGGAAGGAGCTAATATCCTAAGATCACTGTAGTATAATATAAAGTAGGTGTGATAGATAGGGAGCAACATAGCAAGGGCCGTTTAATCAAAGTCCTCTCCATCTCTCATTGTATTTACAAGGCATGATCAACATTTGTTTATCAAACATTTGCTTTTCCATCTCCATGTGAATTGCCTTCTTCCCTTTTGAAGTTCCAAACCGCTACCCCCAACATCTCCCTTTGCCTTTAGCTGAAAATGATATTTAAGGTGGTGGTTTCTGCCATTTTGGAGAGTTACCCAGTTTTCTTGTGTTTCTCCCATGTATATGCTTGATTTTAACCTTCTATTCTGTCTCATGTCAATTTAATTCTTCGACCAGCCAGAAAGACCTTGAGAGTAGAGGAATAGTCCTTCCTCCTCTAAAAAGGTAACTATTCTGTCATTGTAGTGAATATTTTTTCCTCTTCCTATTGGTAACATCTCCTACAGGTATATTTTTTAGCCAGGTACTTAACATTACATGCAATATTTCAGAATAGAGCACTTTCTTTTGCAGTTTGTCTGCACAGTCACAATGGACTGAACAATCTCTTTACTTATTTGAATACTTTTATTCAATAGGTATTTGTGTTCCAGACACACCGTTAGGCACAGAAGATGCAATGATGATCACAAAATAGACATGGCCCTGCCTCCATAAAGCTTGAAGTCTAATGGGGGAAATCAAGCAAGCCAGGCCACAATTGCAAGGCAGTGTGATCAGGGATAGAATTAGTAAGTATGAAGTGCAACAAGGATGCATAAGAGGGAAAACCAACTTGATTATGGGGTCTCTAAGGGGAAACCTGAAGGATCAACGCAAGAATGACTTTCCACATCTCAAATAGGAGAGCACATTTTCTTTGAGAAACAAATCAGAGTTTAATGTGATAGGATTCCAGAGTGCAAGCTAAATGGATAGTAAAGAATACAGCTGGAGAAATAATAAAACCCAAATTATGCAATGCCTATTAAGCCATTTTCTGAATACAATAGCCCTATTAATGTGAACTACAGTCAAGTGAACTTCTTGGTGATCATATTACACTTCTGACACTTTTGATTCTAAGTTTACCTCCCATAATAAGAACTCAATCGTTTTGGTTTGTGCTTCCATATATGTTTATTTGGGCTGTAGATGAAACTTTTTCAATTTCAACTTGCTAGCTTTGTTCCCGTTATTTCTATCATTCAAGGTTTCTCTGGAACCTGATTCATCATTATATATATGTTATACTCACTGTCCTTTCATTTATATTTCCTATTTTGTCCACAAAAATATAGCAGATTTTGTCAATTTTCTGAGAGAAACAGAATTTGAGAAACAACATGTCTGCCTAGTAATCTATCTTGGTTCAGAGATATTTAGAAAGACACTTTATGTTGTCCTAAATGTAGCACAGCCCTTGGCTCCTCATAAACAGTAGCCTCTGTAGTTCACTGTTTTGGGAAACTAAAGATACATTTCTGCAGGCAAACAGCTTAGTTCTATGCCTCTACTCCAAAGGTGCTCATTTTAAAAGCAGATTCATTCTGTTTCGTTCTATTTTCTACATCCACAAGAGAAAAATTATTCAGTCTTTCATGGGGAAGCACACTAATCAATATCCTTTAACATAGTATCTTGAGTTAAATACCTTTTATTTCAGATATATATTTTAAATTTCTCTAATGAGTTCTTTTCTCTGGAAGATGGTTCACTGTTTTGTTCCCTGTGCTGAAGGGGCATCTGGATGAGGAACATGAGAGAGAACACGAGTGCCTTAGTTGAATTTCAAAGGAAGAATCTTGGAAGGAGATCTTGTGATTTTGGACTTACTTCTATGTGTGCTTTATGCCGCTCAAACTTTTTTCTTTATTTCCTAATATTTCCTGCCTTTTCATTCTTAGTAGGATTTTTTTCATCATGTTGTTTTTGAGAATATCATAATCCTATGATACTTTGTGATCCATGGTTCCAGAAAAGAACATTCTCATGTATATACCCAACAACAAACTTATAATTGACTAATGAAAATAAGTATATTTACATTCTTACTTCGGGTAAACAATATATACGAAAACTGCATATACGAGAAGGAAGATATAACTTTGACTTTGCAAAAGCATTATACATTGACCCCTTTGTCAATCTTCTGTAATGCATTTAAATATAATTCAATTCCTAATTAAATAAGTTTTCAGAACGTACTTATGACATAACACAGGATATCCTAAAATAATTCAAAACATCATTAGATGAATGTTAATGAAATAAAGAAAATAGGTAGAGTCATGAAAATAAGTTAACTATGGGAAAACTATCTCAAAAGATCCTTTTATACTCTAATGTAAAAACAAAGGAAAGAAGTTAATTGAATGTCAGAAAAGTGACAAGTTTCTACCTTAACCTTGAAACTTGTGGGAATGTGGAATGCCAGATTTGTGCCATATGTTACAGCTCCTGACAGTGTTATGTGTCTTTACCACAACACCATCTGTGCTGCTATACCTGAATAGGGACAGTGGCTAGAAATGGAGAAAAATAATGAACTCTTGCTACATATTTTTTTCCCCTGAGCTCACACAGCTGGTGATATATTCTTTACTTCAATCTGAAAAACACTACTTAAGTCTCGAATGACAACACGTTGAAATACCTTTGATCTCTTCTTATTGACAATTTATAGCCTACAAGTGTGAAAGTTACGATTTCCATTTTTAAAAAATTGGTATCTAAAAACAATGATATCTTCAGAGTTTTATCTCTCCTTTATTTTGTAATAACTCTTACAGGTGCCAAAAAACAGAGACTATATGTCTCTATGATAATAGAAAATTGGAAGTAGGTAGTAAAATTTGTTTCCATTGGCTCTAGAGTTATCGTAGAATCACTTACATATATAACTTTAATGCTCACTTTACTGCTTATTTATTATTGACTATGGATTTAATCCTGGATTTTTGATGATTATTTTGTTTTCTGTAAGATGGACCACACCACCATTCCAGAGTTGCTGTAAGATTAGAGTTAATGTATATTAAGAGCATAAGACACTGTCAAGTTCAAAGTAGACAATTACCAATTATCTCAGTCATCCTACAGCTACCCTGTCATACTTTGCAGTCTTCAAAAAAGAATACCCTATTATTTCTGTTTTAACTTCACCACATCTGCCACATGGCATATGTGGCCAATGACCTTTCTAAGATGTGAGTGAATATTTCCATTTATCCGTAAGGAACATATATTCACATTTATAGAAGGAAGTTGATTTTAGTTTACAAATTGTCCATTATGTCACTTGTTGGTTATATGTCTATCATTTTACCAAGTATTACCAGAGAAAAAAAAAGAAACTTAGGGATATAATCCTTAGCCCTAACATTCTTAAATATTAGACAAAGAGAGATGTAACTATTCCCTAAAAAAGAAAATGAACACTCCTTCTCCTGATAAATATTAGGAAGGAAGGAGGGAAGCAAGGTGAGCAGGCAGATGAGTAGGAGGGAAGAAAGGAGTGAGGAAAGAAGGGAAGGAGAGAGTGTATTCATGTTACAAACAGGCAGTTTCTAGGTATAGGCCATGACATACATGTGTGCGGAGGGATAACGTGAGGAACTTGCTTAACAGATTATCTTGAGACATAGTCAAAAGCACTAAGCTTGTTTTACCCCTCGAGTTGTACAACAAAAAACTCTGATGCCTGACAAAAGAATTGTAGGCATTAACAAACAAGGAGGGAGATGAGTTCTGGTCCAGCTGAGGGAAACCTATTGCCAGTGACACTGGAAGCATCAGATTTTATCCATCCACCAGTGCCTTCTCCTCAGGATTATCAGGAGATTCATTGTGTCCTATCAAAGCTGAATGTGGGCCACTCCCTCTTAAACTCTCCCTCCACTCCTCTCTTTTGCTCCATGAGCACAGAATTAGGGCACTCTAATCATTCCTTTTAGATAACTCCTCTGCTCCAATTCCATTAGCCTCAAAGGCACTGATGTTATGTTTTCAGCCAGGTAACATTTTACTTAGTAATCTTTGATATTTTTATGCCACAACCATACTTCTCTGTTTCTTGAAACACAACTCTATGTAGCTTTTATTTTATTTTTATGACATCAATATATGTAGCATCAAGGTATATATCCTCTTTAATAGAATCTGGAGATTTTGCAATAATCTGATGAAAGTCAGTGATATCATCATTGCCTCAAAGAGGCTGATTTGCCCAAAATCAACAGAGAAATTTAAAACTGAAATTACGACTCCAGTCTTTTGTGCAGCAAACCATGTACATGATGATAGAAGAATTAACAGCTATCAGTATGTTGTCTTCTTAGTGTGTGCTCAGCAATGTAGTAGGAGCTTTATGTGTATTATTTCTACCCTGGATAACAATTACAAAACCTGTGGACATTAATATACCAATGATGTAGATAAGGAAACAGATGCAATTTTAGAGAATTTCCCTGAGGTCGCATAGATAATAAGTGGCAGAGCTATCATTCTAAACAAGATTTGTGTGACAAGAAATCTTCTTTGTAGAAACCTTTAGGCACAGATATCAAGCAATGCTGCGACTGGTACACTAATAAACTAATAAACAAGAAACTCAATACCAACATACCAGGAAAGATATTACGTTAATTTCCCTTAAATTAATGAAAATAATAGTAGAAGGCAGAAAGTCAATAATAATCTCTCTAATTTAAAATAAAAGTCAGTAATAATCCTTGATATTGTTAACGAAAGATTTTTGGCATGATTACATAAAAGCTTCTTCAGAAACATTAAGATTCATCCTGTTAAATTCATTATAGGATGCTGTCCTCATAAGGGCATTCTATGTGATGTACACACAGATCAGATGTAGTAAAAAGTATTTCAGAGCCCTTTAAAAGCCAAGAATCCATCCATTAATAATGGTTTTGAATGAAGCTATTATATGCACATGTACATACACATTTAAAGATGAAATGTGAATTTTTATATTAGATACTTACTATGTATTAGCAAATGAACACACTTAACATGCAGCGGTTTGTACAGGAAAGACTTTCCTGAACTAAGCGGGTTTCTGCTTAGTTGAATTTCTCTCTCCGCTTGACTGTGAATCCCACTGGCTCTTGCTGGAAGACAGTATGAGACTGAATAGCTATATGTGCTTGATGTAATTGGTCTCCTTGTAAAAAGCAGCTATTGCACATCTGAAATTGTTACTTTTCCTCTCTAATATTACTGTCATTTTATGGCGTGCTGTATAATTAAGTTTACTGCAACATAGAGGCATTCTGTAGACTTTCCATTTCCTATCTATGGCTTATCTTTACTCCATATGATAAATTAACAGTCTGCAAAATATAATTTTAAACCCCAGCTATTTTAAGTGAGTCTTTTCCCCTCTGGAGTTTTATTATTCCTTAATGGTTAATGTTAAGGAATATGGGACCTACACGTTATACTAACCCAGATATTGCAACGTCACTATTCTCTGTTTCCAGGTTTTAGACTTAAAAAAGATAGAAGTAGCAGCAACTTAAACAAATATTTTAGAAAATTCCACCAGGATAAGAAAACAATCAGAAAAATGATATTGAAATTCCAGGTAAAAATTATAACCATCATAGATTGCCATAATATTATATTAAGGAGAACTTGTAAGAATATTTTGAGGGGCTGTGGGGAATAAAAGGAAGCTATTCAGATTAAAAGCTACAATAAAGAAAAATGTACTTGATGAAACACTGTATTTTAGGACAGAATAATGTCATAATGCCATGCTTTATCTCCTAGCTTTACCTACTTTAATCTAAATTTATTTTTTAGCACCCTCATCTGACTTGGAATTTGATTTTACATAAGGTCTGTGGTCATCTTAAGCTCTTTCCCATTTATATATATTTTGAAATATGTTTTTTCTCTCCATCAATAAAAAATACACATTAATACTTGAAAGACTGGTGGTAGTAGTGTCTAAAGGGTGTTCTTTGGTTAGATTTTGCACAATTTTGGTCGTGGTAAATCTATTTAGATGTCCTATGCTTCTACTGCTTTATCCTGGCCTCCTACAGTAGCCTGACAAGACTACCCATCAAATTCCAGTGGGAACTTTTAATGGCCTCCTTTACAGAGGAAGTTAGTGACTTACTCAAGATTAAAGTGATGGTCAGAATCGTGGTAGAAACTCAAAACTAACTTTCTTGACTTTCTGTGCAAGAATAAAAGATCCTATCCTGCTAATAGTAATCTCTTGCGAGCCACGTCAGGAATAGCTAGTAAATCCATTAATTAACAATGTCTGTTAGAGCTGAGGGAAGGAGAAACAATAGCAAGCCTGACATATATTTTCTGTCTCTCCATCCAAGTTGCTTTCCCCTGCGATTCTTAAAACGTTCTGCCTTCATACTTCTAATTTAAAGGAAGAGCATGCGTATCCCTTAAAGGATTGGAGCAAATGCTAAACTTTTGAATGTCTATTTTGTCTTTTTAAAAAAAGAATGTAAAATTTGGATTTGACTCTAAAATATAACATTATTTTATGCGAAAAAAACACATCTGCCTTCTGACACAAATTAATGGACTGCGATAATCTGTCAACTATGAATATGCCTTCAGGGAACAGAAGAAGAACGTTTTAAGAGCGATGCAAGTCCATGAGTCTGAATAACTTGTTTTGGAATCTTACCATCATAAAGTCATAAACGATGCTTTTTACAAAAAGTAATTGGGTAAAATGTGTAAATTTACACTAATAAATTTAACAATCTAGAGTAAATGAGTGAAATGAAGTTAATAGATTTCTAAGAATATGTCAGTCACCAAAATAAACTTAGAAAGAAAAAGAAAATTTGGGTACACTCCATAAATAGTATGAAGGCCAGATATTATTAGAGATGAGAATTTTAAAAATCCATGTTATTAAACTGGAACATAAAATGATAAAAAAATCTGCATTCACCTACAGAAATAAAGTTCAAAGGAAATGCATTTGAGTACTCAAACACTCATGTAAAAATATAAATAATATAAATACAAGATCAGTAAGATTCGTACCATAGAACATTAAGTTAACGAGACACAAATACAAATTAGAGCTTATTCCAGGAATTAAGGGATGAGCCAACATCTGGAACTTTGTTAATGGAATTTACTCTGTTAAGAGATTGAAGAAGGAAAAAATTCTTACAATCATCTCACTAGATGCAGAAATAACATTAATATTGAACAGCTACTCTTGATTTTTTTAAGTTAATAAGCTTAGAATAGAAGAAATATTTCTTAAATTGTTAAATGTCATCTATCAGAAATCCACAGAAAATACAGAGATTGATTCTTAAGAGCATTTCTGTTGAAGTTATTATCATTACAAGGACATTTGCTATCAATTAAATTTACTTTATAAAGCTTTTCTAATGTTTTAAAACCTGCAGAATAATTAAAATTGTAAATACTAGAAAGAAAAAAACATCTGTTATTAGTTCCTAACAACATTAGTATCCGCCCAAATTTGAGACAATGAGATTTTAAGAAAACAATCAATAAATGTCAGAATATTTAGGGGCTGGCCCCGTGGCCGAGTGGTTAAGTTCACACACTCCGCTGCAGGCGGCCCACTGTTTTGTTGGTTCCAATCCTGGGCGCAGACATGGCACTGCTCATCAAACCACGCTGAGGCAGCGTCCCACATGCCACAACCAGAAGGACCCCCAATGAAGAATATACAACTATGTACCCAGGGGCTTTGGGAAGAAAAAGGAAAAACATAAAATCTTTAAAAAAAAAACGAAGAATATTTACTAGGTACAAGATTAATGTAGGCAAGGTTATATGTACAAAGACGTTTATCATATTATTTACTGTATTAGCAAAAAAATGGAAAAAATGCCCCATAAGGGAATAAATCATTTTGTGTAACATGCCATGGAATCTTCTGGAGTCTGTAAAAGAGAGTAAAATAAATCTGCATGTACAAACATGGGCATTTGTCCATTTACATGGATGTGTATGTCTATATCTATGTGGATGAATACAAATACATATATTTTATATATTTATACATATATGTATCTGTGTGTATATACTGCCTTGTATATATCTTCACTTGCTCTTTGAGTAAAAAGGATTCTTCAGGTTGCAGTACTGTATTGATCTAGACCTTTCTGTTATATGGCACCTAGCAAAATACCACTCCTCACTGAATTTCAAGGTTACCTAGGCTTTCTGAACATGACACTTTTTCTGGTAAAGCCCCTATACAGACATCTAGGCTGGTGGAATCTGTTGCTTAGGCACAAAGAAGTGAGCATTTTTCTCTTGCCTGCCAGAGGTCTAAGTGTGGTTATTACGATTTATCCCATTCATCTGAATAATTCACTTCTACCTATTGAGAAGCACAGTATGTTTTCCCTTCAACTTTTCTATTTCTAACTAGTATTTAAGTTCCTTCTTGATACATACCATTCATTAAACAAATGATATATGTTAATTCTTCTGATAATTTATTCATTATCTTCTTTCTATATTTTCCGTTTTTTCTATTTATCCTAACACTGATCATTGTTTAAGGCAAATCTCAAGTGAAACCTGTTATGTGAAGGTTTCTGAATCTTCCTCAACTCAACAGAAATGCCTCTCTATTCTCTGTCCAGTCCTGGTCACTTTTTACACTGGTGAAGTACTTAAATACTAGATTACATTTTATTAAATGTGTGTCTGTCTCTCTCTCAAATTGTAAACTTAATTTTACTCTTGACTGTGTTCGGCCCCTAGTGAGTGCCTGCTGCACAGCAGGAGCAGGCCTGTAATTCTGTGACGGGTCAATACTTAAACATATAGTCCACGGAATACACACTTCATGCTATATGCAAATATTGATATGAGAGAGTAAAATTATCACCTACTCAAGATTTATCACTCACTATTAAATGTAGGTCAAATTGTCACATTTACCAGTAAATTGTCAGATAATTGGCAACAATATAATGAACTTTAACAGCATCACATTCAGCATGGTGCTAATATGAAAGCTCATTCTTCACTAAAATAAATCTCAATTACCTAGCCTTTCACCTACACATTCCTCAGTGCTCCCCTAACCATTTTATATTATAGTAGCAAAATTGTCACTAATGCACTTAGCTAAAACAGGATCCTAGAAAATAAGCCTGACACAATACCTCAAATGCATCATTTTCCACTTACATCCAAATCAGTTTCTCCTTCTTCCTCACTTTTCTTATTTATTTTTCTTAAAACCATAGTTTCCTTTGCTTCCGTTCTCTCCCTCTCTCTCTCTCTCTCTGGTTCTCTCTTTTTTCCAATCTTTCTTGCCTTCTACAGCCAGTATGGGGCCATGTCAAGTTGATCTTGCTTCCATTTGAATTTTTGTCTGCACAACTCTCCTTTTATCACCACTGGCAGACTCATTTACTTAGTCTTCCAGAACCATTCTCTTTTTTTTGGCCAGGAAGATTAACCCTGAGCTAACATCTGTGCCAATCTTCCTCCACTTTATATGAGGGTTGCCACCACAACATGGCTAATGAGTGGTGCAGGTCCATGCCTGGGATCCAAACCCAGGAATCCAGGCCACTGGAGCAGTGTACCCCGAACTTAACCATTATGCCATGGGGCCAGCCCCAGAACCAGTCTTGATTTCTTCATTCACTGTTGATTTTTATGCCCTCACTACTTATTTTTCCTTTTCATAATATATGTATAATTTACTGTAGTGTGTTAGTTCACCAATGGTATTGTAAATTCCTGGGGGCAAAGTACAAGTTTCAACTCATCATTTATATCCCCCCTAGTAAGTAACACATTCCTTTGCGCATACTCATTTAAGGTTTTTTAAGGGAATTTTCGTATTCCTTCGAAAAAATGAATACTCAGCACTACAGAAGCAGCTGCTCAGTCTTGTCTTGCTTTATGCTTCAAGATTGATTTGTCTATTAACAGGTATATTTACTGAGAACCTACTGCACCCCAGGTGTGAATGCTGGAGCTGAAGATACAGCATTGAATAAGATAAATGCAGTCCCCGAACTGATCAATTACAATGTTGGGGAAAATATTAATATAAGCAAATAAATGTTTGCGAAGTCTTTGAAAAGATCATCTTAAGGCATTTAGGAAATTAAGTCTATCACCAGGTATTTACTGCATGATCCATCGAAATGTAAAAATTAGCAACAAAATTTAATCTCAAAGCAGACTATACATTTCACTCATGATTCACAGTGACCTTGGCAGCATCCTTGTAATATCTTCCTTTGGCTTTGTTAAATGAGAATGATCATTTTCATAATTGACTCATTCCATGATATTGATGGTAGTACTGTGTTGTTTTAACTCATTTACGAGAATTTAAATTTTAAGTGGTGATGCTTTGTTACACAGATGTTCTTTTGCTAGTCCCTGAATTATTCAAAGAAATACAATAGTACGTATCTAATGAGATTGTAGTGTATTCATAAAAATGAGAGGGGAATGGTTATGTTTTCTTTCTTACTTTATTTTTTTAAAACGTACCTCTATCAATGCAATAGTTGTCTTGTTAAGAATAAAAATACTATCCTTATTGGGTTTTTTCCCTCAAAAAACTGATATCGATCACAACTAGTAGATAAGAAAATCATTTTATATGGCCTATTTCCTAAAGTACTGATATTTACGCAGAAAGGGAGACTTCAACATCTCACAACCTGAAGAGACATTTATATATGTAATTAAAACTTAAAGCCCTTATACTCACCCAACATATTACATAATTAATTATTTCCCATGTGTCTTACTATAATTATTACCTAACATTGATTGAAGATTTGTTATTTCCTAAATAATCTGCTAAATATTTTAAATGAATCATCCCATGCAATCCTTATAATAGCCTTTGGTGTTAGATATTACAATAAGCTCTATTTTATAATGCAGTTATAAGAACTAACAAGTAATTAGAAACCAAGTCTACCTAAAGCATTTTATGGTTAAGCCCTCTATTAAGAGGGAATATGTTCACCTCTTGACCTGATTCCTTTTGAGATTAACTGCCAAAAGTTTTTGGGAAAATGTAATAGCTGGCCTCCTCGTTTATCTGTTTTGCAAACCCTGAAGTATATCTCTTTCTGGTTGGAATCTTTTCCTCCAGTTTGTCTGCCATAAGGCACAGTAGCTACAGACAAAAGACATGTGCTGGAAAACAGTGGATTGAAACTGCTGCAAAGAGCAGCTCAGAAAAAGAGGTATGTTAGAGATAAAAGTCTGAAATATATTTACCTGAGGTTCAAAACTATCAAACTCTACGTGGCCCCTATGATTTTCAAGATAAAAGATAAAATTAAGCAATTTGGTGTTGACTAAATTTTGTATGACTTGCTGGGTCAATATTGATAACTTACTATTTAAATGATAAGGAAAAAAAACCTAAATCTAGAAATACCATCAGTTAGAGGGGTGCCCTTAAATATTCTTTTTGTGGTGATGGTTTCCTTTCTGTAAACAATTTTAGAACAGATAAGAAGCCATCATTTATATCCCTGCTGATGATTCCAGAACACAGGAATTTTAGCCAACAAGCCCTTTCTTTAAGGCTTGAATGTGGGTTATGGAGCTGCATACAGAAAAAATGAATATATGACATTCAGAGTCACTACTGGGTAACGCGGGCCTCTGCCAACTCAAAGTAGAAAGTAGATTCCCAAATGAACATCTAGGGTCAGACACATAAAGTCTCTCTTGCAATGTTGTTGTTCTCAGTTGTTTATGTGGGTTGTTTCACTTCATGCTTTATAAAGGTTTTTCTTTTGTGCATGTGTGAAACTTTAGTTTTTACTTTTTGATTTTAGAGAAAAGTAGAAAAAATATAACTTCTCAATACAAGATCTCTTATCATTTTGATGTGCTGTGGCACCTTAAAGATTTCTAGAAAATTACTTAAATATCATTATTTGAAATGTTTTTTGCTGAATTTGTGAAGAATGCAATAAGGAATCTGGCAAAAACTCTTGGTCAGTTACCCTGGAATCCTGTTTCTAAGATTTCACAAAATAAAATGCCAACGTAGAGGCTGGTTTTTGTTTTTCTTTTTTTTATTCCAACTGAAGGACACCCGACTGCCTGTATAATGTTAGATTTGGAATCTTACTTTATTTAAGAGAATTTTGCATTGTCTCCAAAGTTCCTATTGTTATAACTAAATTTTAAAACTGTCCCTGAAAACTTTCTTACATACTTTAGGGCAAATATCAAAAAGAAAGCAATAAATTCATAAGGCACTGTTTCCATTCACAGTAGATTTAACTGTGTGACTATCTAAACTAGTTTCTTGTGGTTTTTTCTTATGTGTGAAGCTACGGGTGGGAAGATCTCCCACTGCTAATTATGCCCCTTCTTGATCATTAAAGGCAGTTAAGTGGACATTGGCATCATTATCAGGCCTGGAAGAAAAATGCTACTTCACTTCTCTGTTAGTGACTTGCTCGGTGACCTATGGAGATTGTTGAACTTCTACCCTGTCCTTTAGGGGTCAAAAGAGAGAATGATATTATGCATGCATATTGTTGACATTTGCTTTCAATATACCCTATGATTTTTAAGAAGAAAAACTATAGCACACCAGAAAAATAGGAAATTAAAGATTTTTATTAGTTGAAGTAGGTAAAACATCATTTTTGTAATATATTTTGATGCCATTAAAAAGAAAATTATGCAATGTGAGTGTCTTGGTTTTACTTCAGTGAAGCAAAAGAAAAAATAAGGTAGAAGAGGCTAATAGGCCTGGCTTGTTTTATTTCTAGAGGACTTTTTCAATATATACCACCTTGCTACATTTCTCTATTATATAGTAATTAAAATATAAAATTTCCATACAAATTAAAAGAAAATGATTTCGTAAGACTTTAATATAACTAATATATTTATGATTTTGAGTCGTCCTTCAGATTAGATTCGACATCTTCTGCTTTACCATGTCTGTAGACGACCTGAAAACATGACTTCCGAAAACTCTCCTTGCAACGGTTCACCATCCATGCATTTCATTTTTGAGCACCTGTGACCTTGTCAGTCCCTGGAAACATGGATGCAAATAGTGGAAATTTAAAGATGGGGATCTGTGATACGGACCTTGAATGATCAGTAAGATTTTTCCAAGTGGAGAACACACTGCGGATGGAAGACATCTCTTGTATAAAGTTAGAGAAAGGGAAAAGAAAAACCACCTATTGAAAAACAGTAATTGAACTGTATTGGCTTCTAGTTTGTAAAATGTAATTTAGTAGAAGATGAATTAGAAAAGGTAAAATTGTCCAAATCTTACCAGAGTTTCAAAAAATACGTATGGATATTTCTTTATGTGACTATTCTCTTACACATGAGAAATACATTTAAAATCTATTTATTCATTTATGTGGTACAAATGCTTAAACATTTCTTAGCTTCTAAAAATAACTTTTTATTTTGTAATATCTCTTTTGGTGTTTTTTAAAAATACCATTAAACAATTCAGAAAAGAATTGGAAACTTTAAAATGCTATAATGATGATCATTGCAAATTAACTCAGTAAAGGAACCCATAAATCTGATTTTGGGTTGTTGCCATTGCATGAATTGCCTATTTTTGTGTTTTTATTAATATTGTTGACTAGCTACAACAGGTGACATTTTTATCCCCTTAGGCTGTCCATTAGCCAAATGAAGGGCCATCTGGAAATGGATTCTGTTCTTTTGAAAAATGTGACAGGGCTGATGGCTTTTTAACTGCTAGTCATCTATGATTGCTGGTAAACACTGGAAATTAGTGTTGATCTTTCAGATTTAAGAAGTTAGTCAAGTACTTAGAGATAAAGCAGGGGCAACACCTTTTAACCAGATGTGCACATCAATTCAGATTAAACAAAAAACACCCTGCCTTAGGTTTGCTATTTTAGAAATCATATATCAACAGTAGTGTGAAAACATAATATAATTACACTTGATGATTGTAATTTGATGGAAGATACAAAGAATTTTGTGCCAGTAAAATACAAAGGGTATACCTTGAAAAATTCAAACTTGGATAACCAATACTGAGGGAACAAAAAGGTATATTCATTATGATATAGTTTGTTGGCAGTTTCCCCGAAGTGCTCTTTTATAGTACTGGTGCTCAGATGAGCAGAAGGAGATGGTTTTGATGGCTGGCTCCCAACAGCAGTTCATTGAGAGTCTTGTCATAATCACAATTTAAAGGGTCCCTAATAGCACCATTTTAGATGGATCTTAGTGGCCATTCCAGTCAGCGCCTTCATTTTTCAGATGAAGATTCTGCATCCCAAAGAAGCTAGGTAAACTTGCCTAAGAGTAGTTGTTTAGTGGCAAGAATGGCAATATCTCTTAAAGGGGAATCCAAAGGAGCAGATATTTCTATCACACATATTTTTCTCATTGGTTCCTGAATTGGAGGCTATAGGATCAGTGTGCAGGGGTTTTGTTTTTGTTTTTGTTTTGAGTTATTCAATGGGATCATATCGATTCAACCATTCTATGTAGTTTAAAAAGATTAAGTGATAAATCTTGGGCATAAATGTATTTTTCTTATAATTAAATTATAAACGTATTCATTTAAACATATTTCATATTTGTTTTTCACATAATGCATTTTCACAATTAATGAGAGTAGAGTTACTATCGTGTTGGAGTACAAGAATTGTTTTCCCTTAGAAAGAACCTTCATACTTAAAATCTAATAACTGCCTAATGGACCTTTTGTTGAAAAATTTGTCCTACAATGTCACTGCACCAATAAATTGGCACCTATTTACGATTGTGTATTACAATCACATGTACATTCGTCCTAGCCCTAGTTCTTAAAAAAGAAGTGAAAAAGAAAAACAGGTGAAATTTTCTCCAGAATGTGGTGATGATAAGGATGAGGAGCACAACCGGCATTGCGCAACTAGCTCTGGGGCTGTTTGAAAATTTCCAGCACATTTTCAGACCCAGCCCCCTCCTATCATGGCTCAAACTGGTCTCTTTTAGGAGCAGATTGGAAATCACCTTTCTTCCTAGAACCATTCAAAGGCTTTGCTTGCAGGGATAAGGCAAAAGTCCTCACAATGTCCTCCGGAGTCCTGTATAATATGATCTACCCTTTTTAAAATCTCATTTCCCTCCATGTTCTCCCTTCGCTCTAAACTGTTTGCTCTTCCTTCAGGCTCCCCTTACGCAGTCTCTTTACATACTAAATCCCTCTAGCTGCAATGTTCTTCCCTCCTTTATCTACCTAGTTCACTCAATCAAACTGCGGCACATCTTTGTCCTCACAGAAATCTCTTCTAACTTCCCTAAGTGCGTCACACTGTTTCTAACCTAAACCTTCATGGACGCATGCAGCTCTTCTGCATTTCACAGTTTTACATTTATGTATTCAATGATTTGATTATGGTTTTACTCCCTGGATCAAAATGCAAGCTCCCTGAGGACAGGGACCATGCTGATTTCTGTCCATTACTGTCAGTACAAAGCTACTTCATTGGACGATCTAATTTTACCTCCAAACTTACCTTCATGTAGCTTTTACATATTCCTATTTTATAAATTGGAAATTAAGACTTAAAATGTGTTCATTGCATGCTGTCACAAAGTGGGAGTCCATTGATCTTAACCTTTGATTTTAAATCTATTTTTCCAAGGACTCGTTTTTCTTCTTGCTTATCCTTTAGAAATACCCAATCACTTAACTTACCCTCCTATTTCAAATGAAGCTCTAATTATATTAAGTTGATTTTTACATTTCCTATGCTCCTCTCTCCCATATAAAATAATTAGAAGACATCACTAAATGTTTTTAAAATTAAAATATTTTACTCTTACTCTCAGAAAATACTGGTAAAGATTATTTTGATCACTTTTTCATAGACCCTGTTTGTACAATTACTGCAAAATATTATTCAAACAGTGCAGAAGTTACTGCCTAGCATTTGGATATAGGTTTATAGGTTTGAATAATTTATTTAAAATTTAACTTTAAACACTCACTTCAGTGATTGTCAGTTTAAAAAGTAATTACCTGTAATTTTGCCATGTTTCTGCAGCATGAAAAACATTTTTCCTATCATCCTAACTTTTGTTTTATGTCTACCCCTGGATGGATAGACTAGACAAGACTAAACACATTATACCAGTGTGCTCAGAAAGCAGTCTTATTGATGTTGAAGCTTTTTAAGGAGTTCAAAAAAATGAAAGTAATGGGCTTTGTCATGCCACCAGAAACAAAGTGGTTTTAGTTCTTAAAGAACTGCTTAGAACAACATGGCAAGCAGTGCAATCAAATTATTTTGTCTGCTTGTCTAACATGAAGGCAACATTATCAACTGACATCCTGCAGCTCTGAGATAAGACTCTGGAGAAAGGCCTGGGAAAACTGTGTTTATCTTACAGGAGACAATGATTAGGTAATTTGGACATTTCACATTTAATAAAAACTATTTAAATCAGAAACCATCAGACCTGCACTGATGGGACTTACATTTATATTGTACCCTCTGTCTGTCTCCAAAAAGTGATTGAATCCTTTTCATTTTTAAGAAGTACTCTTTAAAATGAAGGAAGCGTGTTAAATGCTTGGAATTACTTTTAAATTAAACCATACAGCTGACATGAATAAAGGGGGACCTCCTAAAGTGCTCTGTAATGATAGGGAATGCAACCAGCCAGCACAACACTTGACTTGTTTTTCCATAGTAGTTTTGATCTGCTCTGCAATGAAAATATTGAAAATGATTTCTGGTCCTCACTGATATCACAAATCATAACTTGCATAAAGCTATAGAGTAATCAAAGATCCATTTGCGCGGTGATTCATATGTGCATGTGCCCATCCAGGAAACGCTCACTGTTTTATAATCAGGCCCACAAACATTTTTTATTCATCTCCCATTTTATTAAAGCCATAGAAAGGAGGAAAAGATGGGATCAAATGTAAAAGAAAAAAAAAATGAGGTTAGAATGCAAGGCAGGCTCACTTTTTAAAGTCAAAAATTTACTTGCTATATATACTCAATTTTCAAGTGAACTGTATTTCATAAAGTAATCATAGAAATGGCTTTTTTCACAGCAAAGGGCTTTTTGAATCTTCAAATCAAAATGTAAAATGCACAACTTTGAACTCCTATGCTGAATAAATCATAATAATTAAGATCTCATTCTTCAAGAAATCACATTATACCCGTGAATAGGAGTCAAGGAAAACTGTTTTTACTCTTTCTAATAAGACAGATTCACTTCACCTCTGATTTAGTTATACACTGAGATGGAGTGTGTGTATGTGTATGTGTGTGTGTGTGTGTGTGTGTGTACGTGTGAACTCCAAGACACGTATGAGGATAAAGTAGTTTCTCTGGGTAGGACAGACACTTGCCAACATCATCTGAGCTTTATGCAAAAGGGTACTGCAAGTTTATTAAGGACTTTAGCGTCATTTTGGGAGTGTCCCATGAGAATTGTTTGGCATAATATTCTAACTGAATGTATGACAGCTATTACTGCTGGTCTTTACACAGGAAAAAAAATACACACATAAAACTCATATTCAGCCTTTGGCATAATTATATGTTGGTCCAGGTTTTGCCTGTTTTAGAGGAGTAATCTTGCTTAAATTATGTGCTATTATTTTTCAACCATTATTTCTTTCTTGTTCTACTGGAAGAAATATCCCAAGTAGGAAGGCCAAGAAGAATTATAAAGTCATTGAAAACTAGAACTCTTTTTATAATGAAAAAAAGCTACATAGAATAAGCACTTTATACCATACTTATAGATAGACAGATGCATAGATAGATAGATAGAGATAGATAGATAGATATAGATAGATAGATAGGTAGGAAGATAGAATGATAGACAGATCAATAGATAGATATAGATAGATGTCAGCTGGGAAAGCAGGAACAGAAAAGAGAAAAGTCGATGAGAAGAGGGAGTTGTGAATTACTAGTACTTTCTCCCTTAAGATTTTAAAGAATTTTCTCCTTTGAGATTTTTAACTCCTGCAAATATATTTAATGATCAGTCTTAAGTGTTTCGATAGCTTTGTTACCATTATCATTGAAGTTTTCACTTGCTGTTGAGAAACTCACAACTGAGAGTTAGATTCCGTTGGCCCATATACGCTACAATTTTTAGGTTTCCCTTAAATGTACGTAGGATTATTTACAGCACAACATTGCAAACACTACTTTATAAAAAACAGGCATCCAAATAATGAGTTCAAATAAGGACCTAAAGTATGAAGATGTCATGGTAAAAGGATTAGTGGTACAGATGGAATGACTAATCAGATAATAGCGTCCCCCACAAATGCTTATCATAATTATGAAATAGAACACAAATGGTTTAAACCTTGTCACTTGTTAATATAATAATAAAAGAGTAGGTAATGTATAGAGGAGAGCTGGCAATAGTATGAGGGCCATTATACCCACCTTTCACTTTAGGGAATCACAAATCTTGTCTAATATTGAAAAGTGTACAAAGACCCTTAACTCTCTTATTATTTTATGATATTTTTCACATGAGAATGATCTTTTGAGCTAATATATCTTACGTGAGGGGGAAAAAACTCACATTTATCTGTACCTTAACATTTCCTTCTATTTGCCTCCAAATTCTATATATCTTCTTTTTGTCTCAAATATAAGAAATGTAATTTAAACATTAAAAATATAGTATGATTCTATTTTGCTACAGTGATTCTTCCCTAGCTGTGTGTGTACATTACACACATACGCCTTTAGCTGTATATGTTCTGCTTTAGCTATGTATATTCTGGGGGAGATGCTGCAAAAGGTGTTCCTTTACCCTTGACAATGCTTCTCTGTGATTGGATACTGTGGGATGTTTTCTTTCTTCTCTTACTTTTTTTAATTTTGTTTTGCATGTTGCTTTAATATTTAGTGCAGAATATTTTTCAAAAGCAGCTCATTTTATTTTAAGATAGATTTATCATTAATTTTGAAAACCTGAAACAACTGATATTTGCACATATGAAAGAAGTTTCAAAGGTCTTTAAACTCCGCCAAGATGAAGGGTCTCAAGACAATCTTCTAAAAGTCTCAAAGCTCACTTTCTTATTTTTCTTTCTAGAAAAGTAAATAGGTGCCACCTTTTTAGAAGACAATTTGGAACACTGGTCACAGTATCAAACTAGAATATTTTGTGGCAGCAATCTCAATGCAAACTCCATGAATACATTTGCAAAGTCTGACCAAATTTTATATAAAACTATACTAATGGCCACTTTATTTGATAGAAAAAAAAGCTGAATATAACCAAGATGCCTATATATGCATAGGTGGCTAAATAAATTGTGCTATATCTATATAGAAAATGATATAATATTGTTTTTAAAAAGTAGGCAGATGTTACGCACTGATATAGAATGTACCCCAATAGATAGCTAAGCGGGAAAAATCAAGGGGCAGGACAGTGCACAGAGTTTAATCAATTTTTTATAAATTAAATATGTGTGTATATTCAGAAAGACAAACACACGGAGAGAAACAGATAAACGATACTAACGGATAGTATTCTCCACCTTGAGGAGATCACAGTGAAACTTAACTGTTGACACTGGAGAGCTGGGAAAGGCAGTAGATGGAAGTTTTTCTTTTTTATTTTAACCCTTTCTTTCTTTGTAAAATGTAATATACATACATAAAAGTTTATAAAGCTTAAATTCAAGGCTTACCAAATACTATAAAATAAGTAACAATGTCCTCAACACCCAGATCAAAAGTATTTAAAGATACTAGCAACTCAGAAGTTCCCAGCACACCTTCTTTGATTCAAACCTCTACTCCTCCCGCTAGAAGCAACTGCCGGCCTGACTTTTTAACAATTCCTTTTCTTTATAATTTTAGCAACTGTGAAATGTATTATTTTGTCTTGCTACTTTTATTCAACATCATATTTGAAGCTAAATCCACGCTGTCTGCATAAAGATATTGTTTATTCATTGTAATTGCTATTCATCATGTAGGAATGTTCACAATTTATCCATTCTATCTTTGGTGGACATTTCTGTTGCTTCAAGTTTTAGGGTATTATGAATAAAGC
This sequence comes from Equus przewalskii, assembly GCF_037783145.1. Classification (NCBI taxonomy): domain Eukaryota; kingdom Metazoa; phylum Chordata; class Mammalia; order Perissodactyla; family Equidae; genus Equus; species Equus przewalskii. The sequence continues at coordinate 14,901,675 of NC_091843.1, forward strand.
TGCCTTAAATATGCTTGTATAGGAACATACTCATATATCTCTCTAGTCTAGGGGGTATCTATAGGGATCTAAGTATTGGGATGTGCATTTTTTTTTTAACTTACCAGATAACATAATTTTTTCCCAAGTTGTATTAATTTCCACTATTACAAGAAATACATAAGAGATCCCATTGGTAGACATCTTCATCAGCACTTGGTCTTATCTGACTTCCCTCTCTCACTCCTTCATCCTCCCACTCCCTCTCCCTCTGCCTCTCTCTTTTCTCCCTTCCTTCCTCTCTCCCATCAAACAAGTAACAAATTGAAACAAAAGAGCAAAGAAAAAACATAACCAAAAAACTGCAGTGCCACCTACCTCAAAAATCAAGGGTCCCGGGTCTGTCCCTGTGGCACAGTGGTTAAGTTCGCACACTCTGCTACAGAGGCCCGGTTTCTGGGTTCCAGGGCCCGGATCCTGGGCTCAGACCTAGCACCGCTCATCAAGCCATGCTGTGGCAGCATCCCACATAAAGTGGAGGAAGATTGGCACAGATGTTAGCTCAGGGCCAGTCTTCCCCACCAAAAAAAAAAAAAAAAAACCATCAAGGGTCTCTATACATTTGGGTCTGCTTCTGAATTCTCTATAATTTTTCCAGTATGCTATTTACTTTTGTACCAATTATCTTAATTACTAATACTTTATAATTAAACTTTGGTATTTGATAAACTAACTACTTCAAGTTTGCTCTGTCTCAAGAACATCTTGGCTCTTTGAATTTCTATAAAATTTTAGAATCAGCTTCTCAGGATACTTTCACATTTCCTTAGATATTGTTCTATAATGTTGTCATCCTATTTTAAATTTTGTTTTAATTATAATCAGGATTATCTGGGTTTATGACCCATTTTGTTGTTGTTTCTCCCTCATCTTTTTTAATATTAAAAAAATTTTAGGGGCTGGCCCCGTGGCCGAGTGGTTAAGTTCGCGTGCTCCGCTGCAGGCGGCCCAGTGTTTCGTTGGTTCGAATTCTGGGCGCAGACATGGCACTGCTCATGAAACCACGCTGAGGCAGTGTCCCACATGCCACAACTAGAAGGACCCACAACGAAGAATATACAACTATGTACTGGGGGGCTTTGGGGAGAAAAAGGAAAAAACAAAATCTTTAAAAAAAAAAAATTTTAAAGCCTTATAGGTTATATATAAAAATAGTTTTAAATTGCAAATGATTAGAAAGCTATACTTAATCTTGATTATAAAATAATCAAACTTCTTACTGCAATTCTATTACCTAACAAACCAAGAAATCATTCACTGAATCGTTTTATCACTTAACCATTTAATCATTCAAAAATTAAATATGTGTTTTACATATCTGTCTATTTTTTCTTTTCTTTCTTCGAAGATGTAACATCTCTCTGGCCACATAACCCACAAATACTATAATGGCTTAGATTCTTCATTATTTTTGTTGACCCAGAATCTCTTCTCCCTAGAATCACGACTTTCTTTACTTTTTGCTTTAACAGGATCTCATAAATATCAATGTTTTATTTATAGTTTGCTCATTCTTCCTATTTTCCTTAGTCTTTGAAGGAGATTCAAAATCATTTTGTACTATAGTGATACACTTGAAATAGTACCTTTGTTTCCTTTTATTTAGGATGTCAGATGTGGACTCCCCAAAGAAATAAGGTTTGCAATTAATAATTTCAGTTTCTATACCTAAAACAAAAGGATTTACAGAAATGTTTTCATATAGTTAATTTCTTATGGTTCAGCTCTCTGATTCTCATCTTTCTCTTTCTTGAGTGGTATGTTAATTGGAAATTGGCATGCATAAAAAAAAGGAAAGTAAGACGTTTTTATGCTAAAATGCTTGAAAGGTTAAATATATCATCCAGTAGTAAACTTGTTTCATGTATTTAACCCAACTTCTCTTTCACGAATAAGCTGATGAAATGCTATTTGGAGTAGCATCCGAGACACAAATATAATGATTTTTTTCTTGTCTCCTCTCATAGTTAAAAACTACAAAGGACATAGTTACTTGAACTTTCTAAATATGTTCAAAATATAATTGTTTCTAATGCTATTCAAGCCTCTACTTCTGGTAAAATTTAAAAAAAAAAAAAAGACTACTGCAGCTTGGATATAACTCTGACAGTCTGCTAGTTAAAATTGAAACTCACGGAGCATGACCTGTCATCTCTCTCTCTCTGTCATGAATCTTCGCTGTTACTAATTTTCCGCAAGCGATATAGTGACCTTAGGGCTGATTAATTAGCTGTTGGTTTATGTATTTTACAACATTAATTGTGAAAGCCCTCACTGTTACTTCATGGTTTGATTAACCTTGTTAGTGTGTAGAATTAGAAATGGAGAAGGCTCGTTAGGTTGTCTCTCTGACATTTTGAAAGGATTTTAACTCGTTAACTGGAACTCGGCACTTCTTACTGTTTTTAGAAGCTCAGTATACCCTTCATATCAGCAAATATTGGCCTATTGATGATCACTTCTTTTTAATGGATATTACTCACCCCTCCACTCCTAGGCATTTTCCCTTGCTTTCCCCATAAATTTTCCTCCATACTAACTGTGAATTTTTAAAATCTACCACAAGTTTTAAAGTCTGAATTGAGTTGCTACACAAATTCAGGCTTTAAGAGACAAATTATACTTCATCTTAGCATATTCTCAAAAGAGGCCTACGTATTTTGAAAATACAACGGAATTTTGAAAATACAAACAGAATAAGCCAGATCATTTCAACAGCTAAATAATTTTCCACTTGTTAAATGTCTTTGGAAACTCCGTTAACTGTCTCAAGTCACAAGACTGTCTATTTATTTATAAATGCCTCTCTCATGAGCATGCTAGTGCTAGCAAGAGAAAATTTAACTTCCAAAATAACTTAAAATAATTAAGGTGTACAAAAAGGAAATGACTCAAGAATAGGTTGCTTAATTCCCTTCTCAACTTCTTCTGGGATTTGTAAAGCTCATTTATTATCCTTGACTAGGATACTGAAAATTTTTCTTAGAAAAGTCAAATACTTAATTACCCATAATAGACATAAAAGACAGTGGTCTCGACTATCCAAATTTTTTAAAAAGAGTATTCCATACGATTATATATCAAGACGCTTGGCAATCAATGTTCTACCAGCTCATAAGACCTTGCAGATAAAATATATTTGCTAATGAGAGAATGTAAAAACATTCTCAGGTCAAAATTAACATTTAAGATTTAATGAGATATTTCACTCAATAAATATGTGTTGATTGATCAAGTCTTCTTTTTCTTTCTAGACTTCAAAAGAAAGTCAAGATTGATCTTGTTTGTTTTGCAGCCGTCACATTGCTTCCCTTTACTTTGATTTCTCTCCCTAATGTGACTAGCAATACATGAAAGTAACATGAGACCTCTGTGTAGCTGAATGGAGATGCTGTGCCCATATTTTATGAGAGAAGTAAGATGCCGGGACAGTGAATTGATTAAGGTATGACTGGTGCCATTTCTATCACAATACCTAAAATCTTACATCATGTAATGTAATGTCAGCTAGTGCTTGTGAATTGTTGTTCACTTTTTATGTATGGAATGTATGTGTGTGTATGTATGTGGGGGGGTGTGCGTGTGTGTGTGTTCTCTGTAAGCAAGCTCAATTCTTGATGGTCCTAGGTAAGGGTTACTTTGTACCCTAAAGCTCTTTCTTATATCCTTTCCCTTAACGTAAGCCTAACATTTTGTGAAATTCTTTCTCCATTGCTTTTTCAATTTTCTTTCTGATCTTGATTGTGAAGAGAAGCTTCTTTCATCTTGTCACCCTTTCACAATATGATCGCTCTCTTCTCCACTAGTAACCATCTTCAAAAAGACCCCAGAGCATCTTAACTTCTAATCTCTCCATGCTCATGTCCCAGTCAGGGGCTGGCTTTATGTCTCATTCTTGTAAAGGTAAAGAAATGACAATGCAGTTTCTCTGCATTAGGCTAATCATTCTAGCCTAAATGACTGCTTTGGTCTAAACAAAATATTCGATTTTTCTAAAAGTTCATAGTTTCTAACTAGAAACTATTAATGCATTATGCTTTTATTTTTACCTATTTACCAAGCACTTATTAACCCTAACAATGGACAGTGCTGAGTGTCAGAAATATAAAAACATGTAAGAATGAAGAGATGCCATTTATATCTTAAATGAATCTAGGTCATAAGTTTTGAGTTTGTAAAAGATGTTTCTAATGAGGATAGTTTTCTGAAGAGCTACCCTCTCCCCATAACCAATGTTTCATATTTGCTCAATATTTAAAGAGAATATTTGGGAAAATAAAATACAATTAATTGGCCTATGCTTACAGATTAAAAATTAATTATTTTTCAATGTAATTGAGATTGTTTTTCTAGTTTTTGAAGACTGTTCATTTCATTCAAATTAATGTTTTAGAAACAGCAACATTTGAGGGAATAGAATGAATAATCTAATGATAAGTCATTTTCTTTTGGAAAGTTTTCCAATACTGAAATTTCTGACTGTATGTAGTGTGGGATTATTTTTACTCTTATTCTTATTTTGCTTGGGGAAAAGATTTTGTGCCTGTCATACGAATTGGAAAAAATGAAGAATTTTATACTATGTATAAAAGTTTGCAACCTGACAATATAGACTTTATGCTTAGATTCAAATCAATCGGGAAACATTTTTTTTAAGTTGTCATTTGGATTAATTCCAAACCCTCCTAACTTTCTGAGTGTGTTTCTGCAAAGGTCAGGTTTTACAAGAAAATGATTTGATATAGGTGAAACTTGTTAGCACCAATGTCATAAACTAAATTTTCTCAAGGCAAAATTAGCTAAAACTAAACCAAGAAAACAAAAATTATTACATCATTTTAAATAATAGCAAATATTACTTGACCTTAGTCTCTGATGTTCATTAAATAGAAAAATAAGAACTAATACATGTTGATCTAATATATAAATTTTAGGTATCCAGCCAAATGTTGTCATCCATGAGGGATTAATAAAAATATTTTAATTTTCAAAACATTTTGCCACTTTTGAGGTTCTATGCTGAGCTGTACTTGTTACCATCTCATGCTAAGATCATCACATCAGTGATGATCTCTATAATTTACAATCTTGTGTACCAGATTCTGTCCATCTCGAAGACTCAATCATGAGAGCTTTCCTCCTACCTTCTTAAGGATTTATCATCCTACTTTTTTGAATCATCTTGTCAGACTAGATGCTAAAAAGAAGGCCTGACAGTATACAAGTTTTATGTGCTTTCAATTATTCAGCTGTCTCTCATCTTATGTGGAGTCTGGGCAACCCAGATCAGATGAAATGCAATAATAAGGCCAGCGAGTAAGCCCACCTCCATGATAGGCATAGAATAGGAAAGGGTGTTAGGAGCCTGTTACTTGCTAATAGGAAAGCCACACTAACTTATCATGTTAGGATATAGCATTTTCAAATGGAATAGTTGTACCGAGACCTTCAGTAACAAATTCTATTAATTACTTTTGCATACCCACTGCATTTCCACAACAGTGCGTTTTGAAGCCTGGGGATATTTCTAGCAATGTTGCAAATAAATAAGTGATACAAAAATTGTCTGATTCTACAACAAGACCGCTGGTACAAGATATAAGGCAGGGCTTTGGGGATGCCATTGCTTTGGGGAAGGAGGAGCTCTTTCTTTTTTCTCAGAACGCTCACCTCATGGTCCTCATGCCTTTCTGGTTCTTCTTTCTTTCACAAGTTCAACTGCTTCTGCCAAGGTACTACCGTCATAATTTCTCAAGGCTCTATCATAATCCATTTCTTCTTTTCACTGTCTATGTGCTCCCTAAGAATTCCATCCACACCTATGTCTTTAATTGTTTTCTACCCCACCCTGAGCTTTAGATTCATATACTCTAATTACTTGAAGTTTTTTTAAAATATAATTGCATCCCAAGTCCAATGTTTCCAAAACTGGACCCAACTGAGCCCATAGACTCCGAAAGATTTTTAATAAATGCTGTTTTTTCTCCTGGAATTCTCTTCCCTCTCGTCTTTCCCTAGTTAACTCCTGCATATTCTTGAATCACATCAGTTTCTATATCTTCCCAACAAAACCAAATTCTCTTGAACTCTCACTAGACTCTAAACTTCCCCTTCAGATACTCTATCAAAATTATAATTTAAATCAAATAACTACACAACGGAAAATGTAACATTTGTCTCTACCACTTCAGTGTCAATGTCAAGAGGACTGAAACTGTGTCTGTAAGTGCTCATCATGGTATTGCCAGTGTCCAGCATAGCGCAGGACCAGAGGGAGATACTCAAAATATTTGTTGAAGAAATGAGAACGGGTGAATGAATAGACACAATTACTGCTGAAGTCCAACTAAAGGGAGAACAAAATCTTAATTTAAATGTCATTTTAACTGAGTATGATCAATGTGAAAACCAGGTGTTTTACCAAAAAATGTTTATTTTGGCTCATCATATTGCCAGACTCCTCACAAAGTTTAAAGGGAATTCAAATTAGCCACTTCCTCCTTGGAATGTGGAATGACTTGGAAATTAATAATTTCATCTGAATAGTGGCTAAGCTGTCACAAGAAAGTAAACCTGATAATATTATTTTGCTTTCCAATTTCCAGTGATGATTTCTGTTATAAAGATGTAAAGATGCTATCATAAAAGACAATATGTCTGAAGGATATTAATCAACATGGAGACACAAGTGGAATAGTTTTAGCTGCTTATTAGCAATAATCCACTAGTTATGAATCTTATAATACAATCAAGCGGCATGCACTTTTGGGGTTTCTACCTCGGAAAAAGAATAGGTTTTCTAGGTATAATAATTTATATTATGCCCTCAGCATAGTTCTCACATCAACTACAAATGAATCTGAGACTTGTGGGGAACATCTTGGCATGTGATATTCTTAGTCTGAAAATAACTGAAATGGTAGTTCAGTGATTCTGTAGTCTTCATTAATTCTTTCCATAAATAAGTAAAAATTTTGCTCAAGATTCATAGGCTTATTTACCTAAAATGACCACATATCCCAAAATTCTGGAACAATTCTATTTTCAGATATTCAGCTACTTATTATATAACATAACCTGCGTTTTCATTAAGAGAATATGGTCATCTTATATAAAATAGTGTTAGAGAAAGAAAACAAAAAATTAAGGCATTGAAAGTAGGCTTTTATAAGTTTGGTATTTAACAAAAGTAATGAAGATTAATTCATCCATTAGTCAGAAGATGACTAAGTTTCAGAATATCTTTTAATGCCAGTATTTGACTTGTAACATAATATTAGGCATTTGGAAAAAAAATATTCGAGTTCTACTATCAGAAACCTGTTGATATAGGGTGCTCTAGGATGCATATCAATCCAGTAGAAAGGCAATAATCCTCAAATAGAATGAAAATAAAATAAAAATAGACAAAATTTTGAATGTGCTTTTATCTCAATTTATTGACTATAGAAATAACACTTTCTCTCCAAACCAAATGTTTCAATATTTTCATAAGGACTTTTCTGTCATTTCTTTTGTTCCCACCAAATCACTTTGGTTACAAAGTTCTAGAGAATTTTCAGCTTTGATGCATTTATAGCCATTTTGGATGAGGATAAAGGTGAAGAGGTGGGAAGAATAGGCTTCCCTTACTTATGAAATAAAATCATTATGTAAGAGCATATTTGACGGTTCTTAAGATATCTGGCTATGGCTTGCATGGTGGTGATGAGACCTATAAAATGCCAAAGGATAAGGATTCTGGACAAGATCTATAGTCCTTTTTTATCATGGTCTGTTGCCATTACCAAAAGTTACTAGGGAAGAATGTTGCAACATTTTGGATAATAACTACTTTGTGCCTATATCTGTCTCTCAGTCCTATGCAGCTACAGCAACTAGAATTGTGAGTCTTTTGATTGGCTGTACAAGCCACTTCTTACCTTTTCTATCTCATTTTTAAAATTATCATATGAAAATGGCCAAAGCCCTCATAAAAGCAAGACATTATACTTCTGAATATTTCACAAAAACAACAGAACAGGGAACTTTGTGAAATTAAAAGAAAAGCTCTCTTGAACTTCATTCCAGCAATTACACACACAAGAGTAGTATCATAGAGAAAAATGAAACAGCTATCATGATAATAGCAGATTTGACTATTAGTATGACCCTTAGAGTTTAGTGAGAAAATGAATTACCATTTTTTAAAGCAAAAATATGAAAAAATTAAATTACTTTGGGTTTAGAGAAATATTGTTGCACACTATGGTAAATGGGACTCTAATACACATTGTCAATGCCAGAGTTATAAAGAATTTAAAAATTAATTAGACTGATGTTTTGAATCTTGTTTCCATACTCACTACATGTGAGATATTGGGTAGTTATCTTTTCTTAAAATCGTCTTTAAAATAAAGGTTATAAGAGCTCCTAACTGAGAATTAAATGAGGTAATGTAAAATAAGCTGCTTATCACAATAGCTAGCATATATAAAAACTGAAAAAGGAGTTAATTTTACTATTAATATTAATATTACTGAGGGGATTCTGAGACAATTTTGGATTCTGATTCTCCTTGAATCTCCATTTAAAAGCAGACAGAGCTACTAATAGTAAATCCAAAACAAACGGACAACATTTACAATATACAGGAATACAAACCACAAGCAGATAGGGAAAACCACAAGAGAACCTGGATAATATCAAGGACGGCTGAAGAAAGCAGAGGAAAACAGTGGGGCTTCTGAGAGACCTGAGAATCGAAGAAACCAGAAGAGCCAGTAGGTTTTCACTGGAACTCACCACAGGGTAATCCAAGAACCCAGGTGCATAAATTCTGCAATTTCATGAGCCCGGGCTTCCTTCCAGGACAGTAAGGGCAAACATCTGAGCGAACTAGCAAAATTCAACAGGACAGGGACAATAGATATGCAGAAAAGAGAGGGCTTAGATCAAAGTGCAGAAGGGGAAAGAGTCAGAAAAATCTCAGAAAGAAAGTTGCCATATTTTTTAACCCTTCACAAAAATAACGGAAGAGGGAACTCCGTGAAGGAAGAAAGCTAAACTGATTTGCACCTTATAACATTTCAAAGAAACTAATTTTAATTTAAAAGGAGCTACAGCAAAGTATCAGGGTCACATTCAACAAGGAGTTGCTACAAGGCAAAAAAGCGAATGTTGAGAAGAATAACACCTCTACAGAAAGTGAAATAAGCAGAAAAAATTGCCCAGAAAACAGATTACAACTTGAACCTACTTTGAAATATGTGAAAGGCTTTAGGAAAATGTTAGAAAACATTAAATAACTGCATAAATCTTAATTAGAAAAAAATCATGTTGTGACAGAACTCAGGCAAGAATTACAGATTTTTTTAAAAAAGCTCATTTCAGGGGCCAGCCCGGGATTAAGTTTGCATGTTCTGTTAGGCATCCCGGGCTTTGCTGGTTCAGATCCCAGGTGCAGACCTATGCACCACTTGTCAAGGCATGCTGTGGTGGGCGTCCCACATATAAAGTAGAGGAAGATGGGCACGGATGTTAGCTCAGGGCCAGTCTTCCTCAGCAAAAAGAGGAGGATTGACCTCAGATGTTAGCTCAGGGCTAATATTCCTCAAAAAAAAAAAAAACCCAAAAGCTCATTTCAGAAATAAAGACAAAACCAGAGGGCAGGAGCAAACAAATCAAAACAAAATAAGTAAAAGTTGAAGAGGAGGACAATTGTAAAAATAGAAATGAAATTAATACAGAGAGAAAAAATTTTTGAGCAAAATGACAAATATTGAAAATAGACCCAAAAAAGTTCCAACACATAGATAACAAGAATCCTTAAGAAGTAAAAGCAAAGCCAGCAAATAGAATTTAGTATGTACTGAAAACTATAATTCAAAAAACAAGAAACATCCTTGAAATTTTTTTAAAAAATGAAACTACATCTTGAAAGGACATAACATGTGCCTCTTAATTTTGACCCAAAGCAATATACACCAAAACATATTCTAGTAAAATTAGCAAATTTTGAAGAAAAAAGATTTTTTTAAAAAAGCTGCAGGGCATCAGGCAAAAAAGAGCAAGTTAAAATTAGATTATCAATACTTTTGACAGTGACGTTTTTTATGACAGAAGAAAATGATGCTGTTTTAAAGACACTCTAGGAAAGAAAATGTGAACAAAGGATTTTTTATCCAGCAAAATTGATCTTCAGGTATAAAATGCACGGCTGAACTGTTAACATCATGCAAAACTCAGGGAACTTTGGTTTTACAACAGTGTCCTTAGGAATTTACAAGAGAAAGCTTTAAACAAACCCTAGGACTAGAAAGACATCAACATAAAGATTGACGGTGAGCGTTAAATATATAATGACTCATGGAGCCAAAACGAAATGAGAGTTTAACTTGAGTGAGCATAATATACAATGGCTATATGCTCTAGCAATGTACATATACGAAAAGAATATGCATAAAAATTACAAACCATTTTCTTTCATCTTATTGGTGGTTATAATATTAGCACATATTGTAATATCAGTATTGTAATTCCAATTGTTGGTTTCTTCAACAGATAAATTAAATGGGAGAAAAAGACGATGAAGGTGGAAACTGTAGAAATTTTTAAAATTTTGATTTTTAAAAAAGAAGCAAGATTAAAAAATAGGGTCTAGAGATGTGCATTTGGATGATAAAATAATAAATACAAAGAAGTAACCACCATAGAAGGCAGGAAAGAAGTCGCTTTCCTGCAAGGAGAGGATTCTGAGGCAGTTAACAGAGCTCTATTTTTTGACCCAGGTGTTTGCCTTACAATAATTCAATTTACATAACCATATAAAAATTGGTATTATAACCATTGCTGTTTTTTAAAAATTAAGTGCAAAGATAAGTGAAAACCTGAAACGTGTAGTTTTATAATATAGACTGTAATATTCATTTTTAATTTCTGACCATGTCCAAAGAAATATATTACAACTGAAAAGAAAATATCTTAAACATATAAGGAAATACCATTTAGGCATAAGCTTTTTTTTTGTCTTCCTTCTTAAGACTTGAAGTAACGTTAGAAAACTACTGTGTCCTTTTGCATCTACTTGCCCTGAAGCTGCACTGTACCATTTCTTTTATTGTGCAATAGAGTTGGCATGAACCACAGGCTTCTGCTATTACAGTGATCTTCAAGTGGGACTGAAGAATTAAAATTTTAATGAATGTCAGTTTAAAAAGTTAATGAGATGCTGCTTTTATGATCGTGGCTTGTTCCTTGAATCACTAAGATTACAGTATTTTATTTGTATTAAATTATTTGGATTGATACCATCCAATTCATTGGATGATTGCCAACTCTCCATTTCATTTTCTGTTATGTAGGATTGACCTTCTTCCAATTTAATTCTCAGAGTTGGGATTTCTTTCCACTTTGAAATATTTTTCCTTCTATATTTTTAATAAAAGGAGAAAAGCATGTAACTGCCAAAACGTGTAACTCCCAATGTTTACATTTTTAATTATCTGAAGGGCAAACACATTCCCGAATTTTCTGTAGGGCAAGCAATGTCTTTACTTGGTCGTTAATTCCATCTCTCAGTTCATTATTTGCTTTAACTCTGACTTCACCCATTGGAAAATTTTCTTTTTCTTTTCACAGAAAATAGCTGCATATAGTCTCATAATTCAGATGATTTCAAGCACGAAGCTCCATTTTAAGACCCATTGTATTTTCCAATTTTTGGTTCTAAAAATGTTACATTATTCATTGAAAATGGTTTTTAGACATAATTTCTAAAATGAGGCCAAAACCTCAGTGAATGTATTTATATTGTCTATGTTCGCACTTATATTTAGCTCAGAAGTGTCACAAGGCTTTAAGTAATTGATATAGTTGATCATTAAAGATAGAAATGAATGTTGTGTTGCTCTGCTCTGTCTGACAAATAGATGCCTTTACCCTGCAGAAAAGGCCGTTGTCAAGTCCTGGGAGAGAAGAGGGGCATTTCTGGTTTTTGTTGTAATGTTTCCAGTTTGTGTTTACAGAGTTGCTTAAAGCTTTGAACAGTGTGCCCTCTCTCTCCACCCCAGGGCTTGCCCATTCCTTTAAACTACTCTGACCTCCAATATGATCGATTAAGGTAACTGCTCTGAAAGGGCAGCTGTGTTCCATCATGTAAGACTGATCCTCTAGAAATTTGCAGCGAAAACTCATGCATCACAATTACTGTGTAACTTAGGTGAATTTATTATTCATCAAATCAAATCACACTCACACCTCTCAACTGACCCTCATTATGTGGGGCATCCCTCGTTTTAGAAAGCCATCTATCTCCTTCCCATACTCAAGTTGCCATCTGGTCAGTTTATTGATGGAGACTGTTATTTTTATATAAAATCCAATTGACGCTTAACAGAAGCCAGTTGTTTTACATGCCTTCAATTAAAATTAAAATTAGATATCACTCAGATGTGAAAGATAAAAAACTATTCTAGCTCCCTTTATGCAGATAAACAACGAAAAGCCAAATCTCAATTGTAAGGAGTATTTCGATCATCCCCATATGCGTAACCAGAATACAGTAAAATAAAAGGGTGAGCTTGACTTTAGTAACTCAAATTTGTACCTTTGCCTGTTAGAATTCAAGATCATGTGCCGCTTTGGAGAATGGAAGAAATTAATGCAATATTAACATAATCCAATATCATATTAACGACTCACACAGGAGCCAATGCCGGACCCTACCACAGAGCCTTGGTCACTAACTACAATAACAAGATAAACCGTCAAATCAATAACAGAGTCCACGGAACATGACGATATTTTTTCTAAAGATGAAAGACTAGGGTTTTAAGATTAAAGTTGACATTTTTATGAATAATGTGTGTTTGATAAAAAATAATCTTATTTTTAGATCCTTGCCTCTCACAGACTGAAAGAGAAGGCATGAAGTCTCGGTAGGCAAGCAGCAGTACTGCGCAGTCGTTAGTTCATTGGCTTTGGAATTCAACAAAATCTGAGGAGAACAACTGTCATCTCAACTGTTAAACCTTCATCTCTCTATGTCTCCGTTCATCTATATTATGAACATAATAGCTATCTGGTAAATTTTTGGCTAAATATTAAAATGATAATATATATAAAGCTACTGAATTCATTGCCTGGCACATAATAAATGTGTGTGTGTGGGGGGCTTTTTAGCTAAAAAAGAAACAGTTTACAGAACATTTGCTTACTGTGAAAGAAAAGCTTTTGGTGAGCGGGCAGAGGAGGTGGGAACTTGAAGTTAAAAATTTTTTTAAAGATTTACTCCTCCTAAAAGCTTTAGCAACTGTAGCAACTGGTACATAATGGGATAATCTTATATTCCAGGTTGAATATACCATTTTCTTCTGACACATATTCAGGATGATCAAATTTTCCTTTATTATTCAAGTTGCAGTGATTATTTGCAGTGGAAGATTCCAGTATGTGAATAATGTGAAACAAATGTTTAAGTGTCATTTTAAACGTAAAGGTAAACAGGTCGTGTTTATGAAAGGATTAGGTGTGATATATTTTACTGAGAAATGTTTTAACACACATTCCCTAATAGACATGATATCTCTGCCCTCAAGTTTTTCCCCCTAAAACCTATAATTCTATCAGTGGACATTTTGTTTCTTTCTTTCAAATTGACTTCATATGCTGTCAGTGCATTGTTTTTCTTCCTTGCATTTGTTTTACTTGCATTCAAATATTTTAAGTTCATCTCCTGAATTCGCTCTGAGATATTTTCTTAAAAGCACTGATAAAAGTGTCTACTCTTGACTTTTCCATTTGATTAATAGAAAATAATCATCTCACTCTCTCTCGTGCGGTTTGGTTAATTAACTGATATAGGCAGCACGAATAATTTCTACCATAGTGTACTTATTGTTTTAAGAATTATGCAAAAATTAGTCTCTTACCACATGATTAGGTTTTCAGGTCTGGTAATGAACAAAAATAGTCTTTCTGTGCCATTTTTTAATGTGTTTTTAATCACCAGCTAAATAACAAAGAATTGGCTTTTAAAATAATTAAGACTACATATCGAGTCTCCATAGGATATCAACAATAAAGGGGTTAATGAAGCATCCAATCATCATGGAAACAATCAAAAAATGTCTTGCTTTAAACAACCCAAAGCAATTTCAGCAATCTAAATGCATCTGTGCTGGAATAATTTCCATAGCATCAGAACATTTTTCATCCTGCAGAGATTACAAGACGAAAAAGAGGAAAGCTTACAAATGATGGCAACCTCCTCTATAAGTGGAGCCAAATATTTAAATGAAAAATCTGTCAAAAAAGCCAAGCTATTACAGTTTCACAAACCATGCTAAACATCATGGCATGACCTCAGTCGTGGCACCATTTAGAACCATGAAAGAATGCTACAATGAGAGATTTCCATTTACACATGGTACATAGCTTCTCAGCATATTAATAAAACCTCCTCTATGTGTTAAAGCAACACACACTTTTTTCACCCTTTATAATCCAAGATCAAGTCAAGGCTCAAATCAAATACCAATTTATTGCATCTTTGCGAATATCTCACTCATAGCCATGATTGGAAATAACATATACCCTACATCGAATGAAACAAATGCGTATTTAAACAGTCTGAAGATAGAAACAGCAAGAATAAAAATCATGATAGTACATAGACTTTTGTTGTGGATTTACTTTAACCACTTAGTATGTTCTATTTATCCACAAGTTATAGTATAGAAGTAAAGCACTGGAAGCTGAGTTCAAGTACTCACTAGCTTATTATTGAGCCTATTATTTAACCAACTCTCAATAAGCACTAGGCTCAGAGAGATCACGAAATACAACAAACTTATTTACTTTTATATGTTTAATTTATTTACTAGCAAATATGTTAGCATAATAGAACTCAATGTACATTTGTTAAATTAATGAATGCATAAAAATCTCTCTGATCTTCAGTTTTCCTATTTGTTAAATGGGAACAATAATGCATACGTTGTTATATGAATTAATGAAAATGTGTGTATTGCAAATAAAAGTATAATAGACACATAATAGGACTTCACTAAATGGTAACTATTACTGTTCCATTAAAAAGGCTTATAATAAATGGTTTCTTAAGAAATGGGGGTTTGTTCTGGACTATGGACAAGAAATTATATCCTTGCCATGAATATTATCTTGTGTAAATTTACACTTGCACACTGACCACCATTTAGACGAAGAAATAAGATTAAATTGCAATGTCTAAAGGTAAACTTTTTTGGCTTTTGTGGTTGTATACAATGGAGACATTTCAGACTCTTTATTTAATAATTTCTAAAAAGGCTTTTTAATGCTCTCCAGGGTATAGGAAATGTACTTTTAGCTCTAGTCTCATTTATTTTCTTGCTATTTGCATAAGAGTTGGTATTATTTCCACTTATTATGAGGAGACGACTAGAGAACAATTAAACATGGACATCAAAGCTGGTTCTATTTAATGTGACTATAATCAACATGGGAAACCAATTCACAGACCGAAATGATTGTTTTTCTCTTATAAGTGAGTTGTTTTGGCTCAATATACTGTATAAATGTTCTACTTCATAGACTTGGTGCCAGTCAGCTTGCATTTATGCTGGGAACGAAATCGAGATTTCTTACAAAGGGCATTTCCATAGAGCCGGGAGTGAAATGAAGAGGGGCTGCTTCCTTGTAAACAGAGAAACAGAGTAATTGTTGTAAAACCATTAACAATGTAGGAAATGCACAGCACACCCAGCTTAGATATGTGATATCATTTCGAAATTAGTCCAAATCATACACTTTCTACTTGATACCATTCTTAAGCTTTGATAATGTTCAGAACTCATGGGGATCATTGCCATTTTGTAGAATGCACCGAATTGATTCATTTCAAAGAAGCAGTGAAAACCAAGGAATTATTACATGAATATATTGTTTCCACAAACCCACAACAAAACATTTGGGTTCGCATTTGCATTTGGGAGAATACACTGTATGTTCCTGGCTTTTAGATGAACATTTTCCCATATTTTAGTGTTTCTGAAATCAAGATATACACATCTAGTGTATCACCTCTCCCCCTCAAATCAGTTATCGGTTAATACCACAAGATAGAAGAAATAAGGTATATTGTGATTTTACAGATATAAGTTATGTACTAGATATCAAATTTGTTATATATGTAACATATTATAAAAATATTTATATGTATGTTACATATTATGTTAATGTATATTATAATATATAATTTAAATATATTATAATTGCCTATATTTATAATATACATTGATATAGAATGTATATTGTGTGTAACTTGTAAGTTAGGTGAGAAATCATTTTTCAGTAATATTGGAGGTCTAGATAACATGGTATTTTGATACCATAAAGTTTGACTAAAGAAAAGGAGTGGACAATGACCTCTGAGGTTTAGATTTTCTGTCACTACATACATTTATATTCTCAGGATTGGTACTCAACTTGTTTATGGCAGTAAATTCTCAGCAGTATGTCTGAAGAGTTAGTCATTTAGCTCTCAGGTCATTCATATTATATACTTTATTTTAATATGTGAATTATTATTTTATTAAATTATTTTTAAAACACTACAAATACAAAATGGAATTAGTAATAATAAGACAAGTTATAAAATAAAACCTTAAAATACAGCTGCAATGATTCACGTTTCACAAGGCTTAAGGAAAATTACAATAATTGTTATGAATAGAATTTGGGATTAAAATATTACTTCTTTACCCTCAATTATCTTCATTTAAACCTATCTTCATTTAACTCTACTCACTTCCTAACACATTTTGAAAAATACATTGCATTTCATATTTTCATATTTCCAAAATATTTAGATGTATCTGATCTCTCAGTCTTTTCAGGATTTGTACTTCTGTTAAACCAACACAAAAATAATTCAATTGACATATCTGTAGTTTGCTGTCATAAGGTCTTAAGATAATTCACTGCACAGGTAACTATAGGTGTCGAATATTAACTGACCTGATATTACAGGCATTTCACCAAAGACTACTTTAACAATTTCCTTTTAATGAATTACTGAAGAACCACAACATATAATTATAATGTATACAGGCTTAAATCAGTAATTATAGCACATATAAGATTTAATGGTGGCTATCACATTGAATTGGGAATGTGCTGTAATTATCAGAGATTTTTGAACATGCAATGCTATAAAATTCTATTACTTTGTACATGTCCTATAATATATATTGACCTGTGTATGTACATATATATTTCTTATTTGCAAACAATAAAAACGTTTAAAAGAGAAACATGCTCTAAATGTTTCCATTAAATAATAAACAAATAGAAAGTAACTATTTCTGTAATTTTTAAGTAATAGAATTGTCTCATTATAGCCATTTTTAAATCTTTATAAAACAGTGTACATCCTTTACCCCAAAATTCAATAGTGAAAATTTTGAATTATTGACTGGATTGCTCCAAATTTGAACAGATCTTTAGGTGAGAAAGACTAAAGTATCACTGAGGCAACCTAAAATCTAACATTATCATAAAATATCTTAATACTAGCGAAGAGAAAATATACTATATGGAAGACCGTAGAACACAAAGGCTAGAAATAACGGGCTCTAATGATCATCTGCTGTTACACTTTGGACAGTTTATTTATCTACCTTTCTGTTTTCTCATCTTTAAAATCATGATAATAATTGAATCTAATTCATAGGACAGTTCTGAAAACTGAGCAGTAGAAAAGTGCTGGGTACCTTGTAGTGCCTAATTAATGTCACTAGTCATTATTTTGATAATCTATCCATCACAGCTAAAGTCTAACACTCCTATTACCAGCATTACTTATTTTTGCTCGGTGATGATGATGATGATCATAATGGGTGAAAATATCACATTTTCTAGCATTGTGGTTTGTTATTATAAAAATCAATAGTAAAACTTGCTTTGAATTTAACATCCTATTAGAAATATTCATTGGACAACTCAAATTTAATTCATATTTCTATTTTTTCTGTTCACTATCTGGTCATTTAACACTCACACAAATGAAAATGACCAAAAGAAAAACAGCAAACAGGACCAAAGATCTACTGAAGACATGCATCCTCAAATAAATAGATAAAGTAACAAAGAGTTGCCTCTGTTTCTCTAGAACATTTTCTATTACAATATCTGAAATGTAAGATCAGAAACTAGTGGATTGTAAACCATTGTGATCATCAGTCATTTCAAATACCTGTTGATTTTAGTTCTTCACTTTTAAATTTTCCATTATTTAAAAAGATTTATATCTGATGAAATTAAAATTTGACATATTAGCATAAGAGCATATCTTAGAAATCATCTTTTATATTTTTAAAGTAACTACTTATTGGAACACAATAATAAAATAATTGAGGGATAGCCACATAAGAACCCTTACTGTTGAGAAAAAGCAAATAAAGGTTGGGTGCAACTAGTCATCATATTTTTTAAGTGTATGACAGTGGTCCCCTTCTAATAATAATGTGTCTCATGAGCATTCAAGAGACTTCAAAACGTGGAGCCAAAAGCATGTGTTGTAGAATGGTCCTTTCATGCCTTTGATGTACAAAGCAAATCAGCCTGAAATCATCAGAGAATTGCCATGACAGGGGTTGGACAAATTTCAGCATGATCAAAGCATTCCAAGCCAATGACATTTGAAAGGAAATTAAAGCTTTCTCCACTGAGATTTAGCCATCTTCTAAACAGAATAAATGCAAGAATGCTAAGATGGATGGATGTGTTAAGTACAGGTAGCACTCCTCAAACCATCACGATGGTGCTGCATTTATTAAAGCAGCGTGCACCATGTCTATTTGCATACTATGGAACTGTCTGAAGAAAAGCTTTTATTGCTACTTTTGGGTCCTCACAATGTAGTCCAAAATGAGAAATCACTCAATGAAAATACTATTTAATCTGTTTGTCATATCCTAGATAAGCATCATTACGCAATTTTAAGTACAGAGTTATTGAGAATTGATCTTTTTTTTCTACTATTGCAAAAAGTCTGATAACAAACTAATGCAACTCTCTAATAAGATCTGCTATAATGAAATTTAATGCCTTAACATGTTTTAATGATTCATATGACGGTTATTACTTATCTGGGAGGATAACTGAAGTGCTAAAATATATTGTTATCCCTGACATGATCAGAGGTTAAAAGGACAGATTGTAAATTCAAAGCTGGCATTTGCTCTGCAAAGCACCTCTTCAAGTATTTGTAATATTCTGAAATACCATTCACTCTGAGAGAACCTAAGCATTGAAATATTCTTAGCGTGGAACCATGTTGATTGTTTTAGAAATGTTAAATGGTACAAGGAGTATTATATAAAATGGATCTGAGAACTACTTGATTTTACATATTCAAGAATAATTATGTAATGTAATAAGCTTGTCCTAATTTAGTTTTGCAGATTTTCATTCACTGAAGGCAAGTCAATTTTGTATAAAGCATATATACAAAAATTCTCTTTTGATATATCTAAGTAGTTCTGTGCCTCTTGGAGTAGAGTTAAACAGTTACATGTCTTGGACTGTTCATCATGCTGCTAGTGTTTGTTAAATACATTGTTCAGAATTCACTATGAAAACCATTATGGGCATTCTAAAATGAACAAAATATGGTCCACACCTCAACGAGCTTGTATTTGAGTGG
Source organism: Equus przewalskii (assembly GCF_037783145.1). Taxonomy (NCBI): domain Eukaryota; kingdom Metazoa; phylum Chordata; class Mammalia; order Perissodactyla; family Equidae; genus Equus; species Equus przewalskii. The sequence goes on from NC_091843.1 coordinate 14,921,401, forward strand.
GGAAGATGAGTATATAATCAGAGCCCTATGGTATGGTGTGACAGAAGACCTTACAGAATTATGGGACTCGGCTATATTCTTTTATTAGAAGCATGAGGCATAAAAAGAGAAAAATGGTGAATAGTACCAAAAATATTTGAGGCCTTCTCATTTACTGGGTACTTCTATTCTAAAACACACGCATACCACAAAGACACACACACACACCCACACAAACACACACAGTTTTGAAGTATGGGAAAGGCCTTGAACACCACAGAATGGTTGTGTAGAAGATGGGATGGCATCATTGTTCACATCCCAGACTCCAGAGTCTGGCTTTCTTCATCCAAATCTTGCCTTTGCCACATTCTGTGGAAGCTTGGAAAATAAAGACCACAGGCCTTAACTCATGGAGCTCTTGGGAGTATCTAATGAGATAACACGTACAGAACCTGGTAAATATTGTCTCCAGTGAACATTTGCTATTATCATTAACATCGTTATTATTGCCAATATAGTATTTTCAGGTCAATAAATTATATTGTTATTTTTTGTTGATTTTAGATTTGGGTTTTGATAGACAATATTTTCTAAAGAAATAGCCATTGATATCTGATGAGTCAAGTAAAGTGACAATGGTGTTTGAGCTGGTAACCAGAAATACCTATAATATGGAGCCAAGGCTCTCCTCGAATTCCAAATGTTTTGAACAAACAAGTTCTTAAGGAATTCAGTCTCCAAATAACATATGATTATTCTGTGTCATTTGTTTATTTGTTTACAAAAGAGAACTAAGCTCAGAAAGGTTAATGACTGAAACAAAGTCCCGCAGACAGGAAATGGAAGAACCAGGCCCAAGAGACGTCCTGTGATTGCGGAAACTTCTTACTTCCTTGTTCTCCCTACTCTCTAATTCACAGTGTTTAAATAAAGCACTTCTTTCAAAACTATCCTTTCCAGCAGCAATAACGTGAATAACTTGAAAATCTGTATGTCTTTCAGCTGTCAGTCTTCCAAATTTTTTTCTAATATTTTATCAGATATTATGTTTACAAAAAACATTCTTACTTTTTTGCAACTGACAAGGACATATACGACATCTATAGTCAGGTATCTGTCAGACTTTTGACTTTCCTTCTTAGTAAATATATATTTCAGGGATTTATCTATATATCTAATGTGTGGCTGTTTGCCTAAATGCTTGTTAGATAAATTTTTAGAGAGCTCACCAACTCTACATATCATATATCATAAATTATTTTTGTTATGTTTGTTACATTTTCTACTCTTAGCTTTATTTTAAAAAATCTCACCATGGCATTTTTTAGTTAAACTCAAGAATATAATATTTGGAGGCAGATAATACTACTTCGATAGGAGGCAAATAAATCTAGATAGAAATCCCTTGATCTAGGTTCAATGTCCTCATGAGTAAAGTAGAGGTAATCATGTTATGGGTATTAGTGTCTTCATACTACCTACACTTAATGATAGTCAATCATTTGGATGTTATGTTTTTGTTCTTCTCCTAAATATACTCAGAGAATTCTGCCTCATGGATCATGAGAATTTCTTGGCCATTTTCTGTATCAAATTCTTTGCTTCATCTGAAAAATGGTGAACTAAATAAATTGTCTCTGGAAGAATACAGTAGGTACTACAAGATTTCAACTATCTTATTTCTGATAGACTATTTTAATATGTCACAACAAGAGGAGGGAATGAAAGCACAACATTTGATATCTCACTCTAGGCCATGAAAAATTTTTCAGTAATGTTACTTGTAAAATATTTATTTGAAAATAAAGGAAAAGGGGCCAGCCCGGTGGTGCAGCGGTTAAGTGCACACATTCCGCTTCGGCGGCCCAGGGTTCGCTGTTTCAGATATTGGGTGCGGTGCGGACATGGCACTGCTTGTCAAGCCATGCTGTGGTAGGCATCCCAAATATAAAGTAGAAGAAGAGGGGCACAGATGTTAGCTCAGCCAGTTTTCCTCAGCAAAAACAAGGAAGATTGGCGGCAGATGTTAGCTCAGAGCTAATCTTCATCAAAAAACAAAAAAAGAAGAAAAGAAAGGAAGAGACCCCTGTTGAGAGGGAACATATTATATACATGGAATTTTGTTAACTATCTTGGGCATAAAGAAGGTGTCAGGTTGCCTTGTCCTAGGGAACCAATATCCAGATCAAGCCCACAGAGCTTGACAGTAGAAGAACTTGGTTGTCGATGTCACACTCAGATGAAGGTGGCAGGTGGTGGTGAACCAAAATCAGTAGCATTTGGATTTTCAAAATGTTTTTATTAACAGATGTGGGACACTGGATGTAATGAATGATTTTCATCAATGTTTAGAAAATAAGAATTTTATAAAAAAATATATTGAGGAATATCTAATTTTCTTTCCCTGAGGAAGATTAGCCCTGAGCTAACATCTACACCAATCTTCCTCCACTTCTTATGTGGGTCACTGCCACAGCACGGCTGATGAGTGGTGTAGGTCCAGGCCCAGGACCTGAACCTGCAAACCTGGCTGCCAAAGCAGAGTGCACTGAACTTAATCACTATGCCATGGGGCTAGCCCAAGGAGTATCTACCTTTTGAGAATCTGACTATTTTGCTCACTCACACACCTAATGGAAAGAATCCATTAATTAATTTAGGGAGTCTCTCCTAACTTTCAGTTAATAATATTCATGAAAGAAAAATAGTATAGCTATTATATATCAGTGTTAGATCTAATGATTCTGAAAGTTAGTTAAAATATTGATATTCACAGCAAAAGAAGTATTTTTTTTGTTTACCTTTTAATTGGCTCTTGAAACAATTGCTCCTTGAATTGTAAATGAATCATAGCTACAGGCTTGTAAAAGTACATACATACACAGGCCTTTATTAAACAGGTCTATCAATTTCCACCACCAATTTAGAAAATTGTTATTATGGAGGCAAAAATTACATAGTGTCACATTGTGCTAAATTTTTGTTCAATCACTCATTCTAGGAGTTTATAATGTAAGCATATTCAGGAGGTGGAAATGTCATGAAGGATGTATAGAAAACATTATTGCTTAAAACACATTCTCTGAAGTTAGTGATTTTTATGAAAATAAATATTAAAGAATGCATTGTTCTTTATGATCAGCCAATTTAAATTCTTCCAAAGTCATCATTCATAATTTTGAGAGTTTTGGAATAATCCAGCCAAATGATTATGTAAGAAACAATATAAAAGGTAAATCTGGCTATTTGGGTAGATCATAATTTGGCAATTAGATGAGCTGCTGAATACGTGTGATTAAAACTGTTGAAAAGTGTTAACAAAAATGCCTCGACTAAACATACACATCATGTCACCCTCCGGTTCAAATATGTTCATATCTGTTTCCAAGAGATGAGGTTGATGGCTTTTAAATATTCACTTGCTGCCTATAAAAATATTATTTCTTATTCAATTTGAGGTAGCTTTAAATTTTTGCTTTTCAGCATCCATTCTTAATTTACTTCACCTTTTGCTTTTAAATAGTTGTCTTTATTACTGAATACTGGTATTTTACATCTTAACTTACCATGTGTTCTTCTGCATAATATAAACTCACATAAAATGCTAAAAATAAACATTTGTACTTTACATTCTTTGTAAATAAACAATTTATACTGCTTTAAGAACATACTTATTCTAAACTAATTTTATTAATTTTAATTTCACTTATTTTTGAGTGTCTCAGCAATTTTAGAATTACTCAAAAATTGCAACTCCTTATTAAGTTGTAAGATTCTTAAGGAAGGACCTATAATTGATGCCTCATTGGCACAGTGCTTATAGACATTATGTATTCCATAAACGCTGCTGGCTAGGTTGCAATGTGAGGTAAGAATGCCACCTTACAATCGGACTGTGTTTCAAAAGTATGTATCTTATTCGTCTGTTTACAGAAAGGTTCTAACATTACTTAGTTTCTCAGGTTAACTCACATTTATCAAACATTAACCACCTGACCCAGAACACTATATTAATCATATTCTGGTTTATCACACTCATCCTATGAAGAAATGTGTCCCAAGATTCATCTTGGAATGAATACCTGTGATCAACTTCTCCACTGTGCACAGCTATTGCTTTTTCTAACCTTCACTACCATTTGGATAGAGGAAATCTGAATTTAGTGGCCTTTTAATTCTGGGATGGAGTATTTTAGAGGACTGCTGTTGAACTAAATCAGGTGACAGTAATGACATGGTGAGGCATGATAGGGAAAGGAACAAATCTAAAAAGCTAGAAACAAAAATTGGTAAGGTAACTGTTTGAGTTTTAGGTACCAACCATATCAATTACAAATTATAATGCATAGAAAAGACAACTAAATATACACGTAGAGATGAAAGACATTCTGGTAAAAAGATTTTATAATTTGTTTCTCTAACTCTACACTTCTGATTTTTTAAATATGCTTTAATATTTTTCTTTCACCTTTTTGTTAGATGATTCTTGTCTCATGATTTTAAATTTGCCGTCAATTTCACAAATCGATTTACATGATCCTTAGTTATGATAATATTTGGAGTCATAGGAAAAACATTTGCAAACAATAAGTAAAAACTCTTGGTATAATTTTTTAACGTATGACAAAATGTTAAACATTAAATACTACACTTAGAAGCAATTAACAGAATCTCATATAGAAAGAAAGGGATAGATATGATAAACCCTTTTATATGTATCTGACAGATTTTTTTAAAAATATGAGTAAGCATTTAAAAAACCTGAAGGTGGTATAACACAGGGCGAAGAACTAGGCTCTGGTTTCAGATATAATTGGGTTGGAATTCTTGCTCTTTTATTCCCTAGTTTCACAGCCTTTCACAAGCAACTTTTAAATGTGCTGACGTTCAAATGGGAATATAAAATATACCTCCACTCCATAGAATTTTATGAAATATTGCAGGTAAACAAGCATCCTATTTCACACATAGGAGTAATTTCAATAATGATAACTGTAACCATAATGGTTATTTAGGATTTGGGAAATGATTTATATATATTTAGAACTGAGCTGAAGTTCCTGATTTTCAGTTAACCGTTTAGGCTGATACTTGAAATATGCAACAAAAGTCTAGTTTTCTCCCCTCCTCCTGGTCTCCGACAATACTCTTTTACAAAATTTCTTTTCTCTAGAGACTTGCTACAATTATTTAAGACTCAAGGGGCCAGCCCCATAGAGGACTAGTTAAGTTCGTGAGCTCTGCTTCGGCAGCCCAGGGTTTGCTGGTTCTGATGCTGGGTGTGGACCTGTGCACTGCTCATCAAGCCATGGTGTCGCAGGCATTCCATGTAGAGGAACTAGAAGAGCCTACAACTGGGATATACAACTATGCACTGGGGCTTTGGGGAGAAAAAAAGAAAAAAAAAGAGGAAGACGGCAACAGATGTTAGCTCAGGGTCAATCTCCTCAAAAGAAGAAAAGATTCAAATCCATCCTGTTTCTTCTGCTAATTGAAATACTATTTTTGATTAATTTCCCCAGATACTAACTATCGTCAATGTATAGGAACTAACTGTAGTTGATTATTGACTGGCCACATTTCAAACGTGGTCCCAAATGGAAATAATGTGATTCTCATTCTTTGAAGTTTCCCTTTTCATATGTATAATACACTTATCACAGAGAAGCTAAAACAGACCAAGAAATAACTCTGGCAGTGAGCCACCAGCATTTTAACATTTACGTCCCATGAAAATAAACACTGGTGAATTAACAATGGAGTAGAACATTTCTGGGCATCTGCCCAGCCCAATTACAACTTTTAGGAAATTTCTCCTCCTCCCACTCGCTTCTACACGTTTGGACAACATGAGCTCACCTCCCCAGCCAAACCAGTTGAGAAGAGTACATACCTCTCGCACAGTGGACTAACCAAGGTTTTTTAAAGAGATATTTTTGAGTTGGGTCACTGGGGTTCAAGTCAGTTGGTTAGTGGTGTTAACAACAACAAAATTCCTGTTCTCACGCAAGAAAAACAAAAATCAAAACAAGCAAGCAAAAATTAGAGAAAGCCACTGTATGGTGAGGAAAAAACACACAAACAAAAAGAATAAACCAGAAATTCGGAGTATGACAAGGTTGCTGATGACTTTCCAGTTCCTGGTTCCAATCTTTCTGAGTCTAAACTACACATACATTTAGGTATAGAGCAATATTCCTGCAGCTATAAAACAAATCCGTTTTATTAACATTAACCAACCAGGCTATGTCAAATCCACCCTTTGTCATAATTGCCATCAAATTCTTATATATTCTAGTGCTTTTAAAATAGCATAGTTTGCTACTAAGAGAGAAATGTACAACATAAAAAAAGATCTTGTAGGTTTGAGGATTGCTCATGGAACCAACGTCTATGAAGCATGTTTTAAACCATTTACTTAAATTTTGCTTTAATTATAAAACTTTTGATAAGCTTCCTGTTTCCAAGCCAGTTTTTAACTATGAGATTTTTCATAGCGTGTATGAAGATATATATTATTATATGACCAAAAACAGGTGAGTTTCTGAATGATAGAGCTATGTGAGAGTCATAAAACATGTGTTCAATATTGGCAGAGTTACTAACTTTTACTTTTTAAGAAAGAAACCATTTTATGGAATTATTTATAACTTTACACAGTTAAGAAATCTGCAGCTGAGTCATTCTTCAAAAAACCAGACCACAATTGCCTTTTTTGTCCTACATTTTAAAAATATGAACAGCTAATCTTTTACTTTACTGGGCATTTTATTGTTCAAGATGAAACTTGAAAACATTTCCCAGCTATCTGAAATGACTTTCGTTTTTCATTTGTTGTTGTTAACCAATTGTACTCATACAACAAGAGCTCCTCTGTCTGACCTAAGTCATGCCGTAGGTCAGCCCAGTGGTTCACATATGTGTGCAAAGAACACATATTTTCTTCTTTTTTAAATCAGATTACTGTATACTATTAACATAACTATGTTTTGTTATTAGCCACGGGGAAAAATTAATAACTCTAGTACAATCTGGGCCAAATTAGAGTTTATCAACATATAGACACTCTAATTTCATGGATATTTCTCGAGCATAACATCATTTAGAAATGTCCTCATGGATAAATCTATTTCATAAATTAAGGCAATTTGAAGTCAGGCTTGAGTAAGATTACTTTGACCTTGTGCTATTGGGCCTTAGATTTCTCTAATTTGAATGTGATGCATTTAAGAAAATAGTCATATTTTTCTAATTCTTCTAATTTAGTGTCTTTAATTTTATATTACGTAAATTACATATGGCTGCAGTTATTAGAGGAGACCATTTAAAAGCTGAGTGGCCCACTTACCTGGATCCTTAGCACTGAAAACCTTTCTGCAAATAATAATATTGCCTTGCACATCTGAAAATAATTTTTCTTTCCAACTATTTTCACACCTATTATCTGTTTTTGCTTAGTATATTCTTGGGAGAGAGATGGGCCATAGGGGTATCACCTCTATTTGATTATTGAGAAGACTGATGTCCAGTGAGATTAAATGACATTCTATGGCTCCACAGAATCAGTGTAAATTTAATAGGACACCCTTAGCCTCGCAAGTAATGTTTGGGAGAACTCTTGGGTCTCTCTCCAAAATATTTCATGGATCCATCCACTTCTTTCCATCCTTATCATCATGATTAAGCTTTCCATATTCCGATGCCTCAAAGTCCATCTTCCTTCCGTTCTTTTACTCTTCCGATCTATGGTCCAAAATGAGGTTCTTTATATGTAAATTGCATGGCCAAAGCTTCTCTAAGAAAAGCTAAGTGACTTTTCCATGGTCACACAGCTAGTCAAATGCATAGCCTGGAGAAAAACCATCTCTTCTGACTGTTAGGTTCCTGAATGAAAATATAAACTCCTTGAAGGCAGAGATTATGATGCATCCCTGCTGTACCTAGCAAAGTGTCTTAAGCATAATTAGCGCATCATAAATACTTTGATAAATACCATCATAAGACCTGGATTCAATCAAGGCTAATACTGAGACTAGCATCTTATTAAATCATACCTTCCCCCAGTGCAATTGTGGTTGTTATGGGACCAGCAAATATTAAAATATGTAACGCTAAGTACAGGCTACATGTTGAGTTACTCTCAGAGTTGCAGTTATAAATTTGAGTCAGAAGGGTAGCTTCTTAAAGCACTTTCTATTTATATTGTTTCCTAGTCTATTTAGGCAAACCTCTTCAAGCAGAGATATTGTGAATATATAGAAGTAAAGGCAGGCTTTTAGCCTTAACCTTAACTGATACTCTAAGGCTGAAAAATCCCTTCAGCAATAAGGGTCCTCAGCTAGATAAACCACTGTGTCAGAGAAGGCCCCCAAACTGTACTCCTTCTGATCTGTCTCCACATCAGCTTGCTGCTGCCTGGCAGTTCAAGAAGACAGTGCTTAAAAGGACTTGTAAGTTTGACAAAAAAAGTTGGAGAAATTGATTGGTATTTAGAGTTTAGTGGTCTCCTATGGGTATTCCTGGGTTTCTGTGACTGATTTTGATGAAGTGCTTTTATTTGTCTTTCTACCCAGAGACTGCAGATGAATTTGCAATAGAGCAGCATGCCTCCTGTTTAGCTTTGTCAGGCACCACTTAGACATGTTATAATTTATTTTCCAGGAAAAATATTTCTCATGAGGGCTTCTGGCTAACACAGTTATAAAGCGGCTGGCTGCCGTTCAGCCTGTTGTCTGCTGGCAGCTGGGCTCTCCTGTATAGGCTGAAAAGAAACACAACTGGAGAGGAAAGTTGTGGAAGATGAGGGCAGGGACCAAATGTTCTACTTATGCAGACCTGAATGCCCTCTTCTTGGCTGTTTTTGGTGGTTTACAACTTTGCAAACCTCCTATTAAGTTTGGCAGGGAGTGGAGTTACTTCTTGTGTGTGTGTGTGTGCGTGTGTGTGTGTGTGTGTGGTTGTACAGTGTAGTCATGTCTTACACAGGCATTGGCTTGTTCTGGTCTGTGCAGCCTCAAAACTACCCTTGAAAATTTATTAAATCACCCAGCTAATTTTTTCCTAACATAGAACATTCTGGATAGAGCTTCAGATAATTACTTTGCTTATTTTAAAGGAACATACTTAAAAAACCTTTAACACTGAATTAACACACTTTGTGAGGAAATGTTCACATCATGAGAGGTACAGAGAAGCTGAGATGAACTGACTACAATGCTCCTTGTTACATCTTCACTCCCTGAGTGGAAGAGCCCGCAAAACTGTCAAAAATTTTAACTTATTTTTTCCTTTTGTCTAGTGCCTATACCATGTGTCATCAAGTCTCGGACACTATCAATTACAATACAACATTTTTTATGTACCACTGAGAAATAAAAAAAATCTGGCAAATAAACAATAAACATCATACTTTTTATCAATTTGAATGTGCTATTTTTATTATTTTTCTATCTTTAATTGTCCTTGTTTCTTAATTGAAGTATAGTTGACATACAATATTATATTAGTTTCAGGTGTACATCATAGTGATTTGACATTTATATACATTATGAAATGATCACCCTGATAAGACTAGCAACCATCTGTCACCAGACACAGTTATTACAATATTGTTGATCATATTCCCTATGCTGTATATTGCATCCCCTTGACTTATTTATTTTATGACTGAAAGTTTGTACCTCTTAATCTCCTTCACCATTTTGCCCTTTCTCCCACCCTGAATTGGTTATTTTTAATTGAAAGAACTCTTAGACTTATCCACACTTAGATTTTTATCATATTCTTGCACATTAAAAGGAAAAGTTAGGGTAAATAATTGTTTTAAGAAATTCTTAAAACGTCTTCACCCTGTATCCAATCGTTCTGAATCATTCTTCAATTCAGTCATGAAGGCCTGAGTTTTCCTACAGAGTATCATCCTCTGGTGCCATCAAACTCACCAGTAATGAAACATTTCTTAAATGAGCCCCCCAGTACTGCCTCCAGGAAAATTTTTTCAGGTTTGGTAACACCCATTATGTAAAATTTGATGCTTCTGTTTTCTTAATTTTATCTGAGGATGTCAATAGAAAATCCTCAGACACAACTAGGTCTCACATTCTTCCTTCATTTGATCTTCAAACAGTTTATTGACTGAAAAAACCAATATCCATGGGCTACAGTTCAGTTATGCCTCCGGGAACAAACTGAGTCCATGAATGCACAGACACTGAAAATGATGTCCTGATTTTAAGATGCCATCAATTCTAAGATCTATCTGGATTTTAAAATGTGGAAAATATGCTTCTTAGATTTAAAAAAACGATGGAGGATAAAGAGGTTAAGTGTGCATGGCAGTTCCACCGTGAGATACAAATGTAGAGGGATTTCAACGGGAAGGAGCCTACACTAGTTTTAGTTGACTGCTGTTGCCGTCAGAATCACCCAGGGACTTAAAAATATAGATAATCTAATCATCTAGGGAGTGAGGCCAGGGCATCAGCATTTTTAACAAGCAGCCCAGGGATTCTGATGTAGTCAGGTTAGGGGAGCACTTTTGTGGAAAGCCTGGGGTTCGCTGGCTGTTTCTTGCTGGCCATCACACATTTTACATAGGATGATCAGATATCCAGGCTGGCCTGAGGCAGTCCTGGTTTACGCCTCTTGTCCTACCTTGACTGCTATTAGCATATGCTGTCACTCTTAAAAGGCTCCAGTTTGGGGGCATTTCATAAGGTCACCCTAGTTTTATGTGAATGGGTAAAGGAGATATAATCACAACTAGAATAAACCCATTTTTACGGCCTTGTCATGAAAAGTAAACAGACCCTGTTCTTACAGCAGCTATTGAAAACCCACTGGGGAGTTCACTCTCAGGTCACCAGATGAGAAACCACTGTGCTGAGAGTTTGTCTTCAAGAAAAAAAAAAAAACCTACAGAAAAATATGCTGTGCTTTTAGAAGTCTATAAGGCCCAAACAAACCCTTAATAAGGACAATCACTAATACTGCTACCTCTAGAATTACAACATTTGCTGAATATGTGGGATTTTTTGACTGTGTGCCTTTCACTGTTCTCATCTTTATTGTTCAGAGCCTAAAATCACACCTCCAGAAGCAGTGGGCTCTCGTCAGGTTACGTCCATCGTTACATTATGGCAAATTTGGGGAGTTTTTGAGATGATATGTTGAGGTATCACCTTTTGTATGGCATTCATAACAAAACCCTCCAGCTGAGTGTCTTCCCTGATCTCAGTTTAACGTTAAAGGCTCAAGAGTAAGCCTTCGCCTCACAGACAGCATCAATTCATGTCATGGAAATGAAGGAAGAATTTTTAGTGTAGGTACTATCCATACAGGGAGGAAGTGAGTTCTTTCCAACTGAATCGAAACAGCTAAAGAGATCTAAGTTTCAGAATATCTGTGGATCAATTCAGAAAAACTGTCCTGAAGAATTACAAAATTTCTCTACTAGTGAATTAAGGGATGAAATGGAGTTTCAGAACAGATTGTCATGTAATACTAACCTATCATTTATACTTTATTAGATAATTATTTTGAAAATACATGAAAGAAATCAATGTTTAGATGAAGTTGATAAGTATTTCAGCCATTCAAACATTTGGCAACTCAAATGATGTGCATTAGATAAATAATGAAGTATTTAAGGGGTTCTCATTCTCTGTCTGCCATGTTTGGCTGACCTAGGATTAGCAGGTGAAAGCTATCAGTACAGAGATTTTGGATCAGTATGAGGATGGAATGTCCAGCAGTGAGGACTTCTCAGAGTTGTGAGAATAATTTTCTTGTTTAGAAGTGAGTTCCCCATCTCTGGAGGAGTTTGATCTAGAACAAAATTCTAAAAAGTGTGACGTGTGCACATCAGGTGCTATGACCTGAACGTTGTGTCTCCTCTCAAATTCATATGTTGAAATCCTAACCTCTGAAGATATTAAGAAGTTTTAGGTATTAGGCATTGGTATTAGGAGGTGGGGCCTCAGGGCGGTGTGCAGGACATGATGGTGGAGCCTTCAAGAATGGGATTAGTGTTTTTATAAAAGAGATCCCACAGAGCTCCCTAGCCCTTCCACCATGTGAGGACACAGCAAAAAGGTGCCAGCTATGAACCAGGAAGGGAAACTTCACCAGACGGCAATCATGTGGGCACCTTGATCCTGGAGTTCCCAGCTTCCAGAATTGTGAGAAATAAATTTCTGTTGTTTATAAGCCATTCAGTCTGTGGCATTTTGTTATAACAGGCTGAATGGAAGAAGACACCATGGGATGTACAAAAATTGCTAGTGAGCACAAAGAGCATATTAGAGAATATAATCCAAAAACAAGAAAAAAGGCTTTAGTGATATCGAATATATGGAATGACTCTGGGCCCTCATGCAGTCTGTAGGACAGACCATCACATGTGATGTGCCATAAAGTTATCCTGAGGGGAGAGGGGCGTTCTCCAGGGGAGTGGTTGAAACACCCTCACTCTTGTTTACTTTCAGCATATTGAAACATGGAAGATTATGTAGGCCATGCTAGGTGGACTTATGGGTTATGCTCTAAAGTTCTAAACAAACTAACATCCCTAAACTGATGATGTGGTTTAAAAAGATTATTGCACATAAACCATAAATTTAAGATAATACTTATAATGGAAGCCCAAGTCAGCAACAAGAACACGACCACGCTAACACTTTGTTTACTCTTCATTAAGTACAAACTTCTCATCAACCACAGTACTGGTTAAAATAAATCGTCAGATCTAATAGGAAATTGGTGAAAGTTTTAGAATTATCTAGAGGTCACTTGAGATACAGAGGAAATTTGTTTTACATGTATGTTTTGCTTTGAGATATAAGTAATAATATTAAAATAACACCATTACAGTTAGCAAGATAGTTTTTAAGTAAACATTCAGTCTCTTTTGAAGTCTTTTCCTCAGGAAAGACAAAATCTTTCCCTTGAGGAAACACTAATTCCTCCTGACACAGTAAAAATGACTGAGACAATGTATGGCAAATGATTTGGTACTAAATTAAACTGCATTATTTTGTTTGCAAATAGTGTTGTCGGATGCACTGAAAATATTGCTAAAATTTTGAAGAAATGCATATTTGAACAAATTGTCGTTTTTGTTGTAGAGTTGAATAAATAAAGTACAATTTTTTCCAACCTTTCTTAGCTTATATATGCATTTGCTAGATAGCATTTCACATATAAAAATAACAACTAAGGGAGCTATTAAGGAAACAACATATCCACAAAAGCATGTCCTGAACAGTAGTAAGTGAAGAAAGAAAAGCTTTAAGGGAGAAAAAAAAAATTAAATTTGCAAGGCTAAACACTAATGGAACAGATTATCTGGCAAGAATTGAGAGAGAGAGATTCCAGAGTAAGTCTAGGAACTATAACAACCCTTGGAAGTTAGTCCAATAGCCGGGAAGCTATTAAAGCAAATAATTTGAGACTAGAATTATGCAGGTTCTAGAAACAGCCCAGTGAAGACAACTTAATAATAATTATGAAAATATGTTCTGACTGAGAGAGAGACTATAAGAATCTTTTGTATTACACGAGGTTCACTGGTCATCTCACTGTAAAAATAAATAAATAAAATATACAGTGATAAAACAATTATTCGCTTTTATTTTTAAAAGACCGCTATTAAAAGAAATAAGTATTTAATATTTCTAATGATGGTTGGTTGTCAAAACCATGCAACTTAGAAAATAATTTTGAAAAATGAGCATTCAATCTTGCCCTTTGAGTCAGATGTGTAGTTTGAACAAGGAATGAGACAACCGCTGCTATTAAAAAAAAACTTACGCAAAGGGAAATTATTTAGAAAACAGATGCTTGGAAGTCTTTTGATTGTTTTGTGATTTTGCAACCACACAAACTTTCATATGTGCACACCAAAAATGGAAACAGAATCTTCTAATCTATACTTGAAAAAGTTTCCATGTATTTTGAACCCATTTTGTTAAAATACACTAAATTGTAAGCCTTTCCAACTTATGAGAAAAGGTGATCTATATAAGAAAAGACAGAAATTTTAAAGATAAAAATTAAATAAAAATTATGACATAGTTGGTAGATATAACTGAAAGGTATGCATCATGATTTAATAATATAGTAAGCACAACCAACCATGTAATTCTTCTCTTTATATCTCTGTACTTTGGGGAGCTATTGTCTTTCAGTTATAGAAGTCATTAATATCAAGTATAAAAATAAATTGGGGGCCGGCCCCATGGTGTATGGTTAAGTTCTGCATGCTCCGCTTCAGTGGTCCAGGTTTACCTATTAGGTTTCCGGGCACAGACTTATACCACTCATTAGCCATGCTATGGCAGTGACCCACATACAAATAGAGGAAGACTAGCATAGATGTTACCTCAGGGCTAATATTCCTTAGCAAAAATAATTATAATAAATAAATACATAAATTGTACTTAAAATCTATTTAATCACTGTATCACGGAGACTATATCCAAGATTTTCAAGGGATTTTTTTCCAAGAGATTAAAAAAAAAGTCAATCATTTTATAATCAGTAGGAAAGTATTAAGAGTTTTACTGAGATAAAATAGTGTTTTGTTGTTAATTAAATAATGTTTAAATACATTTTTAAATATTTTTCATCTTCTTTTAATTCTTAAATATACTCCAGTTTTTGTATATTACCTTAGTTCAGTTGTCTGTATAATTGACATGTGAGTAAATATGATAGTAAATATATCAGAATATTGAATGCAAATTTCCTTACTGTCTTTAGGGTTAGACTCAAAAACCTGAAAAAATAGATTCCAGATCAGATAGCTATGCAAGATATGCTAAGAAACAGAGAAACCAGTCTAGTAACCATTGGCTCATTATTCAGGTGAGGAATGCATGACATGACGGAAAGGTAGAAAATCCATCAGAGAGAGTGTAGATAGAATTTCTTTATGGAGAGAAGTATTGGAAGATTAGGGTATCTTCTCTTCCTCCGTGGCCTCTAATCAAACAAGGACTTCAAAGAACCACACTGAGATTGCTAGGTACCTCTGTAGTTTGAGGAACATAGGGGCTTAGTTCAGAAGAATTCTGTAAGAGTGAGGCTGACTAGAGTGACTTGCAGTAGCAGAGTGAAGATAGCATCCGATTATAGGAACAAGTCACATTCCCACCATGGCAGGCCAGATGTTTCTCCCTTAGGCCTTTGTTAGGGAGTCTTGAAATGGACTTTACCTAAATGGTCTTCATATAGTTGTGAAGACTCTACCAGAGACCAGGCATTGAGGGGAAGTCTAAACAGACAGTCAGCGGGGCAGTGCCCGTACCAGCAAACTGCACTGAGAGCCCTAGAGGGAGGAAGCTCAATGGAACTGACAAAAGTGCTCTAAAAGACAAAAGATTCCACAGTGTAGAAGTAGACTTCACCAAGAGAACCCTGATAAAAGTTACGATGCTCTCATTCTAGCCCTTGTCTGCCCTAATTTCCCCTTGCTCTTCTGCCCGTCCCTGGAGGACAGGAAGCAGCATGGCAGAGGAAGATGTGAAGAAGAACGTTAGGGAGCCCACTTCCCACTCCCATTCTCATCCCAACTCACCGCAAGCTTTTGAGTTTAAGTAGGGCTCAAGGTGGTTTGGAGAACATTTAAATTGGATGACATATTAACACTAAGAAACAATGGTCTGGACTGGACATTTTTAACGAGTACTTTTGTTAAAACCTTTGAAATTACTGGGAAAGCTTAAGGACCAACCTGAAATTTCAGGTCAGAGCAAGAAAGAAAAATAAATCTGCTTTCTTTTATTCCCACCAAGTCCACTTCATTCTTGAGCTTGCTCTATTTTATTTTTTAACATTAATTTTTATATACAATCTGAAAAAAGTTTGGTGACCACTGGTCTAGGGTCAACATTTTGCACAAAACCTCATTATACTCATACAAAGTAGATAGCCTTTAAGATCACTTTTATCACTCACTTCAACCCCATCCCCAATAATAAACCCAAAACAGCTGACAGGGAAGATGTTCTCTACCTCAGTTTAAGATCTAACGATCAGCCAGTTACTTAGATGAAACATCTAGGAAATAGGTCTGCCTGATTCCTCTCCTTTATTCTTTAAATCTAGCCAATCAACAAGTATGACTAGATATCTGCAATCTATACTTTTCTCCTCATTGTTATTACAATTTAGTATCTCAAAATTTCCACTGTGGATCTTTGCAATCAGCCCTAGAAATTTCTTAACAATTTTACTCTTTCCAGGGCCATGCCAATCACCTCTCTAAATCACAAATCAAAATGCCTTTCCTCCTTTTAAAAACTATTGATGATACCTTTTATTAGAGGGACTACACCATTTTTCTGGTTCCACATGAAACCAGAACATTCTGTGAGTGAAAGGGACACAATTAGTAATTATTCTGAAACATTAGGTATAAACCAGGATATCCAAGACAAGCTACCATGTTTGTCTGCTATATCCATTAACTAGACATTAAAGCTGACATCCATAATGTCACAAATAAATTCCTTCATTTCTTAACTCTTGCCTACCTCTCCAGTAACATCTCTCGCCACTTCCTTAATTTACGCTCTCAGATTAAAATGTTCTACCCTGCTGCTGAGATGAATATTACTTACTCTTTAAGATTAACTAAAAAAAAATTCTTTGCCGTCTTTGCTTTTTCTGTTTGTTGTATCTATATGAGATAATGGATGTTAACTAAACTTATTGCAGTAATCATCTCACAATATATGTAAGTCAAACCATTATGCTGTACACCTTAAACTTATAGAGTGACATATTATATCTCAATAAAACTCAGAGAAAACAGGTTAATTTCAGGTGCCATTTCCTCTAGGAAACTTATTTTTTCAGATTGGCTTAGCTGCCACTCCCAGAAACTCTCATCTTCCTTGTGCATGTGGCTATAACTTTGATTCAAAGAGTTTTATTGTTTTGGTTCTTTTTTAATTTTTGATGTTTTTAAAAATTAATTATGTGATTTTCATTAAACAATAAAGTTGGAAAATTTGCTTAACATCTCTCAGCCTCATCAGTTCACTTATTTCTGAAGTGGGTATAGTAAGATTATGTACCTCTTAAATTTGAGCGATTTCAATGTGTAATTTATGTAAGTTGATATACTACTTTGAACAGCTGTTACTTAATAATATTTGCTGTTTCTTAATAATTATTGAAAACATTATTGTTACTATAAAATAAAGTTTTATGTAAGTTTGCAAAATCAGACCTACTTGATTTTGTAGGGGACTACATTTTTCTCTCCGTCTCAATTCTTTTGAGATGCATTGGAAAAAATTCATTGGAAAAAAAACTAAAGTTCAAAGGAAATCTTTATTTTCTTTTCAATGACTTTCACATGAATAATATATGACTTGATTAGCATATATTTTACTTTTATTACAAAAAGCTATTTATTAAGTTTCCTCAGTGAAACAGTGTAGAGCTTTTAAAACATGACATTTCTTGACAGTCCTGCAATGAAGAGTGAAGTCCACATCTCCTCCCTTTGCACCTGGATTGGCTTCAGCCTGCTTTGACCAATATGGTATAGTTGCAGTGACACTATGTGACTTCTGAGGGTAAGTGACAAAAGTCCATGCAGCTTCTGTTTCGTTTGTGAGAACTTTGTTCTTGTTGCAAGTAAGAAGTTTGACTACCTCAAGGTAGCCATGTTGAGAGAAGCCATTGTCACATGGAGAGACCACACGAAGGCTGTCAATATTCCTAGCTGTGTCCAGCCTTACAATCTTTCCATCCCAGGTCTCAGGCATGTGAGCAAAAAAAGCCTCCACATAATTCTAGCCACCAGCCATATGAATCTCCCCGGCTGAGATCTTAGACATCACAGAGCAGAGACAAGGCATTCTTATTGTATCCTATCCAAACTCCTGACCCATAGAATCTATGAGCATAATTAAATTATTTTACACCATTAAATTTTGAGATGGTTTGTCACATAGCAATAGACAACTGGAAAAATCTTCAAATGAACTTGATAATTGAATTTTATCCCATGACAAAGATATTCTTCCTTAAAGGGTTTTTTCTCTTACAGGGATATTTACCATTTACTCCATCAGCTTTCCTAGTAAAGCAAAACCAGAAAGACCTTCCCAGTTTACTTGTGTAGTGTAATGAAAACCTACCAGATATATGTTGGTGGAAGTGTCTGTATTGCTAAACATAAAATTTAAAATCATGGGATTTTTAACTAAAAAAGAGGTATGCAGCAGCCTGAGAAGTGGAAATTATCAGTCTTAATCATATAACTCAAATTTAGTTAGTGCCTTATAGTTTACAACGCATCACGTTTCCCCCGTTCGATCCTTTCATTTCTGTTAAAACGTATTTCACAAGTGAAGACATTGGGGACGTCAGCAAATAAATAATAGACCCAGGGGATATGGTAAAAGCTACTGCCAGGATCTGAACTCAGGTCTTCTGCTTCCAAATTTCACTTTTCTTTAACTCCTGACTTTTTTTTCATTAGTGAAATTATGCAAAGTAACTGAAATTTTCCAGCATCTTAAGTGATCTCTTTATTTCTAATTTTGCACCGTCCAGAATGCATATTCCATACAGCAGCCAAAGGGATCTTTCTAAAGGTATATATACTCTTCATAACCTTCCCTGTTTAAAATCTTCAGTCCTCCTGTCACACTTGGTATACAAAGCTCTACACAATCTGTCCCCGACCTCGTTCCTAATCCCAACTCCTGTGACTCTGCCTCTTGCTCAGTAAACTCTACCCACAAAATCATTCTTGCTGGTCTGACCTTGTCTCAGAGCCTTTAGACTCACTCTTCTTCCTTCTTGGAATTCTATGTTCCCCTATATTTGCATAGCTCAGCTCTTCTCATTCAAATCTCTGCTCAAATATCATCTCAGAGAGGTCTTGCCTTCTCATTCTGTCTAAAATACCACTCTGACTCCTCCTTGCATCACTATTCGATATTTACTTGTTTGCCTCCCCACCTATTACATAAGGCAGGACAGGAAATTGATTCTGACTTAAATAAAAATCCATAGCAACTAGTACAATTCCAGGCTCACGAAGTACTTATTACTGGGATGTCTGAATGTATAAAAGAATGAATGACTAAATGAGTTAATTATCAAGTAACTGTAGATGACTGGATGAGATTGTGTATGAGGTGGGTGGGGTGGGATATATAGTGTTCACTCATTTCCATAGTAAGTTTTGAACTTGATCCTCCAGCCATTGAGAGATTTCAGGCAATGAGAGTGACATAATCAGCTGTTTTTCAGAAAGACTTTTCTTGTAATGTATATAATTGATTAAAGAATACAGAGGCCTGAAGCCCAGTTAGGGGGCTTTGGAATAATCCAGACAAAAGATGATGATCATCCACAGCAATGACATCGTGGAGGTGCAGACGGCTTAATGAATTCTCTAGACAAAAAGGAGCAGAGTCAACTAGTCCTATAGTTTACCTGATTGTCATGGCTAAGAGAGAGGGAAGAGTCAGGAATAAAACCCAAGTCTTTCGTACCGGGCAGCTGCTTAAATGGTATTGCCAAACACTGTGGTAGGAGAACACCAGAAGAAGCAAGTTTGGGTCAAGATAAGGTTCAATTAGAAACTGGTATTTAAAATAATTGAATTGTGCCTCGTTAGAGAATATTTCTAAGAGTCTGTATTTGATTCTTTATATGTGAATATAAGAAAATAGGCTAACATTCCTAGTGTGTAGCTAATCTTTTATTTGATAAGTTTGGTAAAAGAGAGCCCCCTCATTCCCTTAGAAATTTCATAGCTTCATTTATCTGTCCATTTATCCAACCTGTATTTGTCATATGCTTTCTATTTACGTCAGACAAGGGAATACAAAGACATATTTCTTGTCTTCAAAGTCTTACACTTTGATAATGGAAAAGCAAACACAAGGTTACCACACCTTGTAGAACTTCATATTTGGGGTGCAAAGAGGCAATTGATATGCTGAAGAGGACACCAGCATAACTTAGATTGATGGGGTGGGATTGATGCTGAGAAGGTTTCCTGATAGAGGTGGTGTGGGATAGAGGTAGTATGTAGTAATATATCCAGTCCCAAGACAGGGAGGTGGGGAGAAAGAACCTCATGCATGATAGTAGGGCTCCATGATTGAGTTAGGGGAAAGAAAGCCTCAGGGTAGAAGTCTGATGACCTATGAGACTGAGACAGACAGAAGCCTGGAGAAACAGATAGGAGGCAAATCATTAAGAGATTTTACCTCTAGCCACCATGCATGGTGCGACAGACAAGTTAACATCATTATGATGAAGTATTTTGTCATAACTGAGGATAAGTGATAACACTGATTACTTCCTCTTTCTGAGCCTTCATACACTTCTCTGCAAAGTGTAAGTGTTGGATTGCAGTATTTTTACACTTTATACGTCAGGGAATTATTTTTGCACACAGGAATGCTTTAAATAAAAGTGGAGTTGGTATGGTTGAGGCAAGCATGAGAAATCAGACCCTGCCACTCCCATAACCACTGGAATAGCCCTGAAGAATATCCTCATCCTTTCCCCTCAGTAAGCCAAGAACACTTTTCAACCCATGGGGCTAATGATCTCTAATCTCTAACTTACTTTAAATTTTGTTGTACTAAGGTTTGGTTTTTCTTAGACATTTTCTCCTTCTAGTAAAGTTGTGACAATGCTTCACAACTCTATAAATAGAGTAAACTTTACAAGTTGCCTAAATAACTGGGAAATCAAAAATTCGTTAAATAGTAGCGCCAAACACTGTGAGAGGAGAACACTAGAAGAACTATTTCAACTGGTCTTTGCTGCATAGAACCAGTCTAAAATAATGATAATTAGTCATTTCTCTCAATTCTGTTAGTTGGCTGGAGAATTCACCTGCATATTTCATCTGGGCTGATTCAATTGGCAGGATTCAGTTAGGGGTGAGGAAGCAGACCCAAGAGGCCTCTCTCACGCATCTGGCAGTTGGTGTTGGCTGTCACGGGGGGCCTCAGTTCTCCACCTGGCCTCTCTTCCTCCACAGGCTAGTCTGGCCTCTTTACACGGCAGTCTCAGGGCCACATTCCAAGCTTTCTCAAGGCCTAGCCTCAGAAGTCAAATAACATCACTTAGACCAGAGTGGGCAAAGTAAGTCACAGGCCAGCCCAGATTCAAGAGGTGGGGATCAAGACTCTGCCTCTTAATGGAAAGAGCAGCAAAGTCATGTTGCAAAGGGATATATATATAATGATATATACACAATGATGAGATGTAAATGTATATACTATTTTACAATCTACCACATAGGCATTCTTATATGTCAACAGTTCCCAGAAAGTCATCTCTCCTACTATCCTATCTCAAGATAACATTGGAACCCTCATACTTTGAAAATTTCATATCTATTATAATAGAGCTGTCCTCTTTGATTTATATATTGGAACAAAGTACACAACGGCATGTATTTGCAGAAATATGCTTATGGAAACAACTCAAGGGAATCTTCTGAATTGAGGAAAAACATTTACATTGGAACAAATTACATTTTACTGAAAACCTAATTGTTACACTGAGAGCTATATACTGTTGTAATTGCATACTCCTAATTACACACACTGCATTATTTAAAAAAGAATGGCATTGTTTATTTGTGATATTCTCTGCTTATTTACACTTGCATATTTGAGCAAAGAGCAAGGAGTTATTTCTACCACGTGGCAGAGATTGTTATCTATTCACAAACACAAAATTAATTCGTTAGAGGGAAGCAGCTCTCAAACAGGAAGAGAGGAATTTCTCCTGAGGCAAGACATTCTACAATTGTTTCTAAATTTCTGTATAATTAACAAAGCACTTACCATCTGCAACGATTGACCCGTCAGAACTGCTCCTCTGAGATAATTTTGGTGACATTAAAAAAAGTGAATATCCAAAAGCCACATTTGACATAAATGAATTAGCCTATTCCTGTAAATAGAAGTACAGCTCAAGATAGAATGTTCTGCGAGATACGGCTTAACATGGGTAACCCTAACCACATTAACTCCCCTTGGGCACTTGTCTGAGTCTCTCAGCTGCAGTAATGGTAACCTTGTTCTCTCTGTCTCATGATTTTGATTTTGTAAATGCCACTTGAACCTCAAAGCCAACAGCCCAGTCAAACCTCTTACTTAAGTATACAGTTAAGTGTATAATTCTTTCTGAATTATAATCACATTTCCTGATTCATATGGCAGGGGGAAAAAAAGGAGGAGGTCTCAGAAATCTTTTAAAAGCTCAAAAGGAAAATTGTCATTCTCTTCTTTCTGATGTTTCTCATTCTTTGCTAACAGTTAATATTCATAAGCTACAAATGTGCTGTATCACAAAGGAAGGTGTTTTACTTTCTCTGACAGCATCAGAGTTGTGTATAATGGGTACTTTGAGCAATTTGATTGTTTTATTAACGTTATGAAAATTAATAGAATAATCGATCATTGATGTGGTTTTCAGAAAACAACAAATACAAAAACAAAAACTTTCCAGAACATTCTTGATTAGTAATAGCTCTTCTTACCACTACTAGTCCGTTTAAAGCCATGCTGTTTACTATGGGGCTGTCCTTTTTCTCCCAGGAGCAATCCAAACAAATTTATTTTTTATGGCATAACGTGTCAATGCATTCAATTTTCAAGAAACTAAAAGTTCAAAGTGGTCACTGGCACAGGAATTTGTAAATTTCAGTGACCGGTAGGGAATAGTCACTTATACATAGTTCACTAAAATTGTTCCTTTACCTTAATACATGAAAGAAAGAAGAGTCTAACATTTCATCCAGTTTCAGAGGAGACTCCCCCCACAGACCAGTCATAAAGTATCCCTGTAAGTCCAGCGTGTGCTCCTAGCAGAGAAACTTCTAAAGTGTATAAGCTTGTGACTGATCTTTTCTATTTGATGTATTTGAAGTTCATTACTGTAGTAACAAGAACTTAAAAACATAAGAGTTAGGCTTACATATGTCTAAAGTGTTTTACAGTGACTTTGCATGTGTATCCCAAGGATTAAAGTAGAGTGTCAATATATCTTATGGTAAATGAAAAGGATCTTTTACAATCAGATGGCCTCACCATTACATATTACTATCATTAATAGATCTTTCTTACTTTCATTGGCTTACATTCCATTTTCTGGAACCATGAAGCTGGGAGTCATTTTTTCCTTATAGCTTAAAAAAAGCATCAAAGCTTTTATATATGGCAAAGATTAAAAAGCCTTCAAACAAGATTCACATGTTTGCTTTTTTGGGAATAAAAAGCTTTCAGAGATTTTTCATGATGATTATCTACTTTTGTGGGGTAATGTTAATTAACCAACAAAAATTGTTCAAAAAAAGCAAAATAATAAAATATCTATCGCATCACATTGGTGAAGCGAAATGAACCTTGTTATCCCAGCACAGCTTCAACCATTCAGACTTCAACTGTGTTCTTCAGCAAAGGTAAGATTTACTAGAAGACTCACCTTAGGAAAGCAGTTTAAATACATAATGTATTTATATATAAATCAATTTTCTATCATGCCTCTGCACGTTAATCAGATTGTATTGAATTACTACATTTTAAAATTCACTATGGAGAAGAAGTAACTATCTACTAATTTTTGAAAGGGAAAACTGAACAAGGAAATCAGTTCATTGAATTCTACTTTCATTCTTCCCCTCTTCTTGATAGTCAAGGATCTTATGTTATTTTCTTCTTGGTGCATTTCAAGTCAAAAGAAAGTGGGTGGAGTCTCTATTCTAAATTTTCTTAGGAAATCTCAGACTTTCTCATTGCCCATCTTCCACTTGTCTGCTTCCTAGAGAAGTAAGGTCACAGCCCTTCACGTTCAGGAAGATCTCAGACACTCCAAAATCTTCACTACATTTCTACGTCTCGTTCTTTTCCTGCCAAGTCCAAAGCCTATTTTACAAAAGCAAATAGCCCATCAACTTCATTTGATTTAAAACAATGCTATTTATTCTAACTAAAGAAAAATTATGCCATAGCCTTCACAGGCAGCAATGGCTACTGTGATTTTAAACTGAATACTCTTTCTCTGTGCTACTCTTATAGTTAATTCAGGGTAATGTTCTGTATATAACTAGATGGGCGCATTCATTTAGAAATCTCTAAACACAAAACACAACAAAAAGAATATCGGGGAACCAGAGTGAAAAATGTGTTTTCTTTTTACTGAAAATTTTATTGTGAAAAATTAACATATGGTTATTAAATATAGACACCCAGAAAAGTAGAAAGTAAATTAAAAAAAATAATTGTCACCTAGCTTAACACCCTGAGAAACCAAATGCGGTATTTGGCGTATTTTATTCCAGTCTTTTTTGTATCTGTCTATCTGTGTGATTTCTTTAAATAAGCATAATTTGATCACATTGAACACAGTGGAGAAGAAATCTGAATTATACTGAGTAGTTTATATCAGTATAACTGGCCTAGGGCAAAGGAGTATGGAAAATTAAGACCCAAAGTGTAATTGAAGAATATATGTCATCTCCTGTGATCACCTTGTGACAACCCACTTAAGGAGAAGGCAAGCACTATAACTACTTTTATCCCTTATGGGCGTTTATACACATTGTCAAAGACTGAAAGAGAACAGGGAAAAATGAAGGATTAAGCTGATCCCACTCTGAGGCCTCCAGCTGATCCTGGAAAGGTATGTATGTCATGTCCAGACCATGCACATTCACTCTCCCCATGCTGGCTTCTGCCCAGCTCACATTTCTGCAAGTGAAGCAGTATCTCAGAGAGGTGAGAAGTGTCTCAGAATAAAAATGAAGATAGTTGGCCCAGGTTATATGAAAATGGCTTTATAAATCCACATGAAATACCCTGGAAGAGAATCCAATATGTGACCTGCTTTTGAAAGACATCAGGGAATGGGGAATTATTCTAAAGCATTTTAAAAGAATTCTTCAGCACTTCTACGGAAAAGCCAAAGGAGGGAGAAAGAACAAATAAAAATATGGCTGTCATGACCTAATGGCTCATTGCCTATTAGGATGGAACCCACTGACTTATCTTACAAGGGAACTGCCAATTCTGCTCTTAATGTTATTAATTTAAATGGAGTGCTAACTGCAATAGACATGATTAAAAATATATAGAATTAGACATTGTCCCTGCTCATTAACTCTGCTTCCTGGTGGCTAGTTCTATGCCCATCTTTCATGTTCACAGCTTGCCAGGTGAACAAGGACAGAGTTAAAAATGCTTCATGAGATTGATCATTATCATTAATTCCAATTAATACTTTGAGTGCTTATGGGGTGCATGGTGCCATGCAGGGTCCCTTAAGAAGCATGACAGAAATTAATTAAAGGCCTTGAAGGGACATCAGATATAAAGGGCAAGTAAGACCTTGAGGAAGGAAAGATATCATAAATAAATGATTTTAAGAATTTTGGTTCATGTGGGGCTATTTTCATAATTTTACTGAAGTTAAACTGTGAAGTAACAAAGAGGGAGGGAAATATTACATGAGGGAAAAAGAGAAAAAAAACAGAATAGAGCAGAAAAGAATGAGTTGGAAATCACTATTCACAAAAGAAAAATTGAGATAAGGAAGATCAGTTAAGAGTGTTTATATCGTGAGGAATAGAAATCGAAGTAAAATTGGCTAAAACAAAAACAAAGAGGAATTCACTGGCTCACATAAATAAGTCTAACGGAAGTTTCATGTACACCTTGATCCAGGACTTTATGCAATGTCACTGGGGTTGAATTTTACTTTCTTCCGTTGTTTAACTTTGTTTCCTCTGTCTTCATTCCACAGCAGCAAAGTTGCCAGCACATCTCCAGCTTCTGATCACCTCCCTCGGGTTCGACAGCATGAATAAAGCATTATGCGAAGAAAAAGAAGCCAGACTCAACAGGCTGTCTTCTTTTCTCCTAGCAGTAAAACAGTTGTACTTGCTCTTCTTGGATCTCAGGCTATCCTGAATCAACCAGTATGGCTTCTGTAATGTAACTGTCTGAACGGCCGGCTCCAAACAGAATACCAGTCTTGGAGACACAAGTAGAATTTGCATCATCCAAATCATAAGGAGTTAGACTAGGGGAGGAGCTTTGATGAAAACAGCGGGAATGAATGCTAACAGCAAAAAAATAAAAACAAACGAAAAGAGCAAATGTCCACTACAAGAAGTACAAGAGTAAAAGAAAGAAAAGACAAGGGAAGGATGGGCACCTTGTATTAAATTTTATCCTGTATTTTGTAACTAATGGAATAAAATGATATATCAAAACAACTAACTTTGCTATTGCCATGCTCCCAAAACCCCCTGCAGAACAACTAGTGAATTATAGTCACTTAACTCAATGGATTAGGAATGTCAACTGCTTTAAAAAAAAAAAAAAAAAGTCACCCTCCTCATCCTATGGCTCTTAAACATTTACCTGGCTCCACAGGGTACGAATAAGCTTTCTGCTTTTTTGTTGGAGTGCTGTATGCAGTCAGCACTCACTGAGACTTCCCAGAATCTGTACATGGAACAGGAGGATTACTCGCTGAGACCACAGAGGAATAGAAAAGCGAGAGCAACAAGCTTCTCAAGAAGGATCAGGAAACAAGTATCCCTGGGATATAGACAAAGAAGTCTACTCGTTACAGTCTAAACAGTGAAAGAAACTAATGTTTATTGAAAGCCTAACATATGCTGAGCATTTTACCTACCTCATCTCATTTAACCCTCACGGCCATCTTATGAGGTAAGAGATTAAATTCCACGTTTACAACTTAAAAAAAAACAATGAGACTCACAGCTATTAAAAATCTTCCAAATGAACCGCAGCTGCTAAGTGCCAGGACTGGAATTTGAATTCATGTCCATATCATTGTAAGATTCAATTTACAGGCTAGCAGACTTTCTCCCTCTGTGGTGCAGTTTCATGGGATGCATGAAGCCGAGGGCTTCCAGTTCCTACTCCCTGCCCCGCCCCACAGCAGGTAGGGAGACGAAGCGGGAGATGAGATGGTTTTGAGGGCAAAGCAACTCTGGGTGGTGGGTGGAGAAAGCAGAGTTTTAAAGGGGATTTTATGAAGTTTTGCCTCATGGCTACAGCTCTCTTTGATATTTCAGTAACATACTCATTTCTTCTTAATGCATTGTGGAATTTGATCTGTTTTATGATTGTTTTTAAGTCCTGCTTCCAATGAAGGTGAGAAAAGGGGCTACTCGTGGGAAGATAATCACAGCTGGACTGGGATTACAATAAAAAGTGCCTCTTTAAAAAGTCTTCAGAACATTTTTTCAGAGTAATTCATTTTGAAGATGTAATGATGAATATTTGCAATAAGGCCAACACTGCTTCACAAAGATATATCAGGGATAAATAAAAAAGAAAACGTTGTTTAAGAACTAATGTAACATTTAAAATTTAAAATAACAAAAAGCATACACATTATCCTTCACAAAAAAGAAATTATGAGGCATAATCCAGGTAGCTTTCTCATATTGAAATATTCTGTTCAAATAGGCCAGCAGGAATGTGATCAATTATGTTCCTACTATCTATAAGAAGGATTCTTTCCCATGATCTACTTTATTACAGGGATATTTATATTTTGATTAATCTTATACATATAATGTGTTCTGAAGATAATCTAATGACAATGATGAAAAGCTAAAGACATTTATCACAGCTCAGGGCAGTGTTAGCAATCCAGTATTCAGCACATGGTATGTGTTCAAAAGATAGCAAGTATCCCTTACCATTACAAGGAGAAATTCCTCTGATCAGGGTCAAAAATCAGCCAAGAAAACTTTCAAAAGTCAGAGCATCATTTAGAAGTAAAATTAGGAAAGAGATATAGCTTTCTTGAAAATTGTACCATCCCTACTTGTTTTTCTGATGGTGCATTTTTTCCCTGTACAACAATCTGAGTGGCTTGTCTTAATTCTTTATAATTTTATGGTTTTTCTCTCTCATTTCTTTGTGAACTTTTTTATAATAACAGTTGTAAAAATTAGTTAAATATTTACTTAAAGTTCATCATAGATATAGAATGAGATAAGAAATATTACTTGGAATGAGACCAATGCTTCATTCAACCTTATGCCATCTCAAATAATTCTATACAGAGAAAACGTGTTTTGTTCCCTATGTTCAGGGGAACAATGTACCATAGATAGTTCCAACATTGCATGAATAATATATTATGGCTCAATCAGCCATTAACTTTTTTATATGCTTCTCGTTAATTTTTAATGGCTTTTAGGAAAGGTGGAATTTGATTTGTTAGCTCTGCTATTAGAAGAAACAATTAAATAAAGTGTAATGCTTTTTGTTGTTGTTTTTCCTTGTTTCTGTTTTAAAGCATGATGTGCTGCCGTGCTGGTTAGAACTAAAATAAAGTCCTTATCACCTTACTAGCTTTGTGATATTGAGCACATTATGTAACATCTTCAGGGATAGGAGTCCAGAACCCCAAATCTTTTAAAGGCAGGAGATGAAAGTCAAGTGAAGTCTCTAGCTCCAAGATCTAGTGAAGCAATTATAGGCTGAATATCTGCTTGCAACTTTGACTTTTTTATATCACGTTTGTCATCAGTGATATATTGATTGGAAATATTTCATCACTTTTCTACACAGGATAACAGAAATAATTGTAAGTACCTGAATAAAATAGAAGCAATGAGTAGCAACAAGTTGCTGAACTGAAAAACTGTCAGTTTTATCAAAAATATACTTTTTGTAACTGTCTTAGAGAATGCACATTGAGATATAAAATTTCATCCTAAATATTCAGCAGTTAATTCATATTCCTCTTCATTGATACCTGTCTTTAATTATAGGTTCCAAGAATCAAAATTCCATTGCCTAGATATGACAGAGTGACTGCAGGATAAGCAGCTAGCACATTTTCTGGTGACGACCCATTCTAGTAGCCACACATAAAAATGCTCACTTTTAGTCTTCTTTATTCAAAGAATGTTGATTCAATACTTTTTCTCTCTTCTTTCACAAACTATTTCATTAAAATCCTTAAAGTTTTAAAAAGTATTTTCTTGTATTTGTGGCTTTCAAACTTTAATAGGTGATTAATATTGCATTACTGTGGATGTAAAAAGTGCTCAATATTGTAAGATTTGATTTGCTTCGTGAAAATATTTTACATATGTATTACAACTTTATATGAACATCTATTTTCCTCAGAGCATCTCAATTTTCAGTTGTTTAGTAAAACAAAACTACCTAACGTCAAAGTTGCAGGACAGTATTAAATGAAAACAGATTTCAAAAATAAATCTCCATCTTTTTTTACTTGTAATTTATTTTCATTGAATTTTATAATAACATGTTGTGCGAGTATGTGTCTAGAGAAAATAACTGACTATCAACTTAATCTCATTTAGTAATATAAATAAGGCTCTTTGAAAACCTTGAGGTAGAACCATTTAATATTTGGTTTTCCTACTTTGTTTTTGTAAGAGAAAACATCTATTTGCAAATAATCATCATTAATCTATATTCTGGACCAGTGATAGAAAACTTCTTGGTGAAAAATTAATTGATAGATCTATAAATTTAATTAATAACGAAACTTCCCTGATGGTCTAATTTTTCCTAAAACATTTCAGCTTCAATGAATAATATTATTTGCCCTTTTTCAGAAAACATTGGGGTAGATTCCATTATGCCAGGACAATGGCCAGAACCATGGCTCAGAGATTAGAACTGGAGAGAATATTTACCACTCTTACTTTGAAAGCTGTTGTAGGATTGAGTCCACTCTCCTTATTATAATCAACAACAATCTGACTGCCTCAGAATGGTCGTTTAAGGGAAAAAGTGCACAATGGGCAGGGGGTGGAATACTGGCAAATATCTACATATAATGGTAGGCTTTAGGTAAAGGACTAGCAAAAACGGTAGGATGGAGGATCCAGACAGCAGTTGAGAATTCAAGATAAGAGGTACTAAACAAAATAATATCCCAGACCTTTACCAGTGGGGGAAGGCTGAGGATTAAAATTATGTTAAATATATACATGCTAGTGATTCTTTTTAAAACGTCGGAAATTGTAAAATCATGATTTTCTGGCTAAGTATGAATCCCCTTATTTTGGTAACAGATGCCTAATATTTCTTTTGAGGAAATTAACTATCCTCCATTTTAACCCTTATAGCTCAAATTTGGCTGACTCCACACCTTGGCTTGAGGGAAAAATAGATCCCTGGACAACAGATGTGACTCCTAAAATGTACCCTGGAATAATTCGAAAAACAGAGTGTTATAATCCTCAACACACAGTAGGTGCTGTATAGTTGGCAGCTGATGTTTTATTACTGATATCACTTTTTTTCTATTCACTCAAATAATAGTTTACTCGCATTACTACACCTTTTTTTCAGATTTGTGAATTACAGTTTCGAGAGTTTGTTTTTGTTTATCAGGGAAAGGGTAAAGAAATAATATTATTGCATGAGAAAATTTTTAAATGCTTTATATATGTTAAATCATTTAGTAGATAAGTGAGTCTTGTTTAGCTTTACATGATAGATAAAATTAGCAGAACATGATAAAATTGATTGTTTTTCCCATATTCATTCATTTACTTACTATCATAATGAATGGAATTCATTTTTTTTCCTGTATTCAGAAGCTATTTTTATTAGTTGAAAATTTAATAGAGCAACATGGTTTTGGACTCGTCAGTCTCCATAATAACATGGGCCAATTTCTTATAAGTCGTCTCTTTTTATATCTATCTATCCGTGTGTGTATATATATGTATATACATATCTTATATCCTATTGGTTCTGTTTCTCTGGAGAACCTTGTTGAATACATATCTCAGATTTTAGAGTTCGGATCCAGGCTGGCCATTACCACTTTACTTGAGAAAGGGTTATATTTCATTTTTATAAAATGTTGCAGTGAAATGAATCCATGTTCTTTACCATTTTATACTTGATAAATTGTTCAATTCCAAAGGAATTCATGAAAACAAAAAATAAATATTGTCCATTGAAATACATTTCTTTGATTCCAAAGGCAATGTGTATATATTCTAAGTAGATTTGCTGCCAACTGAGTCTCTCTCTTTTCAGCACCATCATTGACAAAGGTATAAAAACACCTCTACTTAGCAAACACTGTTAGAAGGATAACTACCAAATAGAAATGGAGCAAAATATTTACAGGAATATCTGATGCTATATATACATATTGTGAAAACATGAATGTTATCTAACACTCATGAACAAAATGGATTCAAGTGATTAAACTCAGGCTCAGCTATGAGTTTTTTTCTTGAAGCTACCATGAACTTAGAAGAAATGCTCTACTTAAAATGAAGTAAAAAGTATTCATCATTTTGAAATATATTATACAAAGGATATTTTGGTTCACAAAGATAGATGTACACTTTGTACAACAGAGAATGTTAGCATTCCTGCCAAGTTACCTTTGGGGGTTTTACAACTTCTGGCTGTTGGTCTCCAGATAGATACTCAAAGGAAAAATGATTTGTGCTCTAATATATTAACATTTTTTAAAAGTATAAGTTAAAAGATGGACTTATTTCGCAAATACAGAAGTTACTGGGTTTTCTTTGCCTCCTCTAAAAATATGTCTCAGCTTGAATTTTCCCAGGATATGCTCTGATTCATCACCCCAATCTTAATACATGTGCTGTACACTATTAGAACTAAAACAACACTTCTCAAACTGGATCCATTTGAGTAGTAGTTCTAGAAATCGTAAATAGGTCCACTGATCAAAATAAGCCTCCTTGAATAAATTCATGTAGGAGACCAGGTGTCTTATATCTCCCCTTGGCATGCATAATAAACACTAGTATCTTATCAAGGCTAAGAATTCCTAACCTTGTTAAACTTCGTTTCACCCATCTTTCCCAAACTTATTTTACATGAAACATTTTTCCCCATAGCTCCCCTCTTACTATCCTGAGGAAAAATATTCCATGGAACACCAATGGAGGAAATGCTGGCATAATTATGATGCAAGCGTATTCAGACATGAATAAACTCTGTTAGGGCAACATTCGGACAGATGACTTTCCCAGATCATGTCACGGTAGGAATCAGAACATTGTTAGTAATTATCAGGTGGGGTTGTCTCGATCTAACAGTATGTTAAAGAACTATTCAACTTGTGAAAGATAAGATTGACAATGACTAAATTTACAGTATTGAGTGTGTGTGTGTAGTGTACGATATATAGTATTAAAATAAAACAGACAAAATATAGATAAACCCAACAGAGTTATGATATACATTTTAAATTCTTATTCACTAAGAAGTGTGTATAATTCCTAATCAAGTACACTAAAAATAGATTATTTCAATTTTTGTCCAAATGCTCCTTCTTTCTTATCTCCTTTGTACATATAGGGTCTGCTAATTCGTCTTTGTGTTCCCTGTAATTAGCATTTTTGTCTTTTGTCAGTCTGTAAGAATGGTCACTTAATTCTGTCAGGATATTAATATCAATGCTATAAAATCTCATTTGTTTTTTAAACCATATGTCTACACACACATACACATACACAGGGAGGAAGAGAGAGAGAGAAATTGCTATTTTACATAATGATTATATGTTTTAAGCTTAAACGTGTTTAAAAAATGATCTATAAGCAAATTTATGCAATTGTTCACAGTAGTTTCATCTAGGAGTGACGATGAATGAGCATAGGAATATAGAGTATTTTTAATCGTTCTTTACAGTCAGAATATGTTGTTTTACAATTTGACAGAGAGCAAAAATAACAGAATCTGCATTCTCTGTCTACAATGATTGAAAGTACCTATTAGGGCCATGCTTTATCAGCTGCACTCTTCCTGTGATGTGCTGTGGAAAGGCCTGCCTCCAGGTGTTTGTCATCAAAGAGGCGTCTAGTTTTAGTTATTTGTGCTCCTTCAGCCCCTTTGCATCCTCGTGCTTTAGGCTTTCTCTACCTTTTTTGGTTATTGGCTTTGGGCTCTGAGGTCTGCGTTTGCCCAGCACTGCAGCAGTGGGAGGGGTTTAGGATGCTTGCTTTTTGAAAAGAACCATAATTCTCACATTTGGCTCTAGCTGAAAGCAGATCTCCCACAGTATGCTGTACTCAGGGATGGGTATCCAGGAAACACTATTTGATAAGCTCGTTCGGAGCAGCAGCCCTGGGGTTTACTATTTCACCAGTTGAGGTCCTCAACTCTTGAAAACTGTCAGCACTGTGCTTTGCTCAAAGGAGACAAGCCACAAAGATTAGCTAATAAATATTTATTAACCAACTTTTTAAAAGGTTTATTTGTAGAGTACAATTTAGAAATTAAATATTTTATATATGATTTCCTTTGTGGTTTTGTTTTGACTTCTGGAATATCTAATATACTTATTTGAATCTGGTAACATATTTATTATATCCATCCCAAGAAGTTTGTAGGATATTTTAAAAAGGTACTGCCCGCTGTTTGAGGAAATGTAAACAAAACAAACTAAATATTTAGTGGAAAGCTAATGACTAAAATCATAATTTTGTTCGACTTCATTTTGAATAAACCCTACAAGATTAATCTAGAAAAGATTAATTTATTGCCTGAGTTTAGGCCCTGCAGTCCTCATTCATGCATTAATTCTTTCAACCAAACAAAATTCATCAAACACATTTGTGCTGATGCTGAAACAGCAAGAGAAACACTTACAATGTTTGCCCTCAACTAGCGTACAATCCAGTGAGTAAGGCACACATGGAGGTTGATGAGTACAAATACCACATGACACCTTCCACTTGGTCTTCCTTAAAAGTTATTTAACTTTCCATCTATTCTTGTCAAAGTGCACACTTGCTCCTTATCCCCTGTGTATACATTATTTTCACTTAGGAAAATGTCTTCAGGGTCTAGATCTTACTTTATCAGGATTCTGCAACCACCCATAACTCATGCTCCCGGCACCTCTCAGAATGTATCTCAAGTCATAAATTAAACTTATATATATATAAGTTCATTTGTCCGGAGTGACAGAGTTTTGGCTCAGATGAAGAAAACTTTATTTCATACAAAAAATGGAGGGAATGACTGTATACAGACTTTCCTTAAACAGTCATAAAAATTACTTTATAAAAATGAAAATATAGCCAGTGGTAATGTAGTCTCCCTTATTCTGATAAAGTGTTAATTTGGAAAGAAGAATTTGCAAGTGCTTTGATGCTGTTCTACGGTTATTTTCTAAAATTCTTAATGACACTTTTTTGGTTTTATTCACCTTTCTTTTGCATCCAGTTGATTTAACTATTGTATGAGAGTGCAGAGATGTTTGCATAGTTGGTGGGTCCGTGTAAGTAGAAACTGCATTTCAGAGGAATCAGGCAGAGGATGGAAGGTGTCCAGCAGAGTGATTGAAATGATCTTAAAGAAGCAGAATCATTCTAGAGACTGCCTGTGAGTGAAAGATGACATTAATGTGAAGATCACACAAAACAGATTTTCAAATTGCCATTGAGTTGCTAAATAGCCCCGAAAGGTGAGATGAAGAATTAAGAAGCGAACGGAAACCTAGATATCAGAAACAAGTCAGAGGAGGGCAGAATGGAAAGGAAATGCATGAAATGATTTTGCCAGAGGCAGCTGACAATACGAATCGGAACAGCAGGGGGAGCTATGGTATCGCAGTTGTCAAATCCCAGTTTTTAGAAGAAGTTTCAGATTTATGATTCTAGCAAAGAGGACATGTTAGTGATTCTTACTTTTGTAATAAACAACCCAGCTACAGGCACCAGGATGGAGCTTTAATGATCTGTATCTTCTGAAGCCAAGAGCGTGATCAGCACATCCTCTGCTCTGTACAGACTTGGTCTGTATCACAGGTTTGAATAAATTTACCTTCAGGCAGTGTTTTCCCTCCTGAATTTATGGGTATGGATTTTGAAAGAAGTCACCCTTATCTTTGTTTAATTGAGAGAATAAATTTGAGACACAGACACACGTAGCAGAGGAAATTTTTCTAAATGCCAGAGATGGTTTATTTAGTCCTTTATAAAAATTTTTTTTAACTGTTTCAGCTGACCAAGAAGTGAATGACAAGTGGCAGAGTGGGTAAATATGCACACATCAACTTTTCCATAATGACCTGCCCTACTTTTTCCTCCTGTCTTCCACAAAGAACTAGGTTCTTAGCGATTTAGGCTGCCTCTTGAAAATAACTCAATACCTTATACCTATCTATATTCTTGCCTTAAAATAGATGGCAAGGTTTAGGCACGGTGAATAGCACTTTTGTCTCCTAGATCCATCCTGGTTTGAAAGCCCACTGACACCAAGAATTCTGCCCATCTTGTTTTAAAGCTACTAAAAATTCCTAACAAGTCAGCTCCCCATATGCTTTTGAAAAGATAGCAAGAGTGGGAGCCCGTAGGAACATCATATCTCAGAGGCATCTCTCAAGTGGACTCTCCCCTAAAGTGAAATGGATTATTGTAACTCAGGATGCTGCGTTAGTTTCCTATGGTTGCCATAACATATTACAACAAATTGACTGGCTTAAAATAACAGAAATTTATTCTCCCACTGTTCTGGAGACGAGAATTCCAATGCTCCCTCTCAATTGTCTAAGGAAGAATCTCTCCCTGCTACTTTCTGGCTCATGGTGGTTGCTGGAAATCCTTGGCATTCCTTGGTTTGTACACACATTATTCCAATCTCTGTCTCCACTTTTATATCACTCTCTTTTTTGTGTCTCTATATTCTCTCATCTTTACATAAAGATACCAGTCATTGGATTTAGGGCCCACCCTAAATCCACCATTGTGCTATCATCTCAATCCTTAACTAATAATATCTGCAAAGACCCTATTTCCAAATAAGATCCCACTTTGAGTTTCTGGGTGAACATGAATTTTGGAGGGACACTACTCAACCCACTAAAAGCATATATCAAAGGTGAATAAACATTATTTTTACTCATCTTGATTGAAAAAAGAGACAAATTAGCCAAATATAATTATCTTGAAGAGGCTAAGAGCGAGAAATAGTGCTTGAAAAACAAATACAAATACACTTTCAACAAGGGCTTACTTACTATTAACGGAGTTAAAATAGAACTGAAAATAGTTGCTACGTGCACAAACTGACTGACAAACTTGACTGCCAAGGAGTAAATGATTTTGTCTGGGTAAATGCATTATAATTGTGCCATTCAAATTGTACCTGTATGAAATATAAAGAAAAGTTGTGTGGAGGCTGAAGGTTACAGACAGATTTGCATTCCACTATCACTACATGTTGGTAGTCTGATATAGGCTGATTATTTACTCTCTCTGGGACTTTGCTTCCTTATTTTCAAAACTGAATAGATAATAATATCTTTGGAATTATCAGAAAATGTATGGAGGAAAGGACGGAGGAGGGGACATCATAAATGCTAATTTACTTCTCTTCTTTTCTTTCACTTCAAGTCCTCAGGCTCTCTCTATCCTCATAAACTAATCATACTTGAAAGGTGCACAAATATCTGCTCAATTGTTATTTCATAAGATGACAATGCTAGGAACTTTTCAGACATTGTCATAACAATGATTTACCTGGAAAGATTGCATAGAAATCATGATAATAGATTTCTTAAGAAGGGAAAAACAGTCCAATGCTTAGTTGTTTTCCATGTTGCCAAACACTGAGCCTACTGAACAGTTCATTTATTTGACAAATATTTATTGAACGGCTAAAGTTCTTAGCACAGTACCTGGCATACATTCACTTATTTATTCTTCATTCAGCAAACATGGAGTGTACGGTTACTATGTGCCAATACTGTGCTGGACATGGGCCCTGCTCTCGTGGAGCCCAGTCTGGTCAAAGAAACAGATATTATTAATCAAATCATCTTGTAAATGTAGCCCCGAGGCACGACAAGGAATGTTAAAAGAAAATTAAATGTTTTAATATTTTGACCTAATCATAAATAACAGATTAATTTTCCTTAAGAAAGTAAAAATTGATCAGAAATCTCAAAGATAAGAGGAATTAACCAGGGAAAGAGAATGAAGGAAGTGTGTTACAGGTGGAAGGAACAGAATATGCAAACGCACATGGGAGAAAACAGCCAATGGCATGCAAGCAGGACTTCTTAAAAAGTGTGACTAGAGCAGAAGCAGCAATGAAGACTGTGGTATAACATGAGGCTAGAGGGGTAGGTAGGAGCTAAATTCTGCAGAGTGGTGTAGGCGAGGTTAGTTTTATTTTAAATCTAAGAGCAATGGGATGACATGAAAGGTTTTTAAGAAAGAAGATGAAATGCTTAAATTTGGCAGAGGGAAGATTTTCTTACTGCAATTGACTTGGAGCAGGAAAATAACAAATTTAATTAAATCAATTTGGGAGACTGTTGGAGTACATGAGGGAAGTAGCTTAGATCAGAAGGATATGTATTTAGAAGGTAAGATTCATAAGATTGGATAGGAGCAATTAAGCAAAGAGAGGTAAACCAAATGACTCTAAGATTTCTGATTTGCCCAGCTGGATAGATGATACTGACATTTACCAAGAAAAGAACTCTGGAAGGGGACCAGGTATTTGGGAGAATGACCATGAGTTGGGCCATGTGGACTACGAGGTACCTTTGAGACGTCACATAGGCAATTTGATAAAGGGATCTGGGCCTCAGGAGAGAGCTCCAGACTGGAGTTATTAATTTGGGAATCATTAATCCAATTAATATTGTTTCCAGTGACTATACAAAGGGAGAAGAGAGATGCAAGGATTAAAATAAATACGTACTAATATGAGACACATTAAGTAGTGTCAGCTAGTATATATATTTTTAATGTCATTTGCCAATAATGTGATTTAAAATCCTGAGGTGATTTAATTTTATAGATTATCAAAACCTGAATCCATTTTTTAAGGAAATCAATAAATGGACTAAAATTTCTCTTTGGAATTTTTACCTTTCCAAGTGAGACTGAGTCTTGAATTTATTTCCCTCAAATCAATTTATTCGACACATATTTAGCAAAACTCCAGTCTGCCTGGCATTGTACTAGGCACTGGCAACACGACACGATGAGTAAGACAGGCGTCGACCGGTTCCCAGAGGCCATAGAAAAAGATTCTATAGTAAAAGTGTAACCACAGTGTGGGAGAAATGCTAGACTAACGCGTTAAGGAACCTATAGTTATATATAGTGTGGAGGTGATTGTGTGATATTTTAATGGGATTTGGCATAAAGGACCAAGGAAGACTTTCAGAGGAAGTAATTTTTAAGCTGAGTCGTGAAGAATGAATAGAAGGAAGCCAAGCACAGAGGGAAAAGAAGAATTCCAAGAACAGAGAAGAGTATATTCAAAGGCCCAGAGGCAAGAGCATGATACTTTCTGGGAAATAAGGCATTTTGATATCGGTAGAATAGGTGGAAAGCTTCATTTTGAGACGTCGGTAGAAGTTAAATAGTAAATGTTCAAACGAAGTCTTGTTTTGCTTCTGTTAAATAGTTGGCAAGGAGATTCCTGCCAAATCTATAATTGGAAGAGATGCATCATACGAAAATATAAACATTCCTGGAAGCTCTGCACATTGACATAGGGGCAAACATTTCTCTAAGTGGAGAATTTGCTTTTAATCTCTATGTAGTATCTAAACAGAACATTATATATAAGTTGGTATATCAAAAATCCCCTCTACCCACTTGAAAATGTGCTTGTCTTCCTTTGAGCTGCAGCTCCGTTAATTCGGTGATTCATACTTTTCAAATGAGCACTTCCTCCTCAAAGTGAGGCTTTCAGTGATGCAGACCAGCATGATATGACATTTTAATGTAATATTAACCATGCTTCCTGTGTAAAATATTATGCATGTTCTATCTCAACAGCGTGGTCCCATGAACAATGCCGGCCCATTATCTGATGGGGAGAGTGATTGGTGATGAGAGCTTAGTCTGGAAGATTTCCAGCTGTTGAAGTGCAAACAGTACTTGAAAACAGTTGTGCTGAAATTCTTTCTTTCTTATATTGGTGGGGCATAGTTGAAATCAGATTTCCCAAACACATTACATTTTTTTTCTTCCAAGCAGAGATGAGAAATTTTTCCCTGTCGATTGCAAACTTCCCCAACCTGCAGCTATTAGCATTGATAATTAAATAACTCTGTTATTTATAAGAAGCGTTAAGATATATACTCTTAAAGGAAAGGAACAGTTAGAAAAACATATATATATATTGGCTAGTTCCATTGCTGATTTTCTCCTTTCCTAAAATTAAATAAATTCTTCATTCGCTATTATAAACTAAATATTTCCTTTGAGTCCAATTAGCATTGCTGAAAGAAAAAGCGAATCAAGGCTCTGTTCAGCATGCATCAATGTAATGGAAAATCAGGTCTTTTATTCTAGCTTTAATAACTGCAGCTTGATTAGAGGCGAAGAAAAGGCTATGAAGGGAGAAGGGGAAAGGAGAAGTGCTGCCAAATTAGTTCCATAAGAATTCTCAACCTGTCTGCTCTCTGGCTCACTATTCAAATGCTAATTGAGCCTTTTGGTAAACAGAATGGGTAATCATGGAAGACAAAAACAGACACGGAAAACAAATGAAATATCATACCTTATCCAAAGCAGCACGGCATTTTCCTGATAAGCTTTGGAAGACTTAAAATTTTAAGTCCTTGGCTCTTATTTTTTTCCTGGAAAGATTATAATTAATATAATAAAATAAATATTACATAATCAAATAAAAAAGGACAAAGAACTGCTTTGTTTCAACAATGAAACCAGTCATGTTATAATTAGATAAGAGGATTTATATTCACAGCTATAAACATGAAAGTAGACCATGAGGCTGGATAAAGGCAAGTTTTTAATTCTTAAAAATTAATTACATGGCATTATTCTTATCAGTACACAGAATGCATTAATTATACAATTAATAAAAAGATGAAAGGGATTTTTTTTTTTTTTTGGCAATTGTAATGCACGTGGGGGCATTTGGTTTTAGACCCAGAATTGTCCTTCAGGCATTTCTATAATCTTCTTACTAGGCAATGTCAAGACCCTAAACCAGCTAGTAGGAATATTGAATGGAGTGGGTCTT
The DNA here is from genome assembly GCF_037783145.1 of Equus przewalskii. Classification (NCBI taxonomy): domain Eukaryota; kingdom Metazoa; phylum Chordata; class Mammalia; order Perissodactyla; family Equidae; genus Equus; species Equus przewalskii. Next base: position 14,961,438 of record NC_091843.1, read on the forward strand.
CATGTTTTTGCTTAGACACATTTCGGAAAGGTTGTGGATTTCCATGTAATTGGGATCTAAGGTGTAATAGGTTTAATTTGAGGTCCTCTTTAAAAGAACAGCAGGAAGAGGCATTGTCACCACTGTGTAATAGCCAGTAAGAAGTGGCAGCCTGCTCCTTCACAATGGGCATCCTTAAGGATGAAAAAGTGATTATCTTACTACAACAGTTATTTCTCTGAGTGCTCCCATCATCGGAGTAGCACCGAAAATGCCTTGTTTGTGCTGCCGCTTTATCCTTGAAAATATTTGAAAGCTATAAATAACATTCATGGAAGAAGAAATGTGGTAGTGAAAAGACAGCCGGCTATGAGGCACAGAGCCACAGGCCAAGTCCGTTTTAGCAAACTCCAAGGCACTGTCCAGATTCTCTTGCTGTCTTGCAATTGTGTTTTATCAACTATTACTTGGAGTAAATGGGCTATCAGCCAGGGCTAGGAAATCTGTTTTTGTGATATACCAATTGTTGTTGTAATGTACAGCAGGACAACACTGTCACATCGTAATAGTATTTGACTTGGCTGACCTGCCAGCAATATCATATGTGGGAACAAACAGGCTGCAACTTCTTCTTACCCAAAAAGATATCACTCAGCTACTTCAAGACTATGTTGTGAACATTGCAAAGAATGCAGAAATAGTTTTTAAATAAATCTAGATGTTTACCATTTCAGAAGAAATTCAGAGCAATATCTAGACTATAATAACAATGACTACTTTGCTGTTTGGGGTCGGAAAGGGAAAGCCTGAAAAATAGAAAATATTTGATCCCCATCAGTGGTGGAGTCTCAGGGGTGACTAACTGGTTTGCCTACATAACCCCACCCCATTATCTCTACGTACCCCCATTCTTTGATTTGGATAATCAATATAAAGTGATACAAAAATGCAGCTTCAAGCCGCTACCATACAAATCAGATGGCACATGCCATGATCCCCATATAACACAAAAATTCTGAAGCTACCACTCATCTCCATTGCTAAATATCCCCATTCTGCCTCTCTCACACACACACACCACAAATCACAAGTATTCTTTGCCTTTTCTATAGCCTGTCATCTTGTTGTTTTCTGCTTCTCTGTCCCTGGGCATATCAACATTCCAAGGTTAATGATGAGGCACCCTCAAAAAGTGGTGTTTGTTTACCTTAAGGTAATGTTTTAAATGTCTTTCTGTGTGTGGCAGTCTCATTGCTTCCAAAACAAAACCCATCTGCAATCTGAACCTGCATTCCATATTAACACCTCAGACACATTGCTGCAGGGTTTTTTGTCATCCTGTCCCGGTTGAAAAATTATATGTGAGAGTGGAGCTGGCAAACACTAGAATCAGTTTGATAGGTTCAAGCTTTGAAAATCACATTTCTCCAAGCCTTATTATCAAATTGATGTGCTGTGGCATCTTGTCCTTCCCAAGTTTCCTGAGTTCCTGGCATATGGAGTAAAGGAACTGGGTGTTTAGCCAGAGTTTGTTTCTGATTCCTTTGGAATTAGAAATATGGATATTAGCCATACGCATTTATAAGGAAGTTTTCACTTCTTATGAGAGTAGGTAGTAAAATTCGCCCCCCACCCCAATACTAGGAAATTCCTACTGAATAGGGATGCATTTGTTCACAATGTCTAACAGAGAAGACTTTTTATTTTTCCACAGTTATGGGTCTCACAGTTAATCTAAAAGGGGATGGTAGGCGTCATTAGGGCATGTGGTAGATTTGTACTCCTCCACCCTGTTTGCATGTAGGTGAACAGGCTGTGACTCTTTTTGGCCAGTCATGTGGGACCAAAAGAGTCTTGTTACTTTCTTACTGAAGGCTTAAGATCCAATGATCCACTTACTATATTCCTTTCCCCTTGCCAAGAAAATTCTGGGAGTCATCAGAGATGGAGTGCCTTCCAGCTTAGATCCGAGAGTAACTATAATTAGCAGAGCCCCCTACTGGCCCTCATTGGGAATGAGAAAGAAATACACCTTTGTTGGGTTAAACCACTAAGATTTGAGGACTGTTTCTTTCTACAGCATGATCCAGAATATCCTATTGATACACCATCAAAGACTAACCTTATATCAGAATAACCCCTGATTCTTAGTGATCTTCCAGAATAGTTCTTTGGACTGGAAAAACAACCCATATTCTCTCTCACGTTCATGAGGCTCATAAAAGACGCGATTTCATTAGTACCAAGCATTATGCTAAGAGTCTTATCTGAATTATCATATTTAATCCTCACAGCAAGAGACAATGTCAGAATTAAAATTCCTTAATGTCTAACTTCTGTCTCATGTATTAGCTGCTCAGTATTTAGTTAAGAGTTAAAAAAAAGAAATATGAATTTATTTTTAACAACAAAGAAACATACACCATCAGCACATAATCACTTAATATTGTCACTTTTTTTGACAGTCCTGAAGACAGTATTTTAAGCTACTGCTATTTGATAAAGTATATGTCTGAAAGGACCATTAGGAGAGAGAAGAATCAAGCCTCCTTAGGTTTTCAGCAAGGGTGTGCTGAGAAGACAAAGCAATGGTTCTCACAAACACGCTTATTTAAGATCATTACAGAAATTTGTGTCCCTTTTTTCAAAGAATATGTTTTGAGAGCTAAAAATCATCCTATCATATTTGGACACATAGAATTAGTTGCTGCTCAAGGATCAAATGGTTACTTCTTTTGAAAGTTGTGTATGCTATATTTGATAATCATACAGTCTAATTCTCAAAATAAGCTCTGACATTGGCATATCTTTTGGATTTGAATTCGCATCATGGATGTATGTATCTATATATTCAAATATTTGTGTGTGTGTGTAAAATATAGAAGCTTATTTCCTTGCCTCAAGAAAATGTGCATAGGAAAACCTAAACTTTCAAACAATCAAATTAGAGGCCAGTTACTCTGGAAATTATTAAGAAATGCATCATTGCCATAATACTGGATGTATCCTGTGAGAATAAACAACTGAAGAAAACCTTTAACCCTCCCTCTCTTTTATAAATACATACACATATACGGATAGCTCAAGGGCAAAATGCTTCGAAGATTGATTTCCCAGATTCATTCTGTGTATTGGAAAAGTGCCCTTCCCAGTAACTCAGAACAAATTGAGGAAGCATTTCATCATGAGAAGATAGGCTCGTGTGGGAAAAGTTTAATATAAAGTATTTCATCCAGATTGCTGATCCAATCCAGATAAAGCTGAGTAACTCTGATTTTTGCTTTCCAAACTGTGGAAGATTTTAGATTTATATAAGATCCATTTAGACTTCCTCCATTCTTCTAGACAAAAGTTTTATGAATGTTGTTTGATGAATCCACTGTATCTGCCAATATATTACCTACATAAATATCTCCATCTATAATTTTTTGCCAGAACGTGATTACAGGTTTTGTGCAAGTGCCAGGGAGATTGAGAGAGACCTATGAAAGTATGAAAGACTTATAAAGCCCATTTTATTCTGATGCCTTCCTCCTTCTCTAAAGTCACCCAAGACCGCTCCACATGCAACCGACCCTCCATTCAATCCAGACATTTTGCAACATTCTGAACTTGCCATTTTCTTTTGTGTATACAGTTCTTTTTACTTGAAATGTCCTTCCTAATCCTTTATGCACAGCCATTTGCTACTCATCCTGTGAGGCCTAGGAGCTAAATTAATACCGCCTCTTCCAGAAACACTTCTTGTACTCTCCCAATGTGGATTAGGAGTTCTGTCCAGTATCATGACATGCTAGGCTTTTATGCTCCTACCACATTATTTTGTAATCATTAGTTTATGTGTTTTCAAGCATTTTAGAAGCAAGAATTCTGTTTTTTATCTCTTTACTCATAGTATCTGCACATATAGATACTCAATCAGTTGTGGAATGGATGAATGAATAAATGAATGAATCCTGCTATATTGGTGAGATATTTTAACTGACAATTAATTAGCTATGGTGAGACCATGTGGAAAAACAATGAGAGGGAAGAGTGTTCATACTACACACAAGGCTAAAAGGTAATATAAGGATATATATACCTCAAACTCCTAGGTAAATTGGTTGAAATTACTCATTAAATAAAATGTTTTTTAATCTTTTATTTTTTAATTGAGAATTTGGAAAAAAAGAAAGCTGAGAATTACAGAGACTAACTTAGCAAACCCCATGTGTCACCAACCATAATTAATGATTACTTACATTTTGTTACATTTGCTTTGCCTTCTTTTTATTAAGTAAAATAATATTAAAATCCTACCTCATTGCCAAAATACAGGGGCTTAGGAATGAACATCATTACTTGCTTCTTTGCCACGGTTCATAATAAGAGGTTTTCCAACCGTTTTGGAAAGCTAAAGCTCAATCCTCTTCCCCAGCCTTAAGCAGAGGGTCAGCTGTGTGCAAAAGGAAGATGTGGGGCCCCTGCAGGGGGCAGGGAAGTCAATCTCCCCTTCCCATTAACCTGCTGCCCTGACTCAAGGCTGAGAGGCAACCTTCAAAGACTTGCAATTGCCATGATGGAACATGATTGGTACCCAACTCAGACATGAGTGTGAGGCCCCTGCCAAGACCCCCATCAATGGCACCGTGGTGCTGCTAGCCCAGGGTAGAAATGCCTGCTATTTTATTTATGGCGGCCATAAAAAAAAGGAGGAGGGTAATTAATAAGTCCATATGTGAGAGCAGGGCAGACTTCATGGGCATGCCACCAACACAGCTGCACAGGTCCCTCTTCTCAGAAAGGCCCCGTGCTTGGGGTTTAATGCTCTGTGGTGGCTATCTACCATCTCTGCTCTACAAAATCTGCCTGAATGATCTCTTGGACAATAGCCACTCTCTCACCTGAGGTCCTCCGACAGACCCTTTGGATTCAACACTCAAATCCATCCTTTCTGTTAAAATTACTGACTTATGCCCATGGCCTGTCAACTACTTGTGACCCATTGGCTACAATTTGTGTTCTTCCTCTAAGCTATCAATTTTTCTTCCACCTAGTTGAGTTGTTGGCTCATCATGTTAGTTGAGTTTATTCCCAAGCATACATGTTGATGTCTGCTGATCATTTACTGATCAAAATCTTTGAACTGCTTATTCAACCAACATTTAAGTTTGCCTTACCCCTGGAGTTCATTTCATGAGAAATTGTCAATTTATTTTATCTGTTACTTTTCATTGTGTGCATACGTGTGTGTGTGTGTGTGTGTGTGTGTGTTACATACTTATTTTCAGATTTTCTTATTTATCTGTGTCCTCTATTGTTTGGCCATTAATTTCTAAAGCAGGAACTAAGATGCTGGATCTCTTCATACCTCTAATGTCTACAGTTCAGAGTCTATCACATAGTAGATGTTCAATAAACATTTAATGACTAAATGAGTAAATTAGAATATGAACTTCTTAGATGTAAGAGATAATCTAAGTGTACAATTTTTACAATCAGTTCTATAGGACAGCTAAATTTATCACTTTAATACCATTAAACTTTAAAAATATACCTTAAGAAAGAGAAAAGTGGAATTAACAATAAAGAGCATAGTTTTTTGTTTTGTTTTTTAGTTTTGCAAATTGCAAACCACAGTGGTTCTAGCACATGACTTAAGATCAGAGTAGAGCATCGAACCCTTAAGGAAAGCCAGTTATTATTTAAAGATGAATCTTTATTTATCAAGAATAAAAACCAGCAAATCAAGAGAAATGGCTCTCATGGTAATGGAAGAATTTGAGTAGTTATTAGTGTTGTTTTAACTTAGAGAACATGTGGTAGGACCTGTCAGTGGACTTATCAGACAAAATTACAAACAGACAGCATTCAATCCTTATAGTCACTCTTTCGTTTTTTGGGGTTTTTTAAATCTACTTGGCGAAGTTTCCAGTCATGTTGTTGACCCTGGATTACCTAGTTCCTACTACTTTCTTAGCTAATCTATGTCTTATCCGGGTCTTTCCATAGCTTATCTAGACATTGTTTCTTCTTCGCCTCCTCAGAAGACACTAGCTGACATGAAAAAAGACAACAAGTTTTGGAGTTTAAAAAAGTAAATTGTAAGTATTCTACCTATTTGTTTTGCCATCTTGGGTTAGTGACTTTATAAACCTGTTTTTTCACCTGTAAAATGTGAATAATACTATCTCACAGGATTATTGGGTAAGTAAATCAAGGAGCTAAGGTAGCAGGGAGCATAAAGTAAGTATTGAAATACCAGTTATTATTATGCCTGGGTAAGTGACCTTGGGGACACTGGTCATCTGTGAAACGGGATTCACACTCCTTACCTAACAGGGTTGCATTAATGTTAAATAAAATGTTACGTACCTTGTGCCTTGCACAGAGTCTGACATATGATAATTGGGATAATGAATATTGTCTGGAAGTATATTTCTTCAGTTTTCCAAAATGTTACCTACTAAAGGATTAATGTCTTTTAATAAATTAGGCAAATTAATTAAGTGACAATGTTTCATACACATTTCTGGAATCAGCATGGATTATAAGGAAAAAGATGAGAGCACTGGGTGCTGAGAACTGAAACCTTTAGAACTTGGGAGAATTATGAGCAACCAACATGGGAGACGAAGAAAGAAATGCCAGTGAGGTGTGGGAGCTTACGGTGGGAGCTTACGGTGCCTTGGAAGGCAAGTCATGAAGGTGTTTCAAGGAGAAATGATCAACTGTATGAAGTTCTGCTGCTTGGTCAAAACGTGAAAGATGCTAATTTACAGTCTAGTATCTGAAAGCTTTCCTGGCTCAGTGTTCATTATTTTGCGTGAGTGTAAAACAATGAAACTCATATTCTTGTTTTTTTTGGTCTGGCACATTAGTTATGAATACAAGTTATATAAAGTAGGGTTTTCAGCAGCCTTATATTTGCCCACATGCCCACTTGTCTTTTACTTTTAAGTCTAATTTCTGACTTTTCCCTCTACATAAGATACTACCAAATTGTTCCATTTTAGCCAATTACAATTTGCGGGGAAAGCAGGTTTTAAACCTGTCCTTAGTCCCATCATTCACTGCAAGAGAAAGTTTTACACCAAAATTGCAGGTTTGGATAAACACTAAAAAGCAGCCTATCTTATTGGGCTGCTCATAAGTGGAAACCTTGTCAACTGGTGTGGAAACATTTCATTTTAAAACTTCAAAGTGTTGATAAACACCATCAAAACTATGTAAACTTCAATCTTTATCTAAGGTCCAGGTTGTTAGGCAGAAAATAGTTAATGCAACGATGTTTCTAAACACTGTTCACCACTTAGCACTCAGTAATTTTATGCTTTTAGAGCATAGATTGCTGAGCCTTTTTTAGCAAAATGGACAAAGCTTTCTAATAGATGAATGGTAGATAATGGCAAAGAAGCCAGCTCTTTCTGGTTTTCCTATTTATACAAACATGAGAAATTAAATTTGTTGGAAAGGAGTATTTGGTGTATATTCTAAATTTGCACTATAACGTTGCAATTGATTTCATGGCTTCTCAAAAAAGGTGGGAAGAGAACACTTTGCACATCAAGAGCTAATCCAGTTTATGATTTTCATCTAAGTTTATTACATTCATAATACTTGGAACGAAAAGAAACTTTAATTTTCTTGATTCCCACCAACTCATCTTTACAAATCTTCCTTCCTCAAATAGAATTAGGCTGTGATTGTGGATCATCAGACCATTCGTCTGGTCTTATTTATTCTGTCCTATGCTTTTTTATATAGATTACTACATTTGTTCCCAGGCAAAATTACCCCAATTTCTTTGAAGTTTCCTCCCACCTTCCCTATTTTCTATGCCTTTACCATTTAGACAGTCTGTCTATTGAGAAGTTTTTTTAACAGACTTTAAAATATCAAGATTAGATGTTTGCACAACTGCTATTCTCTTGTTCTCTTAAGCTCAAGTTTTGAGATATAAGAGAATGGTTAAATTGTCCCATCGAGGTTTCATGTTTGGAAGCGTGCAGGGAGGCAGCTTACTGGCTAAGAGCACAAACTCTAAAGCCTGACTGCCTGGTTTTGAGTCTCTTCTCTGCTCCTTACTAGCTGTGAAACCCTGGGCAAGTTACTTACCATCTCTGTTTCTTTGTTTTCTCATTGAGAAAGTGAGATTAATAATAGCATCTATTTTACAGGAGGATTACATTGGTTAATCTCTATCAAGAGCAAAGCACAGAATGATGCCACTTATGTGCTTGAAATTTAGAGGAATTTATTTAATTAATTTCCTAAATAATAGCACTGTACAGTAAATGTATGGCATCAATTTAATGCACTGCTATCCTGTAGATATTTATGTCCAGCTCAATCTCAAAGCCTAGGAAAATGCCACATTTCTTTGTTGGTACTATCTATAGTTGTCATAGTGAGCCATGAATATTAATGATTAAACTCTGCCATAGCTCTGTATGTATCTCTCTAATTGATACTAAAGATTATTAAACTGAAAAAAAAAATCTAAGAACATGGTTAATATAAAAGGAAGATCAAGGAATATATTATTTATTTTTTAAAAAAATATCAACCCAAAAAGGCACATTAAAGATTAATATTCCAAATGGATTGGCTAGACTACCCTACACAAAGATATTGTGGACTCTATTTTTTTAAATAGTGAATTATAATAGTAAGTTTAAATCCTTTAAAGAAACACAAAATTATAAAAGCAAAATCAATTTTTATTTATTAAATATCATAACAGAATCATAAAACATTTGAAACTTGGGTTAGCTGATTTATAATTTGCTAGTATTAAAATATAAGAAAAAATTTTTAATCAAATTATGAAAATATGGGGTAAAATAGCTACTGTAATCTAGTTTCTTGCTTGTCAAGACTTCCAGATACCTTTTCTGTTTCTCTGTCTTGTTAGTTTGGCTATCTTATTAGTTGCACACAAATAGAAAAGAGGAGAGTTAACTTGAGACCTTATAATATTAAAACATATTGTGTAAATTTTTAATTATCGCAAAATAAACATAAGTATACCACATTTATGTTGAAGGTGAGATTTGGATATTAAATAAGGTCGTGAGGATAGATTCTGAGCCAGAATTGCCCAGTGCACGGATGAGAGGAAAAAGGAAATCAGATCACAGTCAACATCCAGAAGACTTACCTTCCTCTCCTCTCCCCCCCGGGTCAACCGCTCAAACATGGTGGTTCTCAGATCATTCATTCTCCAAATGGTTCTCGTTAATATCTCTTCATTTAAAGTCATTTAAATTCAATGTTTTATATTTTAATTAACTTTACATACTCATGCTTTTGATGCCAAATTCCATTTATAAGATCTCTCCAGCAAAAAATTTGTAAAGATGTTTGTTATAATCTTATTTATAGTACTGAATTTATAGAGAAATGATTAAATAAAGTACAGTTAATTTATGTTATAGAATATCGTACAGTCATTAAAAGGAATGAGTTACCCCTCTTTTTATTGTCGTGGAAGGTTGAGTGAAAAACTGCAAGTCAGAAAAAAGTAAACATAATTCTACTTAATATATTTTATATAATATTTTGATATATATTTATATCTTTATACATTTTTTTCTATTGTAAATAAAATGCACTTAGTTTTGTGTTAACACACGCAAATTTGGGTTCAGGAATAATACTTGGAACTACTAAAAACTACCAAATTGTAAACATTTGTTTTACTTCTTTTTTTTTTTCTGAGGAAGATTAGCCCTGAGCTAACTGCTGCCAATCCTCCTCTTTTTGCTGAGGAAGACTGTCCCTGAGCTAACATCTGTGCCCATCTTCCTCTACTTTATATGTGGGACACCTGCCACAGCATGGCTTGCCAAGCGGTGCCATGTCCACACCTGGGATCCGAATCGGCAAACCCCAGGCTGCTGAAGCGAAACGTGTGCACTTAACCGCTGCACCACTGGGCTGGCCCCACATTTGTTCTTCTTGAGAGTGAGATGAGTGGGGGATATTTCACTTTTGTAAATTTTTGCATTTAATTGTTTTCAAACAAGCCAATACTATTTTTTCAATAAAATATGTGTGTACATTTAATTATATGTTAAAATACACAAGTAGTACATAATTCTTGAAAACAGAATATGGGTGTATGGGAGTGCATGTGTTTATATACTCACGTATGTGTGTGTGTGTGTATATATATACACATATGCACATATAAATTATTATTTACAGAGTATTTTAAAATTCCCATTCCTTGGTCCCGCTTTAGACCTATTATATCAGAATTATTGTGGCCACTCTAGATAATTCTGATGATCAGGCCGGGTTTGAACAGCCAAGTTTGAGACTAGCTGTTCCAGCTTATATGGTACTGACTATCCATGCAATGTTTTATTCACTCATGCCTATATTTCCACTTATTACAAAAGTCCTGTGAAATGTGTTGTTCTATTTACAATTAAAAATTTGTTTGCCACATTAAACAGTACCCACTTTACAGGAGCTTTTAGAAGATATCTTGAGGAATAGTTTATTGATTCAACAAGAATGCATGAAGTGTGGGCTATATGCCTGGTTCTGTCACATGTGGTAGGAATGCAAAGGTGAACCAAATAGTAAAGGTCTTATCTCATGGAGATAATCCTCTCATAAGTAAGTGCTCAACTGCTTTTATCTTACGAATAACTCAACAGTGCAGTGGTTCTCAAGTTTGAACAGGCATCAGATTCACCTAGAGAATTTGTTAAACTAGAGACAACTAGGTCCTACCCTCAGAGGTTCTGATTTAGTTAAGTCTTGTGTGGGGCCCCCAAATTAGCATTTCTAACAAATTCACAAGTGATGCTGATACTATTGGTTGGGGACCATACTTTTTGAGAACCGCTGCTTAAATGCTACTATTCTTTTTCCTCCATTGGGTGGTACAAAGGCGAGATCCAATCCTGGGGTCTTCCTCTAGCAAGAACACAAGTCTTTGGTATGTTGAGTACTAATTTCATAACGGACATTCTTTTACTTTACTATCCTGATATCTAAAGTATGTTTTATCTGGAATTGTATATACTTGTTTAAGCATCTAAAGTACTTTATGGAAAATGTATGTTTAGGTATAGAGAGAAAGAGTGTGAGACAAAGAGAAAGAAGCTCAAGTTTATAAACACATACAACAAGAAAGCTAAAGTGAGCTTGGACCATTTTGAGTGCACTTTGCTTCCTCTTGGAACTATGTTCACCCCACCCAGTTACCAGAGTGACTGAGATCAAATAAGTTAATATTTACGGAAACTTTCTGCCAAATGTAAAGAGCTATAAAATATAGGTCACTTAGAGAATTCCTCATCTCATTTCTGATTCCTAGAAGAAAAACATGGACCATCTCTTCCTTGGTGAACCCAAAGATAATGGCTCCCCATTGCATTGACTGCATTGAGTTTGATCTTCCCTCCCAAATTGGAGCATGTGCCTGGCCTGGGACATGCTGTATGTAACCTATTAAATGCCACTGAGGTGAGTCTCCCGTTTTGAACACACCTCTAAGCCTCTACACTGCGGAGAGAAGCCAGATATAGTCCTTACACCTTGAGATTTGTGAAGAACATGTGCCATGTGTTTGTCATCTTTTCAGAAAAGCACTTTTGAAGAGCCCTTTAATGAGTTTCCTAGAGAAAATCTGAAGGAATCGTAATGCAACTAATCATTTCCTACCTTCCCACTGAACCTCTTATTAATTAACATGTTAATGCTCTGTTTGATTTCTTAAATTTAGTTTGAGAGACAGTAAAACAGCTATTTTCAAATTAAATTAAATTGAGTTGTGAGAAGATTTTCAACCGATATAGAGCTTTTTGTACTCTACTAATTCCAGTACTCATTAAGGTAAAAAAAAAATCAATGAGCTTGAAATGAAAGTGTTGATATTATTGTAGGTTAAATCTACTTCTGAATAACTTACTCCCTCCATGACAATGTTTTACCATGTATGTGACATTAGAAAATGCAAATTCCAGTGCTTAAAGAGAGAGAAAATTTTCCTCAGTTACCATAAATGTCGCCCAAGTATCTGTTTGGGGAATTAGCATAGTCATAAACTCTAAAAATTAAAATTTTTTTCTAGTACAGTAGACATCTTTACTGTTAATAGGCTGCAATAATCCTTTGATTTTCAAAGGTGTATTACTCTCAGTTCATTGTGCAAATTTCAGGTATAATTAGTTATCTTTTTTCTTCTTCTAAGGCTTTTCTTTTTAGCAAAAGGAATTTGTTTAGACTTCTGTTCTAACGGGAAATGTTATATAAGATAGCTCTGAACACCAGAGCTATTGTACCATTATGGACCAAGTGGTTATCCCTTACTCTTCGTCAATAAACAATTTTCAAACACCTTTACTTATAGTGATTTGGGTTTTTGAAATCTGTCGATCATTTTATGTTGAACTCTAGAGTGTCTTCTGCTGCCAGTGTTTGCATTATCCTTTTTTTCCCCCTCAATCCTCCTTTTTTAGATTAACATGTAGAAACAGCCTGGGTTGATACCAGAACTCCACCACCTATAGGAATTAAATACTGCCATATCAGAAAATTTTCCAGTCAATGTTTTGCCCTTGGATAATGCAAGTGTTTCAATGCTTCTCAAACTTTAATAGGCATATGAATCACCTGGAGATCATGTTAATCTGGAGATCCTGATTCAGTAGGTCTGGGTGGGATCTGAGATTCCGCATTTCAAACAAGCTTGGAGGTGATGCTGATGCCACTTTGAGTAGCAAGGGTTTAGATGACACTGATAAACCAAGAGTAAACATTCATGCTGTCTTTAATAATTGTACGTCTCACAGCTTTTCTAGAGAGGAGAGTTTGCTACCCATAACCAGTACCTTTCGCAGGACCCAAGTACTGTAGTCAAACAAAACTTAAATATTTCTCTTTTTCTACCTTCTTAAAGCACAAAACATTACTGAGGGAGAAGGTATCTTTAGCAGTTTTCAGTTTATAATCGTAAAATATTTGTAATATTTTTCATCTTAGTTTGCCATTTGAACTAAGCATTGTGGGGCCCAGTTCAGGGTACTGTAGTGATTTCTTATATCCATTGTAACAGAATTTCTTAAAATGTGTTTTTTCAGGCTGGCCTCATGGCCGAATGGTTAAGTTCACGTACTCCGCTTCGGCGGGTTTCGCTGGTTCCGATCCTGGGCGCGGACATGGCACCGTTCAGGAGGCCACGTTGAGGCGGCATCCCACATGCACAACTAGAAAGACCCACACCTAAAATATACAACTACGTACTGGGGGTATTTGGGCAAGAAAAAGCAGAAAAAACAAAAGAAGAAGATTGGCAACAGTTGTTAGCTTAGGGCTAATCTTAGAAAAAAAAGAAGTGTTTTTTCTTCACCTTTTTGAGAATGTTATGAAAGTGAACACACACAAATACACTTCAAGTGGGGGAGAAAAACCCCTGTTTTATCTTACAGATAGCAGTCATGATTTGTCAATATCTCCTAAAGACCAATAACATTTCTTAGGATACTGCAAAAAGTAAATGGAGCATCCATCAGACACCTGCTTCTTTAACAACTAACAGTTATGTCTCAGAATATGTTGCCATCAAACCCTTTGTGCCTTAAAAGTGGTCAATAAGGAGTTTAGTTTACATCTTCACAGCATTTTTGTCACTGGGAAAGTAACTCTTCTGGAGGAATTTCCCCCTTTCTGAGAACCCTCTTCCTGTCCCAAAGTGTGTATTTTACTCCAGGGAAGTACATCGAATCACCAAGGCCAACTTGCTAAAACACAGTTCACCAGGCTCCACCTCTATAGTTTCTGGTTTATTAGGGCCCAAGAATTTGTATTTCTAACAATTTTCCAGGTCAGACTAATCTGCTAGCACAGGGCCCACACTATGAGAACTAGTAATTTAAGAAAATGTACTCCCTTTGTGTCTACTTATCAAAGATGTTTTAACTAATTGTGAGGATGATAGGTTAAAAAAGAGAGATGTGAGGATCCCAGTCTTTATCTAAAACTTTGACACAGAAGCTATAGGAGCCTCAGAACTTGAATCACTCAATAAATGTCAAGGAGCACTGGCTTTCCTATGTCCCAACTAGGGAGAGAGATCCTTTGGGTAACAGCCGAAAGATCACTTGGCTAGGGATGTCACCTCAGACTCTCATTTTAGGACAGGTCCACAATTATTTGTGAAAATATTTGTTTATTGATTAGATTCCCCATATGACTAATTTTTTTAGGTGTCCTAATGGTCTTTCCTGGTTACCATTGTATATGTTCAGTATCTAGTTTGGATGCTCAATATAAGTGGTGGAAAGAATGTTACTATTCTCATAGTTATATAGAGATGGTAGACTTTAAGTGCCTTGATTCAGAGGTTGTAATCTCCTGAGTCCATGGCAACTATTTTTTATTGATTATGATATTCTTGCATGCTAACCCAGACTTAGCCAAGGAGTTCTTTTCAATACAGGGGGCCTCTACCGGTTGTCATATATGGTATATGAGATAAAATCGAATTGCCATTCCTACAATGAACTCTATCAGAATAGCCTTGGCTTTGTTCACTTGATATTCCCTGAGTTTTTGCCTCTACCTTTGTTCCTGCTGTTTCATTTATCTGAAATAACTGTTCTCCTCCAAACACACTCCATTTGTTGAAAACCTATTAATTCCTTAAGTCCTATCTTGAGCACCATCTTTTCTGTGAAGCCTTTTGAAATCCCCTTAATTAGATGAAATCTCTGAGGACTCTAACCTTACTCTGCCTTATAACATAGTAATTCGTGTACTTGCCTTTACCTTCTTACTAAAATGGTCCTCCTTAAAAATAGAGAACACTTATTCAACTTCTTTCACCATAACTTCAGCCATTAAACAAATATGTTTTGGTCTCCTATCATGTGCGAGGCCCTGAGCTAAGAATTAGGGGTATAAAGATGAATGAGACCTAGCATCAGTCTTCAAGGGAGGGGTCACCATTTTCCAGGGCATGAAACAAACAGCAAAGTACAAGGCACAGTGATGAGACAAAGAAAGAAATGATCATCTCTGTGTGGGCTGGTTGTGGTGATTGAAGATTCTAGAGTGGTTAGAGACACATATAAAAAGCCTACGAAATGAGCAAGAGATTTTCCAGGTGTGAACTATGTGTGGTAGGTCACTTTCTTCCATCTGTCCAACGTATTTGAATTGATCTAAACACAGCTCATAAAATGAAAGGAGGTTAAACAAACTCTATTTTATTTTCTTACTTCTCTTTAGTTTTCTGAATCTTTGCTGATGAAGTTTTCCTGATCCCATATTCTAATTCTCCTACCATCAGCTGCCTTTCTCTAATAATACAATATACCTCACTTCAATCCATGGACCTCTTGGCCTTACCTATTAACTGTTCCATGGACCCACCCTGGTTGTCCTGTACCCTGTAGTGGTAACATTATTTCCAGTAGGAAGTATCATAACAAGCCGTATCAAACAGATATTTGGACCCTGCTAAAGTAGTCACCTCCTGTACCAATGTATGTAATTGCAAAGGTTGAGGAAACTTGCCAAGAACCCAAATCCAGTTTGCTGCTACGGGAAGTACAGGCTGCTGAAAACAACTAGTACAGAGGCAGTACAGTGTTACCAGAATCACCAGGAGAGGGGCCAGCCCTGTGGCTGAGAGGTTAAGTTTGCACGTTCCGCTTTGGGGGCCAAAGGTTTCACGGGTTCGGATCCTAGGTGCAGACCTAGCACCATTCAACAAGCCACACTGAGGCAGTGTCCCACACAGCAGAACTAGAAGGACCTACAATGGAATATACAACTGTGTACCGTGGGGCTTTGGGGAGAAGAAGAAAAAAAAAGAGGAATATTGGCAACAGATGTTAGCTCAGGGCCAATCTTAAGAAAAAACAAAGAATCACCAGGAGAGATCTCAGCAACTGGCCCTAGGCCAACCCTTTTCTCTCTTTTCCAAAAATACCACCCAATCACCACCAAAACCTATTCCTCCTTATTAAAAAACAATAGATTGTTGGGCCCCATGCCTAGAGATTTGTTCAGAAAGTCTGGGTGACTCCAGGACTTCACAGTTTGAAATGGCATCACAATGAACAATGTTGCAGGTGGCCCACAGACCATACTTTGTGTCCGGTAAATGATGCCTGATCTTGTAGGGTTAACCCTGAAACAAAGGCAATTGCATATTTTTCCTATCACAACTTCTATATGCTCAAAAGGAAAATATTTAAAGATATAAAACTCTTACCTTTTGCCTAGTGGCCTGCCTCAAACTCAATTCTCTATTGTCCTTGATTAGCTTTTTCTACCAAAAATGGGGGTGATGGTGGTGATGCTGTCTTCCCTTCCTCCACATAAGTGATATAGAAGCAATTTTAGATTCTATTTCTCTTACTAGTCCCTTACATCTCTACCATTTACTTGGGCAGAAAGAATTCAAACCAGTACCTGCCTTTCCCCCAAGAAATTATTAATTGAAGTTTTAGTGTCAACCAGGGACAAGGAGGTTTCCTCATCTCACTTCTCCCTCAAAATAACTTTCTGAAGAAGGTGCAATTGTCCTCAATTTACAGATGAGGAAACAAGATGAAGAATTAAGGAACTTGAAAAGATCACATAAGAAAGCAAATGCTGGCTTCAAATCCAGACGTCTGATTCTCTAACCCATCTGACCTTTAGCACATCAAACAGTTGGTATTTCACTCATCCTGCTGGGGCTGTAGGTATTGAGTGACTGATGAGTTTGTACATGATGCAATTTACTAGGTGAATTATACGAGTGAAACTATGTCCTTCCCTTACAGCTTTCCATCTCATTCTCATCCTGAGGTTGGGATCTGTAATCACGTTCTCCGACACTAGGTTTGTAGCTTCTGTGGTTTTCTTTCTCTTTGACAACCATTTTTTTCCCCTTCATTTAAGATTCCATATCATCTATCTTTGATCTAAGCACCTTTCCTTTCTTCTGCAGAGTGTTTCTTCCCAGCAGTCCCCTGGTTTTATTATTCGGGATTTGAGACCTATCTTTCTCTTTTAGCTTTAAGCTTGGGGCTTTTCTCTTACTCTTCATCTGAGGTGGTCATATGCCCATGCTGTTCCTTTCATTTAGTTTTCTTTTTCATTTTCTACCATATATTCTTTTCTGTTCCTTATTATTCTAGATTTCATCATACTAACTTAATCCTTAGCAAAACACTGAAAAGATTTTTTCCCTCCCTAGCATTTCTGATACCAGCTTTTTAACTGTAAGGAGGAACCATCAACACCCTCAAGATTAATTTCATTGATCACATAGATTTCTCTGGGGTTTTGTATGGTTTTTTATTTACTCAATGGATGAGCATCTTATTTGTGGCCTAACTAAAATGAATTGGCATGTTTTGATATAATTGTCATCGACACTCAAACGCCACAGTGAAAGCAATTTATAGCAACAGATAGAATAATATACTCACACCTGGGACCACAAGGGCCTTATTAGTGACAAAAAATAACATTTCCAGAAAGTAGCTTCTAGAAAATCAGCTAGTTCCAAGCCATTTTGAATCAATGGATTTTCTATTTTAAGGCCTTTTCATAATAATTGCAAAATCTAATTTTTAAACATCAAACTTTTCTCTCTCAGTTTCAGAATCCGCTCCAAGTCAATGTAATGGATTATATAAATTCTGTCCTTGGAATGATTTACCTGTCTCTATCATATAATTTGTAAATAAGATAGAAAATAACCCAACATTTTTTATATCATAAGTCATATCCCTTACACTGCAGAGATTCTAGTTCAGTCTTCGTTTTCTGTTTAGTAAAGGAACTAAAAGCGGGAGTTTCCAGAACAGAGGAATCATGCCAGAGAAAACTAGAAATGCAATGCATCAAAGCAACACAAGATGTCACTTTTACATAGGCCTGCATTTCCAGAGAAAAGCTACAACTGCATTCTGCATAAAATAACATGCGGAAGGGAAAGCACCAAGAGATTTACAAACGCTTCAGAAGCTTGAACAAGAACCAAAATTCTTGGTTTGTTACCAATATTTGTTAACAATATCTTGAAAAGTATCCCCAGGTTGAATTATTCTCCTGTTCCTATATAAGCCCATACAATACATTGCCCTCAAAATGCATTGCAATTTCCCCTCCACTTTCTGGATGTCACAGGGCCCAAAACTAAGTGTATTCTCATTGCCTAGAATATTCTCCCTCTCTGCTTCCTTCTTTCTGCTCTTGCAACATCTTACTTGAGGTCTGATCTGTTAAAATAGGCCCTTGACTTTCTTCTTCTGGTCTTGCCCAATTAACCCATTTTGCACATTTCTTTCAAGCTCTGAGGCAATTCCAATCCCAATGCTGTTCTGTTCTCTAAGGACAGGTTTAGGACAGGGTATTAATTTCCTACTGCTGTTATTACAAACTATCACAAATGTGGCAACTTAAAACAACACGAATTTATTTTCTGTAGATCAAACATCTGACACAGAGCTCACTGGGCCAAGGCCAAGGTGTTGGCAGGGCTGCAGTACTTTCTGGAGGCTCTAGGGAAGAACCATTTTCTTTTCTTTTCCAGTTTCCAGGGGTCACCTGCTTTCCCTAGCTCATGGCCCTTTCCTCTGTCACCAATGCCAGCACCATGGGGCCAAGTCCTCTCCTGTTGCCATTTCTCTGATTTCTCATAGTCACCTCCTCCTTTAACTTTTTTAAGGACTGTGACCTTGTGATTACATTGGGCTCATCTAGGTAATACAAGATAATCTCCCTATCTTGAGGTCGGTTGACTGGCAATCTTAATTCCATCTGCAACCTTAATTCCACCTTTCCTTGTGACCTAATATATTTACTGTTCTGGGGATCAGGACATAGATATCTTTGGAGGGATCATTATTCTGCCCACCACACATGGAACTGAAAGTGCTTCAAGATCTGCCTCAGTCTAACTCCCCATCCTAATCTCCTTCCAGGGTCCATCTTCATTTCTTTTGTGCCAAGTGCTTCAACCAAACTAAACTTCACAGGAACAGGCCACTATCTGCCTTTGATGCACACTATTCTCACTTCCTAGATTGTCATTCTCCAACTTCTTTGAAAATTTACCTTCATCCTTCAAGTCTTCTGCTCTGGGAAACTCTCTCAGGCAGAACTGATCACTTTCTCATTTGTGAGCTCACTATCTCTTCCACAGTATTAGCATGTTTTATAATATTTTTTGGCTGGGCCCCCTAGAACACAGTTTTCCCCAACCATCCTAGTTATAAAATCATGAAAGTTGGTAGATACATTTTATTAAATGTTTGAAAGAGTATAAACTAAGCTGTCATCACAGATTCCTCCCCCTCCAAGTATCAGTGGTTTAAGATAATAGAAGGTTATTTCTTGCTCATTTACAATACAAGGCAGGTGTTCCTGGTTTGCTGTAGATCTTATTCATGTTTTGATTCAAGAACCAGGCTCCTTTTCTTTCCTAGCTGTGACACCCCACCAGGCCCTTCTGGTTGTTTAAATCCAGACATTAGAAGGAAAAAGGGAACATTCAAGAGACTCGTTGCTTTTTAAAAAGCCCTGGTTTGGAGGCTACTTCACGTCTGTTTATATTCCCTTGGAGAAAACTTAGTCACATGGTCAAAAAAGAAAAAAGTGCAAGGGAGCCTGGAAAATTAAATCTAACCATGTATCCAGCAGAATCCTATTATTATATGGAGAGAAGGTAATGGGTTTTGGTGGAAAACTATGATCTCTGCTACAAAGAGTGAAGGAAGAGACCAGCTCCTCCATGATGCTAACACCCGCCCAGTTGGAAGTCACCCCACGCTTCTACCAACTCTTACAGTATTTGAATATGCATCTCTTTAGTAAACTATAGTATTGCACCTTGTAGCCTATTTCTTTGTGATATATATCTGACTTCTAACAAAGGATAAGAATCAGGTCAATTTATTGGAGAAATATGAAAAGTTGGTATAAATCTTACATTTTACGTGAATTTTCTTATAAGAATATTTCTTAAATACCAATATGGTAAAAACTATTGAATTGTCCCTTAGATGACAAATATGACCAGCTTAAAGAAGGAACATATGATTCCAAAATCTTCAGAATTCTTTTTTAAAGTTGAAAGGAAAAGTAGGTATTATTCTGTAGTGGAGGAAGTCTGGCAAGGTGGTAGGAAGGTAGAAGAGGAGTTGACAGAAAGTGAGATTTTGGCAAGAATGTTGTTAAGAGCTGGATTTGGAGTTCGATGAATCAGATCTGCTTTTTTAATGGGTGTGTAACCTGAGCAAATTAAACTTTCAATTTCTGCATCTGTCAAACAGAGGTAAATAACTTACAATTTTTGCAAGGTACTGATTAGGTAAATTTTGCAAGGTACTTAGAATGTCTAACCCATAAATACTCCAAAATGCCAGGTATTTGCTCTTAAACATTGTTGAAGAAGAAAATCTGTATTAACCTTAGATTTTTAAGGTACGTGTGCAAAGGATACAGACAAATGGAAGTTTCTGAGTTAAAAATGAGGTCGGGAAAGTTGAAATCCAAAGAGCTGATGTTTACAAGGATACAAGGACAAACAAAAGATCTTTCAAGGTTTTTATATTTACAGGAACAAAGCAAGGAAGTGTTTTGGCCTAACAAAGTAAAAAGATTTTTTTTTCAAAAGCATAGCATTCCAAGAGTAGAAGAAACACTTGAGAGAGGTCGTTGAGGGGACTGTCCATGTAAACTATTCTGCTCTAGATGAATTTGTGTCTGGTTTGTGATTACTACGTTCCAAAGTGAGAAAACTTAACAAATAAGGTTGAAAATTCCGTATTGAGTTAATCATATAGAATAAAGGGCCAAGAAGAGGGATGCAGGAAAATTGAAAAGGGAAATGCAGCTCTGATTTTCAACAGGCAAAAGAGATGAATATTGGGGCTGGCCTGGCGGTACAGTGGTTAAGTTCACACGTTCCGCTTTGGCAGCCTGGGGTTCACCTGTTCAAGTCCCGGGTGCAGACCTGTGCACCCCTTGTCAAGCCATGCTGTGGTAGGCGTCTCACATATAAAGTAGAGGAAGATGGGCACAGATGTTAGCTCAGGGCCAGTCTTCCTCAGCAAAAAGAGGAGGATTGGCAGCAGTTAGCTCAGGGCTAATCTTCCTCAAAAGCAAAGAAAAAAGAAACAAAATAAATGAATATTGATAACCACAGACCAGAGAGTGACCTTTAGCATTCAAAAGATTCTAGGACAGGTTACTCTAGTTCCTCAATAAGACATCATGTTATAACTCCAGCCTTAGAAATACTACCACATTAAAGGTATACTTTAATTTTCAGATGTAACCTACTTTCAGAAATGTGACAATGTGAGTGGAAAGAAAAGTGTCTTAGCATAGCCACATGAGTTTACTAGAACAAGGCTTGAAACTGTAAATAGACATAAATGTTATGCTGAAGTCCAAATATGTTTGTCCAAGTCTCTAATTATATCCTTCTGGACAAAATTTTAAAAATTAAGGTGGGCGAAATTCCTTTTTATAAATTTAATTGGTAGTGTTATCTTACTTAAGCTAAACTGATACATGTGTGTGTCACCCAAGAGTAACCTTCTTATTACTTTATGACTTTGACCCACGTCTTACTCTACACTTTACCAATGGATGGAATAAACAGAAGGAATTATTTTCAGATTTCAGATAGGCAATATTATAATGATTAAGAGTGGACTTTGAAATTGGTAGACTTAGAATACAGTCCTGGTTCTGCCACTTACTAGTTGCGTGTCTTTGGGCAAGTGAGTTAACCATTGTGAGCATCAGTTTCATCATCTATAAAACTACATATAATTGAGGAAAGAGCATCTACCATTTCATGGATTATATGGGATAACTAACAGAAATGCACTTAGCATACAGTATATGTCCGTCATGATGGAAATAATTACAATGTTGGTGCTCCTAAAAGTACTGCCTCTCAACAACAGTTTCCATATAGTTAAACAGCTTGCAGAAATGGAAAAACCAAATTCAACAAGATTAAAATGAACTGCATTATGCCATTTGAGCAAAAACAAAGCAAAGCAAAACAAAACAAAGAATGTTTTTGTACAAGGATAGAATAAAAAATGACGGTCTATCAGAGGCAGATATAAAAGCTTTTGAACTATATAAGAAACCATGCTCTATATGAATCATTGGAAAAATATGAATCAATGGAAAGATATAACTATCAAAATACCTAGCATCTTCTTTAACTACATCTATAGAAACATAGAAAGGAACATAAAGCAGAGATCAGCTTCATCGTGCTCTTTGGTGTCAAAGCACATTGAAAATCTTGTAGTTGATTCAAGGTCCATCTAAGCAGAATGCAAACAAAACTGAAACATATTTAGAGGAGAATAAGGAAACATGCCATTTGAACAATGACTTGAAGAGCAGTGGTGGGGTTGTTTCCAGTTTGGGACTATTATGAGAAATAAGTTGCTGTAGTATTTTTGTATAAATTCTTTGTAGATATATATATTTTCATTTCTGTAGGGTAAATATCTAGGAGTAGAATTGTTGGATCATATGATAGGTGTATCTTTAACTTCATTAGAAATCGCCAATTTTCCAAAGTGGTTGTACCATTTTACATTAACTTTTAGTTGTTCATATATTTATTTAAGTCTCATTGATTGATCATTTTATGCTAACCTTAAACACTCAGATTTCCGGCTTTCTTGAAAAAAATTAGGAGACCTGACAACATTGGATCTATATGGCCAAAAATAACTGCAATTGAATACTCACTAACCCTTTTAGGTGGGGCATGAACAGTCCAATTTCCCTTAGACGTCACCCATCAGTCCAACGGGATTCACCCATTTGGTAGCAACTGACACCTATATGTGTGAATTTGCCTACCAGGATGCAGTGGGAGACTGGCACAATCCCAGCCACTTTCACTGCTGATAGTAAACCGTTGTTGACTCATACTTGCATTTGAGTAAGAACATGAGCTTCAAGATAGGAGTACATACTTTGTTGCTGTTATTGTTTGGTAAGTACCACCTCAGAGATTTTTCTTCCTCATGGCTGCCTCCTCCTGCTGTTGCATCTAGAAGCAGGTGAAAGAAGAAGCAGCGGGACTACTGCTGGGGAAGAAGGTTCTGAAAAGAGTGCTGGAGATCCCAAGTTCTGATTAGCATAACCTCAGAATATATCACCAGTTTTGTATTCTGTTATTTACTTAATTTAAACCTAATGATATGAAACATTATGAATGCTTTCGAATGCTCAGGTTCCCTTATCCTTTTCAAGGTGCTTCAATCCCCTGAGGAAAGAACCAAGCAGATGGAACCTTTCAGGCTGCAATCACAGAAGAGCTAGCTAGCTGCAAACAGAAGTATGCTCTCTGTTCTTGATGTGAAAATTCTGTCACTTTTAATTCTCCAGCTTGTTTACTTTCCTGCTACATAAGAACTGGGGCTTGTTTTTAGCAGCATTGATTAAGTTGTCATTGATTGTTAAGATAGGAAATAGAACTTTCAAATTTCCCACATGAATTTAGAGCAAGTTAGATATTAACATCAAGATAAAACATTTACCATGACAATGACAGAACAGGCAAGTTTCATTCAAAACCTTTCAAGGCTCACAAAGAGCATGTGGAATCCAGATGTCAATACATACATGGGTAGGTATCAATTTTATTATTTAATCCAAATAAATGCATCAACATGCTTCTAGCATGGAGAGTTCATTTATTTTTATACATGTTTGTGTTCATTCAAAATTTGCTTAAGTGTTTATTTTCTACCAGTCAACAGAAATCGGTCTTATTAATAGTTAAGATTTATTGAGCTAGGCATTCTGCTAAACCTTTACAGCGCTGTATGAATTAATCCTCACACAAACATTTAGAGCAGGGTTTCTCAAACTTGGCACTATTGACATTTGAGGCTGGATAATTCTTTGCAGGGAGAGGGGGCTGTCCTTTGCATCGCAGGACATTGAGCAGCATCCCTGGCTTCTACCCATTAGATACTGGTAGCAACCCCCTCCCCCAAAGTTGTGACAATCAAAACTGTCTCCAGACCATTGCAAATGCCTCCTGGGGGCAGAACTGCCTGCTGATTGACAGCCATTGCTTTAAGGTAAATATTATTATTTGTCTCACAATGGAACTTATCAAGGGATACACAGCCAGCAAGATGAACATCTGGACAAGAACATAGACATGTTTGGATTGAAAGCCCAGGATCCTTGCACTAATTGATATTGTCTCCAATTGAGTTTAAAGATGCATGAGCAAGATTGTATCTAGGCAAATGCGAGTCTTTTATTAGTTTTTACTCTTATGTATATATGAATTGAGCATCTACTATTTGCAAAGCACTATGCCACAGTGAAAGGCAATAATAAGTTTGACTTACCCACAGCCATTGAAGAAAATAAATCTCGTCTTTGGTAAACAGCTAATTCACAATTGAGGTTAGAAATTACATGTATTCAAATGTGCATAAAGGTTGAAATATGCATTAATATTTCTTAAAGGTTACCTTTTAAGCACTCTGGTTCCATTAAAGTTTCAGTGTTATTGCAGAAATGTATTATACAAATGTTAAATGACTACCTGTGGTACAATTATATAGTGAGACACACATATTCAGATAGTGAAAGGGTTGACAAGTCTGATCCACTACCTCCTTTTGTAAATAAAATTTTATTGGGACACAGCTGGGCTCCTTTGTTTACTTGTTGTCTGTGGCCGATTTCATGCTACGACAACACAATTGAGTAGCTGTGACAGAAACTCTATAGCTTTCAAAACTGAAAATATTTACTACTTGGCCTTTACAGAGAAAGTCTGCCAGCCCCTGCTATAGTATCTCAAGGTGGTCTGGGTTTTAGAGATGTGTAATAGAAGGTACTCTGCTTATCTGAGTTAGTGCTTTGTATGTTATATTTTTTAAATGTATCTTCAACTGGAATATGTGATTGTTTTCACATCTATGAAGCACAGAAATAACATTCAGTCTTTCCCCTCTTAAGATGCTCTAATAAGTAATAATCAATTAAAATGGACTGATGGCTCATTCTGTGCCAGCCAATTTGTGAGGACTTTTATGCATATTACACTATTTAATTCTCACAACACCACTGTGAGATAGTCATATTTTCACTTCTCATGAGGTTAGTGAGGCTTATAGAAGTTATGGAACCTTCTTTAGGTCATGCAGAATCAGAACTCAGACATGTCTGACTGCAAAGCTCAAGTTTTTATCCACTATGCTATATGCTGGATACAGAACAAAATGTTAATAAAAAATTTTATTTGCTGTTACATACGTTGTAAAGATCAAAGCAGATAATTATGTTTTAGAATTTATCCAAATTTTTTTTAATCTTATAAAGTAAGAAGATCTATTGCCTGCTCAAATGAAAGGAAGCAAAGATTATGAATTTAACAAATGATTACTCAAGACAAATTAAAAAATATTGATCAATCTTGAATCTGATACCAAAATAATTGGGAACTTTCACAGAACATATGCCACATCGAAATGAAGACGTTGCAGGACTTTAAAAATTAATTTATAGCTGCAAGTAAATCACTCCAGTTTATTACTCAGTAAAGGCACCTACCTTGTCCTGTAGCTAACATTGTGTGGTTAAGAATATCTATGATTCATCATCACTCCCTAGGCTTCTAGTCTAACCGTAGAGGCAAGGTATAAATCAAATTATCACCCAAATGAGCCTGCATTTAGCAACTAGATAAGGGTTCCAAATGAAGGAAGCATTTATCTATAAGCGTTTATTATAAAGGAAGGTGACCTTGGCTTAGAGAAAACTAAGGGAGTTTTTTCTGATGAAGTGACATTTGAAAGGGGAGCTGAAAGATAAATAAACGTTATTGAGGCAAAAGAGAGGGGGGTGCTGTGGACTAAGCAAGGAAAAAGCGTCTGGGCTGAAGGAGCAGCCGTGACAGGAGTAGAACAGGACATTCAAGCTGTGAGTGTGAATTTATTTGAAATGTGCAGAAAGGTTTAGAGTAGTCATTAATGATCTCAATTTCCCACTTTTGAAGTAAAATTTCAACTTTTCAAAAAATACACATTTTTCTTTATTATTCAGATGTAAAATCTGGATATCTGGCACAAACAATATAAGTAGATAGGGCATAAATAATTTGGAAATGCTAATCCATTTTAAAAAGTGTGTGTTCCTCAGCCTGAAAATAGCACTTGCACAACTTTTTTTCTTTCCCTTGGGAACAAAAGAAAAGCTAACACATAAAGCTTGAGTCATGGGTTAAAGTAGAATGGGTCTTAACATTGAAAACATTTAGGCAGGATTCTTTGATCTGGATCAAATCATCAGCTCTATATTGGTTAATATTGTTCTTAAGTCATAATCTTCTCTTTTCCTTCCTACTTTCCTTTATTTTTGCTTTTTTGTAAACTTGTTTATTTGGGGATGTGTTTTAGATCCCAATTTTAACAATCCTAACAGCAATTACTGAAACTGCTCTTGATTCAACATCAACATTTCTTCTGCTTCTCTTAAACTTATGAGGTTGGGGTCAGTGGTTTTAATCTTCTCTCTTGAGTCTAAACAGCTCTATCAATTTAGAAATCAAATGTTTATCGAATACAAACTTTGTGCAAGGCATTCTACCAGTCACCAGGAGGAACATTACCCTGTCTGCCATCAAGTGGCTCATAGTCTAGTTGGAAAGCCTAAACTTAAATTATATATATAAATTTATTTAATTAATTCAGTATATTTGTTACATGTAAAGATCAATATTATATATAAAATAAAAATGAGTTAAGAATAAGTGCTTAGGACTTTGGAGAAGAAGATGGGCCTGTGGTGTTCCGTGTGGAAGGCTTTGTGAATAAGGAAGCCCGCAGAGCTGGGTCTTGAATTGGATTAAGATAGGAAAACAAGAGACCTATTAAATGAGTCACCAGGATTTTAATCCATCCCTATTAGATTTCAGAGAACATAGCCTATCTAGGCGCTATATTTTCTCCCTAATAGCACATTTTAAGATTGTGATCCATTTTGATCAATTCTTTTTTAGAAACGGAATATCTTTTCCTTGTTGTTTTTCAGGAACTTTACACAGAAGACAGTAGCGAGGAATTGAACACTGAGGGATTAAGGAGAGATCAGGTAACTGTTAATATATATTCAATGCTCTCTTAGTTTCGTTATTTTCATCCTTCCATGGCTTATTTTCATGAGAACATCTATTCCAAGAGGCATTAAGATTTGACTCTCATAATCAGGTCATAATGTAGCTTGCTTGCTTTAATGTGAGGTTTTTAGAGCAAAGTGAGTTAAAATCATATAAGAGCGCACTTTTGCTTGAATTTATGAATGATTTTACCTTTAATTCAACCAAGATTATTTTATAAGAGATAATGGTAATTTTAGACTACACTGAGTATCTACATATTTGAGTAAAACTGAGTAGATTACAACTCTTCCAAACTTGTCCCCTTCTTGTGAAGACAGCTACATACATACAGTCTAGTTTCATAAAGAGTTTATTTAAGGAACAGTGAGAGATAAATTGGTTTAGAAAAGCTAACTGAGGCCTAATTAAATGTGTGCTCATTTGATAGGTAAGGCATGAGAGACAGAGACAGACACAGAGAGCATGAGAGGAGAGTGTGTGTGTTTCAAGTTTTAAATTGGCTATTGTTTTCGGCATTTCTGAAAGAACACTGGAAGTCAATGTTTAATCACATGACTATGAGGACACCAATAAAAAAACAATACTTCACAAAATAATTTCTGTGTACAGTGACAACGAGGATCATCTGGAAAGCACGATTTACTCTCAATCCAATAAAATATTCGACTAGTATATCTCAAAAGAATATTATTTTCTTCTTCATTAGGCATTAAATATGGACCATTGGGTAACAGCTCCCCTATACTTTCACAAAGTATCTTTCTCCAATAATTGTGAGGTTTTAACAAAAGCCCAGACAAAGAAGATGAGGTAAAGAAGGAAAAGAAAAAAATTGAGATCTAATTACAGAAAAATGAAATCATCAGTTGTCACACTCTAATATTGTGGAGTGGTCAATGGAATGCCATGAATGATTAAATATGTGAACAAAAATGCTATTATAATGATCTCTCAATTGTTCACATCTACAAAAGACAGTTGTAGCAATCAAAATTTCATCTGTTCTTAATACCAGAATATTAGTCGTACTTAGATTTTTAATATGATTTTTAATATGTTGAATGTGTTAAGAATGTACTTCAACCCCAATAGTGACAGAACTATTCCTGACAGAATGATATTCAGCAAGGCAAGTGTCCTAATTTTTCCCTGTGTCCTAACAGTGACTCATTTGAGAGGTCAACCTGAGAAAGACCAGTATCTTCACATTTACCTGATGATGCTAACTTTTAAAAATATATAATAGAAATTCAAAAATGTTCTCTAGACATTAGGAACTCTTTTAAAGCTATGCATTACTTCTCTAATTTTCACGATGTTCCTACATCTCTAATGTAGTTAGTATAACCATAATTTTATAAATGAGAAATAGGAGACAGAAAAATCAACTTTTTCAAAGTAACCCAGCTAGTAAGTCATTGAGCCAGAATGTGAATCCAGATCCCCCTGATTACAAATTAAAAATCAACCACCAAGTTATACTGCCATCCTGGGGAGGAGCATAGATACCTATAGCTGTAGAAGCTCCAATGGTTGGATTACAGAACCTTGGAGAACCACTTACTAGCTAAGCTACTCATTTATTCTCTCTAAGCTTCATGCTATTTATCTGTAATATGGGGTTCATATTAGTGCCTACAACCTCTTAAGGCTAAACTCAATAATATAATGCCTAGAAGTAGTTTAATAGTTTAATTTCTACTATGCATCGCCTTGAGTGTGCATTAAAAGACAGCTTTCATTATTATTCTTAGATTCCCATAAATGCATTTGTAAAACTGAGTACATATCTTAGATTTCTGTAGCATAGTGGACCTTTCATACATAATGTATAGTAGTGTTTTCATACATAATGTATCCACACATATGTTATTTAACATTTCATGTTTTATTTAATTATGATAAGCTTAACATAGGTACTTCTAAGGTTTAAGAATGACAGAAATTTCAGGTGCTGCAACTCAACTTTCCTGTTGGAAAAAAATTGCAGAATACACTCTTTTTCTGCTAGGCTGGTTAGGCTTGAGATTCAGTTCTGAGTTGTTTTGCTCCCTGTTTTAGTTATTGCATTTACTTACTTGAAATGCTTCGCTTTCTTTCTGTGATTCTGTGGAATCAGCAACCTCTCTGTTTTCGTTCTATCAAGTGAATACATTTCTAACCTCATTTCACATGCACTTGCCCTCCTCCTCTCCCCTCCTTCAAGAATTTCTTCCAATCAGAATAAATACATACCTCTTTTACTCTGGCTACTCTCTTATTTTTCTCATTTGAGAAACTCTAACTCTATTGTATCAAAAACAGGAAACATCACTTGATTGTGTGTTTCTTGGAGTTTGGATAATATCCTATCCCTTCAATGTCTGGAATACTGCTTTGCCGGTGCTTGGTGCTCAATAAATTTTTGCCAAAATTATTGAACAGAATCTGAGTATCTACAAGCATGGGAACTAACTTTGTATAAAATAATATCCATGTTCATCAAGTGACTTGTGATTTTGTTGGTTAAAATTTTCTTTTAAACAGATTTTTTGCCTCAAGCCTTTGAACAATTTTAGGAAAGTCTGGAAAACACAGAGGAATATAGAGTATTATAACAGATGTCCATATAACCATCTCTATTTTCTTATTTTCCTTCATTCCTGAAAATCTGCCACTTCCATGAGGCTGTGCATATCCTTCCAGTTCAAGTTTTTGCGTGTTTCTTGAAATTTATATATTTGTACTCAATATACAATATTAGATTGCAGATTTTATTATTCACATAAAGAGTGTTATCCTGTACTTATTCATTTTGTTTTTTTCACCAAACCTTATTTTTTATCTCAGCCACATTAATACACTTAGATTTAGTTGACTTTAATTATTAGTATTACATGATTTAAATATATCACATTGTGTTTATCTATTGCCCTGGTGAGGGGAACAAAATGAACAATAATAACAATTCTGAATCATATATTCTTGTACCTGTCTCCTTGTCCATGTAGGTAAGAATATCTCTAAGATAAATACTTTAGAGTTGGGATTGCTGAATTGTAGGGAATGTGTATTTTCAATTATTTTCATGTTAAGTGCTCCTTTTGCTCACACTCTATAGTCAAACAGACAGAATATTCTAACTGCTGTCTCTTTGAAAGATGTCCAGAATGTGACCTCTTTTCACCACCTCCACCACTATCACTTCAGTCTGGACTTCCTCTCTTGATAAGTTACTGCAATGGCCACTGTCTGGCCTCTCTGCATCTACCCTTCCCCCTACAGTCTGTCCCCAACACAGCAGCCTCTGAGATACTTTTGAAGTTTATTCAGATTCTATCCCTTTTCAGATCAGAATCTTCAAGAGACTTCATTTCATTCAGAGTAAAAGACAAAACCCTTATAATGACTTACCAGTTGCAGCCACAACACAAGAGTTGTTTCGTTTCTTTTCTTTTTCTGTTTTTTTCCTTGCTCTACTTAGGTAGACGGATACTCTCCCTGCATCTTCATCTTCATTGCTGGGGATGGGGGTCAACATTTCTTCCTCTCACCCTGCAGGTGTGGTATTTTGTGGTTCCAGTTTAATCTGGGTTTGGTCTTCCTCTGGACTCCCAGCCCGGGGAGGCAGGCTCTGACTTTGACTTTCCTCCCCAAGCTCAGCAGGGCAACTAAACCCAATTTACTAGATAAGCAGAGGCCTCAGGGAAAAGGCAGTTAAATGCTCCTGTGATCTGTTTAAGTTTCTGGGTTCCCACTCTCCTTGAAGAGTACAGTCTGCTTTTCCAACCAATCCTCTCATGGCTCGGCCTCTTGAAGTGTTGTTGTTGTTGTTTTAATCCAGGAGTATTTGTACCCTTGGTGACAAACTCATATCATATAAATGTTTTCTTTATCACTAACTGAATATAATATGCTCACAATATTTTAAAATACCCATAAGCTCTTTGTTTCTCCAGAAAATCAAGGGCTCTCTTTAGCTTCCTTTTAAGAGAAAGTGAATCTACTTTGAACACAATCAATTGTTGAATGAGATGTCTTGCTTGTTAAACTGTTATCCTTTTAATGGTGATTTTAGTGGTTTCCAGTCCTTCCAAAGCTTGTAAGAACTGAAAATACTATGGAGTTACTACACTATTTTTACATGGTATAAATATGTGGAAATAAATGCAAAAGAGATCCTTCCACTATCTGGACTATCTGAATAGGCTGGGACACTCACAGCATCTGCTTGAACTTTTCCAATAGCCTCAGAAATAGAGTTAATTTAGGACAGAGCAGCAAAATGACAAAAAATATGGTAACAACGTAATGCTAACAATAAAACGAATGGCAAAAAATGAATTATCCACTTTTAGATTTTTTTATCTAATTTTAAAGATATCAAAACAAAAAAGTAAAAACTTGCATAACTCTCTCACTACCAAAAAAATTACACAAAATAAGAAAAGTTTGACTGTTTCTTTCCTTGCCCTTCCAATCCTATTACCTAGAGGAAACACTTGCTAGAAACTTAGCACATGTTTCTGGATTCCTTTGTGTACATTTACATATACTTTTTACAAAGCTGAGATCAAGTTACATATCTATCCTGCATATTGCTTTTTTTCTCATCTTAACTGGTTATCATGGTAAATGCTTAAATTTAAAAGATTTTTAAAATTGTGAACAGTAGTTCATTTAGAATAAGATATATGTTGGCACA
Organism: Equus przewalskii; assembly: GCF_037783145.1. Lineage (NCBI taxonomy): Eukaryota > Metazoa > Chordata > Mammalia > Perissodactyla > Equidae > Equus > Equus przewalskii. The sequence continues at coordinate 14,993,246 of NC_091843.1, forward strand.
AAGGAAAATTAATACCCACAGATGGAATTACAATTTAGAAGCTGCTTTCTAACTTCTTTTAAGATAATATTGTTTTCTTTTCTTCTTATTAATATTTACTATGAAAAATATAGATGTTAGTTATTCTTTTCAATTAAAACTACAAGAGGTATGTCTATATTTGTGTAGTTTCCTATCATAAACAATTTAGCAATGTGCATTCATTTAGCTAAAGATTTGCATATATCTTAAGGAAAAGTTCCAATAAATATTGCTGTATGTGAAATTGTCATTGTAAGGCTTTGTGATAACGTATTCAATGAACGCGATGAAATCATCTCCACTCCCTTTCCTCAGGGAATGATTGGAAGAGAGAATTTAGAGCTATCCAGTATGGCGGCCATGAACCACTTTTGGCTTTCAGGCATTTGAAATAAGGCTAGTTCAAATTGAGAAGTGTTGTAAGAGTAAAACACACACCAGATTGCAAAGACTTAATGCGAAAAAAGGAATATAGAATATCTCCCTAATAATGTTACATTGATTATACATTGAAATTTAAACATTTTGACACTAGACAAATATATTATTAAAATTAATTTCTTATGTTCCTTTTTGCTTTTGCAATGTGAGTATCAGAAGATTAAAAAGTACATTTGTGGCCCACATTATATTACCATTGAATAATGCTGGTCTACAGTTTTAGTTTTGCTTTATTTGTTTGTATTAATATACCTCTCGTCTTCGAGAGAGAAAAATGCAAAGTGAACAAGGAAGGTTGGGTCGCTGAACCAATTTACTGACCTAGATCAGCCAAGAACTTTTCCAAGTGCCCGTGGAGCCCACCGTAGATCCCAGAATCAGGAAAGCAGAAGCCTGCACAGCTGATGGAATAAATTGCTGTATTCCTTCACTTTCTTCCCTATGTTATCCCTATCGATGCTGAGGAACGAGCCAATGGAACAGATACACAGAGGCTACAGAATTGGGACTTTCTGCACTTTCATGCAAAAAGGATGAATAACAAGTAAGATAACATCAGTGCTATGGTCTGAATGAGTCTGTCCCCACCAAATTCATATGTTGAAATCCTAACCCCTAAAGATGATGGTATTAGGAGGTGCGACCTTATTAATTAATGTTATTATGAAAGAGCCCGATAGAGATTCCTCGTCTCTTCGATCACATGAGGACACAGCAAGAAGACGCAAGCTATGAACATGGAAGAAGATACTTAACAGAACGTGGTGATAATGCTGGCACCTTGATCTTGGACTTCCCAGCCTTCAGAACTGTGAGAAATAAATTTCTGTGGTTTATAAGCTACTCAGTCTCTGGTATTTTGTTACAGCAGCCTGATTAGACTGAGCCAATCAGCATTCATTTAAATCAAAAACTGCTTCCAGGTCATGCATAGATTGAATCCAGTTTTCTAACTATATGAATTCAAAGGTGTTCACAAGGGTTCCTTCTGAATCAAAGAAAGATTCAAAATAAGTTTGATTCAGTTTTCATTACAGTATAGCTCATGGTTTTCTAAATATTAAAAAGTAACAGTCCAAGGAAGTGATATAAAAATCTGTTCAGAAAACAGAATACTCAGTTAATTCACCTTGTTTGCAAACATACTAAATAATAGCTATGTCCATATTATTCAAACATTTTAAAATTTAGCTTTGGGCAGAAGCAGTGTGGTTTAAGGAAAACTAACAAATCTGATAATCAAGGTATTTGAATTCTTAGCTCTAACTAGTTAGATGACCTTCTCTTAGCTGATTCCCTTTCTGGATCTCTGCTCCTCAGCTGCAAAAGTCAAGTTTGTAGAGGATAGCTAAGATAAGGTAGTTGTATTTTAAAGTGTTCTCTAACAGAAATTCTTAAAGAAATTCTTAAAGCACTCTTAAAGAAATTCAACTAAGAATCTAAATTGTAGAGAGGAAAGAAGGCACAGGCAACAGTCAAGCCTCCTCATCCAGAAGTGCTCCCAGAGAGTTTTCAGGGATTACGAAGGATTCCATTTTGAGAGCTTTTTGTATTGAGTTTATCTGAGTGGCCGTGCAAGCTCTCTTAGTACCAAATGAAAGGTGAGCACTGAATGAAACATATGCCATTTCCATTCCTAACAATAACACGTCTTTCCAATTTATTATTTTAAAAGATGACTATTTTAAATTTTGTCATGATAAATATCAAGAAAGGTATGCAGCCCTCAGCTGCCCATCCCACCCCCAAGTGCCCACTGCTTATTCCAGGTGTCCATGATCATCCCAGAGACTTGCTGAGGGGGTAACTTTAAGACAGCAATGTTGACACACGATCCACCATATTCAGTCCAAGTTGACACAACCCAGAATAAATGTGACTCAAAGGCAACCAAATAATAGATTAAGCAATGACTTTTGTTGTGACATCATTCTGAAATATGAATCGAGCTTATCAACTTTCTTCTCTTGGGAATGTGATCTAAGAATCGGTAAGAGAGTAAAAACTGATCTCCTGTGACAAATGTACCAGGAAAGCCATGATGTAGAAATGAGCTGTGAGATGAGGTTGAGAATATAGAAGATTTGTTAAAAGAGTGAACAGATCAGATGAAAAGAGAGGGGAAGATTCCGTGACGGAAACATTAAGCAGTGGTCAATTTTATTTTGAGTAACATTTTTTCTTCTATTACATTTACAATAAAAAATATCAAAATTAAATTACACATCAGCAATTATGTTGCTCATTAATGAGTGCACTATTTTAGAACAAACAAATATGCATTGGATTTGACCCTGCCTCTTAACGTGTATGAGTTTGTCTGCATTTCTGTGAAGTGGGGACAATAATCCAGCTGTCATGGGATTCTACTAGGAATCAAATAAAGTAATGCAGGCAAAGAATCTTTTGTCTGGAGGGTAAAAGGTTTTTAGAATATATTAATACTCAGTTCTCAATCAATAATCTTGTTAAATACCTTGTTTTTCACTGGAACACATGTTGCCATTGCCCTTTAACTTGAAAAGGAAGATAATTTCTGAGTCTACAGAATATGTGAAATAATCAACAGAGATAGACCATTGTACGTTAAAAGATCATGAATATTTAAAGAAATTAGGTGTTGACTACATTTTTTTCCTCCATTATGACATGACAGCTTAAAACCTCTCATGTGAATGAACTTCACCCACAACAAAATAAGTGGCATTACACTAAGCAGGATAACAAAGTCTTTCTACATCACTGTTTTCACCAGTTAACTTCTGATTATGTTTAATAATTAACCTCCTACCAAAAAATCAGCATGTGATAGTCACAGAACATAATCGGAAATACGGTTTATTGTAGACAAAACAGTTATTTCCCAAGTTTTAGTAGTTGTATTGCTCCAAATAAATACATTAATAAATTATTTAAATTGTCTTTATTGGTATCCAAAAGTAGTTTTTGACTGAAGGAGTGAGGTGAGTCCTGCTTAATAAAGTAATCATAAACATCCTTGAAACATCTATATATGAAAAACATCTATTATGAAAGACCAACAGAGGAACAAAGTGTAGAACGAAGACTTGAACTGCTTGACTAGAAACATCATAATGTAGAGCAGGTAAGGCCTGAAGAAGGAGGCCATGGTGAATCCTCTGGGGACCAAAACAATTTAGATGTGGCTGTTGACGCTAATAGCCTTGAAGTTCATCAATTCAGAAAAGAAACAATGCCTCTCCTGTAAGAAACACTATGATCCTTTTTTAGTTCCAAAAGAAAACACTAGAGGAGAGAAATCAGGAATTGGTGCAGAAGATCAACAGGAATACAGTTATTAGATCTTCACTTTCTTTCACTTTATCATTAGTCTAGGCATGATTCATAAGCATCCTCTTGAGAAACCCATTGTCTTAAATAAAATGAATTTGGACTAAACGTAAAGCTTGGTCAATAAAAGAATACTGAAATTCGAATCACACTTAGACTTGTGTATTATTTGTAAGATGCTAAATAATCCAGATACATGGGAGAAAAAAGGGAAAAGAGTTCATCCTTAAACATATTACAAGATATACTTGCAATAAACTAGACTCAATAAAAAAGTAGAGGAACATGAAAATAATATAATAGAGCATACTAAAAAATCATCCAATTATAAAAAGGTTCACATTATAAGGAAAACTCTCAAACTGCCTAATGGTGCATGTGCATTCTGCTTATTCTATCATCGTGAAATCAACAGAATAAGACAAACACATGCCTCTTTCAGTCACTGTGTGCTTAATAAGCAGCAATCTGTACTAGTGACTTTAAAAATCTAGTTGAATAGACTGAATCCCTCCAGACTGGATGTCCTCCAAAAGCTTACAAATAGAGGGAGAGAATCAGTGATGCGCTTCAACTCTGCCTCATACATCTTTCAAATTGATGTCGCCTGCAGACAGTCTGTAAGGGACAGAAAAGAAGACTTCTCTGACGTGACCACATCACAGGTCACTCACAGCTGAGCTTAAAGACATCTACTCAATACAGTTAATACTTGAATTACATTTAAAATATTTTTTTTTATCACAAAACAAAAAATCACAGAGAATTAAATAACCAACTCCCTGTAAGGCATAACTGAAGACAGAAATAACCTCAAGAGAAAGCATACGGGTAACAATAGTGTATGTGATTTATGCACTTCTTTTTCCTAAACATGCTTGTCCTCCAACCTTGTTAATTTAATCATTGCTCTGGCATCCAGCCCAAACTAAAACGTAATCTTTGAACCGCTCCCTGAAGCTCTGTGAGAAGTCTAGGCTGATGCAACACGTGATGCCACTGGGTGTTGGAATTCACAAAGCAATTAAGATCAGTACAAGTTTATGTCCCCATATCTTCAAGGGTGCATTCTTTCTCATTTTAAAAGAATATCCATATTTAGCATGCTGAATGTTAAAAAAAAAAAACAACAAATCTGGACTTCCAAGAGTAGAGAAATACTAGATTGTGTTACTGAAGTAATATTTTTATTCCCCAGTTAGATGGCAATTTTGGGTGGAGAGACGTAACTAGTCTTCTGGAAAGTCTTTGAAAGGGGCTTACAGAAACTAAGGTAAGCACTCAATATTAGTTTTGAAGCTGGCACAAAAACCCTTGAACTCTATAGTCACTTAAAATAAGACTAACTAAAAGCTGACCAGGGATCTTGTCCAGATTATTTAACTTCTTCAATAAATGTGCTGTTAGGAACAAACTTTCTCTTAGGCTGCAGTGGTAACGTACCGATTCCTTTTCCTTACAGCATATTGCAGTTGTTCAGTTCACATGCATTATGAAGAACAATGAAAGCTCTATACAATATTTTTTTAATCTGGGAAAATTTATACTACTTCACATTACATGTGATTTTTCAAAGGAATTACTGTAGTCCTTTGAAAAAACTTTGAAAATACATCTTTGGAGTTCACTATAGTAGTCATGCCTTTTGGTGTTCTTTATTTTTATTTTTCGACAGTAACAAAATTACTTAATGTCATTTTAAGTTCATCCTATTCCATATACACATGCATACAGAGCTGGGGTAATTCACTTCTGCCGTTCAACATCTCCTTTGTTGCAGATGGTAAATGTGCAGATTTCTTCCTCCAGGAAAGAAACTCTTTCATAAAATAATTGCATATTCTGCTCATTTTTTCTCTTCACTGATGCTTTTGTATTGTTATTACACCCTGCCAGATTAGTAATTAGCATGCAGCCTCCATATGACATAAATGCGTTTCTCCTGCTTTCGTAAAAGCCCCTTTAGCAACTCAAAGCATATAATAACTCTAGATGGCAAAAGAGAGAGGAAATAAATAATATAACACGAATAACTACAAGAGCAAGTGCAGCACTGGGTTAGCACATTTCTTCTGATCAAGGGGTTGAGGAGCAGTTGCTCCCTGGAGAGTGTGCTGGAACCTAGAACAGGTGGCTGTGCATGACCTTTGCAATTATTTTTTTATTCCTATTTGAATAAACAATTGAATTAACAGCCTTGGACATAATCTGAAGAAGAAAATTGGCTGAGGAAGGAGAGTACCCTATAATAAATCTTCTGAAAAAGAAAAAAATAATTGAGTTAATCCACAGGTGGACATTAAGTGGGGACCTCAGGACTGACAAGCCTAAAACAGAGCCGCTGAGGAGCATTTGCCTGGTAGAGTTATAATGAGATTATGTCCATTGGAAATGGGATTACAGGGAGAGTTGACTAACACAAATCCATATTTGGGGGAAAATTTAGTCTGCTTAGATATCTTTTTCAAAGGGAAAATAATTCAATAAGCAATAACCAAGGTGGAATTATTCTGTGAAATTCCTGTACTAAAGCTACTGAACAGGATTGACTACTTAATTTGTGGAGCCCAGTATAAAATGAAAATGCAGGGCTGCTTGTTCAAAATTATTACCATTTTCAAAATGGCAAGAGCAGAGCCTTAAACCAAGCAGGAAGCCCTTTTAAGTGCGGGGATCTGGGCAACTATGCAGATCGCTTGTCCATGAAGCTGGCCTTGCTCCTGAAGGCAGGCTCCACTGGACTTGCCTGAAGCTGCTCTCAAATGAAGCCAGCACTGTAATTGAGAGAACAAGGACTCAAAGCAGAATGGAGCCGCATCTTGATTCCAATCCCAGGGCCACTGCTGACTGTAAGTATGACCTTGGGCAAGTTATTCACCTTTCTAAGTCTCAGTCTCATCACCCATAAAGCAGAAATCAAAATGAAGAGCACCTTTCCTAGTACCCAGCATATCGTAAGTGCTCAGTAAATGATATTTATG